>NC_066617.1:131963907-133213907 GCF_025201925.1 Gopherus flavomarginatus
GGCATGCTAGTAGCGGGGGAAGTATGGCAACTGTGTTTAGCACAACATGAGTACAACCCAGACTGTGGCTATGAAGAGGGCTTCACCTTCCAGTGGTGTTGTGACACTGCATTCCATATTCTTCAGTGATATTATGATATGATTGTGACAATAATGTATTTTATGCAAGTTGTGTGAGACGTCATTGGGAAGGTTATGATTTTCTGAATATGATTATCCTATTTGTATGCATATATCATTTTTATATCTGAAGTTATGAATATTGACTATGTATCTCTATTTCAAATGTAGTTACACCTGCGTAATGCTCACTAGGCAAGATGTTTTCATTCTAGAGAGTGAGTGGGGATGGGCCATTAGGGAAAAACAGTAGGCCTTAGGAGAAGCTTATCTCCCACCTGGTGAGCCTTCCTATGAATGCTCCAAACAGCCTGTGATTGATGCTGCTATGACTCTAAAACATGTGATGAGACCACATGTCTCTAGACTCCATCTTGGGATGTCAGTGTTTTTCCACAGACCAGTCCGGGAACCAAGCTTTTGGAACAAAGGGTTCCCACCATATGCAGAAGTTATGTAAGGCAGGGAGTGTCATCGTGTGGGGTTCTTTGCTCCCAATACAAGATGACTCCTGGAAACACCTGAGGAACAAAGACTGAAGTGGGGAAAGTGCTGGACCCAGACTAAAGGAATTTTTAGCCTGCGAATGAACACCTGAGGGTTCCAAGCTGTAAAGCAAGTGCAGCTTGCCCCTCAAGAATCTGCAGCCCGCTTGTATCATCTCTTTGGATATGAATACCAGATTATCACTCTATCTATTTAGTATATTAAGTTTAGTTTGCGTTTTTATGTTTATTTGCTAGATAATCTGCTTTGATCTGTTCGCTATCACTAATAATCACTTAAAATCTATCTTCTGTAGTTAATAAACTTCTTTTTGCTTTATCTAAACCAGTGTGTGGGAATGATAACTCGAGGCAAAAGGCTGTTGCATATTCCTCTCCACATTGAGGAAGGGGGCTAATTTTATGAGCTTATGCTGTATGGTTCCCTAGTCTTCATATTAGAGATAACTGGAAAGCAGACGTTTCTCAAGATATCTGGGGGAATAATCAGATGTAAAATATGGGAAAATTCTCTCTCAGAGACTCATAGACTCTAGGACTGGAAGGGACCTCGAGAGGTCATCGATTCCAGTCCCCTGCCCTCATGGCAGGACCAAATACTGTCTAGACCATCCCTAAAAGACATTTATCTAACCTACTCTTAAATATCTCCAGAGATGGAGATTCCACAACTTCCCTATGTCATAAACAGATAGCTAAGGGTTAATGTCTCTTTCACCTGAAGCACCTGACCAGAGGACCAATCAGGAAACCGGATTTTTTCAACTTTGGGTGGAGGGAATTTTGTGTCTGAGGTCTTTGTTTTCTGTCTGCCTGCTGTCTCTGAGCTTTGGAGAAGTAGTTTCTGCTTTCTAATCTTCTGTTTCTAAGTGTAAGGACAAAGAGATCAGATAGTAAGTTATATGGTTTCTTTTCTTTGGTATTTGCATGAATATAAGTGCTGGAGTGCTTTAATTTGTATTCTTTTTGAATAAGGCTGTTTATTCAATATTCTTTTAAGCAATTGACCCTGTATTTTGTCACCTTAATACAGAGAGACCATTTGTATGTAATTTTCTTTCTTTTTATATAAAGCTTTCTTTAAGACCTGTTGGAGTTTTTCTTTACTTCAGGGAAGTTGAGTCTGTACTCACCAGGGAATTGGTGGGAGGAAGAAATCAGGGGGAGATCTGTGTGTGTTGGATTTGCTAGCCTGATTTTGCATTCCCTCTGGGTGAAGAGGAAAGTGCTTTTGTTTCCAGGACTGGGAACGGAGAGGGGGAGTCACTCTGTTTGGATTCACAGAGCTTGTGTCTGTGTATCTCTCCAGGAGCACCTGGAGGGGGGAAGGGAAAAAGGATTATTTCCCTTTGTTGTGAGACTCAAGGGATTTGGGTCTTGGGGTCCCCAGGGAAGGCTTTTCAGGGGGATCAGAGTGCCCCAAAACACTCTAATTTTTTGGGTGGTGGCAGCAAGTACCAGGTCCAAGCTGGTAGCTAAGCTTGGAGGTTTTCATGCTAACCCCCATATTTTGGACGCTAAGGTCCAAATCTGGGATAAGGTTTATGTTATGAGTAGCAGCGGTGGGATGATAGACAGAATCCAGAAGCCAGTAGGAATATTATATTTTTCTTTTCTCTGCTAAGGGCTTTTTAGCAGAGAGAAACAGTTGGTTTTAAAAGGGAACCAAAGAGAATTTTTTTTTCTGCTCTCTCTGGCAGTTTGTGGCTTGCATCTTAAGCAAGAAACCATTAAGGTGCTATTAAGAGTCTTTTGTCACACAATAGCACTCCCATTGAGAGTCATTACCAGCACTATATACATGCAAATAAAGTGGTTTTTCAGGTTTACTTAACATTGAAGATTAGCTAAAGGCTCTGTTGCTAGGCAGACTCCAGGAGGCAACAGAGCCTGCAGTTCAGAATATAACCACCGGAGGGCACCCCAACAGAAGAAAACCGGAACCATGACTTCTAAGGCAAAAATTGAGGCCGAAGGACAAGTCAGAGAAGCTGAACACAGGCAACAACTGGAAATAAAACAAACAGAGATGGAAATAAGAGAGAGAGAAAGAGAGGCAGCCTACCAAAGAGAACAGGCAGCCAAAGAGGCGGACCACCGCCGAGACATGGAAAAACAACAAAAAGAAATGGAAAAACAACAAAAAGAAAATGAAGAGAAGGAAAAACAGAAAACATGAACTGGACTTGGCAAAAGCTGGGCTGCATGTGCCAGCCAACCCTAACAACCCGGCGCCAATTATTGCTCCACAGCACAGGAAATTTCCCACCTACAAGGCAGGGGATGACACCGAGGCCTTCTTGGAAAATTTTGAAAGAGCCTGTCTTGGGTACAGCATCCCCGAAGACCAGTACATGGTAGAATTAAGGTCACAGCTCAGTGGACCTTTAGCAGAGGTGGCAGCTGAAATGCCTAAGCAGCAAATGAATGACTACAAACTTTTTCAAACCAAGGCCAGATACAGAATGGGGATAACCCCAGATCATGCCCGTCGGCATTTCAGAACCCAAAAGTGGAAACCAGATGTGTCATTTCCCAAACACGTCTACTACGTTGCAAAAAACTATGAGGCCTGGATAACAGGACACAACATTCAAACCTTGGAAGAACTGCACCTCCTCATACAAATGGAGAAGTTCTTGGATGGTGTTCCTGAAGACATCACACGGTACATACAAGATGGAAAACCCAAAGATCTCGCTGAGGCGGGGGAGATTGGAGCCAAATGGATGGAAGTGGCAGAAAGCAAGAAAGCTACTGTCAAGGGGGCACACCGACCATAAACCCTACAACCGAGGACAGCCAAAGACCCCACATACAACCCAAGTAAAGCCACAGACGCCCTGCTCTTCCACCTCACCAGTCTCCAGTAACTCACCTCGGACCAGTGACCCATCAGATGGAAGATGCTTTAAGTGTAATGAACTGGGACATATCAAGGCCAACTGTCCAAAGAACACCATGCGAGTGCAATTCATTACACCACCATCACACCAAAGATCCCCAGGCCCGGATGCCTCTCAAATACCCTTGGAGCGAAGGGAAAATTTGAGAGTGGGCGGAAAGAAGGTTACTGCGTGGAGAGACACGGGGGCACAAGTGTCAGCTATCCACCAATCCTTCGTTGACCCCAAATTCATCAACCCAAAGGCCAAAGTTACAATTTACCCCTTCATGTCACAAGCTGTAGACTTGCCTACAGCTCAACTGCCTGTCCAGTACAAAGGCTGGTCAGGAATGTGGACTTTTGCAGTCTGTGACAATTATCCTATCCCCATGCTACTGGGGGAAGACTTGGCCAACCAGGTGAGGCGGGCCAAGAGAGTGGGAATGGTTACACGTAGCCAAACCAGGCAAGCTTCCAGACCCATTCCTGTTCCTGAACCGTCCACAGATGCCCCGTCTGGGTTACCAGAGACCCAGACAGAGGTAGTGGACCCGGATTCCATGCCAACCACTGAAACAGCCACAACACCTCCAGTCCCAGGCCCGGAACTGGAACAGCAACCAGCACCAGCAAGTGCAACCACATCTTCAAACTCAAAGCCAGAGGGCGCCAGCAAGCCAAAACTGGCAGAAGCAACAGACAGCCATACCCAAAAGGCTCAGCCAAAGCCTGAAATAACCTCAGGTGCACCAGCGGAGAGCGGTTCACCAGCACCGGAAACAACCCCATCACCTACATTGCTTCCAGAGGGACCAAGCCCAAGTCCACAGTCTGAGGAAGAACTGGTGACCCCAGCCTCAAGGGAACAGTTCCAGACTGAGCAGGAAGCAGATGACAGCCTTCAGAAAGCTTGGGCGGCGGCACGGAGCACCCCACCGCCTCTCAGCTCTTCTAATCGATCCCGGTTTGTTATAGACCAAGGACTTTTATACAAGGAAATTCTTTCTGGTGGACACCGGGAAGAATGGCAGCCGCAAAAACAGTTGGTGGTTCCAACTAAGTACCGGGGGAAGCTCTTAAGCTTAGCCCATGATCATCCCAGTGGCCATGCTGGGGTGAACAGAACCAAAGACAGGTTGGGGAAGTCCTTCCACTGGGAGGGGATGGGCAAGGACGTTGCCAAGTATGTCCGGTCTTGTGAGGTGTGCCCCCTGGGGTTACCCTAGGCAATCTATTCCAGTGTTTAACTACCCTGAAAGTTAGGAACTTTTTCCTAATGTCCAACCTAAATCTCCCTTGCTGCAGTTTAAGCCCATTGCTTCTTGTTCTATCATTGGAGGCTAAGGTGAACAAGTTTTCTCCCTCCTCCTGATGACACCCTTTTAGATACCTGAAAACTGCTCTCTCTATTCCATGCCTATTTTTTTTAAGCTAAAACATTCAATAACCACTGCAAGGGAGTCTTACCCAATACACATGACAAAAATCATTTACCTAATAAAGCTATAACAATGCCGGATGCAGAGCTTAGTTCTGTAAATAAGTTACCCCATCTAGATACACCAAGGGAAAGTTACTCCCATCCCATGGTTTGGAGAGGGAAAAATGCCTACCAAACCTCAATATTACATTCTGTAAGTTTCTGATATAAAACATGGACTTAACCTATCATGCTAGGTAACAGAGCTCATCAACTAGCGGATTCCCATGGAACTGAAACTTTGTGTCATGATCCCACTCCCATAATCTGGGTCAGAGCTCTAAAGCAGTGTTTCTCAAACGTGGGACACCGCTTGTGTAGGGAAAGCCCCTGGTGGGTCGAGGCGGTTTGTTTATATGCCGCATCCACAGGTTTGGCCAATTGCGGCTCCAACTGGCCGCGGTTCGCCGCTCCAGGTCAATGGGAGATGCTGGAAGTGGTAGTCAGTATGTCCCTCAGCCCATGCTGCTTCCAGCAGCTCCCATTGGCATGGAGCAGTGAACCGTGGCCAGTGAGAGCTGCGATCAGCCAGACCTGTGGACAGGACAGGTAAACAAACCAGCCCAGCCCACCAGGGGCTTTCCCTACACAAGCGGCATCCCTTGTTTGGGAAACACTGCTCTAAAGACAACATGCACTTGTCACCTAACAAGGGCCAATATTTGTTACTGTTACAGATACAACCCCGAACACCAGGCAGAAGACAAAGAGTGGAAAGAAGAGTCATTTCCTTACTGGCTGACAGGGCTGGCCTTCCCTTTCTGACATTTCCAGAGGAAGTGATGGCAAGTCACTCCCAAGAACTGGCAAAGTCATTACCTACTGGACACAGAAGAGAGCCAGGTAGACAGCAATTTGCATTTGCTTTTGCACATAGACCATCTGGACTAAAAAACGTGCTTTAGTTGTTTTTCTTAATTGCTTCAGTAAATTACATACAGAGGGGAGAAGTACTGGATTGGCAAACATGGAAACTGAAGCCTTTGCAAGAGGAAGGATGATCCTTTAGTTAAAGCACTGAATTGTGACTCCGAAATTCTGGGTTGACACAAATAGAGCTGAATCTGATTCAATATCCTGCTCTACCACAGATGCCCAGCGTGATCATGGGCAAGTCACAATCTTTCCATGCCTCTGCTCCCCATCCGTACTTCCTTTCTCCCGCCACTTGTCTATCTTGCCAATATAGATTGTAAGCTTTTGGGGGCAGGGACAGCACCTAGCACAAAAAGAGCTCACAAATAATGCTGGTTGAGGCAGGTAGACGCTACCACAATAGAACTATAATATGGGGAAAGTCAGTCCCTCGTTTCCATCTCCAGTTGTGTTCCTTATAGTCTCAGTAAGGCGGACAAGTGACAATTGTATTGCCCATTTAGATATGACTGTAGGCATACAGTCATAGAACATATATGTACAAATCAGAATGCACCTCATCTTTACTTACAAGAGTCTTATAAATTCTGTACATTGAATTTTCTAATGTAGCCTTTTAGCATAATGATTGTTCATATATTAAATTCACAAACTAAATAGCTTATATCGGAGTTGGAAGAATCCACTTGCACTTCAAGGGGTCCCTTGCCAGCAATCAACAGAAGGTTCAGTAGGGGGAGGGAACATTCAGCATTCACATTACAAGAACAGAAATAATCCTGGATTCCCAAAATACTTTAATAAAATGATCTCCTCTTTCACAGGGAAACGTGGATCAAAATTAATCCTCTTGCCTTTAAAAAAATATCCCTTTTAAAGATTAGGTAAAGAATCCTTTTAGACAGTAATTAATATTTGGAAATGTTCATGTATCACAGGATAAGCAAGCTCCAGAACATTAGAGATTGTGGCTTTTTTCAGTCCAACAAAATCAGACCTTTCCTACTAGAAAAGCCATGTTAATCTATAGTTCATGCAGAATTTAATTTTGCCCTTTGCAAAAAGCAGTCCATTAAAAAAAACTGCAAAAGCTTAAAACTCAGTGCTCTGCTATGGTTTAAGTGAGAGTGTTTGAGATAAGTATTTCCTCTTTGTTTTTTGCACATTAATGGAGACTGGGAAGTTATGTTCCTGCTCAATACATTAAACATAACCCTTTGGAGACTATGGATGTAGAGCTGTTTGGCTCAACATTCATTTCCTGGAAGGGTAGAATATACAGTAGTAGTGTTTCAAGAGGTAAGCCTCTTCAGCAATTAATTTATGATAAATAGATCTGCCTTCTTTTGTAAAGCCTAACATTTCAGCAACCAAGAACTACATGTAGGAGTTATTGCTCCTTTCACAGGCTGCTGATTTCTCAATTCCCAAACTGTAACTCTGGTGGCTTTCCAAAAAGTGCTTCCTGGCAACAAATTAGCTGTAGTGACTTAAATAAATACAAGTGGTGTTATCACTATGTTTTAGTTTAATTTTTTTTATTATGGTTAAAGAACAAGGGCAGAGACAGTTGCTGTTTTTCAGAGACACATTATCCTGTGGGAAAAGACAGATGGTTTCCTGAGAGAGCAATCCAGATTCATTACTGAACTAGTTTAAAAAATAATAGTTAAAAAAAATCTAGGTGTCTTGATTTAATACTAGGACCTTTCAGACATGTTTCTAAAACATATGAGAGTATATTAAAACACATGAGAGCTTTTAAAATGTACAACCATTTGAGTTCTGTTTAGTTTTAATGTGGATCTCAAAATTCTGTCAATAGGATTTCCTCTGGCATTCAGCATTAACTAGATTATATTTTAAAGTGCTATTAACACATTGAAAGGCAAAATGGGTAGCTTAAAAGTGAGGCATGTCTGTGTCTTTAAAACAAAATGAATCCCCTTCCAAAGTGATATTTCATTGTACAGATGCGGTAAAAGTAGTATAAATAACATTACCTGTTAGCAAGGTCAGTTGTCACCACAGATGGAGCTGAAGAGGAATAACAATGGATTTCAAAGTGACAGCCTATTGATCAACTTAATCCATGCTCTGTGTACATTCAGATCAGCTGCAGCTCTGAAAGAGGGAGAGAATCTCTTCACATGAGAGCAGATTCCCCTGGATGCCAATTTCGTAACACATTCCAAATGAATTAAAGAGGGCTATCTCCCCCGCACCCCCAACAGTAGAAAATGAAATGTTATCTAAAGCCACCTGCCCCAATTCAAAGCAGTTTGTGTTAAAAAAAAATGCAGGTTTAATTTATGATACCCAGCACTTTGTAATCTGCCATCAGACTATCAGATCACAGCTTTTTCTAACCCGAGCTCCCTGACTGTTTCTCTTCTTGGGTTGCCTGGAAAGGTTTATATTTAGCACATGACCCTTTACAACACAGGAATTATAGGAGAGATTTCTGAAGATTTTATCATTTTTCTTCACATATCTCTGAGCCCAGTTGTGAATTCCTTCTAGTGATATTTGAGGGAGAGGGTATAACCATGGGGAGTTTCATGCTCCTTTTGCTTATCTCACTTTCTGTCGCTTATGAGAGGGGCGGGTAGAAATACCAATTTTACAACGTCAGAATTGGTGGAAAAGGCAATTATACCCACGAAACATAGAATGCAGAGTGATGTCTCTTCAGGTGCATACAATCTGCAGTTCATTTCACAGCTATTGGAGGATTCTATACTACATGCAATTTTATAAGCCAGTGTTGATGGCAACCGAGTTACCTGTTTGCTTTTTAACTAGGACATGGGTCAAAGCTTACTGGTTCAGGAACATTGTTATGGATTTCTCCAACTGGGAATTCGGAAAACAGAAGAGTTTTCTCTGAGATTTGCAAGTAAGTCAAATGAGCATTTGAGGCATAAACTCTAAATGTGCTTAATGAAAGGCTTGATATGCTGAACACTCACATTTAGGATACATAGCTCACTTCAAAGAAATATGGGATGAGATTGTCTGTATTTAAAAAACCCACAAACCCCCCCAGTCTTTGGTCTGGATTCATACATGCTGATAGACACAAAATGTGGGGCCAGATACCCAATTCTCCTCCCACTTTGGGAGTTACTCAATTTAAGAAAATAAGTGTCGTTAATCATGAACTAAGTGCCGCTAGGGAAAGATTTCTGATAGTAGACCACTCTTTGATGTAACAAACAAAGGCTTAATAAGATCAAATGGCAGGAAGTTGAAGCTAGACAAATTCAGACTAGAAATATGAAGGATTTTTTTTAAAAGTGCAGTGAGTAAAATTAACCATCGGAACAACTTTACTTAAAGCCCTGGTGGACTCACCATCAATTTGAAGTCTTTGAAACAGCACTGAATGTCTTTCTAAAATATATGCTACATCTCAAGCAGAAGTTTTGAACTAGATGCAGGAATTAGAATTATAGAATATCAGGGTTGGAAGGGATCTTAGGAGGTCATCTAGTCCAACCCCCTGCTCAAAGCAGGACCAATCCCCAGATAGATTTTTACCTCAGTTCCCTAAATGGCCCCCTCAAGGATTGAACTCACAACCTAGGGTTTAGCAGGCCAATGCTCATTAATGACAGTCATTCTACGATCTGTGTTATGTAGCTGGTCGGATGTTCATAATGGCCTCTTCTGGCCTTATTTAAAGGGGAAGTGTTACACCTTTATAAAGCCAAGATCAGTGAGGGGTGAATCACCAGCCACAGCTGTTTTGCAGTAGGAAGAAGAGGAATACTCCATTTTTTGAGACATGCAGGGCTTCCACCACCATCCTCCCTCAGAGATGCTGCCAGAGGAAGGCAGTTTTAATCAGATCCACAGGAACCTTGCTGGCAGCTGCGGCGGTAAGGTGTTTCCCTACTCAATAGTTCCTCTTCATGGCTGCTGTTAACAGCAACCTTCAGGCCACTGGGTAAAGGGCTGGTTGCTCCCACTTATCCCGTATGTGTAACTATAACTGCTCAAACAATGCCTATAAAAACTTTCCCTTCTGTAAAACAGCTCTTACTCATTGGCGGAGCAGTCTGGTTTTTGAATGGGAGGCTTGGGAGATTGTGTATTTCCTTCCCATTTAGAGGCAATACAGCAGCTGGCCTCAATACCGCTCCCCTGTCGACTCTGCTTCCGCCTCTCACCGTGGTGGAGTTCCGGAGTCAACAGCAGAGCAATTGGGGATCGATCGATCACTATCCACTGTACCCTTAGGCCTGGTCTACACTGTGAGGGGGGAGGTCAACCTAAGATACACAACTTTAGCTACAAGAACAACATAGTTAAAGTCAACGTATCTTAGTTCAACTTACCTTGTCTCCTCACAGCACGGAGTTGATTGCCGTGGCTCCCCCAGTCGACTTTGCTTCTGCTTCTCACCGAGGTGGAGATCAGCAGTCGATGGGAGAGTGATCGGAGATCCATTTATTGCATCTACACTACATGCGATAAATCAATTCCTGATAGATAGATCAATCACTACCCGCTGATCCGGCGGGTAGTGTAGATGTACCCCTGGATGTATGAATGTGGAACAATTTTTCAATCAAGTTTCCAACCCTGAAGTTGTTCAATACTTAGCGGAAAAATTAAATCCTGCAACAACATTTTCCTCCATTTCTGTTCACGCCATTCCTCTGTTTGCTTACTCTGTTCCTCCTGTTCTGCCCTCCGCTCTTGTCTCCCCACAGCCCCATAGCCAGGGAATGCCTGCTCAGAGTCTCACTCTGTCCATTCTGCTTTCATGTGCAGCATGCCACCCTATGTAGAAACTTTGTTCCCTTTCTTTTCAAGCCACTTTCTCAGTGACTTTAAATACTGCCTTAAAATCTGCTTGCTATTCCAAGCCTAAATGAATACATGAAGCCTTTTTGTGATACTGTATATATTAAGGATGCTACAATTGGGCTGCTGGTGTGTGTGTGGGAAGTATTTCTGAATCTGTCTGCTGCTAAATGAGGCAGCAAGCAGGCTCTGAAACTCAAATCTTAATGGAGGGCTCATATCAAATGAACACACCCATGTCGTTCAAACAAAACCCATCCAGGCTGAAAATGGAGGTTATCAAGACAGCCTCAATGCTGGTAATTCATTAATTTCAGTGGAGATCCCACTTATAGCAACAGCACAGAATCTGTCACTCTTTTTGTCCCTACACTGTTAGAGATGTTAAAAGACCCAGATTGTAGGTGGTGGTGGAGCTAATAAAAACTAGAGAATGTACAGTGGGCGGTACTGCAAATACCTGTCTAATTCCAGCCCAAACAGTCTGCCACTCATTTATGGGATAGGTTAGCATGCCGATTAGTGACTGAAGCTGAAAAGGAGGAAAGGAAGAGTAGTTGCTCTGGGTTAAACCACTAAACTATCTATGTCAGAAGGCAAATTCTTAGTGCCAGTAGACAATCGGCTCTTTCCTGAAAGAGAATGGAGCAGATGTATATCAAATTACATAGGTACATTAAAATCTAGTGACCGACACTCTGCTTGCCACCCAGTGTTTATAATGATATCTCCATCACCACCATGCTCTTCTTTTCCTCCATATGATGTCAGTAGGTTTTTTTTGTTTTTATTTAAAATACCAAGGGCCTGATTCACCACTGTTACATCTACTAAAAGAAACTTGAGTGTAACTATTAGTTTCAATAAAATTAGAATTAAAACACTGGGGTAATGCAGTAGTGAACCTGATCCTTAAGGGTGGGTACAGAACATCAATTCAATACAGGGAGATATATAAAGCGCCTTTGCAATCTGCCTATAAGATATAAGATTGTAGTTATATGTAACTCATGTTATAATAGTGGGGGGTCTTTGTCTCCAGGTTTATCAGCCTGCCACTGCTTGCAGCGAAGAGACTCTATCCTTCAGTTTGAGCCGTAGAGACTAATGCTTTTTGTGTTAAAGGTCCTGGATTCAGACCCCTCCATTGGCCCAAACAGAACAAGTTATACTTGTCACAGTGTTCACATTGGCTGGTCAATTTATTGCCTGAAGAAAAGGGGTGACATATTTAAAAATCTCTCTCACTGTGTTTGTATCACATGCAGACGCAAGTCATAGGAAGGAAGTTCTTCCAAACAGAGTGGTAGATCACATCACATAGAACTCCGATGCGTACATCTCCCTAATTTAATTAGCAAACCATTTTCACAGAATTATAGAATATCAGGGTGGGAAGGGACTTCAGGAGGTCACCTAGTCCAACATCCTGCTCAAAGACAGACCAATTCCCAACTAAATCCTCCCAGTCAGGGCTTTGTCAAGCCTGACCTTAAAAACCTCTAAGGAAGGAGATTCCACCACCTCCCTAGGTAACTCATTCCAGTGCTTCACCACTCTCCTAATGAAAAAGTTTTTCCTAATATCAAAACTAAACCTCCCCCACTGCAACTTAAGACCATTACTCCTTGTTCTGTCATCTGCTACTACTGAGAACAGTCTAGAGCCATCCTTTTTGGAACCCCCTTTCAGGTAGTTGAAAGCAGCTATCAAACCCCCCTTCTTTCTTCTCTACTGCAGACTAAGTCTCAGTTCTCTCAGGGTATGGCTACACTCGAAACTTCAAAGCGCTGCCGCAGCAGTGCTTTGAAGCGTGAGTGTAGTCGCAGCGCCAACGCTGGGAGAGAGCTCTCCCAGCACTGCAAGTACTCCACCTCCTCATGGGGTTTAGCTTGCAGTGCTGGGAGCCGTGCTTCCAGCGCTGGGGCACTCTTTACACTGGCACTTTACAGCACTGTATCTTGCAGCGCTCGGGGGGTGTTTTTTTCACACCTCTGAGCAAGAAAGTTGTAGCGCTGTAAAGCACCAGCGTAGCCAAGGCCTCAGTCTCTCCTCATAAATCATGTACTCCAGCCCCCTAATCATTTTTGTTGCCCTCCGCTGGACTCTTTGCAATTTTTCCACATCCTTCTTGTAGTGTGGGGCCCAAAACTGGACACAGTACTCCAGATGAGGCCTCACCAATGCCAAATAAAGGGGAATGATCACATCCCTCGATCTGCTGGCAATGCTCCTACTTTTACAGCCCAAAATGCTGTTAGTCTTCTTGGCAACAATGGCACACTGTTGACTCATATCCAACTTCTCATCCACTGTAACCCCTAAGTGCTTCAGAATTGATTCCTTGAGGACCTGATCCATGATTTTTCCAGGGACTGAGGTGAGGCTGACTGGCCTATAGTTCCCCAGATCCTCCTCCTTCCCTTTTTTAAAGATGGGAACTACATTAGCCTTTTTCCAGTCATCCGGGACCTCCCCCAAACACCATGAGTTTTCAAAGATAATGGCCAATTGCTCTGCAATCACATCCACCAACTCATTTAGCACTCTCAGATGTAGTGCATCCAGCCCCATGGACTTGTGCTCGTCTAGTTTTTCTAAATAGTCCTGAACCACTTCTTTCTTCACAGAGGGCTGGTCACTTTCTCCCCATACTGTGTTGTCCAGTGCAGCAGTCTGGGAGCTGACCTTGTTCGTGAAGACAGAGGCAAAAAAAGCATTAAGTACATTAGCTTTTTCCACATCCTCCGTCACTAGATTGCCTACCTCGTTCAGCAAGGGGTCCATGCTTTCTTTGACTTTCTTCTTGTTGCTAACATACCTGAAGAAACCCTTCTTGTTACTCTTAAGATCTCTTGCTAGCTGCAACTCCAAGTGTGATTTGGCCTTCTGATTTCACTCCTTCATGCCTGAGCAATATTTTTTATACTCCTCTCTGGTCATTTGTCCAATCTGCCACTTTTTGTTAGCTTCTTTTTTGTGTTCAAGATCAGCAAGGATTTCACCGTTAAGCCAAGCTGGTCTTCAGCCGTATTTGCTATTCTTTCTACACATCGGGATTTTTTTTCTTGCAAATTTTAATTTTTCCCTTTTAGTTTCAGTAGGTTCTCCTTTACCCTTTTGGAAGAACACTCAACTCTGATAAGTTAATAGTCATGGCTCACCTTTGCCATGAAGCCTACAAATTGCTGCCAGTGACCATGGCTAGATAGGACAATAGAGACAGTCAGTTTGCCACCTTTCTTCCTTTTCCAAAATCCACTACTTCTGCCATAACTCATCACCTTACTGCTACCTTCTCCACAATTAAAAAGCACCAGCAAAACTACTATCAAAATTGTGTCAATCATGACCATGTTCATGTATATTAATGCTCTATTCTCCTCCCCATTTCGGACTGTAAACTTTCCAAAGGAGGGATTGCTTCTCCATCTGATTTGGGGAGTGCCCAGCATAAAGGTGGCTGATTAGAGCTTTTCGATAACTAGTCAGTGGGACAATTTACTAGAGGATGTAGTAAATTTTCCATCACCTGGAATCTTTACATTGACACTGTATGTCTTTCTAAAAGATATTCTGTAGTTCAGCCATAAGTTCTTGATCTTGATGGCTTGATTAATGAATTAACAGGTCAAATTATATGGCTTGTGTTACACAGGAGGTCAGATTAGATTTCTGGTCTTAAAAACAAGCAGTGGATCTGTTTACACTGAATACAACTTACTCCAACAGAGTTTTTTTTTCATACAGCAAACATGGCTTGCACCTGAAGTGCAAGCTAGGCCAACTTCCTAGATGTATTATGCATTTCGGTCTCTGCCTATCCATAACAGAAGCCTACATTGTTATTCCTGGCTCAGTTTTTTAAAAACATTGCTCCATGTCTTGGCCCATCTCCAGAAAAGGAAGCAAGAGTCTAAGGAGGCAGTTTGATTATGCTGGGTTGCATTAGATAGATTATTGTAAAAGATGGATCTGTCCTATTAAAGAAAGGGAAGACTCATGATGACTAATGTGCTGTCAATTGCAACCTGTCATCTTCCAACTAAAAAGGAATTATTCCTAGTTATTACTGAAGAAAGAATATCAACTATCTTTCTGCAAAAAAAAATTAACCTTCAATGCCGCAATTTATTACAAAGAGATGTTTACAGCTTGATTAGATACTATCTCTGTGGGTTCCCAATGAACATTATATGCTAGCATAATTCCTTTTCTCAGAGGTCAGAGAGAGTTCAGTTTTATGACAGGTGAGTGGGAAGGAATCTCACTTTTTATGGATGGCATGAGCAGCTGAACGTTATATATTGTCCTTTTTAAAGAAAAGGTCTTGGAAGTAGTTTCAGAGAAACATTGATTTACAGTTTTTCCATAGTCATTACTCCTGACAGTAGATCTTGCAGGCTCTGTTCAAACTGGAAAGTAGCTGTGTGCTATTCATTTTCCAGCACAGGAGTGAAACAAAAGCACCTGCCTCAGGATTTCCCCTCAATTTATCTTTCATGTTTTGTTTTTAAGGATGCATGCACCAGATCAGAAAGCATTTCCATTTCTAGACACCCCAATTTCAGACCCTCTATTCAAACCCTTTATGATGGTTCTTAAATATTTAGACAAGATATTACCCCTTCTTCCAATTTCCTCTCTCTAAATTATTGAAGCATTGACCCATATTTATTCCTGAGATTTTGCACTTCATTGTGTGTCAGCCAGGAGTAATGCATGGTATAATTTTAACAGGAAACAATGGCAACTGGAAGTGACAAACCACACTCCCCTGGTGAGAATATACATTTAGTGCTGAAGATAACATGGCAATCTGCTATTATTAAATGTTACATCAAATATCTGAATTCTTAAAGGTCTATTCTCATGACAGTCGAAGAATGGTTTTATGATTAAGGCACTGGGTTGGATCTCAGGAAATGTGGGTTCATTTTCTAGATCATTTACTGACTTCCTCTGATCCCTTCTAGAAGGCATTTAATTTTTCTGTGTCCAGTTTCCCTTCCATAAAAGAGGGATTCCATCCCTTTTCTCAACAGGGATATTATCTGCTCTGTCCTATCAGTCTTGACTATTTAGAGTGCGAGCTTTTCAGAGCAGGGACGTCTCTTACTCTCTGTTTATATGGTGTCTGACACAAGGGGCCTCTGATTTCAGTTGGGAGTCTACTGGAGATACTAGAAGAGGAATAATTAACAACATGATCAGTGGAAGTCTAGACCTTTTGTGGTCCAAATCCAGACTTAGTGTAAGGAGGTGCAACTTCACCAATGTTAATGGAGTTTCTCCCATTTACTCCAGGTCTGAATTTGGCTCTATGTTGAACAAAAAGGCAGAAGGGTTTCCACATGGTCAAAGAATAGGGCATTTCCTTGGCAGTGGTGCTAGATTGACTGTAAATTCACAGGAAATATGAATTTTTAAATGTAGTTCATTCCGAGCAGCCTCCTCCGAGCACATAAAGGAAACTTACAAATGTGAAAAATTGCCTTGATACCATATACGACTGAGATGCTTTCTTTAGTACAACTATAAGACAAAATACCTCCTTCTTTGAAAATAGAAACAATATGCCTTTCCTCTAAGCATAGTTTTCTGTCAATGGAGTATTATCTGTTTTAATATGTTATTCCTATATATTTATTCACTTACATTTCAAAGAACTCTGTAAATCAGGAGCTGACTAGGTTAACGTAACCTAGAGCAGGATCAAAGTACTCAAAGAAACCTTTAGCCAGACAGCTTTTGTCCAGCCTGTATGAAACCCAGGCTCAGTTGGTCTTGCTATTTGAGCAAATAATTGGATGGTTTACAGGTTTAGCACATGATATTAACCCCATAACTAATTACTATCAACACCCCACATGTAGTAGCGTACAGAGTTGCAGGATGATAGCATTGCAGCTGTGAACCGCCCAGCTGCTTTGCGTGCTATAGAGTAAGTCCTCCAGGAAATGTAGAGATGCCACATTTCCTCTAGTTTTTGGTTTTCTAGGACAGACTGTGGGTAGAAGCCATCATTGCCAGTCTCACTGATTTTTCACCAATTGGGTTAGTGTTGAAAGGTCTCAATGACCAAAAATAATAAATAAATAAATAAATCTTGAATTGGTGACAGATGACTTTTGGGGCTACAAAAAGTATCTTATGGTGAAATTTTCACGATTCAGATTGTCCCTGTCTCTCTGCTGCCACCTGGTGCCCTCTTGAATGAGCTGCCACCAAGGCACATATGCAGATGGACCAAATCCACTTCTCCCAGCTAGCAGAAGCCATGCAGTATCGGTAACAGAGCCCCACTGGTTGTGGTAAAGTATGGCTTCCTATTGGCCACAGGACATATCCAACTGGGTGGGGAGGCAGCCAATGGGAAGGCGGCGGAGAGTATAAACTATGTGTGAGTGAGCAGCAGCTGCTAGTGTGTCGTCTTTGTAGAGTGCACAGACGCAGCAACTCCTAATGCCTGTTGTAGCCAGTTGGCACCTCTTCTACCCTCTCCACAGAGCTACTGACAATGCCCTGTGACCTCCTGTCATAAACAGATAGCTAAGGGTTAATGTCTCTTTCACCTGAAGCACCTGACCAAAGGACCAATCAGGAAACCGGATTTTTTCAACTTTGGGTGGAGGGAATTGAGTGTCTATGGTCTTTTGTTTTCTGCCTGCCTGCTTTCTCTGAGCTTTGGAGAAGTAGTTTCTACCTTCTAGTCTTCTGTTTCTAAGTGTAAGGACAAAGAGATCAGATAGTAAGTTCTATGGTTTCTTTTCTTTGGTATTTGCATGAATATAAGTGCTGGAGTGCTTTGATTTGTATTCTTTTGGAATAAGGCTGTTTATTCAATATTCTTTTAAGCAATTGACCCTGTGTTGTATCATCTATACAGAGAGAACATTTGTACTTATTTTTCTTTCTTTTTATATAAAGCTTTCTTTTAAGACCTGTTGGAGTTTTTCTTTACTTCAGGGAAATTGAGTCTGTACTCACCAGGGAATTGGTGGGAGGAAGAAATCAAGGGGAGATTTGTGTGTTGGATTGCTAGCCTGACTTTGCATTCCCTCTGGGGGAATAGGAAAGTACTTTTTGTTTCCAGGATTGGGAACAGAGAGGGAGATTCACTCTGTTTGAATTCACAGAACTTGTGTCTGTGTATCTCTCCAGGAGCACCTGGAGGGGGGAAGGGAAAAAGGATTATTTCCCTTTGTTGTGAGACTCAAGGGATTTGGGTCTTGGGGTCCCCAGGAAAGGTTTTTCAGGGGGACCAGAGTGCCCCAAAACACTCTAATTTTTGGGTGGTGGCAGCAGGTACCAGGTCCAAGCTGGTAACTAAGCTTGGAGGTTTTCATGCTAACCCCCAGATTTTGGACGCTAAGGTCCAAATCTGGGACTAAGGTTATTACAGACCCATTCCTGTTCCTGAACCGTCCACAGAGGCCCCGTCTGTGTTACCAAAGACCCAGACAGAGGTAGAGAACCCGGATTCCATGCCTACCACTGAAACAGCCACAGCATCTCCAGTCCCAGGCCCGGAACTGGAACAGCAACCAGCACCAGCAAGTGCAACCCCATCTTCAAACTCAACGCCAGAGGGCGCCAGCGAGCCAGAACTGGCAGAAGCACAAGACAGCCATACCCAAAAGGCTCAGCCAGAGCCTGAAATACCCTCAGGTGCACCAGCGGAGAGCGGTACACCAGCAACGGAAACAACCCCATCACCTACATCGCTTCCAGAGGGACCAAGCCCAAGTCCACAGTCTGAGGAAGAACTGGTGACCCCAGCCTCAAGGGAACAGTTCCAGGCTGAGCAGGAAGCGGATGACAGCCTTCAGAAAGCTTGGGCGGCGGCACGAAGCACCCCACCGCCTCTCAGCTCTTCTAATCGATCCCGGTTTGTTATAGACCAAGGACTTTTATACAAGGAAATTCTTTCTGGTGGACACCGGGAAGAATGGCAGCCGCAAAAACAGTTGGTGGTTCCAACTAAGTACCGGGGGAAGCTCTTAAGCTTAGCCCATGATCATCCCAGTGGCCATGCTGGGGTGAACAGAACCAAGGACCGGTTGGGGAAGTCCTTCCACTGGGAGGGGATGGGCAAGGATGTTGCCAATTATGTCCGGTCTTGTGAGGTATGCCAAAGAGTGGGAAAGCCTCAAGACCAGGTCAAGGCCCCTCTCCAGCCACTCCCCATAATTAAGGTCCCATTTCAGCGAGTAGCTGTGGATATTCTGGGCCCTTTCCCAAAAAAGACGCCCAGAGGAAAACAGTACGTACTGACTTTAGTGGACTTTGCTACCCGATGGCCAGAAGCAGTCGCTCTAGGCAACACCAGGGCTAACACTGTGTGCCTGGCCCTAACAGACATCTTTGCCAGGGTAGGTTGGCCCTCTGACATCCTTACAGATTCAGGGTCTAATTTCCTGGCAGGGACCATGGAAAACCTGTGGGAAACTCATGGGGTGAATCACTTGGTTGCCACCCCGTACCACCATCAAACCAATGGCCTGGTGGAAAGGTTCAATGGAACTTTGGGGGCCATGATACGAAAATTCATCAACGAATTCTCCAATAATTGGGACCTAGTGTTGCAGCAGTTGCTGTTTGCCTACAGGGCTGTACCACATCCCAGTTTAGGGTTTTCACCATTTGAACTTGTGTATGGTCACGAGGTTAAGGGGCCATTACAGTTGGTGAAGCAGCAATGGGAGGGGTTTACGCCTTCTCCAGGAACTAACATTCTGGACTTTGTAAGCAACCTACAAAGCACCCTCCGACACTCTTTAGCCCTTGCTAAAGAGAATCTAAAGGATGCTCAGGAAGAGCAAAAGGCCTGGTATGACAGACATGCCAGAGATCGGTCCTTCAAGGTAGGAGACCAGGTTATGGTCTTGAAGGCGCAACAGGCCCATAAGATGGAAGCATCATGGGAAGGGCCCTTCACGGTCCAAGAGCGCCTGGGAGCTGTAAACTACCTCATAGCATTTCCCAATTCCTCACTAAAGCCTAAAGTGTACCATGTTAATTCTCTCAAGCCTTTCTATTCCAGAAACTTACAGGTTTGTCAGTTTACAGTCCAGGGAGATGATGCTGAGTGGCCTGACGGTGTCTACTACGACGGGAAAAAAGACGGTGGCGTGGAAGAGGTGAACCTCTCAACCACCCTGGAACGTCTGCAGCGGCAACAAATCAAGGAGCTGTGCACTAGCTTCGCCCCATTGTTCTCAGCCACCCCAGGACGGACTGAACGGGCATACCACTCCATTGATACAGGTAATGCTCACCCAATCAGAACCCCACCCTACCGAGTGTCTCCTCATGCCCAAGCTGCTATAGAACGGGAGATCCAGAACATGCTACAGATGGGTATAATCCGCTCATCTACCAGTGCATGGGCATCTCCAGTGGTTCTGGTACCCAAACCAGATGGGGAAATACGCTTTTGCGTGGACTACCGTAAGCTAAATGCTGTAACTCGTCCGAACAACTATCCAATGCCACGTACCGATGAGCTATTGAAAAAGTTGGGACGTGCCCAGTTCATCTCTACAATAGACTTAACCAAGGGGTACTGGCAAGTACCGCTAGATGAACCTGCCAAGGAGAGGTCAGCATTCGTCACCCATGCGGGGGTGTATGAATTCAATGTCCTTCCTTTCGGCCTTCGAAATGCACCCGCCACCTTCCAGAGGCTGGTAGATGGTCTACTAGCTGGACTGGGAGAATTTGCAGTTGCCTACCTCGATGATGTGGCCATTTTTTCAGACTCCTGGCCCGAACACCTACTACACCTGGAAAAGGTCTTTGAGCGCATCAGGCAGGCAGGACTAACTGTTAAGGCCAAAAAGTGTCAAATAGGCCAAAACAGAGTGACTTACCTGGGGCACCAGGTGGGTCGAGGAACCATAAACCCCCTACAGGCCAAGGTGGATGCTATCCAAAAGTGGCCTGTCCCAAAGTCAAAAAAGCAGGTCCAATCCTTCTTAGGCTTGACCGGATACTACAGGCGATTTGTACCCCACTACAGCCAAATCGCTGCCCCACTGACCGACCTGACCAAAAAGACCCAGCCAAATGCCGTTAAGTGGACTGATGAGTGTCAAAAGGCCTTTACCCAACTTAAGGCAACGCTCATGTCTGACCCTGTGCTCAGGGCCCCGGACTTTGACAAGCCATTCCTAGTAACAACAGATGCATCTGAGCGTGGTATAGGAGCAGTGCTCATGCAGGAAGCAACAAATCACAACTTCCATCCTGTCGTGTTTCTCAGCAAGAAACTGTCTGAAAGGGAAAGTCACTGGTCAGTCAGTGAAAAGGAATGCTATGCCATTGTGTACGCCCTGGAAAAGCTACGCCCATATGTTTGGGGACGGCGGTTCCAACTACAAACTGACCATGCTGCACTAAAGTGGCTTCATACTGCCAAGGGGAACAACAAGAAACTTCTTCGTTGGAGTTTAGCTCTCCAAGATTTTAATTTTGAAATTCAACACATCACAGGAGCTTCTAACAAAGTAGCTCATGCACTCTCCCGTGAAAGTTTCCCAGAATTCAGTAGTTAAAAAGTGTTCTTAAAATGTAGAAGTCTGTTAGTTATATACTTAGGAGTATATGTAAAGGTGTATGTGTTGTATTAATCTGGTTATTTTCAAGTTCTAGAAGGAAATCGCCGCCAGTGAGCTTCCCCACTGTCTGCAATTTGGGGGGCGTGTCATAAACAGATAGCTAAGGGTTAATGTCTCTTTCATCTGAAGCACCTGACCAAAGGACCAATCAGGAAACCGGATTTTTTCAACTTTGGGTGGAGGGAATTGAGTGTCTATGGTCTTTTGTTTTCTGCCTGCCTGCTTTCTCTGAGCTTTGGAGAAGTAGTTTCTACCTTCTAGTCTTCTGTTTCTAAGTGTAAGGACAAAGAGATCAGATAGTAAGTTCTATGGTTTCTTTTCTTTGGTATTTGCATGAATATAAGTGCTGGAGTGCTTTGATTTGTATTCTTTTGGAATAAGGCTGTTTATTCAATATTCTTTTAAGCAATTGACCCTGTGTTGTATCATCTATACAGAGAGAACATTTGTACTTATTTTTCTTTCTTTTTATATAAAGCTTTCTTTTAAGACCTGTTGGAGTTTTTCTTTACTTCAGGGAAATTGAGTCTGTACTCACCAGGGAATTGGTGGGAGGAAGAAATCAAGGGGAGATTTGTGTGTTGGATTGCTAGCCTGACTTTGCATTCCCTCTGGGGGAATAGGAAAGTACTTTTTGTTTCCAGGATTGGGAACAGAGAGGGAGATTCACTCTGTTTGAATTCACAGAACTTGTGTCTGTGTATCTCTCCAGGAGCACCTGGAGGGGGGAAGGGAAAAAGGATTATTTCCCTTTGTTGTGAGACTCAAGGGATTTGGGTCTTGGGGTCCCCAGGAAAGGTTTTTCAGGGGGACCAGAGTGCCCCAAAACACTCTAATTTTTTGGGTGGTGGCAGCAGGTACCAGGTCCAAGCTGGTAACTAAGCTTGGAGGTTTTCATGCTAACCCCCAGATTTTGGACGCTAAGGTCCAAATCTGGGACTAAGGTTATTACACCTCCCTGTGCCTGGCTGATGGCATCTTGGACCCCTGGCTGCCCCATGAGGGGATGGCAGCAGCCAACTTCGGCAAGATCCAGAGAGACACCTTTGTGGAGATCAAACAGATTGATAGTGAGAAGTTGAGCAGCAGCAGCCCCTGGCTTCAACTCCTTCTCTTTGATATTAGGGACTGCACATGGGGCCTGGGACCCAGATGTTTCCACAGTGTTGCCAGCCTCTATGACTACTTTTGGACTACTTTTCACATGCCGTGATGAAAACTCAAGCTTTGAGGTTGGCAAAATTGGCAGAAACAAAGCAGCCTAGAACAGCTTAGGCTGAAGCTACACAGGATAATAGGGAGCTTATTACCCGATTTCTATACGTAGTGCCTGGTCATAATAAAGGGTTTATTTTGACACTACTCTGCTGATCGCCTTTGGCGCTAGCTCTCCCACTCTTCTTCTATCTAAAAGGTATTTCTTAAGACAATTGATATCTAAGCATTCAGCACATGTGGCACAGAGTCCCACTGCCATGGGCAAGTGTGAATTTCACCACTGTCCATGACAGCCAGTCTGCAATGTCACACAATATAGAATTCTGTACTAACACGTAGCATCTCCTGTCCTTTCTTCCACCATTCATTCACTTTTTCCCAGTTATCTGATGCTTGTCTATACTAGGAGTCAGACCCTGCCTTTCCCAATTCGATGAATACCCAAGGTCATTTTCTTAAAGCAGGTGTTTCATTTGAACGCTGTCCCACGAGGCCATTGGCTGATCATTTTGTTAAGACTCCTCATGGGATGGAACTGCCAATGCATGCCACTCTCTCCCATTGCCCTGTGCCCCTATGCCTCATACTCTTGCATTAGTTATTTCCATCACTATTTTCTTCTCTCTCTCCCCCTGTCCTTTTCAGTCCATCTAATATTTTTTTCATTTATTGGTCTCTTTCTTTTGAGATTATTTCTGGTTCCTTTTGCTCTGGCAGCACCTTGCTGATTGCCCCGTCCTCCACATCCCCCACTTCACCAAAAGGCTACATGAAGTTCTGAGCGTGTTCATCGCTCACTTTCTTGAATTAGGATGCATGCGCTTTCGCAGCTGAACTGAATGTGGCAGGAATAGAGAAAGAAGTTGCAGCCTTACAATTATATGTATAACCTGTTCCCATGGCTGGCTGCATTAGAGGCCTCTGTGGAAGCAACAAAGGTGGCTCATGCCTTACTTGCAGCTACAGAAGCACATTTTCAGTGGTAGTAGGGTAGATGCAGCTTTCTTCATCTCTCTCCTCTCAGATGTATGTTCCTAGAATTTGGAAACATTGGATGAAGGAAGATCCACTTAATTGGCTTAATTCACCTTCTAGTTACACCAGTATAACTATGGGGCAGCTCCCTTAGCATTGATTAAATCTGGACTAGCTCTTACTAGGATAAATGAGAACAGAATTTAGTCCAAAGAATTTTCCTCTGTTCCTTTCACAGGCCCAAATTTCCAAAGAGGCACACACTAAAGTTTGTTGCACTTCTGCGTGCACCTCTTTTCATCTGTGCAAATATAAGAGGGCAAGTTGTGTGTGCCCAATTTTCAGTAACATATTTATAAAAGGGGACAGAAGCTAATATTTTGCATTCATACAGTGCCTTCTGAAATATGAAAATGCCTTACAAACACTAATGAATTAAGCCTCACAACCCGCTTGTGAGATAAACATGGAAATTATTATTTCCATATCTCTAAGATGGGGATAAAGGAGTCGCAGACACATAAGTGACCTGCACAAGATGATACCACAAGTTTGTGACAAGCAAGAACAAAACTCCAGGTCTCCCCATTCCCATTCTGTGCCTTAACCACAAAATTATACTCCTTCCCACCTACCACCCTGTTCATATTTTCAGTGTAGTTTGGATACATGTTATATAGGGACATTTTTGGTTAATTATCAGACAATCATATCCTTCATATTTTGCTATACTCGACGTACATGCTGAATATCTAACAAGACCTTACTGCTTTAAGGGAAGTGTCAGACACACTATAGTTATCTGGAGCACATATTAGCAACTTCTATCACAAAATACAGGCTGTTAATATAGCTAATTTGGATGATATGATGACATTAAGATTCAATGGGAAGGTGACATCAATGACAGCTTAAAATCCAAGAACAGCATTAGTATGGCAGCATTTCCAATTCAAGTGCTTGTCAACAGGTGACAAACAGAAGAGAGCTCAATACATGTAAGAAAAGAAAAAAGATTCTAAACATTTTGAAATGTTGCCAGGCTTTTCCTTCAGTTTGGCATGTTAGGATTTTCTATAATGCTATTGCAACAGGGACACGGCGCATCACTTGAAACGTTCATTTTTATGACACCATTAAGCAGCAGTACAGCAGCTCATGTTAAAATTCTGTCATACAGAGTTACATAGAATATGATCCTTGGAAAGCAATCATTTTCAATGTAAATCAGATAAGCTGGCAAACATATGACCCAGAAGGCCATGGAAACATTCACTGTGTATGACTAGAGCAATGCACAATCTAGCAGTGATTTCACAAAGCTTGTTGAATGCCCATTATGTCTTATAGCTGGAGGCCAGACACTAGAAAAAGATAGCCAATTAGAAGCAGGGCCTGCCACCCCACTGCAGACCTCACTCGTATAGTTCCTGCACATTACTGAAGGCAAGACCTGAACTGGGAGCCTGATGGCCTGAAGGCATCAGCCTGTCAAGTGTCCCAGAAGGAAGCTACCCACCAGTCAAGCCAATAGGAGCTGTGCTATGCTCGACTGAGCTAGAAGCTGTTCTTTGCAACAAAGATTGCAGAGCAGTTAAATGAAGTTGAGTGTGTCTTCATTTTAGCTGTAGAGTTCAGTTCCTTCCTGTACTGTAATGCCCATAACACACCCTCTGTGCAGGCTCCTAATTTATGTTCACCAGCTGCTCAATTAACAACCTGTGAAAGCTACATAGCTGCAGTACCTTTGTTCTTAGGCCACTGCAGTGTATTCATTAACCTTTTGTGTTACAATATCTGGATGTTCCCACTATAGTATACTGTGACAAAATTCCTCCTCTACCTTTTTGGGTCCTGCGCTTATTTGGCAGATTTGCTCACCTCAGTGATCTTCTCCACAGTCTGGGTCAACTTCTCCTGTGTCTGATCAGGAGTTGGGAGGTTTAGCGGGAACCCGGGCCCACCCTCTACTCCGGGTTCCAGCCCAGGGCCCTATGGATTGCAGCTGTCTATAGTGCCTCCTGTAACAGCTGCAACTCCCTGGGCTACTTCCCCACGGCCTCCTCCAAACACCTTCTTTATCCTCACCACAGGACCTTCCTCCCGGTGTCTGACAACGCTTGTACTCCTTAGTCCTCCAGCAGCATACCCTCTCACTCTCAGCTCCTTGTGCCTCTTGCTCCCAGCTCCTCTCACACACTTCCTCTCCTCTGGCTCCCCCTCCCTGACTGGAGTGAGCTTCTTTTTAAACCCAGGTGCCCTGATTAGCCTGTCTTGATTGGCTGCAGATGTTCTAATCAGCCTGTCTGCCTTAATTGGTTCTAGCAGGTTCCTGATTATTCTAGTGCAGCCCCTGCTCTGGTCACTCAGGGAACAGAAGACTACTCATCCAGTGACCAGTATATTTGCCCTCTACCAGACGCTTGTACCCCACTGGTCTGGGTCTGTCACAATACATACCAATATTCTAGCATAAAAATGTTTCCCATACTATCAGTGTTTTCCTGTTCTCCAAAACAGCCTATTATTCCAACATCCTTTCAAGATACTTAAATTGAATCCTGGTTTATTTAAAATGTGTGGTTTGCCACAAATACAGATGACCATCCTGAATGCTCAGTGTCAGAGCTATCAACCTGGCAAAGCCTAAATATGTGACTTTAACCATTAAAAATGTGTGACAGAGACCCAGGATAAGAGACAATAGTAAAAAAGGAAGCCTACATTTACTTGTGAAAAATTTTCTTATGGTATTTTAAATTTGACATCACCTATGTTCCAAGGTTCTGCATTTGTGAGGTAAATAATTTGGAAAAACAAAAAGCCAACTGTGAAATAATCTGTATGTGAAATAAATGTGGCTCTTGTGATAGGGTATGGTTGTTTGGGGGTTACGGCTGTTGAGAGCCCCCTAATCCTAACAGAGCTTTAAACAACTAATTGCCCCTTACCAACATTAACTACACTTGTCTGGGATTTCTCCAGCTATAATATTTCTCCAGCTAAGAACCAATAAAGGTCTAATAACTTGCCTACAGGACTACATGTAACACCGACAGACCCCGGTCGTCGGTGGGCGAGGTCAAACTGAGGACTTCTGGAGCTTAGTGGATGAGCCTCTATGGCATGAGCTAAAAGCCAAATGCCTGTTAGCTAAGTCTGAGGAGCAGACTCATTCTTCTCTCCCACATAATGGCACTGAGAGAGAACACCACACTCAGGAGGTGTGTGGGTTACATACACTCTATACTTCTATCCAGTGGGGCCCAGCTCTGTTCACAAATATTCTATTTTCTAGGTTTTAGACAGATACATTTAATTCACAGTTGTGTTCTTGCCTGCATCATTGCCAATGATGGCTGTGGTAACAACTTGCCATATAAAGCAGAACTTTATCAGAGGATTTTGGAAAGGCTGGATTAAGTGTGTTGTGTGCGCAGCTATTGTCAGTTTCATCTGTCAAACAGTCAAGATTAGTTGGGAAGGGATGTTCTTTTTTTTCCTAGTCTCTAAGCATCTAGCCAGTACCCTGACTTTAGGTCAATTTTCTTTATTCTCTGTATTCAGATGTACGCTGCTGAGTGTTTCAGCCAGGTATACAGGTACCACAGTTCTGAATTATTTAATGGCATATTTGTTAAGCAGATATTAACTTTAAGATTATTACACCATTTACACAAGTTGCACTTGACTTGAGCCATTTAACAGGTTGCACTGAAAAACATATACATACAAGTCTCACTGGCCCGAAAAGGCCTAGGGTTGTTAACTTTCCAGATATGCTGCTGCAGTACCGATTTCTTTTGCCTGGCCTTTGATGAGAGGTAAGGGAAATTGAAAAATTGGGTAGAAGTTTGGGATGTATTACTTGTATTTAGAACTACTGCTGGATAGAAGGGTTAAGCCAATTTAAAACTACAGAAACAACTACCAATTTCAATAACTGGTAGGGCATTCAGAGCTTATGCCTGGACACTTTTTAGTGTTATAAACTGAAAAGAAACAGTGTGTAATATATTTTTTCTGATCATTTAAACCACTTAAAAGCACCCCCATGCAAGTTCCTATACAGACAGTGTGTACGCACTCATGTGTGCCCAAGGAAATATCCAGAAGATCTAGGAACAGGGCCCGCTCCAGCTTTTTTGCCGCCCCAAATGGCAAAAAAAAAATAAAAAAATTGAGCTGCCGCTGAATTGCCGCCAAAGACTGAAGCGGAGTGATTGAGTTGCCGAAGAGCTGCCAAAGAGGAAGAGAGGGACTGAGGGACCTGCTGCCGAATTGCCGCCACAGACCCAGATGTGCCACCCCAATAACGGATGGAGTGCCACTTCTTTCTATTGGCGGCCTCAAGCACCTGCTTCCTTTGCTGCTGCCTGGAGCCAGCCCTGTCTAGGAGTAGAGGTAGTCAATGTTTTCTGAAATTTGATTTTTCAAAGTTTTTTTTAATCAAAATGGTGATTTGACTAAAAATGACATTTATCCATTTTTAAAGCTAGCTGCACCAAGTTAAGAATTATTATTATTATACCACTGCACCTAGGACCCCTAGTCATGGACTTCCATTGTGCTAGACACTGGACAAACACAAACTAAAATGACAGTCCCTGCCCCAATGGGCTTACAGTCTAGTTTATCCCTAAATTTTGGCAGAAGGGCAAACTAGCTCAGATAAAAGAAACATTCCTCTCAACCTTCATCTGAAATTTTAACAGACTTTTAAATTGTCCACATCCCCATATGTAAAGAAAATAAATTTGCTCACACTTTTGGTTGGGAAACAGATAATTAGAAGTTTATTCTTTTTTAAAAGGTGATTCAGGGTGTTGCCTTGTTTGGGTGCCCTATTGTATGCAAGCACTAAGTATTACATCAAAGTATTACATTTGAATGAAGAGTTCAGATTAGCAGCAGATATTTATATTTAAATGTTAAACAGTAGATTTACACAAGCTATTAATGTATACAATTTATTTAGGGCAAAAAATCTGTATAGGGAAATCCAAATTTTAAGCATTTCAAGGCTCCTGGTTATATATTCCAAATTTACATTGACTTTTGATAAGTCATTTCCTTCAGTCTCTTCTTTTTGCCATTAGGGCGTTAGGGGAATTTCAACTAATTCCTGCTAATGCAAAGTTTGCTGCATGAAGATGAAATATAGAGCACTTTCAGCATGATCACTCATCTGAAATATGCTCAGTAGAGTCATTTTTTGTTCTATGGAGGATTCTTCTAACTAGGCACTTAGTAGTATTGTGTGTTCCTTTCATCTTTTGTACTTATCTAATCTTTCCTCAAACACATGTAATGATTGTACCTTCATTTTACTCAGTGACTTTCTCCTCTCTGGTTGTACTTTTAATGAGAAAGCTTGTATCTTGTATCAAAAGTACTATTTAAGCTGTGAATTACTTCTTGTCTGACCACTAATGTCTACTGTAAACAAACATTTTTCCTTACTTTACACTATTGCTTTTTATTGTAAAGTTATTTGACTGTATTTCATAACCAATAAGATCAATAAAATAAAAAAAAAAATCACAAAGCTCCGCTCTACAGATTAAGCTTGCAAGTTCTTTCCTCATAAGTCATTCTCTAGTCTCTATTATCTGACCTACTTTTTTCCCTTTAACCCAGTACACGTTTTACTCCGGCTTAGCTGAAACAAACATAGGTGGGAAAACACACTGTCTAAGCTTAAGTCCAAATAAGATGCTGACTGGAGGGGTGAAGCAACCAGTGGAACTAAAGCATATCCACACTTTCCAAAAGAGATCAATGTTTTAGGCTCGACTTTCCCTCTCACGATCTAGAAGTATATTTGATTTTTCCTGACCAGCTGTTTGGCACTCCCAGATAACAGCAATGGTTCATGTTACTTGTTTTCATCTGTGGTTAAGATATTGTGCCCTGTCATTGACCTAGCTACATCAATGAAGCTAATGATACTCTTGTCAGCCCCAGTTGGGCTAATGCACAGAACTCTTCTTGGGACAACACTTGGAAGTTTCATCTGGGGCCTGAGACAAAGCTCACTGAAGTCAATCTGACTTTACAATGACTTGAATGAGACTTGGTTCAGGCCCTTAGTGCAAAATGAAACAGCCTGCTAGCTTAGAGGAGGTTGGCAGAAACACATTATGATTACACCATCCATCAATCTGTCTGGTGCTGGTTTCAATTCATAAAGTTCTTGATGGTTTGGAATTGCACTTCTTTAGACCACTTCTCTCTCTCTCTCTCTCTCTCTCTCTCTCATATATTCAAACATATAGGCACAAATAAAATGCTTAACTGGTAACTAAGAACTGTGCATATAGGCACTTTTTCCTCACAGTCCTTAGATACACACTAATGACTGGAGGGTGATGTTTTCTGTCAGAGTATGACTGTGTTAGCCTTCAGAGCACAGAGCAAGGCTTATCTTATTGGTGGGTTGACCAGACAGCACGTGTGAAAAATCGGGACGGGGTGGGGGGTAATAGGAGCCTATATAAGAAAAAGACCCCAAAATTGGGACTGTCCCTATAAAATCAGGACATCTGGTCACCCTACTTATTGGACAAGGTTTTGCTGAATACAGGCACCATCATTCTTTCCCTGTGGTTTTTTTTAAATTTCCTCCTCATCTTTCTGATATACAAACAGATATATTTGTATTAGCAGTGGATACACTATAGATCACTGAATAAATCAGTCAAATAAATACACCACACATTTCCCTGTACTGAATTCTCAATATTCCTGCTGACTGCACCAGGGTCTGTGATTGCCTGAAATGTTTGCTGGCTGTCCTGGCTTGAAAGGCTGTGAGCCATTCTGAATAAATAGAGTCTCAAGTTTACTTACTGTTATGAATGAAAACTCTTCCAAGCACGCCAAACTGTTCACCTGGGTTAATTCTCTATACAGTAGGTATGTACATTTTAGAACATCACTAGCTACATTAAAATGAGCCTTGCACTGGGAGAAAATATGATTTAATGCTCTCTCTGTATCTATTATAAAAAAAACAAAAGAACTACACTAAAAATGCCCATGAAGCACTCAAAAGTCAGGAAATGCAAAGGCTGATATCACCCTGGCAACCATCATCACTCTGCACCCTCCCCCCACCAAGTCTATGCATTTCAGTACAATTTTTACTTACAGGATTACAAACTGTTTCTCAAATACCACCATCCTTTCTTCTCTACCAATCTCAGCTGTGTGGAATGTCTTAATTCCCCTTCCCAATACTGCAGCATGATGACAATATGAAATACCCCACCCAGTTAGCAGGCTTTGATACTGCTGGGAAAGCGGTGTGGTTTCTACTGACTCACTGGGTACATCTACACTGTGATAAAAGACCCCAGTGTAGCTGTGGTTGGCCTGACTCACCTGACTGGGGCTCGGTATGCAGGGAGCTATAAAATTGAAGTGGGTCTAAGAGCCCTGGCTCCATCCCAAACCCAAATGTCTTAAATGCAATTTTTAGCCCCACAGCCGAGGCTCTGAAACTTCGTGATACAGATTTTTTTTATCACAGTGTAGATGTACCCACTGAGGAAAGTAATTTGTTCCTGCATTTTCATGGAGATAGGATAAAGCTTCTCCTGATAGCAGGTGTGTCCAAGGTCTATAAAGAATTGAAATCCCTTTTTGGGCCACCATTTTACAATTGGTGCAACAGGCCCAATCTTAGACTGAACATTTTTCATTCAGCAGCCAGGGCCTGATCCTGTGCTCGCTGAAGTCAATAGCAAAGCTCCCATTGACTTTGCTGGGGCTTGACCTTGCATCCACAAACATAGGCCTACCTAATCTGAGCTAAAGAACCTGTGTTTTTGGTTCTGAATGGTCCTGGTTCTATCCCTGCTCAGGATCTCTTGTTGGGGGTGAGGTGTCACATACATCGATCAAATACAATATCAACCCAGAGGTAATAAATCAAAGAGAACAAAACTTCCAAAAAGAGAAATGCAGTTTTATGGAGCAGGGTTATAGAATCATAGACATTATAAATGGAAATGCTCTACTAAGTCATCTAAAATCCATCCTCCTGCTTTGCAATATTGTTCCCTACAGCACATTTTCCAAGCTATTTGTAAATATCACACCTAACTAATATTCCCATGTGGAAATAGATCCTATGCATCCATTACGGAATTAGGTATAACATTTTACTATTTCATTAAAGGTTCAGTTGGATCAAATATTTTGACTAATGTTTCATTATTACTGTTTTAAAACCAGACTCCTCCTGTTTACTGCTAGTAGTAATTACAGATGAATCAACATTACTGCCAGTTAATAGTCTCAGACCGATGAGTTGCCTGGAAGTAGGAACCCCTTTCTTTCTCCACCTTTAGAACCCTGATAGAAGTTCTCCTTTATTTCTACTGTCAGAATCTTTTGAGGGGTGGGGGTGAATGTGTAAACATGATGTAGGCTGGAACTTACCTGTCATTCCTTTTCTTTCTCCTTCTAATTGCTGCAGTATTCTGGCTTTGTGCTCTTGAACTCAGAACAGAGATCAAACATCTTCTCCCTTTTGTTTTCTTTTCCACTTCTACTCTTTAGCCTATTAGGCAACATTAGGAAACAATAGAGTCTTCAGGCTGATTAGGAAGCTTTTTTCCTCAAGAAAGCCACTCAACATATCCAAGTGAAAAGAGAATATAAAGTTATGTACTTTAGCATTTTCTCTCTAAAACCAGAGCTTGTTTGTCTGAGAGAAAAAAGGAGTAACTTCCTTCCTTTCAGAGTAACTCAGAGACTAAATTTACAAAGCAAACAGTCATTTGGTGAGGGCAAAGGTAATTGCAGCTGGCACTAATTGAAAGGTACACAGGTGGATAATCAGGAGCTGAAGCTACAAGATTCATTTGTCTAACACTGTCTGGAGACAGGATAGGAAGGGCTCTGGTACAGCATCTGTGATAGAAATAGTTATTTGAAGGACAAGGACTAAAGCCTACTTTGGAGACCAAAGTTCTTTATACCTTTCAGCAAGCTCACCAGAGTAATTGCTAGCTGCTTGGTATGGTTACACTTTTTCTTTAGAAGGTGGAAGGGAACTATTTGAAGTGAAACTCTAGGTTGGCAGAGTTCCTTTTTTGTTTGTTTGTTGCTTGGGGGAAGGGTTAATTGCTGTCCTGTGGAGTCACTTTGCACAATAACCCTCTAGCATGGTGTAACTAGATAACAAAGATTATGAAGTCATGCACTGGAACAAGATGTATATAGGCAGGAGCTGGAAAAAAAATCAGATCAGTTGGTGGATAAGTAGTTTCTGAGACACAAAACAATAACCACATGTAACAAAAATGTATGTAACTTATTTGCAAATGCTATGGGACTTTGGCGATCCCATGTTGATATATAAGAACAAAGCAGAAATGGCACCTCTCAGCTATAGCTATTTGCACTCATTTTTATAGAAAGGCAACACATAAAAATGCCCTTTAAAGATGGGTAAATTAAATACAATGCAGCAAGAAGTCTCTCTTATCTTCAGCCACAATCCTGCAAACACTTGCCTAATATTACTACTGTGAGTATCCCCATTGAGTGGGTGGGTGTATATTATGACGTAGGTACTGGACTCTAGGACAATATTTGTTCTTAACAACTGATCTTCATGTTTGCATTTAAGGATCCCAGGCAAATATAAAGTGACCTTTCATTATAATCAACAGTCACAGAATACATGCATATGGAGAAAAGGAATAATTTTTTTACCGGTTTTCTTTTAAACAGACAAACATGGCAGCTGTTTTAAAGCAGTTCAGCAGTCTAAAATGTTGGAACTAAAGTCTATAGAAAGTGTAAGAGGAGTGGCCAAAAGTGAAGGACAAATTATGTTCATAATCACATAACATGTTGCAAAATAATATTATCACCTCTATGTCGCAGATTAATATGCATATAAATTAACTAAAAAGTTTTGCCTTGTATAAAATGCACTTCTTGTTGAGCTAATTTTAACAGAGGACAGGTTTACATTTCCTTATAGGAAACCAAAAAGGAAGTTAATCCATGATACAATTTTTAAAGAGAGATAAGCAATGTGACAAAATATTGCCACCTAAATGGATAGCTCAGTGGTTTGAGCACTGGCCTGCTAAACCCAGCCATTTAGGAATTGAATTGAAGATTGGCCCTGCTTTGAGCAGAGGGTTGGACTAGATGACCTCCTGAGGTCCCTTCCAACTCTGATATTCTATGATTCTAAATAATTTGTAGAAATGCCTTTGCATGATGTAGTTGCAAAGAAACTCCCATGTAACAGATGATAATCATTGTCATCTAATGTGTCCTGGAAGGTACTCAGGTGATCATGGTATAAAAGTATAAATAGAATGGGAGATAAATTCATATAAGACACAAGAGAAACTACTAATAGCAGCAGACCTAAAATTGGTGATGCTGTGAATGTAGCTGTTAGCCAGAAGACTACAGAGAAACAGGGATTTCATTTAAAATAAATGCAAGGCCTCTGTTCATACAGAAAAGCTAAAAGCAGCTAGCATGTTCTCACTGTGGTAAAGCATACCACATACCTGATGTATGCTATTATAAAAAAGCAAAATGACAAAAATGGCAGGAAACTGGGCAGCTTAGCTGGATATGAAGGAAAAAAGAGCGGAAGAAATAAATTGACATCGAACAAGGATAAAAATGGAAGTACCTCTAAAATATTCCAATTAAAATGAATAATAATCACAAGTGAGAATGAAAAACTTTGCTGAAAAAAGGGATTTGAAAATGAGTGGTGAATTGCCTATTTATACTATAAAGGCTGCAAAAAAAAAGACCATTCAAAAGTTATGACTGAACTCTTGAAACAAAGAAGCAGTTACTGGCTAGGAAACTGGGCAGAAGTGCATCAGTATCCTAACTGGCTGAATAAACGCAAAAGAAAAGATTTAAATCAGAAATAAATGTAAAAAGGAAAGATTTACCATTTCAAGATCCACGTGACAAACTAAAACTTTCACAGGCAACCTGTGATCTTTGCAGAGCAGACCTATGAAAGGGCAGATTTGCTGTTATGAGTAGATCATGGGTTAGGAAATGCCAGTGAGGCAGAAATTGTCTTTTTCCTGTATTTAAATTGGCAAAAAGTAAAATCTGTGTGTATGAAAAATGACCTTGAAGAGCTACTATTCAAATATACGTGTTTGATAATAAATTGGGTACTATATGCAAGTTACCTTGAAAGTAAAAGAAAGTGCTATTTCAAAGTTTTTCAATCCTGGTTCCGTGCCTTATATTCTGTGAGATAAAACCAAAAAGAGAAGTCTGGAAAATGTGGATGATAGTGAAAACACTGTTAGTTATTCCAGATGAGCCACAAAAGTTGTACTAGTCCAAATTCCAAAAAAGTTCCATACCACATGAGTGCATGGACCATTTGGGATTGGACTAGTCACCACATGAGATTGGTGGTTCCATACACTCAAGTGACTGTTTCCCAGCTCCTGAAAGACGCAAAAAGCCACAGCCTGACTATTGTCCAAATCAGCCAATTACCTGTGACAGTCAAGCCTATCCACTGGAACAGATAACTCAAAGATCTAAATTTTATGTTAAATGGATGGTGATCATGCAAACATGAAATTGCTCAGAAAAAAAGATCTGAGGTGAAATCCTGGATCCCTGATGTCAGTGACAAAACTACCGATTACTTGAATAGAACCAGGATTTCACCCTTTACTTTTATAGTAGAAGGATGCCTTCTGTGGTGGGATCAGCACTCACTGTTTCAGGAAAAGTACTGACAAATTAATAAAATAACTTAATGGAAAACATCTATTATGTTTCATATGAAAGCATTATTCTGAAAGGGTGCTTTGGGGGAAAGCTGCTTGCATATTTTGTGGCAGATAAAATTCATTGTGATTTAATCCTTTTTCTTTTCATAAACTTTATTTTGACTTAGGCAAATTTATCGGTAATCGGTAAACATTTGCCATATACAGCTGTTGGGATGACCAATTTTTAACCTATGGATTTTCTGTGAATTGTTCACACTGACTATTCATGTTTTGCCCAATTTGGGGTCTCATTGGAAAAGGATTCAAAGATCAAAATGAGAATCTACACACCATGTCAAACAGTATTTAGAAATAAGGTGGCATGATGTGTCCTGCTAACTAGAACAAATGGACCTAACCATTCAGATCAGTTTCTGTCTAGCTAAAAGTCAAATAATGTGTTCTTTGTATTTTGGATTGGTTTGTGCTTCCAAAAAAGCAGGTGCTTCATAAATTAAAATTAATAGGATTTTGTCCATGACAACCACTATGAGCTCTGTAAAGAAATGAGTAACAATAAAAGAAAACTTTTTGGAATGTGGAAGACACTAAATGCAGAAAAGATAAGACAGTCACAAATCCTTGGGTATAAGAAGCGTGTTGCCAATGTTGTTTGTAGGGCCCAATCAAGTAGGCAATTCTCTTAGGCAGCCTCTGAGAATACCTACTAGATCAGGCCCAGACTAGTTTGAGATTCCTGGTCAGGGTAGGACAGTGGCAGGCAAACTTTTTGGCCTGAGGGCCACCTTGGGTTTCCAAAATTGTATGGAGGGCCAGTTAGGGGAGGCTGTGCCTCCACAAAGACAGGTGTGGCCCAGCACCTGCCCCTCTCTGATCCCTCCGCTTCTTGCCCCCTGATGGGCCCCCCTGGGACTCCTGCCCCATCTAACCCCTCCTGTTCCCTGACAGCCCCCCATGACCCCTGCCCCAACCACGCCCTCCTGCTCCCTGTCCCCTGAGCACCCCCAGACATCCCACCCCTGGCTGCCCCCCGCCACCCCATCCAACTCCCCCCTCCTTCCTGACTGCCCCACCTGTGGGGCAGATGTGGCCAGCAGGCCATAGTTTTCCTACCTCTGGGGTAGGAGGTAGAGACAGAGCAGCTTGGCAGCATCAGGCTTTAGACAGCTTTATGCACGCCCACTGGGAGAACTTGGAGACTTTAAGCACCTCCATGGTTAGGTAGCAACTGAGCAAAGGTTTTGAAGATCAAAATTTTGGATTTAGGTGCTGAAAGCAGCATTTCCCTGCCTAATCTCTTCGTGGATCAAGCCCTCAATCTCTAATGAGATAAAACTAACGTGCTTAAATTTACACACAGTACATAGTCTCATGGACTTTATAGGACTACTTGCAGTGTATAAAGTTAAGCATGCATGTAAATCTTTACAGTACCAGGATCTCAGTTTCTATCACCCAAAGCTGTGTGTTAGAGACAGTTGATCAGACACTACACAGCCAATAACCAACTCACTTCTATGTAAAGTACTCCAGAATACCACACGTAAGCAAGACACTATGCCTGTATTATAACATACTAATATGTATGATATATAATACTCTGCATTATAACATACTAACAATGACAAAATTACCATATGGGGATGGATACAGAATAAAAATCTCAAGGCAGCTGATCCAAATGATCATCTGCTAAACATTTTCACTATGTTTGCTTTTATTGAAAAAAGCTGTATACAGTTGAAAACAACTTTAAGATGCTTGATCTACTGTTCAAGTGTATACTGATGCTGCAATAAAGGACATAGAATATAACTGGGGAGAAAGTAAGTGGAAGACAGGAAAAAATTGTTCTTAAGATTTCCCCACTTCATGTTTATTTATGCTATGTTAGAAGCTGACCAGATTCCTACTACTGACATTTTATTGACTAAAAGGGTTCTGCTTGTGTAAGAATAATATCTGTTATGTCAGCTGTAAAATCCACTACAACAACCAAAACTACTTTCCTAGATGTAGCTAAGTCTCACCAGGCTGCTTACGATGTTTAATAAGACACTGGATGAATGAAAAGAGGAGAAATAAAATCAGAATAGCTGCTAACCATGGGCAACACTGATTTATCTGAACTGCCAATTGTCTAAAGCAGCGAACTGCAGCCTTTCAGAAGTGGTGGTCTTCATTTATTCACTCTGATTTAAGGTCTCGCGTGCCAGTAATACATTTTAACATTTTTAGAAGGTCTCTTTCTATAAGTCTATACTATATAACTAAACTATTGTTGTATGTAAAGTAAATAAGGTTTTTAAAATGTTTAAGAAGCTTCATTTAAAATTAAATTAAAATGAGGAAAACCCCCGGACTGGTGGCCAGGATCTGGGCAGTATGTGTGCCACTGAAAATCAGCTCGTGTGCCACCTTTGGCATGAATGTCATAGATTGCCTACCCCTGGTCTAAATAAACTCAGACTGAGTATTCTTATTAACCAATGTCATTGGGCCACATTCTCAGCCCCTGTTCTGGTGGCTTTGCACAAAGCAGTCAGATGGCTGACCTAAAGGGGTACGTGGAAAGTCTCCTGCCACAGAAGAATCCATTGTAACCTGCTTCTCTACATTTATGCCGCAGACATGTTGGAAGCAGGGTGGTAGCACATAGCACTCTGGCCAATCCTCAGCCAGTGGAGCAATCCATATGGGATCATTGCTACCAATGTAATTTAGAGCAACCCCAGGATCAAAGGTATGTGGAAAGATGATTTAGAATGTTTGCCTCCCATTTGTCTGCAGTGAGTTCAGTGCAGCTGAAAGTTTGGCTTGGTACTTTAGAGATAGATGGTATTATGCAAGTTCAGTAATGTATCTCATCAGCTTTCAGACCCACTGGTGTATGGTGAAGAGGAATAAGGAAAGGATAGGATAAAACTGCTTCTTAAATATAGAGAAGGGTGTAAGCAGCATTCATATCTGAATTCTAAATACTCAAGCTCTCTGTGTGGGGTATTCAAAACCTGGGAGTTTCATTCTGACCTATCTCTATTTAAATGTGGTGAAACTATTTCTATTTTTAAATGGTCATTTTTTAATTCTTTCCCAGCCTATTCTAAATTACACACAGTCTGATCTGCACTAGGAGCAGTGAGAGGCTTGAGCACACTGAGTGAGGATGGAATCTTCAGAGATTAAGCTGCTAAAATCAAAATAGTCTCTATTGAGCATGTGCTAACTGTGATTCTTCAAAGGCTTAAAACTTGACCATATTTGGGCAAATTTTGACAGAGATGGCAAAAGACACACCCCTGACACAACAGCCATCCTCCTTCAAAATTTCAAGTCCTAGCTCCAAATAATGGGAGTGCTAGAGCTTCTCAAAGAAAAAGTTGCCAGAAATATTTAAGATGGGCATAACAATTAAATTTTCCCTCGCTTTGTTCTTAGAAACAGCGGCGCTATTTTGGCTGAAATTTTCCCAAAAAAATTTAACACTAGGCAGACACCAGGCTCATCACAGCATAAATGGTTGAAGTTTTGCGAAGTTATAAGCAATTGAAAGTAGGTTCTTATAATGGGAAGTGTCTGCACTGCTACCAACCCCGCTTTTAATAAAGCAATTGATGTATTTTACTATAACTAGATCAGCACTAGACAACATCTGTAGGAGAAATTTCTCCTCTATCTGCTAGGAGCTGCTGCCTCCATTTCGCCTGCTTCACACTCTACAGCTTGAAGAGGATCTGAGAGAGAGAGGGAGAAGAGGAAGCAGAGCAGTTGACTATCAGCAGTAGCTTCACATTCATGCCTCACTTCCCATCCTAAATCAGCAATACAGTATCAGCTGCCCCAATCATCATGATGGAGGAAAAGTAACACCACTCCGATTACTGTGTAAACTTGTGAAAGTCACTTTGGCTAAGGTCCAGATCCTCAAGGTGCCAAACTCCCATTGATAAGACAGTGGAGTATTTTGTCTTTTGAGTGATACCTCAAACATTCAACATTATAAAACATGGGGCTAGAATGGTATTCTTCAACTTCACCTGTGTTCTGAGGCTTAATTCATTGTATAATAATAGAAATGTAGGATTGGAAGGGACCTTGATAGGTCATCTAATCCAGTCCCCTGCACTGAGACAGCCTAAGTATTATCTCAACCATCCCTGACAGGTGTTTGTCTAACCTGTTCTTAAAAACCTCTAATGACAGAGATTCCACAACCTCCACAGGTAATTTGCTCCAGTACTTTACTATCCTTACAGTTAGGAACTTTTTCCTAATGTCTAACCTAAATCTCCCTTGCTGCAATTTAAGGCCATTAATCCTTGTACCATCCTGAGTGGCTAAGGAGAACCATTTATCACTCTCCTCTTTACAACACCCTTTTAGGCACTCGAAGACTTACGTCCCCCCTCAGTCTTCTCTTCTCTAGACTACACAATTCCATTTTTTTCAATCTTTCCTCATAGGTCATTTTTTCTAGTCCTTTAATCATTTTTGTTGCTCTCCTCTGGACTTTCTCCACTTTGTCCACATCTTTCCTGAAGTGTGGTATCCAGAACTGGACACAGTACTACAGCTGAGGCCTTATCAGTGCTGAGTAGAGTGGAAGAATTATTTCTTGTGTCTTGCTTACAACATTCCTGCTAATACCTCCCAGAATGATATTCAGGTTTTTTTGTAACAGTACTACATTGTTGGCTCTCATTTAGTTTGTGAGCCTCTCTGACCCCTAGATCTTTTTCTGCAGTACTCCTTCCTAGGCAGTCATTTCCCATTTTGTATTTGTGCAATTGATTATTCCTTCATAAGTGTAGTACTTTGCATTTGTCCTTATTGAATTTCATCCTATTTAATTCAGACCATTTCTCCTGTTTGTCAACATCATTTTGAATTTCAATCCTGTCCTCCAAAACTCTCACACCCCACCCAGCTTGTTTCCATCAGCAAACTGTATGTGTTCTCTCTATGCCATTATCCAAATAATTTATGAAGATATTGAATAGAAACAAACTCAGGACAGACCCCTGTGGGACCCCACTTAATATGCCCTTCCAGCTCAACTGTGAGCTCTGAGTATGGTTTTCCAGCTAGTTGTGCATCCACATTACAGTAGGTTTATCTAGGCTATATTTCTCCAGTTTGTTTATGAAAAAGCCATGTGAGACAATAGCAAAAGCCTTAGTAAAGTTGAGATATATAACATTTATTGTTCTCCCCATCCGCAAGGCTTGTTATCCTTTCAGAGAAGGATATTAGGTTGGTTTGACATGATTTGTTCTTGACAAATCCATGTTCATGGGTACTTATCTTATTTTCTTCTAGGTGATTACAGATTGATTCTTTGATTATTTACTCCATTATTTTTCTGGGTGCTGAAGTTAAGATGAGTGGTCTATAATTCCCCGGGTTGTCCTTATTCCCCTTTTTTATAGATAGGTACTATATTTGCCCTTTTCCAGCCCAGTTCAGTCAAGTAACTCTCCCATCCTCTATGAATTCTCAAAGATGATTGTCAATGGCTCAGTGATCTCTTCATCCAGTTCCTTAAGTATTCTAGGATGTATTTCATTAGGTCCTGCCAACTTGAAGACATGTAATTTGTCTAAGTAATTCTTAACTTGTACTTTTCCTATTTTAGCCTGAGATCCTACCCCATTTACACTGATGTTCTCTAGGGTAGTTGTTCAATTATTGCTAACTTTTTTGGTGAGAAAAAAAGGCATTTAACTAGGGCTCTTGATTAAACACAGTTAACTCACATGATTAACTAAAAAAATTAATCAAGTTTAAAAACATGAATTGCGATTAATCGCCCTTTTAAACAACAGAATTCCAACTGAAATTTATTAAATAATTTTGGATATTTTTCAGCATTTTCCAATATATTAACTTCAATTACAACACAGAAAACAAAATGTACAGTGCTCACTTTATATTATTTCTATCACAAATATTTGTACTGTAAAATGATAAACAAATAAAATTGTAGATTTCAATTCACCTCATACAAGTACTGTAGTATAATATCTTTATTGTGAAAGTGCAACTTACAAATGTAGATTTTTTTGTTACAACCTGCACTCAAAAACAAAATAATGTAAAACATTAGAGCCTACAAGTCCACTCAGTCCTACTTCTTGTTCAGCCAATCGCTAAGAGAAACAAGTTTGTTTATATTTACAGGAGATAATGCTGCCCACTTCTTAATTATGTCACCTGAAAGTGAAAACAAGCATTCACGGGTACTGTTATAGCCATACGCACCAACTCTGTGGGTGCTCTGGGACTGGAGCACCCACGGGGAAAAATTAGTGGGTGTTCTGCACCACCGGCAGCCAAGCTCCCCTCCCTGCCTCATCTCACCTCTGCCTCTACCTCCACCTCCTCCCCTGCGCGTGCCGCATCCCTGCTTCTCCCCCTAGCTGCCAGGGCTTGCTGCCACAAAACACCTGTTTCGTGGTGTAAGAAGCTCCGAGAGGTATGGGTGAGAAGTGGAAACGCAGTGCACTCAGGGGAGGAGTCCGGGCCAGGGCAGGGATTTAGGGAAGGAGTCCAATGGGGCAGAGAGGGAGGGGAGTTGGGGTGGGGACTTTGGGGAAGAGGTTGGAATGGGGGCAGGGCAGGGGCGTGAGGGGGTGGGGCAGGAGGGGGCAGGGCAGGGTGGAGTCAGGGTGGGTCCGGGGGCAGACGAGGGTCGAGCACCTACTGGCGCCAGCAGAAGTTGGGGCCTATGGTTGTAGCTGGCATTGCAAGATATTTATGCGCCAGATGCGCTAAAGATTCATATGCCTCTTCATACTTTGGCCATCATTCTAGAGGGCATGCTTCCATGCTGATGATGCTAGTTAAAAAAATAATGTGTTAATTAAATTTGTGACTGAACTCCTTGTGGGAGAATTGTGTCTCCTGCTTTGTTTTACCTGCATGCATTTCATGTTATAGCAGTCTTAGATGATGACTCAGCATATGTTGTTCATTTTAAGAACATTTTCATTGCAAATTTGACAAAATACAAAGAAGATACCAATGTGAAATTTCTAAAGATAGCTACAGCACTTGACCCAAGATTTAAGAAGCTGAAGTGCCTTCAAAATCTGACAGGGACAAGGTGTGGAGCATGCTTTCAGAATTCTTAAAAGAGCAACACTCCAATGCAGAAACTAGAGACCCTGAATCACCAAAAAAGAAAATCAGTCTTCTGCTGGTGGCATCTGACTCAGATGATGAAAATGAACATGCCTCGGTCCGCACTATTTTGGATTGTTATCGAGCAGAACCTGTCTTCAACATGGACGCATGTCCTCTGGAATGGTGGTTGAAGCATCATGGGACATATGAATCTTTAGTGCATCTGGCATGTAAATATCTTGAGATGCCAGATACAACAGTGCCGTGCAAACACCTGCTCTCACTTTCAGGTGACAGAGTAAACAAGAAGCAGGCAGCATTATCTTCTGCAAATGTAAACAAACTTGTTTGTCTGAGCAATTGGCTGAACAAGAAGTAGGATTGATTGGATTTGTAGGCTCTACAGTTTTACATTGTTTTATTTTTTAATGCAGGGATTTTATGTACATAATTTTACTTTTGTAAGTTCATCTTTCATGATAAAGAGATTGCACTACAATACTTGCATTAGATGAATTGAAAAATACTGTTTCTTTTGTTTTTTACAGTGCAAATATTGGTAATAAAAAATATAAAGCGAGCACTGTACACTTTGTGTTCTGTGTTATAATTGAAATCAATATATTTGAAAATGTAGAAAACATCCAAATATATTTAAATAAATGGTATCCTATTATTGTTTAAGAGTGTGATTAATCACAATTAATTTTTTTTAATCGCTTGACAGCCCTATATTTAAGACTTTGGCCATTGCTGCACTTTCTGTTATTGTCTTTCCATCCCCATTGAGTAATGGGGCTACCCTGTCCCTGGTTTTCCTCTTGCTTCTCATGTATTTGCATAATTCTTTCTTGTTACTCTTTATATTCCTAGCTAGTTTAATCTCATTTTGTGCCTTGGGCTTTCTAATTTTGTCCCTGCATGCTTGGGAGTTTTTTTTTATATTCATCCTTTGTAATTTGACCTAGTTTCCACCTCTTGTATGACTCTTTTAAGTTTCATGCCATTGAAGAGCTCTTGGTTAAACCAGGGTGGCCTCTTACTATACTTCCTACCTTTTAATATTCATAAATCACTTCAAGACACTAATATTAAAAGCGTTATATGGGAACAAACTTCTGAATTTTCAGTGAGAGGAGAGAGATTTTCAATACCTGTTATGGTTTTTATTGTAGGTCACCCTTGTTTTAGCCCCTTAAAATTCTAGCACAGAGGACTCTGCCAAGGTTCTCTTCAATAATTTTGAAATATTTGTGTTGCTTTTATAAATTAATCATGCCTTGGAATCATAAAACTGTTAAAAACAGAAGAGCAGCCCCAAGACATTGTCTACAGGGATTTTAGTAGACTGCTGAAGAAGAACTTCAGAGATTACGCAGGAGACAAAGATGATAAACATAAAAAAGTCTATGGGAAACTTACTGAACTACAGTACCTCTCTTATTCCCTTGGTGTTTCATAGAAAATTGTGATAAACAACTTGAAATATGCAGTCAGTCTTCCTTTAAAAGTCATTTTTGTGACAGTTCTCTTCAGAAGAGATTTTAGGAAAGTCTGCCAAATTTCTAAGAGTCCTGTAGAACCTGCCTGCTAGGCTCTTAAGAAAGTAAACGGACAAGAGGATTTTGTTCTTCCCATAAAACATAAAGAAGAAACACGGCACACCAAAACTCACAATGTTGTCCTGGTCAAGGACCTCGACTTCTAACTGCTATTGCAATATAAATACATAATTAATAACCTCTTGTCCCTGACCACCCATAAACTATTTTCATTAATATATTTATTGAGCACGGGTAGTCCAACTCTCTATATTTTAATTTCCTTGTGAAAATGAATATGAGGAGAAAAACAAAAATATTAACTGAAAACAACCTTGCAACCACAACTAGAACAGCTTTTGTTAAGAGGGCGAAAGAGTTTTAATTTTATATAGGAGAGTCAGTAAATAGCTTGCAGACCTAAATTACGGTTAATGATCCATATGCTTCTCTAGCATTAGGCTAAAATCCAATATTTATATTTTCATGAACTTACAGCATTGATCTAGATAAAATCAAAGCAGCTGGAAACAGTCTGGAATGTAAACAGCTGATGCTCCTGGGAAATTACATCAGCATTTGTAGCCACCCCCGGAGAAATGTCAATTAAAATCACCTTATTTTTAGCCAAGGGTGGGAGGGAAGAGACTGTTTTCCTAATTTTCTCCTAATATACTGCAACAGTTTATACTGTCAATGTCCATTTCTCTCCTTTCCTAAGGACACTGTTATCCAACATTAAATCAATAAACAACTGCAAACTGGTGGAGTCAGGAGGCTGGTGGCCATGCTTATCTTCCATGGATCCCAATTTGTTACCAGGCTACACAGGCTTTATAGAAGGAATTTTGCTCAATTACTCTTAGCAGAGGTGTAAGAGGAGAAAACCACACTAAATCCATTTCCCACTTTCTTCTTACCTTCAGTTAATTATATGTGATCTTTTGTAGCAAACCTGGCTGAGGATAATGGTAATACCTATCTCTTACCTGGCACCTTCACCCTTATATTTCAAAACACTTAACAAAGGAGGCAAGTATCATTATCCATTTTACACAGAGGCTACTTCTACACCGTACATCACTGGTAGCAGAGTGTAGAGTGTATGTAATTACATGCCACAGTGAAACGCAGACTGTGCCCAAACTGCGGTGTGTAGCTATCCATGTCAGTGAAAGGTTCTGGCAGGCGGGAAGCAGTGGGGAAAGGCTCCAGCAGCTCCATGTTGCTGGAGCCTTTCCCAGCTGCTGGAGTCTTTCCCTGTAGCAGGGCACTACACTGCTAAAATAGCAGTGTAGACAGGGAGGCACTGCTTGGGTGTGTAGGGTACATGTCCATAGCACTCAGCATGTCTTTACTCTATGCAGCAAAACCATGCCTTAGAATCTACACTGCTAATTATACCCATGCTAGGGAGGGTGTCATGTATGTACCATAAGGGGTGTGTAGTGTAGAGGTAACCAGAGAGGTCCCAGAGCAGGCCAGTGTCAGGAACAGAACCCAGGTCTCTTAAGCCCAGTCCAGTATATTATGCACTTCTGTGGCATTCTGAAACTTGTGGAAACACTGAGCACCCCCATGTTCATCCTTATAATATGATTGTGTGGTATCTAATGCAAAGTCTGTCATGTTGGGTGTCTTCGGAAGGCTCATGATGTACTGAGCATTGTTGTTATGGTAATGTTATAGTAATCATTGTTATAGTAATGTTATAGGTTGTAATTTCATGTATATAGTTATGAGGCTGAAAATGTGTCGTCATGGCTTAAAGCAAGCCCAGGCAAAAACTCTGCAGAAGCGGAGGGGCAGTTCACACCTCATCAGGGCATGTATGGGACAAACCCAGCCCGACCTCTCAGGAATAAAGGACATTGGCCAAAGCAACAACAAAGGATCTGTTGGACTCTCGAGTGAGTCACCCCCCTTCCTTTGCTCAGTTTGGGACTGCGATGAGGTAATGCTCACCTGACTTTGAAGCGGGGGAGGGGCAAAGCCAAGAGGGAAGAAAGGACATGATGAAAGGGAGAGATGTTTGCCATGCTTTTCCTCTCTCTTCCATCTACATCTACAGACACCACACCAAATGACTGAAGCGCTGATCAAAGGGGAAAGACTGACTGAAGGGCAACCAGCCAGCCTGTGGTGAGTTTATAAGGGTGTTGAAAGGGTTAAGATCAGCTGAGAATGTGTTTTGATTTTATTTAATTTGACCAAATCTGCCTTCTTATGCTTTGACTTATAATGACTTAAAATCTATCTTTCATAATTAATAAATCTGTTTGTTTATTCTACCTGAAGCAATGCATTTGGTCTGAAGTGTGTCAGAGACTCCCCTTTGGATAACAAACCTGGTACATATCAATTCTTTGTTAAACTGATGAACTCCTATAAGCTTGCAGCTTCCAGCGGGCATAACTGGACACTGCAAGATGAAGGTTCCTATGGTTGTGCCTAGGACCGGAGTTATTGGCTAGTGTCATTCAGTTGCAAGGAGCTGGGAGCAGCTTACATCCCAGAGGCTGTGTGTGAACAGCCCAGGAGTGGGGGTTCTCTCAGCGGAGCAGGGTAATGCTGGCTCCAAGAGTCAAGGATTAGAGTCACCTACAGGGCCGGATCTAGCCATTTCACCGCCCCAAGCATGGCGGCACGCCGCAGGGGGCGCTCTGCCGCTCGCCGGTTCCGCGGCTCCAGTGGACCTCACGCAGGCATCCCTGCGGAGGGTTCACTGGTCCCACGGCTCCGGTGGACCTCCCGCAGGCGTGCCTGCGGATACTCCACTGGATTCGCGGAACCAGTGGACCAGCACCTGCGAGAGGTCCACCGGAGCCACCTGCTGCCCTTCTGGCAACCAGCAGAGCGCCTCCTGCAGCATGCCGTCTTAAGCACACGCTTGGTGCTCTGGGGCCTGGAGCCGGCCCTGGTCACCTAGCAGATCACCAGTCCAGATAACACCAGAAGGGAACATCACAACTTCATATCTGAGATGGCAGGAGATCTATGCAAAAGGAAGTAACAACCACTGTGGATCTACATCCTCAGTATTCAGTTAACTTAATTAAATATTTTTGTGATAATTTAGATGATTGTTTCCTGTCTCCTTCTGAGATTCAGAGTTTGCAGCACCCATTAACCTCCTCTAAAGTAGTCTATTTTTCTTGAAAACTGCCCACTCTTGTTAATAATGCTGCAGCTCCAATGATGGTAGCAATGGTGGGAGCATGAGTCCATTGAAGGCACCAGTGGTCACTGGAATCCTAATCACCGTATCATGTTGTCCTGCTCTGAGCAGGTTTAGCTGACATGGTATTTAAGAACACTAGGGGCTACCTAGATCCATTTGTATGTACACCAATGCTCCTACCATTGTTACCAGCAGCACAACTGCACCTCACATTGGTAAGAAACTGGAGAATTTTTTCCTCTTTGAGTGACAGCTTAGGATTCCATATGCTTAGGAAAATTAAAGCACAGCACCCTCCAGCTGACTGAAGGAACGGTGTGTCTGAGAACTTGAAAAGTGCTAGAGTCCTATTGTACATAGCTGAGTTAAGCTGCATTTTCTTTTTGCCAGGAGCCCTGTATGAGTATGTGTATATTGGTAAATAAGTTAGTATGGCTACTGTAACATACAACTATCTCATGTGTCTCCCAACATGGAAATCAATGGAGTTTAAACTTTCCCAGTAGCTCAGAAGCTGTGAAACATTAAAGCAACACTTCCTGAATACATCAATTTTTTTTAAAAACACACATTTCCTTATCAATATTACTAAAAAAAATCTGAACATATAAAATCTAATTTGCTTCCATTTAGTATCATTTAATGTATATAATATTATTGGTTTGGATATTGCAAATAACGTAGTCATTTACTCTTTTCTGTTTTCAGGCATAAGTACAATGTTGCAGAGTTTAGGTTGCAAAGAAAGTAGAAGAATGTAGGTGTTGTCAAAGTTAGACTCAGGACTCACAGTTTGTCAGACCACTCTGTTTCATTAGCACAGCGCTCTGCAAGACACAAACTATCTTATTTATATAGATAAAAAAGAGGGAATTAGACAAAGGGACTGTCATGGTATAATTCCCCACTCTGAACCTTAGCGTCCAAAAGATGGGGTACCAGCATGAATTCCTCTGAGCTCAATTACCAGCTTAGAACCTGTAGCGCTGCCACCAACCAGGAATTCCAGTGCCTGGTACACTCTGGTCCCTCCAAAACCTTTCCCGGGGACCCCCAAGACCCAGACCCTCTGGATCTCAACACAAGGAAAGTAAACCCTTTCCCTCACCGTTGCCACTCCCAGGCTTCCCCTCCCTGGGTTACCCTGGAAGATCACTGTGATTCAAACTCCTTGAATCTTAAAACAGAGAGGAAAATCCACCTTCCCCCCTCCTTCTCTCTTCCCCTCCCAGATTCTCCCTGAGAGAGACAGTAATCCTAACACAGAGAGAAATTAGCCTCTCTCTCCCTCTTCCCTCCTTTCTCCCCACCAATTCCCTGGTGAATCCAGACCCAGTCCCCTGGGGTCTCACCAGAATAAAAAAAACAATCAGGTTCTTAAACAAGAAAAGCTTTTAATTAAAGAAGAAAAAAACAGTAAAAATTATCTTTGTAAATTTAAGACGGAATATGTTACAGGGTCTTTCAGCTATAGACACTGAGAATACCCTCCCAGCCTAAGTATACAAGTACAAATTAAAATCTTTTCAGCAAAATATAAATTTGAACTCCTTCCAACCAAATACACATTTGAACTCCTTCCAACCAAATACACATTTGCAAATAAAGAAAAGAACCATAAGCCTAATTCTCTTTATCTACCTAGTACCCACTATCCTGAACTTATAAGAGCCTGTATCGGAGAGATTGGAGAGAAACCCGGTTGCACCTCTGATCCCTCTGAGCCCCCAGAGTTAACAACCACCAAAATCTAACAGCACACACAAAAACTTCCCTCCCTCAAGATTTGAAAGTATCCTGTCCCCTGATTGGTCCTCTGGTCAGGTGACAGCCTGGCTCACTGATCTTGTTAACCCTTTACAGGCAAAAGAGAGATGAAGTATTTCTGTTCTATTAACTCTTACTTATCTGTTTATGACAGGGACAAAGAAAGCAAAACAGTAAAATTCACCTGGGGCACAGCACGCATATTCTACTTTCTTACTAACTCTTATCGATCTAAGGCTAATACTTCACCAATTGCCCTTAAACGGTGCAATTGTTCTATGTTAATGTCTGTATTCCTGACACCTAGACTGCAGCATTCCAACAATTTTGCTTAAAGGTACAGACAGCATTTCCTTAATCCTTTCTATTTTCACAATATAATTCATTCTACTTGCACAGTGTCACAGTTCAGGGCAACTGCATATGTGTTCCCCGCTTGTGGTTCACCAAAGGCACTCACTTAAACATTCCCGGCTTCAAGCTGTCACGTCTCTTGAGGGGAGCACCATGTCTGTCTCCCTCCTGACTGGGAGTTTTCAAGTCTGCACATTTCCCTGCCTTACACTGTGATATTCCCACCAAACCAGACTGCCTTAACAGGCAGCACTTGTACTTTGCTTTCTCTCCAAAGGCTATGAATAGCTTAATGACTTGCAGATACAAGTTACCACAAAGCACTTTCTAAGCAAGCACATTTATTCTTGAGGTGAAACCGTTACAGAAAAAAACATATTGAAGACAATAACAGAACCTATATGACAGGTCAACCCAACCCCAACCTCAGGTTTTGGTAGGCGTCAGTCCTGCAAAACCTACAGCTGATTTTCCCCCCTGGTTACAAGTTAATAATTGTCTCATATTTAGAACCATAACCACCATAAATAGTTCAGTCTTTTCTTGATATAACTTGGGCCTTTGATCTTGGCCTACCATAAGTGATCAGCAGACACTAGCACACTCTTCAGAGCACAGCTTCAAAAGGCTGGGTTTTTGCCTCACCAGAGGTGGGGAATTTGTATTCACCTCCACCTAGAGATTACCCAGGAAAACCACTTAACGCTTTCTGTTCTGAAATTCTGTTGTTGTTTGGCACATTGTTCACTATAGACTTTTGAACCCCAGCTCTCACATCTATCACATCTGCCCACTCCAGAGGTTATACACAATCCCAGCCCACAAAAATACATAAACCATTCATTTAATAACATGGACCCTTACATTCAATAAGGTCTCCCAAGGATATTGCAGGAAATTGCCATATCTCTTACCGTAGGATTCCTTTTGCTGGTATATTTTTGTCATTTGTTTTCATTTTAAACTTTCAGTGGATTTTACAAAAATCATGGGAATATTTTCATTTGTTTTAGGTTTTGTAAAAGCTCCAAAACCCTAATTAGGGACCTAATTTGCTATCAGGGATGAAATTTTGGCCCAATTGAAGTCAGTGAGAGTTTTGATTACTGAAGAGAACCTCAAATATTTTGGATGCTACCATAAATGACATAATATAAAATAAATAATAGGAGCAAAAAAAAAAATGGAGCAAATAATCAAACAAACAAATTGTGAGCATGGTCCAGTGGATAGAGAACTGGACTGGGACTTATCAGGCCTTGGATTTGTTTATGACTTTGCTGTATTACTCAGTCTGGGCAAGTCACTTCTCTGTTTCTTCTCCCATCCTTTCAGGGCAGGGATTGTCTCTTGCCAGGTGTTTGTCCAATGCCCAGCACATGGATTAGGGCACTCTAGGCACTACCATAACAATTCCAAATAAATAATAATGAATATTCCTACATGGCTTTTGTCATGATGGCCTTTGTCATATGAGCCCTCTCCCCGCATCTAATGGCACTGTTTTAACAATATGTTCTACTGAACTTTATCAGAAATTAACTCTGTCAATTTTGTTTGTTAATTCATGTCATTATGGTTCAGCCAAGCAGCTTTCCATCAAACGCTGCACCCGCTGAGCACACAGCTCTGCAACTGGCAGGCAATGGCTGCTCAAGTACTTGGGAATTTTAACTGGTGTTAATTCCCAGCAGAAACACTTTCACGTTTCATTTTTGCACCCATAAAAGTTTAATGATGGATTGTGTCAGCTTCTTGCAATGCTATTCACAGCTTTAGTCCCATTATAATTTTTTCTTACAACGGATTGCTTTTTCTCAAGCTTGCCTATTTCTACAAAATGCCCCTGCTGCCAATGACTAACTATGGTGAGTGGATAGAACTGCACTTGCAGGCCTTCTGCTAGTGCTTTGCTGAATCTCACACCTCTGACAGAAGTAATCTTGGGGAGTGCTTTAGGATGTGTGACAGAGGCATAGAAGAGGCACTCAGAGTCAGTGCACTTAAGCTGTGCCCCATTTCCAATTGACCTAACTGAATTCTTTAAAGGGTTCCAGATTAAGAATGGATACATATAAACAGGGGCAGCTGAACCTTTCATTCCATTGACAACTGATTTTTCCATTAAGATGATATTTTGACATGGCTTTCAAGGATTAGTAAAAGAGAACACTTTAGTAAATGTAAAGGGAGGATTGCATTGCCAGCATATATATAAATAATAGTAAGTCAGTCTGCCCCATATAGACTGTAGACAGGCTGTATCTTAAAGAGGAGGCTTACGAGAATATTAATTTTACCTTCATTCTAATACTATGTATAACATAACAAGAGCAATGCTATGCTTCCAGATAATATTTCAGTGGTCAAGCAAATGGGCTAGTGCAAGAGAGGAGTTGCTGGGAATGATCCTCCTCTTACTCATGCTTGTATAAATCAGAAGTAACTGACACTGGCAAAATGCTATTCAATTATGTGGAATTACTCCTGATTTATACCTGTGTAATCAAGAGGATAACAGGGCACCAATAGTGGCAGTGGGGCCAGATCCCTTACTGTTCTAGGAGTGGGTTTAGCCAGGGCATTTTTCTACGGTGGTGATCCTTCTGCCAGAACAGCCTGTTTGGATTGTGAGCAGTTGGGAGTGAGTTAGCCCTGAGGCTAATTTAATTTATATCAAGTATCACTACGGTCCTTGGACATAATTTCAGGAGAAAAAAAGTGTTTTATAACCAACTTTGCAACCCCTTACCTCTCCAGTTCTGCACTGAGAATAGCTTCATTCAGTTTTTTCAGATAGAGCTGGAGACTGGAGAGGGGTGTGGAAAACAAGACATTATGGGAGATTGAAGAGAAGGCAGCAACCCCAAAGGCAGCCAAAAGTCTATTCAGGAAAACAGCTGTGTGGTGTCAGTCAGAAAAACCCCAAGGGTAGTAGAGGCAGGAGATTTTTCAGTAGCTGAGGGTTTATTTCTAGTTATGTTGGCTAGTTGCTTATGTAAGTCATCTTATAACAAACAAGAAAACACTTAAGTAAAATGCCACTTTAAAAAGATGACAAAGATGGCAGAACAATAGCATGCTAAGCTATGACTACTCTTTTCATCTCAGTTAATTGGTGTGTCATAAGGAGGAAGAGTTAATTTGGGCTGTTGTATTGCTGAAAGTCATTGTTTAACAATTATTGATTTTCAGTTGAAAAATCTCCTAGCATTGTTTGTCTTATCTAGTCTTTCTTTTTGCAAACAAAAGAAAAGAAATATATAAACTAGACAAGCACTTGGACCAAAGTTTGGCCCAAAGCTTCTCCACGTTGCAGGAGTTTAGGGAGCCAGAGATAGGTTTGGGGCCTGTTACTAATTTAAGTCACTGTATGTGAGATTTAGAATCTTAGAAATGTAGGGGTGGAAGGGACCTTTAGTCCATCCCCCTATGCTGAGGCAGAATTAAGTATACTCATATCATCTCTGACAGGTGTTGGTGCAATCTCCGTCATAGGAAATTTTAAAGAACAGGTTGGACAATCTCCCTAAATCACCTGTTCTATTACTTAACTGTCATCATTGTTAGAAAGTTTTTCCTATTATCAACCTAAATCTCCTTTGCTACAAACTAACCTGATTACATCTTGTTCTACCCTCAGTGAATATGGAGAACCCATGATCACCATCCTCTTTATAACAACCTTTTAGATATCTGAAGAGTCTTATGTCCCCCTCAGCCTTCTTTTCTCTAGATTAAACATGCTCAAGTCTTTTCTCATAGTCCTGTTTTCTAAACCTCTTATTTTTGTCACTCCCCAATGGATTCTCCAATTTTTTCACAACTTCTTAAAGTGTGATACATAAAACTGGACACAGCACTTTAGGTGAGGCCTCACCAGAGCAGAACAATGACCTCTCATTTGTTTTATGTTGTTTGTAGACTTGGTCAAAAAAACCCACAACTGATCAGTGTAATAAAAATATACTATATTCTCATTTTCAATGAAAATTTACACTTTCCAACCAATTGTAACTAGGCCCAATAGGCTGAAAATCTGTCCACTTGTAATTATGATGTCTATTTTGTAATCCAGACATATCAGATTGGGAGTGTTGGAAACTCTGGAAGCAAGGAATAAAATCACTTTTTAAATCAGCCATCTAGAAAATGACTCTCAACATATTTTATGAATGTAGTGTTATATTGTAAAGAACTACTGCATTTCTCCCCCCTTTAGAGTTGTATGCATTGCCCCTCATGCTTTAAAATGTTAACGTTTATTTATTTCAGTTCTAATGTCAGCTACGTGCAAACGTTTGGACTTCAGAGGAGAGATGGCCTAATATTTTGAACCCAGGATTTTAACCCAGTTCTAATCACAGATATAACACAGGCTATCACTATGGCTTTGGGCAAATCACTTAAGAAAACAGCAGCAGAGAGAAGGTATCTTTAAACTGAGAATAATATCTGTCTCTAAGGGGTGCTGTGAGGATTAGTTAAGAGTTTGTAGCATACTTTGAAGATAAGCTTCTATATAAAGTGTTGGTGATTATTTTAAAAGCATGCAGGTGGGGGATTATTTATAACACAGTTGATTTAAAACATATATAATGGATGGCAATGCTCAATCAAGGGTGGTTTTTAATTTCCTCTGTTCTCAGTTAGAGATCACACAGTTTTCTGATAGTGTTTGCTTTTGCAATACTGAATGTCTTCAAACAAGGAGGGGGAGAGGGACCTAGAAAAGAGTATGCAGAAGAACTAAGACACTGTAGGGGACCCCGGAAGACATTGTTATGGTTTAAGCTAAGGCTTGCGCTTTCTCAAGGAGAGGTTATTAGCGGACAGAAGTTGCTAGCAGCTGCTGCTTTTAACCGGATAAAACTGCCCTGTGTGGGAAGCCTCGGTGTTTTGGGGAACTGCAGACCGTCTGCAGAAAGTCCCTGGCCCGAGGCCAGGGGAGGCAGCCATTGCTGGTGGAAAGTCCCCGATTGCATATGTAAAGGCTAGTTTGCATGCTATTAGCATGATGCTATAATTGCTAAGGGCTAGAGCTTGCGCATTGAACTTCGCACCTGACCAAGCTGTTCGGACATTGAACTCCCCAAGCCAGTGGCAGCAAAGCGTGGAGTTCCCGTTGCGGGTGTATCACTTAACCTTCATTAAAGCCAATTAATTCACCTGTGTGTGTGGGCCTTGTCCTTGCAGAGCATCCAGGAACGTAACATTTGGCGCAGCGAGCAGGGTGCTCTGAGGGATGATGCCATTTTGGCCGAAGGTAGGGGATGTAGGGAGGCCGTCGCTGTCCCTACAGCGCATACCCGGGAGGCCCCAGACGGAGCGCTGGGGGCCAGTTGTGCGAATCATGGCAAGGTGGACTGCCCCTGCCGAATGGCCAGAGTTTCGGCAGGCGGCCGGTGTCACGCCCGCACAGCTGGCAGAGATGCTGCAGCGACTGCGGGTGGACCGGCGCCCCAGGGCGGAGCAGTGCGGTATAGGGGAGCTAGGATGGCTCCTCCTAACCGCCCTCCGAGCGCAGGATGAGGAGGTGCTCCGCTTGCAGAGGGCCCTGGAGGGGAAAACGCAGGAGTGCATGGCTCAGGCAGAGGCTCGCGCCGTGGCACAGGCTGTCGTCACCTCCCAGGCGGAGCGTGCCCAGGAGCTGACGAGACAATGTGAGGTGTTAGTGGCCCGGGTGGCCAACCAGCGGCGGCTTAAGCAGGAGCGGCAGCCGGTGACCACGGCCCAGGTCTGTGCTGTGATGGCCGCTCCCTTCTGGGACCCTGAAGCCTGGGACGGGACAGTGGAGGGCTCATCCTCCTCCTCGGAAGAGGAGGAGGGTGAGCGGGAACCCCTCGTGGCTCACGCCCATCCTGTCCGGGAGCTAAAAGCCATAGGTAATCAGATGCAGCCGGAGGTCGTGCAAACCTACAAGACGAGTGAGTTGCAGGAGATCGTGAAGTCATTTCGCCAGGAGCCTGGGGAAGGTGTCCTGAGCTGGCTGGTGTGAGTCTGGGACAGCGCTGGAAACATGGTGCTGCTCTTGTATTATGAACTGCGGCAGCTGGGGGTCATGGCACAAGATGCACAGGTACGGGCAGAGATGTCCACCCTCAGTCTCCCTGCAGAGGGACAACCGGAGTCCCCATCCCTATATAGGTGGCTGGCTGAGGCCGTAGGGGTGGCCTATCCCTCAGTGGGTGAGTTGGAGGCGCTGCTGAGCCCCTGGAAGACGATCTCGGAGGGGATCCAGGAGCTGCGGCAGCTAGGGATGGCTTGGGCTGTATCGACAGGGGGCACCGAGGGGCCCAACGACATGCTAGTGTCAAAGTCGACAAAGGCCGCCTTTATTCATACAGCTCCAGACGAGCTGAAGCCCTCGCTCCTTGCGGTAGTCATGGCAGCGGATGGGCGGGTTGGAGACTTAGCAGCTACCCTCATGCAATTGGGGACCGCCTTGGCCGGGGGTCGGCCTAAGGCCGTCCGAGCCGCAAAGGGCCAGCAGAGCAAAGGACAGGCTGGGAAGGGGCTGGAGAAGGGAGAAATACGAGTGCCGCGAAGAGTCTTGTGGTCAGATCTTTTACAGGCGGGAGTTCCCCGAGAAGACACCGACGGGCAGCCGACAGTTGACTTGTATAAACACTGGTTGCAGTTGCCCGCCGCCAAGCAAAGCATGGGTCCTGAAGGAGAGAAGAGTGTGGAGCAGAGCAAGCCCGCAGAGCCCTCAGCCCCACCTGCGGACTGGCAGCTGCCCTGCTCCTACTGAGGGCGTGGCGGGTCCTCCGCTCCGTGCATGGCAGCAGCCACCTACGGGAGGGAGGCGGGGGACCAATGCCCCTATGTACCCTTAGGGATCCGCTGGCCAAGGGGAGGAGTGCAACACGTGTTGGCCCTCCTGGATATGGGTGCCGAAGTCACAATCTTGCATTCTGCACAGACCCAGGGCAAGGCCACGATGGTGAGGGGTCTGGGAAGTGCCGAGACCCCGGCATATGAGGTCGCGGTCACCTTGACCCTGGGGAAGGCCCCCCCGTTCCAAGCCACGGTCCTAGCAGCAGCCATCGGGGAATATATCCTGGGCATCGACGTCCTATGGGGTCGCTCGGTGGATACACAGTATGGCCTGTTTGCATTCGGTCACCCCTGGTAAGTGCGGCGCGGGTGCCGGAGGTGCGGACACTGACGATCTTGCGGGGCACCCCGCGTTGGGAGCCGGTAGTGCTGCCCCTCCCAACAGCCATAGTCTCCAAAAAGCAGTATCGCCTGCCGGGGGGAGAAGAGGAAATAACCCAAACGATTGACGCATTGTTGGAAGCCCAGATAATCCGGCCCACCTTAAGTCTGTATAACAGCCCCATCTGGCCGGTGCGGAAGCCCGACGGGACGTGGCGCATGACAGTAGACTACCGGGAATTGAACAAGGTGACCCCCCCCGCTGACTGCTGTAGTGCCCGACATGGTTACTTTGGTCGAGCATGTCGCGACCGCGGCCCAGCCATGGCATGCTGTACTGGATTTGGCTGCCTTCTTTTCCATAGCCATCGCCCCGAGCTGCCAGGAGCAGTTTGCATTCTCCTGGCAAGCGCGGCAGTACACCTTCTGCCGCAGTACACCCTACTGCAGGGTTGGAAGCATTCCCCAACCATATGCCACCAGCTAGTCAGTGCTGATTTGGCCCAAGTTCAGTGGCCACCCCAGACCCGCCACTATCACTATATCGATGATGTCATGATCTCTGGCCTCTCCTGCGAGGCAGTGGCTGACGCCCTGCATGCTGCCATGGAGGGCCTGGAGGCAAGGGGCTGGGCAGTGAACCCAAAAAAGATACAAGGCCCGGCTCAGACTGTGGTCTTCTTGGGCATCCTGTGGGCGGGGCCAGAGCGCCAGATCCCCCAGAAGGTACGACAAACAATACAGAGCTATCCCACGCCGCAGACCAAAAAGGAGCTACAGGTGTTTCTTGGCTTACTGGGGTTTTGGCGCACCTTCATTCCCCACTTGGCCTTTTTGATGCGGCCTCTACATGCACTAGTGCACAAGGCCGCGCCCTGGCAGTGGACAAGCAGTCATCAGACCGCCTTTGAGCTATGCAAAGACGCCCTGCTTACGCATGCCCGGCTTCACTCCCCACAGCCGGGGGTCCCCTTTGAGTTGGAGGTTACTACGTTGGCAGACGTAGCCTCCTGGGGACTCTGGCAGGCAGTCGGGAGCCAACAGAAAGAACCCATTGGCTTCTGGTCCCGGGCGCTGAAGGGGGCGGAGCCCAGCTATACGCCCTTAGAGAAACAAATCCTGGCAGTGGTATGGGCGTTGCAGGACACCGAGCGCATTACGGGCCCTACGCCCATGGTGGTCCGCACGCCCATTCCCCTAGGGCGTTGGGTGAGGGAGGACCCTGCCCAGACTCAGACCGGGGTCGCTCAGAATGCTACCCACTTTAAGTGGAAGCACTATTTGCAGCAGCGCATGTTGCTCGGCCGGCCCTCCATTTCCACCCCCCATGCTGTGTTACTGGGGGCGGTTACCTTTGAGCATGTGCCCTCTCTTACGGACGAGCTGCCACCGGTGGACGAGCCTGTGCTCACCTCCCCGGTGGGAGAGGCCCCCCTTGTGGATCAATTGCCCGCAGAAGACCGAGAATATGCCTGGTTCACAGACGGATCGGCAGCATACACCGCTCAGGGTACTCGGCAATGGAGGGCGGTAGCATACGCCCCCTATGCAGATGTGCTGGCAATGGCCTGGGGCACTGCTGGCTCCAGCCAGTGGGCGGAGCTCCGGGCAGCTACGCTTGCAATTGCAGAGTCCCCGCCCCGGGCATACCTTTATACAGACAGTTGGGTTGTGTACAAAGACCTTCGAGCCTGGGTGACCGCTTGGGAGGCCAAAGGGTGGGAATTGGCGGGCCGACCCCTGTGGGGGGCTGGCCTGTTGCAGCAACTTCTCGACTACGCCCGACAGGCCCCCTTGGCCGTGCGGCATGTCGACGCCCACACCAAAGCCCAAACCGATGAGGCTCGGTGGAATGCGGCCGCGGACGACTTGGCCCAAGGGGAAGTCGTCCAACTGGCCGAGCGGTACCACGAGGAGGGGGGCCATCGGGGAGCTCGGGCTACACAGTATGCGGCCCTGCGGCAAGGCACGGCCCTACCTCTATCGGCCTGCCGTACGGCTCGGGCGGGCTGCCCGATTTGTTCCCGGCTAGCGCCTATTGCCTTGCCAGAACCAGCTGGTCGTATCCATCATGGTATGGGCCCCTGTCAGGATTGGCAGGTGGACTACATAGGCCCCCTGCTGCCCGAGCGGTGCTGGCAGTATGTTTTTACAGCAGTAGATACATATACTGGGGTGCTGTTTGTGCATCCAAGTGCCACTGCAGCAGCAACGACCACGCTGACAGCCTTGCAGCAGCTGTGCTCTCGGTATGGGACCCCCCCGGACCGTGCAGAGCAACCAGGGGACCCATTTTACAGCCCAAGCAGTCAGGACCTGGGCTGCCGATGTGGCGATAGACTGGCACTTTCACCTCCCCTATACGCCAACAGCAAGTGGCCTTATAGAGCATCTTAATGGATTGCTAAAAGACCAGATCCGCCGTCTCACACCCACCCACACCCTGCAAGGCTGGGTGGGGGTGCTGGAACAGGCCGTTTGGCTCTTAAATAACCGGTGCTTGGGGGGAGGCCAGACACCCTTAAACGCCTCACCACACCGCCCCACATTCCGGTACAGCTGCAGGTAGACCTGAAACACACCCCTGGGGTTCTTGATGCAGCGCAAGGGGTGGTGACCCTTTACGCCGTCTGTTCCACCACCTTGCAAATGCAGCAAACGATAGCCCCTTGGGCCGCCCAGGCACAGCTGGGATGTGAGCCCCTTTGTCTGTTTTGTGTTTCGCCAGTACGCGAGGGCCTTAGGTTCTACCCCCCGTACTGGTTGAGCGCAGAGCGCTCTCTTGCGTTGCTTTCCTGTACTAACAAGGGCGCAGGGACTCTGCAATGGGAGCGAGGGAAGGCCCTCTGTAACCTTATCCCCTTATCCCCCACAGACCTTGTGAGCTGCAATTCCAGTGATTCAGAATGGCACGTCCTGGAAAGTGTATGGTAGACCTTGCCGCAGCAAGAGCCGCGAGCAGCTGTAGTCCTGGCAATGGGAGAGGGCTGGGCTGTCGTACTACCGGAAGGGGACGATGGCCCTCGCATGGCGTCGCTCTCGCGACTTTCACGGCGCTCCTTGTGAGAAGCATGGCGGTCCCAGCGGCAAGCCCCCCCGCCAACGCATGGGTGATATTGGCGCAGATGGCCATTAACGCAACATCTTTTTGTCTCCCCAAGGTGCATGCTGTGGGGGCGGTGATGGAAACTTGCTTTATTAGTGTTAGTGCTACCCCGAACGCACTATGAACCAAGCAGTATACAAGTTTCCCAAGGCCCATAACATATAAAAAGTTGTATATGTTATGCACGGCAAAGGCCGTACGTGATGCTAGCATGTATCCTTTTCACCTGGCTAATGTTACTCCAGCGGACACCTGTGTGTATTTTCGGAATGCTACACGCGCTAAAGTAGAGCTTACAAATGTGGAGTTAAGGTGTCAGAATAAGATTAAGATTTCTTTTGCTACGAGGCATTGCAAATTGCCTGCAGGGTGGTTTTTGTTGTGTTGGCGGGTTGCATATACGTATATTCCTGCCAATAGTGACGGGGGACCATGCACCATTGGCCGAGTAACCCCCCTGATGGTTCAACATCCCCAGGCAAATTATGCTTGCCGCCGACGGAGCACTATTCCTTTAGATTCTAGTTGTAAAGTCGAAGTAACCCTCTACTCGGAGGGGAGAGCGGCAGCTTTATTGTTTTCTTTAGTGGGTATTCCAGGCATGGTAGCGCATAATTATCATGCAGTTGCCCACCTTGCTTGCACTGTAGCTAAGTCTCTTAATTTGACTTCCACGGTTGTGGCTTTACTTGCACAGGAATTAGGTGAAGTACGTCAGGGTATGTTGCAAAATCGCTTAGCTATTAATTATTTGTTATTGCGACATGGGCATTCATGCAAGGATTTTGCTGGTATGTGTTGCTTTAATGTTACAGATGCTGGAGCTAATATAGCGATGGAGTTGCGGGAATTGCGTCATTTAGCAGAAGGCATTGGCCAGCAAGACAGGGATTCTTGGCTATGGTCCTGGCTCACATCCCTTCGTGGTTGGGCAGCACATCTTGTTCAGGGCTTGTGCATCGGTCTTATCGGGATTTTGAGTCTGTATGCAGGATGTGGTTTGTGCAGCTTGTGCTGTATGTGCAGCCGCTTGAGTGGCAGTCGGTGCTGTGGTTTAATTCATGCCGACTCCACCTGGTCCCTGGCACCTTCGAGTGCCTCTGAGAGTTGGGATTATCGGCCCGCAGCCCCCCCTGTCCCTGCGGACACCACTCACCCCCCGGAACGCCTACGGGCACTTGAGAAAGCGAGGGGAGGAACATAGGGGACCCCGGAAGACATTGTTACGGTTTAAGCTAGGGCTTGCGCTTTCTCAAGGAGAGGTTATTAGCGGACAGAAGTTGCTAGCAGCTGCTGCTTTTAACCGGATAAAACTGCCCTGTGTGGGAAGCCTCGGTGTTTTGGGGAACTGCAGACCATCTGCAGAAAGTCCCTGGCCCGAGGCCAGGGGAGGCGGCCATTGCTGGTGGAAAGTCCCCGATTGCATATGTAAAGGCTAGTTTGCATGCTATTAGCATGATGCTATAATTGCTAAGGGCTAGAGCTTGCGCATTGAACTTCGCACCTGACCGAGCTGTTCGGACGTTGAACTCCCCAAGCCAGTGGCAGCAACGCGTGGAGTTCCCATTGTGGGTGTGTCACTTAACCTTCATTAAAGCCAATTAATTCACCTGTGTGTGTGGCCTCGTCCTTGCAGAGCATCCAGGCACGTAACAGACACCATCACAGATGAGGCTGGGGAAAATGGACCTATCAGGATATCAGACAATATTCTGCTTCATCATTAGTTTGCCTTTTATAGAATTCTCTGAGCCAAATTCACTAAAGGAACAGTTTAAACTCTGCAGATTTAGATATTCCAGGTGACCATTGACTATATTACCTTCCTTACACAGCTCGTCTCTTTCCTTCTAGGCAGAATCATTATTATTGTTATTTAAGTGCTGATGACATACTTTAGTGTTACACAAACCAGGCTGCCCTAAGCAGCTGGAATCTAAATAGCCAGACAACACAAACCATGTACAAAATGCAACAAGACACTTGCCCCACTGGGAAACCAAAACAGAGTGGTAAAATGACCTTGGCTCAATGCCACAGTGGAATCCATGTTTATGTCAGATTTAAATGTAGGGCAGTGCAAAAGGTCTCATTGAAATTACAAATATTTTAAATATGTGCTTGTAGCGGGGTTATCAGTCAGCATCCCTAGTGGTTAGGGCCTGCTGCCTCAGTCTCTCTTTTCATCCAATGTGTTCATGACCCCTGAACAACATTCAGCTGGGTCAGCTTCACTGTCAGTAAACCCCAGATCTGCCCATTCCAGAGCTAGGTATAGGGGATCTGTAATGGACAAGGGAGACCTAGGTCCTCCTACTCCACCAGGTCCCAGCCCAGCGCCCTGGAAAAGTGTGACAGCTCAGGCTGACCTATGTTTGGCTCATCTCTTGTTCACCTTCCCCTGGGCCACTTCCTACCCCACCCAATGCCTCGGTTTGGGGCACAGCTGCTGTCTGATTATAGAGCTTTGCTACAAAGCCCCAGAGTCTCGGGCTGATACAGGCAACCCTCTGGTGCCCATTCATGTGGTTCTCTCTATAGCTGGAGTGATGCCTCAAAGGAGGAGGAGAAAAGACTTAGAGATGGACCCCCTTAGTGAGAGCCTCTCCTCCTGTCCTAGGGCAGTGAGCCTCCTGGAAATGGCTTCTCTCCTCTCTAGGCCTGGGCTACTGGAGCTCTTTTTGTACTGCTCCTTTACCCAGGAGGATGTTTGGCATTGGCTGAGGGATAGAGCTTTCCTGACCCAGTATTGCTCCACAAGGGCGGCAGGTTTGTAGAAATTTTGGTGGTACCCAGAACCTGCCTCCCAAACTCCTCCCCCAAAAAACTCTGCCCCCCCCACACCTGCCTAAGGCTCTGGGAGGGAATTTGGTGGGGGAGGGGTCTGGGATGCAGGCTCTGGGACAGAGTTTGGGTGCTGTCTCTGGGCTAGGGGTGGGAGTTCAGGCTCTGGGAAGGAGTTTGGGGGCTGGAATGAGTGCAGAGGGAGGGGGTGCAGGCTCTGGGAGAAGGGTGCGGCACTTACTTGGGAATCCTAGGCAGGGTGGGCCGGGAGTCTCCATGTGCTGCTACCCTCAGGCACTGCTCCCACAGCTTGCCATTGGCCGCAGGGGCTCTTGGAGGGGACACAAACCCACCCCACTCAGGGGCTGCATGGAGGGGCCAGCAGCCACATGGAGCAAGCAGGCAGGAAGCTGCTCAGCTCCACTGTGCTGGCAGTGGTGAGTGGGGGCCCTGGGCTGGGGCAGGGCCGGGGTTCCTGGGGGCAGAAGGCAGTGCTGAGGGAGAGACCCAGCATCGGACAATGCTGGCCCATAGAACTTGCCACCCATGTGGCTCCAGCCTTTCCCCTGCCTCTGCCTTAGGGAGAGTTTGTAAACCCTACAACAGAACTGCTTAGCGATTTTCTGTTATGAAACCTGCAATGCTTTGGGAGAGCCACCAGATCAGCAACTACATTCCAGAGAGTATTAAGCCAAAAGAGACCATTGTGACCATCTAGTCCAGGCCTGCACAACATGTGGCCCAGGGGCTGCATGTGACCCACGTGGGCTCACTGTGCAGCCTGTGGGGTGAGTAGGCAAGCGGCAGGTGAGGGAGGGGGGCTGAAGAGGTGGGCGGGCAATGGTGGGGGATGAGGAGGCGAGGGGGAGGGCTGAGGAGGCTAGTGGCGGGTGAGGGAGGGTGGGCTGAGGAGGCGAGCAGACAGTGGCAGGGGAGTGAGAAGGTGAGCCGGGGGCCTGAGGGGCTGAGGAGGTGAGCGGTGAGTGAGGGAGGGGGGCTGAGGAGGTGAACTGACAGTGGGAGGGGGGTGAGGAGGCGAACCAGTGGGGGTGGGGGCTGAGGAGACGAGTGGTGGGGGGTGAGGAGGTGAGCGGGGGGTTGGGGGGAGGAGTCAGTGTCTGACCTGTTCTACTGATCTGGTCTGGCTCCCATCCCCTCTCCAAGGGTTGCAGCTGTCTGGAGGTGCCACCTTCCACCCCTTCCTCATTCGCACCTGGTTCGTTCAATAGGGCAAGTGACTACAAAGTGGGGGGAAGATCTTATTCTACTTAGAGCAAAAAGACATTTTTCTTTTACCTTAATTATACTACCTTAGGGGTCCGCTGTAAAATATTACTAAGGTTCAATACTGCTGTTTCAATGGGACAGCACTGGGGAAGGAGGGTTTATTTTCACAGGGTGGGCGGTGCTGGTGGGGGAGTATTTCAGGGCTGCTGGGCAGCGCTGGGGGGGTTGTGTTTTGGGGGGGATTGGCAGGGCTGGGGGGGGGATCAGCAGGGCCGGGGGTTTCAGCCCTCAGCTGTTTTCTTTGGAGTAATATGGCCCTCACCGCTTTACGAGTTGTGCAGAACTAAGATCAGCAGAACTAAGAGAAATCCTGCAGTTACTTTAGTTGTGAAACAGTGTTTTGCAGAAGTTGGGCCTTATCATAGTAAAGTTGATTCCCCATTAGATTGTGAGCAAATATTTTTCCTAGCTAAGAGTTGCTGCCAACAAGATGTACCCATGTAAGCAAAGGGGAAAAAAAAGCTACTTAACCAAAAACTGCCTTATACTTCAGAAAAGAAAAGATTATCAACATTTTCACTTGAAAATGAACCATTTTTCAAGCTGAAGAGGATGAAATTACACCCATTCCTGCAAAAGATGTCGAACTAAATTAGACTAATTTCTGAGCAGACATGGATTTCCAGTGATAACTTGTGGAAGTTTGCATTTGTGCACAGGCCTGATGTGAAAACCCCATTCAATTACATTTCCATCAAAATCTAGATGTTGCCAGTGTAGAATTTGGAACTATTGCACAAAACATTTTGTATGATATGAAACAGACCTAACCAGAACTCTGGAGTTCCTGGCTTCTATTGCCATGCTCAAACCACACCCTTCTTATGCCTCTGATTTATGTAAACCTCACAGTAAGAGCCTTTTAGTTTTCATTTCATCTTCAATGTTGCTCACAGATCTTCAGGAATGTGCAAAGTATTATCACACGTCCTATCTCAAAGTGAGCACATTCATTTTGAATTAGATATCATTTATATAAAAACCGCCTCTCAAACTTTGGTCCAAAGTAATCAGAGGAAGGAAAGCTAGCCAACAAAATGGAACCTGCACTATGTTCCATAAAATGAATAGCTGGGGAACAGATGTCATGACGAAAGTGATAGGTTAACCTGAGATATAGAACTAAAGGACACCATTAGGGAGTCCAATCAAGTCTCAATCAATGCTCGGTTCTTGCACAGCCTGACAAATCTTTCTTTTCTATTTCTGGCTGCAGTCAGTATCATCTCTCTGGGATTGCAGGTGGCAATTATGGGTGAGCTTGTCAGGCATTTTTCACTTTTTGTCACTGTCCAGCTTATCAAACTGTTCATGATTTACCATTGAGGGGAGAATGTTATCTTGTTATCTAAGATTTGTACATTTTGGAATCCTGGTTGTGCAATTATTGTCACATTGTTTTTGATGTGTGTGTGTGTGTGTGTGTTCATATTGATTTCTGCAAAAGACAGGAGAGGTGTGTTCATTAGGGGCACATTTACTAATGGTCACTGGCAAGTTTTTTATTTGTCACTTAAATGAACTCTTTGTTCCAAATCCCAATTGTCACAAAACACCCTGATCAGAAAATTTAGCTATTTTCCCATCTCTCTCTCAGCATGGGGGAAGCTATGGCTTTGTTACTGGGTAAAAATAAGAAAAATGAACTCACTTACAGATTTTAAACTATTTCTAAAGCAGAACCTAAAACCTGTACATGGTCATAATGACAGGGAGCTTAGAACAGGGAAAAAAAAACCTATTAGATCAAGTCCAGCTCGCTACCAATGCAGGACAGTACAAGGCCTCTTCTGAGGCTGTAAATCAGATAGGCAGATCTACATGCAAAGGGAAAATTTTGCCCTATAACTTGACTAATTCCAAAGCAACTTTGTGGTACCAATGTAAAGTTCTACCTCTGGATTAGAACAAAATTCCCATCTACACCAAGCCTGGGAACAAATCGTAATTCTACAGGCTCCATAACAGGTTACTGAACTGAAGAATCAGCCTCAAAACGTACTTTCTTTTCCCAGAGGCGCACAAATAAGCTTTCCAAGATCATCCCCACAGAGCCACAAGGAAATATGCCATCTAACATTTGTTATGATTTAGTGCCAAAGAATGCCAGCTGTTTTGCAAACATAAATGAAGACTTTGCTTGCTATTCTGGGTTGAGGCTGTGTATATAATCTTCATATACAACTATGAGCATCTTAATGGCAGTGTACAGATTTTCAGAATAATTCTCATACTGGGTCAAGGGTGTCACTTCAACATTTCCTTCAGCAAAAGGTTTTATGGAGGTAAAAAACAACAAGATGCCATCCAGGAATGTCCAGCAAGACTACATTTAGCCCATGTGAAATATCAATCAGCCTTTTGCACAGAAACACACCTTTTTTAATTGGTAAAAACTATCATTCTAGAGAACAAAAGCAAAGAGTTTTAAGATTAAATAGTAAGATGTTTTATTTATTAAAGATTTTCAGGAAGCAGAATTTTTCCCTCCAACTTTTGCACATCTCTCTAGGGTGACCAGATGTCCTGTTTTTAAAAGGGCGGTCCCATTTTTGGGGACTTTTTCTTATATAGGCGTCTATTACCCCCTGCCTCCTGCCCCATTTTTTCACAGTTGCTATCTGGTCACCCTACGATCTGTCCATCCTGACATTTATAAATATATACAGGCCTCTAAAACCTCCTGCAGGGGAGTGAGAGAGATGAAAAGTCAGTCACAAATCTGACAGATAATCAACAAGTATTACTTAAGCAAGTCAGACATATACATGTCACCACCCCTTAATCTTATGTTTGTAACTGCTCAAGGCACAGTGAATTCTGATTCATCTGTTGTAATTATTGAAACGTAACATAACTGAAGGGTAGGCTTCTTCCCCTTTTAATTTCCTTTAGCTAGAGGTACAACAAGGTTATGAGGTTGCCATTACGCACATTTATTTATATACCACAACATCAAAGTCAAGAGAAGTAGAATAATACGCACAGAAAAGGAAAGACTTCTAGTACACACACACACCAAAAAGAAGCCAGTGGAATATACAGATACATAAATATGTGCAAGCATATTTGGGATACCAAATTCTAAACCTAACTCCCTAATTGTAGGAAAGAAAGATTCCTTCTTCATGCTTACACAAAAGAGCTGCTCAGACCACATTGCTCATCCCTCCACTGGATTTGTCTTGAGTTCCACATCAAGTTCAAGCTTCTCTTCCTTTACTTCAAAGTTTTAGACAACTCCTTTGCCACTACACTTGTTTTAGCATTCGATCATATCCTCCATCCCCTTCCTTTTTCTGCTAGTGAACCTAGTCCATTGGTTTCCTTCTTTTTTATTCATGCCTTCTTCTGTACTGCTCCCTACAAATACATGGAACTTTCTCTTTATCCTAATGCATCAGGCATTCTCCTCTGCCACATTTGTCTCTCTCTGAAAAATCGTCTTTTGCACAGCCCACCAATACCAGCCCATCTTGGTAAAAATTGCCATGCCAATCTTACCCTCCCTCCACAACTATCTCTAAATAAAGACCATCCTCTAATTCTCCTAGTGCTATCTTCTGTTGTCTACACAGACTGTAAAACTCCTTTGGGCAGAGTCTGTGTGTTGTCCTTTTCTTGTACAGCACTGTAATAATTTCACAAATAAAAAATACGGAAATGCCTCATCATGTACCATGATCCCCACACTTGGTTTTATGCTTTCTAGATTTTCCTTTGAGTAGTCACTGGTAAATGTCCTCATTTTGTGGTTTTCAGGAGTTTCCTGATTGCTGTGTTTCCACTTCTTTTCCTGCATCACTTACTTTACTGTAAACCAGATGTGCCCCATTCCAAGTGATTTAGTCTTGAGCTGAGCTTAAACACAGTTTCCTTTGGCTGACAGTTAACCCAAACTGCCTGAAGCTGGTAGTTCATATCTCCTTCCAGAGTAGAACCCCAAGGATACCCAAAGCGGTATCCCCCACCATTTCTTCAGAAATCACTTTTATGTCTTCATTTAGAAGTCCCAAGTTTCTTTAATTTTGTCACAGTCTCTTTCATACAGCTGCACCCCATGTGTGCTACAGAGCCTCATGCAAATAGTGTCAACTGAATCTATTTGATTATGAACACTACCCCCATTGTCCTTTCTGAGCAAAAAATATGTGTGACGGGTTGGATCAGAGAAACCCCTGTGGGACTGCCACCTGATGTGCTGGGACTACCTCTGAGACCATTTTCCCTGCCAGCTTGAGACTTCAGTACCTTGCCTTGTTTGAGCCAGACACACTTGCCTGCTGCAAACACAGACCCAAGTCTGAATCATGTGCCCCACAAGCTGCAGGCTTAACTGAAAACAGCTTAAGAAGTGCTCCTGTCTCCAGCACTCAGATACCCAGCTCCCAATGGAGTCCAAACCCCAAATAAATCTGTTTTACTCTGTATAAAGCTTATACAGGGTAAACTCATAAACTGTTTACTCTCTATAACACTGATAGAGAGATATGCACAGCTGTCCCCCCACCCACCCAGGTATTAATACACACTCTGGGTAAATTAATAAGTAAAAAGTGATTTTATTAAATACAAAAAGTAGGATTTAAATGGTTCCAAGTAATAACAGACAGAACAAAGTAAATTACCAAGCAAAATAAAATAAAACACGCAAGTCTAAGCCTAATACAGTAGGAAATTAAATGAAGGTAAATCTCACCCTCAGAGATGTTCCAATAAGCTTCTTTGAGAGACTAGCCTCCTTCTAGTCTGGGTCCAGCAATCACTCACACCCCTATAGCTACTGGCCTTTGTTCCAGTTTCTTTCAGGCATCCTTTGGGGTGGATAGGCTATGTCTTAAGCCAGCTGAAGACCAAATGGCAGGGTTTCCCAGGGGCTTATATAGTCTCTCTCTTGTGGGTGGAAACCCCGCTCTCCCCCTGTGTAGAATTACAGCTACAAGATGGAGTTTTGGAATCACATGGGCAAGTCACATGTCCATGTATGACTCAGTTCTTTACAGGCCGATACCATGTTAGCCCGAACGGTCCCAGGAAAACACGAATGTGGATTGGCATCTATCAAGGTCCGTTGCTGGCCAAGTACTCCCAATTACTTGAATAACCCCTTCACACTATGTTAACCAAATCTGCCTTAGGTGCTTTCTACAGCAAACACTTTAAATACAAGCATAGAGCCAACGCTCATAACTTCAGATATAAAAATGATACATGCATAAGAATAGGAAGAATACATTCAATAGAACATAACCTTTGCAAAGATATGTTACATGGCATATGTAGCATAAAACATATTCCAGGTATGTCATATTTACATTCATAAGCATATTTCTATAAAGCATGATGGGGTGCAACATCACAGTATGCTGCCTCAATGTGAAGACTGTCTTACCTAGTCCACAGCTCTTCTCCAAACAAGACAAAATCAGATTAGAACTGGAAACAACTCAAAGGAGACCTGCACACCTCCTTGTGGCTAGGTCTGTGGATTAGCCCTCACCTCCTCTAGTGCCTGCTTCCATCAATTGCTTGCACTGTGCCCCCTCTCTCTCTCTCTCTCTCTCCGGGACTCAGGGTGCGCCCTCTTTGTTACTCAGCCCTCTGGCCACATCATGATGTAGTCTTCCCTTTCCAGGGTAACGAACTCCCAGCAGTCAAGCAGTCCATACACTAACTCAGGAAGTCTTCTGTTCAAACTCCAGGTCTTGTGCTGGTTGCTGATAGGAGAACACGGGCCTGCCCACTACTCTAGGTTCCAGCCCAGGAACCCTTTGACCAGTAATCCAGGCCTACTCAGTTTTAGTCCCTATTGCTGTTTCCCTGGGCTCCTTCCCATCCCACCTCTCAATCTCCTTGTCTATCTCTGGGTTTGCCCCAGAGTTTCCTTCACTCCCTGTGGCTATGACATCCCTCTCAGTCTCTTGCCACGTTCCCTAGTCCATGACAAGGCCTAGGGTTAACTGTCCCCCTGGCTTTCCTCGTTGACTTTGGCCAACTGCCTTCCCTCTAGGAAGCTGTTGGGAGGGCGATAGAGAATCAGGGAGGTCAGTCTCAGCAACCCTTCAAGAAAGCTTGTGTCAATTTCCCTTGAAGAAAAAGAAATAGGAGACTTGGAGGTGAGCAGTCGGAGAGCCATCATTTCAATTTTTCCCACAGGAAAATTTAAATTTTTCAGTAAAACTGAAGTTTTCCCATAGGAAAATTTCAAGTTTGAAAAAAAAATTCTCTTTTGTTTGTGTGAGAATGATTTTATGATTAAACATTTTGACTAGCTTTAGGAATCAGGTCAGGGGAATTTAGGGATTAGACTGATGGGCTCAGAGAAAACAAAAGTGGTTTGGTTGGACTGAGGAGGAAGTGGAGAAGGATGGAAAGCAGAGGAGACTTGTGTAATGTGAGGCCAAGTTCAGAGAGGCATTTAAAACAAGTTTGTCCTTATTGAAAATTAACGAAACTTCCAAAACCCACTGAATGTAATCTAATCATGGAAGACATCAGTTCCTGCTTAATGGCAAATGACAAGTGGAGAAAATGTGTCTTTTAAAGTATCAGATGCATCTGACGAAGAGGGTATTCACCCACGAAAGCTCATGCTCCAAAACGTTTGTTAGTCTATAAGGTGCCACAGGATTCTTTGCTTCTTTTAAAGTAATAGCTTTTGTAAATCACTATTTTATTAAAGGCAAAAGAGAGGGGAAGTAGTGACTCTCCAAAGAGACACACTGCTGTAGGTGATATTTAAACATCATATGCCATGTGGCTGAGTAATACATATATTCAGGGGCTGGATCTGAATACAATACAAAAGCTATTTCACACTCGTGACCTTTTTGCCTAGAGAGCTCCTATTTCATTTCTCATTAATCGGATTAATTCACCTCCTGGAAAATTCAGATTGAATTTGGAGAGCCAGAAGAGCCCTAATGCAAGGGGGTTTTACTAAAAGAATTAGCCTTGCATTTTGTCCATGAAGGATCAATATTAAATTAGTTCTTGTGTTGAAGGAATGGTGCTGCTTCTTTGCACCAGGCTATTACATCATGTCATACAAATCAATATCTAGCTATATAGAAAGTCTGTGATACCAAAAAAGCTACTTGTAAAGAAAAACAATTATTGGTCCTTTTACTTTTCCATCAGACAATTGAAAGAAGGGGACACTATATCCAAGAAAGATATGACATTCAGCTGGGATTACTGACTTCATTATTGGCTCTATAATTTCAATCCAAGTGCACACCAGTACAATTGTTAGAAGTTATGAAATGAGTTTGGTGGTTCTCAGAGGCACTAACATCACAGCTAATGCCAGTGTATACTAACCGGAACCCTCTCTGGCTTCAAGAGCAGAAAACACTATAGCATGATTTGGTGGATAGACAGCTTCTACACCCAATATTAGGGGTGGTCTCTCCAGCTCAGAGTTGAGGCACATAGCCTAAACTATGTGAAGAAACTTGTACTACTAATACCCATTCTGTACATATACACTAGCTTATTTTCCTGTGTCATCAATTGTTCATTAGTCTTTTAAACATAGTGAAATATTTACTATCAATAATACCTTTCACTGAACCAAACTTTGCTCTAGGCACTTAATCTACCCTGTGCCTCAATTCCCTCTCTGTAAAATAGGGATAATATTTCACTACCACACTCAGGTGGTCTGAGGATAAAATCTATCAGTGGTAGGGTTATCAGGTATCCGGGTTTCCACCAGAACATCTGGTCTAAAAGGGACCCTGGTGGCTCCAGTCAGCACCGCCGACCGGGCTGTTAAAAGTCTGGTGGTCAGCAGTGCTGCAGGTCTAAGGCAGGCTAGTCCCTACCTGTCCTGGCACTGTGCTGTGCCCCAGAAGTGTCCAGCAGCAGGTCTAGCTCCTAGGTGGCAGGGGGGTTGCCACGGGGCTCCGTGCACTGTCCTCCCCCTGAGCACTAATCCACATTCCCATTGGCCAGGAACCATGAGAAAAGCACGCAGAGCCTCCTGCCCACCCCCCTGGCCCAGGAGCCGGACCTGCTGGCCGCTTGCAGGGCACAGTGCCAGGACAGGCAGGGAGCCTGCCTTAGTACCACTGCGCCACTGACTGGGAGCCACTAGAGGCAAGCGTGCACCCCAACCCTGAGGCCCAAACCCCTCCCCCAGCCCGAAGCCCCCACCCAAAATCCAGAGCCCCCTCTATACCCTAAACCCTATCCCTGGCCTCATCCCAGAGCGTGCACCCCCACCCAGAACTCTCATTCCCTTCTGCACCCCAACCCCTTGCCTCAACCTGCAGCTCTCTCTCACACTGCAAACCCCTCATTCCCAGCCCCACCCCATAGCCTGCAACCCCACTCTGAGTCCCAACCTCACCCCTGCATCCCAACCCCCTGCCCCAGCCCTGATCCCCCTTCTTCCTCCAGACCCCTCGATCCCAGCCTGAAGCATCCTCCTGCAACCTGAAACCCTCATCCCCAGCCCCACCCCAGAGCCTGCACCCTCAGCTAGAGCCCTAACCCCCTACTCCTGCACCCCAACCCACAGCCTCAACCCACAGCCCCTTCCTGCACTCCAAATCCCTCAGCCCCACCCCCATCCTTGAGCTCCATCCTGCACCCCAATCCCCTCATCCCGATACCCACCCAGAGCCCCCATCTCCAGCCTGCACCATCACCCCCTTACACACCACAACTACCTGCCCCAGCCCGGAGCCCCCTCCCACATCCTGCACCCCTCATTTCTGGCCCCACCCCATGGGACTCAGTTAGAATCCTCAGCCCCTTCCACACCCCAACCCCCTGCCCCAGCCCAGTGAAAGTGAATGAGAGTGAGGGAGAGTGAGCCATCATGGGAGGGGGAATGTATTGAGCAGGGACAGGGCCTTGGGGAAGGGGCGGGATTAGGGTGTTTGGTTTTTTGCGATTATAAAAGTTGGCAACCCTAATTAGTGGTTGTGAGGTGATCAGATATTACAGTGATGAGGACCAGACAAGTACCTAGATAGACATCAACTGACTTACTTCTGATTTACACCTTATAGGGCCTTATTCTGATTTTACCAACTCTAATAGCAGCCATTCAAGTGTGAAACACGCAAACAATATGTTTGCTTCCCCTGTCGCTCTACTCTAAGCAGTAAACTACAACATGATACTACCCACATTTTTGTTAAGCAGAACTTCCAGTTATGTTACCTTCCAGGTTTTAATGCTACTCCTTAGGAACTGGTGTAATCCGCTGGTGAGTGTGTTACAGGTTTCTCTCTGTGCTGATCCACAGAAGATAGGGGTTGTTAAAACACCCAACTAGAGAGTTTTACCTTAAGCTGTAGTAGTTTATGCTTTTAGCTCTGGAGGCCCCTGGTTCAATCCCAGATGCGTCAGTCAAGAGGGAGACCATCACAGTAGCATCATGCCATGAGCAGGTGCCTTCTGTAGGACTGCGCTGGGTGTCACTGTCCAGCATTGTCCAACTCTCAAACCACAAACACTACAGGTATTAAAGGATACTATGGTATAGCACGAAATACAACATTAAGAATATGGGCAGCAGGTGCTCTTGGTAGAAGGGTGGCACCGACAGTGGTTCAGCCCTGCATATAAATATCACAGATCATCGTTTGTTCCAAATTGGATGTGGAACAGAGTAAACTTTGAATAGGAGCAGAGTACATCCATCAAGTCAGGCAGAGAGAATGTTCAAAATCGAGTGCACAGTTCAAATCACTACACTAGCCAGATGGGATCAAGTAACATTGAAATACACTTACGTCAATTACACAGGACCACACAAAGCACTCAGTTGTCACATTAAAAGCTTTACAAGTTCCGTTGCAAGCTATCCCTCCTTGCACTGCCCTGAGTATTTCCTGACCTGAGATAAAAAAACTTTTTACCTGCCAAAATAGAGTTCAGTTCCTGTGTTTCTCTGTAATACACTGAACACCAAAAACAGCAGGGATCTGCACACCTTGGACTGCTTTAGGTTTGCAAAGTCAGCAGGAGATATTAGTGATGAAAGTAGGAGAAGGGTTTGGATATGGATCCAGATTAGGGTTAAAATGAGATTTGGGTTAGAGGCCTAATCAGAACTAAGGTTTGGCCTGTGCTTAATTCTTATGAAATTCCACCATCTTGGGCTACAATCGTGCGAGAATGGATTGTGCTTGTGAGACTTCAGCTATATGAAGTATTGGGACCTGAACTCAGATCAAACCCACTGGGCTGGCTTTTGAACTAGGGACCTGAATCTCAAACCCAAAATTCAAAGAAGTATGGATTGGAGATCAGATTCTTAGTGGCTATAAAGTGATTTCACTAGAAATATGCTAACGATGAGGCCTTCTAGTTTTTGGCACCTCTCTGGCAGAAAGAGAGTCCTTAACTCTGGTCCTGGCAGGTAAAAGAAGGAAATTTTAAACAATTTAGCTGTATTTATTTGGTTTTAGCTGACGCACATTCTGTTGCTGATTAATGATCTTATACAGGATGTAGTGTTTATTTTAAAAATATTTCAGTTCACCACTATAATATTTTTTTTAAAACCTCCATCTGTTGAGGAGCAAAGAGCAATCAAAGCAGTGAATGTCACAAATAATAAAAATTACCATCTACAGAGTTTTGGTTAGCAAAAACAATTGGCCCTAATTAGCAAGCTTTATCCATTTGCCATTTGTTCAGCTTTGAAATTTTCCTGGCACCTGACTGATTGGCTTCAGAAACATTTCCCCCAAGGAAAACCTTCAAAGCTAACACCTAAACTTTTCTCAGAAGCGTAATAGGATCTGAAAATTCACAGTGGGTCTTAAGTTACTTATTCTCTGAACTGCTTTCAAGTACAGGGCTTGGTAGCAATTGCATGTGAAACGCAAAATCGTTCTTCACTGAAACTGGTTTTACACTGGTGTAACATCATTGTCTTTTATGGAGTGACTCCTGATTTACAGTGGTATGAAATCAGAATCAGGCCCACTTGATTCAGCAAAACGCGCAAACTGACAGTCTTATATAGCTTTATCAGCCACTCGAATGGCATGCATTCAATATTACAGAATTACTTCCAAGAGGGGTTTGCTATCATTTTTCTTTATATTTAAAATTTTACTAACACAACAGAAATTGGAAGTCAAGCAGCCATATCCCATTTTACCCTTTAATTAGGGATTTGGGTAGCAATTTATATGCATGGACAAAGCCGTTGTTCCCAGAGCCAACTTGCAGTATCCCCTATATGCCTCAGACAGAAATGCCACATTTCTAACATTTTTCTTGATCAGGAAGGACTCTGTAAAAAGTGTTCTGTTTCCATAAATACCCCAAAACTGCTTCCCTTGGCTCAACTAAATGCAATCCAGTGAAATGCTATTCCAGTTCAGGGGATTTAATCACAAACTGCCTTTTTACTCATGTCTCAATGCTGCAACCCTTATACATGCAAAACTTCTGTTAACATGAGACAAAATCATGCACATAACCATATAAGGGCAGCAGACTAGAGCTCTAACATCATTTTATAAATTTGGTTAGATGAAAGTGCAGCCTCATCTAATTTCATGAGATTACATTCCAAGAACCACATTATGAAAAAAGGCCGTGATGATAAACCAAGTCTGAAGGTAGGAACTGGACCAAACCTGGCTTCTAGAGATGTTAAAACAGCAAAGAAATTATATCATGCACTAAAGAGGAAAGAGGCAAAAAAATAAGCCTGATGAATACATGAAATATTATAGGGCCAGATCCTCAGCTTATGTAAATCGATGTAGCAACATTGACTTCAATTAGGCTACAAGAATTTACTTTAGCTGAAGATTTGGCCCTGTGCTTTTTAGTAAAAGTGTTTTGATTTTGTTTGTCTGTTTCTTCTTCTCTCTCTCCACAAAACAGAAAGGAAATATTTGCAAGTGAATAATACATGCGTTTTTTAGATCAAAATTTTAGCCTGGGACAAGCATGTAAAAATATTAAGTTGGTTCCACATTGAATAATGGCTTTTTAGTCTGTTTTATAATAAGAAAAAAATAAGTTTGCTGGGGAAAATGGCAATATCTTGTGGGGAAAAAAATCTTTTTCATATAAAAATTAATTAAAGAAAATTTGTTTGAAAATTAGAGAATAGCAGAGCTTTTTTTAATCTTTACTAGAGCTCATCAGTCTTGCTGCTAGCCAATGCCTATTTAAATAAGCCCCAATTGTGTATCTCATCTGAGTTGCAATTTGCACATCAGGGGACTGGGAAGGATTCAAAGAGGCTATATACCACCTTTGCAGCTCCTGATTTCTGGGGTCAGATAGACACCAGCCCACAGTATAAATTAGAAGAGTCTGGGTGTGATTCTAACAGCTAAAGATTGCCAGGGTGCACAGGCAAAGAGGGCATGGCCAGAGAACCTACCAGTGCTCTTATGTTGAGCATCTGGAGGAAGTTGGCATAGTGTGGTCTACATCTACTGGGAATACTCTTTTCCTGTAGGCACAGGGAATTCCCAGGTGGAGAGGTAGATTGGAGTAGTTCAAAGCAGCTGCAGCTGGTGGCCATATCTGACCTAGAATCTATCTCTAAGTTTTCTTTTTTTTTTCCTTAGCCTATTACTGTGGTGATAGTTATATCCATTAGATAATGCTGAGCAAAAGCCACTGATACAAATTACCCTAATTGTGCATGGGTGAGGGTTTCAGAATCTGAATATTGTAACCTGGGCAAAATTATTGATATGGTTTGTTCATTTAGGGCTTAGTCCAGCATCTCTCACTCAAGTAGAACTTTTATTGACTGGAACCTTAATAACAAACCCATTATAGCACAGATTTACTGTTCATCCCAACAGTGTGCTGATAAAAATTCAGCCTTTTCTTCTCTCCTGGAAGGAAATAAAAGACGTTTCTAGGAATTAAATATAAATTGCATGCAGAATTCATTTGTTCATCAAACTCAGCAATTTCTGATTCTGGCAACACTGTCTGGAATAATGCACTATTCAAGGTAATCAGAAAACATTAGCTACGTGGGGCCAGCTGTGGGTTTAGAAACTCTACAGAGATAGCAAAACAATTAAAATGCAGAGCAGTTTCTTTTCAGTCTTTAGTCTCCATGAGGAGATTCATTTAGAAGAATGTGTATTGTAATATCTGAAGTCCTAGGACGTCTTCAAGATACCACATGGAACAGGTGTATAAATTAATAATAATTTCATTTGCAGGCTTTTGGCTATGTATGGTGCAGTACTGCCTCTGATAAATATTTGCTTTAAAGGTCCTAAGTACTATGTAGCAAAGCACTAGGGCCCAGGTCCTTGAAGGTATTTAGGCACTTAGATCCCATCAGTTTTGCGGATCTGGGTTTGTTTGCCTCACACTCCCAAAGTTTTGTTTCTCACACTTCAGCCCCAGTCTCGCCAGACCTCCTTGTCTTTTCCCTTTTCCTCGCCCCTAGTTCCAGCTTTTATCCACTCTGCATTCAAATCAACTCCTCCATGCTGCCTGGGCATTAGCAGGGGATCATTGAGAGGACAGGAGAGACAGACTTCCAAAATTCAAGACACTGAAGTCGAAGCAGTTTATGCTGAGCATGCACAAACTGATTTCTCAAAGACTGACAACTTGGCCAAAGTTGGGCAGATTATCATGATGGCAAAAAGTCACATTCCTGACACAAAGGCCACCCACCTACCAAATTTTGAGTCCCTTCTCCAAAGCACTGGGGCAAAAGAACATTTCAGAGAAAAGATTTCAAGAACTCTTTAACATGAGAAAAAAATCTTTACATACCTGTTCAGTAAATGTTGCCCTTCAAGGTGTCTTGCACATGCCCATCCCACTTTAGGTGTCTGTTCACCACTGCACCAGAGCTGGACAACTTTTTTTTAACAGTAATGCCATAACACAAATGAATGTAGTGAAGATCTGTGAAGATATCCTCTGAGATTCCCTTCATCCTATCAGCAAAGGATATCAGTCACTGAGGACTAAATTCCTGAGTCCTGTTGAGGTAAAACACCAGTGTCTTGCAGATGTCTAAAGTATGATGTTTTTGCTCATCTCTGTGAGACTGGGATTTTGGAAAGAAAGGAGGGAAGTATACAGTCTGATCCATATGAAAATCCAAAGAAAGAAAAGAAATTTGGGGTGTGGTTGCAAACCAATTTTGTCTCTGTCAAAGACCATATAAGAAGCATTAACCATCAAAGCTATCAATAGCTACTAAGAATGCTACCTTCAACAAAATATGAGACAAGAAGCACCTAGCCATAGGTTCAAAAGAAGGGCCCTATAACACTGAAAGAACCACGTTCAGATCCCAGGATGGAATTAGATCTCTAATAGATAGGAAAAGTCTGTCCAAACTTTTAGGAACCGAATAGTCACAGGGTTGGAGAAAAATTATTTCTCAAATGTAGGAGGGTGGAACACTGAGAGGGCAGCTAAATGAACCCTCAGGGAATTGACTGAAACACCTTTCTTTTAGGTGAAGAAGGAGTCCAAGATAGATTGAATGGAAGTTCATGAAGGGAAGCTATCCTTCTATTGAAACTACACTGAAAACCTCTTCCATTTCATCAAGCAAATGTACATGGTGGAGAACTTTCTGCTATTCAAAAGAACATTCTGAACTGCAGCAGAATATGTAGCTTCCTGAATATTTGACAACTGAGCATCCAGGCAGTCAGGTGTAAACTGGGAGAGTTAGGATGCAGAGTCTGGCCATGGTCCTGCAAAATTAAGTCTGGGATCTGAGCAAGGGTTACAGGATCTTGAATGGAGAGGTTCAAAGGGCGTGAGAGGCAGTGTTGATGAGGCCAGGCTGGTACTATCAAAATTAGAACAGCATGAGCTTGTCTGAGGTTGCCCAGCACTTTCAGTAGCCACATGAGTATGGGAGGAAAAGTGTAGAGAAGCATCCCCTTCCATGGTAGTAGAAAGGCATCAATCCCAGATCCTGGACTGAGACCTATTCTTGAACAGAACTGATGATACTTCCTGTTCTGTCAGCCAGCTAAGAAGTTCATTCTGGCTCAAGTCTTGAAAATGGACTTTACTATGTCAAGTCTGGGAGACCATTCATCATCTCAGCTGAATGATCTGCTGAGATGGTCATCCAGACAGTTTGAGATCCAGGGAGATAAGATGCTTTAAGAGAGATTTCATTCTTGATGAAGAAAGTCCAGAGGTTCATCACCTTTTGGCAAAGGGGATTTGAACTGGCACCTCCCTGCTTGTTGAGATAAAACATCACTGCTGTGTCACATGATTGGGATGTGGGTGGTCATGCCTAGTAGCTGGAACAGGAGTCAGGCCTCATGGTCAGAGCAGGAGTCAGGCCTTATAGTTAGAACAGGAGTTGGTAGCCAGAAGTGGAAGCCCAGAATCAAGACTAGCATCAATGCGCAGGGAGAACCTCAAAATTCCCTAGCTGCACTACTGAATTGAGAGATGAAGCACCTGAGACTAAGGGCATAGCAGGAAAAGTTGAAGCAAAGGGAATGCTACTGCATATATTGGCAGGAACCATCCACCATTCAGGAAAGACAGGACCAGTGGGAGGTATGTGAGTCAGTATGTCCATGACAAGAGGGACAGTAAACAAACTTCAACCACCTCTGTAAGATTCTGAGGTGAAGTCTGGAACGCTGAGCCATATGTGTACAAGCTGCCATATGGCCTAGAAGTTTTAGGCAATTCATTTCTGTTGTACTGGGATATACCTTGAATTATTTGCACTGGTTGAAAAATTCTTGAAACCTGGCCTGAGGCAAATAGGCCCTTGTTGATGCTTAGTTAAGAACCATTCATATTAATTTGATACTCAGTGCTTGTTGTGGCTTAAGAGGCCCAAAGAACAGAAGAGGGACTGACTCTTCTTGATGCTTTCCTCCACTTGCTGCCTGGAATGATCCTAGACTAAATGGTTGTTCAGATCTGAACTCCTGGCTTCCTAAGGCAGGAATGGCTGCCACCATTCATTTTGTGTAGACTCGGGGCTGATGACAGGCCAAAGGGGAGGACTGAACTGATAATGGACACCTAGTACGACAAACCTTAGGAACCTGCTGTATTTGTTGAGGTTATGCAGACCTACATTAAGCATGAAGCCTCTGGTGAGCTTTGGAAAGAGAAAATAGTTGGAATAGTATCCTTTCCCCTGATGTTGAGAAGGCATTTCGCCTATGGCTCCTAACTGTAATAGAGACTGAATGTTTTGAATCAGTAAAGTCTCCGAGAATAGTCCCTAAAAAGGAACAGGGGTAGGAAGGGGAAATAGAGTTAAATTTCAGAATATATCCCAGTTCCACTCTGCTTAGAACCCACTTATCTGTTGTAATGTGGGTCCAAGCCTCTAGGAACTGGGACAACCGACTGCCAAAACATGGGGATATCATAAAGAATGGTTCACTTGGCCCAGTCAGAAAGACTGATTGGATAACGCTGGATGTTTGGAAGTATCACAAGATGGAGATGGATGAGTTGGTCTCTTCCTCTGAGGCCTATGTCACCTCTTGGACCAATCTGGCTATCTCACTGGATAGAAAGACTGTCTTCTGGACCCAAGGGCTGTACTGCCTTCTTTTCAGGCTGGGGTGTAAATGCCCAAGGATTTGAAGGTCACCCTAGAATCCTTTAAAGAATGCAGAGCCTAGTCTTTCTTTCCTGAAAATAAGCTAGGGCCTTCAAAGAACAAGTCCTTAATGTCATAGTTTCAAGGTAACTGTACCTGTATCCTCCTCTGTGGTCCACCAAGGACATCCACTTTAGGCATCTGGCTTCCAGACATCACCTCTTAAGGATTTTAAGGCTTCACAGCTCCCTGCCTTACACTTTAAATCCCCATCAAGCCAGATGGCCTGAAAGGCCAGCACCTGTACTTTGCTTTCTCTCTGAGAGCTATGACCAGTGTATTGGCCACAGTTATAAGCTACCACACAGTTCCTTCTAAGCAAGCACCTTTATTCTTAAAGTTAAAGCATGACAGAGCAAAACAAAACAAAAAGCAGAATTCCTAGATGCATGCTAAAAAGCTTAGCAGAGGTCACCCACAACTCCAACCTAGGGCTCTGGTTGGTGTTAGTACTTCAAAACCCACAACTGGGTTTTCTCTATGGTTACAAGTTCATATCTGTCTTAGATCCAGAATCAGAAAAAGGTCTTCACAGATAATCCATTTCTTTATACAGCTCAGCTTTTGATCCTCGAGTTCTGTTACAGACAATGATCCTCTCCTCAGGGTGAAGTTTCAAAAGGCTGGGTTTTTGCATAACCAGAGCTGGGGAATTTGCATTAACTTCTCCCTAGGGATTTCCCTGGAAATCCACTTAATACTTACTGTCCCAAAAGTCCATGCTTGTCTGGCACATTTTCAATATAGTCTTGTCAACTCCCACGTCTTACATCCGTCACATATCCCCTCTCGAGAGGCTACGTACAATCTCAGCCCATAATAATACATAAACTTAATGCAATAAGGTTTTTTGAGGACATTTCAGGAAATTTTCAAATCTGTCACACTTGATTATTTGCAGGACTTCAAAAGTCAAACCCGATGACTGCAGCCAAGAAGCACAATGTGTGTGATTGTTGTTGCCATCCCATGAGCAGCCTCATCTAATGTCACCTTTAGAGATGAGCATGTGACCAGATGGCCTTCATTTAAATGAGCCCTGAGCTCTTCCTTTGCATCATCTGGCATCTTGTCTGTAAATTTAGACAATGAGTCCCAGACAGGATAACAATAGCGGGCCAATCATAAATTGTAAATCTGTGGACAAATACACCTTCTCCCAAATAAATATAGTTTGAGTCTTTATTTTTAGTAGTAGATTTAAAGTGCCCTTGCCCTGCCTTCTCATTCAGAGCCATCCCCAAAGAACCTGAAGGGAGGGTGTTGCAAATAAAAATATTCATGCCCCTGAAAAGGTACATAGTGCCTCTTCTCTGTTCTTTTGGCAAGCAGGAGTCTGGCAAAAGGATTTTTGCAAGCTCTAGAATAGCCTAATTTGAAGCAAGCCATTCTAGCAGGTTCTGCAGAATGCAAAATGTCTACTAGTTTGTGAAGATTATTTTTGAGCTGTTCAATCTGTATCCCTAGGGAAGTAGTAACTCTCTTAATCTGTTCCTGGTAGGTTTTGTAGTCATCTGTGATTGGATCTGATGATTCCAATACTGTGGCCTTATCAGGAGATGAGGAACAGAGTCACTAGCACTTTCAGCTGCTCTGGTGGCAGTTGAACCACTACAGCAGGAGGGTAAGAAGCTGAAGAGATAGCCTCCATCTTTGTTGTGTGCCAGTATCAGTACTGGGGATGCTATTGGGTGGAGAATGGTGCCTTAATGATGATCTTATAGTGCAGTGCCACAAAGAAGCAGCCCTGAAATCTAGATGCTCTCCTCACAGATTCCAAAAGGGCTACTATTTCAAATGGTACAGGACTGGAGACCAGCCCAAAGCAGTCTCTCTCTGGATCTGCTGCTGTAAGGTTCATGGTACTGGTACTTGATGTACATACTGAGCAGCATGGAGCTATGATGAATCAGCATTGGAATGCCAAGGAAATGCAGTAATAGATGGAGAAGTTGGTTAGCAGGATCAGGACCGGCAAACAGTAGCTGGTACCAGCAGAAGCATCTGGAGTTTTCCTGAAGAAGGTACTATGTGCTCTGATCTGAGGCCCCGAAGTACCAGAACAGAATGGTACCAATACCAAGTCAGTGGTTGATGGTGCTGTGCATGTGGGTACTGAGGCAGATCCCAGCCTATGCAATGGAAATCATGGGACCAACAGACGCTTTTTGCATCAGTGGTGAGACTGGTGCCAACAGACACAGCAGGTCTTTAGTGGCTGCATATGCTTCAGGTGTCACCAGGAGTCATAAAGCCACATTTCAATGTAGGAGAAGTTGATGTTATCACAAGTCCAGACAACTGTAATCAGTCTTGACGGTACCACATGAGGTGCCAGAGTCAACGATTCAACAATGCTAGAATGCAGTACCAGGGAGTGCCTCACTGTGGTAGCTCTACCCTCTATACCATCTTCCTCTGTGAGAATCTGATGGTGACTTAGCCCTCTAAAAGGAGGACTCCTTCTGGCCAGAAGAAGTCAAGGTACTAGACTTTCTGATACTTATGGGGTACCCGGGACAGAGAATGGCGTCTTCTCTCCAGTTTCTCTCATAGCAAGGAAGCTGATATGTCTGGTGGTTTGAAGGAGTCAAGTCTGAATCGCTGTGTGCCAAATGGCTGGGTAATGAATGGGGATACACTACATCAGTCAGAATGGGGGGAAGACAAACCTCTCAGCATCTTTGTTTGCATTTAAACCCTCTACAAATGGGGCCTGTTACGTAGTGTGGGGAGTCCAGTCCTGCACCCCTCTTCCTAGGATCCACAGTGACTCTCAGCCAGCTAGTAAAACAGAAGGTTTATTGGACAACAGGAACACAGGTTACAGCAGAGCTTGCAGGCACAGTCAGGACCCCTCCATCGAGTCCTTCTGGGCTTTCAGGGTGCTTGGATCCTAGCTAGGATACCCTGAATTCCACCCACACAGCCCCAAGCCCAAACTCAAACTGCTTCCCTCCTGCCACTCCCTTCCTTTGTCCCCGTTCCCGGGCAAAGGTGTTGACCTTTCCCCTCCCTTACCTAGCTCAGGTTACAGGCTCCGGTATCGTCCATCCCCTAAAGTCCTCCCCTGCTCTCCCATTCCCCACACAGACAGCCCCGACTCCATCACAGGGCCTTCTCCTAATGTGCCCTTCTCCTAAACACGGTAGGCAGCTGGAGTGGGGATCACTTAGTGGTATTGATTTATTAGAGCCAGAACAGTGCTTGAAGCCCAGGGACTTTGGCATGCCCCAGTACCAAGCCACAGCTCAAAAAGAACAAAGTAAGACTGGGTATAAAATAAATCCTAAAACCAAGTACCACTAACTATCTATTGTGACCACCCTAACTAACTAGTTACAAGATAATCTTAAAGGAAAAGGGAAGAATGTAACAAGCTCACACGATCTCCAACTACTGACCACAGGTGGTGAGACAGAACTGAGGGGAGATCAGGGTGATTCTGCCTCTTGCGTTGGTCAGATATAGATGTGGAGTAAACTACATGTTTGAACAGGTGATCAATGGCAGAACCCCTTTGAATTGCACAGAGATGAAAATGAAGATTAGGAAAGCGATTGTTTTTAGATCTGAGAGAATAGAAAAAAATTGGCAAATAGTCATCTGAATTTGAAAACAAAATTGAATTTGAAAACAAATATGACAGTGTTCACAACCCTTTCATGTTCACTCTTCAAATTAGTTGAGTGTTTAGCTTTATTAGCATGAATATTCACAAAAAGCAGATTTTAAGCTCAAATGTGCAACTGATTGCCAGAAATATATTTCACATTATATAGTCATTTCAGTTCTAACAATCAAAATTCACACTGTTTTGTCTGACTGTATAAATAAACTAATCAAGAAACACAGACAGTGCCATGTGACTTATATAGCACATCAACATATTATCAGTTTCAAAGTTCAGCTATTCAGAATGAATTACACTTTTGATGGCATTCATAAATCATTTCAGCCACCAAACCTGAGAATTCCATGATCTGCTCATTAACGGAAGCAGGCAAAATTAGACTAATTATTCATTATAAATTATTCACTCAGCTCTACTTGATAATATAATGTCAATTCATGTTTATGTGGAAATAGAAGGAAATTACTTTTCTACTGACTAGCTTCAGACAAAAGGGTTGTAATCACATGCGGTTTGTTGTTACTTATGACAAATTCACATCAACAACTGACTGAAGATGACTGAGCACATTTTTATATTCTCTGAAGGTTGGAGATGATACATCTTTGGTAGGCTGTTGGAGATCCAGGATTCCAGCCATATTATGGCCAAGTAAAAGCTGCAATATTCTGTAATTTAAGGGTAGGGTCAACTTGAAGGGACATTCTATCCCCTCCATATCCTTGGGTGAATAGTTACATTTTTATTTTCTGTAAAGGACTAGTGATTTTGTTTACTCTGAACCGAACTGAGATTGGGCCGTTACATCTGGGAAGAGCTACTACCAAATGTTCTTGAGGGGGCAAAGCTCTTCTTTGACTATGTACAGGCACAGGTTTGTGCTTTGAAGCACTAACGAGAGGACAAGGAACCAACACAGATGTACAGTAAGTAAATAGATTGCTGAAAAGTCCAACCCCTGAAGCTATTTAAGCCCATCTTTCACAAGTATCTTTGCATAAAGTAATAACGGAGAAAGAAGGCATAATGAATTACGTTAATGGTGATGGGTTTTTCCAACCCATTTTTAATTACTATTTGGCCATGATACTACTCAAATGCACTCAGCTTCAGAGTTTTCCCTAAAGCAAATGAAAACCTACAAGAAAAGAACAAACCATGCTGTATGAATACACAAGTCTGCTTAATACATCTCACGTCACCTGTAGGAACAAAAGGAAGTGGTGGGCAGCAGCAGATGAGGGAAACATCTTCGAAGGTCAAAATGCATGGCCTCTAATCTGGTTAGAGTGACTGGAAGAAGAGAATTTAAAACATTTTACAGTAGACTGATTTCTCACTTAATGACTATTTTGCAGCTTGTAGAATCAGCCTGCTTCACTTCTTGTACAGAGGCTAAACAACAAATAAGGCTTTATACATTTTTTTTCTCTTTGTTTTCTCTCCTTTACAGACAGAGAGGGAACCTGGAGGTATTTATAAAAAGGACTATGCTACACAAATGAATGGGAAGGTGCCTTGCCCAGCCACCAAAACATGTCACTTTGACTATGCATCTAAGCTATTTCTGTAGAAGCCACTTTAAGAGGGGAGGAAATGCTGGAGTAACATTTTGAGGGGAAATAGAGAAACAATTTGAAAGGACATGGAGTGAATACAAACTGTGTTGTCCCAAGGATGGAGACACCCATCTGTCGCCCTGACCGTTCATCCCGGGAGGTATGCTGCCTGCCAGGGGCCCGTATCCGAGATGTTACAGAGGCATTGTCGAGGATTATCCGGCCTTCTGACTACTACCCCATGCTACTCATCCATGTGGGCACAAATGATACTGTGAGGTGTGACACTGAGCAGATCAAGAGTGACTACAGGGCTCTGGGAATACGGGTTAAGGAGTTTGGAGCGCAGGTGGTATTCTCTTTGATTCTTCCTGTCGAAGGTAGGGGCCCGGGCAGAGACAGATGCATCATGGAGGTGAATGCCTGGCTGCGAAGATGGTGTCGCCAGGAGGGCTTTGGCTTCCTCGACCACGGGATGATATTTGAGGAAGGACTGCTAGGCACAGATGGTGTTCACCTTTCGAGAAGGGGAAAGGCCTTATTTGCACACAGACTGGCTAACCTAGTAAGGAGGGCTTTAAACTAGGTTTGACGGGGACAGGTGAGCAAACCCCACAGGTAAGTGGGGAACAAGACCTGGGAGATGGGTTGGAAACAGGAGGGAACACGGGCTATAATGGCAGAGAGAAAGGAGAGTCAGGGCAAAGCTGGGAGGCAAGATCAAACCAGTATCTTAGATGCCTATATACAAATGCAAGAAGTATGGGTAATAAGCAGGAAGAACTGGAAGTGCTAATAAATAAATACAACTATGACATTGTTGGCATTACTGAAACTTAGTGGGATAATACACACGACTGGAATGTTGGTGTGGATGGGTATAGTTTGCTCAGGAAGGATAGACAGGGAAAAAAAGGGAGGAGGTGTTGCCTTATATATTAAAAATATATACACTTGGACTGAGGTGGAGATGGACATAGGAGATGGAAGTGTTGAGAGTCTCTGGGTTAGGCTAAAAGGGGTAAAAAACATGGGTGATGTCATGCTGGAAGTCTACTACAGGCCACCTAATCAGGTGGAAGAGGTGGATGAGGCTTTTTTCAAACAACTAACAAAATCATCCAAAGCCCAAGATTTGGTGGTGATGGGGGACTTCAACTATCCAGATATATGTTGGGAAAATAACACCGCGGGGCACAGACTATCCAATAAGTTCCTGGACTGCATTGCAGACAACTTTTTATTTCAGAAAGTTGAAAAAGCTACTGGGGGGGAAGCTGTTCTAGACTTGATTTTAACAAATAGGGAGGAACTCGTTGAGAATTTGAAAGTAGAAGGAAGCTTGGGTGAAAGTGATCATGAAATCATAGAGTTTGCAATTCTGAGGAAGGGTAGAAGGGAGTACAGCAAAATAGAGACAATGGATTTCAGGAAGGCGGATTTTGGTAAGCTCAGAGAGCTGATAGGTAAGGTCTCATGGGAATCAAGATTGAGGGGAAAAACAACTGAGCAGAGTTGGCAGTTTTTCAAAGGGACGCTATTAAGGGCCCAAAAGGAAGCTTTTCCGATGGTTAGGAAAGATAGAAAATGTGGCAAAAGACCACCTTGGCTTAACCACGAGATCTTGCGTGACCTACAAAATAAAAAGGCGTCATATAAAAAATGGAAACTAGGTCAGATCACAAAGGATGAATATAGGCAAATAACACAGGAATGCAGAGGCAAGATTAGAAAGGCAAAGGCACAAAATGAGCTCAAACTAGCTATGGGAATAAAGGGAAACAAGAAGACTTTTTATCAATACATTAGAAGCAAGAGGAAGACCAAGGACAGGGTAGGCCCACAGCTCAGTGAGGAGGGGGAAACAGTAATGGGAGACTTGGAAATGGCAGAGATGCTTAATGACTTCGTTTCGGTCTTCACTGAAAAGTCTGAAGGAATGTCTAGTATAGTGAATGCTTACGGGAAGAGGGTAGGTTTAGAAGATAAAATAAAAAAAAAGCAAGTAAAAAATCACTTAGAAAAGTTAGATGCCTGCAAGTCACCAGGGCCTGATGAAATACATCCTAGAATACTCAAGGAGTTAATAGAGGAGGTATCTGAGCCTCTAGCTATTATCTTTAGGAAATCATGGGAGACGGGGGAGATTCCAGAAGACTGGAAGGGGGCAAATATAGTGCCCATCTATAAAAAGGGAAATAAAAACAACCCAGGAAACTACAGACCAGTTAGTTTAACTTCTGTGCCAGGGAAGATAATGGAGCAGGTAATTAAAGAAATCATCTGCAAACACTTGGAAGGTGGTAAGGTGATAGGGAATAGCCAGCATGGATTTGTAAAGAACAAATTGTGTCAAACTAATCTGATAACATTCTTTGATAGGATAACGAGCCTTGTGGATAAGGGAGAAGCGGTGGATGTGATATACCTAGACTTTAGTAAGGCATTTGATACGGTCTCGCATGATATTCTTATAGATAAACTAGGAAAGTACAATTTAGATGGGGCTACTATAAGGTGGGTGCATAACTGGCTGGATAACCGTACTCAGAGAGTAGTTATTAATGGCTCCCAATCCTGCTGGAAAGGTATAACAAGTGGGGTTCCGCAGGGGTCTGTTTTGGGACTGGCTCTGTTCAATATCTTCATCAACGATTTAGATGTTGGCATAGAAAGTACGCTTATTAAGTTTGCGGACGATACCAAACTGGGAGGGATTGCAACTGCTTTGGAGGACAGGGTCAAAATTCAAAATGATCTGGACAAATTGGAGAAATGGTCTGAGGTAAACAGGATGAAGTTCAATAAAGATAAATGCAAAGTACTCCACTTAGGAAGGAACAATCAGTTTCACACATACAGAATGGGAAGAGACTGTCTAGGAAGGAGTATGGCAGAAAGAGATCTAGGGGTCATAGTAGACCACAAGCTTAATATGAGTCAACAGTGTGATACTGTTGCAAAAAAAAACAAACGTGATTCTGGGATGCATTAACAGGTGTGTTGTAAACAAGATACGAGAAGTCATTCTTCCGCTTTACTCTGCGCTGGTTAGGCCTCAACTGGAGTATTGTGTCCAGTTCTGGGCACCGCATTTCAAGAAAGATGTGGAGAAATTGGAGAGGGTCCAGAGAAGAGCAACAAGAATGATTAAAAGTCTTGAGAACATGACCTATGAAGGAAGGCTGAAGGAATTGGGTTTGTTTAGTTTGGAAAAGCGAAGACTGAGAGGGGACATGACAGCAGTTTTCAGGTATCTAAAAGGATGTCATCAGGAGGAAGGAGAAAACTTGTTCACCTTAGCCTCCAATGATAGAACAAGAAGCAATGGGCTTAAACTGCAGCAAGGGAGACTTAGGTTGGACATTAGGAAAAAGTTCCTAACTGTCAGGGTAGTTAAACACTGGAATAAATTGCCTAGGGAAGTTGTGGAATCTCCATCTCTGGAGATATTTAAGAGTAGATTAGATAAACGTCTATTAGGGATGGTCTAGACAGTATTTGGTCCTGCCATGAGGGCAAGGGACTGGACTCGATGACCTCTCGAGGTCCCTTCCAGTCTTAGAGTCTATGAATCTATGAGTCTATAAGTAAAAGGATAGTTTGCATCACCACTGTCCCCATTGTCAGCGCAAATCTCATCTCTAAAAAAAATCCATGTATTAATCTTCTGCTGGCAAGTTTACATTAAACTCAGAAGACTCTTTTTTTCCAATGGTGGAACCATATATCCAGTGGTAAAGTCCATCTCTATTATGCATAAAGAATGTGCATTATGGAATTTGCAGATTTACATCCATAGCCTCTGACCACAACACATGATTTCTTTCTTCCCATATATCAAATGCCTTGGAACAGAATCATAGAATCAATAGAACTGGACTGGATCTTGAGAGGTCATCTAGTCCAGTCCCCTGCACTCATGGCAGGACTAAGCATTATCTAGACATTCCTGACAGGTGTTTGTCTAACCTACTCTTAAAAATCTCCAATGATGGAGATTCCACAACCTTCCTAGGCAATTTATTCCAGTGCTTAATCACTCTGACAGTTGGGAAGTTTTTCCTCAGCCTCCTGTGCTGCAATTTAAGCCCATTGCTTCTTGTCCTATCCTCAGAGTTTAAGGAAAACAATGTTTCTCCCTCCACCTTGTAACAACCTTTTACACACTTGAAAACTGTTATCATGTCCCCTCTCAGTCTTCTGTTTTCCAGACTAAACAAATCCAACGTTTTCAATCTTCCCTCATAGGTCATGTTTTCTAGACCTTTAAATCATTTTTTGTCACTCTTCTCTGGACTCTCTCCAATTTGTCCACATCATTCCTGAAATGTGGTACCCAGAACTGGACACAATACTCCAGTTGAAGCCTAATCAGCAGAGTAGAGAGGAAGATTTACTTCTCGTGTCTTGCTTACAACACTCCAGCTAATACATCCCAGAACGATGTTTGCTTTTTTTGCAACAGTGTTACACTGTTGACTCATATTTAACTTATGATCCACTGTGATCCTAAGATCCCTTTTCACAGCACTCCTTCCAAGGTGGTCATTTCCCATTGAAGATACAGTTCAGGCCATTCTGCCCTCAGCCACCCAACCTCACTGTGTTCAGAGCAGCAAGCAAATCTAGTCCAATCTTCAGGATTGATTAAACATGCAATGTTTTTAAAAAGTTCAAAACAACCATTACAACCAAACATGCAGCAGAATAGTAAACTCTTGATGTGTTTTCTCTCACATTTGTTTTCAATACATTTGGAAGTGTTGTACAGACCAGACCAGATCCTATGCTGTTGTAAATCAGTATAGCTCCACAGATTTACATCAGTTGAGGACCTGGCTCATATTCTTTTAATATTTGTCAAGAACACTCAGAAGTATGCACCTTTTGTAGCTTCAGTAAGATCTCTGTGTATTTAACCTTCCAGCAGATAGCAGGGTAGATTTTCAAAGGCACAAGCATTTAACTCTTTGTGCCTTTTACAATCAACACCAATACTTCTGTAGAATAAATATTCATGCTATAGAGGTTTTAGATTCCTTTTTTCTCTGCATGCAATTATTTTGTTTATTCTAGTCATTTCTATGGTACTCAGCATTGCAGTATCTATTCTGAGTAACTCAAATTTCATGAGCACTTTGAACTCCATCTCTGATATTAGCACATACCCAGACTATGGTCCTGCTCCTACTATGGAAGTCAATGGAAAAATTTCTGTTTACTTAAGTGCGGACATACTGGTCCCTGTATCTGTTTTTTAATGTCCAAAAGAAACAATGTCTTGATCCTATGGGAAGTTCCGTGAAATACTTGTATCCATGTGGAACTTCAAGGACTATAAATAATAGGGCTATCTACAAATATGAGTCCAAAAGTGCAAAGCAACTTGCAGAAATAGGACATAAGTAATAAGATGCATTTTCTTTACTATTACAGAAACTGAAGGGATGCAAAGCTATGTGATTAACCTCTGAACAGCCATTCCTGTCTGATTGTATAGGATAGGGGTAGTTAAAACTACATACTTACCTGACCATGCAAGTTGACCTATTACTTGCATTGTTTGTTTTATAAAATTCCTCACTGTAGCATCTTTCTTCAGTATGTCTACTGAACATAATCTGTGTCCTTCAAATTTACTTAGTTCCAGTATGTGACTTCCATAGCTGAACACTTTTACCCACTCTTGTAGTCGGTTGTGAGCAGAAAAAATATTATCCATAAACCTGAAGTTGTTCAGTTATGTTCTTTTCTTTTCTCTTTTTCTTCCCTTCTCCACACCCCACCTCCCCAGTGCAATGCATGAAAAATTATTGAATATTTTAATTTTTCTGCAATAATTGGACAATCCAAGCCTGACTCTGACCTGATATTTTCTTAACTAGTAAGTTGCTTATTTTATGGACTGTAAAAAAACAGTAACTCTTAGATGCCAGAGAAGAAATGGACACCTCAGAGAGGAGAGCACTATCTAAGGTAACTATATGCATGCCCCTGCCCCTCCCCTCATTGCCATAGCATCTAAGCACTTCACACTCTTTAATCTATTTATTCTTACAATACTCCTGTGCGACAGGGAACTAACATCCCCATTTTGGTGGATAAAAAACACTGGACTGTCCTTCTGCTCTAAGCAATACTATGTAATTGAGATAAGAGTAGAGTTAATTGGCCACAAATATATTATGCATGCTTTACTCAAAGAAAAAGCAGAAGTATATCCAGCAACTGCATTTCATCCTGCTTCAGATATGCTCTTGTCTTATTAAGATGCTGTTCAGTCTATTTTAGTTCACTTTTTTGTTTGTTTTAATGCAGACCACAATATCTTGGGCTCAGTCTTGAGGGACTGAGGGCCATGGTCTCCCACAGAGGTTGATGTGTAAGGTGGCTTAGCAACAGACAGAGCCAGGTTCTTAATCATCTGCCAGTGGACAGGAGAACCAGTACACGTGGTGGGCCTTGCAGAGCGAGATCTGCCATTGTCAGAAATGGAAGGCATTAGAGGTCGTCTGAAAGACTTAGGGCAATCCTAACTGGAATTAGGCTTAAATTCATGAGGCTTTTAAACTGAAGAGACTTTTGCAAAACAAAATGTCTCTTCTTCCTAAAGTCCCTTGATTCCTTGTTGTACTCATATTTATGCTTCCTACAGCATTATGCAGAGTCATGGTGTTTACACTCTGATTAATAACACCTCTTTACACTTTGGGAATGCAGGGGAAGTCAGCAGACAGATGGTGGACTGTGATCCAGGCAATGACAAAACAAATAATCAAGAGCCCTGAGCACAAAGATGCAAATACACACTTGTGAGCCTATCAAGATTGTGGTAGAGAGATCATTCAACAGTTAACAACTTTTAGGCTGTTTCTTCACAATCATCCTATTATTTTATTAAAACATTTCAAAATGATGAATTCACATATCTGGTTAAAAAAAATCTGCCTATCCCTGTGCTACAAGTGGCTTTGAATAGATATTTGTGCAGAGCTCACTACAGAGGGAGAACCAAGAGAAAAGCTTTTAATCCCAGTAGCAACTTTACTCTTTCAATTATTTCATTACCAAACAGGAATTTAATCTTCAGAGCATGGGTAATTTTATGTTACTTACAAGAAGATTTTTTTTTAATTACAAATTAATAGCTCCCTCTCTGAAGAACCACATAGGCAGAAATTTAGGTTTCTTTTTTATGGGGGAATCTGCCAAGAAATTTTCATATTAGAATAGAGTAAGCACTCTGACTTGGGCCAACTGCAAATCCCTACAGGTGAGGGTTTTAAGCGATAGCATGAGAAGGTAGGGTTTAGGGTGGAATAAGGAATTGAAAGCATCTCAGACCCATCCAGCAGGGAATGAATGCAGGTCATCTGGACTGATAAACATGACCTCCTATAGCTTGAGTTAAAGGAGTCAGTCAATTATCTCAGAGGCAGAAGCACACTCAAATATTTACATGGTCCAATCACTGAATGGGACAAAGTTATATAAATATGTAGCAATATTTACTCTTTTTATAGCAGCAAATGATGACACTGCACCTTGCAGGAATATTCTATTAATTCTTTTGTACAGAGTATCAATTTTCTGTTACTGGCCCTTACCAGGAGAGCAGATTACAACCCCCATAACATGCCAGCTCAGTAGTGCTGGAAAGGAAGACTGATGGCAGAGTCTTGGTGGCACCCATTCCTCATCCTGTCCTTGCTTTCCCTTACCAATACAGCTATGCATGGAGAAGAGGAGAGTATTTATTATTCCCTCTTATGCTTCATGCATAACCACATTAAAACAACACACCATCTGGCCCTAAGTGCGCTTTTAAATGTGTTTCACTCTGATGTTACTCTCCTTTATTAGGGTCTTTTTTTTAGCATCAAAACATGTTACATAGATTGCACTATGTGTGTTTGTTACTGTTTCAAGTGGCCAACTTTCTGGGCGCTGCTCACTAAGAAACACTAATGGAACCTGGCAGTAAACAGTCTTTTGAATAAACCAAATGCAATTTTAAATCAGCCATGCTTTGTCCTTTTTGTCTGGCTGCATAAGAGAAGACTGACAGCAAACACCTGAGCTAAGTCTCTCTTTTGTCTTTGGTGCCAATCAAATTAAATTAAACCTATGATTTTGAAAGCTTGGCAGAGAACTTATTAATGGAGCTGGAGAAAGAAATTGCCTTGTGGGAAGTCTATGAGCTTCTAGACCTTGACTGTGCTGAAAATGGGCTCATCATTACATGAAAATTAGCTATAAATATCAATTAGCTGACTTCTAGTGGGAAGTCAGTCTTAAGGCCAGGGATCTAGACTTCTGTGATATCTACTCAGCAGTCAGCACCACTACATAATTATTTCTACACCCAAGGCACTATGCAGAATGGACAGGGCATTCATCATAGCTTTCTTCATTAGTTAGTAAATGTGACTGAGAGGAATATGTTCAGTGAGACTTTAAGCCATAACAGGTGCGAGCTCAGTACTTTCCATAAGGGGAATGTTCCAGGGCATTTATTAGCATATTTTCAATATTTATCATGTATAGTTCAGTCCTAGACTATCACACAATCACTTTATCTCAGCAAAAGCATCCTGGGTGGGAGCCACAAATATATTTAGGTGCCTAAATCTCAAGTGTAGGTGCCTAAGTCCCTGTTTTGGCTCCACTGTGATTCATAAAACTCCTGCCACGTTCTCTTGGTGCCTAAACTCACTCAGTGCTTAAGTTTCTCAGAGTAAGAGTTCCCCTGACCACCTATGTTTTGAGGGTAAAGTTCCTCAGCACTTATGTTCCTGCCTCTGAGCATGCGCACAGCTGCCTCCTTCTAGGCACTAGAATGCCAATCTCACAGCTAAACCCCACAGTAATTCATTTACCAAGGGGAAGATAGGCATTCGGCCACCCACGTTGTATGCAGGGGCAAATTGTGTAGGTATGCTAAAAGGCTACCTATGGGATCAGGTCCCATTCAAAATCTGACTGAAGAAGGTGGTTGTCCCTGCCTTGTAACTTTAACCCAATCATTACAGCACTCGCCTGAGAGGTAGAAGAATCAGATTTAGTTCTCTCCTCTCTGCCAGTGGGGAAGAAGGATTTGTACAGGGGTCTCCCACCTCTCAGGAGAGTTCTTTAGCTACTGGGTTAACAGTTATAAGATACGCACCACCACCTCCTCCTCCGGTCATTGTGCATGGAATGAAGCAGGAAAACTAACTCATTCCTTCCAGGAGCATCTTAGGTGCTTAAGCTGCCTCACTCCAGCCACCTGGTCCTGTTCAAGGATTGCTAAGCAGAGCCACACACCTCCCTGGAGCCTGGACTTAACCGCCTATCGCCAAGGGAGGAGTGGGGCTATTTGTGTCTCTTATGTTAGTTTTTATACCAGGAGTGCAGCTGTTTTTCCATTTTTCTGATGATCTCCTTTCTTGCTAGGGTTTTAATTACTAGTTTGTATTTAGATAAAAAGTTTAATTCTGCTTAAACCATGACATAACTAGGAAAATTCAGAAGAATTGGATTGTGGGATACAGCAGGTAAGCCAAGAGTTATTATAAAAGCCGTATTAGTGAGCAGGTTCTCATTTGTTTGTCCATCTTTCCTTCAGTAGTTCATTTCTATCTATCTTAAGTATTTATATGATTTCAATGAGAGTTAGGCATTGAAAGACCATTGAGGGTTTGGGCCTAAGTATCTCACCCAAGGACATAAAGGAAGGCTGTGATAGAGGAAAGATGCAGCTTTCTCAAGTCCTAGAATAGCATCATAATCACTGGCCTATCCTTCCTTTTCTTAACCTAATACAGGCAATACGTCTTTTGATTTCTTTTATTCTCATGTTCCAATTTTATGTGACTTTAGTCCTGATGAAGTTTGCTGAATTGGCAGCTCTGGATGTCAAAGTGTCCTAGTTATTATCTATCAAACATTACAGGTACAGGAATAGGAATGGAGACTAAGCTTTCAAGATTCTACACAACACAGTACCAATATAGCTCATTGCCGACTCAAAAGGAAAACCCATTCAAACACTGATCTCCTTGCAGGAATGACTCCAGGCACAGCACACCAAGTGCATGCCTAGGGTGGCAAGCCGGGGCGGGAGGGGGGGCGGCCTACTGGTTGCTGTGGGGGCGGCAGTCAGGTGGCCTTCTGCGGCATGCCTGTGAGAGGTTCACCAGTCCCGCAGATTCGGCAGCAATTCGGCGGCAGGTATGCCGAAGCCGCAGAACCGGCGGACCTCCCACAGGCATGCTGCTGAATCCGCGTTACTAGCAGACCTCTTGCAGTCGTGCAGCCGAAAGCCGCCTCACTGCCATGCTTGGGGCGGCAAAATACATAGAGCCGCCCCTGTCTCCTTGAGACTGCCAACAAATGTGCCACTTAGTGAGAAATGTTTGATAATGGACCCTTAGGTGCCTAAATAGTGTTTGGGATTTGGGCCTAAATGCCATTGAAATCAATGGGTTACCTGCCTAAATACTTTTGAGGATTTGGACCTTAAAATCATATTATAGGTTTGAGTAAAACATGTCACGGAGGGCTCTGAACAAGTCATCTGACTGACTACTTTTGGTCACTATTTTTCTGTCTCAGATCAGTGGCCCCACTGTGGTAGGGACTGTACATGCATATCATAGAAGACATGCCCTCAAACTGATATAATCCGATGAGGCGAAGTGTGAGGAAAAGGAAGTACTATTATCCGATTTTACAGATGAGAAACTGAGGCACAGATTAAGTGATTTGCCAAAAGTCACCCAGGACATGTATAGCAGAGCTAAGAATTAAACCCAGGTCTCCAGTATTCCAAGCAGGTGTTTTAATCACACAAGTATTGTTCCTTCCCCAAACTCTAAAATACAAATCTCTTCACTTATTAAGAACCCTCTGAGCCATCCAGTCCTCTCTCCTCCCTCTCCCCCCACCCCCTTTGTTTTTTTGGTAAGTAAATAGTGACAACGCAACAAAAACACAAGGACATGCAAAGCCCTTCCTCCCACAAAATATACTCAGATGAATGTGTTTTGCCACCTCAAATTCACAGTTTCTACTGGAATGGCCATATTTACCTTGGTCAAAAATCTCTCTGCTATGCTGCATTTTCTTATGCTATAATTACTCATGTCACAGCTACAGTTGTGTGTGGCTCTTCAGTTAACATCCATTTCCTCAGCAGCAATAACATTTTCTCTCCTGATCCCTCATCCCCAAAGCATGCATTGTTTTTCAACCTGATAGTGTAGAAAACCCTTCTAGTAAATGGGCTTTCTTCAGTATTCATTTTTGAAAGCAGCTTGTAACAAAAGTCTGCCAAGAAGTGTTCAGGGAGCCATGCAGGAGATCATCTGATTATTCATCTCACCTATGACTTACATTAAAGGACTATGAAAATACAAGTTAGAGGCTTTACTGACTGTAGCTCCATTTACATTTGAACGCTAGAAGAGGCAGAGAGTGGGGAAAAAATCCATGAAATAGGATTATTGAAAGGAATATTATGTTGGCAAGCCCTATTTTAACTTCTCAAAGCTTTCTCTGGCATCTCTGTTATTTGTGCTTTTGCTAAACTCTGGTGTGAATCAGAACATGCACTTACAGTTAGGAGTTAGGGCAAGGAAGCAAGCCAGATATTGATATTTGATTGTAAAATGTCCTTCAGTTTACAAGAATTATGTCACCATAGTTCCACAAAAGTAATTTAAAAGCACATTGCATAATACAATACAATGAAAAGGTTATAGGGCTTTTTGGCAGAGCAGAAAACAGCTTGTCATGAATATATTAAAGATATTAAAAGCAATTTGCTTCTGTCTTTGCTAACACTTCCAACAATCTGTTGCAGATGCCACTCATCTGCAAGCTCACCGTCCTATAACAGGACTAAAAGATGTAAGTCAAATATGGAAAAAAAGGAAGGGGGTGAACAATGTATTCAACAAATGTAGTCCTTTTGTGTGTCAATTGTGCATGGTGATAAGTTTCAAATATGTTTAAAAAATAAAATTAATAGGTATTTTGTGTGAACATATTTTAGGCTATGGATCAATAACTATCTGATGCTAGTATTGCTTTTTGTATTCTCTATTTGTAATTCACTATTCATACTGTGTCACTAAATTATATATCAGTTTGGCTACCTGATTTGGATGGTGGAAATGTATAAAAACAGGAGGAGTTGAGTGAGCTATCTATGGAGTGAATATTCATGCAAACACATCCAGCTGACAGTTCACAGCACTTTGAAGGCAAATACATATTGACATGAATAATTTCAATTTTTTTTGTCCTGTGAATTTTCTTACTAAAAATCACTTGTATGAATAAAGAACAGGAGTACTTGTGGCACCTTAGAGACTAAGAAATTAATTTCAGCATGAGCTTTCGTGAGCTACAGCTCACTTCTTCGGATGCATAGAATGGAACACACAGACAGGAGATATTTATACATACAGAGAACATGAAAAGGTGGAAGTATGCATACCAACAGGAAGAGTCTAATCAATTGAGATGAGCTATCCCTACAAACTTAAAACTAAGTATATCAGGGATCAATATAGGACTCTACAAACCCAGTTCTAGAATCTTGCAATATTCACTGCCCATAGGTATGACAAATTACCTGTTTTTATTATCTCAATACATTCATTACTCAAAAGGATTTGGACATAGATAAGCCAATTCACATTCATAAATAGGAAAAGATAGTGTGAAGTAACTATGGAAGTGAAATTTAGGCAACAAGTGGACAGACCCTCTTCTAGTTAAGAGGTACTAAAAATCTATGGGAGAATAATAACTGTGAATCAATAAGAAATTCTCTATCACTTTTCAAAATGGCTATTGCAACACTACTGCTGTGAATAGTCTCCGGAACAGCATTTGTGCTAGTATTCAGAATCCTTTTACTTTCCTCAAACATTCTTGCAAACAAACTTACCTACCCAAATGTTTGTGTTGAAGTAAATTAAAAGGGTCGGAAACAGCAGCATAGCTGACTGGCCTACTTTGCAAGAATTTCCACAATTACTTTTTAGCTGCTTTCACCTAACTTTACTGTTTATTTATCCTTGAAGAAAGCCACCTCCAACCCAAGAAAAGCAGCAGCAGCACTGGCAGGTATTCACTCCTCCGAATTCATTCACCTCAGTGAGGAGTGAGCTTCAAAGCCTAACTGAACCATTTACATGTTAACATTAAGCAGCCCAGGAAGTATTTTCTTCATTTCAAAAACCCTAGGAAACTAAATGAAAAAGTTTGTAATGCTAAGGAGACACAGTTAGTCACAATGATGGGAAATGCAAATTTAAGGTGCCAACAGCAACATTAATTGGTCTGCGTGGTAAAAGTGTATTTTCTATTCCATTTTTTCATGTTACATATGAAGCTTATGAATTCTGTTATTCTTTGTCACGGAAGGTATAGCAGAAAGAATTCAGTAAGGCCTGTTCCACACTAGAAAAGTTATATCAGTATAACTATATCAGCTAGGGATGTGGGTTTTTTTTTAACTGATATAAACCCTAGAGTTGATAGAGTTATATAGGTGCTTTATGGGTTATTTTGCTTTCTAAACCAGAATAAGATATACCAGCATAAGTATTTTTATACTGGTATACCTCCATCCACAATAGCGTGGACAAATCCTAAGTATTTGAGAACAGTTTTTAAAAACTGAAAATTCAAATAGCAATACTGCTTGGCTTTCTACCAAAAATAAAAATAAAAAATTGAGAGCAAAATTGCCATTTCCACTTTTTAAAATTACATCCGCTCATCAGTACTGAGTTACACCTGAAGTAGATTACTAAATAATGAAGATAACCATAGGCATTGTGAGCCAGGGGGCTTTCAACTAACCATTGTATCACGTTGTGCTCTAAGAATGAGATATTTTAGGCAACATATACGCAATATTTAAGATCACTACCTTTTTATAGTTCTGATCCAAGCCTACCGAAGTCAATGAAATCTTTCGAAGACCACTGAAGTCAACATAATCAGGCCCTGTAAGCTCTCAATTCCTGTTAGAGAGCAAGAGGATTAGCCAGATGTCTGGAGAAATTAAGCACTCTGAGTAAGGTATAATGGGAAATAGACTTTTAGAACCTGCATTATTATTATGACAGTCACCACAACTTCACTGCATGTCAAAATACTTGCTGTGGTTGCTTGAATCGGCTTTGTTATAAACAAAATAGCCACTTTTCCATAGTACCAAAATAAGAGTGGTTAGAAGAAAAGTTATGTACGCCTCTTGTCCAGTTTAACCTTGAGAACTAATCATGAGATACTATTACCATATCTTGGAAGAGAAGGGACAGGAAAGAAAGGAAAACTCCTGATTCACTGAAAAGTCTTGGTTGCTTCATCCATGTGCTTCAGGTAGTGAGTAGATGGTATACACACACAGCCTCTGGACCTGGGCTCACTTCCCCAGTCTGAGGCAACATCTGGCAGAAGTGCTCCGATCTCTTCTCACCAATCCTCAACACTGGTGCAAGACTGCTTATAAACTTGCCGTCAGGGAGTTTAGACTTGAAATTAGACGAAGGTTTCTAATCATCAGAGAAGTGAGGTTCTGGGACAGCCTTCCAAGGGGAGCAGTGGAGGCAAAAGACATACATGGCTTCAGGACTGAGCTTGATAAGTTTATGGAGGGGATGGTATAATGGGATAGTCTAATTTTGGCAATTAATTGGTCTTTGACTATTAACGGTAAATATGCCCAATATCTGAGTTACTACAGAGAATTCTTTCCTGGATATCTGGCTGGTGAGTCTTACCCACATGTTCAGGGTTTAGCTGATCACCATATTTGGGGTTGGGAAGGAATTTTCCTCCAGGGCAGATTGGTGAGGGAGGGGTTAGCCTTCCTCTGCAGCATGGGGCAGAGGTCACTTGCTGGAAGATTCTCTGCACCTTGAAGTCTTTAAACCATGATTTGAGGACTTCAGTCGCTCAGACATAGGTTTGATACAGGAGTGGGTAGGTGAGATTCTGTGGCCTGCGTTGTGCAGGAGGTCAGACTAGATGATAATAATGGTCCCTTCTGACCTTAAAGTCTATGATTCTATAGTGTTTAGCCAGTTAGACTGTGAAGGTACCATGTAGTCCAAGGTTGTTTAACCTTTGACTTGATTAGGCAGAAGCCAAAAAGAGAAGAAAGAGAAAATAGAATGGGGATGAAGCGACACCTGAGGAGGGGAGAGTAGGGAACTAAATTCTTACATCCCAGGTGTTGCTCAGGATTCAGCAGGTCTTATCATGACGGCCTGGTATTCTCATTGGTCTGTTTATAGTCCAGATGCACTGGAAAATACTATCACAGTCCACAGGCAAAAGTGCTTTCTTTACAGGAAAAGACAACTTTCAGGTGCTACAATACTCCTCTCCAAAGCATCCAGAAGGGTGTGTAGTCAACCATCAATCTCATCAAAATGACTAAACACATTCTGATATGCTGAACACAGGCATTTCTGATTTGGCATGGCCTGGCAACTGCTGTGCTGAAATCACTGCTTATTATCCTATTCTTTACTGTCTTATTGTTACCTTGAGATCTCTCCAGTCTATTTGTTGTCCTGTCATTGACTCAAACTATTAGTTCTCTTGTTGCAGGGACAATTTCTTCATTATGTGTCTATATATAATGCCTATCACTGTGGGGCCTTGGTCCCTGACTGAGACCTCCAAATGCTACTATAATATCAAATATTTTAAAGAATACCTAGTCCATTTTTATGCCAATATGTGATATCACAAGAGTCCCTGAGGTCATTATATGGTCAAGACAGTTTTCATATCAGCCATATAGTCCTGTGGAAAAAGAAGTATGTGATCATATAATTAAAGACTATCAAAGCATACATATGCAAAGGTGCCAAATTAAGGTTTGCACAGACAATCTTAATACTGACATTTCCTAACTTTTCAGTACTTTGTATTTCAACCTTAACACATTTACTGGAGTTCTTTGTATGCAGTTTTCTACTTAAAAAAAAAGCAAATAAAAAACATTACATGGAACCATTTAGATCCAACACACAGGCCTCTGCTGCTTGAGATAACAGAGCAACTGATAGTACCAGCAGGTCATCCCTGTCTCTCATTTCGTCCAAGTCCCACTGCCACACCCTCTTCTGTTTCTTTGTCTTAGTTCCCACCTGCCTTCCACCCCTTTATCCTAATCTCCCCTCTACCTCCCCCTTCCTATCTCCCTCCCAGCCTGGGTCCTCACCCTACTGCACTCCAAACAGATGATTTCTTTCTTCTCTTCCTTGCTGTCTGGGAGCCGGCAGGGGGAGCACAGAAAGCATAGGAGAGGCCTTCTCATGTCTCTCAGTTCCAGTGCCCAGCACCACCAAGGCCCCTTGGTACTCAGATGAGTAATTGTGGGGAAAATCCTGTGTAGCCCCTGCAGTTTCAGGATAGAGCATGTTGAGTTGCTCTGTAGGGATGACCCATGCACAGTCCAGTCAGCATGTAGGAGTTCAGAAGATGGAGCATGGTCATTGCAGGCAAAATCTTTGGAGAATATCTGCTATATGCTATTCTCTAACAAATCTCTGCTGACCATAGGCAAACTGAGATTTTCAGAGGCTCCAAACTTGGCAAAATTTTCAAGGAAATATCAAAAGGCACATTCCTGATGTGAGAGAAATCTCTCTGCCAAATTCCAAGTTCTTGCTCCAAAGCATGGAGATTCTAGAGTACCTCAAAGAAACTATTGAGCACATAAAAAATTCTTACACTGTATTTTTCCCTAACTTCATTCTGAGACACAGCTGAACCTTTTTGCTGAAACTTTCAAAAAAGAAAATATTCCTCCTGAGACAGACACTCAGCATAAGAAATTTCAGTCCAAGTAGTTAAAGTCTGGTAAAGTTATAATACTGAAAATAGTCTCTAATGGGAAATGTCAGGCAAACTTAACTATAAGTGGTTCTATTATTTCCACCTATAACAGTAGAATCTTCATCATTATAGTAACCATTTTTAAAAAGTTCCATTTGTACAGTATTTTTGGAGACAGGGGTGGCTCCAGGCCCCAGCACATCAAGCGCGTGCTTGGGGCGGCATGCCCCTGGGGGCGCTCTGCCAGTCACCAGGAGGGCGGCAGGCAGGGTGCCTTTGGCGCTTGCCTGGGGAGGGTCCGCTGGTCCTGCGGCTCCGGTGGACCTCCCGCAGGCGTACCGGGACTGGCGAGCGGCAGAGCGCCCCCTGCAGCATGACACCATGCTTGGGGCGGTGAAATATCTAGAGCTGCCCCTGTTTGGAGATAAACACAGTTGTTTCTCTATCCTTAAAATAGGAGATGCTTCTGGATATGTGATAATGGCTAGTAAGTTTTCTCACTTTAGATTTGACTGTATTTGCTTATTAAACAAACATTTATATAAGCTCTTTCATCCTGAAGGATTTTTAAATGCTTTGTGCAAAGATTGAGGCTGCCTAAGGGAGTTGAATGCTGAATTCCCATAGAAATCAGTGGGAACAGAGCATCAATCCAATAGGAGGCTTTGAAAATCCTACCCACAGGTTTTCTTTCACTCACCACTGACATGCAGTTACCAGCCTATTATGTTCAGGACATACACAGAAAGATAAGATAAAAACATGAATGCTCTTGCTGGAATATTGCAACATAACACTACTTTATTTCTTAGAATTCAGAATGATAACACACAAGAACCCAAACTAGAGACAAAGCAGGCTACTCCCTAAAACAGAAATGCACAACTCACCCCATTTTACTCTAGGTTAGCTGGCTGCAAACTGACTGCTGCTACATGCCCAGATTGTATGCTTACGTACTGAGGCCCCTAACCTGCAAGCAGGACCCTGAGCATGGAAAGTGTGAACTTACAATTGCAAGACAGTTCAATACACCATGCAGAGCACATTGGATATTTTGTCCAAAGACATTGAGCAGACCTCTCCTTTTATGACGAGTGTCATGGGACATTTAACCTCTATGTAGAAATGAATACATCGGGGGGAAATGAAAGGAGTAATAGGAAGAGGGAGAGCTGGAGACTAAGCAATGTTCAAGGTGAAAAACTGATAGAGAAGGGGAACTCTGTAAAAGACAGATCAAAAAGAGCAGCACTTCGCAAATATTAGGTCTGTCCAAATGTTATTTGCCAAACTAATTATTTGATTACATTTTACTAGTTTGGGTCTAATAATTTATTTGACAAATAATTTTTTTCCAGTATTTGACCAACTCTATTAAAAGTCAAGTCCAGAGAGTGACCAAATGAATGAAACTAGAGAAGAAGATAAATGGGTCAGTGGAGGAAATGAGACACAACGGAATCACAGGGGAAGTTAACATAGAAATTAAATTAATACACGAACTGTCATCATCATAGATGAGGCTTGAGGACCACGGTGAGAGAGAATGAAAGGAAGCAGGGTCAGAGCTGCCCTTCTTGCTAGTTTTAAGAAAGTGATGAAAAGAATTTAGCAACTGTTTAATATAAATATACATAAATCACTATTAGTGTAGAATTATATCATTGTTAGAAAGTCACTGAATCCTTAGGTTTTAGCATTTGGCAAATTAGGATGTCAGATGCTTTCTAACAATAGCAGCTAAACACCTTATGCTTTCTTAATAAAACTGAGGGCAGAGATGGGCTAAACGCATGCAAAAAATTGCATGTGACTGACTGGAAAATACAACCCAGACGTTGTGATGTATTTGAAGCTGCTCTGTAATAATTCATGAAGACAGTATGTTGACCAGATTGTTGGGATGTTTGCTGTATGTATATAGTGAGTCAGTTTAATGGGGGGTATGTTGGGGGGAAAAAGCAGAGAGAGAAAAATATTGTGCAAGATAAGCTATCCCTCAGTAGACACTTAAGGGTTGTTAAGAAGACAGTGCCAGGACAGGAAAAGCCCCAGGAACACAAGAAATCAAAACAGCCATGGCAGGATTAAGAAAATAATACTCTCTCTGGGAAGGTGGGAAGGGATTGCTGTTCAGGGGAATTGAACAGACACAAGCAGCTGCTGGGGATGTTTGAACAAGTAACGCCTGCTATACTGGTATCATGCTATTCACCACTTGGTGGCGTCTCCTTGTGGTACATCTGGGGAATTAGCTTGCCTCGGTCCATGCCCTGTCCACTCAGCCCGTTGCCTGTCTCACTGGTAAGGAGCTGCAGCGCCTCTCCTTCATGGCTTAGTCCTCTGGCCAAGTCACAATCATTCTCCCTTCCCAGAGTCTCACCACACAGTTTCAGGCAGACTCCATATTGAGTGCACTGACCACACCACTCCTGCAGTGGCTTGTAGGTCAACCTGGGCCCACTCGCTACACCAGATTCCAATGCAGGGCCCTCAAACCTGCAGTTCAGGTCTGTTTTCTCAGGCCTTACTGCTCCTTCCTTAGACTTCTTCCTTCACTTCTATTACGGGCTCCTACTTTCCCCACTTGTATCAGGGAATGTGATTGCAGACTTCCACACTGCTGCTTCTTCTCTATTGCCAGTTCCCTGACTTTACAGAAGCCTTGTCTGTTTCTGCCCAGGAGAGTTTCATCCCCAGTTAAGCCTCATTGCCTCCTAACTCCCCTCCAGGTGTATCCTATGGCTAATTGGCCTCTCTTGCTTCTATTAACTCTTCCAGAGCTAGGGTGAGATGAATGCTCCATCACACCTGCCTAGATTACCTTCATGGATGGTAAGTCTTTAGGTAATAAAGACATACATATAGATGGTTTGTGGTTTTAAAATGTGTTTTTACTTTAAAGGTTTTGTTCCTACTGCAAAATAAACAATACTTTGGTTTATGAAGATAGTTTGGTCACTATATGCACCACTGGTCACAGATGCCCAAAGAGAGAAACGACAGATGCCAGATCTCAGTGGATTGATACACAGGTACTGAATCCCAGAGCCCGGTCAAGAAGTAGGAGAATTGTGGAATTCTGCCCCAAGATAGGTAAAAGTATGAGATCTAACCGCTGAGAGGGTGTCCTCTGAGAGACCAAAAAGAGATAGAAGTACCCAGAACTACAGAGCATTCCACTAAAGGGCAAAGGTTAAGATTTTCAAAAGTGACTAGTGATTCTGGGTGTTTACATTACCGAGTGCCCAATTTGAGATGTATTGAAGGGGTCCAAATTTCAGAAAGTGCTCAAAACTCATCCATTGAAATATAGACCTTCTGAGATGTCTGAAGTTGGGCACCCAAACATTAAGGCACTAGTCACTATTGAAAAGCTTGACCATATTGTTCAACTGAATAGTCCATCTCGGTGCATAAAGAATCACATGGTGTAAAGGTCTGAGGTCTCGTGAACCTTTCACATAGGACACACCAACCTTATACTATTAGAGAGCAAAGAGTCCCCCGTTTTCCAGTGATATAGAACATTCTTTTCTAGGCTTATGAGATATTAAGCTTGAAAATAGAATCATAGAATCACAGAATATCAGGGTGGGAAGGGACCTCAGGAGGTCATCTAGTCCAACCCCCTGCTCAAAGCAGGACCAATTCTCAACTAAATCATCCCAGTCAGGGCTTTGTCAAGCGTGACCTTAAAAACCTCTAAGGAAGGAGATTCCACTACCTCCCTAGGTAACCCATTCCAGTGCTTCACCACTCTCTGAGTGAAAAAGTTTTTCCTAATATCCAACCTAAACCTCCCTCACTGCAACTTGAAACCATTACTCCTTGTTCTGTCATCTGCTACCACTGAGAACAGTCTAGATCCATCCTCTTTGGAACCCCCTTTCAGGTAGTTGAAAGCAGCTAACAAATCCCCCTTCATTCTTCTCTTCTGCAGACTAAACAATCCCAGTTCCCTCAGCCTCTCCTCATAAGTCATGTACTCCAGCCTCCTAATCATTTTTGTTGCCCTCCGCTGGATTCTTTCCAATTTTTCCACATCCTTCTTGTAGTGTGAGGCCCAAAACTGAACACAGTACTCCAGATGAGGCCTCACCAATGTCAAATAGAGGGGAATGATCACATCCTTCGATCTGCTGGCAATGCCCCTACTTATACAGTGCCTTCTGGATTTACTGAAAAACTATTATAGATTCATTTGAGGATTTCTTTTAATTACTGGTACAAATGTATCTCTCCCTTCACATGCACTGTTGGACTCTGCAACTATCTTTTCCTTCTCTCCTCTAACCTAAAACTAACTTCATCTCAGTCTCATTATTGTTGGTGCAAAATCTGTGCATTTCTTTATATCACTGACTCCACAGCTTTTTACATTTCATCTGAGATATCTTCTCTTTCTTACCTCTTTCTTTAATCCTCTCCCCCATTATTATATATTTTTAACTTTCACGACATGCAATCCTATTTTCCATAAACCTTTACAGGATTGAATACAGTTAGAGTTAAAGAGTAATTAAAAAAGTGTATGAAAGGTGCTATAGAAAAAAGATTGGGAGTGTACTGAAATGGGTACAATACTCCATTCACCATTTACATGACACTGTAAGATCCAGTAACAGCCAGAAATCAGTCTTCAATGTTAGTTCACTTTGAAAGGTCATATTATTAAATCAGCTTTAAATGCAGTTCTGTTCTGATAGGTGACTGTGAAAATGGCATCTCCGGTTTCCATTTGTATTGTAACTCAACAGTTCCAGCATATGTGGAAAAACAAAAACAAATTTCCAAAAACAAAAACAAAAAGCCAAACAAACACATTTTTCACTATCTACCAGTCTTGTAAGCGCCACCTTGAATTTGAAAGTCAGGCTATATTCTTTCCTTCACACACATGGTCATCAGTTATAACATTCTGCAAACCACATTCTCCCAACAATGACACCTATGCAACCTCCCCATTGTCTTCTTCCTGTGGAACATGCATATTGCCTACATTTTACTGAAGATGTATTTTGAAGACAATTCCATTGTGTTCATATACTGCTTTCAGTTATACTTTGACTGATTGATCATTGATGTTGCTGATTGACTTGGCAGTTTAAAGTCAACAATTAGTTTAAGTTAACAATTCTATTGATGGAAGGGATAAAATACAGTTCAATCTCTCAAGATGCATTGGCTTTGCTGAGCTGAGAGTACTCCTGAGGGAATTCTGTGCCAAAAAAAATAGAAGTTCTGTGCACAATATTTTAAAATTCTGAAAATTGTATTTGTCAATAAATAAATGTGGAGGCTCCAGCATGGCAGTGGGCAGCATAGGCCACAGGCTGCACAGAGGTGGGAGATCACCCTGCAGCCTCCCCTCCCCCTCCAGGACATGAACTTGGCCATGAGGCTGCACCCAAACCTGACACAGTGCATGGGACAGGCCTACCCCTAAAATGCCCCAGGACCCTGTCCCTCCATACCAGGTACTCTAGCTGTGGGCAGGCATAATCAGCCTAGGAGGATCCAAGTGTGTATGGGTTTAGTGTGGGTTGAGAAGGTTCTGTGTGGAGCAATCTGGGTATGAGCAGCATGGTGGGAGGTCAGGATGTGAGGGGGATCTGGATTCACAGAGGCTCGTTGGAGGTTCCCAGGTGCAGGAACAATGGGAATCTGCATGGATGTCCAGGTAAAGCTGGTTGGGGCTCAGTAGGTGGGGTCTGGGTGTGCAGTGATGGAGCTCAGCAGGATGGGGGTCCAGGTGCTGAGGGAGTGGAGATTGGTGGGGTGGGGTCTGGGTGCTCGGGCCTCATTGGGGTGGTCCACGTGCAGGGTGGGGGTGGGGTGGGACTCATTGGAGTGAGAGTTTGAGTGCAGAGGGCTCAGAGAGGGGTGGTCTGGGTACAGGGGTGGAGGGTCAGGATGCAGGGGAGTGGGAATCAATGTGGGTTCTGGGTGCAGGGAGGTGCCAGATGCAGAAGGTGAGCCTTCCTAGGTGGGAGATCTGTGCGGGTGTGTGTGGAGTGGTTCTGGGTGAAGGGGGTGAGGCTCGGTGAGAGGGTCTGGGTATAGGGGGTCCATATGCATGGGGGTTGGCAGATGAGGGAGCTGCTCCCCATACTGTGACACCCCTCCCACAGCTGAGGACCAATGGGGGCAGGAAGTGTGTGTGGGAGAGGAGTACAGTGCCAGGGGAGGTTTCTGGTGTGGGTCTGACATGGCCCCAGCCACTCTTTGCAGGGGAAGAGGAAGTCCCATCCTCCCCCACCCCCAGCCCAGCTGGGTCTAGCAGCTGAGCCCTGCACAGGTAGGAGCCACTGGCCAGGGTGTCCCTAGCCCTCCTCCCGCCCTACTGGTAATTTATCTCTCCACCAGCTGCTCTGAGTGCCTGAAATGACATGCCTGTGCTGCTGGGGAGGGTTGAGTGACTGCTCTTATGGCTTCCCTTTGCTTCCCCGTAAGAAATTCATTTTTCTGCAGGGAAGCAAAGAAATCTTCAGGGAGCATGCACGCAATGGCACAGAATTCCCCCAGGAGTAGCTGAGAGGAGGAAAAGCAGTAAAAACTTACTTTGGTCATGTAGGGCAGCAGATAAGATTCTGAATGTGCACAGGAAATAGATGGGTTGAGTAGGAAGCATTTTTCATAGTACAATCACACATTTTTAAAAAAGCAATGAATTTGTGCACAGACTTGTCATCGAAAGTGTCAGAGGGCATTAGTTTGATTGGCTACAGCCTCTTCAATGTGAGTGCCTTCCTCAAAGTCAGGTAGTGGCATCCTTTTCTTCCTCTGAAGGCAGGAAGAAAATTTCTAACATCTATCTGAAAAAGTGAGCAGAAAACTCCGAATTGGACTCTATGGACAAGCACAGATCCACGTAATAATTCAAGTTATTCAAGCATCTAAAGATTTGTGGTGTAAACTTGGCCCCATTGAAGTTAACAGCAAAACTTCCCTTAACGTCAATAGGACCAGGATTTCACCCTCAAAATATCAGTTACAGGAACTATCTGTGTGTATTATAGTAATCATTTATCTCTGGATTTTCTGCACTATCCTAATTTAATACATTGGTCCTTTTATCTCTCTAAAAAAGCACTCTGGCTACCAGTAGAATCCATTTAGCATCCTCAGAACTGATCGTTACTTCCTGACATAGTTTAGATAAAACTGCTAATAGTGCTAGCAGAATCCATTTAATTCTAACAAGTTTGTGAGGTGTAAAGCAAATGAAGAAAACATTCTCATTTAAAGAACAGTGTACAAATGATTTGGAAGGCTGTGAAAAACAGTTTGCACATTCTAGCATGTTAAAAAAGACTGTCTCCTTTAACCTTCAGTATTGTCAACTTTATGATAGAGCAGATTCAATCCAGACATTCCCTAAGACCTTTTATGAGTTGTTCTGGGGAAATGTAGCTACCAATTAAAGTGAATCCCTTTGTTCAATACATTAGTGCTGTCCCTAGCAACATACAGGAAATGTTTCCCAATTAATTAGATTCTTGGCTCCTCTCCTAATTTAGGGTTAGACTCCAGATATGATAAATGTCCTTTCTTCCCATTGACTTTAGCAGGAATAGAGAATGCTCCATACCTTGCATGATCTGGTTGACCGAGAACACGCCCTACTAAGAATTGGTTAAAATTACATGGAAGTCCAGATCAAATGAAATAACAGCTATTACTTGGGAATCCAAAAACTTGCTATTTCATTTAATGAAGATGCTAGTTCTTTTGGTTCAAATGGCCATGTAAAATATATAAAGGAATATATATATGCACATATGTCATTCTTCAGTTAGAATTTGTTACTACTTTTTCCCAAGGTAGTTTTAGAATCCTACGTCATATATTTTATAGCTGCCCTACAGCATATGAATGTGAAATGGTCTGTGTACTGTCGTCTGATTGTAGGCTCGAGGCCTCCATTTCCCTTGAATTGACACTGGCTAGAGTCAATGCTTTAGAGAGGTCAGTACAAGTTCAGGCTCTGGGTGAGAAATGTAGTTTTCTCCTCCTTAAATACCCCTGCTGGCAAAATAGGTTCTGTGTTTTGAAAATGCTTCCTTTCTGGGTGTTCTGTTTGTCTATTTTGTTTTGTTTCTTTGGTTTTTGTTTGTTTGTTTTTGATGAGCAAAGTACATGATGATATAAAATGACAATTCAGGGAGAATATTCAGACATCCCTATTCTGTAGTCTTTGCAGGGGCTGAGATTTACACCATTAGAGGATTAAATAATCACAATAAAATGTTTGTAGAAGGGAAAGGGAGGATTCCAGTTACTTTGAGAAAATGATACACAGCTTTATTAAAAAATATGACTGATGTAGAAAGTAATCTTACAAAAAAACAAGCAAAATTAATTGAGGGAATTCATGCTGACATGGAGGACACCACATCTTATTGCTATATGTAGAATCAATATTTGAGCACAACCTGGGTGTTTCATTAGAGCTAGAATGGCATAAGACACTTTCAGAGACTGCTCTTCAGTCATGCGTAGAGTTGTTAAAAAATACATTTTTTCCTACTGTCGTACCAAATATATTATATATATTCATTTCAGATTGATCTGTAATTTTTTTTAAATATTGGCAAACAAAATAGTAAAAAATTTTTTTAAAAAAACGCATGTTTTGAGTCAAACAAAATGTTTAAATCAACCCCAAAATGGAACATTTCTTCTCATTTTTAAGATTTTAAAAGAGTTTCTAATTTACTTTAAAATAAATTGAAGTAAATTTTGAAACCAAAAGTTGTTTCAAATTGAAAAATTGAAACATTTTGTTTAGAAACTGTCAAAATGAAATGTTTAGATTTTTCCAATTTTTTAAGGGTTTTTTTTCCCCCTGATTGAAACAATTCAGAAAATTTGGCAAGAATTCATAATATGTTTTAGTTGACCTGAATCTGTATTTTTTGTCAAAGAAAAAGTTTTGGATAAATAATTACTCCCATCTGTAGTCACAAGTTCCTTCTTGTGACTGGTTTACAGTGGCATTGTTATCTTGGCTACAAGACATGGTAAGCCAAGACAGAACTGGTGGAGAACAAATGATGAAAGAATGAGGAAAAAACCCTCATAGACTCCACTGAGACAAGTCATGATGAACCAGAAAGCCTCTTTGGTGAATGTCCCCAGGTTTGGGAAAGAAAAAGGCATGCTACAGTGGTTGCACTTCAAAAATTGCTTCCCTTTTTAAGGAGATTACCCACTCTGGCGGAATTCTCCATTTTAAAAAATGTGCACATATTTCTTTGCCATTTCAACTCCCCGCTTGTTTGTCTCACCCACCTGTTACAACTCGTCTTTTAGATTGTATGATCTTTGCAGCAGGGACTGTAATTTATTCTATGTTTGTATAGCACCTAGCAAAAAAGGCCTTGTGATCAAGTCTTCGTGACCCCTAGCTACAGGTGGGTCCTTCAGTCCTGCCTAGAGAAGCTGCACAGAAGCAGCCAATCAGAGCCCAGCAGGCTCAGATAAAAGGAACTGCAGGGGCTGAACAGTTCAGCTCCTGGCTACCAAGGGATGAGAAAAAGGGGCTCTGTTCTTGTCAATGGTGAATGTCTGGCTGCATTTACTGGCCATGGGAGAGATAAGGTTGCCAACATTGTATTTCAAAAATAATGGACTATTTTCTTAGCACTCTGTCCCACCCCTCCTCCTGCTATTATTATGATTATTATTATTAATAATGATAATGATAAACAGTACTCACCTACATTCACCAGGGGTATTTCTTGCTGCCTTTTGCAGTACTCAGCAATTCCTGATCTTGTTGTACAGAAAGGAAAAAAAGAAAGGACTGTTGGCAACCCTCGGAGAGAGGACCTGAGAACTTTTACCGTAAGGTAAGGGATGAAGATAGAGGGGTTAAGTTGGAAGAGCCTCAGGAAAGTAGCAGCAACTCAGTGAAGGGAACAGTATGTGGCTGCCTCTTATAGGGTCTCTGGGTTGGAACGGGTGGGCCCGGGTTCCACACTGGCCACTGATGAAGTGGCCTAAGTCCTCACCAGGGTACAAGGCTTGTTTAGAAGCCTGAGTGAAGGGTTGGAGTTAAAGGACCCAAAACTAGGGCTGAAGACGCTGGTGAGGGTAGATAGTCCAACAAAACTATCTATTTTGCTACCCTGGAAGAGGTTCATCTTGCCTGTGTGACCTGGCTAGAGGGCTGACAACATATAGGGGGTGCCAGGAGTATGAAAAGTCCTGCAGTACTGAAAGCAGCAGCAAGGGGTGCTCAAGCGGTGAGTGCCACCATTAAAAGGCCCAGCTTGGTTGTGATGTTTAGCCACTAACACAGTATAAATGTTTATTAATAATATTGGTCAGAGAATCTCTGTTGAACTCACAGAATCTTTCAAAATGGGAGACTTTTTTAAAAGTGTGACCAACTATTGTAGAGGGTTTTATCTCTAATTCAGGTTTATCTGTATAAATTGTGAAGTGAGAAAAAATTGAAAAATGGATGAATAAATTAAAGATGAGTCATAAATATGCCAAAATGACAAAATGCTAAAAGCAAAGAGAAATATGTTCAGATCACAATATAAATTTATTTAGAGTAGGATTAACACAAACAACAGAGAGAGAGAGAAAGAACACACAACAAAGGTGGGAGTCTATATGAAAATTTTCAGCATTATCTGGATATGCATCTGAAATGGTAATTACAAAGTTATTTCAAAAATAAAGTAATTAATCCTAGACCTTAACTGTGTCAGTGTGACCTAACCCGTCACAGTGGCGTAGTCGAACAGGATCTGTGCATAGCCGATTGCTTTGAAACACTGATAGTGATTTTAAGTGAGTTTTGAGTGTGGTGGCTGGAGAACAAAGTGGTTACCAGTTTGTTATTTTCTGTTTGCCTATTTCGGGTAAGGGAAATAGGGACAGAAAAGTAAGCAAAATAAGTAAGAGTGAAGCTCAGAAGAAGCTAGAACTGCACAGGTTGCAAATTCCTCAGGAAGGCTGAACACTGGGTACTGGGAAAGTCCCTGTTAACTAAGAAGCCCCTGAGCTGAGTGGATCTTAGTTTCAGTGAACTGCAGAGACGTGTGGCCCAACCTCTGGGTCTGTGGTGAAGCTGACTGGAGTGTCTAACTCAGCAAGACAGGAGTGGAGGGCTGCCTGTTCCTGCAGAAGGGTTGTTCTCAGTAGTATCCCAGCTCATTGAGTGACGGGCTCAACGGAAGACAAATGGAAATTGATGCACAATTTTCCCAGGAAAAGGCTGCCATGAAGGCAGAAGAAGTCAAACAAAAGGCTGCCCACCAGCAAACCCTGGACTTAAAAGACAAAGAAATTGAGGGCCAGAGACAAGCACAAATTGAGACTCAGAAGCATGAACTGGCTGTAATGGGGTGGAAGAGGTGCACAGAGACATGTATCCTGGAGGTGGAAGTTAGGATCCTGGTGACTGCTGGAGTGGGAACAGACCTCAAGGACTCTGTAGCTGGAAGCAAGCCCAACCTGAGTGAAAGGGGGCAGATTTTGATGGCCAGTGAAAGGGTCTGTCATAGCTGGTAGCTGTGAGCCCACAGCTGGATCAGGGTCACCTTCCCTTCTGGGGGACACAGGAGTGTCTGCTCCAGAGGGGAGCCCAAAGAGGAATTTTAGGTATACTGCCTCCACCATGGACAGTGTCCAAATCCCTGTTAGTAAGTTCAGGATGAGAGTGTGACGTTGCACTCCATATGATTTTATTAAACTATGCTAATGAGTGTGACTATAACATAACTGGAATATGCTTCATGCAAAAGGCCTCTTGTAAGGTATAATTACAAAACTTATAATCTACTGAGTTTGGTCATCCTATTTGTATAAATGTATTATTCTTGTATCTTGTATCTGAAACTGGAAATATGAAATATAACTCTGAGGGCCTATTGTAATTATGCAAACTGTGGGCCATTAATGGCGGTTTGGAATTTTGATGGCTCCCATCAACTAGGACAATTTGTTGTAAATGGCTCTGTTTACCTGCAAGCCTTCCTGTGAGTCAGACCAGGAAGAATGAAGGGTTGGGGTCTCACAGGACATGTGACCATGTCACCTGGTACTGGAATCCATCTTAAACCTGGTGCTTTTAGAAGGAGGGGTGGGAACCCCGAGAGAGAAAAGATTTCCGCCTTGTGCCAAAGCTATATAAGGGGGTGGAACAGAACAAAGGCGGTTCCAGTCATGAGAAAGCCTCTAATTACCACCTGAGCTGGAGCTAACAAGAACTTTACCGGGAGAAAGGCTTGGGCCCAGACTACGAAAGAAGCTTATTAGAACATCTCTGAGGGTGAGATTTTATCTGTTATCAGTTTCTTAATATATTAGGCTTAAGACTTGAGTGTTTTTGTTTTATTTTGCTTGGTAACCTACTTTGTTCTGTCTGTTATTACTTAGAACCACTTAAATCCTACTTTTTATACTTAATAAAATCACTTTTTGCTTATTAACTAACCCAGAGTAAGTAATCAATACCTGGGGAGCAAACAGCTGGGCATCTCTCTCTATCAGTGTTATAGAGGGCAAACAATTTATGTGTTTACCCTATATAAGCTTTATAGAGAGTAAAACAGATTTATTTGGAGTTTGGATCCCATTGGGAACTGGGTATCTGGGCGCTGGAGACAGGAATACCTGCTAAGTGGTTTTCAGTTAAAGCCTGCAGCTTTGGGGGACGTGGTTCAGACCTGGGTCTGTGTTTGCAGCAGGCTAGGGAAAATGAGCTCAGAGGTAGTCTCAGCACACAGTCTCAGGGGGGTCTCTATGACCCAACCTGTCACAGTCAGATCTTCCATTTTTAAGAAAGAGACACAAGATGTAGCCATACTTTTTCCTAATGGATATTATCTCCTCTATTGCCATTCAGTAGTTTTCATTCCAAAGTTCTCAGAAAGATCTGAATGATATTACTAGTTTGCTCTGCTGTGATAGTAAGATAAAATACAGCTAACCTTGTAGGACTTTACAGATTTTTCTATTTCCTGAAATGTCTTCACATTATTAATAAAAGCAGAAGTCCTGATCCCAGGGTTATTATCCCACTATTGGAAACTTAAACTTCAAAATGACTGAATGTGCTCCTTTCACTGGGCATTAGGTTTTTTTATTTTGCTTTTTTTCCATCCAGACCAACTGTAACTATGCATATATGCCTTCTGCAGTCTCCAATGACTTTAGCTGACCCACAACCACTATACAAACTACTGTATGGGTGTCTTCCTTAAGGCCTCAATCCTACAAAGACTTTTTGGCCATGGCTACACTTACAGTTCTGCAGCGCTGGTAGTTACAGCTGTTTTGGCCATGGCTACAGTTACCAGCGCTGCAGTGTGGCCACATTTGCAGCATTTGCAGCGCTGTTGGGAGTGGTGCATTGTTGGCAGCTATCCCAGCATTCAAGTGGCTGCAACGTGCTTTTCAAAAGAGGGGGGTGGGGTGGAATGTGACAGGGAGCGTGGAAGAGACAGAGAGAATGGATTTTTGGAGCTGACACTGTTCTCAGCTCCCTGCCTTGCAAGTTCTAAGGACTGGAAGACACACAGTGCCTGCCTTCAATCATTTTAAAAGTTCTGACCCCTTCCCCCACCCCTCTCTCATTCACTAAATGCAAATTATGCACTCCTAAATAGCCGTCAGACCAGATAAGCATCTGCTCAACATGGACTTCCCCCTCCCCCTCTGCCGTGTGAGTGTGCTGTTTCTCTCTTCAAGCAAACAGCTGTGAACATTCCAAAGTAATTCCCCTGCCTGCCTCCACTCGCTCAGCAAACAGGAGCTGTGTTTGTTTTTTAAATAAGCAGTTTGGCTGAACTCCGAGCTCCTCCTTTCTTCCGGTTTGTTGTGGACAGGAATTCTGGGATACCTCCTTATACCCCGGAGGTCAATAAAAGCGCTGGTGGGGTCCACACTTGCTGACGCGCTGGAATCGCTACACCCATGGCACGACCGGGTGTACAGCCAGCGCTGCAACCAGGGAGTTGCAGCGCTGGCCGTGCTTTGCAAGTGTGGCCACATCCTAAGTTGCAGCGCTCTAACCCCCTCACCAGCGCTGCAACTCTCTAGTGTAGCCATGGCCTTTCATGTCATGTTCATTTTACTTTGATTAAATCACTCACATGCATAAAGTTAATCATATGACTAAGGCTTCATGCTCCCCTGAACACTAAGGGCGAAATCCTGACCTCTCTTGAAGGCAATGGGAAAACTCACATTGTCATTAATGAGGCTAGGATTTATCCCAAGTAACTTATGTTTACCACTGGGCTGGAGGTACTCCTCTGTCAGGGCTTGGCTACACTGGAGAATTGCAGCGCTGGTGATGGGGTTACAGCGCTGCAACTCACTCTGTGTCCACACTTGCAAAGCACGGCCAGCTCTGCAACTCCCTGGCTGCAGCGCTGGCTGTACACCTAGTCTGCTTGGGGTGTAGCAATTCCAGCGCTGGTGATGCAGCGCTGGTCATCAAGTGTGGCCACCAAAAGCACTTTTATTGGCCTCCAGGGTATTAGGAGGTATCCCAGCATACCTTTTCAGCCACTCTGCTCATTGTTTCGCACTCCGCTGCCCTGGGCTCAGGTGACCCACCCTTTAAATGCTCTGGGAATTTTAAAAATCTCCTTCCTGTTTGCTCAGCCAGGTGTGGAGTGCAATCAATCAATCAGTGACCATGCCTCCACGCCCCAAACGAGCCCCAGCATGGAACACTTGCGAGCTGCAGGACCTCATCAGTGTTTGGGGTGAGGAAGCTGTGCAGTCACAGCTGCACTCCAGCTGTAGAAATTATGATACCTACGGGCAGATATCAAAGTCCTTGCTGCTAAGGGGCCATGAACGGGACGCGTTGCAGTGCAGGGTAAAAGTAAAGGAGCTGCGCAGTGCCTATTGCAAAGTCCGTGAGGGAAACCGCCGCTCAGGAGCTGCCCCCACGACCTGCCGTTTTTACAAGGAGCTGGATGCCATACTTGGGTGTGACCCCACTGCCAATCCGAGGAGCACGATGGAGAGTTCAGAGCAGGGAGAAGAGGGGGAGGCTGTAGATGAAACTGAGAGTGAGGCTACTGGGGTGGAGGGAGACACCCCGGAGTCCCAGGAGGCATGCAGCCAGGAGCTCTTCTCAAGCCAGGAGGAAGCTAGCCAGTCGCAGCAGCTGGAACTTGTTGGTGAAGAAGAAGCAGAGGAGCATGTTCCCGGTAAGCAGCTTTTATTTTAAGGACGGAAATGTTCTGGGAGAGGATGTGGGGGGGGTTATGGCTGCATGCATGCATGCCTAGATGTGGAATAGCCCATTGATTTGGTCTATCACGTCTCTGTAATTGGCCTCGGTAATCTCTTCAAAAGTTTCAGCCAGAGCGTGGGCAATGTGCTTGAGCAAGTTTATAGGGAGAGCCACCGTGGTCCTTGTCCCAGTCAGGCTAATGCGTCCGCGCCACTGTGCCGCGAGGGTTGGGGGGAGCATTGCTGCACACAGGCAAGCTGTATAGGGACCAGGGCAGAATCCACATTGCTGTAGAAGACCCTCCCTCTCTTCCCAGGTAACACGCAGCAGTGATATATCTGGCAGTAGAAAATCCTGTTGAAAATGTAGGGATAGTGTTCAGTGCAGGTCCGCCCCCAGCTGATCTCTGCTTTCTCCAATGCACAGAAACCCCAGTGAGCCATGACTCAAGCAGCTCCCCTTCCCAGGTGAGTCACGGCAGAAACACTCACCCCATTACTCACCATGTCTTCGCTGCTATGGCCTCTCTGTCCTATGTTTGCTATGTGTAAATGATGCTACAAATAGTCTACAAACTCCTTCACTGTGATAATAAACAATGCAGCCTCTGTATTAAATGTTTCTATTTCTGTTTTTTTAAGTGTCCTTGAATCCTCCGGCCCTATCACAGCCTGCTGAAAAATTACAGAACTTGAGGCGCAAACCAAGGAAAAGCAAAGAAGATTTGGTGAAAGCAGTTATGAATCAGAATGCCAGAGAGAATAAGAGGCTGCAGGACTGGAGAGAGAAAATGCATCAGTGGAGAGAAACACAAAGCAGGAGAAAGGAATTGGCTACCAAGAAAAGCACAAAGCAGCTGATAAGCCTCCTGGCTCGCCAAACGGACTGTATGCAGTCTCTCGTAGCCATGCAGGCAGAACACTACCGTACTAACCCCCCCGCCTCCCAAAGCTCTCTCCTTTGTGCCCCAGTGTTTGCTCAAAACCCCTTTCTCCAGCAGCCTGGTTCTTACCACCACAGCTGCCCCCAACACCTGTACGTTCACCTACCAGCCCTGAGAACTACGACCCTTACCCTATGCACTCAACCCCCATCACCATGCAGCATATTAATCCTGAAGTGCAGCAGGCATTGCACAACAATCCAGGCAGGACATATTCAAACCTCTGAATGTACAGTCCAGCACCCTAGCCCTCTGCCCTTTTATGTACTGTATTTTGAATAAATGATTTCTTGGCTTTTAAAACATTTTTTATTATTGCAGAAAGTGAAAAATACTGTACCCCAAGGGAAAAACAGGCACTGCAAATCATTGTAACCACTGCACTTCACACCCGTGCAAGGCACCAAACATTACTGTTGGCTTTCAGCCTCAAATTGCTCCCTTAAGGCATCCCTAATCCTTGAAGCCTTGTGCTGGGCCTCTCTAGTAGCCCTGCTCTCTGGTTGTGCAAATTCAGCCTCCAGGTGTTGAACCTCGGAGGTCCATTCCTCACTGAATATTTCACCATTCCCTTCACAAATATTATGGAGGGTACAGCACGCAGATATAACAGCGGGGATGCTGCTTTCTCCCAAGTCTAGCTTCCCATAAAGACACCTCCAGCTTCCCTTTAAACGGCCGAAAGCACACTCCACAGTCATTCTGCACCGGCTCAGCCTGTAGTTGAACCGGTCCTTGCTCCTGTCAAGCTTCCCTGTATACGGTTTCATGAGCCATGGCATTAAGGGGTAAGCGGGGTCTCCAAGGATCACAACGGGCATTTCAACGTCCCCTACTGTGATCTTGCGGTCTGGGAAAAAAGTCTCGGCCTGCAGCTTCCTGAACAGGGCACTGTTCCGAAAGATGCGTGCATCATGCATCTTTCCAGGCCATCCTCTGTAAATGACAGTGAAACGCCCACGGTGATACACAAGCGCTTGGAGAACCACAGAGAAATACCCCTTCTGATTAATGTACTCGGATGCCAGGTGGGGTGGTGCCAGAATAGGAATATGCGTCCCATATATCGCTCCTCCACAGTTAGGGAAACCCATTTGTGCAAAGCCATCCACAATGTCCTGCACGTTCCCCAGAGTCACGGTTCTTCTTAGCAGGATGCAATTAATGGCCCTGCAAACTTGCATCAACACTATTCCAACGATCGATTTTTCCACTCCAAACTGGTTTGCGACCGATTGGTAGCTGTCTGGAGTTGCCATCTTCCAGATTGCAATAGCCACTCACTTCTCCACTGGCAGGGCAGCTCTCAATCTCGTGTCCTTGCTCCGCAGGGTGGGGGCGAGCTCCTCACACAGTCCCATGAAAGTGGCTTTTCTCATACGAAAGTTCTGCAGCCACTGCTCGTCATCCCAGACTTGCAGGACGATGTGATCCCACCGCTCAGTGCTTGTTTCCCGAGCCCAAAGGTGGAGTTCCATGGTGCTGAGCACGCCCGTTACTGCCACAAGCAATTTAGTGTCTTGCACGTCAGGCGAATCAATATCATTGTCTGACTCCTCACTGTCACTTTGGAGCTGAAGGAATAGCTCAACTGCCAAACGTGATGTGCTGGCAACAATCATCAGCAAGGTCCTCAGCAGCTCGGGCTCCATTTCTAACAGAAATCGTGCTGCAGACTCACAATGGCGCCAAACTGCTGGGATGTGTAGCTATGCACCACAGAGCGTTGGGACAGGAAGCAGAATGACCCGCACTCTTCCATCCCCTTCCCACAACCCACAGCGCCAAAATGGGACGAGGTGCTCTGTGGGATAGCTACCCACAATGCACCACTCCCAACAGCTCCGCAAATGCTGCAAATGTGGCCACACTGCAGCGCTGGTAGCTGTCAGTGTGGCCACACTGCAGCACTGTCCCTACACAGCTGTACGAAGACAGCTGTAACTCCCAGCGCTGCACAAATGTAAGTGTAGCCATACCCTCAGTTGGTAGAAGGATGCACTAGATTTTCACTAGCCTCCTCCTCCCTCCACCATATATACTTTAGCTTTAAGAAGACTTTCATTTAAAATGACTAGCTCCCATAATTGACACAAATATTAAATGAATAATGGAAGAACTAGAACACAATTGCAATTTATCACCATATAGAATAAAATTAGAGAGTGCTAAGAATGGAATGTATTAAAATAAGGATTAACATAACTTTTCAGTTCTCAGGAGACAGCACAGCTTAAAATATATTTAGAGTTCACCTTCTACTTGGCCACGATGTCCCCTGCACAATAAGTCTAAATAAAAGATAAAATGTATTTAAAATAACTAATTTGCATACAGAGAAGGTCATCTATTAAACAAATCCCCGTGGACTACAGAAGAACAGCAGGCCTACTGATTTATGCCTCAAGGGAAATTTCAACTCTGTTATCTTAATAATGGGGTAACTATGAAGAAAATTTGGGTTATAAACCTCAAATACACATGCATGTATTCTATATGCAGATATTTGCATAAATATTTGTCCTATATACTGAAATGGCACGGAGGAGATATATTGAATCTTTTGGGATGTAATTACTACAGTTGTACCTTCTATCTTCCTACTGTTCAATCTGTGTAACATATTTCATTTCAAAAGCTAGTTATCACCACAAACAAGGTAATGTAAAGGAATGCTGGATTTTCTTTGGGATAATCTTATGATTAGATTTTAGGAATATTCATTATGGATATATTGGGCAAAATTATGCTCTGTTACACCCATGAAGTGTCCCTGAAATCAAGAAGATTGAAAGTACTAGAGCGTTTGACCCATGGCATATAAATGGTAATATAAGTACACAGTGTGAATTTCACTACTCTGAACCAAAATATTATTTTAAAAAATGCAGCAATATACTACATACAATTTCAAACTAAATGTGAATAAATGCTAGTAATGAAATTTAGTGGATCTGTTCTCTGAAGAAACTAAAATGGCAAACATCCTGAATTAGTAAATTTTGAGATAGGCCAAAACTACTCCATTTGGAGAAAACCTGCTTTGCAAGAACAGAGTACACACCCACAATATTAATGGTCAAAGGACTATCTCAAACCTAGTCACAATGATCCAGGCAGTGGTGACCCAGACTTGTAGTCATCATGATTATCATTTGGGAATGTATCATGAAAAAGCTCTAATAAGTACAAAGTGCAGCAGCCAATCGTATATATCAATGCAAGTGTGAGCGCATTACCCTGCTGTGTAGTGAGGGGAATCATATTCCCTAAGTAGATAGATATTTAAACTTTTTTTGTATACCACAATCTCATTGTTCTCAGGAGTACATGTAGCGTTAGCTGGTTATACCCTGTAAGAGCAATGGAAACCCTCAGGACTAGCCTGAGGTTAGATGGGCTCCCAGCAAATGTTAAATTGTGTGCATTGTCCACAAGGCAGTGAAATCATGAAAACTCCCTATGCCATAAACTGTTTCCATTGAGAGGCTCCTGAAGTCAAAGAAACAACAGGCGATATAAGAGAGGAGGAAGCATGATGAGACCCCACTGCACTGATCTGAAAACTTACTTCACAAAGTCTCCCCTTGTCCTCCAAGTGCTACCACTCTGCATCAAATGCAAACACTTTAAGTGAGCTTGCTTTCCATCCTGAACACAACCAGTGAGTTATCAAGCTATACATTAAGACTTTCAAATGAAGCCTATGGGAACTGGCTCACCAGAGCTGGAATCTCTCATCAACAGCTAATTGGACTGCATTTTTATTATTTAGATCAATTTCTTGGTAGTTGATATGATTTTTTTCTTCCAGCTCACACATACCCTTGACAACTACACATGGCTTGATTAAAAAAAAATGGATGTACATTTCCTATTTCCACCAGGCATTAGCCTCCTGGATACTCAAGAGGGCTTATAGTTATGTAGAAATCCAGTGAAATATAGGAATCTGTACGACTTGCAGCAAAAAACTATGGCTCAACAACAGATGTTGTTTATTCAATATTATCCCTCCCCACTTTCACCTGGTCTGACACAACTCACCATCTGCATCTTAAACACAAGGGAATCTGAGGGATGAAAAAAGGAATACTCACTTGCTAAGTGGGTCATGAAATATGTATGGTGCAGCCCCAATCTCTCCCTTTGGGTGGTGGGGCAGGGGAGTGGAGGAACTTAGGCTCCTGTGGTCTTCCCTCCCTCCTGGGCCAGGGATATTGCTGGGCCTCTGAGCCTATCCCACTGAATCCTGCTGTCATTGGACAACTGGGCTCAAGACAGACCAACTGAGTGGCTCCCACCTGCAAGGGCAGGGGGAGGAAAGAAGGGTTGTTTTTGCCCACAGCTGGTCTGTAGCCATTTTTGCTTTTGTTCCATCCCCACAGGCCATGCTGATAGCCAAACTTTATTTGGGGTCTGGAAGGCACTTCTCCCCACATAACAAAATTGGCAAAAGTATGTGGCAATTTTCACTTTCCATTTGGTATCCCAGAGGTCTGATTTAGTGATTACATCACAACAGTTGCAACTCTGGTCAGTTCCACTATGGTGGATGGGTAAAAAAGCCTCCGAATGTGAAGTCCCTGTAACCTTATGAGTTGCTTGGGCATGGGCTTTGAGCACAACATTGGGCTACACCTCCATATCTCATGCAATGTCGGGCTCCCCCCATTTCTCCTACAACTTGTGTGGATGAGAGGGCAATGGACTGGGACCCTGGCTTTTTGCCAGAGTCCCTACATAAGCCAGGGGGTGTGCAGGGGGCATTGCCATCATACCCATCCTCAGGCTTGTAGCACCGGGAACTACTAATGCCCAGTTAAATTCCACCCTGGAACAACCCTGCTCGGGAGGTTGGAGAGGGATTCATTGGCTAATCATTTAATAAAATTGCAGCCTCTGCATTTAAGTCTATAGTCTATAACCATACGTCAGCGTCTGGCTCATTGTTTCTGTGTTCACCTCAATTCCCTATTTGCTGTTTGATTGACTACAGACAAAAGGATGGGATTTCAGTGGCACTCACAAGGCTTGTTAGGTAATCGGACAGTTGGAGCACCAACTACATCATGGTCCTCATGTTAAAAAGTTTGTAGGATCAAAATGTAGCTGGTTCTCCTGCTCATCATTACACTAACAAGAGTGCTAAGCTTTCTGCTAATATGTCTCAATATCAAGTTGCAATTTTCATCTATTTGTTGTTCACTGGCAATATTCAGTACTTATATACAGTAGTTGCTAAAACTGTTAAATCTGAAATAGAAAAGTTAAAACCATTGTTAGATTCTGTTTCTGTGAGGGAAGGAAAACTTAACACAAATTCACCACAGTTTTGACCCATCAGCAATATATGCTTTCCTGTTCCATGTGTTTCCCCCACCTTTACATTACTTTTCTTCCTCTATTTTCTACTCGACACATTAGTGCAGTCATTGTACCGCCTATCTTCAGCAGGATTTGTGTATCAGGAACATTCCACAAATGGCAATTAACTGCCCCAATACAACATGAAGTTATAATGACCCACCAAGGGAAACAAAAGCGTAACCTCCCAAGGAGATTATGATAAGAGATTATGGGTGTATGACTAATAGGTAACTGTGCAGGGAATTCTTCAACCCTAGCCTGTGGAGCACTGTGCTAGAAGTCTCTCCCTCTCTCTCTGTAAAATATTCTTATGCCTATAAAGAAACTTAGTTTAAGCATGTATCTGAGTCACTCAAGGGTCTTCCCATTGTGACTATGACTATATATGTTTTCAGTATTGTTGATAGCAGGATATGAGTGAGACAAGGTGGGTAAGTTAATATCTTTTATTGGGCCAGCTTCTGTTGGTGAAAAAGACAACTTGAAAAAAGGCTCTGTGGAGCTCAGCAGCTTGTCTCTCTCACCAACAGAAGTTGGTCCAATAAAAGATATTAACTCACCCACCTTGTCTCTCTCAGTGACTGCATAGTCATCTAAAATACTTTGTTAAAGATATACTTTGTAAGTAGACTAAAAAATGAAATATGTATGAAAATCAATGGGTTAATGGCTGCAATGGATTACAAAATGGAAGTGCATAAAAAGGCATGGCCAAGCATGACCTAGAATTGGGCAATTTATTTCACTGCCACCAAAAACATCTGAATTGGATGTCAGTTATGTGCAACACTGTGTATTTAATTAGTGTCCTGGGTGTTCTGGCACTGGCTTTAACCATTCTTTTGCACATTAGTGCATGCTCAATATGAACTGAACAGATCATTACAGCTCTAATTAACATGTAGCGTATATAAATGGAGATTATGGCCCTGACAACCGCCAAATAAGCACAGACTTATCTTGGACATCTCCCAAGCTGCTTTCTTTTCCTCTGAATTCTGCAACAAGCAGATTCTCACCACTTCCCATTTCAGTCTCCACCACAGCTGTGCCAAGTTTCCTTGACAATGTCAGACCAAATCACTTCCCAAAATATTTCTTCTCCTTGCTTCTTTAAGCTATCAGACATCTGGACAGCTGTGGTCTGCTACAGTAAGCATGGAGCAGGGGATTCAGGAGACATCCAGACTTAGCTCTGATACTTACTTGCTATGTGACCCTTTTGCCGCTGATCTGCTCCGAGACTTGAGTTGTAGTCCTGCTCTGCCATTCAGTGTGCCTTAGTCATCACAGCTGTAAAACGTGGCTAAAAATCCTTACCCACCCTCACCCATGCAAAAACATTGATTTATTATTATAAACTTATTTTATAACCCAGCTACTGTACCCTATTGAAGTACTTTTTGTTCCTGCTCTTACAAGCGACCAAGCCATATGTTGACTTAACATGCTTTTGGAATCCGAGGGCTTTCAGAGCTCTCTGGATTCAATATATGAACCGTGTTCTCTCTCAACAAACCTGCCCACTTAGAATATGTTTGTAAAAAATGGCATTAAGGTGTCAATCTCATGTTCATTGTCATTCAGTGACTTCCTTAGCAAGCATACCTTAGCAAGCATACTTCATAGGGAAAGAAATTTTTCCCCTTAAAAAACTAGTCCTGAAAACTCAACCCAGCCTCAGAAACAAACTGGGTTCTTTCCGTCACATGCACCATCATGAGCAATTGGTGTTCTGCAGGCCTAAGAGGAATAAAACACAGTCAAGATTTGTTTTTTGCCACTAAAGTCAGATTATGTCTAAATACACAAGAGGAGCTGATCTGTTGTGCAAGATGCCATTTTTACATAGTCTCTTCACAGAGCAAACACAACACTTCCAGGCTGAATCATTTATTGGTCTTGTCCCAATAGTCACATCTTGTCCTTGAATTACAGGAGGGACAAAGGACTGTTCAGAAACTGCCTGAGTAAAAAGCAAAGAGACCAGCAATGCTACAGGAAGGAGAATTGCAGAATGTTTGGAAAAAGAAAAATGGACAGTCTGGTTAAGCTAATGTCTGTACCCAGGGTTCTTCTATTTCCACCCCAAAATATGACACTTTTCCTTGTTTTGAATACATACTTCTAAGCAGATGTGTTAAACAGGAAGAGCTGGTCAGAAAACAGGGACATTTTCCATGGAAAGTATTGACTTTTCATCAAATCCCCAAAGCAAAAACTCTTTGGTTTTCAGCTAATTTTTAGCTAAAAATCTTTCTTCAGGTTTTGGTTTTCTCATGAAAAATGTTTAAGGAAAGCAGACACTTTACATCAAAATGTTCATTTTGTCAAAAATCCAGGCTTCTGTCAAATGATAGTTTCAAGAGAATCTGCCAATAAATCAGCCAATAAATAAAACTCCAGTCGTCTTTGGGGAATGCATTTTGGGACAGGAGCCCATAGAGAAGGAATCTGGTGTCTTTGAAGAAACTGATGATAAATCACTTGTGAACAAGCTGCTTCTGAGTCAGGGTTTCAAACATAATGAAAGCACTACCTCATTCTTTTAACTGTCAGCCCTTGACACAAGGGCTGTGTATTAGTGGCCTGTTTTTCATATGTATTGAGCACCCACAAATCACATTGTCTTTAAGAAGAGCTGCAAGGGGCTCAGCACCTTGTCAGGTATATCTACATAGCCCGTGGTGCCGAAACTCCCAGCTCAGACCAGAAGACGTGGGCTAGTGCTAGCACTCTAAAAATAGCAGCGTAGACCATGCTTTGAAGTTATGATTGAGTTGAAGCTCAGGCTCTGAAGTTAACACTGTCTACCCAGCTATTTTTAAAGCACTGGCACAAGCCCCACAAGCCCAGATCTGTCAGCTTGAGCTGAGAGGCTCCCTGCCATAGGCTGTGTAGACATGCTTTAGGGAATTAGCATAGCTAGGACTTGAAATCTGGGTGGCCCCAACTTTCGGGTGGGTGGGCAATGACAGGAGGTGGGATGGAGGTTGGCAGGAGGAATGGGGGGCCCACCTCCCCCTCCCCCTCTCCAGCTGGCCTTTATTGCTCAGCAGGCTCCAGAAGACAGTGTATGGGGTGCACAGGCTACAGGGTGTGCCAGTGGGGCAGAGGGGGGCCCCACTGGGGCTCAAGCTCTGCCCACCCCTGCCAACGCCAGCTTGGTGTCCGTCCGCACACATGCATCTGTCCTGCTGGCACTGTGGGCTTCTGCCCTGGTCTCCAGTGCCCTGCTCGTGCCCAGCCCAGTCATGTGCCTAAGCACCCGGACCAGCTCCACTCTAGCCCAAGTGCTAGCCCTGCTGAGACCCGCCTCTATGAGGCACAGTCCCCACCTAGAATGACTCACCCCCTCCCAGCCTGTGGATTCAGGGAACTCCAGCCCCAGCCGAACTCTGGCTCAGATTTGACTGGGCCGGGATGCTGAGCCGCTGGTGTAGCGTACATCTACACAGCAAATGAAGAGTGATTGTAGCACTGGGTAACAATAGCAGTGACCACGCAATGGCATGCACTTTAGCGCGGGCTAGCAACCCAAGTATGTGCGCAGACTTCCCAGTGGACATGCACTGGGAACTTGTGTACTGGAGTGGCTAGCCCATGCTGAAATCCATGCCACCACATCCTCACGATTACCATTACCTGCACCACCGAGACTAAGCTACAATGGGTATGCCTACCCGCACAACAGTCACATCTTCTTTTGCTCTATAGACATGCTCTAAAAGTTAGGCCTTGCATTGCTATGTGAACAGATTAACACGTGTCTGGGCTTTTCACTGGTTTCTCACAAAGGCTCTGAAATGCTTCAAATTGCACTGCAGACATTAGATTATCTGACTGTAGGGAAACAGCACATCGGGAACCGCTCTTTAAATGAACAGTTTCCTTTATGACATAGCATTTAAGCCAGGATGGAAAGCTTATGCATGATGCTGATTTGTGTCAAATACTTGTTATTTTCAACATTTTGCTGCTTCTCAAGAAGTTTAATTCTGTGAAGTTGGTGGGATGGAGAGTCACAGTAGCCACAGAGCAAATTATTTCACATCTTTCATAACTCTTGAAAACTGCTCAGGAAATGTTGTTTAAAATCTATCATCCATCCCAACTGAGAAGAAAAGCAATTCTACTCGGTGTTTTTCTGCCTCTTCCCTTTGAGCAAAGTGCAAATTACAGCATTCAAAGGTTGAATATAATGAGGTCTTACTCACTGCTACCTGAAGGACATAATCACTACTTCTTTGTAACAGGAATATAAGTCTTTCACTGACCAGGGTTTTGTTGCTATGGTGACTTATTTTACAATTTACTTTTGTGTTTGCAATATTTCACTGTGTCAAAAAACAAAACAAAAAAAAATACCCCAACCTCTCCCACCTCCATAAACGATAGCAGGTTTTATTTTTTCCCCTCCAATTTGTGGATGGTTTCTAGTAGAGGAACAAAATGTGCTGTATTCCATAATTACTCTTTCACAGAAGAGGAAAAAGCTTTCTCCAACTAAACAAAACCTGATAAGCATCATCCCCCTCCAGTCATTCAGCTCAAGGATTTGTTGTTCATGTTCAACATTTTTTGACACCAGGAAGCATGATAGGTGTCATGACGCAGGTCTTGCAAGCAACAAAAGGTTTATTAATGAGAAGAATGGACCTTTAAATGGTGGGTTTTGTTTTGTTTTGAAAATGCTCTCATTAAGGAGAGATGAACTGAATAATCCAGTTGCTGGACTGTGTGAATATCAGTTATACTCTGAGTATAGCTGATGTTTGTGTGGTTTCGATTTGTTTCCTAGGGGGCTGCTGATGCCAGCAACTTGACAGGAGCAGACCAGAGCTAAAGCCATAAGCTAGGAGCTATTAGCCTTCCTCTAGCTTACTTTGTCTTAGTCTAGAGCCTTAAAGGCTTGTTTCCTGCCCGCTTCCTCCCACACACACACTTCAGTTAGGGGTGTCATATTTTTCTAAAATAAAAACAGCTATGCTGGCACAACCCATAGAGTACACACAGAGCAGTATAAGGGTGCCTTACATCAGAATAGCTTATTTCTCTTCCCATACATAGCTATAGGCCAGTATGAAATTGCTTAACTGTCAACAGTAGAGGACTTGCACTGCCGTAACAATACTGCTATAATTAAAGAGATACCACTTTTGTGTTTAGACAAGGACATAAGTGTCCTAAGGTTGCACTATCCTGGTTCTCTCTGTGTCTTTTCCTCTTTCATTCACATTGATAACAAAAAAGTGATTTCTCTGTATAGATGTAGATCACAGCAGTATTCAGTATTTCTCATGTTTAATTTGGATGAATAAGGAAGGTCAATGCACTGAAACAGCCTTCCATTTAATGTTCAAAAGTCCAGAATACAACAAATTCAAGCAGGCTTTGTACTGTAAATGAAACATTTCCAATAACCCTATGAGAAAAAATGAAACATCCACATCCAACCTGCAAACCCTGTTGGGCAGGGGAAGGATGTTGCTACCACTAAAAGCAGAAAATGCATTGGCTAGAATAAGATGATCAAATTTGTTTGTAGTCTTACCTCCTAAGATTCAGAGATGAATTCATCTCATGGATCAAAGTCCTGTGTGGCATTTTAGGTTCTGAGCTGAAGTGAGGGCAGCTGAAGAGGAAAGCCTACTTGCCCAGCAAATATTTTTTCTGCTTATCCTTACAAAACTAACAGATGGAGGTTGATCCCACTTAATCAGTTCCTTGCCACTAAAAGGGCCTCAACCATTGGTGCCTCTTGGTCTCTCCTATGCTCTACCTGTGGATAATTTAGCCTCCTGTGGGTTGTAATATCTTTACCCAATTTCAGTTGTTGCGGTTAGTGTGTGGTTGCTGGGTGGTGGTGGTGGCCTGTGATATACAGGAGATAAGAAGATCTGTTGGTCCCTTCTGTCCTTAAATGCTATGACTATGACCAGCAGTCACTCTGAAGAGGACACAAGGGGGCTAGTAGAATCATAGAACTGGAAAGGACCTTGAGAGGTCATCTAGTCCAGTCCCCTGGACTCAAGACAGGACTAAGTATTATCTAGACCATCCCTGACAGGTGTTTGTCCAACCTGCTCTTAAAAATCCCCAATGATGGAGATTCCACAGCCTCCCTAGGCAATATTAAAAATAAAGTTGTATCTGGTGAGAATCAAACTCCCCACCTAGGAATACAGATGGTTTGCCGTATTAACTGCTACCGGTATTAGAGTCCTTACTAACTTTTCTCCAGCAGACTTCATATGGAGAAACAGAGGGAGCACCGCAGGCCTGGTGATATGGATGTGGAAGTCAAGAAAAGCGCAGACATCTTAGTCTTCGAGGAACAGCAAGAGTCAGACTAACACTAGCTCTAATAATGCGAGATTTCAGGCAGGGTCTGGGCAAGTGAAAAGCAAGTGGAACAAAAAAAACCTGTAAGAGATACTGTTTTCGACCTTGTGTTAGATTAGGAACTGCTGAGAAAAGTAAGATATCAGAAGGAATATGTATAAACAGGATGCGGTTGTTGATTATTATTGTCTGTAACAAAAGGTATAAATGCTTGCCCTAATTGTTTATCTAACAGAGACCTGCCTCGGTAGGGGAACCCTGCCCGTGAGTACTCTCTCCTTACAAGTGTTTAAGAAAATAAACTGCCTCTGACTTTTTGCTTCAAACTCAGAGTGAGGACTCATTTTTCTCCCACATGGAGCATAGACAGTAGAATCAGGCTACTAAAGCTAGTATCACAGATTGACTGCAACTTATTGTATCAATTTAAGAACACACATTTCATAGGAAATCCTGATTCATTATTACCTGCTGGTGGCTCAGTTTAAATTATTTGTTGAGGCAAAGGAGAGCGAGAGAGAGAGAGAGAGAGAGAACACAGATAATGAAAAGCCAGAAGGTAATTTTCCTCGAAAGAGAATGTTGAAATGACTGTTTCTCAAGCAGGCAGAGGTAGCTAAGTGAGGGAAAAGGATTTACCCATCTCATCTCCCTGAAGATAGAAAATTAGAAATGTGGTGCCTATTGGTTTATTTATTTAGTAATCAGAAGCCAAGAGAGAGCCTTAGATTTGCAGGCAAGTAAAGCTTCCTCTCGCTACTAGTAGATCTGATGGACAGACTAATTAAAGGATAGAAGAGTCCTTGGTTAAGTTTGATAGGGTCAGACTCTGGTGTGAGAAACATAAAAAAAAAATTCAAAAAGTTGATAAAGTGATAGATAAGGATGATAGGGAGGCATAGTTTATTTGGATTTTGAAAGGCTTTAGATACGTTGCCTTATAATAGATTAAAGAAAAAAATAAATAACTACAGGGTAAGAGGCAAAGTCTTGTGATGGATTTAAAACCAACTGATTAAGTGATAGGAAACAACATCACTGTGAACAGCTTCAATTCAGAGTAGAGAGAGGTTAATAGAGCACTTGGCCCAAGGGGTATCCAATATTAAGGAAATGGGCATGTAGTTGGGGAAGTGCATTGAAAAGCAGATGTTGTTTCAGTTAATAGGCTATAGAGAATGGTTTAAAAAAAACCTCCAGAATTGTTTACAGTATTTAAGATTCAGAAGAGTTTAATGAAAATTGATTAATTCCATCCTTTGGCCTACCACAATCCCCTGTGGTCTGGTTTTTGGCTTCTTTAGAAATCTTTTATGTTTATATCACAACAGTGGAGGCACTCAAGTGAGCAATTTCCATACTTATAAGACCTTCGGCAGATTCTTAAGAACCCTCAACTTGAGCAGCCACTTTCTCCACTGAACTGACAGAATCCAATGACTCAGTTCTCCACAGCAATGCACCTGGTGTCGTTATTTTCCCCTGGTGCACAGTGGAACATAAAATGTTACTATTCTGTTTTGTTGGTCCTTTTTACATATACCCATTTTGTATAGGTATAAATGTAACTGCACAAGGTGCAAAAAAGTGAAAAATCAGGTCCCAAATTTGTTGGATTTCAGATTCTTCTGCAAGGCCTGTAAATTTGAGGCTTGAGGTTTTTATTGGAGTTATGAGTTTTGGTTGTTTTTAGCTGACATTAGTTCAATTTGCAAAGTTATGACCCAGAGGTGTTCCCTCATGTCCTCAAGAGAAGGAGCAAGAACAGCTGCACCTGTTGTTCAAAAGGAGAGGTTAAGAGAGCAGTCACCTAGAAAGGTTGCTGCTGCTAGTAGAAAGCAGCTAGCTACATCCTACAAATGTGTGCCCTTTTGTTTTTGCACTTTGCATGAAACCTTCCACCAATAAGCAGCCAGGAGTGGCCTTCCTTCAATTAGAAGGAGGAGTGGCCATAGCTATTTTGCCAGCCAGGGCAGAAAATATTTTTGGTGGTCCCTCTACACATCAAGTGGCCAAGCAAACAAAAACAAAACACAATTGGCCAGTCAGTGAAAAAGCTCTAACAGCTGAACAGCACAGGGCTATAGCATCCACTGGAGGAAGGTGTCCATGGTGGCTACCTGTTTGCTGCCCCTAGAACCGTGCCTAGCCTGAAGAATGAAGGAACTTTGTTTTTGTTGATACTCTAAAGTAACCCACCCTCTTTCCTACAGTGCAGTTTTTCTTCTGTCCCAAAATGATCCCTTTTGTTCTTGGAGGAGACTCTGGAAGTATGTTTGGCCCTATTGCATATGTATATTTACTGTTGGATTCTTTTTTTAAGACTTCTCAGGGAATCCTTTGTATATAAAGTTTATCATGAAAATAGTCTAAAAAGTTGAGATTTATTAGTTCTTGGATTCCCAATTAGAGCTGAAGAGAATGATTGAAGGCATTTCCTTATGAGTGATTATGCAACTGAGTTTAGATGGTTGAAATGAAGATTAAATGCTTATTGGATTTCAATTAGGATCTCTGCTCTGAGAGTTAATATTGTACAAGAGTAGGCTGAGGATAAGGAGGATAGGAATCTGCCTTTGATGTAAGCAATATGTCTAAAAAGTTAACCATCTCTGTGTTAGTTTCCCAAAGAGACTATTTTTCTATGATAAGGAAAATAGAAGGGATGTTTCAAGTTCACGGAACTCATCTCTTCCCTGATGCAACTCTAACCACACATGCAAGACACTGAATTTGCAGATAAGGGGATAATGGCTTCTGTTTTAGATTGTTTTAAATTGAGGGTTATAAAGTTCAGAAAAGATAACATATCAGCAGTAACCCTAAAATTTTGGCTTGCAGTTCAGACCAGATGATCAATAGCAATCAAAGAGGGTGTCCTGCTTCTCCATGTCAAGCCAAACCAATTTCTCAAAAAAAATTGGTAAATAAAATAGAGATGGGAAGGAGAGAAGTTCATTTATCCACTTTTTTTAGTCCATTTACATCAAGAACACCCATGACACCATGAATAACTGCTATTAACATCATAGTGAAACACCCTTCTTTAGAGATGGAAGAAAACTTGGGAAAATATTTGCTCAAGTACAGATTCTTAATTTGTTTCAGTTGTCTTCCCGTCCCCTTGTGTTGGCTTTCTGTGAAGAGTCTAGTGATTAACTATACCAGCAGGAAACAATGAGTTTTAAGGAAATATTTGAGAATATTTGTGGAAAATGAATTCCAAACTTGAACTCAGTCATTACATTAAAAACCTGATTGTAAGAGTTACTGCTACATTCATCAAAGCAGGGAATAGAAACAATGTGTCATTTATGCCTCTCATCAAAACTAGTCAATACTTCTGAGATTTCACATCTTCCACAAATCAGTTAGAGAAGCAGGGATTATCTGGCAAAACCATTTGACCCATTCGGAGGCATGAACAAATTATCAAAAATTGCAAGCTATTCGTGGATAAGTTACAAACACAAAAATAGTTGCAACAGCTATCTCCTAGGAATGTCTTTTTTACAATCTGTGCCTGCCCCCTGGGTTAGCGTAAACTCTCTCACTGTTTCAATTATGATTAGGGCTGGTTGAATTTTCCATCACATTTTGTCTTTGGCTAAACAATTTTTTTATTTTTTTTCAGAAAGTGTGTGCTTTCCTCAAACATTTTTTGCTTTGCATCTGAAAACCAAAAGAGTTTCATTCAAACCTTCCTCCCTCACCTCCACCCCCGCCCCAAAAAAAGGGAGGGTTCAGTTTTCTGTCAAAGTCAAAATTTTGCAGAAAATGTGTATGGAAACTTTTTTATGTTCATCATTTTTTCCCCACAGAACACCCACTCACCCACGTTCAATCAGTACTTGTGGCCTTACAAGCTACCGTCTCCTTAGGTCTACTTCGCCACTGAACATCTCTCCTTTTCTGTTCAGGTTTGCATCACTCTCTGTCTTTCTGATAGAGCCCTCATGGAAATCCCTCACTTCCTCCAAGTGAAACTGTTCAGTAACAAACTCATCTTCTCTCCCAATATCGTGCCACTTCAACAGTTCCTAAATTGTCCCCAATGGCCATTTTTATTGCTGTTTATCCTCTTACACCAAGACTCATGCAAAATCCAGTCCTTTCTCCTTGTGCATCGACATTGCCAGCCATTCCTTTCCTATCCCCTGTGTCAAAACTATGTCCCAGGCACCTCCTCTATCTTTCACTTGGGCTCCTGAAAACTCCTCTTCTTAGGCCTCCCTTCCTCACAACTTTCCCCTTTCTAATCACTTCAATGCTATCTTTCTGGCTGTGTTTCTCCTGCTTGATTCCTTCCCCTGGTTTCCTTTCACATTCCATATCATATTCTAAGCCCTAGTCTTCACTGTCAAGGCTCGGTATACTGTCACCCCAGCCTACAACTCAGCTATTACTTCCTACTTGTGAGAATGTGCTCTTTTCCTTATCTATAAAGGAAAACATAATAGGCACTAAACAGCTGAAAGACAGCAAGAAACAGCCAAGCCGCTGCAAATTTAAAAATGGCCACTTCAGGGCTGCAGATTCTTGACTTAGCCAAATTTAAAGGACCAGCCCCAGAAAGGCATGCAGAGAAAAGATTTCCTACAAAAGGGAAACCCTGAACTGGGTAGAACAAATAGGGAACAGAAAGTACCCAAGGAAGGTGTTGCTTTGGTGTTGTGCCAATCACCAGTGTCACAGCACCCTGCACCCTGTCTTGAGCCAGCTCCTACTCTTGCCTTAACAAATCCATTGTTGCCTTTTTCATGCTGCCCCACGTATCTAGAACTGTCTCTTTCCTCCAGTGTATTAAGCTACCCCACTATCCTCCTTCAACACCCTCTTAAAAACTTCCTATTCTGTTAGCTTGCCTTCCAATGCTAGCCATCAACTATTCTGTCACTGCTCACCCCTAGCCCTCTAATTTAGCTCCCATAAATGACACACAAGTATTTTTTTAAAAAAATTGGTTTCCTTTTGCTACTGTAACTCTTACAAAGCTGAAGTTTTGAAAGGTTACACAGAAGAAAAAGGGGAGGAGGGGAAGCAAGACAAAACCAAATGACTAAACCTCATTCATTCTATAGCAGTCAGTGGCAAAAGGACAGGACAATAAACAAAACCAGAAAATTCAGAATTTTTTCTTTTTTGTTTTGGTTTCAAAAATTTAAATGAAAACAAGACTTAATTAAAACAGAATGAAATAAAAAATTCTCTTTTCATTTCAAACCTTCCCATGGAAAAATAAAAACATTTAATCAAATCGTTTCCCAGTGGCGGGTGGGGACCTTTGACAAAACACCATTCTTAGGCAGGCAAATTTTGGGGGTAAAAAATTTCAAACAGCTTTGGTAAGTGGCATAAATGAAGCAGGGAAAAGTAAAGTGACTTGTCTATGGTGACACAGTAGGTCAGTGGCAGAGTTGAGAACAAAAATCATATCTCAATAAAACCCAGGTCTCCTGACTACTAGACTAGTACCTTATCCACTGTGCAATCCAACTGGTGAAAGTGAGAGGGGATTTGGGATCCATTAATGTGTTAATTTCATATTCTACTGTGTTTGTGATCTGTTTAACCAGAGAGTTTAACTGGTTAATAGTCTGCAGCAACAGGGAAGAGTTCTAAACCAGACTTTAATTAGTATAGTCCATTTCATAAACAAACTAGGGAAATGCAACCTATAAGATGGGTGCAAAACTTGTTGGAAAACCATTCCCAGAGAATAGTTATCAGTGGTTCACAGTCATGCTGGAAGGGCATAATGAATGGGGTCCCGCAGCGATCAGTTCTGGATCTGGTTCTGTTCAATATGTTCATCAATGATTTAGATAATGGCATAGAGAGTACACTTATAAAGGAAGGGGTTGCAAGTGCTTTGAACGATAGGATTAAAATTCAAAATGATCCGGACAAACTGGAGAAATGGTCCCAAGTAAACAGGATGAAATTCAATAAGGACAAATGCAATGTACTCTATTTAGGAAGGAACAATCTGTTGCACACATACAAAATGGGAAATGACTGCCTAGGAATGAGTACTGTGGAAAGGGATCTGGGGGTCATAGTGGACCATAAGCTAAACATGAATCAACAGCAAAACCAGCAAACATGCTTCTGGGATGTATTAGCAGGAGTGTTGTAAGCAAGACACAAGAAGTAATTCTTCTGCTCTACTTCCTGCTGATTAGGAGTATTGTGTCCAGTTCTGGACATTTCAGGAAGGATGTGGACAAACTGGAGAGACTCCAGAGAAGAGCGACAAAAATGATTAAACATCTAGAAAACATGACCTATGAGGGAAGATTGAAAACATTGGGTTTGTTTAGTCTGGAAAAGAGAAGAATGAGAAGGGACATAACAGTTTTCAAGTATGTAAAAAGTTGTTACAAGGAAGAGGGAGAAAATTTGTTTTTCTTAACCTCTGAGGATAGGACAAGAAGCAATGGACTTAAATTGCAGAAAGGAAGATCTAGGTTGGACATTAGGAAAAACTTCCTGTCAGGGTAGCTAAGCACTGGAATAAATTGCCTCAGGAGGTTGTGGAATCTCCATCATTGGAGATTTTTAAGAGCAGGTTAGACAAACACCTGTCAGGGATGGTCTAGATAACACTTAGCCCTGCCATGAGTGCAGGGGACTGGACTAGATGACCTCTCAAGGTCCCGTCCAGTCCTATGATTCTATGATCCTTTGAAATGGTGGAAGTATTAAAAAATATTGAGAATAATAATGCAACAGATGTTTAATACAACTCTATTTATTAAACAGCCCAAGGCAACCTGAAACTAGAACACCAAATAGCTATTAAATATCCAATATGACAACATATAAACTGATGGATAATGATTATTCTTTCAAAAACTAGTAAAATCAGCATTTGAACCACTTATATAAAGAACAATAATCTGCAATATTGGTAGGTATCAAGAGCACTCAAATAGTACGTTAGGTTTATGATCAGATAGTTATACAGAAATACTTTTCAAAAAGTAAATAAAATGGTTTCACTCATTGATCTAAAACATCACTGAATGCTTCATTAATTTTCCTTTTGTGGCTTGTCAGCATCTCCAATTATCCCAAACTAGCCAGGAGGTGGTTTTCTCATGGTGCATGGTCTTAACACATTATGTTTCTGGACTAAGTAAAAAGCATTCGAGAATTGCATGTCACCAGGAGCACTAAGCTCTTGCTCCATAATGTAAATTCTTTCTTTCTCTGCCAGCTAAAGAGATTCTAAATTTAAAAATAGGCTCTGAGAACTTAGGCACGGACATTATTATAAAGGTGTGACACACGAGAGGACCCATAAGAGAGTACTGTTTGTTTCCTAGCCTAAATCACATGACATGTATCACAAAAGGTTATTGTAGCTCTGGCTCATGGTTGAATTTAGTATACATTGAGTCCAGTGACTACTGTTAAACTGTACCATAAATCCCCATCCAGAGACTTAATTTCCTTCTATACACTCAGGGAAACCTCACCCCTAAACAGGCCTCTAGAAGGATATATGTAGTTTCAAAGGCAAAGGGTATCATAGCATATAGGAATTGGTTAAAATCTCTTTAAATAGTTTGAGCCCTGTAGTGGCTTTCATTATGTTTCAGAAGCCACCAGAACCCTGCCATAGCATGTGTGTATATGTAGCAAGACCTTGCAAGCTGTATATCTGTAGCGTGGGGGCTCCACTCCCCCGCGCTCCTGAGGAGAACAGGCCAGAAAGGGCGTGGCCATGGGCGGAGCCCCCGCCGCCTGTCCCCGCCCCCCGGAAGTCAAGGGGCGGGACAGGAAGTCCAAGGCCACCAGCACCTGTCCCCGCACCCCGGAAGTCAAGGGGCGGGACAGGAAGTCCAAGGCCACCACCGCCTGTCCCCACCCCCCAGAAGTCAAGGGGCGGGACAGGAAGTACAAAAGCCCGGCCCCAGGGCTCAGTTGGAGGGAGGCGGCCAGAGAGAGCAGACGCTAGGGTCCGAGCTCCCGCTGGGCCCGGCCTACCCCGTGCCCGGTACCCGGAGGGGTACTGGCCTGACCTCCCCTGGGGCCAGCACTCAGAGGAGCCGACTGAGCAGTCCGACGCTCAGCCTGTGGAGGAGCTGCCTGGACCTCCCGATGCCCGGTACCCCGAGGAGTGGATCGGACTTCCTGACGCCCGGTACCCCGAGGAGTGGACTGGACCTCCCGACGGCGGACACCCTGAGGAACCCATGGTCTGGGACGCCCCGGATGACGCTGGCAGAGGGCAGGTACCCAGCAAGGGGGAGGTTGGAAGTGGCCCGGGGGCAGCCAACCCCAGTCAGGCTGCAGGCTCGCCTGACCCAATGGCAGTGTGTTTCGGTCAGGATCCCCCACTGACCGTCAGCAGCGTTAATGCTGCTAGGGCCCCGGGCTGGAACGCAGTGGAGTGGGAGGGCCTGCGTTCCCCTGCCACCCCTCCAAGGGTGGCAGACTCCCCCTCCCCTGACCTGAGGAGGCTGTCTCAGCTACCTTGTTGCTCAGCCCCTGCTGAAAGGCCTGAGCATAGACTGTGTGCTGCCCCGCCCTGCCTAAGAGCCTGGGCTTATGTATATACTGTTACCTGGTTGCTCAGCCCCTGCTGAAAGGCCTGAGCATAGACTGTGTGTGGTGCCCCACCCCGCCAAAGGGCCAGGGCGTACTTATGTACTATTCTCTCATGCTCAACCCCGCAGCAAGGGACAGGCCCGAGGCAGAAGGAGTGAGGCGAGCTGGTGTGGCTCCCCTCCCCCCTCAAGGAGGGTCGAGCCCCGGCCGCGCTCTACTACAATATCGTTTGTGCACATGGTTACTTGGACTCTACGAGCCCATGTGTTTTCTTTATATTATGTTTGTTGTGCAAAAAGAAAAGACACACATCACTTGGAGCTGGTCAGTTATTTTTTCTTTCCCATGGCAAATTTAAAACAAAAAGCTTAAAAACAAAAGCTTATAATTTTCAGATGAAAAGTTTCAGTTGAAATACTTTGAAATAGAAAAGCCACTGCAATGCCTCATGGGAGCTGTAGTTCTGGTGCCTCGTATCTCCATGTAACTCTATGGGTCATGCTTCCCAGTCAGGCTACATATCCCATGATGCATGGCCATCTCTTGCTTAGAGGTTGCGATGGGTGATGGGAAGTGCATCATGAGAAACATAGTCTGCAGAACCTGGCCCATAGAGAAGAATGGAAATACGAGGCACCTGAACTATAACTCCCATGAGGCTCTGTGGTGGTATATCCACATAGAGATTTTTCTAGGGTTGGACTTAACCAAAACTTTTCAGTTTGAGTGTTTCATGGGTTTTGGTTTCCTGGCTAAAAATTTTGAATTTTTTGTCAGGAAGCAGACACAGTTTGTGAAAAAGATTGTTTTGTTGAAAACAAAACCAATCCAAAAATAATTTTTAAACCAGCATTAGTATCATACATTAGACTAAACATTCCCTTATTGTGCATTTCCTTAGTCCCTCCCCCCGTTCTGCTTGTCTGTGCTAGCAGAACTGGAGGAGAACCACAGACCCAAATTTATAATCCAGTTATAGAAGACATCCACATTAAGTGATGGGACAATGGCTGCCATCCAATACCACCATTACTACCACCAGCATAGCCTGAAAGTTATGGAATGGAGGTTAAGGATAACCTAGTCATGGCCCAATATCTAAATAAGTACTTTGCCTCAATCTTTAATAAAGCTAATGAAGAGCTTAGGGATAATGGAAGGATGACAAACGGGAATGAGGATATGGAGGTTGATATTACCACATCTGAGGTAGAAGCCAAACTTGAACAGCTTAATGGGACAAAATCGGAGGGCCCAGACGATCTTCATCCAAGAATATTAAAGGAACTGGCGCATGAAATTGCAAGCCCATTAGCGAGAATTTTTAATGAATCGGTAAACCTAGCGGTTGTACCGTACGACTGGAGAATTGCTAACATAGTTCCTATCTTTAAAAAAGGGAAAAAAAGTGATCCGAGTAACTATAGGCCTATTAGTTTGACATCTGTAGTATGTAAGGTCTTGGAAAAAATTTTGAAAGAGAAAGTAGTTAAGGACATTGAGGTCAATGGTAATTGGGACAAATTACAACACGGTTTTACTAAAGGTAGATCGTGCCAAACCAACCTGATCTCCTTCTTTGAGAAGGTGACAGATTATTTAGACAAAGGAAATGCTGTAGACCTAATTTACCTCGATTTCAGTAAGGCATTTGACACGGTTCCACATGGGGAATTATTAGTTAAACTGGAAAAAATGGAGATCAATATGAAAATTGAAAGGTGGATAAGGAACTGGTTAAAGGGGAGACTCCGACGGGTCGTACTGAAGGGTGAACTGTCAGGCTGGAAGGAGGTTACTAGTGGAGTTCCTCAAGGATCGGTTTTGGGACCAATCTTATTTAACCTTTTTATTACTGACCTTGGCACAAAAAGCGGGAATGTGCTAATAAAGTTTGCGGATGACACAAAGCTGGGGGGTATTGCTAACACAGAGAAGGACTGGGATATCATACAGGAAGATCTGGATGACCTTGTAAACTGGAGTAATAGTAATAGGATGAAATTTAATAGTGAAAAGTGCAAGGTCATGCACTTAGGGATTAATAATAAGAATTTTAGATATACATTGGGGACACATCAGTTGGAAGCAACAGAGGAGGAGAAGGACCTTGGAGTATTGGTTGATCACAGGATGATTATGAGCCGCCAAAGTGATATGGCCGTTAAAAAAACTAATGTGGTTTTAGGATGCATCAGGCGAGGTATTTCCAGCAAAGATAAGGAGGTGTTAGTACCGTTATATAAGGCACTGGTGAGATCTCACCTGGAATACTGTGTGCAGATCTGGTCTCCCATGTTTAAGGAGGATGAATTCAAACTGGAACAGGTTCAGAGACGGGCTACTAGGATGATCCGAGGAATGGAAAACCTGTCATATGAAAGGAGACTCAAAGAGCTTGACTTGTTTAGTCTAGCCAAAAGAAGGCTGAGGGGGGATATGCTTGCTCTTTATAAATATATCAGAGGGATTAATATTAGGGAGGGAGAGGAATTATTTAAGCTTAGTACCAATGTAGACACAAGAACAAATGGGTATAAACTGGACACTAGGAAGTTTAGACTTGAAATTAGACGAAGGTTTCTAACCATTAAAGGAGTGAAGTTCTGGAATAGCCTTCCAAGGGGAGTAGTGGGGGCAAAAGACATATCTGGCTTTAAGACTAAGCTTGATAAGTTTATGGAAGGGATGGTATTATGGGATAGCTTAATTTTGGCAATTGATCTTTGATTATCAGCAGATAAGTATGCCCAGTGGTCGGTGATGGGATGTTGGATGGAATGGGATCTGAGTTACTGCAGAGAATTCTTTCCTGAGTGCTGGCTGGTGAGTCTTGCCCACATGCTCAGGGTTTAGCTGATCACCATATTTGGGTTTGGGAAGGAATTTTCCTCCAGGGCAGATTGGCAGAGGCCCTGGAGGTTTTTTGCCTTCCTCTGCAGCGTGGGGCATGGGTCACTTGCTGGTGGATTCTCTGCAGCTTGAGGTCTTCAAACCACAATATGAAGACTTCAATAACTCGGACATAGGTTAGGGGTTTGTTATAGAAGTGGATGAGTAGGGTTCTGTGGCCTGCTTTGTGCAGGAGGTCAGACTAGATGATCATATTGGTCCCTTCTGACCCTAAAGTCTATGAGTCTATGAGTCTTAACTTTAAATAAAACAAAGATTAACAGAAGTCATAACAAAAGCATACAATAAACAAAAACCAAATTAATCAGCCAAATTCTAAACAAAATTAATGAGCCTTACAATGTACCCTGAAGATACCCAAATAAAGCACAGATGAACCAAAAGGACAAGAGAATTCTGAAGTGTGGGGTTGTTTCGTAATGACTCTTACAAGCCATATCAAGTTCTACACTAGAAAAAAATAGCATCCCAGCTGATATCAAATACCATGAAAGGGCATAGGGTGAGAGACTGTTTCTCAAATAGTGGGGTCTCAGGCCATTAAAGATAATTGCCAGCAGATTGAATTGCAACTGGAAGCAAATATGGAGCTAATGAAGATTTTTGAATACTGCCATTACACAGTCAAGATGGTCTGATCCACTCAGGAGTTGGGTCTCCTGTATCAGGAGGATCCAGATAGTCCTAACAATTCAGATAGTTTTTGTTACTATAGTGGAATATTCTACACCGAGAAATTTAAGGCATGAAGGATAAGCCAAATCTGCAGGAAGCGCAGTCAGGGACTCTTGGCCTGCCATAGATCAGTGGTCACCAAAGTGGGGGCTGCGCACCCCAGTGGGTGTGGAAGATGATCCATTGGGGGCGTGGCAGGAGGAGGGTCGCCGGAGGGGGGAGAAAAAAAAAGGCAGCCGGAGGGAGGGAGGGAATGAGTGAGCGGGGAAGCTGCCCCCTCTCCCCCCACAGGCAGGGCCACCCGGAATGCAGGGGCTTTAGGGACTGCAGGGCCCTGGGCTAAGGGGGCCCCAGGGCTCTGGCCTGCAGCTCTAAAGCCCCTTTCGGAATGTGGCCCTGAGTCCTCCAGCCCATGGAGGAGCAGGGGCAGCCACGCAGCCAGAAGGAAGCGGCGCTTTCCCCTTCAAAGCTGGCTGGAGAGAACTGGCACTTTGAAGGGGAAAGCGGCACTTCTGTCTGGCTGCTGGCTGTGCGGCTGCCCCTGTTCCTCCTGAGTCCTCTGGCCCATGCTTGCAGGGCCACATTCCTAAAGAGGTTTTAGAGCCTCAGGCCAGAGTCCCAGGACCCCTTTAGCCCAGGGCCCTGCAGCCCCTAAAGCCCCTGCGTTCCAGGTGGCCCTGCGTGCCAAGAGAGGGGAGGCAGCCCCCAGAATCGCGGCCATGGGGGCGGTGCCACACTGCGCAGAACCACCTGCACACTTCCTGCACCAAACAGGAGCTGCCCTAGGTAAATGCTCTGCACCTCCTCCCTGCCCCAGCCCTGATCCCCCTTCCACACCCCTACCCTGAGCGCCTTCCCGCACCCTAACTCCCTCCCAGACCTTGCACCCCACCCTGAACCCCCATCCCGCACCCTAACCCTAATCCAGACCTTCGAATTGCTGTATCACAAAGTGTTAAACCAAGATTTTCAGAAATAATGAAGCATATTCAATCACATTGCTCTCACTAAAAAATTATTATTGTTAATAATAATTTTTTGTAAGAGCAAAAAGGTTTTTTGTACCATTAATAAAATACAATAAAAATATTTTAAAAATATTGTTTATTTCATCTTTAGCTCATCCTTTTTTAATTTCTATATTTGTATGTTTTATAATGTACATAATATATTAGTATAGTAGTACATGTATATAATTTATACATAAATAAATATACACATATTGGGGGTGCGTGCTCAAAAAAATTTTACTGATGGGGTGCGCAATCAAAACATTTGGAGACTACTGCCATAGATTATTACAGGCTATCACTGCTACAGGAGAATTGGGGGCACGGCTAGATCCAATAAGAAAATGCAAGATAATTTGGTAATGGATACGACCACAGTGACTAATTCAGATACCAGCCCAGACCACTCCTATGGATTATCCTCTCAACAAGCATTTTTTCCATATTGCTTGGGTTGAGCTACAGCTAGTTTGCCACCATAGTTATCTGGGAAACCCTTTACAGCCAATTCATCCTCATCCAGTTTATTTGCCAGGCACTGCCAAAGTAATGACACCATGACCTCTTGTTTCAGTGAAAATGTGAAACAACCTGCATAAGAGCATATGTCTGACTTTGCAGCTCTGCATGTTTCAAATCTCTTCTAGTGGCTTTAATGCTGAGCAGAGGGTGTAGCATGCATCTTGTCCAGTTATCTTCAAATTGTCCATCAAGGACAGAGTATCTTATACATCTATTTTAAGATTTGTAGAGAATTAATGTAGATGTCTGAACTCAAGAAAACCTATGATATTAATTTTGATGTCATTAAGCAGGTGGCATGAGATACTGCTTATTATCCTGACCACAATCAAAGTTGTTAAGAATAAAATTAAAAAACCCACAATGCATCAAGAAAAATCCATTCTTCAGAGCATTCCAATCCATAACCAAACTATTCACATTTTATTAGGGGAATACTAGTTCTAAAAACACTGATGGAAAGACTTTTTATGAGTGTCTCAACTCTGTTTGTGTTGACTTTTCATTTAATTCCATTAACAAGTGGGTTTGTGTGTGCTTTATCAAATTTTACTGCAGTTAAGTACGCCTGTAGAAAATAGGTCAGGAAACTCCTTTTGTGACAACTAGAAAATTAGATTAAGATAGTTTTATTTTAGGTAGTCAGGAATCTAGTTTAACTATAAAAATTGTCATTGACAGTAATTCCATGTTATATCAATCTCCTTGAGTCCAGTGTCAAGGACCTTGTGCTTACAGAGAAACTCATGTCTAAAATAAACATGGTAAAAGTATATATGGTGGAAACATTTATTGGTGTAATGTTATTACAAATTGGATTACTGTAGAAATTGGACATTTAAATTATATTTGTCCATATAACTTATACAGTATAAGATCATTGCAAATAATAATAGCATGTAGACTAGGACTATGTCTTCACTGTAAAAAGGGTGGAATTTGCTTTTTCGTTTGGTTTGGGTTTTTACAGAGTGATAACTAACCCTGGTTAGGTAGGTGAGGTCAGCACTAAAGCCCCTGCCCAGGGTCAACCTCACTGCTACCTTGTGGTAAAACTATACTGCCTTGTCTGCACTAAGATTTTACAGCAAGAAGCTAATATGTGTTGGTTATCTTGCTATTGAAAAAAAACACCTTGTTTTGGCACTGAAGCTAAAGCCTGAGTATTTTAGAAGCTCTTATTTGGAAGCTTTCCTGTTACACTTTCAGTATGTACCTCCCATGACAGGAGAGTGATTGCAAGGATGGGGTTAATTGAGAGAGCCAAATGAACCAGAAACCAAAAAAATTAAGATCCTCACTGTAACAATGAATGAGCCTCCAAAACATCTCAGAAGCTCTGATTATCACTTCAAAATTCATATCCAAGCCTCACTGTTGTGAACCATTAGACTGCAAATCTCTTGAAAACAGACTCTCGGATTTCTTTGTTTCCCCAACACTGAGCAAAGGACAGTCCTACCCCAAAGAGCTTAATTTCACCAAATGTGCTGTAGACCTTGTAAATGAACTAGAGTGTTTCCTGTTAAAAAGTCATCCAATCTTCATTTAAAGTCTCCAAGTGATACCCTCACTTTGGGCATAATTAGGACCTTTGAAATATCTAGACTCTGGAACCTCTTGTTCCAATCCCCAAAGGGTCAGTTCAGCCCTTCATTCTTTCTCAGGTAGATAATTTGAGTCTCATACACATCCCACACACTGTTAGGTGCTATGGAAGAAATCTTGGTAGCAGAGGTTCCATGTTCTCTGTATTAAAAAAAGGGCCTGATTCTCAGAGTCACGGGAATTCCACAACCCCTAGTGAAGTCAGCACAGAATAAGCTTTCCTTTCCCCAACTCCTTCAGTGTTCTTTGCCAAAACTTTTCCCCAGCACTTGTGTGCCAATTTCCTTTTCTCCTTCCACCCCAGAGATAACTGCATTTCAGCAGTGCTGTATTTCTATTGTTTTAAAAGTGCTTTGGAATCTCTTGGGATACTGTGTAAATCTTAATTATAACAGACTTTCCAAAAAATCCAGCACAATCCTGGCTTTTATTCTGTAACTTAATTACATAAAAGAAATGTAGAAGAAGGTAATTTAATTTAACTGTGAGTTCAATTTGCTAAAATTAAAGTGCAGTTCTACTCTGAAGAGTGACTCTGTGAAAACGTTATTGTATCTCACTGATTTCTAAATCAAAATTTGTCCAGCTTACAAGGAAAAAGATGTCTTTCTAACAGCCAGCCCTGCAAACTCCCCCTGGAAACTGAAAAGCAAGCATTGTTCTTCCTGGCTCACCAGTAATAATAGTCCTGTAATTAGAACTTAGTTGATAGTTTTGTTGATGAGAAACTTACCTAAAGAATAAGAGCAGTAGCAGCCCAGCAACAACTGTTCTTTCCCTCCACCATGCTGGCAGTGACCTTATGCAACTTCTTTTATCTGTAAAACGACATGAATGATAGTTGCCATCCCTTCGGGTTGGAGTCCGGTTAATAAAGTGAAGTCCACATAATCAAAGAAGGTTTGCCTAGAAATCATGGTCTTCTAGACTGCAGCTTTGAACACATCTTCCTTTAGGCCAGGGAATGTTTTGCATGAGAAGTCTGTGTGATGTGTCAATGGAGTGCCAGCTGCAGTGTTCCACCTTCAGTCTGGAACTGGAGTGTAAACTGGTGGTATGAGTCAGCAAAAGAAAAAAAAAGTAAAAATCAAAATTAGTTAACCTAAGCAAATAAATAACTAAAGTCCCTATTGTGGGGTTCAGCCCAGTCCTATAAGCTCTGGGTCAGGCATTGTCCCCTCCCCAAAGTGTTCCCCTCTTTCCCAGAAAGCCATCCTCATGGTCTTTCTTCGGAGCACTTGCCCAGGGAGATAGGGAAGCTAAACTAGAGTTAATCCCCTGTGTAGCGGAGACAAAGGAGTGCCTCTATGCCCTGTCATGGGTGAACTGAGAACTAAATGTGAACTTTTCAGTAAATGTATTTGAAGCATTCTAGCAAGGAGGGAAATCAAGATTTTGTAACATTTATGGAACTGCTGCCCACATTGCTTAGCATAAATATTAAAGATGATTCCCAGTGTGTGCAGAAAGGCTATCAGATGCTTTTCAGAAAGCCCATGGTGAGAAATAATTCAGGGGGAACCAAAATCATCTTTTTCATGCATGTGATAGATTGAGTGGTGAATGAAGCAAAACTCAGAAGAAATCCTCTATGAAGGGAAAGGATTCTTATCTTTTCAGACTTTAATCCTGCCATTAAGAATTTTAAAAAAGGAAAACAACATTTCATAGCAGAAGGAGTGGAAATACGTTTGTTATATTCAGCCTACTTCATTGGGAAAACAGGTATTTTCTTGGGACCAGCAGGCTGCAAATTGACTGCTGGCAAAAATCTGAGTACAACATACAGCACAAGAAGATGATGATGAATTGGTCCATGCAATTTAAAAGGCTGTTTCCATTGATTAAAGCTTTGTTCACAGAACTGTGCCATATTAGCAATAAAATATTGTGCTTGTTAAGTTGTTTCTTAAAGTGGAATATCAAACTAAATTTTTTTTAAATGGCTGGTCGCTGACATCCTCTGGGACTTGTTAGCACAGAGTGTGACTACAACAGACAACAAATACTCACCGTGCAGGGCACTTAATTGTTTTCCTTTCTCTCTCCTTTCCATGGAGTACAAATACTTTGTGGCAAAAAAAACATGTTAGAAAAGAGACCACAGGCTCCCAGAAAGGATATCAAAGATTATGTGAAAGTTATTTTTACCTCTCCCAGTGAAAAACTGACCCTTTCAATAATCCCTTAGCTTTGTGGGTTGTGTTTCCTTTCTCTCTCTCTTCTCTATTCAAAATCTACTCTATTGAGGAATAGTACTTTCCCCAGTATAGACCACAGTCCTGCAAGTTGTCCCTTGTGTTTTCAATAAGGGTCTGTGCGGACATCCACCCATAGATAGCTCATTGCAAATGGGGTGCCAGGGAGTAGCAGAACTGAGTTTCTGTGAGCATTCCTACAAAAACTGAAGAAATGTTTAAAATATTCCATCTTAAAATATTAAAGCTGAAAGAAGATTAAATACCTAAGACTTAAATCCCACAATCCTGCCAACTCTTATGCATTTGATTAGTTCCTTTGTGTTCAGTAGGACTAATTATATGTGTGTGTGTGTGTTTAGCAGGACTGAGACCTTTCGCTTTTCACCATTTATACAATTTTACTATTTGCATTACATTCAGATGGGACAATGACAACAGACTAGCGAGTTTCACATTCTGGTTATAATGCATTAACACAATGCTGAAATGTTTACACTGCAAGCACTTGTCTTATGCATAGGCTTTTAAGAGTTTCACAAAAAAATATTTCTATTAGGTTTTGTAAAGTTTCCTGTTCAAAATCTATCACACTATATGTCAGGGTTTCTTTAAAGATCATAACAATGAACCAACACAACCCCCTACCACATGTCAATCTTTTGTGGATTTTATTATAAAGAGGTAAAAGGATACTTGAGATAAAGACAAAACCTTTCCTGCCTCTGGGTATTTTGAAAGGTAATGGCACAGCTCCTGTGTTTCAATGCACCTTAGGTAACAAAAGCAGGCATATTTTGTGTGTGGGCGGGATGAGGTCTCTGTCCACTTCCCATTGGATTGCATCCACACACAAAAAAATCATAAGGGTTAGCAATGAAACTGACAACTATTTTGGCATTTATCAGAGAGGCCAAAGACTGATAAAGGCATGAGGACTAAACTACTCCCCTCTAGAGTCGGTCCCTTCACTTTAGAGTTGAAGCACATTGCCAAAGTTTGCACGGCTTATGCCCATACTTTTGCTGTCAATCCAGCACTAAAAACTCATCTTCCTTTTAACTCATCATCAGTAGAACTCATCTATTTAAAACAAAGGAGGCAGTCCAGTCCAGTAACATTGGTCAGGATAATAGGGTAGCAGGGTGATTCTGTTGACTCACTGTGTGGGGAAGTGCTGATTGATTTTTGATGACACACTGTGGCTGTGTGTCTCTAACTCCACTTTGGGTAAAGGGGAGGTAGAAGAATTCTCTGTCAGAGGGATCTAGGATGGTTTTTATAGGGAAACCATAGGAAGAGCAAAGCTTGAGGGGGGAAACTCAGGCCCAGGCTTACATTAATGATGGAGATACCAGTTAAACCCAAATCTCAGGAAGAGGACTAATTGCACAATGGAACTATCCCAATTTATACCCACTGAAGAACTTGGCCACCAGCGATAGATTCTGTCCACATTAGCATGGGAATAACACTGGCTTGCAGTCAGCATCAACCTAGATTTGCAGATGTTTATTCATAAAATAGAAGGTATTTAAAAAACAAAAAGCAAACACCCAAACACATACTAGTACATCACTTCCCACAAAAAAAAATTTAAATGGGCTCAGAGGCTAGTCATTTCTGTTTAGCTGTCTCAGCAGTAACTGATGGAAATTAAACAAATTGAGTAGAGATTTCACTAAAACTTAGTTCAAAGGATTACCCAGGCAGTTAAACCAAAGAGGATTTAAAAGATAACTCTTCCGCCCTTATTGGCAGGCCAGTGGCAGAGATTGTCAGAGGGTCTTTGAATCCCAACTTCTGTTTTTCCTTAAAAACATTGCCTAACTACTGTATATTGAAGAATTTGTTTAGGGGTGGATTTATCAAAACACTCTTTGTAAAATCAGTCCAACATGGGTTAATCAGACTCATCACAAGGGAGCTTACTTGCCAGTTAGAGATTCGACATCACTTATAAGTTAATCACAGTGATAACTGGAAGTTTGTTATTGACCCGCTATATGCTGATTTAAATTATGGCATCAAGGAATTATTCTGTCCAACAACGCAAATGAAGAGCTCACAGTAAATACCACCATACAGCATATTACCAACACTGGGTTTGAACATAGGCCTTTATTCATTTAAAAAGATAGATGTGTTATAATAAGAACTGAGTATTAAATATGTAAACAAAGACCAGCATGCATTTTTCTACCATGGATATTTATTGGTATCAACATGGCACAGTTTTTTATAATATAATTTATATTGAGTATTTTAATTTATAGAGTGGGCATATGTCAAGAAAGGAAGTTGAAAATCTCATCTCAAAATTCTGTGCCAACTGTTGTTACAAACAACAGCTAGGATTGCTATAAAGGAAAGAGATTGGAAGAAAAGTGTGTGTGGTTTTGTTTTTTTTTAAATTGACAACACTTTGGGTAAAATCCTGCTGCACTGAAGTCAGTGGAAAAACTCCCATTACTCACAATGTGGTCGGGATTTCACCTTGTGTATCTAGTTCAGTGGTTTGCAGCCTGTGGTCCGCGGACACCGAGGGGTCCATAGACTATGTCTAAGGGGTCTGTGAAAGGTTGTTGTTACCACTGGTGTACAAGCTCTTCCTGTCATGCCCCCCACCGCACCATTAATATCTGCCTGTGCCCCTACTCCCTTACTGCACAACCAAGGCTTCCTGAGCAGTGGACAGCTTCTACCTTTCAGTCAGGCTGCAGCAGTAGGGCAGGCATACCACCTGCCCCCTACCCCTCCTGTGACTTACCCAGGGTACAATCTGGACTGTTGAACAGCTATGTCGCCTTGATTCTCTAGCCTTGGATGTCTTTTACACTGCTTTGCTCTCAAAGCATCCACTCCTGGTTTGCTCACTCAGCCTTTAGCATGTAAAATCACTCCCAGCTGAATACATGAATGCCCTCCTGGCCTTCCATTAATTACACACAGGGTGAAACCCACATATTCCTGGTCCTGGCCTTGTTCCGTATAAATACTCATTGCCTCAGAGAGATATTAACTCTATAGCCGAAAGGATGTGGGAAACCCAGATTCATAGCCTTGCTTTCCTTGATTTGAATAGGGGACATGAACCTGAGTCTCCCACCTTCCAGGTGCATGTCCTAAACTCAGGCTAGGGTGTCTCTCTCACCTTTCGGCCCTGACCCCCAGGCCTCAAAAATCTTCTCGACAAGGGTTTAGTTGAAACCAATATGTTTCCATGCAAAGTTTTGGTTTGACAAATCGGCATTTTCCAATGGAAAAAATATTTTGTCAAAAAATTCCTGACCATCTCTAATTAGCATATTGATGACACATCTCAAAATTCCTGTAGCTACTTTAATACTGGGTGAGAGAGGTTGGTCTGGTTTTTCAGAGGCTCTATGCACACGTAGATCGCACTGACTTGAACTGGAACTATGCTGCTCAAAACTTGCATGAAAATCATGACCCAAGGGCACTCAGTGTTAACTGTAATAAAAATAGCACCCATTCCCCAATTTATTTACAGAAATCAACTCCTTCACTGAAAACGTACTCAGTAAAAATAAAAAGGCAGTTGTCAAAGTAAGTAACATCTTAGATTATGTAAATGGAGCAATATATTTTCACCATTTGTGCTGGTTATGGTTGGTATTTCTCTCAGCTTTGGTAATTAAGATAGTTTGTAAAAAGCAACAGAGCCCTGTGGCACCTTATAGACGAACAGATGTATTGGAGCATAAGCATTATGCTCCAATACATCTATTCGTCTTTAAGGTGCCACGGGACTCTTTGTTGCTTTTTACAGATCCAGACTAACACGGCTACCCTTTTGATACTTAAGATAGTTTGTTTAGTTTCACTTGGATTTACAACAATCTATCACCAGTCAGTTCCACTTTCCAGCTCCTGTAAAATAGAACAATATTTGGTGTCTCAACCATATAGGGGAAGGTTCAACACTAAAGAATCTTCAAACTATGCACTTATATGTAAAAATAAACCTTTAAATCACTTTTATACATAATACTTTATCAAACTTTTTAAAAATATGATCCTAAAATTAGATGACATTGTCCCTTTTACTAGTGCTCATGCAAGTCTGTTTAATCATGCTAGATAAAAGACCAGATTTTATAAAGGAGGAAAAAGTTGATCAACTAAATTAAGGGTAAACTTTGAATGCTTTGTCAATCTGTACAGCTGTTCATATAATGGAATTCAGATGCAAAATGTAATTGTGGATGTTACTTATGGAAAATATTCATGGTTTAACAACAATGCATACACTCAGACTCTCAATCTATAAACAGAAAAGCTTTTTAAAATTTACATTTGGATTATCTGTACTCAGACAGGGATGGACTCATTGCAGCAATCTTGTACTGGTACTGGCAGCCACAAACAACTGGGGTAAATATTGAAGCAATTGTCATGCTAGCATGAAATCGAAACACAGTTTCCTTAACCGAGTGCCAAGTCAAACCTAATACACATTGCCATGAATGTCACGCAACACTTAATAGAAAAATTGACTTGCAAATCTGGCCTAAGTAAGATAGGTGCAGAATTTGTTGTAGTATACTCAAATACACCACGCGTGCAATACAACTAATTTAGTGCTCTAAACAGTGAATGCTAGTTCTGAAAACCACTTAGTTGATTTTAACTTCACAGTTTTGTATCTATTGTATTTAGGAAATAATGAAAATTGGAAATTAATTAGGCAACCATAAGGATGGTTTTAAGGTCCCTCTACTGTAAGCAGAAAATTCTAGAAGTGCTGAAATTTAGTCTAGCAAATGAGATGTAACAATATAGGGCAGACTTTTGGAGCTCTGATAATAAAACAGTGTTAACTCCTGAGTGTGAGTGCTTGAATTTACTTCCACAAGACACTCCAGTAGCATTTCCATTGGGTTTTAACACTTACTACTATAAAGATCTCAGTTTAATGTGGATTTTGAAGTCTGGCATAATGGAGAAAAGGGTATAGAGTATTTAGAAGTATCTTGGTATACTGAGCAGGTCTGGACTTCAAGAAGAGTGCTGAAGATCCATGGGATATACTGTGAAGATCTTATCAGAACCTAGTGTCATTCACAGATCGTGGGTGGCCAGACCTAGGAGAGAGAACCAAAGTCTGCAGTCACAAGGCAGGAGTCAAGCGTTAGCTAGGTCGGTACATCAAGAGGTCAGAAGCAGAAGACAAACTAGGGATCAGAACCATGAGTCAGGAACCAGAGTCAGGATACTGGCGGGGTCAGAGGCAGGAAACACACTGGTGGTCAGGAATCACGAGTCAGATGCCAAGAGCTCAAGCTGTGCAGAAAGACCAGAGCAGGGTAGAGCTCAGTTGTCAGACAGCTTCCTGTTTCTGCTGCTGGATTAAGTAGGGCCAGAGGTCCAATCAGTTGATCTGAGACTCTGCCAGACCTCAGGGGTAGAGTCTCACACTGGGTTTCATGATCTCAGGTAAGCTATTGTCAGCTGGTCTATAGGCTGCTCCTATAGACTTTGAGGGCCTATGGTTTTGACCTCTGGATCATGACACCTAGAAGATAGTTGGCTTTTAAAACTGAAGATCCATGTCTTTTGGTAATACTGCTTCTCTAAAGATGTTGCCTGGTTTGGCTCCTTATTGCAAGTCTGGTAGAAGTCCCCTAGCCACCCGAGAGGGCCTCTGTTGGTCTTTCCGTACCATCCCATACATATAAACACTGCCCTTGAAAAGATCCATGCAGTGACTGGTGAAGGAGCTTGTCACAGGAGCTGAACCTCATTGGCTGTGCATTAGTTCTTCCGCTGAGGCCTAGTTTGTCAGAAATCCTTTCTCAGCTACCTTGCCTTCCTGGCAGATCAAATTAAAATTATCCTAATTTTTGAAGGTGTATGCCTTTGATGCTTCGGTATTTGTTTTATTAACTGATCTAACATAAGGCTGATCCTTCCCTATTTACTGTTCTTGGGTCAGATTTTGTGCTGTCCTGAATTTAGGGCTAGACACTGATTATCTTGTACTTTTCACAGCTACAGGTGTCTCCAAAATTATGGGAGGGTGCTGGTTTTGAACAGGTCATCTGATTTTCAAGTTGTTAGGTTTTTTTAAACTGAGTTCAATGGAGCAACACTGATTTACAGCAAGTGAGAATCTAGCTTTTTTTACAGAATTAAAATTCTCAAGTTTTCAGCTCAACAAATTTAAAAAAAAGTAAAACTCAGACAAACTGAAAAACATCAACTTCAATGTAAGGTCCAACATTCCCCTTTATTCTGGGTCTTCATTAATTTTTTAGACAATGCTTACTTCCTGTGGAGAAGGGATATACCAAATGGCCAATGAAAGCAGACAGCAATGTGAAGAGTTTCCACAATCTCTTCCCAAGCTACATCACTTCTGTTCCTAAACAGGGGAATGTAGTCACCATGACTGTCAGTTCAGTTTACATAATTTTTTTCTTTTTTTTAATATTCAGGATCAATTTGAGAAAAGTTTTTTATTTTTAAAGTTTCATCTAAGCCGAGTCTAGTTATTGTGTCTTTTCTCTCCTAGCCCTGTGTGCAATGTTTTATCAGAAAACAAAAACCAGACTTCATTTCAAACATAAAAGTGGAAACAAAATGTTTATAGACTATGAATGCATGCAATAGGACATCTGTGAAGAAATGTTCTAGACTCTTCCCACCCCTTTTATGTCTAGTTTTTTCTAATTTTTTTTCCTGGTACAGAACTTTAGATTTTTCTGTCATCTACTTTCCAGTAAGTGAAAGCACAGAAGTTTGTTTTACTGTATTAAATCTACTAATTGGGATATAGAGTCTGCATTCCATAGAGACATCTGTTCAGCTATGAGTGAATTATTTATAAGCCATTTAATAGGAGTATTGCTGTAAAATATTTTAAAATGTAGTTTAGACTCTAAATCAAAGTAAATAGCAAACAAATCTAGGCTTTCCTTAGAGAATCCCTGGAATTTTTCCCATTCTTATTTTAAAATTCTCCCTGTTATGTAAAATGTTGTAGCAGAGCTACTGTGGGTTCAGGGCAAAATCTGAAACTGAAGGCTGCCCCAACTTCTAAACAAATTGCCATGAAGATGAAAGTTTAAGAAAAGGGGAGGAGATTGGGGAGGAGCATAGGGAAATCAGAAGGCCTACTCCTGAGGGATTGCTGCTCTCCCTGCAGTCCCACCTCTCCATGCAATCTGGCTCTACTGCCAGTGGGAGCAGTAACCCCAACCCTGCTGTTACCTCTGGTCTCTCAGCCTAGCAGGTCACTTTGGGCCCAGCGTGATAATGGCAGTGACAGTGTGATCTGGGCCTGGTTGGGGCAGACAAGTCACTGTCGATGGTAGGCACCAAACCTGAGTAGTGCTCTGACCCCATGCACCAAGTTACAGTGCATCTCACTCAAATTTGGCCTAGCCATCCCATCATCATCTTGAGGACCCTCACAAATGGGGGCCCTGCGGCAAACTGCCCTGTCCCTCTTCCCCCTGGTCCACTCTGTGTTGTAGCAGAATAATCAGTTTCTCTCAAGTTCCTTCCAATACGAAACCCATGTTTTTTTTCTGGGAGCAAACTAGAGCCATGTTTAAAAAAAAAAAAACCTTTCACAATTAAGGAAATTGATGTGGAAATTTTTTCCCTCAAGTTTCATGAAAAGCTATATATTCTGCAATTTATCTCAAATTATGCATCTTTTCCCACAAAAAAAAAAGAATACTTCATACTTTCATGGTGGGATCTCAACTCACTTTTACAAACATTGAGGCCTGGTCTACACTGGGGGGGCGGGAGGGGGCGAGGGGGATCAATCTAAGTTATGCAACTTCAGCTACATGAATAATGTAGCTGAAGTCGATGTTCTTAGACCTACTCACCATGGTGTCTTCACTACGGCGAGTCAACTGCTGATGCTCCCCCGCGGACTCCACCTGCGCCTCTTGTGGCAGCGAAGTACAGGAGTCGACGGGAGAGTGCTTGGGGATCGATTTATCGCGTCTAGACTAGACACGATAAATCGACCCCTGATGGATCAATCACTGCCCACCAATCCAACAGATAGTATAGACATATCCTGAGTTTCTCAAGATTCCTTTGGGGTTAGTATTATGATTAGTATAAAAAGAAAAAAATCCTCGCTTATGAATGTCTGAAATATCATGTGATAAAATGAATTGCTTTTCTTACCACCTCATCCCATGTTACTCAATGAAATCAAAGGAGGAGAATAATATATTTTTTAGGATGAAAATAAAATATTACAGCAATAAGCAGCAAAGTTGAAATACTAAATTTCTTTCAAATGTTTTTATACGAACAATTACAGGGCTAGGGGAGCCCATGCTAGATGAGGTTAAACAGTGCAAGCTTCTAGTTTTGTCTAGCAGTTTGAGTGTATTGGAAAGAGATTGAAATCAGGATAAGACCTCAGTCCTGCAAATATTTTAGCATGTGTATAACTTTACACAGGTGAGTTGTCCCACTGCAGTCGCTGGGACTTCTCATGTGTAGCAAGTAAAGCATGTGCTTAAACTGTTCCAGGATTGGGACCAAAATATGGTCTTCAACGTAATATTTTAAGTGACCCAAAACTTATGTACATTTAATTTTATACACATATATAGTACCAAAGAGGCCAATGAGAATACTTGTGCATAAAGTTAAACATGTGTGTACATATTGGCATATCTGGGCTGAAATGTATTGAAGAATTTTTAAAACTTGAGACCTACTTTTATGTTGAAAAGCTAGAAGGTTACATCTGGTTTAAATATTGCTGGATGACATAATTTGAGCATTTTGTCAAATTTTCAAATTATTATATTGTTTAAAAGATTAGAATGTATTCTAGGGTATTTGGTACTTGTTTCAGGAGATAAACTGCTGTAACATCTCTATTAAATATTTCCTCTAATGTAGCAAACTCTATTTTGGTGGGTGTAAACACTTAGATCATTTTTACAAATTTATATATACATACACGTTTGACTCATCTTTCCTCTCTCTATCCTTTTAACAGTAACACTGAAATATATTAAGCTTAAAAAAGGCCCTTAGCTAACAGTCTCCTGATGTTAAAAAAATAAATAACTAAAGCTCTAGTAAACATTTCCACAGAGAATATCTCCTGTACTATCAAGAACATAATACCAGACCGAACTCAGCATAGCCTTTTTCCTAAACAGATTTACATAATATCAATTATAATAAACCCAACAGGGCATTATACCCATATAGTTCTGTTACTGAAAGCAAACAAAACTAAAATAGGTGCTCTGAGGGTGGCAACATTTGATAAATAAATGGATTTTTTTTCTGATAAAATCCAATAAGTTATTGTTTAATAATTGGAGCTATAAGTTTTAATAATGGTTTCACAAGCCTAACTGTTACATCAGATCTTCAATATTCCATCAAGGGAGCTTGGTTTTTTCTAAACAAAATCTCATTATATTGTTTCCCCCTTCCCATTATGTTAGACCTAAAGAAGTATTGTCCCATGTTTATTCCTGTCTGACAAGGAATTTTCTTCTCTAATTGGATGCCTTTAGTCATGTCAAAAAGTTGTTAATTATCATAATTAGCTCAAAAGTAAGTGTCAACAGTTTAACTGGTGCATTGCAGACCTGGCTACATCCTTGAAAGAAGAGGTGTGCTGCTGCCACCCACTCTCAGAATACTGTTTTTCCTAGAGCAATGGTGGGCAACCTCCGGCCTGCGCCGCTTCTCACAGCTCCCATTGGCCAGCAACGGCAAACTGCAGCTCCTGGGAGTTACAGGCAGCTGTGCAAATGTAAACAAACAGACGGCCCACCAGCAGATTACCCAGATGGGCTACGTGTGGGCTGCAGGTTGCCCACCACTGGACTAGAAGGAGGTGCATTGGACTGGGACACAGTGGGTTCCAGTCTTAACTCTTCCATTTGTTGCTGATAATATTTCTGTGCACTTCACAACCCTTATTACAGGCCAAGACTCCATGTCCTTATCCCAAGAGGTATGCCACTATTATTTCCTCCTATTGTACAAATAAGGTAACTGAGAGATTGGTAAACATCACTTCATGCAGAGCAAGGAATAGATGTCTGTCTATACTCTGACAGAGACTTTCATCAGCACTACATATAAACTTTAAGATGGCATATATAGTTATATGCAAATTATTAATAAATGTGCAAATCAGATCATTAAATCATTTGTATAAATATCACATGGAGCATCACAAAACTTGGAGTCACACATGCAGCATCACTACTGATTAAAAAAATCAGAATCTAATATGAGAGGCATTTTATTTTGGTATGATTGGGTGGGGCTTGGAGTGTGGGTGGGTTTTGACAGAGTAGCACCACTACTTTCTTCCAAGTCTGACCCATCTCTAGTAAACACGGAGAAAATCATCCAGTGAATGAATTAACTTCCAGTACAAAATTTTCATGGCACTGTCCTTCCCAAATTCCCACTGTAAACGTACCTGACAGATGTCTGCAGTTTACAAACATTTGTTACTGTTTGAAGCCTCTGTGCTTTGAGAAGCACATTGAGAAACTGCCAAAAAATTATCTTTCAGCATTGTTAACCAACTAGATAGATAATCTTTCAAGTGTGTATTATATATAATGACAATGTTCCAAACCATTATCCCTGAGACCATCTGTAACCACCAATCAGACAAGAAACTATACTTTCTAGAATGAATCTGGTTCAAAAAAATCTGCATCTTTCCAAACTCCATATGCTAAAGAGATCCACATTATTCATGCTCCTGAAGTGTATGCTTTCTATTTGTTAGAAATACTTTGTTCGTTCTAAATCAAGTTGTAGGCACAGAGCTGGGATAGTCAACAGGCCAAATCCGGACCGCCAGATGCTTTTGAACGGACCCTGAAATCTTTTTATTTACTTATTATTATCATTATTGTTTTCGATGGTGTCTGGATCTTGGCTATACCTTGACCAAGAAAGTTGGACCTTGACAACAAAATTTGACTCTCCTTGGCATAAAGAGTATGGTGATGGACACTCTGTAAATGCTTGTAATAATAAAAACAGCAGTGTGAGCAAGGAATGCACATTTAGAAGAAGATTTTCCAAACCCTTTAATTATATAAGCCGTCCTATTAAAATTAGTGAGACTACTCTCCTATTATTAAATATTACTCACACCAATAAGGATTTGCAGAAACAGGCCTTTACTGTATAAAGGTTATAAACCAAAGCATAGGTATGGAAACACATATTAATGGACCAAGACTGCAAGCTTCTCACTCACTGGGAAGTCCCATTTAACTCAATGGGAGTCACATACACAGCATTATTAAAAGACACGATTTGATTTTTGGCTGGCTGTTACCTGTTAAGCCTACAAGTGTTTTATTAGTGAAACTGATAGATGCAAGCTGGTGTTTGCAGACAGAAACCAAACTGGTTATAGAAATGGGAACTTTTTTCCTTTAAACACAGAGTATATTAATAGTATGTCAAGGTTATACATTCAATTTTTCAACAAAACTTAAAGATTAAATTCATAACCTCAATTCTTCTCTTTTGAATATTCACCAGAATATAGGTCCACTGATTTCAGTGGCATTTTATTTGTCTTTAACAGTGATAAATTTGGCCCATAGTCGAATCTGTGATACACGCACAGTGGCAGTGGGGGCAGGGGAAACCTATGTTGTGAAACTCTGGACATTGTCATTTGTAGAACAGAATATTTCAGCCTCTAAAGCCAGTTCAGGTTGTAGTCTTAAAAACAGCACCTATATGTAGTATTCCTACAGAGCTCCTTCTTTGGCAGGGAAGGGAAAAAGATGCTTCCTAACCGGGGGCGGCTCCAAGCCCCAGCACTCCAAGCGCATGCTTGGGGCAGCATGCCGCGGGGGGCGCTCTGCTGGTCGCCGGGAGGGCAGCAGACAGGGTGCCTTCAGCGGCATGCCTGCAGAGGGTTCACTGGTCCCATGGCTCCACCGAAGCTGCAGGACCAGCGTACCCTCCGCAGGCACGCCTGCGGAAAGTCCACTGGAGCCACAGGACCGCCAAGTGGCAGAGCGCCCCCCCCCCCCGCGACATGACGCCGTGCTTGGGTCGGTGAAATGTGTAGAGCCGCCCTTGTTCCTAACATATCAAACAGGAAGCACTATTGTGTACCATAAGTATCATATCAGCCATGAAAGAAATGGAATAAACACATCCTACTGGGTGAGGCCAAACTGACTTGTCTATCAGATGACTTGTCCACTTATATATACAAGGTTTAACTCCTTGACCTGTAGTGTACATATAATATGAGAAGTGAACTGTCAGGCACAACCAATTGGTTTGGGTTTGTGTTATACACAATGCATAAGCATGAGTTATACTGTAGGGAAAAGGAGTCGAAACTCCAAGTAGGATTAGAAATTTGGATACTTATGCCACAGTCTAGAATTAATCAGTTGCACAGCTTGCTATTTGCTAATATCTTCCTGGACAAGATGAAGTCAAAATAAGGTCAAACTAATTAATATTGAACAGGTACATGTAATGAAGTGTAGTCTATATAAGGGAGAAATTATACCACTGGTGAGAGGTTGGTTTGCTGCCAGAGTCAGAGCCATCAGCGGTTAAAATTTGTCTTCATAGGAAGCATTGGAATAATGAATTCTGATTAATAACATAATGAAGATTTCTGATTTAACCCTGGAATTAGAGCAAGATGAAAGGTTGCTCCAATGCTAAGGTTAACAGCTTGGTTAAGAAGGCTGTCTTGTCCAATAAAAATTTTATTTCCTTTTGAGACCTACAAGTTCTACTTACACACTTAGACCCTACCAAAAGTTCCTACCTGAATATTGTTTTCTTGTTCACACTAATACATTTCAATGCACTTTATCATCCACCTATGGAACTCTCTGGCCAGGATATTACTGAGTTGAACTCTTTACTAAGATTCAAAATAGGATTAGACAATTACTTGTGTGCATTTGCAGTTACGTCAGCAATGATGTACGTCACAAAGGTTATCAAGCCTGATGATCCAAAGAAATAAGCTGAGGAAATCCCTCTCCATAGTACAATATTGCACAACTGGATACATGCATGCGGATTGTGGTAGTGTTTTGCCTTCATCCAAAGGAGAGCTATTTCAGCAAACTTTCTTCTCTAAGGAGAAAAGGGGAAATGGTTTTCCTGAATGTTTTTGTGAAAACTTTCCTCACCATTTTCTAGCCAGCTCTACTCTGAAGCTTCAGGAATAGGCCATTGTCAAAGGAAGGTGTGATGGGGCCTATATGCTCCATCTCTGGTTGAACCACAGAGGGGTTAACCCACTTGCCTTGGTCTAAAAAGAAACCCTAGCTCGGCGACTGAGGCATCAGGCCTGCAGAAAAAGCTGACAGGTGTTGACTGTGAGGCTGCTGGAAAATAGAGCCAAGAGCTGGGCCTCATAGGCAGGGAAATCTTAGAAAGCCCAGGCTTCCAATAGAGCAGGGAGGTGCTCCTGGGAAGAAAGAGTGGAGTTTCTTCCCAGACAAGACAGGACAGGAACCAAACCTGGGCATAAGACCTGAGGACTCCCCTTTATTCTCTTTCAACTTGCCCCAGGGAAAGACTGGCATATGGCCACCACGCAGAGGGGGGGGATCTTGATTGCTTCTGTAGGAAAGCTGGTTTCACCCTTTTACTCTTAGGTTCCGGGCCATTTCAATCTGTTAAGAACAGAAATTACATCTTATTGTCTATGCTGTGAAGAATATCACATCTGAAAGAAATGTGGAAGCATTTTTAAGTTGTATCACAAGACAAAAGTAAGTAAAGTAAACCACCTAATACCTGAGAAAATACATACAGGTCATCCAGCCACAGGCAATTTTCTCCCTCCCAAATCTCATTGTTCGGTGTTACATGAAGGCAGAAAAATGTAAAATGCATATAAGTTTTCACTAAAGAATCTTTAACAATTGCAGAGGAAAGTAGTCATGACACAATGCCACCCACAATTTTAAAAAGGTCTAAGCCCATCCAATCACATGGCCTCCATCTTTCTTCTCACTAGCCACCTCCAGATAGACCAGTCTTCCTCTCAGAGAACTGGTGACGCTCTAACATGGATATGTTACTACAATTCCTTTTGATTTGCCTATGTATATACTGCCACCGTGGACGTCAATGGGATTCTGAAGGTCCAATCCTTTAGTTCTTACTCGTGTGATTAGTCTTTAACTTCACTGGGACTACTTACATGAGTAAGGACTACAGGACTGTGTAAGGCTTGAAGGATTGCACTAATAGGTCCTGATTCTACAAACTGCTACCCTGTGAGTAGTCCCATTAATTTGTATGTTCCTGTGTACTGTATTTAGGAGTGTATACCCATGGAGCTATATTCTGCCCGCAGAATTTGTCATTCAAATTTTTAATCAAATGAGATTACATGTATTTTACAGAGAACTGTCTGGCTCAGAATCTACAGGCATAAACCATTCTTCTCTGTGTTTTTTCTTCCATAAAGAATAGTATTTAGCAACATTTGACTTAATTACACAAGTGTTTAGACACATTTATTATTAATTTAAGCTATTTATTATTAATTATGTTCTGTAATAAAAGTAGGACTAAAATGGTTTAATTTGTACAGTAATGGTTCATGAGAAACAAAATGTAATTCTAGCATCAATTTCAGTTGCAGTGCTTTGAGACTGTCAGAAGAGATTTGGATTTGTAACTACAGGAAGCCATTCTTTAAATCTCACAGGCAAACAGATGCACACAGTGTTTGTTTACGGTAGCTCATGTCTTACTGTTATAATCATTTAATAAGTACGGTAAATATGAACAGTGCTGTTTACCAGTCAGATTGTTTTCTCTTATCACAGTTTTTTGTTTCATTTTTTAACAGTTTTAAAAGGTCGACACTTTGAAGGGAGGGAGATGTGAAGGAGCGATAAACTGCTAGAACTCAATCCTGTCTCAGCAGAGGCATTGAGTCACTAGATGGAAAAAATTTTTCTATCTTATTTTTTTTTTTGTTTCTGGAAGTCAGAGGGTACGAGCACTATCCCAGAATCAATAACATTGGGCACAGATAGTCTAACAAGTGACAAGTTGTTCTAATTATGTTATGAGCATGTTAGCTATTATAAAATCACAGACCGTGATCAGAACTACTTAGATTGCAAGCTCTTTGGGGTAGGAACAGTCTTTTCGTCACATGTGTAGAGACATGGTGCCCTGACCCGTGACTGGTGCTTCCAGGCACTACTGCAATACTAATAAAGAAACTACTGATAATTAAACTAAGGTTGGAATTTTTAGCAATTGTTCTGGGCCTCACTGAGACCCCAAATTTCATACAAGGAGGTGACTTTCCTCACATAGATCTACCACTTGCCAAACACCAGGGGATGCTGTTCTTCACTCCCTTTCCCAGGGTGTTGTATCAACCAGGCAAGGTACTAACAAACTTCAACAGGACTTTATTTTTAAAGTGGAAACCTCTTTACCAGCGCAATGTTGGGAAGGGGGGTGGAACTGCTGGGGATGCACATCTCCTTTCCTCTCCCCTCCCCTCCAAGTAGCTCCATAGAGGTTCTACAGGAAAAATAATGCAGGCTGGAAAGCTGTTGCATTTCTTGTGGATCCTCTTTAGTGGGAATCTCCTAGAATGGGGGGGGGGGTATGAGTGAGTGGTCTCTCCAGCCCCTGAGGCCATGCTATTAGAGGGAGGGGAAAGGGTAGTAGGCTCCAGAGCTAGCGCATAGGCACAGGAGACTCTGCTTTGATGGTCCGGCCTTCTGCAGATCTATAGGGCCTGTGGATCACAGAAGGAAGAGTTTTCCTTCCTCTTAGCCCTCCTTTCCATGGATTTTACTGAAGGAGGCATCAGTCTACACTTGCGGTTGTAAGGACATTAGGCTGCTTGGCTTAATACCAGACGGCTTCAGTAGAAATGAGGGGAAACAATCTAGCAAGTAGGGATAGGCAAATTTCAGATAGGTCCATTGCCTGCCAGTGGTCAAATAATCATTCAGAAATATGGATGCTCAAACATATAAAGTTGGTTGGCAAAATTGGGCTTGCAATCTCACATGAACACTTTCCTCTGCCAGTAATTCAGTGAGTCATTTATTCAATAGATTTAAGCCTCTCTCTGTTCACAAAATGTCCATGAGCAATGTATAATTTTCTCAAGTTTATTTGCTATTCAAAATTATTCACTGTATCATTAATTTTTGGTCTATACAGGTTGTTCTTAAGTGATTCATTATGAATATTCAGTGTTTTAAATTCCAGCTTTGCTGGTTGTTACAACTGGACATAATTAGAATTCTAGAAATGTACATCTGGAAGGGACTTCAACGGGTCATCTAGCCCATCTTCCTTCCTCCCATCCCTACCTCCCCCACCCTGCCCTCTGTACTGAGGCAACATTAAATGTACTTTAACATTCACTTATCATTGTTCCTGATCCCCAGTTGGTTAAGAAATAATACTAAGATCACTTTCTGGTGTGCATACTCACAATTATGAGTTCATAATTTGCTTCCAGTAAAGATTATCTACTCTAAATTTAAAACTTGCTGTTTTTCTGTAAATATTCCAGCTAGTGAGGTAGTTTGCTAGAATATTTACAAAAAACAAACACAGAAGGGGTCCTAACACAATCAAGGCAAAATCATCCTTCCCCATCAAATATTATCAGAAAATGTTGAGGTATATTCACTCGGCTCTCCTGTTTGAGATTTTTCCAATACATTTACTTGTGATTCTAGCCAGAAATAGTGCAAGCACAGCTGCTCCTATGTTATTTCAGTTCTCCCAGTCCTGGCTAAAATCCAGGAGTGTGAAAAGATATCCATTTCAGAACACTGCCCCTTCCCCCCCCCCTACAAATTCTGTTCTCCTTCAACAACAGGCAGAAGTGTGAGGGGTTAGAGAGTGGCATAGGTTGTTCTTATTTTACCGTAACTAGTTCCCCACTCCCTACAAAATAATTATTACACATTAGCCTTGATAATCCACAGAACTGGAAATGTCACTAAATAATCCCCCTCTGAGTCTGAGGCCTAGTGCTAAGGCATCTCCTGAGAAAAATTGTCAAGGTACACAGAACATTCTGACAGGGACTATGAGAACCGTCTGCTGCTGTTCAGAGAAAGGGTTCCTTTTATAACAAGAAGTGATTTGTTGCCAGCTAGCTCCCAGCACACAATTTCCATCCTACTAGCAGACACTATATGCCACCAGCACTAATGAAATTGTGAGTTTCTCAAATGAATAATGATCTTAAAACTCTGCACCAGAAAATTCACAGTTCATGCATGTCACCAATTTCCACTACATTTATTTCTGCAAAAATATATATTTGTTAATGTAATAAACTACAATATGATCAGTGCAGAAAACATTATGTTGCATTCTGCAAATACAGCTTTCATGATCATTGCCATTCCTAAACAGTTTTCAAATTTTAGGAAGAGCAAATTTAGTGAACAGCTCAGACTGAAGGTAGCTGGAGGTTGGTAAAAACTTTGGGTTATTTGCACTGGAAAACATAACTTTTCTATATTACAGATATTCTGGAAGATGATTATTTGTTGACATTTCAATGGTGCATAAACACTCCCATCTCTTTTGGGGTCTCTTAGTGATTTGGTAATAAAAATAGTTGGGGATAAAAAACAAAATGGAAATATTTTTGCAAAAAGTTAATTTCTTTTTTCATTGAAAAATTTTGAAATGAATAGATAGATAAATAAATAGATGGGTGGGCAGTATCTTACCATAGTGTGTGAAAATGCACTGCACTTTGTAGGTCTGAGCGCTCACCTTAGTTCCCTCATTTGCTGTTTGTGGCAGTTCATCAGGTTGAGAGAGCAATCCAGTCAGATTACTTCACTGACCTTGGATACCAGCGGGTCCATGAACTCAAACCAGTTTACTTCTCCTGAAGGTAGAGCATTTTTCCTTCTCTAGCAACAAGCAATTAGGATTTGTTTCCTGATAACAAACAAAACCAGAGTGTGGTTCACTTTAAATGAAATAATCTTTATCTTAAAAAAAGAGAAGAAGCCTGGAAAAAATAAAGCACTTAATTATTCTTGTATAGGTAAATACCATGCAGAGCCTCATTGGAGCAAAGTAGGAACCTTAATTACACAGAATATAGGTAACTATTGCTGGACTGGGTCATCTTATCTCAGAAGTCATTCCCTCTGCCCAAGTTGAAAGCTGCTCCTTGCTTCTCCCAGCCTCTCTGTAATTCTCTCCCCTCCCCGTAGTTTGTGCATCTGTCCCTTTTAGGTAGTGCAGGCTCCTTTATATATTGAAGCCAAACTCTTGGTTTTTTCCAGAGATCTCCCTTCTGCTCATGATAGTGGAGGGGAGTACATGGGCCAAAGCATGCTACTTCCTTGTTTATCTCCTATGAAGTTTTGCCATCCCATTAAAATGAAGCTGGAAACAGGTGCAACTGAGTGCCAGTCATAGCCCTTGTCCTACATCACCCCAATACTATTACCAATAGGTCAACAGAATGAGGTTTCATTTTACTAAACATTACTTGTAAAAATTTAACAGAAGAAAAATTGACACTTTAGCATCTGGGACACCATGACTCATTTTTCCTAACAGCCCTGTCTTCATTCTCATATAACTGACAATGTGCAAATGTAAGCAGAGTCAGGATAAGCTCTACCCTGACATCTGGTGGAAAGAATTTCAGAGAGTGTATTTGCATAGGCACGCCTACCCTATCCCAGACTGCTGAGCTGTGGGACTGCTTGGTGACAAATGACTCACCCTCAGTTGGGTGGTACTTGCTAGACAAGGGACATGGGTTCCAAAACCCAGTGAATTGAGAGAGGCTGGGGACAGGTATCTGTGCCTGGTGGTGCAGTCTCCTTGTGGAGCCAGAAGCACCAGTTGCACCCTCTCCTCTCTCCACTGTGGAATGTCAGAGTTGATTTTTTTATTCCCTCAAGAATCTAAATACAGGTTACTGAGCTGAACTCACTTTGGGCTAATGGTGCACTAGCACTGGGGCTCCCCCACTAAGAGCTGAGATCACTAAGAGTTAAAATCACTAAAGAGCTGAAATAACTGAGCTGAGAGCACTGAGTACTGTGCTAACTAGTGGGGGAGCCTGAAGTTATTCTGTGGAACAGAGCAGCTGGTGGAGTGGAGCTGTTGCGGGGACGGCTGGAGCGGACCACGGGACAGCTGGTGGCAGCAGAGCGGCTGGCAGAGCGGAGTAGCTGTGGGACGGGTGGAGCGGCCCACAGAGCGAGCGGAGCCGAGCAGTTTGCAGAGCAGCTCATGGAGCAGAGCAGCTGCTGGAGTGGAGCAGTTTCTGAGGACGGCTGGAGGAGCAGAGTGGAGCAGCTGGTAAAGCGGAGCAGTTCATGGAGAAGGCAGCAGCAGAACCCACGGAGAGGCAGGGCAGTTGGCCCCGGACCACGTAAGGTGCCCCTTTCTACCCAGGCTGGGGGGAGGGACCTCTACAGATAAACTCTCGAACTCTGGGGTGGCATTGGCCAGAGACTTTTGGGTTGTTGGACTTTGGGGTGATTGGACTTAAAACCCTAAGGGGAAAAGGGACAGTGCCAAACATACTTGGAGGTGGGTTTTTGTTTATGGTTTGTGTTATAACCCTGTTTGTGATGTTTCTCCAATGGGATGCCGCACTGATTCCTTCCTTTATTAAAAAGATTTTGCTACACTCAGACTCCGTGCTTGCGAGAGGGGAAGTATTGCCTCCTAGAGGCGCCCAGGGGGGTGTGGTATGTGAGTGTCCCAGGTCACTGGGTGGGGGCTCGAGCCGGTTATGCATTGTGTTACTGAAACGGAACCCCTGGATACTGAACCCGGCCCTTGTTGCTGCCAACTCAGAGGGGCAGAAGGGTTACACAAATATCCAAAAGGGGAACTTTGTTAATGGTCACACAAACAGCTGATATCTGCTGTTCCAGAAATGAATCTGATTAATTCAATTTCATATCTCAAAGGAAAATGATATAAACAAAATTATGAGGCACAAACATTTAAAAGGACCCAGTCCTGCATTTCACAAAGACATTCACTCCAGTGACAAAGTGTGCATGAGAATACAAGATTGTGAGGAAACCCGACTTTCACAAAGATTCTTTCACAAAGATGCTTTGAAGAAGCAAACACACAAAACAGATTGAAGGAGAATTAACATGGAGGTGAGATTACATTGGCAGAGAGTGAAAGGGAAAGAGAGAAGCACATGCAGATACCACACTGTCACATGGTATATTGGTTGTTTGTCTTTCTGTCCCTGGAGAGACGTGTCTATGGTCATCTGACATTAAGAAGCTGGGTTTGCTAGGCAAATGACCCTGGTTACCCTGCCACTTAATCCAGGAGAAGCTACAGCATGTTACCTGCAGACATTTCCTAGGAAGGCTGCTGAGAGATCAAAAAACAAGCCAGAGAACCTACATTAAGAAGTCTGGCTCAATAGCAGCAAAGAGCTAGTTTTGTTTGTACTGTTTTTTTTTTTTTTAAATTTTACTTGATGCAGTTCAATAACAGAGAGAAAGAGTGGGCCTGGGACCATGGACAGACAAGTCCCTGGTGTATTTCTCTTGCTAAAAGTCTAAAATATAGCACAGTAGGGAGATGGAGAGGAGAGACCTCCTTGTTAACCAGCACACAGAGAATCCAGTGTATTTTATGGACTCTTTTACGCATACATTGCCCTTCATTGCAGACACATATCACATTCTCCTCCTTCCTTTTGTGAATCTGAGTCAATGGACCATTAAAGTGCCATACATTTTATTAAAGAAATATCTTTTTCTAAAGACATATTTACTGTCCTGATCCCATACCCACAAAACCCAGAAACCAATCCAGAAACACATTCACATAAATGAGGAATACGGTGATCAACCGTTTTTATATCTGAATTCAATGAACACTGATTTTTCATCCAGGTACAAATCTAGTTAGAATAAATCATTCCTTTTCCTTATGTTATATCTATTTCATATTAACCCTTATACTTCTTTAACCCTACTGTGATGGGGTGTTCAGCCCACACAAGGCCTGAAGGCGTTAAGGTAGCTATGGCTAGGTGAACCAATTAACTACCTAGGCTGAACATGGAGGAGGAGCCACGGAGCAAGGAGGACTAAGTAATGAGGAAGCTCAGCTGAAGAAGAATAGCAGGGGCCGGTATAGAGCCCAGTAGCTGAGAGATGAAGAGGCTACAACTCTCAGGATGAGAGAAGGCAAAATAGGAAGTAGCCCAGGGATACAGCAATAAGGTTTAGGACTGGGTAGACCTTAACTGATAGTTGTTGAGTCCCTGGGCTGGAACCTAGGGTAGAAAGTAGGCCTGGGTTCCCCTACCTGTCACTGGGGAAGTGATGCTGTTAAGGAGCAGTGGGTCCCAAGAGACTCTGACACACAAACCCCACCCCGAAAGGGGACAATTACAGTGACCTGCCAGAGCACCAAGCCATGAGGCAGGAGCAGTCAAATCCCAGACAAGCGAGATAGGGAGAGAGGCAGAGTGAGCAATGACAGAAAGTGATGTCAGACTGGCAGACCTAATCCCCAGAAGGAGGCGCTCCAGTGGTGAGTAGAGCACCCCATGACACCTACCCTAAGAAAAATACAGCTTTAAAAGTACTTTATTAAATCCTCCAATATGATCAGGAATTTCAAGCGCTAACTTTTAAATCTCAGCTGCATGGTGACTCACTTGAACACTTTACTGCAGAGGTTTTCAACTGGGGTGGAGGTGGGGAGGGGGCAGCAGCAGCAACACCAGGCAGTGTGGGCCAGCCCTGCATAGCAGGGCTTGGGAAGCGAGCCCCACTTCCACCCGACTCACCTCAGCAGGCCACATCCCAGCAGCTGCCGCACCCAGCACCTGGCTCTGCCCCCAGAGATTGTCACACGCACCTTCCCCCACTGTGAAAACCCATGGGGGGAAGGGCAGGTATTGGCCCTGCCCTAGCAGGTAGAAGCAGCCCACTGCCAAGGTAATTTAAGGTAATTTAATTTAATTTGAGGTAATATAATTAAAGTTGGGTTAAGGCTATCAAGCTTACTTTTCCATGTGTCGATTTTTGGCTAGTTTGGGGGTCACAGCCAAAAATTATAACTCAAAGGGACGGAGGAGGGGGCTCAGCTCAAAAAAGTTTAAAACCTCAGCTTTACTGGCTTCTAAAGCAGAGGAATTTTTGAGACAGGTAGTGATGGATGCTGACTATCTGAAACGGGAAACTAGCCTTCAGTATTTTATTGTGGTAACAAGTAAACTGCCTAAAGCATGAAAATACACTCCATACTGAAAACATATTGTTGGAAAAACACTCCCTACAACCGTTCATGGACAAAGCAACAGAATAAAATAACTGACCCAAATCTTGTCCTAAACCCCTATATCGAAGCTTTAAGGCCTTTTCAGAAATTACTCACTGTCATGCTACCACTGGTGCAGTTCTGTTGGGGGAAGCTGTGACAGACAGACAGTATCCTGCCATATCCAGGCCAAACCTTATGGAATAAAGATAAAATTAAACCTTACTGAATTAGATTTAAAATCTTTGGGATTCACTGTATTAAAAATGAAGTTGTGTAAGTGTTATTGTGAGATTGTATGTAACTCCTCGAGGAGGAGGGGGATGCTAATGTATCAGCCCTGTGAAGGCACCCTCCGAAACAGTAAACATATGCTAATTTAGTCTGGATTAGTCCAGGACCAACAGATAAAGAAAAGATTTTTGGATAAATAGCTTGGTTTTAAGCAGGCTCATGACCTTCTTCCTGATCCAGCAAACGGACAGGACTCCTGGTCTACAGAGAGCCCCAATCCTTAGGGAAGGGTTGGAGGGACTGAACCTACTGAGGCAGCTGCAGCAGCACAGGAGCCAGCAAACAGAGCTGTAAACAGGGGAGTTTCAGTGGGAGTTCTGTTGGAGGAGCAGGTTTTTGTAGTTTGTGGATTGTATTGTGTAGTTTGTGGATTGTATTGTGTAGTGTGTGTGTGTGCTGGGAGAGCAGCGGAGCCCTGATTAGGGAGCAGGGCTTACCTGATTAGGGGTCCTATATGAGGAGCCAGCCAGTCAGGCAGTGGCACAGACAGCTGCAGCAGCACAGGAGCCAGCAAACAGAGCTGTAAACAGGGGAGTTTCAGTGGGAGTTTCCAGAGGGAGGTTGCAGGGGAGACTAAGACAGAGGAACCGACAAGCAAGTCAAGGGATAGGGTGGTGGTCTGGTGCCTGCTGGGGGTTTGTGTTGTGTTGACTACCAGGCGGCAGGTGGGAAGGCCATGACTGATACAGAGGCAGCAGTGAAAGACACAATGAGGATGACTGGATGTGGAAGCTGCGGCATGTACATGATCCTGGAGGAGGCGCCTGAAAAGAGCTTTGTCTGCATGAAGTGCCGCCTGATAGAGCTGATGGAAGAGAAGATCCGAGGACTGGAGATGCAGGTGCAAACTCTGGTTGAGGTCAGAAGGGGGTTTGAGCAGACGATGGAGCACAGACACGAGGGGGCTGAAGGGATAAGCTCAGATGTGCAGATGGAAGCAAGACCAAAGAATTCAGAGGAGAGACTGCTGGGGGAGGAAAGTGGACGGTGGAAGCATGTGATTAAGAGAACCAGGCAGAGGAAAAGACGGGCCAGTGAAGAAGAAATAGAACTCAGGAACAGGTTTGCAGAGTTGGAAAATGAAGAAGGGACACAGCAGGTGGTCGCTGAAGGAGAGAGGGCAAGGAAAAAGAGAGGAGCTGATAGTCCTGCAAGAGGAGGGGAGGAGTCAATGGAGGCAACACCAAATATGAGCCCCAGGAGGATTGCAAGGGGGAATAGGAATCGAGAGGACTTGCAGCTGGTGGGTGCAGGAGATAGACCGGAGAAGTGCACTGTCACCAGGAAAAGGCAGGTCTACGTGATTGGAGACTCCTTACTGAGAAGAATAGACAGGCCTGTGACTAGAGCTGATCGGGAGAACAGAAGGCTGTGCTGTATGCCGGGTGCTAAGATACAGGATGTGGATCTGAGGCTGAAAAGGATACTAGCGGGAGCGGGGAAGAATCCGTTGATTGTCCTTCATGTAGGAACAAATGATACGGCTAGATACTCTCTGGAATGTATCAAGGGAGACTATGCCAGACTGGGGAAAACGCTTAAGGAAATCGAGGCTCAGGTGATCTTCAGTGGGATTCTGCCGGTTCCTAGAGAAGGGCGACAAAGGTGTGACAAGATTATAGCGATCAACAGATGGCTCAGGCAGTGGTGCTATAAGGAGGGCTTTGGGATGTATGGCCATTGGGAAGCATTTACAGACAGAAGACTGTTCTCTCGGGATGGACTTCACCTGAGCAAGGAGGGAAATAGACTTCTAGGCTGGAGGCTCGCCGACCTGATTAAGAGAGCTTTAAACTAGAAATTTGGGGGAGATGGTTGGGAGATGTTCAGGAGATCTCCACGCCGGAATTTAACCTTGAGAGGGAAGTAAACAAAGTAAGAGGGGATACAGCCATGGACAGAAGAATTGGCATAAGGAGGAAGGGTAGTGTAGATAACAGACTAACAGGTGATGTTGGTGGTAGAATGTCCATGCCTAACAGGGTACAGAATGTGAGTGAAGCCAAACGGCAAAAATTAAGATGTCTGTACACTAATGCGAGGAGCCTAGGGAACAAAATGGAGGAACTAGAGCTACTGGTGCAGGAAGTGAAACCGGATATTATAGGGATAACAGAAACGTGGTGGAATAGTAGTCATGACTGGAGTACAGGTATTGAAGGCTATGTGCTGTTTAGGAAAGATAGAAATAAAGGCAAAGGTGGTGGAGTAGCATTGTACATCAATGAGGAGGTTAACTGTAAAGAAATAAGAAGTGATGGAATGGACAATACAGAGTCTGTCTGGGCAAAAATCACACTGGGAAAGAAAGCTACTAGAGCCTCCCCTGAGATAGTGCTTGGGGTGTGCTACAGACCGCCAGGATCTGATTTGGATATGGATAGAGATCTCTTTAATGTTTTTAAGGAAGTAAACACTAATGGGAAATGTGTGATAATGGGAGACTTTAACTTCCCAGATATAGACTGGAGTACAAGTGCTAGCAAGAATAGTAGGGATCAGATTTTTCTGGATGTGATAGCTGATGGATTCCTTCACCAAGTAGTTGAACAACTGACAAGAGGGGATGCCATTTTAGATTTGGTTTTGGTGAGCAGTGAGGACCTCATAGAAGAAATGGTTGTAGGGGACAACCTTGGTTTGAGTGATCATGAGCTAATTCAGTTCAAACTAGATGGAAGGATAAACAAAAATAGATCTGGGACTAGGGTTTTTGATTTCAAAAGGGCTAACTTTAAAGAATTAAAGAAATTAGTTAGGGAAGTGGATTGGACTGAAGAACTTGTGGATCTAAATGCGGAAGAGGCCTGGAATTACTTTAAGTCGCAGCTGCAGAAACGATTGGAAGCCTGCATCCCAAGAAAGGGGAAAAAAAAACATAGGCAGGAGTTTGTAGACCAAGCATCTCAGAGAGGTGATTAAGAAAAAGCAGAAAGCCTACAAGGAGTGGAAGAAGGGTGGGATTAGCAAGGAAAGCTATCTTAGTGAGGTCAGAACATGTAGGGATAAAGTGAGAAAGGCTAAAAGCCAAGTAGAGTTGAACCTTGCAAAGGGAATTAAAACCAATACTAAAAGATTCTATAGCCATATAATTAAGAAGAAAACAAAGAAAGAAGTTGGACCGCTACACACTGAAGATGGAAAGGAGGTTAAGGATAACCTAGGCATGGCCCAATATCTAAATAAGTACTTTGCCTCAGTCTTTAATAAGGCTAATGGGGAGCTTAGGGGTAATGGAAGGATGACAAACGGGAATGAGGATATGGAGGTGGATATTACCACATCTGAGGTAGAAGCCATACTTGAACAGCTTAATGGGACAAAATCGGAGGGCCTGGACAATCTTCATCCGAGAATATTAAAGGAACTGGCACATGAAATTGCAAGCCCATTAGCGAGAATTTTTAATGAATCAGTAAACTCAGGGGTTGTACTGTACGACTGGAGAATTGCTAACATAGTTCCTATCTTTAAGAAAGGGAGAGAGAGTGATCTGAGTAACTATAGGCCTGTTAGTTTGACATCTGTAATATGTAAGGTCTTGGAAAAAATTTTGAAGGAGAAAATAGTTAAGGACATTGAGGTCAATGGTAATTGGGACAAAGAACAACATGGTTTTACTAAAGGTAGATCGTGCCAAACCAACCTGATCTCTTTCTTTGAGAAGGTGACAGACTATTTAGACAAAGGAAATGCGGTAGACCTAATTTACCTAGACTTCAGTAAGGCATTTGACACGGTTCCACATGGGGAATTATTAGTCAAATTGGAAAAGATGGGGATCAATATGAGAATTGAAAGGTGGATAAGGAACTGGTTAAAGGGGAGACTACAACGGGTCATACTGAAGGGTGAACTGTCAGGCTGGAAGGAGGTTACTAGTGGAGTTCCTCAAGGATCGGTTCTGGGACCAATCTTATTTAACCTTTTTATTACCGACCTTCGCACAAAAAACGGGAATGTGCTAATAAAGTTCGCGGATGACACGAAGCTGGGGGGTATTGCTAACACGGAGAAGGACCGGGATATCATACAGGAAGATCTGGACGACCTTGTAAACTGGAGTAATAGTAATAGGATGAAATTTAATAGTGAAAAGTGCAAGGTCATGCACTTAGGGACTAATAATAAGAACTTTAGATATAGATTGGGGACGCATCAGTTGGAAGCAACAGAGGAGGAGAAGGACCTTGGAGTATTGGTTGATCACAGGATGACTATGAGCCACCAATGTGATATGGCCGTTAAAAAAGCTAATGCGGTTTTAGGATGCATTAGGCGAAGTATTTCCAGCAAAGATAAGGAGGTGTTAGTACCGTTATATAAGGCACTGGTGAGACCCCACCTGGAATACTGTGTGCAGTTCTGGTCTCCTATGTTTAAGAAGGATGTATTCAAACTGGAACAGGTTCAGAGACGGGCTACTAGGATGATCTGAGGAATGGAAAACCTGTCATATGAAAGGAGGCTCAAAGAGCTTGGCTTGTTTAGTCTAGCCAAAAGAAGTCTGAGGGGGGATATGCTTGCTCTTTATAAATATATCAGAGGGATTAATATTAGGGAGGGAGAGGAATTATTTAAGCTTAGTACCAATGTAGACACAAGAACAAATGGGTATAAACTGGACACTAGGAAGTTTAGACTTGAAATTAGATGAAGGTTTCTAACCATTAGAGGAGTGAAGTTCTGGAACAGCCTTCCAAGGGGAGTAGTGGGGGCAAAAGACATATCTGGCTTTAAGATTAAGCTTGATAAGTTTATGGAAGGGATGGTATGATGGGAGAGCCTAATTTTGGCAATTGATCTTTGATTATCACCAGATAAGTATGCCCAGTGGTTGGTGATGGGATGTTGGATGGGATGGGATCTGAGTTACTGCAGAGAATGCTTTCCTGAGTGCTGGCTGGTGAGTCTTGCCCACCTGCTCAGGGTTTAGCTGATCACCATATTTGGGGTTGGGAAGGAATTTTCCTCCAGGGCAGATTGGCAGAGGCCCTGGAGGTTTTTCGCCTTCCCCTGCAGTGTGGGGCATGGGTCACTTGCTGGTGGATTCTCTGCAGCTTGAGGTCTTCAGACCACAATTTGAAGACTTCAATAACTCAGGCATAGGTTAGGGGTTTGTTATAGAAGTGGATGAGTAGGGTTCTGTGGTCTGCTTTGTGCAGGGGGTCAGACTAGATGATCACATTGATCCCTTCTGCCCTAGAATCTATGAATCTATGAGGCCCTATAAGACCACATGCTCATTCTCAGCTGAATTTGTGATGAACTTGAAACCACAAGGGAACCCCTTGGGTGAGTTATTGAAGGACCACTCCTCCCAGATTCCATGTTAGGATTTGATGATATCCGGCAAACTTATTAGCCTGCGTGTACTTTTTCCTTGTTTGTAATATGTTTTCGTTGTAATCCCTTTTCCTTAAGAATAAAATAGGCTTGCTTAGAAAGAACTATGTGATAGCTTGCAGTTGTGGGCACTCGCAACGTTAGCTGTCTCTGAAGAGAAAGCAAGCAGATGTGCTTGGGCAGCCTGTCTCTGAGGGGAATAACAGAGCGAGGGCAGGCAACTGTGCAATGAAATATCCTGGTCAGAAAAGAGTGAGACATGGGTCTCCACCCAATAGAGGCAATGGCTGGAGAGTGGGAAGCCTGAAAGTAGGTACCTTTAATGGACCGCAGAGGGGAAATTCAGATGCAGTTGCTGTAATATTTCTGGAGCCAGCAGAGAAGAAGATAGACAGATGCACAGGGAGTTGATGGACACAAAACTGTGTGCTATGCTAGCTTTATGGTTCTGGTTGCAAAACTTAAGTGAGGCTTTGCACTGGGGAGAGGGGGAATACAGAGCCTTTGAATATTTAAAGGGACATGACATCACAGTTGCTCTGAACTGTAAGCAATAGCAGTGATGGGAATGCTAGTATAAACAGGTGTTTTTCACCACTCTGTCATTTAATCCTGCTCAGACCAACTCTGGATGTCATGGTGGTAAAATGACTGGCGAATGTTGTAGCCCTGTGTACTCTAGTACTCGCATCAGATACAGAGTTGGATTGGTTCAGGTGCGATTGAGGGGGGATTACCAAAAAATATCAAACAGATAAGCCCTTGAAGTTGTATATTCCAGTTAAGAACAAGCCAGAAAAGTGATCCCAGTCCCCCAGGGGCGGCTCCGGGCACCAGCGCACCAAGCGAGTGCCTGGGGCGGCAGCCGTGGGGGCTGGCCTGCCGGTCGCCATGAGGGCAGCAGTCAGGCTGCCTTCGGCAGCGCGCCTGCGGGAGGTCCACTGGTCCCACGGTTTTGGTGGCAATTCAGCGGCAGGGTACCAAAGGCACGGGACCGCGGACCTCCCGCAGGCAAGCTGCCAAACGCTGTGCTTAGGGCAGCAAAATACATAGATCCACCCCTGCACTTCCCACAGTGGTGAGATCTGGCTCCAAATTATCTCTGTAGCACCACATGTTCAGAACATACCAGAGCTGAACAAACCAGCTGTTGACCCTTACATAGTTTATGCCAAAGATGCTCAGCCATTGCACGAGTGGGGTGGGGGGACAGAGATAAGAACAGCTGTCATGAGGAGAAAGAACTTTCCCCTTGAAGCCACTTGGTACAAGACAAGCTGGCAAAGTTCGGTTCAGCCTTTCCTGTTTCAAACACAAGTAGAGTGCTGCCATGCCTCGGGATAGATAAGCCAGATATTTTTTTATAGGATAGGTAGCTTACCATGGGGGTGGGAATGGGTGGTTGTCAGGAGGGGGGAAAGAGAGAAAAAAGAAAGGTGGTTTTGCATGGTGGGGGGGGGGGGTGGGCAAGGGCTCCTAAAAGGTTCAGAAATCCAGGTTACATTTTGGATTAACACCCACTTTTTTGGATGTTTACCCAGACTAAGTTACAGCATATTATAGCTTTGCAAGGTAATTCAGTTGCAGCACAGGGAAAGACAAAGCTAGTATATTTTCAGAAAAGCAAAATCAGAAGAAGGTACCTCCTTTTTCTTTGCAACCATAGGATTTAATTGAATTTGAGTCACTGCTCTCCTAACGTATCATTTTGCTTAGGGAGAAAAAGAGAAGGGACTCAGGTGCTACCATAACCTGGAAAACTTTCACATTCCAATTGTAGAGCACAGCCAGAAAGTATAAGAGTCTTAAGTGAGAGAGACACTTTATCTAAAAACTGATTGTTTACTGTGGTCTTTTATTCACACACACACACACACACACACACACACACACAAAATCTTTGTGCTTCTTTAAACCAATGTTCCCCGCTGCTCTGAGGCAGGTGTTTAGACAGAAAATAATACAGTTTAGCTCTGAGAATACTGAGAGATCTCTATTTCACACACTTCCACCTCAGCAGGAAAGCAGCATCACTATAATTATTGTTCAAACCACACAGCAATGCCTCAAAATAGCTTTTTGAAAGCACTGTGGCCATAAATGTCCAAAAAAATTACAAAAACATAAATAACAAGAAATGAAAGAACAAAAATATATATGAACTACTCTATGCAGAGAACATTAAACTCCACCACAAACAGTATTCTCTTCCCAGTGTTTACTGTTGTCCTCTGTTCTCTACCCCTACACACCACTATAGGATCTGGGCTAGATTCTTAGCTGATGTAAATCAGCAAAGTTGTATTGAAATCAGTGGGGCTATGCAGATATACAACAACTGAGGATTTTGAAAGGGACCTTGTTAGTCCCCTTTAAAGATCCCTGCCATAGTAAGAGATTTTTGGCCACCATTAACATAGAATCTGATTGGCAGTTGTTGTTGTTGTTGTTTGTGTGCTCAGTTACAATTTTCAAATGCACCTAAGTGACTTAGCAGTCCAAGTCTCACTGACTAATGTGATGAACTGAGAGTGTCCTGGGGGAAAAGGCGGCTCATGGTCCTGCTTGCTGGCTAGGGTAGTCTTTAGCAAAATGTGCAATGAGACAGTCAGTCTAGAAAAAGGCAGCTTAAGGCAAGGGGAGGTGAGTTGGGCCTCACTGCCTTAAGGATCAGCCTGCTTTGTCTCTCTCTGGTTTTGTGTGTTATCGCTCTGAATTCTAAGCAGTAAAGTAGTGTTATGTTGCAACCTTCCAACAAGAGTATGAATGATTTTATCTAACTTCTCTCTGTGAATGCTCTGAACATAACTGTCTAAATCACTTTTGAAAATGGGAGTTAGGTTCATATGTCACTTTGGCACATTTGAGAATTTTTCCTGCGTCTAATTTAAGGAATGATTCCATACTATCTTACAATAGTGCAAGTCAGGAACAACTTCGCTTCAGTCAATGGAATTAAACTAGTGTACTTGAGATTAATATCAAGGTAGGAGCTTGATATTACAGTGGTCACCATTAAAACGTTACAATTTAGTCATTTGTTTTAGTCAGCGTCACCCTGTATTCACAGTATGCTTAATATAAGGAATATCATGGGTATACTGATCAGTTGCAAGTGACAATTGTAAAGTTTTGTATGATAAAAAACTGTAGTGCTTGTGTTTTTATATTAAGTAGAGTGACTATAGATTGATTAGTTGACTTGTATATTGCACCCATCTTAAATATAAATTATTGCTATAAAAGATAAAAATTAAGGTCCCAGTTCAGGGAAGTACTTAAGCATGTGCTTAAATTATATTGACTTTAGTGGGACTTAAACACCTTAAAATTTAACACACATGTAAGCACCTTTTCTGAACAGGGCCTAAAAGGAGAAATTACTTCCAAAGGAGAATTCCTCTTTGATAGAAATAGCTAGTGTCAGAATCTTCTTTCAGTTACACTGGTGTATAACTGGAACATACTAGTGAAGTTTATGGAGTTACTTCTATTGAACTTGATGGAGAATTGACTTCCTAGAGTTCTTCAGAGGTGGGGTTCCTTCTTCCTGCCAACTCCACTTCATGGGAGCGGTGGCAGTAGACAAATAGCAGAAATTGGCTTGCAGCCTTTCAAAGGCTCTTAAACAAGCATGTCACTGTAGAAGTGGCATCTTGCTCAACATAGTGGTATCTGCTTCCTGTGTGTTTTCAAATCATACCCATGTAAGTTAATTTTCTTAGGTTAGAATTTCCTGGAAGTTTATCAATCTCCTATGTTGTTAAATATAAATAATGCTGCACCTTAAACTAGAACTTGAATAAATGTGAAAATTAAAAATAGTCTAAAAATTACAGTCAGTTTTTTTTAAATGTTAGTTCCATTTCAAGATGAATACTTCAAATCCAACTCAAACCCCAATATGGTTTCAGTGTTTTGCTTGTAAAATTATCACTATAGTACAATAACTGATAGAGAAAATAAATAGAGGGTGTTTTATTATTGGTTTTGCATTCATATTAAATACTGCTTATCTGGGATTATGGTTGAATTGGATGTGAATCTATTCATTAAATACAAGGAAATCAGTTTGTTTGATTATGTAGAAATAACGCTTCCAGTTTTTTACAAGGAAGCCAACATCTACATTTGTCACTATAATTTCGTCCCCCTCTGTATCTGGCAATAATAGGCTTTGCTAGGGAAGTGATGCAGGTTTGTTCCCCATCAGCATCTCTGCCAGGCAGCCAGGGGAGGTCGTGTTGCTCTGCTGACTATTTCCCTCACACTTCTAGATGCCTCCCAAAAATAATGAAACTGAGCCTTTTCAATAACTCCTCTTGTGCAGTAAATAATAAAGCAACAATGCCACCATACTTCCTGTGGCAAAAAACCAGTCCAGCTGCAAGCTTGCACAGTAACAGAGGACAAGATCCTGAAAAAGCAGCAAAGAATCCTGTGGCACCTTATAGACTAACAGACGTTTTGGAGCATGAGCTTTCGTGGGTGAATCTGAGGAAGTGGGTATTCACCCACGAAAGCTCATGCTCCAAAACGTCTGTTAGTCTATAAGGTGCCACAGGATTCTTTGCTGCTTTTACAGATCCAGACTAACACGGCTACCCTCTGATACAAGATCCTGAAGGCATTAAATAAAGAGCTTTTCATCTCTAGGTTACCAGCTCCAAACTGGAGCCATGTCAGCAGTGAACAGAAGTATTCAGAATCTGATACGGATAGTTGAAACTTTTCATATTGAAACTTTTTTCCAAAGAAAAAATGACTTTGAAAACAAACTTCCATGGCAAAAAATAATGTGTTGAAAAGTTCTGTTTTTTGACAAAATAAAAACTGACAATTTTTTGGTTTCTTGTGTATCTTATTTTACCCTCATTCATTCCCTTTCCAACTACCCTTTGTCCTTTTATTCTCTGCCCCTTTTTCCATACTGCCATTGAAAAAGGAGAACGAGGAGGGAGGAGAAGGAAGGGAAATGGGGAATAACTAAAAAACACAATTCTTGGATTGGGGGGGTCAAAAAAATCAAAACTTGGTAATTTTTCATGAAAAGTTTAAGAAAAAAAGATCCATTTTTCTTTTTGTGGCACACACTTATCATTTTCCAACCAATTCTACAGTCCAAGAGCAGCATGGTGGTAAATGGCAACCTAGGCCTAAAGCAACAAGGGCCTCTGGTGACATGGCATGTTATGGTTACAGAAGATACCAGTTTCGGCCTATGTCTCCATCTCTCCCCCACAGCATGAATTAAGGAGAGTAGTGATGGTGGTAGAGAATTAAGACACACATGAAGGAAACGGCAACAATAGCAGGCCTAGCAGCTTAACCCTTTCAACCCTGTTCTCTTCCACAGGCAGAGATAGGAAATGGATAAGGAACTCCTCCCTTCACACACCCAGATTGTGGGGATAGGAATCTAAGGACTTCTTTCCCAGCAGCATCCCCGGGAACGTAAAATCTTCCATTGCTCCAATCTTCCCTCTTCTCTAGTCTCTCAGAGGAAGAAAAAAAAAGGAAAGAGAAGGAGAGTGTTTTGGGGAGGAGAGAAATGGACTGGCCGGGGGAAAGCAAAATAAATGGAAGGAGAATATTGTACAATAAACTAGAAGCTAGAAATCAGAATGAGCAATCAGGCCACCTACTCCTATCTCCCACTAATGCAGAATTATCTTCTCTAATATATTTTCTAGTGTTTTAGCCACTTTAGTTTTGATGCTGCCAAATGATAGGGCTCTAGTTAATTATCTTGTGTGACAATTCCACAGCCTAATAGATCTCCCTGTCAGGATGTTTTCCTATTTAGCTTAAATGTTCACATTCTAAACTGCAGCCTATTTCTATTAGCTACAGTCCCTTTGATCACTCTAGATTCCTTTCTAACCTTTGTGTTTATGAAAACCTTCCAATAGGTACCCTCAATTAGATTATCCTGCTTCCACTACCCTTATCCCTTAGTCAAGCTATAGGCCAGCAGATTTTTAATCTTTTCTCATGGGGAGTAAAAGTTTTTGCAGCTCTCTGATTACCTCGGTTGTTGTACTTTGCACTCTGAAATTCAGTGTTTTCATCTGTGAACTGAATGCAGTATGCCACATTACGATATGGAGAGGGACTATCAAGCCCTGATACGTGACATGATACTTCTGGACATGGAGTCCAAAATGATATTGACCTTTCTTGACAACTGTGTTGCATTACAAGGTCATTTCTCTTTTGCTCCCCACTATTGCCCAAGAAAATCTTTTCATCATTACAGTCGTTTCACTTACACCAGTTCTGCACTGTTGTAATTTCAGTGTTTCTGGTGGAGTTGCACCTTGTAATACGATGCGGACCGGTATTGTAAAGTTTAGCCACTGGGTGGCGCAGTGTATAAAAGACCTTATTGAAAGCTAACCTAAGCCATACCTGGCAGAACATTAAAGGAACTTGTGATAATCACATGTGGTGGATATAAGCAAGCTCTGTGGCCAGTTCATATCCAGTACAGAATTACATCAAGGAGTCTGGTGGCACCTTAAAGACTAACAGATTTATTTGGGCATAAGCTTTCGTGGGGTAAAAAAACCTCACTTCTTCAGAAAGCTTATGCCCAAATAAATCTGTTAGTCTTTAAGGTGCCACCGGACTCCTTGTTGTTTTGTGGATACAGACCAACACGGCTACCCCCTGATACTTGACACCTACAGAAGTACATGATATTCCTGTTTTACCCCAGCATAAATAAGGGGAGACTCAGGCTGAATCTGCATTCTTGTGAGTCTGTAGAGCAACATTCCCTGATTAAACTGCTGTTGGCTGATAACTGGATCACTCACTGTTACCTGGCTACTGGCTGGGATAGAGACACCAGTACACTTCAAAAGGACAGAATCAGAGAGTTTTTCATAATGTCCTTGGCAGCTGTACCAGTCTGGAGCCTGCAGATTATGATTTACAAACTCTGGCTGAGACCTCTACTTTTTTTCTTCCCACTTCCTTTAAGGAAAAATTCCTGGCTTTTCATTGGTTGAAAAGGGCTTTGATGATCTTTCCCATCTGCCATAGGCTACTTTCTGGAGAGACAGGCTGTCACAGCTGTGGTAATTGGAGCCAAAACCCAGAAATCTAATGAGCAGATTTTGTCCTGTAGTCATTGTTACAGACTATCTTTACTCAAAGCACCCTCTGTCTGTGCAGGGAAAGACTGGCCAGTCTCACAAACACACCTGGAGTGGGTGGAAGGTAACATTAAGAAACATAGGAGATTTAATAAATTGTAAATGCAATGCAATCTCTTTACTTAGGCAAGGTAATTTGCTGGGGTGGATGGCGGTGGTGGCGGGAGGGGGTAGGATTTGTTCCAATAGAGCACTGTTGAATTAATTGAATCAGAAAGATATTCCAGATGAGATGATACATTTAGGCTGGTGCTTTTCTCTTGGATGGATGAGTTTACTGATGGATTGTTCACATGGGTGACAAAGTGTCCCATGATTCTGAAAAGAGCCACCTGAACAAGATACGGCCCAATTTATAATTGTATTTATATCTCAGCATTGCATGGATGGGGAACATGCATCTATCTGACAACACAGGCTTACGGTAATTTGGATTACTGGTCATACCATAGTGGGTATTTAATTAATTTCAAGTCTCCTCCAGTCATATCAGCTGTTCCATCTGTGATGTGAGACTTTTCTATACTTTTCCGTCATGCCCAGCTGTCATTTCAGTTCTTCTCCTACTGCAAGCCAGATAAATCCATGGGCAAAATATGTTGAGTGGGAAAATCCACTGAAACTTCAAATATGTGATAGTCTTTTTTAAAAATAGTTAAAAACTTCTGGGAGGTTTTATTTATTAGTCTTTTGAGGAACCTTCATTTTATGGTCAGCACTAGCAATGACTAAAATCAAAACTCCAGATCTGAACGCCCCACAAAGCTTGTGGCTCAAACCCAGTTCTATCTCATATATAGCTTGCAGCATTAAATAGTTGCTACATAAAACTTTATAATTCATGTGTGTCACAAACGTAATAGCTACATTGTGGTCCATACCCTATAATGAATACAATGTGATATGGCAGCTATGAGTTATCCCCACCTGATAAAGCAGCTTCTGTCTGTCAATTTGCTGTCCCAACAGCATTTGCACAGGATCAAGACAGCGACTCTTCATAAGCAGCTAATGAAACAGTGCTTTCAGACAGACTCATTATCAAGCACTTTCCTGGACAGGGCAGGATTTTGCTTCAAACCTTAAAGGATGGGAAAAGAGAAGACGAAAAAATCATCCATGTTCCTTTTTAAAGCATGCAATTATGTAAAAAGCTCTTTTTAAAACAGGTACATTTTAATATTGCAGGGCCAAAATTCTAGCCAAGGATTCTGGTGAGTTTATGGTACAAATTCTTAGTTTATCACATCATCAAACCCCCTCTGCAGAATTAGAATGCCACTCTTAAATTTGCCTGTTATTTATAGTGATGGGCCCAAACTTCAGTTTAAAACCAGACAAATGACAGATGCTCCATTTCCCAAAGGATATCAAGTTTTTGCTTTGTTCCAAATGGGAACAAAACATGAAAATTTAAATTGTTGGTGTTATTCAAAATGTTTTGTTTAAACTGACTCTTTTATTTTGCATTATGCAGTACTTAATTTGTGACAAGGCTTGCCAGGGCTGAGCCCTGGCACCACCAGGCTTAGCAGCTCATAGCCCTGGCACCTCTGGTGCTTGCTGTGTCACTTATGAAAGTAAAAAAAAATTGCTTGAGCCCTGGCACCTCTTTCATTACAAATTAAGCAGTGACATTACAATACAGTATCTAAAAAAAAAGACAAAATAAAAACAATTTCAAAATAAAAAAATCAAAATATTTTGTTCCAAAAATGACATCAAAATTCTTTTCCCTTTCTTCCAAAACAAAATTCCAGTGAAATTAACCCCATTTCACAATGCATTTTCTTTTTGATGGAACTGTGTATTCTGATAGAGTATGGTTCCATCAATGTTTCTCTGGCCAGCTACACTGCAAAGCTCAGTTCAACCAAATTCAGTGGGTTGGATCTGGGAGTTCAGTTCAGACCCATGTGAAGATGCCAGTCCTGCAATGAGATGTATGCATGTGGAACCCTGAAAGCACACAAAGCCTCATTGCCATCAGTGGGTTCTTTGCACATGCACATCTGATTACAGGATTGAGTCCCTAGTTAATTATTTTTGGAGAGATTTTCAAAGGCACAGATGGGAAGTAGAGCCCTGAGACTGCCCATTAAAGCCACTGGGAACTTTGCCATCGACTTCAATGGTTGCAGGATCCAGCCCTACGTTCCCAACTCCCATTGACTCTCAATGGAAGTTGTCCACTTAACGGTGCCATGTGAGTTTGAAAAATCTCCCTCTTAACACACAGATTTCACTCAGTCTGCATAAGCATGAAACAGAGAAGGGGGAAATATTGTTTAGAATGTAGATCATGTTGGTTGAGTCATTTTCTTTCTTGTTGCAGTGTTGGTTAAGGATTTGTCACTCCTTTGCCACAGGAGTAAAAGAAAAACTAAGTAGCAGCCTGAAATCTGGCATGGCACCAATTTTATTACTCTGCACTAATAGCAAAGTCGCACATAAAATCTCCAGAGAAAAATAAGACTAGTGGGGGACTGGTTTTAAAACTTTTGGTGTGTCTTTATATTTGTTTATAACCTGTGTCAGAGGAGTTCCAAGAGAAGTTGTTCTTCGTTCCTTTTTTATGAAAGGTACCTAACAATTAAAGGAAAACAGACAGCAATAGACGCATCTTCCTCCCACAACTCGCTGCCAGAGTTGCTGATGTGATAGAAATGATAGGCATCATTTTTTCCACAATATCTTTTTCATTTCTGTGCATGGTCTTCAGGTTAAGTTAAGTAAATAGAATAGGAAAGAAGAATAACATTTCTTGCTTTAAGGCTTCTATATTGATCATTAGAGCCGGTTGAAACTTTTCCACTGAAAAATGTTTTTAATAAACAAAAATGGATTTTTGATTAAATAGAAAAGTTTTCTGGGGAAAAATCAGTTTATTTCAAAATTTGGGGTTTGGTTGAAAAACCCAACATTTTTCAGGTTTTCCATGAAAACTCAAAAATAGACAAAGTGGAAAAATAGTGGTATTCAAAATTAAATAATTTCCCAGTTATTTTCTCTTATTTTGTGACCCGAACATCTCTTTTTCATTTCCTTACCTAACTCTCACACTACCCATGGTGAATGTTGCCACAATCATGCTCTTCAGTTTTATTTCTCTCATCTGTTGATCCCTTTTTAATTCTATCAGAGAATCCAAAGGCATGCACTGACAGTTTGGGCGGCTCCCTCGTACAGACTTCATCTAGGGCAAAATATTGGCCCCTTCTATAGCCCCAGGCACCCACAGACTCCTTGTGCAGGTTGGGTTTATGATTCCTCAGTCACCTGAACAGAATTATAGATGATAGATTTAGAAGAAGGGATCTTTTGGGTCACCTCACCCAATTCCCTTCTGTGTGTAGAAATAGAAAAAGGCAGTATTTCAGATAAATGTTTAAAACTCTTCTGGGAATTATCTACCATTCAGCAATATATAAAATAGTATTAACATAAAATAAATGGTAATATCCTGTAAATAGGATGACAGCTAGGAAAAGAGAGCTTAGTGAGAGAGAACTGAATTTCGTCTGATTTTCTGTCCTGGACATTTTCATGTGCAGTATAGGTTAAGCTCTAAACGAACAATTCAGAAGCATATTTGACATATTGTCAGGAATTTTCCTAGTGTATCAGATTAGTGGTCCATCAAGCCCACTTTCCTGTCTCTGAGCAACATTGAGGCCCAGTTTGCACAGCAGCATAAGAAAGGCTACCAATACCACAAGTACTATCATGGAGAGGAGAACAGTCTCCATAGGGCTGCTACTTCCCCTGTATATGAATGGATGTTGTGTTCAGTAATTAGTCTGAGCGCAAAGTGCATGAAAGAGATCCTTGTTATTCAGTGAGGCAGCATTGACTGCCTCTGCCTAACAGAACATGGCCTTCTGCAGCACCCATCCCCCAGACTTCCTGAAGTTAAACCACTTAAAGATACAGTTCCCAACACCATAATAGGAGGTATTGGGCAGAGCTACTGATCCGATCCACCTGTTAGTATTTCTGCACTAGTATAGGGCAGGAAGTTCATAACCCCAGGTATAGTACCAGTGCAAGGTACTTCCCCTGCAGAATAGGTGATAACTAATTCCAGCATCACAATCTGCACTGCCTCTCATTCAGGGCTCATAACAAAGCTACAATAGGGCCCGCTGACAGTGACCAGTATCAGACACTGCAGAAGAAGGTGCAATAAACCCTGCCATAGGCAATTATGGGATAACCTGTCCCCTGGGAACTTTCTCCCTAACCCTCAATAGTTAGAGCTTAGGTCTGAAGCATGAGGGTTTATATCCTTTCCTCAAAACATCTAAATTACTTATTAATACCCACTAGATCAGACTATCCCACTTACTGTAAACCACTGGACTAGGATTCAGGAGACCTGGGTTCTATTCCCAGCTCAGCCACTAGCCAACTGGGTGACCTTGGGCCAGTCACTTCACCTCTCTCTGCCTCCATTTCCCCTTATGGGAAATGTAGAATAGACACCTGGCATTGGTCACTGTTGGCAGACAGGATACTGTGCTAGATGGACCTTTGGTCTGATCCAGTATGACCGTTCTTACGGGAATAAAGAAATGATACTGACCTCCTCTGTAAAACACTTCAGGATCTACTGATGGAAACACCATATGTCAGATTTTTTTCCCCATGTAGAGATTAGGTTCAATCCATTGCTTGATTTTTACAGCCCGGATCTCACATCCACTTATTGAAACTGTTAGATCTGTCATTAGAAATGTTACTCAGTCTGAGCTTGAGCCTAGAACAGGGGTTCTCAAACTGGGAGTTGGGACCCCTCAGGGGGTCATGAGGTTATTACATGGGGGGTCACGAACTGCCAGCCCCCACCCCAAACCATGCTTTGCCTCCAGCATTTATAATGGTGTTAAATATACACAAAAGGCTTTTTTAAATTAATAAGGGAAGGGGGGTTGCACTTAGAGGCTTGCTATATGAAAGGGGTCATCAGTACAAAAGTTTGAGAACCACTGGCCTAGAAAATAGTCAACTCTCCCTCCCAAACAACACCACAGTGTTTCTATTATGATTACAGAAGAGGGAATGCTGAAGCTGGTATTTAAAAATGTGATTGGTCCAAAGAAGCTCAGGAGTTGCAGATATTCAGGTACTTTAGATCAAATCAAAACTTCTCAGTCAAGCACTGGTAACACTGGTTTATTTTAACATTAAGATCATAACTTCAGCAAGAAGCCCTTATGGAAAGTATTTTGGGGGTAGCAGAAACATGGCTATAATCACTGTAGTACAGTGGTGGCAGGACCTGCTGCACTGGTAGCACTGAATACTCATACTAGCTCTCAGTTACCAGAATGGTCAGCTTACTTCCTGCCATTCCATATTAAATCTACTGGTGGGACAGGCTTCCTAAGTGCTGCTGTGGCAGTAGTGCTGCAGGTGTTCCTGGCTTCCTGGCTGGGACAAATGTACTTTTTAATGTATATTTCTTTTTTCTTCAGATCCCACTGTCATATGGAACAATTGGGGGTGTGGCTGGGGGTGTCCATCCCCCGTCAACAGGGAAATTGTGAGCTATCCAACTGCATGAGCAGAGACAACTGGGAAGGGGAAAGAAGACCCTGTCCATTGTCCTTGAACGCAAAGTACAAGCAAGATTCTTCCCACCTCCGAAGGGCTCATGGAGGGAGGGATCAGCTAGGCTTCCATTCTACTGCACTCCCAGGTAGTAGCACCAGGAGTTTTGTGGTGAGTGGAATAAACTGAATCACAACAGTTAGGTTAGGTGGGCCAGGGAGGAGCAGCTCTGTGACCTTGCAACGAAGATCTCTTTAATCTTCTTTTACAGTTCATATGAGGAGTCTACGTTAGAATTGTTCGCAGCAACACCAGGATATGCTAGTTATTACAATCTATGATTTTTAAAACATCTATTCTCAGTAGGCAAAGCACAAGAATTCTCTACTCTATAAACTTCCAGGAACCATAGACAATGGAGAAGGGCAGCCTGTGAAGAATTCTTCATTTTCCCAAGAGTGGTTTAGAGCGGTGGAGAAGTGGTTTTTCAACCTTTTTTCATTTGCAAACCCCTAAAAAATTTCAAATGGAGGTGCAGACCCCCGGACTGCAGACAACAATTCTGGGCCCAGGGCTATCCCTGGAGGGGCAGGGCCCAGGGTGGAAGTGAAGAATCTGTCACTCCCAGGATTGCCTGTCACTTCTGGGACCAAGCTGGGCAATCGCACTGGCCAGCGGGGGCCGCCATTGCCCCCTTTGGCACCCCTCCCAACATCGGCAGGCCTGGCAGACCCCTTTGGAAATCTTACACATAGTCTGAAGTCCCCCAGGGGTCTACGGACCACAGGATGAAAACCACTGTTCTATGGTAACAACCTTTTGCAAACCATTAGACATGGTCTGTGGACCCCTGGTTGTCCGCGGACTGCAGGTTGAAAACCACTGGATTAGAGAGAAGAAATCTTGAGAGTCTGAAGGCAGCAGCTTCTAAGGCTACAGATGTAACAGTTTCTGGACCATCCTACTGTATTTCAGAAATTTTCTGCTTTTAACTGGTTTGTTTGCTGCACAGAGATTAAGTGGATTAATATATATGCCTGCGTATAGCATTCTGCCATAGTCAGAACAGAGCCCTGAGTTTTAAATTAATGATCTTAAACAAATGACATAGTGAGAAACGACTGGAAACAAATAAGAAAATGTTGAAAATAGCAAAGGGTACATCTTGGAAGGAGCTGAGCTTCATGTATGGATTTAAGGATTTAATATTATAAATAAAGAAAATGTTTTGTCAATATTGATCTGCCAGTTCCAAGACATTATCAAGTCCTTTATAAATAGCCCACCATTCAGCAAGATATTTAAGCATGTGGGCAGTCCCACTGACACCAGTTAGACTACTCTATGTTTCAAGTTAGACATATGTTTGAGTACTTTCGTGAATTGGGACTACAGTATCAGAACACAGATTTTTGGGGGGATGGGGAGTTAGTGGGTTGCTTTTGTTCTTGTTTTTTGCCAAGGCTCACAACATCTATAAATGTGACTCTTTATGTACAGTGCAAAATCATCTTCAAAGTGCTACCTTCTGCGACTTTTAAGAACACATAGGGGGGAACATTAAGATGTGCATGCTCAGTAAGTTTTTTGCTGTTGAAGTCATTTCTAAAGCTGAGTGCTTTATGAGAGCGTGATGAGTTTCCTTCCACATGTCTTGTAAATAAAAAGATGCCTTTTCTATCATAATAGCAAAGCATTTAGCAATGGGCAGGGACACCAGCCTGGACCACTATAGCCATCTGAATGCCATCAAAGTTCAAAGTCATCTCTGAAAGCTGAAGAACAACTGAATAGCTGGATGTGACATTTGGGAGAAAAAAAGACTAACAGTATCTGTAATATTTCCAGAAAAGAAAGCTAACGTCTACATAAAACCGAGGGGAAAGTGACATGGGGCCAAACCGTGACCCATGTATTTGTGACAATAAGAGATGCAGTAGTCCCTTTCCACCAGGTAAGCCAGTGGGGCTTCAGTGGGCTGACCAGTCCTAAGATGCATACTGGAATACAGAGGATTCACAATAGCTCTGGGGGGAGAAAGTTATAGAGCTGCTTGGGGCACATGTTCAGTTCCTCCCCCACAACAGGTGAGGCAGAATCACAGAGTATTCCGCGGGGCATGGTGGAAGAGTTGGGCAGCCAGATAAGCCCAGAATCTTTGAAGTATTTAGGCACCTAACTCGCAATGATTCTTCCATTCATACATATTATGAGGAAAATATCCTTTAGGATGGCCACACCAGCAGTAAGGCCCAGATCCTCAAAAGTATATACCGTAAATAAAATACCAGTTCTGATGTGGAGGTCTGTATTTTATGTGTGTGTATGTATATGTGTATACATACACACACACACATACACACACACATCAGAACTTGTTTGGGCCATGTGCTCCAGCAGGGTCAATGCCATAAAGATTCAAGCATTCCACATTTAGCCCTCGTCCAGACTAACCCGCGGCATCGGCGGGTTAAAATCGATTGCTCGGGGATCGATATATCGCGTCTAGTCTGGACGCGATGTATCGATCCCCGAGCGCGCTTACATCGATTCCGGAACTCCATCAACCCGAACGGAGTTCCGGAATCGACACGGAGAGCCGCGGACATCGATGCAGCGCCGTCCAGACGGGTGAGTAACTCGATTTTAGAAATTCGACTTCAGCTACGTTATTCCCGTAGCTGAAGTTGCGTATCTAAAATCGATTTTAATTCCTAGTCTGGACGTGGCCTTAGTCTGTTCTACTGTATTCTATATCACTCTCACCTCTGTAGTATCTGAGCACCTTCTAGTGATACATTAAGTGACACAGCTAGCATCTGTCACATGGCTCATTATTTCTTTCATCCTCTCTCTAGCCAGAAAAGTGTGTGTGGTGTGCTATTTTGTTTTAGATTTGTTTACAAATGTATGTAAAGTGTGCTATGTGTTAGAGGAGGCAAGGTTGAAGAAGTGCACTTTGCACTTGGAGCACAAGTTTAGTGAGATCTGTGGTGGTTCTTCCTTCCTGTGAGAGCTCCTGGGTATACAGGCTACCTGTAGCAATATGCACAGTGAATTTGAAGATTGCTTTATTATGTTCACTGAAGCTCCTTTTCAGAAGTTGAGGAACCATTGTTTTCTCCTCTTATGCAGTTGTTTTCACTGTTCTCCCTTGCCCTCTCACCAGAGTTTATGTCTGACTACCATTGCTGAGTGTTGCAATTAGCCCTCCATAGATCCATTATCCCTTGAGTGTCTTGGTCTTTTGAGTTTAATGATCGTTGAAAGTCAGTGCCCATGTGTGCGGCAGTTCATCATCCAGTGCTTGAAAGACAGGTCCTTCTTAGCATGGGGTTTCATTTCAGATGGCTCAGAATTTAAAAATTGTGTAGGGAATTTGGGGTTTGTTGGCTGACAGCCAGGTCACACAGTATGTGTTTGGGATTAAAAACTACATGTTTGTGTCTTACTCATGATATCATGGAGTGGTCCAGGCTGGTTTATCATTTTCATTTAGAAGCAGAAAATGTCAGGTCAGAAGCACTGTCAGACCTCCAAAATAGGTTGGATCTTCAGTACATACCTTTCCCTAACCCTCCAAATTGTGAAATGTGACAATTAATTAATCTCCAGTAGGAAAAAGATAATATCTACTCTTCAGAAAACTAAGTTATTAAACAAGAAACTGGCATATGCCTTAGGAATTATTGTGTAATTGAAATTTCATAATGTCTTTCTACGCAGACATGCTGAGCATATGCAGTATACAAATGGCCATTACAGCCTGTTTAAGGTGATTGATCTGCAGAGTAAGAAGGACTTAATCTGGCAGTCACTACCAAGTGTAATGCTTACTGTTGTAAATAGTGCCATTGATTCTGTGGCACTAGTGTCTTTTATTGCTTATTTATAATGTAGACTATCATGTGAAACAAGTCCTCATCTTCCTCAGCAAACGGAGTGTAAGCCCTGTGGCCTGATGTTCTAAAGGATAAGGAGCTCTCTGCTTCCAGCTGTTGGTGAACAGGGGGAAATATGGCTACTAAGAGAACTTCCTTTGCATAACTTTTCTACCCAGAATTCTCCCAGTGACACTTTGGGGGTCATCATAACTGTACACAAACATGAAACAGAACTGAGAGGAGGAAAAGCACTTCTACCTAGTTGCAAAGACTCTGATCCAGGGTCCCATGTGCTATTAGTCATCAGTGGGCATAAACACTCTGATTTAAGCCTCCTGTGAGAGGGAGTGGATATTTTGGGTTGTATTCTCCAGTTCACTAAGGCCACCTTTTGTGATGAAAAGTGGCCAGTGTTGAATTCACTCTGTACAAGGGAACTCTCAGCTAGCAGAAATCTGGCTAAGGCAGCTCTGATGCTTCCTATGCTGGCCACTCTTTCCTTCCCCAGGATAAGGGGAAGGAAAGAGTGTGTTCAGAATGGGGCACTGGAGGAACAGAGAGAGTAAGAAGGCACAGAAGAGCAGAACTCTGCTATGTCTGATTCTCTGCTGCTCTAAGGTACTTTATGGCCCTGTGCAGCTCAGACTTGTTCTGGGGCCAAGCAGCTCTGAATCAGAGAGCTACATCTGATTCCTTGCAGTTCCTACTTTCCATTCCAACTGAGCACAAAGTGCAGAATCAGACACCAAGTTTTAGACTGCCTCAGTCCTACTACTGGGAAGAGAAATGCCGTGCAAGGAGAAAGAGAAGAAATCTTGGAAACTAGGGCTACATCCAGACTACCCGCCGTATCGGCGGGTTAAAATCGATTGCTCAGGGATCGATATATCGCGTCTCATCTAGACGCGATATATCAATCCCCGAGCATGCTTATATCGATTCCGGAACTCCATCAACCCCAACGGAGTTCCGGAATCGACAGGGAGAGCCGAGAACATCGATCCCACGCGGTGTGGATGGGTGAGTAATCCGATCTTAGATATTCGACTTCAGCTACGTTATTCACGTAGCTGAAGTTGCGTATCTAAGATCGATTCCCCCTCCCCCGTAGTGTGGACCAGCCCTAGGAGAGGAACAAGAAAGGGGGGGAATCTTAGGTCTGGAAGGTAGGGAGAAGAAGGGTAAACAGAGACGAGCAAAAGAAGGAAGACAGTGTGCTGGCAGAAAAGGAAGAGTAGGAGATTGGGCAGGGGAAGGGCCAGGTGAAAAAGGCTGGGTGGAATTAGACCGAGGGGCGTGCTGCTAACATATTTTCCTGTTTTGCTTGCAAGAGCAAGAAAAGAGTGAGAGAGCGTTACTCAAGCAAGGGAAAGCAAGTGGCAAAGTAAAAATGCTGGCATGCTGTGGGAAAGACAATGAAGGAAGCAAAGGAGCACACATTAAAAAACGAATGAAAATATACAATGGCAAGGAAGGAGAAAAAAGTATGAGGCTTAAAGGGGGAAATATCAGAGATTCACAGGAGAAGAGGTTTCAGTTAATAAACAGCATCTTTTAACTATTGTAAGGCATTTTAGAAAACACACATAGAAAGAGAGCAGGATAAAGCAGAGGAGAATGGGTACGATTTTAAAAAGATTTTGATGAAATAATTGCATTAGAGTATTGTGAAATGAGGATCCCTCCCTCACTTGAAAATGGTCAATTAATTAGAGTGTAATTTCTTACAGTTTAAATAGTAGATTCTTAAATTTAGAAGTAACAGGAGTCAGTGGACGTGGACACCTGTCCAGTGAGAGGTATATTGTCTTTTGTCCTACTGACCCAGAACATATGACTGGGGACAACTTATAAAGTTGACTTTTGGACTACCAATCCCAGGCGTCATACTCTTATTACAATAGATACCACAATGATGGCAGGAAACTCAGTGCATTTAGTAACATACCCAGCACCAGACCTGAAAAATAGCTACTTACAACCTTCAAAACAGGGACAGTTGGAGGGGATGAGAACAGACTCCTCACATTGGGTCTCAGGGGTAGTGGTGATGGTTGAATTCCTGTATTTTCTACATGCTAAGGGACAAACCTTATCTTAACAAACTGGAGCAGCTGATGTACAACAGTACAGATGTGTATGTGTACTGCCCTCTACTGGATGTAATTATCATGCCGCCTAGTGGTTGATCTGAAAAGCCAATAGGGAATGAAGAGACATTTCTTTAGTCTAAACTGAGGGCTGTTGGGTTTGGGTTTTTTGTTTGTTTGTTTGGAGATTATGGGCAAAGTTGGGAAAAACTCTACAGCTTCAACTTAACCCCAGTTTCCCCATCTGTAAAATGGGAATAATACGTGCCTACCCAAGAGGGATATTAGAAGACTTCACTCTTAATGAGAGTTAAGTGAAAAGTACTATTGTTCTAGGTTTATAAAGTCAGTCCCAAACCAGACAAGATCAAGGTCTCAAACTTCACTGTGTACATATTGCAAAGTTCTGTGATATTCCAAACCCAATCAAAACCTAGAAGTCTCATCAGAAAGACTGTCCTTACAAGATTTCCAGCTAAGAGAAACAGAATCATCTGTGCCGAGATAAGCCAGATATTTAAGGAGTTACTTAAAACCAGACACCAGAATTGCCAGTCACACAGCTAGTTGTCTATGTCCATAGCACCCAACATTAAGTTTTCTGTTAAGGGGTTATGTCTAGGCACATTGAACACTTAGTGAAACTTTGTGCATAGAAACTTAATAATAATCATGTAGTAAGGTAGAGGTGAGCCCAGGAAACCAATGGCAGTATGTATTCTGTGGGGCCATACTGTGAAGTCCCTTCTCTCCCACTGCAAGTGTAATGCAGAGTTGTTGCCTCAATATCTATGAAGATCCTGAGATATCACTGAAATGGGAAAGCCATGACCCCTATCCCCTGCACTGCAGGAAAAGTTCACATTGGGAACTCCTGAGTATAATCTTTGTGGAGTTTCCTAATTAACTCTTCCCTTTTGGTGTTGGTGGAAATGATCTGGGGATCTGATCATTATTCCACTGAAGGCCAGATTTTCAGCTGGGGAAAATCTGTACAGCATCATTAACTTCCAGGGAGTGACACCAATTTACACCAGCTAAGGAGCAGCCCTTACATCCCTATAAAGCTAATGAACTATAAATTTCTCCAACAGGACCAAACTTTAACACACAGCAGCATGGCTACTTCACAGACCGTGTCCCTCTTAGAGTAACTTACTTGGCTCTGTGGAAATAAAGGCAAAAGGATCAATAGCCTTAAGGTAATTCATTTTCAGTATTGGATGTATTACTTTCAACCTTGAGGGAAAATTTCCTTTTGTGAAAATAATTCTTTATGCTTTTTCCACTAATAAGCATTGGTTGTAAAGAAATACAATGAGAACATGTGGACAACTCCAACTACTTAAAAGTAGTTGGACGTCTCAATGTAATTCCCTTGTTCAAATAAAGATGTATGCTATTTTGGCTTGAACATCATGGCTCTGTCTCATCTTCGCAAACATAAGACACAGTCTGGTTTGAGATGAGATTCCCGGTAGAAAGAAGCTAATGATGAATAGTAATAGCTTGCTGATATAGCCATTTTCAGACTCCTTGAGAATCTGAAAGACATGGAATTAGAGAATATGCCAGGTTATAAATAATTCTTCAATAACATATTGCGATGCTTCCCAGGGGGACCCAGGGTTGTGAGGTTCCCTTAGTATTAGGGAGTCTTGTCTGTGCCTGCTGTGAATCAGCTGCCTGACTCCACCAACCTCAGGCATTCCAGATGATGACCAAAGTGACACCAGCTTTCATTAGAGACCTTACATGACATTTTTGATGGACTAGTATGTAGCAGACCTAGGAGATTCTTGTAATTCTTATGTACCCCTGGGCCCTCTGCCAGTTGGCATCAAAAGATTCTTGAGTCACACATTACTAGAGCACTAGCATGAAATAGATGTACAATGAATACCAACCCCACATTCCCCAAACAGAAAGTGAAAACAACAGAATGGGATACACTGGGTTCAAAATAAAAAAAACACACACACCGTGCAGAGACAGGCCCTGAGTCAAAAGAACATCTCGATTCAAGAAAGCCCTTAAGCACATGATCAACTTTAAACTGGTGACATGCTTAAGGGCTTTTTTGAAAAACATCCTTAAGAGTTTTCCTGAACTGGGGCCATAGTACGTAGCAGACTGGAAAGATCAGTCATACAGCTGTAAAATGCAATCACTTTAGCTGAGGCTTTCAACACATGTAATTATCTTTGTGATCAAGGACATTAAAAATATATACATCTTGGTCAGTGAGTGCACAATCCATAGTGTGTTACTGCTCACACACATTGGGAGGGAGCACAGGTCTGTTAGTTAGAACAGGAGAGTGCATTAAGAGCCAACTTTTGATTTTTTTTTCTTTATTGGTGTGTGGAGGGGGACTTCTGAAGTAGTGAGAGCATGAAGTTATCTGATCACTTGGGCACAGGGAAATAATGTATTGTTACTTATGGGGGGAAGGCTAGAAAACAGCAAAGGCCTACCTTGTCGGTCTAGGAGAAAGAGTAAATTTAGATCCTATGCCTCATTAAAGAACATCAAGGCTTAGTATTATTGTTCCTTAATCACCAAGAGCTAATGAAAAACTGCCCAGCTTCTGATTTTGTAATGTATTGGAATGAGTAACTGAGCTCCTAGAATGGTAAATTATACTTTTATATCTAGATGATCTAACATGAGTTTCAAGATGTTCTTTTCTACTGTGCTGCTTCTTGGTTGTTCAAAAGCTAGATCAAGACTCTGTTTGTGTGTGTCTGTGTGTGTGTGTGTGTGTGCGTGTGCATGTGCGCACGTGCGTGTGTGCACATGCTTGTGTGCGCACACGCTTGCGCATACTTCATGTTGTAATTGTTTCCAAAGAAAGTCTTAAAGATACCACAAATTGGTGATAAGGAGAGGTTCCTAAATAGGTAATCTGCGTTAATATGTAATCACTGAAGGCGAAAGAGGTAAGCTGCTTTATTTTAATCAGTGATCTTTGTAGGCATACATAGAATGGCTGTGTTTACAAGGACCTTCTCAATCCTGCAAAGATGAGGAATTACATACTGAGAGAATGGAGCAGTTTCCTGGTGTAAATAGTGTGGCAGTTAACAAAAAGTTACTATCCATTTTGAGTCTTAAGGAAAGACCATTGTGACACAGCAGGAGTCAAGCTAAGCGTTATCCAGGGATTGTAGCTATTTGACAAAGATATTGCCTCTAAAGCTAGAGTTGGTTGGGAATTTTTTGACCCAAATTTTTTTGGAGAAAATGCCAAGTCATCAAATCGAAACAATTTTTTATTTTAATTCCCCTCCCCACCCTAGTATAGGATATGTACTGGAGTGGGGGTGTCAGCCTGCATCTGGAGCATATTACGTTTCCCAGTTGCTGCACTGGCCACCAGAGAGGCCATTGCAGATTGTTAAGTTAATTTCGTTCAGGGGTCAAACTGGCCCCAGCTGCTCCAGAGTTCAATAGAGCAACAGCTTTGGCCTCTCTCCCCTGGGGTTCGACATCCAGCATCAATTATTCTCTCTTTCAGTTTAAACAGGCCCTATGTATCCATTACATTTTCTTGAGAGTTCACACTCGGCCTTGTTTGCTGTCAGCCCAAGTTCTATGTATCACAGGCTTTGTCTTCACTGACACAAATGTCATTTTGTTCTGTTTTTTAAAAGAGAACAATAAGACAAATACTGTTGTCTCACTGTAAAATCCTAGGTGGAGACAAGGCATTTGTTGTGTTTAGTGCAAGGTGAGGTTAGCAGTATACCCCTTGCTCACCTAGTTTGCCTTGAAGTAAAATGCCTCATCTCCATTATGTTTTTATAGTAAGATAGCTAAGGCTAACTGTTTTGTATCAATCTTATGATATCATCAGGTCCCAAGAATTCCTTGCATGGTTTGTCAACCAGATCTCAGGAGATGATGCATCTTCAAGGGACAGTCCATTACATTGAAACAGTACCTAATGGGAATATAGGTGATCAATGCATGAAACTTTGGGATCATCTCCATCTGAAAATAAGTATCAGTTATGTCCTCTCTATCAATTTCAGCCCATCTGTCAGTGTGAAATATGTGTAGTCTTTACACAGTAAGGGGTATTTGTCCACAGGAATAGCTGTTAATTTGACCCTCCCAAAAATCCTCACATCCCCATTATTCTTGACAATAGTTACAAATGGTGCTGTTCACTCACTGTGATTTATTCTATTCAGAATTACTTCCTATTTTTGCCACTCAAATTCTAGTTAAACTTTTGGCCTAAAAGTGCATGGAATTTGTCAAGCCTTCTTTCACCTTTCCTAGCACTATTCATATAATCATGCAAAGTGGCTGGGTAGTGTTTCGTTTATCCACACCACCACTGAAAGCTGTGGTACACTCTTCCAGAATTTTGTCCCTATCCTATCTGATAAGTGTGTTGTGACACTGCTTTAATGCCATGCCAATTTTGCTTAGTATAATGGATCCACGCCCTCCCCAGAAATGGACACCTACCCACATCCACAATAGTTAGCCAAAACTGATGTATGCGGAAGCCCCACTTGCAGGTCTACATAAATGGTAACAGATGAGCTTTCCTGGAATTTGTTTATCATGTATATAATTATGCTAGTTCTGTTGTACAGTCACTGTTGCTGGCAGATCTCATACATGCCTGAACTATTATTTCATGTGAATTTGTCACAGTTGCATTTCTCTTTTCAAATGCTCTGTATGGCACTTCTGATGCTACTCTGCTTTGAAACAACAGATGTCAGATACTGAATATTGTCTGCACAACTACAGGGAAGAGTGAATGTATATAGAATGTGCACAATCTGGCAGCTGGCTAACATGGCATTCATTTGATATACATCTTCTATGTAATTTGTTGCATATGCCAAAGATGCAGCAATATCCACAGCTTGTGAGTAGGGAAAGTAAGCTCAACCTCTGTTAGTGTTTCTGAATGGCTTTGTATCTCAAACCATGCACCAAATGACCCCCTCAAGAAGCATCATCCAAATCTGTTCCAAATGCAGAACGCTAGATTAAATTCTTCACTTCACCCCTGTCTTATAGACGTTCCACAGCTGCATTGCTTTTTATTATCATCATTGCATTTTGTAAAACTTTGCAACATTCCTGCATCTACCACAACAGGAAACATTTCAGTGTCAAACTAGCATCAGGTTAATGGTAAAAAAGAAAATTGCTGTAAAAAGATATTAAAGAATGCCCTTGAGGACAGGTGGCTGCATATAATAGAAAAAGGAGAGACAGTATCTTTGATTCCCAATTTGAAGTTTATTTGCTGCACATCTGTGGGTATCAAAGTGCATTGTGGCCCAAAGCTACTATGGGAAACAGTGAAGATTTGACTCCAACTGCAGTTTAACTTACTCTATTTGTTAATAATGCATGGGCTGATGGATACCATTGTTGGAAAAGTTATCTTTAGACAAGACCGTTTATCAAGTTTAATTAACATGTCAGAGGAAACAGTGCAGAGAGATTGCCCTGAGCTAAGCACTGATAATACTAATTTCTCCACATTAGAGAAATAACCGCTTTAAGCATAGAAAAAACAACAGTGTTAACATTGAAAATCAAATAGTGAGATTATTTCTTTTTCAAATCAAATTCAACGTTTTACAGCTAGTGCATTAAAGGAATGAGAAACAATGAAAAATGTCACCGAGAGTCCTTGAATATTTTCTTTTGTCTGAACTGAAAAAGGGTTATAAGTGCATGGAGAAATATGGCGGTAACTGAATAAACATTCATTAATTACAAGGCAGCAGAAATATGCTGTGCCAGAATCTCAAGAGACTACTAATTAAATAGTGTGTGAGAAATATCTGGCTCCAGCACACAAAGGTTCGTGCTAATTTTTGTTTTTGTTTCTCATCTCTGAGTTCTGGGTTCATATAGCCACAAAATAGCCAAAATTTAAGAAAAACATGAATGCTCCTTATTTGTTTGTTTTTGTTATAATTAAACTAAACTATAAAAGTTGGCCCAGGTTTTCCTGAAAGGTTTGCTGAGGTCAGGCTTGAAATTAAACCTGAAATTAAAGATGAAATCAGGCACCTTTCATCTGGTTTCAGGTTTTATAATCCAGGTATAACAGGAACTATCAGGTTTCAGAGTAGCAGCCGTGTTAATCTGAATCCACAAAAAGAACAGGAGTACTTGTGGCACCTTAGAGACTAACAAATGTATTTGAGCATAAGCTTTCGTGGGCTACCGCCCACTTCATCGGATGCATGCAGTGGAAAATACAGTAGGAAGATATATATATATACACACACACACAGAGAACATGAGAAAATGGGTGTTACCATAAACACTGTAACAAGAGTGATCAGTTAAGGTGAGCTATTAGCAGGAGAGAAAAAAACTTTTTGTAGTGGTAATCAAAATGGCCGATTTGCAGCAGTTGACAAGAAGATGTGAACAACAGTGTGTATGCGGGGGGGGGGGGGGGAATAAACATGAGGAAATAGTTTTACTTTGTAATGACCCATCCACTCCCAGTCTTTATTCAAGCCTAATTTAATGGTGGCCATTTTGCAGATTAATTCCAATTCAGCAGTCTCTCATTGGAGTCTGTTTTTGAAGTTTTTTTGTTGTAATATTGCGACTTTTAGGTCTATAATCAAGTGACTCAGAGACTGAAGTGTTCTCCAAATGGTTTTTGAATGTTATAATTCATGATGTCTGATTTGTGTCCATTTATTCTTTTACATAGAGACTGTCCAGTTTGGCCAATCTAAATGGCAGAAGGGCATTGTTGATTATATGTGATATATGCCATCATGTGCCACCAATGCCCTTCTGCCATGTCCACTGGCCAAACCGGACAGTCTCTACATAAAAAAAAAAGAATATAGGCGTAAAAGGCATAGGCAGCCACATCCTTAGTTAACTGTTAAGAGACTGATGACAAACTTATGGCACAGGCCGCTTTGCTCCAAGCAAGTGGCCACAACTTGTGGATTAATGCAGGGAATGCCTGAAGCACCCTCTGGGGGGGCGCTATGAATCAGCCCCATCTCTCAGGTCTCCTGTAGTTCTGTTAAATTAGTACTGGAAGTGTGAGTGAAGGATGAGGTTCTATTCTGACCAGGATATAGCCAAAAATTCTGAATCAAACCTCCCTGATGTAGAATTTGCTTGGAAAAGTAGCATAAGATGTGTCCTCTGGTGAGATTCCTGCTGCTGTTGGACACAAAATGAATTAGAAATACTATGTTGTGTTTCTGGTACTTTGTGTTCTTGCTCCATCTGAAACCAGATCTTTGTCTATAATAAAGGTTGGTTTGTGTTTATTTTGTGTGTGAGCTTCCCCATTCATTTTGATGGAGTTTTAATTTAGTTATCTAGTGATGATACTCTAAAGGTCAGTGCTGTTAACTATTTCAGTGCTGATCAATCCACAGATGAGAGAGGATCATGTCGTGAAGATCTGCACTATCTATTTAAAATGAAAACTCAATTCAGTACCATGAGTGGGTGACACTTGGGAGATATACCACCACATATACTTTTCTCCAGTCAAGAAGGGACCATGACCTAAGAACCTAGCAGAGCCTAACAAGGCATCTGAACCTTACCAAGAGGAACAGAACAACAGCCATACTTGGTCAGATCAATGGTCCATCTAGTCCAGTATCCTATCTTCTGATAGTGACTGGTGCAAGATGCTTCAGAGAGAATGAACAGAACAGGGAAAATTAAGAAGTGATCCAGCCCCAGTCATTCATTCTCAGCTTCTAGCAGTCAGAGGCTGAGGAAAACCCAGAACATGGGGTTGCACCCCTGATCACCTTGGCTAATAGCTGTTCAGGGAAGACAGTTCCATCAACTTACCTTATTCTTTTTTAAACCCACTTATACTTTTGGCCTTCACAACATCCCCAGGCAATGAGTTCCGCAGGTTCTCTGTGTCAAGGAGTACTTCCTTTTTTTTAAAACCTGCTGCCTATTAATTTCATTGGGTGACCCAAGTTCATGTGTTATGCGAAAGGGTAAATAACACCACTTTATTCACTGTCTTCACACCATTCATGATATTATAGACCTCTATCATATCTCCACTTTTTTTTTTAAACTGACCAGCCCCAGATTTTTCATTCTCTCTTCATATGGAAGCCACTCCATACCCTAATCATTTGTTGCCCTTCTCTGTACTTTTTCCAATTCTAATATCTTGTTTGAGATGGGATGACCAGAACTGCACACAATATTCAAAGTGTGAGCGTACCATGGATTTATATAGTGGGATTGTGATATGTTGTCTTATCGATCTCTTTCCTAATGATTCCTAACATGCTGTTAGCTTTTTTGACTGCCACTGCATGCTGAGCAGATGTTTTCAGAGAACTATCCACAATGACTACAATACCTTTCTTGAGTGATAACAGCTAATTTAAACCCCATCACTTTGTTTGTATAGTTTGGATTACTTTTCCAATGTGTATTGCTTTGCACTTATCAACAGTGAATTTCATCTGCCATTTTGTCATCAAGTTTTGTGACATCCCTTTGTAACTCTTTGCAGTCAGCTTTGGACTTAAGTATCTTGAGTAATTTTGTATCATCTACAAACTTTCCCACCTCACTGTTTACCCATTTTTCCAGATCATTTATGAATATGTTGAACAGCACAGGCCCAAGAACCTTGGGAGGTCCTGCTATTTACCTCTTTCCCTTGCTAAGCCAAGTCTACCGAGGCCAAGGAGTATGCAAGCCTCAAAATGGGAGCTAAGCCTTGAGAAACTCAGCACAGCACTCCTGATCTTGTTGAGAGGATCTGCAGTCTACCGTGACTGGCATCTCAAGGGGCTGGAACTATTTTGTGAATGAAACTTCGTAGAGCTCTTTGCTTTAAACTAGGAGTTTTAATCCTTGTGCAGGCTTTATGGTCCTGATTCTGCAGTGGGATCCACTGGCATGGGCTCCTGCACTCAAACAAAACCTCATTGAGTCCAGCAGGACTATGCATGGGTATAAGGATCTGCCCACTTGGACCATTTATTTTTCCTTTTTAAAAGGAAAAAAATAAATACAGTTCATGAGTGATAAATATCTATTTGCATTGTCTTTATTGTAGAAATATTCAGATACCTTCATGTGGAAAGATGGACAAATTTTCTAAGGATAAGTACAAGCAGATGGGGACAAAATCAGAAAGGTTCAGCCACAAATGAGTTACACCTAGCCAGGGATATAAAAATGAATATGACAAGATTCTATAAATTCGTTAGTATCAAGAGAAAGACAAAGCAACATGTAGGTCCTCTACTTAGTGGGGAAGGAGAGCTAATGATACACATCATCAAGAAGGCTGTGTTCTTTAATGTTTCTTTTGCATCATTCTTCCTATCTTTTTTTTTTTTTTTACTAAAAGATAATTGTGACCAGATACTTGACACAATATTAACAACAAGGAAGGAGGAATGCAAGGCAGAATAGAGAAAGAACAGGTTAAAGAATATTTAGATAAGTTAGAAGTATTCAAGTCAGCAGCGCCCAATTAAATTCATCCTGGGTGCTTAAGGAACTGTTCCAAGTTCACTTCAGCTAGTTCTATTTGAGAACTAAGGGAGGATGGATGAGGTCCCAGAGGATTGGAGAAGGACAAACATAGTTTCTGTTTATTAAAAGGGGAACAAAGAGCACCCCAGTCAGCCTAACATTGATACCTGGATAGGATACTGGAACACATAATTAAAGAATTAATTTGTAAGCACCTAAGGATAATAGAGCTATAAGTAATAGCCAGTATGGATTTGTCGAGAACAAATCATGTCAAGCCAGCCTAATTTCCTTCTTTGTCATGGTCAGTGGCCTAGTGAATAAGGAGAAGCAGTAGATGTGATATATCTTGATTTTAGTAAGGCTTTTGACACATCCCACGTGACATTCTCATAAGCAAACTAGGGAAATGTGGTCTAGAGATGAAAATACTAAAAGGTGGGTACAAAACTCCTGGGTGCAAAAAATGGTTCACTGTCAAATTGGGGGGACATATCTACTAAGGCCCTCCTCATGGATCTATTCTGGATCCCATATTACTCAATATTTTAATTAATGACTTGGATAATGGAGTGGAGAGTATGCTTATAAAATCTGTGACTGACACCAAGCTGGGAGGGGTTGCTAGCACTGCAGAAGACAGGATTAGAATTCAAAATGACCTTGGAGATTTGGTTTGAAATCAATAAGAGGAAATTCAATAAAGACAAGTGCAAAGTACGACACTTAGGAAGAAAGAAAAATCAAATCAAATGCACAACTACAAAACAGGAAATAACTGGCTAGGGAATAATACTGCCTATAAGGATCTGGGATTTATCGTGGATCAGAATACGATGAAGTTGTGAAAAACGCAAATATCCTGAGGTGTATTAGCAGGAATATTGTATGTAAGATATAGCAGGTAATCATCCTGCTCTTCTCAGCCCTGTGAGGCCTCAGTTGAAGTACTGCGTCTAGTTCTGAAACAATTGGGCAAATTCAGTGAGAGTTTATGGAATGTTTCAGTTGACCCAAATCTACTTTATTTTGGAGAAAAATGTTCTGGCTGAAAAATTTCACCTGGCTCTACTCCTAATTTCTAATCTTAGCTCTGAAATCAAATTAAGGTTTTATCCAAAGTACACTGAAGTCAATAGGAGGTGGTACTTCAATGATCATATCCTTGCTGAGCAGTTGTGAACGAGTCACATAACTTCTCTGTGCAAGTGTTTCCTACCTGTAAAATGTGGGATCACTACTTTATTGACCCATGGGAAGATTGTTCAATGTGCGAAAGCACTTTGAAATTGCGGAGTGCTAAGAAAATGAAATCTATTTTCCATATCACCAAAATTACTCTGCTGTTTTGACCAATTCATGTAAAATTGTATCTTCCCCCTCAGTTGGCAAAATAAATATTGGGTTAATGATGGGCTCCTGAATTACATTTCCTGTGCAATAAATCTCGATACTGTTTTAGAAAAAATATATTTTAATTGTTTCATTACAAGGCATGACAACAAAGTGCACTTTGAGGGCTACTACATTATATGGAAAAGTATATCATAGCACTGTTTCAGGACAGAATTTGTGAAAGTATGAACCCATCCAATGAATGATAAATGGAAATGTGCTATGTGAGATTTCCTAAGGGACCTGATCTAATTTCCCAATTATTAGATCCCTAATCTCAAAAATCCAGAAGGAAGGAATATAAACACTCACATTCAAGAGTTTGTTTTGTTTTTATGATCACAGTAGAATAGTATGTGCATCTCCCTGTAGGAGATGCCAGGATATTTTTCCATCATTGATTATAATCATTCATCTGTATAAGCAGCTGATGGAATCCACACTCCCCCATTTTTAGATTTGAAAAAAAAAATTAACAATTCTATGTTTTCCAAGTAAAATGTTTGTGATGCAATACAATTATACTTCACATCATTCATACAACTATGGCACAACACACAACACTCTCACTCTCTCTCTACACCTGTTGATAACCCTGCAGAAAATCTGAAAGTATTGGCACTTGCTAGTGTGACATCTGCCCTCTTGACAGGACACTAAGGACTGAATCAGGGTGCATCCTTTGCGCATTGGCACAGAGGGAGGCCAGTAACACACATTCACCATTGGGTTACACTAGCAAATCTGTAAAACTATGCAGAATATATTAGAACTTGATTTGTGTGTGTGTGTGTGTGTGTGTGTGTGTGTAAGACAATATCTTTTAAAACAAAAGATTGTGAGTAGGCAGCATTCAACTTTACACTTACAGGATGCAATTAATTTCAGAGGGGTAGCCGTGTTAGTCAGTTTCAGCAAAAACAACGAGGAGCCTTGTGGCACCTTAAAGACTAACAAATTTATTAGAGCATAAGCTTTTTTGGGCTATGATCCACTTTTTCAGATGTATGGAATGAAAACTACAGTAGGCAGGCATAAATATACAGCACATGAAAAGATGTGAGTTGCCTTGCCAAGTGGGGGCGGGGGTCAATGATTCAATCAGAGTGGATGGCCAGGTCCACACTACAGCGTTAAAATCGATTTAAACAGCGTTAAATCAATTTAACGCTGTAACTGTCCACACTACAAGGCACTTAAAATCGATTTTAAGGGGTCTTAAAATCGATTTCTGTACTCCAGCTAAACGAAAGGAGTAACCCTAAAATCGATATTACTAAATCAATTTAGGGTTAGTGTGGATGGAAATCGAAGTTATTGGTCCTATTCTTTTACTGAGCTACCCAGAGTGCACTGCTCTGGAAATCGATGGTACCCTGGGACCATGGACGCACACCACCGAAGTAATGTGCCCTAGTGTGGACGCGTAAAATCGATTTTATAAAACCTGTTTTATAAAATCGATTTTACTAATATCGATTTAAAGCTGTAGTGTGGACGTAGGTGATGTGTCCCATTCTCAACAGTCGACAAGAAGGTTGGGATTTCAACAGAGTAAACATTACTGTTTGTAGTGCTAACAATGCCAATTCCATCAGGATGGATGGCCCATACTCCGTTGATGGGAGATTACTTCTTGCGCTACAAAAAGTGGGTCATAGCCCATGAACGCTTATGCTCTAATAAATTTGTTAGTCTTTAAGGTGCCACAAGACTCCTCGTTAAGAATGCAATTAGTACATTTCTCTTTTTCCTCCTGGGACGAAGGTGAAGGAAGATTGAGGCTGCATAAGTACCTATAGGATATGGAAGTGAAAACCCAGAGCAACCTTGAAATTAAGACTCCTTATTGCTTTGGCTTTCCTCAATCTACCTTCCTAACTCAGACCTGAAATACTACCAAGTGTTATGGAGGATAGTAAGTGGTTTCTCAAGAATCAAATTTTGTAGGTGTCAGGTGGTACTTACAGACTGGCAACATTGTATAAATTGAACATTTGTCCCCTCCAGCATTTTGGCTGGTAAGAGATCAAATGTCACACACCTAAAATACCTGTGAGGCACACAGTAACCCTACCTGTTGGGAGAGTTTTATTAAACCACTAAGGAGGGAGCAAGAAAGGAACATAGTGATGGCTGAACGAATTGCATATAAACCTTTCCTCATCATCTTCAAAGAAAGAGAAATAACCTGGAAGAAACCAATGATTCTTAAAGCAATATCACTGGATTCAGTGTTTTTATTTTACATGATGTGTAACTCTACTGAAATTAAAGGGAGTTTTGCCCTTCATTTCAAGGAGACCAGGATTTCACCCTATGTTATCTCCAGGGTCAGTGCAACCATTTAGGCGACTGCCTAGGATTTGGGGCTGTGGCATTTTCTTCGGCAGTGACCGCAGCGGCCGGATCTTCGGTCGCCCCAGTCACTACCGGCATTTAGGCGGAGAGAGCTGGGGCAGGGGAGTGCGGGGAGGGCTGCCTGCAGAAAGTAAGGGGGGTGCAGCACACGGGGAACCCCAGCTCATCCCTGCCCCGCCTCCTCCCCAAGCACACCGTGGCTGCTTCACTTCTACCGCCTCCCAGGCTTGCAGCGCCAATCAGTTTAGGTGCCGCAAGCCTGGTAGGCAGAAGTGAAGCAGCGATGGCGTGCTTGGGATGGAGGCGGAGCAGAGGTGAGCTGGAGTGGGCGGGGTGCCTCAAGGCAGAGGGGGGAGCTGCCGCAGGGGTGGGGGAAGGTGCCTCAGGGCAGGGGCTCGGGGATGGGGGAGGGCACAAGGTGGAAGTTTCGCCTAGGGCGCAAAACATCCATGCACCGGCTCTAGTTATCTCTCTACCCTTCTTCCTCCTGCCACTCTACTTCCTGTTAGATACTTGCCATGTCCACAAGATGGCACTATGCCACAACTCTCACAACAGAAAGTCCTCCTGTGACACATCTTACGGGAGTAAGACATAACATGCCATTAGATACAAATATTAAACATTAATATAGATGAATTCAGTTAATAAAGTCATTTAATCCTGCCTAGATGTTTAACAGTAGAGATTTTGTTTCGAGCATCCAGAAGTATACTCTGCATGCAGTGGCATCCACTGCATTCTTAAAAACCACTTGATGCTGTGATTCTAACATTTAAGAAAAGCCAAAAAATGTATTTAAATCTGTGCAAATGCATAAGAAATTTGACTTGTAAATTTGACACAGGTAATCTAGCTTGAGTCTCTCTGTGGACCTGAATCAGCGTTGGATCTTAACATTTTAAATTATTTCTGACAGGTTATTCTCATTCTACCTCCTGTGTGCACAGATCTGGTTAGATAGGTGGTTGTCATGAGCTAGTTTCTGTCAGCAGACCAGTTGAAGGAAGTCAGGTCTCATGGTCAGAGCAGGAGTCAGGATCAGGACTCAGAGCTGAGGGTCAGAACCCGAGTCAAAGTCTGAATGCCAGAGCTAGGGTGACCAGATGTCCTGATTTTATAGGGATAGTCCGATTTTGGGGACTTTTTCTTGTCTAGAGTCCTATTACCCCCACCTCCTTCCTGATTTTTTTTACACTTGCTGCCTGGTTACCCTAGCTAGAGCCAAGGGTTGAGGCAGACCCTAGGTCAGAGCTGAGGATCAGAACCAGAGTCAGGAAAGACAGGAGCAGGGCTGCTTCTGGGTCAGGAACAAGATGGGAACAAGACTGGGTGCAGGGCAGGATCTAGGCTGAAGCAGTGGAGGAGCAAAGCAGAAGGAGGGCTTGGAGAGGCGCACAGGGAGATAGGGTACATGGGCATATGTATTGATCAGCCAGCTAGCTACTGCTGCTGCTAGGTTTAAAAACTGGCCTGCTGGCTTCTTTAGCCAATCAGCCAATACAGTCCATCAGGTAGCCTAGCTGGCTCATTAGAGCATCAGAAGTACTGATCAGGCACAGCTGAGGGCCTTACTCCTGACCGTTTCACTGAGAGAAAAAAATATGGATAAGTAATGCAAACAAAATAATATAAGTGTCTGATGAAAATAGGCATTTCCAAATGGTTCGTCTGAATATATTTCACTGTGATTTTAGAATGTAAATATATTCCACTAAGCACAGCCTCACTTTCATTTTTTCCCTTTTTGTAGATTTTAAGATTCATTTGGTTGAGCTGCCAGTTACAGACCCTGACAGCTTCCAATTCACTGATTAGACCTTTGATTTTGCTAAACCTGTTTAGCATAAATCTTATCAAATCAAGTCAGAAAAAACCCCATTTATAATTAGGGCCTATTAGAAACAAGAAAAGGTTTTTTTTATCTGAGATAATTTAACTTAATCCATTCTTTAGAAGGAGATGATGTATTTCTAAATATTTAGAATTTTGTTGTACTTAGAGGTATGCTCAAACAAATCCTTTTATTGCATACTCCTAAACTTTGCAGTGTTCATAATCCAGATGTGAATTTTGTAGATGGCCCCAAATATGTAAATAGACTGAACCAAAAACCTAGGTCCAAACACTGATCTGAATTATGTGGCTTGATCTTAAATCAAAATATCAGATATAGAGGGACAAGTCTTTATATTTGCACAATTTTCTGTGCTAATAATTTGCATTATATATATGGGATTTGTAGGCATACACAGATGCCAGATTGAAGATGCTTTGAAAATATGGCTATATTCATACTCATCATTGTAGACTAACCTTTCAATAACTTTAGCAAAGAGTTGCACATGTTGGCTAATGAGTACACACATGCCAGACTGAACCTCTCAAGAAACATTTCCATCAGCAGTTACTTTCCTCCTATTACAGTAGTTTGCATGCAGCATTTAAGAAGCATTTAAAGTTTAGACTTGCTGTTAAACCAAACCACAGAGTAAAATGGTATAAACCTATCTTTCCTGCCTGTGCAATAGACCATCACTTAAAAAAAAAAACTTCTCTATTTTGTTCAGCTAAATGTTTTTTATAGGAAAATATTGTTTATTACTGCCTGCACACATGCAACATTCTGGATCTCAAGATACTTTTTCCACCGATTATTATTCAGAAAAAATATTTGTAGGTTAGGCTACTAACTCCCCAAATTAAAAATCAAATCCATATCAAATATATGCTACAACCCTCACAGGAACATGTGAGCAAAATTATGAGAAATTTGCACAAGACATTTCTTTCTTAAGTGCATCACTTCCCTGAAGTCTGTACTTGGGCAAAACGCCAATTGAAGTTTTGCCTGAGTGAAAAAAATAACTACTTCAGGATTTGTCCCTGTGTGAATTGCAAACATTAGAGAAAGCTGTAGGCTAAGACTTGCATAAGTGACAAGTGATTTGAGGTGCCCAACTTGAGACACCTTAAAGGGCTCGATGCCTCCACTCTTTAAAAACCAAAGCTCCTTTAACGCATTTCCAATCAGGCACTCAAAACTGAGTCAAACAAAATCTCAGCTATAATTTTCAAAAGCAAGTTGAGAGCCTAATCCTTCTTCCACTAAAGTCAATGAGCAGGGTTCCATTGACTTCGTAGGATTTAGGTCCCTAACTGCTTGTTTTACATTGTTACATGGTTAAAAATATTTCTATCAATAATGTAAACGTACAGATAGGCAAAGTAAGAAAAAATGCTGCTTGGAAAAAAAACAAACCTTACTATAGTTTGATTTAAGGATCCTTATTTTGTATATTTTGACATGTGATGTTGACAATGTGTTTTAATGGTTAAAGATTTCACTTTTTGAATCTCAACATCTACTGTGATTAAATCATTGTCTGACACGCACACACACCCATAGCTTCCCAAAACTGTGACAATGTAAATTGATAAAACTATAAAAATGCTTAAACATACATTGATATTATCCAAATTCACAACATTCTATGGTAAAGAAAATAAAAATAGAATTCTATCATGTCTATGCACACATGCCACTTGGGTAATTCTCTGTTTTATGAATCTGGATTGGATAGAGAGCCCAAAAGGAAAGATGAATAATTGAGAACTCCACTGTATTAATCATGTAGATAGAGAAAAATGTATATTAAAATCCATATTAATGGATCTCGCATTTCATACTGCCCTACTGACACTCGGGCAATAGAGCACAGCTCTGATCCAGGCTCTCATAATTCAGGTCAGCCAAAAGCTGCTAATCTTTTTTTATTTACCTAGGCCCCAATGAGACACTGAACTCAAAGTTCCTTTTCCCTTTCTTTGAGAAACGCAGATACCTGTGAATATACAAGACGATGTCATAAGTCATGCTCTTCTTTCCTAGCCTGGGATGCTGACATTCAGACGCCACACATTCAATGCCACCTCTCCGATCAAATGCCGGCTGGTGTGATAAGGAGAAACCTAACATATGTTAAACACAAAATGATTTGTAATGCTTTGCTGTTCCATTTCAGTTGTCTTTTCACAGGAAGGACTTTTCCCCCCTTTCCTGTAGTCAATGGATTTTTCAAGTACATAGGTTTTCCCTTGATCCTTAGTAGCAAAGACAGGAACAGACAGTTGTAATAATCTATCGAGATGCAGTAAGAAATCCTTACTGAATTGCATCCTAAAATTACTGAAAAACGAGTTATGAGCTGGCTGGATTAAAGTGCCTTTTGATTCAAATTCTCAGATTTCAAAAAGCCAGTCATCATGGATATAAAAATAGATACCGGGGCTACAGAGAATTCCAAACACTTTCATTTAAACAGGGAACAAAATCCTTTTGCTGCATGAGCATTTTGACTGTTTTCTCTGTGCCCATGTGTGTGTTCTTGATTTCAGTGAAGTCTTATCTGCCCAGCCCACTGCCATGGGCTACGCTGGAACAAAGCAGAGGCATAGTATCAAACTGGGTGAAGAAAGGATAGAAATTATGTGTTCACAGCCCCCATACGGGTTGTGTTCTCTCAAGGTCTGCAAACCACAACGTTAGCTTTCTAAAAACCTTACGCTGGGTGGGGGAGGGCAGACAATTAGAAATCACAGAAATCAGGGGAAACTTTTCCATTAGGCTCTAGAGCAGGATGCTGGGAGTCAGTGTGGCTGGGTTCTACCCTGGCTCGGCTACTTACTCATTGTTTTTTGGAAGATGCTCAGCCTCTGCAAGTCTTAGTTTACCTTTCTGTAAAAAGGGGATAATACCCACTGCACAGGCGTGACTAGGGCCACTGAGGAACCACTGATTAAGGGACCAAGTTTGTGAGGTTTGAGCACTCAATTCCCAGCCCCTCACTGTATCAGGGCCTAAAATAGCACCTCTTGCAAGCAGAATTAAGAACATAAGAACAGCCATATTTGGTCAGACCAATGGTCCATCTAGGCGAGTATCCTGTCTAACAGTGGCCAATGTCAGATACTTAAAAGGGAATGAACAGAACAGGGCAAATTAAGAAGTGATCCATCCTCTGTCATCCAGTCACAGCTTCTGGCAGTCAGAGGTTTAGGGACATCCAAAACATGGAATCAAGTCCCTGACCATCTGGGCTAATAGCCATTGATGGATCTATCCTCAAATTTATCTAATTCCTTTTTTAACCCAGCTACACTTTCAGCCTTCACAACATTCCATGGTAATGAGTTTCACAGGTTGACTGCGCGTTGTGTGAAGTTCATCCTTATGTTTGTTGTAAGCCTGCTGCCTAATAATTTCCTTGGGTGACCCCTGGGTTTTGTGTTTTGTGAAAGGGTAAACAACATTTCTTTCTGCCCTTTCTGCACACCATTCATGATCTTATAGACCTCTTTCATATCCCTCCTTTGTCCTCTCTTTTCTAAACTGAACAATCCCAGCTTAATCCCTCCTCATATGGAAGCTGTTCCATACATTAATTATTTTTGTTGCTGTTCTCTGTACTTTTTCCAATTCTAATATATCTTGTTTGAGATGGAGTGACCAGAATTGCATGCAGTATTCAAGTTGTGGGCCTACTATGGAGTTTATATAGTGGCATTGTGATATTTTCTTTTATTATCGCTTTCCCTTTCCTAGTGGTTTCTAAAATTATTAGCTTTATTGACTGCCACTGCATATTGAGCAGATGTTTTCAGAGAACTATCCACAATGACAAGATCTCTTTCTTGAGTGGTAATAGCTAATTTAGACCCCATCATTTTGTATGTATAATTGGGATTATTTTTCCAGTGTGCATTACTTTGCACTTCTCAACATTGAATGTCATCTGTCATTTTGTTATCCAGTCACCTAGTTTAGTGAGATTCCTTTGCAACTCTTCAGTCACCTTTGGACTTAACTCTCTTAAGTAATTTTGCATCATCTGCAAATTTTGCCAGTTCCCTGTTTGCCTCCTTTTCTAGATCATTTTTTGAAAAGGGCCTTTGACTTCAACAAAGACACTGCATAGAGATAAAGGACAAAAGAATATCTATAATTAGAATATATTGTTACGTACGAGTTTCCTGCATAACCACCTTCAATTTTCCATCTTTAGCAATTTTACCTAATAGTTGTTTAGTTTGGCCTGCAGCCAATGGCAGATCTTATCCCCAAAATTAATAGCAAGCTCGTATACTGGAGGTTGTTTCTTAAAACAAAAACAAACATCTTGAATAGTTTTCTCTTATATCAGGTTTAGGTTCTCTGTGCCTGTATCCACTTACTGACTGCAGTGAGAGGCTAGGAATTATGCTGTGATGAGAGTCATGGAAGATGTCAGTAACATCACAGCTGGGGTAAATTGTAGGAAGACAATTTCCTTCTTCTCTAATGAGCTATGTCTGAGAAGGCTGATGACTCCAAGAGACCGACAAAGCTGTGATGGGAGAAAAATGTGGGAGGTTTGATTTGGTTTGGGGGTGGGGGTTAGCAGGGTTGCAGACTGTGGACACAAGGAAATGTTCAGATGAGCAAGATGTAGAAGTGGGAGTAAACTCAGGAAGGAGGGATTATTTAAACAGTGAGCAAGGGATATGTTTTCTCCTTAATTACTCCTGGCAGGGAGAAAGGAGCTGTCTCCTCAAGCTGGGGAAGCGAAGGCAGTGGAGCTGGGGCTGAGAAGAACTGCATGGGGAGATTATGAGGTGTTTTGGTGTGCAATACCGTTACAGGAGAACCTCAGATTTACGGACATCTCAGGAATGGAGGCTGTTTGTAACTCTGAAATGTTCATAACTCTAAACAAAACATTATGGTTGTTCTTTCAAAAGTTTACAGTTGAACACTGGCTTAATACAGGTTTGAAACTTTACTATGCAAAAGAAAAATGCTACTTTTAACCATCTTAATTTAAATGAAACAAGCACAGAAACTGTTTTCTTACCTTTTAAAAAAGTTTTGACACTTTCTCTTTATTTTTAGTAGTTTTTTTAACCGCAGTACTGTACTGTATTTTTATTTAGTCTCTGCTGCTGCCTGATTGCATACCTCCAGCTCCAAATGAGATGTGTGGTTGACTGCTCAGTGGTCAGTTGATACTCTGGTTCATAACGCTACCGTTCTACTGTAGTTTCATTAGTGACACATCAATATCACCAGCTGACAACAGTAGGATCTACATAACTTCCTCATCTGATCCAGTCAGTGCACCTTTCTTGCTTTTCCAGCCCCTGGATGAGATTTGAGAATGCAGTGCCTAAGGCCATATTAATATAAGTTGGTTGCGAATATATTGGGGAAAATAACTTGATAGGGGCTGTGGCTATGCTGTTGATAGAACAAGTCCACCATTTGCCAAAGCACTTTGCAATCTGGGAGTCCTTTTCACAGAGATTTTAAGGCCAGAAGGGACCCCTTATGATAATCTGTTCTGACCTCCTGCGTAATAAAGGCCATGAAATGTCACAAAGCAATTCTTACCTCAAACTCTTAAAGATATGCTCTAGCTCAAGTAGAAGTTAAGAAAGAAATCTATTCTTGATTTAAAGACTTCAAGTGATGGATTCTAGTCTGAATTTGTCTACCTTCAGCTTCCAGGCTTTAAATCTTGTTATGCTTTTGTCTGCTAAATTAAAGAGCCCTCTGCTACCAGAAATCTTCATCCAATGCAAGTACTTATAGACCATGATCAAGTCACCTCTTAATCTTCTCTTTAATAAATTAAATACACTGAGTTTCTTTAGTAAGGCAGGTTTATCTGATCTTTCTTGTAGCACTTTTGTGAATCTTTTCAAATTTGCCAACCACTTTTTTAGGTGGAGACACTAAAACTGGACACAGTAATTATCTCCCTAATGCCGTATAGCGCAGCAATATCACCTCCCTACTTGTACTCAATATTCCTCTGTTTATACGCCTAAAGGTCACATTTGCTCTCTCAGCCAATGCACTGATCTGATACAGGTCATGGCAATGTTCCACATCTTTTTAAACCTATTTTAATGTTTTCAACCAAAAAAAAAAACACAAAAACACCAAACTCAACCCAAACAGCCAACCAAAAACCACCACCAAAACCAGGCCTGATTCAAACTAAGAAATTAAGTGTGTGTGTGAAATTTAAAGGCAATTCAATTCTACTAAGAAGCTTCAATTACTGGGGAATGCAGGAGTCCAGTTCATGAGTTCAGACTATTGAGGTAATCCAGTCACATCTTTTTCTCCTGGGACAGTGCCGGCTTTTCTTTACTTTTCGCTGTAATTCATGGTTTTAATTTGAATCTGTAAAACTATAGGGGTAAGGACCAGGTTATCTTTCAAACTGCCTGCCTCTATCATGTGCCATCATGAAAGGTAAGGTACTTCTGCTTTAGTCAAAACAAATATTGGACTAAATAAAAGAGTAACTGGATGAAATTCTATGTTATGCAGGAGGTTAGCACAGATGAACTAACATAGGGGTTCTCAAACTGTGGTATGAGTTCTCTTTGGGGACATCTCTGGGGTGCATGAGGGAGAAATTGCATAATGGTGGATTTAATAATTATTTTATTTACTTTATTTTCAGAATAGGCTTCTGAGACAAAGCTTTAAAACTGTATGGGAATCTGGTATATAAAATACCATAGTTTAATTTACTTCAAGATGTACCAGTGAGAACACAGATTCACAGAAACACTGACGTACAGAGCCCGTGCCTCCAATGACAGCATGGGTTCAGTTGCCCAGCAACTGTCCAGTCTAACTGAGCTCGGAGCTTGGTCAGGGTTTTTTTTCAGTTGTCTATGTCATACTGTAACTATATCTTTATGTAACAGTGAAATATGGACCAATAGCTAGACAGGTAGCATTGAGAAGAATAGCGATGAAAAGAGTAAGAGTATGCAGGCAGATGGTAGATCTAGAAGGGGGTACACAATAACAAAAGTTTGGGAACCTCTGATCCAATGGCCTTAAAACCAAAAATCTATCCCTAGAAGTGCATTCTTGCATGGAGGCAGGACACTCTCAGTGGAAGGTCCTTCATTATGAATCTTGTTCCCTCTGGTGTCCATTAGAACCCAGGTTTGTTAGATCTTGGAGCATGGTGCAAGGTTTATTTTTTCTGGCCAAGTCTTTGCCTAGTAGAAAGCACTGTCTTGTCTAACTTTGACTGTTCTCTTTTCTATAAGTATAAGAAGGCGTGCATTTTTTCTAGTAGTTCTGTAGATAAACACAACCACTGGCTGTCAGTGAAAAAGAGTTAACACTGTATTCTTGAGCAATCCGAGAACAGAAAATTACAGTATTACAAGCCCTCAGTGCAGGGAATCCTCCCAAAAAGGGAGTGTGGCTGGATTTACTGAGTTACTTAATTCCCCTGCAGACTTTATGAGGGAGTCCCCACTCCGACCCTATGGAAAACTTACCCCTAGCTATTCCATGAGGTGGAGCAAAGCCTGTCCCCCAAATGGAAAAACTGACTTAATTTAGAGTCTGGCTGTGTACGGGGTTTTTTTTTCCTCTCTGTATCCTTTCTGTGATGTCTGGGCAGAGAAAATGTGTTTTAAATAGACTTTCAATTTACTATGGGCCTGCGCCAAAGCATGTTGAGGTCAATGGAAGTGTCTACACTATTGTTTGACATTAATGGGATCAGGTTTTATAAAATGTCAGATTGGGTCATCTGACCTAGTTACTATAAAAAGAGTTGACCCATATAGCTGAGGGGTCTTTAGATATAAGAGAGAAAATACCAAGAGGCAGCTAGGTGGAAACCATCTCTATTTTATTATCTAATACCTGTCTGGGGTGAGAGTAAAAGCATATTCTGATCTTGGTATCTCAAAGTGTCAACAAATTAAAGAGTAGTAGATATAATGCAGAGAGAGCTTGAACTGCCATTTCTGTGCATATGTCCAAGTCTGCATTCTGCTGCACCCTGGCAGGCCAAACTTGGAGGGGGATCGGAACCCTGACAGGGTGAGGGCGATGCTGGGAAGGGGTCTTGCCACCTAGAGCATGAGAGCATGTGGCCATTGCCAGAGCAAGTGTCCAACCCACAGCCTCCCTGCAACACAGCCAGGTCCTGAGAAGTGACCTGGGACTTGTGAGGAGCACAGTGAACTTCCCTTACATTCCAGAGACGCTGTTTGTGATGTCCCTGTGCCGCAGAGTGGGGTTGTGTTTTCCTTTACCTTTCCCATTTTTTCCTTTTTTTATTGTTGATTGCTGTTTAATAAATTGTGTTGGCTTTGGATTGTATGCAATCATCAGTGGGTCAGGGAAGCATCCAGTGCAGAGAGCACCCCAGAGTGGGGACACCCTAGCTCCTGCCCTAAGTGACCACTACAAGGTTGGGGGGTCAAGTCTCCCCCCCAGGAATCCTGGGCCCAGCCTTGTTGGGGTTACGAGGACTCTGCCAGACAGGAGAGTGGAAGGGGAGTCCTTGAGGTCAGGCAGGCCTCTGGGTAAAGGAAGTGGGAGCAGGGACTCAGATCCTTTCGCTAGCCCACTTCACCAGGGTAGTGTATAAGCCAGGAAAGTTCCCTACAATAGCAGAACCATTCCCCCGCTTACACTAGTTATCAGGCACGCACTTTCAAATATGCAATGGCCCCCTATGGAGAATAGTCTTTAAAAAGGGACATTTTGCTCTGGTGAAGACTTTTGTTTTTGTTATGACCTGCTTGCAATTTACACAAACTACTGAGCACACTATAGTGATGGGAGAGCTTGCAGGGTGGAGAGAGAAACAATTTGTGCAAACTCTGAAGCTTGATCAGTGCCTGTTGGCAGTGTAATGTAACAGTTGTTCTGGCTTCAAATGTGTGCTGCCCTTTGTTGGAAGGTTTATTGGCTGTTGTGCTCAAGATACTCTTTTTTAACAGTATTTGTTATACAAGAAAACATCTTGGTAGAAAGTCCTGTTGAAATGACTACCTGTGGGTTTTTTGATGTTGTTTTTTAATGTTCTGCTCACTTATTCAAGTGCTCAGGTTAATTATAATGAGACAGCAAATTACCTATAGTCTCCCCACCCCGGAGGTGAAAAAAAATACTTTGGAAATGCTGAAGTTATTATCAGTGTTGTACACATTTTTGTTGTCCTAGGTAAAGACAGAACAATATTTTATCAGAAATGTGCACAGTAATTAGTTGCACACTAGCTGTTAAGGCTTAGTTCTCAATTTTATGTAAATTTATCCAGTGACTGAGCCATTATCAAATTAATGTATCCCTAATTACCTAGGAAAGCTACCTCCAAAGCCATAGTACTTTATATGAATGCATTAGCTCTAGAGTCTCTGCAGTTGAGACAAACCAATTTGGGTTCCAAGATTTATGCCTGAAAGATCCAGACAATCAAATACCAATAAACCAAAACAGTGGGACAGAGTACCAGAATACTGTTTGTCCTATTGATCAAGATGACTTTTACCAGCTTGGAAGCCTCCTGTCCTCTTCCATTAGCTTTTTCCTTTTCCAAATCTTATAATCTCTTGTAGTCATTTATATTATATTCTGCTTTTTATGGCCGTATTTTATTGTGCTTACTATATAAAATTTGTTTTACTTTGTCAAAGCACTGAGAGCTGTACAATAATTTGGGGAAGGAGAGTGTAGCCTTAACGTTATTCCTATTCTGCCATTGTCAAGTCTTCATGCTCAGACACATTCGTTCAGAAAACCCAGGACCAAACTAGTGACAGCATCTGTGCAGCAGAGAGAGGCCTAAAGGATGGTTAGAGTGATGTTTATAAGAGAAAATGACTATTTCATCTTTTGATTGATTCAGTTTTTGTGAGAAACCCAAAGACAACACTGTGATGAGATTAGTTAAGACAAGGACAAGTATGGGAGAAATTACCCCAAAGTTGGGGTTCACAGGATTGATCCAAAGGACAGACAAATGTATGTCTTGCAATATCTATGTCTACTGATCCCAGGAACTCTCCAAACAGAGAGAATGCCAATCAGAAGCTCTCCTTAATGGAACAATAAGCCTACTTGAACTCAGACTCATTTTCCTTAGCAAAGTACCATGCTGTTGCCTACAGTAGGGACAGCCTGATTTTCTAGAGTCACTAATGGTTTAAGCTTTACCTCTATTTATTCTGTAAATCACACCCCATCATAAATGGTTCAGTAACTAAAATTTACTTTGTCAGCAAATTTGAAAATCATAGTTTTATTGCTCTCTTTTTAATTTCTTTCAAGAACCCTTTCCTTTTCTAATGTGCATCTACAACATTTGGTGAAACATCCAGTAGTTTCTGAAATAAAATAAAGGCTTTACACAAAGCACCACACTTCTCTGGGGTCCTGCATTCCTGAAAAAAATAATAAAAGTACTCATTTCATAAATCTTATCCATATATAAATATTGAGATAATTGTCTATAACAATATTGCAGGCAAATGGACAGTCACACCAGCTTATGCTGAATCACAAGTGAAGATGCAAACTTGCCTATCCTTCAAAGCTAGAACAATATAAAGATAATTAGGGTGGCAGTAACAGGCAATGAGAAAATACCATCAATAAGTGAAGGAAAAGACATCTCATCTCAAAATGATGATGTCCAAGAGGCCAAGAAAAGACAAAACACATGGAATGAGCAGCCTACCTAAACTTGTCAGCCAAAAAACATGGAAACAAAATTCCCAGGAAATTTATAAACAGTTACCATTTTCTTAAAAATGAAACATTTTAAACACTCTTCTAAATTCCAAGAATGGGAGTATTGTAATGCATCAAAGTAGTGGGATTTTCAACACTTAGGACAGCAGAGAGATAGGATATCTATCACTAAGGCTGGTATTCTGGGATCTTTCACATGCATTAGTTCACTTTGGAAATGTCATTTGGCTTGTTTCTGAAAAATCATTTGTAGTCATGCCTGCATTTGCACAATAAATAGCCCAACTTCAGAGTTTTGTTTCCTGGCTATTAATTGTAATACACAGTTTTTAATGTTCCTGTATTTATATGCCTCTATTTGGCAGAGTATCAAAGTAATACATTAAAATGATTAAAAGTAAAAGTGACTTGTAGGGGCAGAGGAGACAGCATAAGTCACCCTGTAGTAGCTCAGCACAATGCTTGCACAGGAAGGGAATGCTCCTTTGGCTCCATGTAGCCAGTGGCCTGGCTAGGCCCCTATGTGCCACTGAAGCAATGTGTAGAGACCAGAGCAGGGGGCAGAATTCCTCTGCTTCTCTCTAATATGTGGTCCCGAGTATGAAAACTCATAACTCTTGCACTGGCATACATCAGACAATTCAGTGTAACACAGCCCAATGTTAACTGAAATTGACCTAGCACACTTAACACTTTTCATCCATGTTTGCCAAATGTACTATTTTGTGAACAAAGAGAATGTGCTGAAGTAGGCAATTAGTTACACAACACAAAATAAATATTTTGTTCAGGAGTGGATTTAGCATTCTGGTTCCAAATAGATTGGAGTGGAGTAAAGAAAAGTATAATCAAAGACGGCACTTTTTCCCCCCCTTTATGTCCATTTCAAATGAGTTCTGGCAACAACATATTGTAAGAGTGGGCAGTAAGTATTATTGTATTCTTCTGCCAGCAAATTCTTTTTGTTTTGCCAGAGAAAGATTGTAATTGATAGGTGAGAAAAGTGATCTTTGTAACCATTATACATCTGAGTAATTACATTTTCTGCTGATACTTAATTTAGTAGTTCAGTTGTTACCAAGCCAACAGAATGCATACTAATTATATACCTGCAATTTCCTTTTAACTAATGGAGAGTCTTATCCTTTGGGCTTCTAAAGACAAGCTGAGGTGAAGCCAGCAAATGAGCCATAGCAACGTCAAGATGAAATATGATTCTTTAACAGCCAAAGCTTATACTGCCACAGAATACTGCATTTGCTTCTATGCTCTGAATAGCACACAAACGAGTGCACACAAGACACTATAGGGGTACACAAACCACAAATATCAAATTATGGAAGATAAAATAAAAAGACCTTTTGGGTCATCATTTATCCACTGCCTTGCAAGGGCAAGATTATCATTCCCCACAGTGTAGTGGTGTGTTCAGTCTGGTTTTCAATTTCTTAGATGATGAGAAAATTCCTTTGAGAACTCATTCTGTGGTCTACAAGGTCTCACTGCTGGAAGTTTTCCTGATAGTCTAAAATCAAATCAAGATTTGATGTCAACTTTTTATCTTGCCACTTATTTGGCCTGGTGTTTGCCACTTGTTACACATTTTGTCAGGTATTTATTTGTATTGATCTAGACTCCTGGGTGAGAAATCAGTTACACAGGGCCAAATCCAGCTTGTTTTACTCACCTGTGTAATCCAAAGAAATTCAAAAGAGGTTTACACAGAATACTAAGGCAAGCTGTATTTGGCCTCAACTAATCTAGGCTCATAAAGCTAGATCTCTAAATATTTATGGCCCCCATTAGTATAGAATCGTACAGTATAGTGGTACTATCCCCATTTACAGAAGAGGAACTAAAGCACAGACAGATCAGGTGACCTGCCAACAGTCACACAGAGGGCCTGCTGTGCAGCAGGGAACTGAACCTATGTCTCCCAATTCCCAGGCTAGTGCCCTAACCCAGGGCCGGATTTACACCTTATGCACCCCTAGGCACAGCATCTTAAGTGCCCCCTTTGCCTACCACTGACCTTTGTATTTTCCATAAAAATGAAACTTTTAACCCACTTTTAAGCACCCTTAGAACACAGGTGCCCCTAGGCACATGCCTACTCTGCCTAACTGAAATCCGGCCCTGCCCTAACCACAGGACCATTGTGCCTGTACTGACAAAGCACTGGCCCACAATGTCTTCCCTGATATAGATCTAAAGGACTATAAGTCTTAAGAGGAGGTATTGTGATTTTTTTTCTTAAACTGTATTATGCTTGCAAAAGGTGCTGGGCTATCAGCACCAGAGACTGAAGTGACATTACACTATGAGCAACAGATCCCTGCTCTGCTAATTCCCAGGGAGCCTCAGCCCTCCCCGGAAAGGGCCACTAATGCTACAGGATAGGTCAGTGTTTGTGCCTATTCAGCCCTTGGCTTATCTGTCAATTGTGCAGTGAACAGGACCCTGGTCCACTAGGGCGTGAAACTAGCAACTGGGTTCACATAGACCAATGAACAGCCATGCAGGTCACTTTTTGGTTTTAGTTGACCTGGTGACCAAGAGATGAATATCCATGGTTGTATTCATAGTTAAAACTCAGTGAATAATAGGAAGACTTCATTTAGAACATCTGTGAAATCACTGTTTGATCTGACCAACTTTGTTCCTATTTTATTAAAGGGGATAGACACTGGTCTTTAACTAGAATATTTGAACATTTTGACTGTGTAGCAGGATATATTACTGTTCAACACTGCAGAGATCAAATTTAAATTTCTTCCATTTTGAGAGCGATTACAAATTCCAACAGTGTCCCCCAATTTAAGTTTAGGGACTCTTTCGATTCAGTAGAATCTTTCAAAAACATAACTAAACATTGGCACAACTATTCCACATCTATGATTAATTATGCTATCTTCATTCAAAAGGGAATGTTATGTACCAATTTTAGAAAAAACAGATTATGCTATACAAGTACAGACAATGTATATTTACTGGACTTCGGTATTTTTGTACTCAAGTACTACATTCTGTTAAAAATAAAAGTTAGCAACCCACATGATTCTTTTATATGGTCTTTTAAAAAAAAAAAAGACTACAACAAAAGCTGGTATATATTTGATTTTTTTTAAGTGTCAGCCATACCTTCATGGCAACTACGGTCATAAGATTTTTTATGCCATATATCTGAAAGTAGGTCTAAGTACTCTTCCTGCACTCAATTTGTGAAATCTGGGGCATAATGCAAGCTCATTAAGCGTGTTTTCAAAGTAATTATTCTTGAAATAGATTTGCATTTCTATTTAATTAAATGTGACAGGCTTCTCATGATAGTAAGTTTCAGGTAATTTATGAAGGGAGGCAGACATGGTACTTTATTGTGTACTGAAGTCAAGGGAGATTAGGAGCTAGAGAGAAAATTCTTTCAATAGTGTTATTGTACTGCTGATTATTCTTGACAGATTTCATTGTTTTCCTCAGCTGGCAGTAAGGCCCAAAGCCAAAATTTTCAGGCTTGATTGTCTAAAGTTAGTCAGCTAAATGCACGTGCAACTTTGCAAGGTGCTCAGCACTTCTTTTCAAAATTGGCAATTGACTTTGGGTGACTCAGAATGCTTTCTGTTACAATAAACAGTTTCCCAACAGGAGGAGTTATACTAGATTATGTATACACACAGAGAGAACTCTACTGTCAGAAAGTGTTTGATAAGAAGGAAGGAATAAAGCCTGAATATTGCATTGTCTTGGCTATTCACTTTATGCTCTGTACAGGATCCAAGAAGGGGAAGGCAAAAACCAGACTAACCAAAAATCACATCCCTTCTGTGAGGGTTTGTGGCTCTGGTTACAGGGCAATGCGGCCTAGTGGCCAGAATGCATAGAGTTGCCCCCGGTTGCAGGGCGGTGTGGCCTAATGGCTGGAGTCTCTCCTACTCTACTGGGTCCCGGCCTATGGCCCTAACCACAGCGTAGGACCCTGTCACTGGCTCAGCAGGGGGGTCCTACTGAAACACACTGAGGCTTACCAGGGGCAAGGTACCAGTCCATCACACCCTGGTCCGGGTTGCTTCCTACCATCTTGAGAGTTGAGGTCTCTCCCACAAGTCCCTAGGTTCGCTGCGGGCTTCCAAGTCAGTCGCCTCCTCGGGTTCCTCCCACCATAGGGCTTTGAGCCAGCCTGGAGAGGTTTCCATCCCCAGTGCCTTCACAAGCAGCGGCTAGTCCTTTGCAGGAGCTTTCCAGTCAGGTCCTTTCCCTGTGGCCACCAGCCCAGACTGAGCTGAGCTCCCTCCTTTTATACTCCCATAGCACTTGGAGCATGCCCAGTACGGCATGGGCTGGACTTCCTCCATCAGTGCTACTGGTCTGACACTGCTGGGGCTAGTGCCGGGTGGTGCTGCCCCATCACACCTTCTAGGAAGGCTTCCAAACCAACTCCAGCAGACAGATGTCCTGGTTCTTTTATTATTTGATGCAGGCAGGCTTTCTCCCTTCCTGAGAGGCCTCATTTCAGAGAAGGAACAACTAAATACTGTTCAGTAGATCCTTACCTCAGAGCCTTGAATCAGACCAACCATACTTACAACCCAAAAAATAAAATCTCTAAGGCTCTGGTCAGGGTAATATCCAGGGACCTACAACCCATAACAGCCAACATAACTTCTGATTCCTTCTCTCTCATTCAGCTGTTTTTTTTTCCTGTTTATATCTAGCTCCACTCCCAGGGTAACTCAGAGTACTGCTTGATTGCAGCCAGGATATTTTGGCCATAAACTCCATTAAAGAGGTAGTACGCCTTGTCACATGCTCATGCACCAAACACTGTGTCAGAAATGAGTTAGCTCCTTCAGGTACATAAAAATCAGAAACTAAGAATATTGTACACACACATAGAGAGACAAACAAAACAAATGAAAACAATAATTATGGCTGCATAGGCTAATCCTGTCCCTGAGCAGATGGACACAAAAGGGAAAGTGATTAGCAACTGACCATTCTTTAGATCAGAATGGGAAAACAACAAAATTGCAATGTGGCTGGATAAAAAGGAAAACAAAATAAGAATGGCCATACTATTAGCTGTAATGGGAAAAGGTTGGCACATGCTCCGAAAGCATCTGGATAGGTCAACAGCATACTGGGAAGACCCGTGTAAAATCCTAGATGCACTACAAAAACATTTTCAACTCTCAAAAAATGTCATGCATGAAATATATCTTTTTAACAAGTATGATTCATAGATTACAAGCCCACAAGGGACTGTTGTGATCATCTAGTTCAATAGTTTGTATAATACTGGCCAAAGGACTTCTCTGAATTAATTCCTCTTTGAACTAGAGAATACCTTTTAGACAAACATCCAGTCTTGATTTTTAAAAAAAAATGAGCAATTGAGTCTCCACCACAGCTGTTAGAAAGGTGTTCCAATGTTTGGTTAATTACTCACTGCTAAAAATATTCACCTTGTTTTTAGACTAAATTTTTTAGCTTCAGCTTCCAGCCATTAGATCTGTTATTGGAGTTGGGTGATTTGGGGGGCTGGGAGACTAATAGTTTATTCATTGAAAAATAAGTTTTGGGTTGACCAAAACTATTTGAGAATTTGGATGAATAGCTTTAGCCAAAAAAAGAAACTTTTGAAAAAGTCAAACTGGTTTGTGTCAACATTTTCAAAACAAAATGTTTTAAAAATGCTTAGTTTTGAAATTTAGCTAAATTTATTTTAAAGAATAAAAACATAAAACATATAAAAGGGTAAAACACATCCAAAAATGAAGCTAAACCAAATAAAAATATCATTTTAGGTCAAACAAAATGAAACACATCCAAAAATGAAGCTAAACCAAAGCTAAACCAAATAAAAATATCATTTTAGGTCAAACAAAACAGAATGTGTGACCCAAAAATTAAAGTTTTGAGTTCTTATTGTGCTGAAAAAAAAAAGTTTCCCAAAAAAGTTTCAATTTCAAGTCAACCCCAAAAGAAATGTTTTTGAACTTTTTGGTTTGGCCACTGAATAAAAAAAATCAATTATTCATTCTGCTCTAATTGTTATACCTTTGTCGGATAGGGTTGCCAAGTGTCCAGTTTTCAACTTGAATACCCCGATCAAAAAGGGGCTGCTCAAAGTCTGGCTAGCAGTGCAGGCAAGCTTCAGGTCTGGCTCCACATGACTCCTGGGAAGCTGCCGGCATGTCCCTCCGGCTCCGAGGTGTAGGGGTGGCCATAGGGGCTCCATGTGCTGCCCCCAGCCTAAGCGCTGGCTCTGCAGCTCCCATTGGCTGGAAACCGGACTTGTCTTACCTAGAACAAAGCGTCCCCACCAAAGGAGGACCCGATCTTAATATGTAACCTTAGTTGAAAGCTCTCCACAGAGAGACATAGGACAAGATTGTAACTGAAGTAACCATTGTTTCCAGCTTGTGTTAGGTTTCTTGTTTTGTTTTTCCCCTTTCTTTTCCATTTTTAATATTAAAATAGGCAGTTAATAACTATGATTATTTTGTTTGTCTTTAATCAGTGTCCCTGAGGCATGACAAGAACCCCATGAGACCAAAATAGTGGGAATCCCACCCCTGAATTGGCATTGAGAGACAATTAGTAAGAGTTAGCCTACCATTTCTTGTTTCTCTAGACTGTAGGGTTTTTTCGTATTTTGGAGATAATAATTACTCAATACTGAACAAATTAAATCATCCCTTTGTACCCCACACTAATATGAGCAAAGACGTTAACCAGAGTTAATTTGTTATTTACAAGGTGGGAGATGAGAATCGAGACCACTCTTCTTTATCATTTTCGAGTTTTATTATATGACAAACCACGTACCTTTTAATATATATGTTGAGTGCCAGGATGCTCTGCAAGGACGAGGCCCACACACACAGGTGAATTAATTGGCTTTAATGAAGGATAAGTGACACACCCGCAACCGGAACTCCACGCGTTGCTGCCACTGGCTTGGGAAGTCCAACGTCCGAACAGCTCGGTCAGGTGCGAAGTTCGATGCGCAAGCTCTAGCCCTTAGCAATTATAGCATCATGCTAATAGCATGCAAACTAGCCTTTACATATGCAATAAGGGACTTTCCATCAGCAATGGCCGCCTCCCCTGGCCTCGGGCCAGGGACTTTCTGCAGACTTTCTGCAGTTCCCCAAAACACCGGGGCTTCCCACACAGGGCAGTTTTAACTGGTTAGAAGCAGCAGCTGCTAGCAACTTCTGCCCGCTAATAACATCTCCTTGAGAAAGCTTAGGCCCTAGCTTAAACCGTAACAATGTCTTCCAGGGTCCCCTACAATATATATATATATATATATATATTTGTGAAACCCAAGAAAGTTTTTTTTCCTGAAAGTTATCAAAAACCCAGGATTGTAATAATGGGTTGCTTTGGCTCATGGCTGCATCAAATATACTGGCAGAGCTGTGCGTCGATGATTACTGGTGTGTTCAGTATTAGCTAGTGTAATTACTACTTTTTTCAGAAAATCTATATTCATTCACATTATTTTAAAAAGTTATTTTAGTAGCTTGTCATAAAAGAGATGAGACACCATGGAGAAGAGAAGGGGACCCACCAGACACAATATAAAACCAAATGAGACACAGCTGAGAAATACTAGACAGTCTAAAGATACAAACAAAAGGTATTATAAATGAGGCTAATGCAAGATCAGCAAGAATCAGAGTAATGCAAGATGAGGAGGAGTAAAAACTGGGAGACGAAGAAAATTATATTTATTTTAGAATTCATGTCTTTTGTCTATTTTAACCATGCATTTTAGGGATGAGTTTATCAGAAATGTGAAGATACATTTCTAAATTGTGACATTTTGCATTATGTGGTACTTTCTAAGCTACAGTTGCACCTTACCCTCTTTCTCCCCAAAGGGTTTCCTGGATTGATGAGTTTTCTCCTCTTTTACTCCTCTGCCTTCCAGATATGATGAGCTAGACATGGCTTCCTCTAGAGCCCAGAAGTGCTCCTTTCCTTAGAGTCTGAGTGTAGTGAGGCAAATACATTAAAGTGAACATTGCAGTGCAGTAGAGAGTCCCTCCAGCTTGTGAAATGAATGTGTCATCTCTTCAGTGTTTCTAAGCAGGCCAGGAAATATTATTAAACTGTTGGGCCTCAGTCTTCCAACTGGCTCTGCCCAAGCAGGCCACTGAGTCCAGCCCCTCTGAAATCAAATGGGCTGCCCACAAGTCCAGAAGTCCACTACACCTACAATCCAAGGGTTGGGACGTTACAGTGCTGGCTGTCCACGGAAAAGTCATTCCTATGTTTGTACCTGCAGCTGATGCTGTAGTACAGTCCCAGCCCATTGTCAATGAGGTTAGCTAAGGATGTTTGATCTTCCTTGAAGTACTGACCCCTCCATATTTCCTTTGACATGAAACTTTATTACACATATGATTGTGATTAAGGTACAGTGGCAGAAACCATTGTAGAGTAGGAGTCTCCTTTTGTCTCCCATTGACCTTGAATTTCACAATACCACATGAACATGTCTTATTGCTAGATGATATGGTCTAGTGGCTAGAGCATGAGATTGGGAGATCTGGGTTTTATTCTGCCACTGGCCTGCTAGCTAATCTTGGGCAACTCACTTCACTTCTCTGTGCCTTAGTTTTCCATCTGTAAAATGGAGATCATGATACTAACTTCCTTTGTAAAGTGCTTTGAGATCTAAACTGTCAAGAAGTACTAAATAAGAACTAGGTACTATTATTATTTAGATCAAGAAGGGAGGCATCCTTATCATGGTGGATTAAGATAGCGCCTAGCTACAGCAGTGTTGGGAGAAGACCTACCAAAGGAAGAAATTGCTAAAAGTAACAATCCCCAGACTCATGTTTGAGAAGATTTGTGTTACTATCACCATTCCCCGCCTTCCTCCAAAATATAGTTTTATAGATTAAAGCAACAGGGAGTATTATGATCACCTAGTCTAGTTTTGCATAACGCTAGCCAAAGAGTTAAACCTGGTGATTAAGAATGTTTAGAATATAGAGTCTTTTTACTGCAAAAAAAAGGGTGGGGCCTATTCTGTTTTACACTAACAAAACTCTTTTGACACTTGCCCCACCTTCTCCATTGACTTCAATACATTGATGTAGACATGGCAGCAAATGAGGACAAAGGGATGGATTTTAAGTGGCAGGTCACAACTTTATTAAACTTAACAAAGGGGGTGGGCACTACCTAACCTATCATCCATACTCTCACCTACCAGACATTTTAACTTGTTCCAGTGCAGGGGTGATAGGGCTCCTACCATATAACCCATAACTCAGAATAGACTCTCCTCAGCTTATGCCCAGGACTCAGCTCACTTTTCTGCATCCTCCCATCTCCTCCTTCACTGCAAAGGGAACAATGGACACTAAAAGGGTGGTGGAATCTCCATCCGTAGAGGTTTTTAAGGCCCAGCTTGACAAAGCTCTGCCTGGGATGCTTTGAGCAGGTGGCTGGACTAGATGACCTCCTGAGGTCTCTTCCAACCCTAATCTTACATGATTCTAAAAGGGAGAACCTTGGCCCACCACTGCCACAGGGACTTCCCCTCTCCCACATGCACAAAACCCATTAGTAAAATCCCAAGTCTTTTACATCTGGGAAGCTTTCCTTTTATCCTCTGTACTACACTAGAAACCAGCCACAAATTGTGATGAGTTAACCTCCTTACCAAGTTCTACTACTAATTTTTAAATCCTATTCCTATTTAACTTAACTGCATGACCAGGATGCTGTGAGGAAGGCGAAAAACTCCCCAGGCTTCTGCCAATTTGGCCCCTTTGGGAAGAAGAAATTTCTTCCTGACCCCAAAACTGGTGATCGATCAGACCCGCAGCATCCACAAAACACAGCTCCAAGGCGACCAGCACAGGGTGGGGTGGCTGCTGGAACGGAGCAAGAAGAGGCTTCATATGGCCCGGGCTAGGGTTTAAATTAGTTGGGAGAGTGAGGGACCAATCAACTCCCTTTTTCACCAAGTTAGCCAATGAGTGGCTAGAGAATCTGAAGGGAAGTGACACCCCTGCATCCCCTCAGCATGTGTTCTCCCCTGGTCAACTGGGGCTGCCCCAATTGCCACTGGCCCCATCAAGTTTCCCACCCATTGAGGCTGGTGGCTGGCAAGTATTGATTTATCCTCAGGCCCAAAATATTCACCTTGACACTAGCTTAGGGTCACATTTTCTCAGCATCACCCACCAACATGTCAATTTTTACTTGTCTCATCCCTGTTGCTCCACCCCATTCTTGTTAACTTTCTAGGTGGCTAAATTATTCAATATCTGGTAAATTCTTTCCTCATCTCCTTTTTACTATATTTTTCAAGTTAATTTAGCACTCATGGAAGATATAAAGCTATAGTATTGCATACACATAGGCATATTGTGGCTAGGCACTGTGTATTTTTCCCCTCCCCCACTGATTGAGGACAACAGGCCTAAGGGCCACCCATATGAAGAACCCACTTGGAGAATGGAGCACCTGAAGAAACCAATCTGGAATGGGGCCTCTAGGTCTGGTTCTAGGTTTAGGGTTCTAGACCCTAAGCTAGATTGGAGAGGTGAGGTGCCTGTCTTGCTGTGCCTTTAAAAGAAAAAATGTTCAGAGCTGAACTGCAGGATCCACACTTTCACCTATCATTTGTTGTATATTAATAAGGTGTCACATTTCCCATTCTCACCTACCTCTCCTTCAGTAATAGGTTGGAACCTTTTTTTAATCCTTTCAGGAATCTCAGATCTGATGGGTTCATTTTGATAATCAAACGTTTTATTTTCCCAAAACAAAAATTAAGAATAAAAAAAGACTTTTTTCTTAAATAAAGATTTATTTTCAAAAGGAAGTTTAGACATGAAAATAATAATAAAAAAATAAGATACCACAAGAAAAATATGACAGGGTACTGAATCTGCTCTGAATTATACCTATTATACCTATACAAGCTATTAGAGGAATAATCCAGTTTGTTAATGGAGTTACACCAGTGTAAAACAGTTTCAGAATCAGAAGAGAGTTGGCCCCTAGACATCTGGCAGTGTGTGAAAGACAAGAAAGGAAAAGCCTTGATTTAGAGCCAATCATTTTTAATGAGCAGGGAGCCAAGTAGCACTTAATGGCATGATTCCAAGGGACCGGAAGATACTGTTAATGTAATACTCACTAGATTTCAAATGTACCTTGAGATTACTGTTAGCACTTCGTATGGCTACTACTGGAAAAGGCAATCAATTATAGTTATCCATCCTTTTTAATCCAGCAGAACAATTCAGATATGTCTTTTACAGGTAGACTAAGTGATTGGTTCAGTGAACTAAGCACACTTTGTCTATATGATGAGATTTATGCATTTTCAAAATGGTACCAAACCCCTTTATATGAAACAAGTGCTTGTTGTCGCTGAATAGGGTGCATGGTAACTTCATATGTAATCGTTTACCTCAGAAACTGCAGTGTAATCTGATTAAACTCATATACTTTGTTGGTAGAAAGGAAAGGTATTTTAGAAATGTGTACGTACATTTTATATACAATGCCAACATCTTCAAATATAAGACCAAACAAAAATAAGTGCCTATGATGACTTCAGTGGATCTGTTAGGTGCTCAGTGCTTCTGAAAATTAAACCAATTACTTAGGTGCCAAAACATGAATTTTAGCACATGTTTTTGGAACTGTTGTTCTTTATGTATAACTCCAGCAGCACTTAAGACTGTTTCAGAACAAGCACTTTGTGGATGGCTGCATGTGCAGTGGAGCTGCTTGTGCAACTCTGGGCAATGTTTGTTTATTTTTATATCAGTAATTCCAGGGGGCACAACATTCTATATCTGAGAGCTGTGTGCTTGTACTGGTTCCATTACACTGCTGTTATAATAGACAGCAGCTGACTACCCCAGGTAAGAAGTTTCAGAATAATCACTGACATAATTGTCAAAGGCTCGTCCACACATCGCACTCATCAATTTCACATTGACATCCATAAGTGCTACAGAATCAGCAGATTTTTGCATTGAAATTGCCCAGAGCCTCAGGCCAGAAAACTTTAGTGATAGCAAAGAGAAGCTGATGAGGCTATCCCATGTTTTTCTGTGCCTCAGAGCTTGAGGGGGCAGCTGAGCTACTTTGAAAACATGGGACAAGCAATGTGGACAGAATATTTTCACTTATAATGGCATCTCTTGATCATTTATTATTATTCTCTTTATCAGTCATTGCACCAGCTACTGCCACTGCTACTGCCTTGTCTCCTTCTCCATTCCCTTTACTGAAACTTCTTCTCAGCTATGCTATTTAATCTTATTGCACAAAACTGGGTTTGAGTTGTCAATTGAAAAAATCAGACTGTCCCGATATTTACTTGTATGTCCCGCGTCCCGACCGGACGCAAATTGTCCCAGTATTTTGCCCTCCCGTGCACAAGTGGAGGGGGCTCACCCCCACAACTCCCTCCCGACTCCACCCCTTTCCCCCCCCATTGGATCCCTCCCCAAATCCCCGCCCTGACCCTGCCTCTTCCCCAAGTACACTGCATTCCTCCTCCTCACTCCTCCCGCCCAGGCTTGCGCTAATTAGCTGTATGGCAGCGCAAGCACTGGAGGGATGGGGGAGAAGCAGAACATGGCAACCAGCTCAGGGGAAATGGAGGCAGAACAAAGGCGAGCTGGTGCGGGGGGAAAGGGCGTGGAGCTGCTGGTGGGTGCTCAGCCCCCACCAATTTTTCCTATGCTCCGGTGGTTCTTGTTGCTTTGTTTTTTGTTGGGGGGGGGTTATTTTTGTTTTTTCCTCCGCCACGAGCTCTTGGATTTTTTTTTTTTGGCTCCACCACCACCCCCCACCCCATCCTGATATTTCACATCTCTCATCTGGTCACCCTACCACACAGACAAGAGACAGATGCATTGTTATACCATTTGTTAGGGCAAAACCTCTCCATTGCTGCTCCTTATCCCAGAATGCATTCTAGCATACAAAAAGTAGTCCTCTATCATGTGGCTGTATGCTGATTCAGCAGACCATAAGGTAGTCATTGGAGGTGACTAAACTGCCACCAGAACAGGCAGTGATTAAGAGGCTTCCACGCTGGAAAGTCAACAATGGGTGTTACCATACACATTCTAATGAGAGTGATCAGTTAAGATGAGCTATTACCAGCAGGAGACAAAAAAACTTTTTGTAGTGGTTCTCAGATTTCCTGAATACCTCTGCTAAGAAGTATAGAGGGTTTGGATTGGAATTAATGTGCTGGATGGAGCTGTGTGAAGGCAAACTTTCATAATTCAAAATAAAGATACTTTTAAAAGTTTCCCTTCTGTGCTGCCGTGTCAGCATAAATAAGTTATATTCTTAAGTCTAGTCAGAGGGAAATAAAATAAAAGCCAAGGTATTTTTCTCTCTCTTCATAATTTTAGTCAAGTCAGACAGGACATAAATAACAAACTAAGTATGGATGAAAAAAATACCAATATAAATAAAGTAAGGCATTAATTAGAGTTCTCATTAGTACTTGATAATGAGAATTTTGTGAAAACAGCGAACTGATCTGTCCAGAACAGATGTATGGATGGGGGCATGGGATAGAGAATCCTGTACAACAGCAGGTCAACTAAAACATCTCTGTTTTTAATGCAAAAAAGAAATAAATCAACTCTCACCTTCCTCTCTCAGATGGGAGACATAGACGCTAGAGCTTTTACATTCCAATAGCTCATCCAGGAGACAGACACATCTTACACTCTAATGCTTTTAGACATGCAAGCAGATTTACTTTTGACTTCTGATTGCATGTTTTATTCAAACCCTTTGTCTTGACAACAAACTGTGGTTTTTGATGCTTCAAATAAAGTTATGTCAGTGTTAATAAAGAAGAGGCAGAGATTTTAGATGTGTGCTGGCTGTAGTAAGCCTATTTTAATTATTTCTAACTTATTTCATGCTCAGAGGCCTTAGTAGTGATAGGGTCCCCATTGCGCTAGCTACTGTTCACATGCATAAGAGACACTCCTTACCCGCAAAGAAATTATAATTCATATAGAGAAGGGAAGCTAAGATACAGAGAGGTGAAATGATTTACATAAGATTCACAGAACAGTTCAATGACTGAGCCTGCAACGTAAGTCAGGCCTCCTGATTGCTAGTCCAGTGCCCTACTCACTAGACTAGGGGTAGGCAACCTATGGCACGCGTGCCGCCTTATTTTCAGTGGCACTCACACGGCCCAGGTCCTGGTCACCAGTCCGGGGGGCTCTGCATTTTAAGTTAATTTTAAATGAAGCTTCTTAAACATTTTAAAAACCTTAGTTACTTTACATACAACAATAGTTTAGTTATATATTATAGACTTATAGAAAGAGACCTTCTAAAAACGTTAAAATGTATTACTGGCACGCAAAACCTTAAATAAAAGCGAATCAATGAAGACTCGGCACACCGCTTCTGAAAGGTTGCCAACCCCTGCACTAGACCATATTGAAATTATACTTTAAGTTATTAATTGTTGTTATTGATATTACAGTAGCACCTAGAGGCCAGGGTCTCATTGTACTAGGCAGGGTACAGACATATAACAAGGAGACAGTCCCTATCTCCAAAAACTTACAGAACTTATCTTTTTATTTGGTTGCATTAATACAAATACTTAAAACAAAATCTGCATCAAGAATTCTCTCCAGTAGGCAACCCACAACTTAAATAACCATCGTAAAGATTCCAAGGCTTCCAGTGGACTTCTGTACAAACATTAAAGATCACATTTGCTGCTTGAGGAAAATAATTACTGATGTCATGGGTGGTCATTTAAAGGTAGATTTTACTGAGTTTTCATTTTCTTTTAGGCAGGACATACATTCTATGCACAGTTAACATACAATTGGATAGAGGAATATGGATTTGTGCCACAAAGACTATCAAGCATGAACACTGGAAAAAATATATTAATCGCCTCCAACATATGTAGTTTTAGAACCCAGTTGGGAACTTATTACTTTAAAGTAAACGAGGAGGAAGAACTCTGAAATCAATGAAAAGTACACGAGTATAAAACTAGTATAAGTCAATTCAGAATCAGGTCCTCCATAAATAAACTGAAGCTCCTTGCTAAATCAATAGGTGACCAGTGACTGAGTTGTAGAGGAATTACTGCTAAGTGATTGCAGTAGAGAAGTCTGTAATAGTATCATTGCATTAGAATAGTGACAGAATTTGTCTACTGTCAACTGCCTTTACTTTGCTAATCTATCCAAGATTAAATATAAAGTTAACAACTAGTGCTGGCCAAAGATATATACTATGTAAAATCCAATTTTTCCCAGTTAGTATGAACAAAGGAATATAGGAATTGCCAAACTACATCAGACCTGAGGTCCATCTAGTTTAGTATCCTGCCTCTGACAGTGGTCAGAATCAGATGCTTTGAGGTTTTGTTGCATTTTTACTCTATAGTAGGCTGATGTGAGTTAATCTGGCCCCATCAAGATATATAGATATTTAATAATTAGAGATTGCCCTAAAACTAGACGTATGAGGTTTTATGTCCTGTCCGATACTCTCTTCTAGCATGATCTATTCTAACTCTAGATATTTTTGTGACCCATATAAACTTCCAACCCCACTTTGAATCAAGCTAAATTCTTGGTCATGGTGTCAGTGGTAGTTAAGTCACTTTATTTGTTGCCATTTATACTCCTATATCTTGTATTTACGTGAAATGATGACATCTAGGTGCCTGTTTGGCAAAGTACTTCAGTACCTGCTTAATCTCATTGAAGTTGATGAGCCTTCATTATAATCTTCCATGCTTTGCTGAATCAGGACCCTACAGCTAATCCAAATGAATTTTCACCATCTCAGATAAAAAGAATTTAACAAATCACAATGTCTGTTCCATTTGTGTGTGCACCAAGTTTGCTAATTTGAAATTTGTGAATATCAGTTGAATTGCTATAGGAAACAGAAGGCTGATTGTTCATGATAGTCTGACCAGATGTTTCAATTAAAAAAAGAAACACATAAATGACCCTCTTTAAAAGAAATAGCAGCAAGAGGATTGGTAGGAATTACGAAACGTTGACATCCTGTCTATTTAACAGAATATAATGCACAATTTACTGGGCTATACAATACACAAATTACATCTTTCGTATGCTTTTGATAACTAAGGGACTGACCTACTCCCACTGAATTCAACAACCACAGTTATTTAGATGTAATCTATAGCTTTGACATATTTTATAAATAACCACAGATCTTTTCCTGCAGTTGTGTTCAGTTTTTTACTTTAATCATGTTTATGCCTTTGTAGAAGAATAGCAGAAGGTCTACGAAGTATTCAGATCCCACTTAAACCTTACTTTGAGGGATCCAGAGAGCCTAAAGTGGTACAAATGTCTGATGCTGGCCCTCTACACAGATAATACTTTTACCCAATGTCCTTTTCCCTAGGACCCCAATAAGTGTTATTTAATCTCAATATGTCTTCTATTATGGTCACACCCAGTAAGCATCCTTTTTCTGTAGCAGGCTTTTCACTTCAGCTGTTAACAAAATTAAACCACAGATAGAAAGCTTCTTGCTGTCTTTGATGCTGCGGTTCCTCAAAAGCTATTATATACAGCAGTTATCACCTAATGCCATATGTGACAGTCCCAAATTGAAATCATTTTGCAGTATTATGGTGTATTAATAGAAATTAGCATTTAGTATGTAAATTTGCAGCATCTTAACATCTTGAGACAGTCAGGATCAATTAGAAAGTTAACCTCAAACCAGAAAAAAAATCAGCTCAGGTTATAACAAGAAGAATCACAAATAAAAGTAGAAAGTTGAAAAGCATTCAGATACACTGAAAGGAGAAAAGATAAGTTACTGTGTCCATTCATGACATGTGTGATGAATTTTTAAACCATAGTAAGGAAATTGGTGGCACAGCTGGGTTAATTGAGCATTCTAGAATGTAGATCTAAATTCTAATAAGGGTGAAGAGTCAGTATTAGGTGCTTTTTAATATTAATGCAGACAATAACACAATTTATTTTATCTAGCAGTCCTTGATCAAACAAATCAAATTTTAAAATCACAATTACAATATTGACAACTCTTGTGATTTTATGAGTCCACAATATTTGATGGGGGGAGGTTTAAGTCCCAATCATGGAATTATGGGAGAATCTCACCTTAAAAGAAAAAGAAAGAAAGAAAGAAAGAAAGAAAGAAAGACGTTTCTAGGTTACAGAGTAAGGACTGAAAACAGAGAATCATAAAAGTATAGGTCTGGAAGGGACCCTGAAGTCATCACGTCCAGACCCCAGCACTGGGGCAGGACTAAGGAAACCTAAATCATCCCTGACAGGTGTTTGTCCAACCTTCTTCTTTAAAACCTTCAATCATGGGAATTCCACAATCTCCCTTGGAAGATTATTCCAGATCTTAACTATTCTTATAGTTAGAAAGTTTTTCCTCATATCTAACCCAAATCTCACTTGTTGCAGATTAAGACCATTAATTCTTGTCCTACCTTCAGTGTACATGGAGAACAATTGATCACTGTCTTCTTTATAACATCCCTTTACATAACTGAAGACTGTCATCAGGTGCCCCCTTCAGTCTTCTTTTCTCAGGACCAAACAAGACCAGATTTTTTGAGCTTTCCTCATCAGTCACATTTTCTTAATCTTTTATCATTTGAGTTGCTTTCCTCTGGACTCTCTCTGAGTTGTCCACATCTTTCTTAAAGTGCAGCATCCAGAATTGGACACTGTAATCTGAACACTGGGTCTCACCAGTGCAAAGGAGAGCAGACAGTTACTCCCCATTTCTTACATACTTCTGTTAATACACCTCAGAGTGGTAGATTTTTTTTCCTCACTGCCTTCATCACACTGCAAAGCCATATTCAGGTTTTGATCCACAATAACCCCTAGATCCTTTTCAGCAGCAGCATCTAGCTAATTATTCCCCATTTCGTAGCTGTGCATTTGATTTTTCCTTCCTAAGTTAAGTACTTTGCACTTGTCTTTATTGAATTTCATCTAGTTGAATTCTGACCGATTCTCCCATTTTTCAAGGTACTTTTGAATTCTAATCCTGTCCTTCAAACTGTTTGCAAACCCCACCTCTCATCTTGGTAAGCACACTCTCTATTCCATTATCCAAAGAGTTCATGAAAATAATGAATAGTGTAGTCCCAGACCTAGGACTGACCCCTGTAAGACCCCACTAGATATGCTTCCCAGTTTGACAGTGAATCATTGATAACTATTCTTTGAATATGGTCTTTCAACCAGTTGTGCACCCACCTTATAGTAAATTCATCTAGACCACATTTCTCCAGTTTGCTCATGAGAATATCACATGACTGTCAAAAGTCTTACTAAAATCAACAAATATCATGTCTACTGCTTCCTTCAAAAAAGAAAACTAGGTTGTTTTGGTATGATTTGTTCTTGACAAATCCATATTGGCTATTCCTTATAAACCTATATCCTCTAGGCATTTGCAAATTGATTGTTTAATAATTTGTTCCAATATCTTTCCAGGTATCAAAGATAGGCTGACTGGTCTATAATTCCTGAGGTTCTTTCTGTTTGCCTTTTTAAAGGTAGTTACTTTGTTTGCCCTTCTCTAGTCTGCTGGGACCTCACTCATCCTCCAGCAGTTCTTGAACATAATTGCTAACAGTTCCAAGATTGCTTCAGCGAGGAGCCTAGGTAACAAAATGGAGGAACTAGAGTTACTGGTGCAGGAAGTTAAACCAGTAGATCGTGCCAAACCAACCTGATCTTCTTTGAGAAGGTAACAGATTTTTTTAGTCAAAAGAAAGGCAGTGTATCTAATTTACCTCAATTTCAGTAAGGCATTTAATGTGGTTCCACATGGGGAATTATTAGCTAAATTGGAAAAGATAGGGATCAATATGAAAACTGAAAGGTGGATAAGGAACTGGTTAATAGGGAGACTACCATGGGTCCTACTGAAAGGTGAATTGCCAAGAGGGAGGGAGGTTACTAGTGGAGTTCCTCAGGGATTGGTTTTGGGACCAATCTTATTTAATCTTTTTATTACTGACCTTGGCACAAAATGTGAGAATGTGCTAATAAAGTTTGTGGATGACACAAAGTTGGGAGGTATTGCCAATACAGAGAAGGACCGGGATATCATACAGGAAGATCTGGATGACCTTGTAAACTGGAGTAATAGTAATAGGATGAAATTTAATAGTGAAAAGTGCAAGGTCATGCATTTAGGGATTCATAACAAGAACTATTGTTATAAGCTGGGGAGACGACAGTTGGAAGTAACAGAGGAGGAGAAGGACCTCGGAGTATTGGTTGATCACAGGATGACTATGAGCCGCCAATGTGATATCGCTGTGAAAAAAGCTAATGTGGTCTTCGGATGCATCAGGCGAGGTATTTCCAGCATAAGATAAGGAGGTGTTAGTACTGTTATACAAGGCACTGGTGAGACCTCATCTGAAATACTGTGTGCAGTTCTGGTCTCCCATGTTCAGATTGGAACAGGTTCAGAGAAGGGCTACTAGGATGATCTGAGGAATGGAAAACCTGTCACATGAAAGGAGACTCAAAGAGCTTGGCTTGTTTAGCCTAACCAAAAGAAGGCTAAGGGGAGATATGATTGCTCTCTATAAATATATCAGAGAAATAAATACCAGGGAGAGAGAGGAATTATTTAAGCTCAGTACCAATATGGACACAAGAACAAACGGATATAAACGGGACACTAGGAAGTTTAGACTTGAAATTAGACAAAGATTTCTAACCATCAGAGGAGTGAAGTTCTGGAACAGCCTTCCAAGGGGAGTAGTGGTGGCAAAAGACATATCTGGCTTCAAAATTAAGCTTAATAAGTTTATGGAGAGGATGGTATAATGGGATAGCCTAGTTTTGGCAATTAATTCATCTTTGACTACTAGCAGTAAATATGCCTAATGGCTTGTGATGGGATGTTAGATGGGATGAGATCTGAGTTACTACAGAGAATTCTTTCCTGGGTGTCTGGCTGGTGAGTCTTGCCCACATGCTCATGGTTTAGCTGATCACCATATTTGGAGTCGGGAAGGAATTTTCCTCCAGGGCAGATTTGCAGAAGCTCTTGGGGGTTTTCACCTTCCTCTGCAGCACAGAGCACGGGTCACTTGCAGGAATGTTCTCTGCACCTTGAAGTCTTTAAACCATGATTTGAGGACTTCAGTGGCTCAGACACAGGTTTGATACAGGAGTGGGTGGGTGAGATTCTGTGGCCTGAACTGTGCAGGAGGTCAGACTAGATGATCATAATGGTCCCTGCTGAGCTTAAAGTCTATGATTCCGTGATTCCTTTAGCAATCTAATATGAATTTAACCAGGCCGTTATGACATGATTATATCTAACTTATCTATGTTCTTTCTCTATTTTGACTTGCCTTCCTTTTCACTTGTTAATATTAATTCTGCTGAATAACTGCTCGCTATTAACCTTTTTAGTGAAGACTGAAGCAAAATAGGCATTAAATACTTCAACCTTCTTGATGTCCTCAGTTATTTGCTCTCCGTCCTGCTAAGTAGATGACTTATACTTTCCTTTGTCTTTCTCTTGCTCCTAATGTATTTAAAGAACTTCTTATTTTCTTTTATGTCCCCCACTAGGTGTGAATCCTATTAGCTCAAAGCCTAAAAGCCAAGATAAAGGATCCCTAAATGTATTTTTTATAAAGCTTCATGATTTTTGCAGACATGCCTTGCGGTTTTTGATTGCTTTGAATTGGCAATACTGCACTTAAGCATAAGGGTCACATTTTCACTCCCTCATTAATGAGGCCTCCACTATTTGTGGGGGCAAAAATACAGCTTCAGAAATGGATGACATTTTCTGAAAACCAAACTGTGAATATAGATGGTGAAATCTAAGAGTGAGTCAGGTTTGTTTATGTTTTGTGTATGATTAGGCCATGAAAAAATGGAAATTTGTTCACAGCTGTCATAAACAGATAGCTAAGGGTTAATGTCTCTTTCACCTGAAGCACCTGACCAGAGGACCAATCAGGAAACCGGATTTTTTCAACTTGGGGTGGAGGGAATTTTGAGTCTAAGGTCTTTGTTTTCTGTCTGCCTGCTGTCTCTGAGCTTTGGAGAAGTAGTTTCTGCTTTCTAATCTTCTGTTTCTAAATGTAAGGACAAAGAGATCAGATAGTAAGTTATATGGTTTCTTTTCTTTGGTATTTGCATGAATATAAGTGCTGGAGTGCTTTGATTTGTATTCTTTTTGAATAAGGCTGTTTATTCATATTTCTTTTAAGCAATTAACCCTGTATTTTGTCACCTTAATACAGAGAGACCATTTGTATGTATTTTTCTTTCTTTTTAAAACCTGTTAAAGTTTTCTTTATTGGGAAATTTCAGGGAAATTGAGTCTGTACTCACCAGGGAATTGGTGGGAGGAAGAAATCAGGGGGAGATCTGTGTGTGTTGGATTTGCTAGCCTGATTTTGCATTCCCTCTGGGTGAAGAGGAAAGTGCTTTTGTTTCCAGCACTGGGAACGGAGAGGGGGAGTCACTCTGTTTGGATTCACAGAGCTTGTGTCTGTGTATCTCTCCAGGAGCACCTGGAGGGGGGGGAAGGGAAAAAGGATTATTTCCCTTTGTTGTGAGACTCAAGGGATTTGGGTCTTGGGGTCCCCAGGGAAGGTTTTTCAGGGGGACCAGAGTGCCCCAAAACACTCTAATTTTTTGGGTGGTGGCAGCAAGTACCAGCAAGCTGGTAACTAAGCTTGGAGGTTTTCATGCTAACCCCCATATTTTGGACGCTAAGGTCCAAATCTGGGACTAAAGGTATGATAACAGCACTGATAAGTCTCACAATTTTACCACAACTCTTGTAATAATTGATATTCTTCTTAAAATCCCAGTCCTTGCAGGCATATGATTAGGAGAAAATTTCAGCTTAATTAAAAAAAATAACAAAAAATAAAGTGTCTAGTCCTCTTGAATGTGAAGAAAAGCTTGAAAACATGATCCAAGTGCACAGTAATGGCTGGGCAGGACTTCCTGGTCCACCCCTTTGTAGGTAGAATGTAAATGTTCCAACCCTTATTGGTTGTTTAGAGAATGGACTCCATGTTTGGCAAATATACAAAATATCGAGTATGTACCATACTACACTATACAAAGTGCAAATGATGAGTGATCCAGTAAGCCATAATGAATAGCAACATCAATTGAAAACATAATGAAATGAAAATTGCTCCCAAAATAATGGTGTTCCTTTTCTTCCTTCTGACTGCTGACAGTAAGCCAGGGGATTTTAGCATATCCATCACATGGGTAAATATGGCATAGCATTTACAATATTTTGGTTTTTTCACTTCTGGTCTTGGCTGAAATTAAGAGGTGCAGATAAATGCCCAAGCAATTAAACGTTTTGAACCTAGAAAGGGCTCAGGGTTTGGTTTGGATTTTCATACAAAGGGTCAGCTACTCTTTTATTTTATCCAGATTGTCTTATTCATCCCATTTGCAATGATAACTCTGCATGGCACCTACACAATATAACTCAGAAGTCCCTATCAGCAGTGCATCCTTCAGCAGCCATACATCTCCAATGGGCAAACTAGTGAAAAACTGTTCAGGTCTCAGAAAACAGAGAAGTTAATTGCAGAGTTTATATTTATGACCCTCATCAGAGGATAATTACTACACTTGTACAAATGAGAATGAAGCACACACTTGAATATAGGTCATATGATGGCTATGCTGGTCCTCTTAAATAATACTGCAGCTGTACTACTTTAGAAAGAAAATAAACAGTGTGCTTTTCATTAAGGTTATTTTATAATAATTATGATGAACAGGCTTTTTCTAGGAAATATGTTGCCTTTTAATAGATTCTATACTTGATCTTTCATGAAACAGAAACCTATTAGTATTAAATTTGTAGTTATTTGTAAAGATGTTTGAACAAAGGACACTCATGGACATCATAAGACCTTTTACATCTCCATGTGAAATTAACTCTAGTTTTCTAGGACTCTTCTGTTAGATTTTGACCAATTTAATGTAAACATAATAGAGGACAAAAGAAGCTCATTAGGTGTAAAAGGAATGAAACAAGAATGAGAGATTGGAAATAAGGAGCGAACAAAGGGAGCGGGGAATCAACACTGGACACAAACACTAAAGCTAAATTACATGACAGGAGATCAAATTATGCTGACTGAAAGACAAAACAGTACCAACATGATAATAATATGTTCACTTCTGATTGGGTTCCTGAATCCTGCATCCCACTCTTGTGTGGCAGCAACATTCAAAAAACTCAGGCATCAATAGGTCCTATCATCAAGACCACACACTGCCCTTTAGGGAATTATCTCTTTGGTCATAAGTAAAGGTTATTATTGACTTCAGTGGGTTCTGGATCAAGCTCCAGGTGACTATTATGTCTTAGGTAATGGAGGCCAGCTATATTTTGCATTTGAAAACAATGAGGAGAGCTAAAAAGGAGATCAGCCAGCCTAACATTGTAAGAGCTTTCTAGCTACTGAAAGCCCTGTCTTCATTGGTGAAGTCTTGGTAGTGCCAACTCAGAATTCTACTCATATTCAGGTGAGGAATCCTACTTCTGCAGACTGGGCAACTGATCTATGCACCCCTCTTTGCTCGAGCAGCTCACTCCCCCATGGACAAAAGCGCTTATCGGACCTTTACTATGTACAGACGACCAGCACCTCCAGAGAGCTGAAAACTATGTCCTCGAAGAATGGAAGAATCAGTGGGAAAGGGAGTCTAATACAGTAAATAAATTCAGCAGTCCATCAATGCACTTTCCTCCTTGTCCACTTGATCATAAATCCTTGAAACAGGCTTACTCTCTTGTTCCTCCAGAGTTGCCATAACAATGCACTGGCTTGGCCTGTTTCCTCTCCATGCTGTGATTGTGGGGCAGCACTGCAGTCAATAACTCGTGGTAGAAGAGTGCCCAACCTGTCATTTGGATGGCAGTTTCAGCACTTAGCCTCCCTTGATACTCTCTAGTTACAGAACCTGGACATCTAGCTTTGACTCTGCATACAACAGAAGAAAAGAAAACAGTAGAGCTGAGCAAAATTTTTCTGACAAATATTTTATTCACCAAAAAATATAATTTCAGTCAATGTGAAATTATTTGTGAATTTGACACACATAATTTTGGCCATTCACAACATTCCAAAAGAGGAGGAGAAAGTGGTCCTGGTGCTGCAATTGCCTTTCCTCCTGCACCTCACATTAACCTTTGTTCAGTTGTTTAGGGAACATACTGGGGACATAGGAGAAACTCAGGTTTGAATCCCTGCTGTGGAACAGACCTGAAACACACTTTTTCGATTCACTAAAAATTCCAAAAAATTTTAAATTTGGTTAGACCCAAACAGAATGTCTTATACAATTTTTCAGAAATGATACTGAACCAAAAAATATCAGTTATTCACCACCTCTACTTGATAATCATGCTTTCATTTATTTTTACTGCTAGTTTGTTCTGAAACTATATAGAGATTCCACTATTAACAACAATATCCTGCATCATGTGAGTAGTCCCATGCAATTACAATGGTCTTTAATCCTACCCTGCAACACCCCTGATACAACAAGGTCTGCCCTAATTACCGATAATTAGTTGTATCAAATTACATAGTAATATCTGCAGGAGGACAAAGCACTAAGCATACTAAATATATTTGGATTTTCCAATAATATAGGAATACACTAGTTAGAAACGGAAAAGGCCTACTGGATCATCGAGTCTGTCTGCCTGCAAGGGTGGAACAGAGTCCCTTGATAATGGTAGAATTTGGAACTTAACTGACATTGGCCAAAAGACCAGTAAATAATTCTGTGTTAAATTGATTGCAATTAAATGAACAGGATAAACTCTCTAGATTTAAATGCAACACAGAGAAGCACTCATTTGTAGTATTAAATCAGAGGAGAAATTTTGTGAAAAATGCAAATGAATGCATTCCAATTATCCTGTAATGAAAGTTTCTGGCTTAAATAGATCTATTGCTTTAATAAATATTTTGGGATTTAATTTTCCATTCTTAACATAAACTTATGATTGGATTATCCATCACAAATGCAGTTCAGGTTTCATGATTTACATGGTAAAAATAGGAAATGTCAGCTTTGCCATGCTGGTTCCCAACTAATGTGAGTTTAGAAATGAGGGAATATCCAAAATAAAAATGTACTTGGTGCTGTAGCTCACCCAGATTGACCAAATTCCATTTAATCAAACCAATCATTATGCTCCTATCACTATTAACAATAATCCATTACAGTATCAAAGCAGAGATGTGAAATGCAAAATGGGAACATTACTCAACTGCTATATTAGTCTCAAAGGACAAAGGTGGTGACGTCTATCAGTGAGAATTACTACCACTTCTCTAGGGTGTATGACAGACTCTTTTTCTTTTGGGGGGCACTGGAGCTATGAAATTATGATTGTTAGTTCACCAGCGTCATCAGAACAGTTCTGGGAATATTGATATTTGATAGCAAAGAAAGAACCAGAGCAGATTTTCTTCTGTGTATAGGTCCTACATAAATATTGGCTATTGTTTTCATTTTTTACAAAATAATTTCTCAGCAACAAAAATGGTACAGTTAATAATAACTAATTAGGCATTCTCTTGGACAGATCATCATTTTTATAAGCTAAAGTTTTGACATAAACTAGTTGACACATCACTACGTACAAAGATTTTCAATCCCATTATCCAAAGAGTTTGCAATGAAAAGCCAGGGGATTTTGCTTGAATAAGGGTTCCAGGATCCAGGCCCCAAAACATCCAAAGTTAACCAAGCCAGTGTGTTCAAAAACCATTCTCTTGGCATAGGCTGACTTGCACGGAGCACTTCGCTCTGACTCCCTAGATTGTAAACCTTCTTCTGATTAGAGCAGAAGTAAAGTTTTGGCTCTAAAACCTGAGATTCTTACATTACACACACAGTGTGGTTCAAACTCTCCCCTCTTGTACCTCTGCAATCACTAAAGTTAACAGGGGCTGCATGAGTGTATATTGTTATTAGTTATATTACAGTAGTGCCTACAAGCCAGTACCCCATTGAGCAAAGCACCATGGAAACATTTAACAGAAACAGTCTGTAACATAGAATCATAGACTATCAGGATTGGAAGGGACCTCAGGAGGTCATCTAGTCCAACCCCCTGCTCAAAGCAGGACCAATCCCCAGACAGATTTTTCCCCAGATCCCTAAGTGGCCCCCTCAAGGATTGAACTCACAACCCTGGGTTTAGCAGGCCAATGGTGGCTTGGCCATAGACTGGAGAGCCAAGATAAGCCACACCTGGGTAGAATTAGGTGCTCCCAGGGTAAAAGGCAGCAGGAAGCTGCAGGGATGGGGCTCTTGCAATGAGAGGTTTTCAGTAGCAGTCTTAGAAGAGGGATAATTCCTCAGGAAAGAGGGACTGTGCCTAGCTTAAGCCTGGGTGGAAGGTTTTTCTTTTCTGTTTGTTTTCAGAATGTTGTCAATCTAATTTTAAAAAACAGACCCTAGGAGGGGTTGTGATTTAGAGAGTGAGAGAGAGACTGTGGAGTTTGTTGAAGGAGCTCTGGTGAAAGGGAAAACAGGGGCACTGCTGGCCATGTTACATAGTCTCTGCTCCAAAGATCTTAAAGTCCAGCTGTAAGACTAGATACAACAGGTAGATCCAAAAAACAGACTTGCCCAGAACAGGGAAACAAAGAGACTAAACTGATCTACATGAAAAGCAGTGGTGATAGCATGCTAGCTGTGAAACTGCTGTCAGGTGTTTGCAGACATCACAGCAGAACTTCAAGTTGGCATTTGAGTATATTGAAGTATTACTTGGCCCAATATCTGTCAGCAAGTGATAGGGGAAATTCTGATTTCAGTTTGTAGGAAGAAATATTAACTAGAAAAATAAGCAAAACATGTTTTGTTATGTTTACTTCATGAAAAACAGCCATAACACTTTAAATCAATGGGGGAGAACATCATGACTTTGAGAATATGGGTGTTGCAAGTTCCTGCAATTTTGGAAAATGGAGTTTGCTCCATTTCCTATAATCAATTCAGAACACCAGAGAGCGGCTTGGATTTTCTTTTTCTTATGAGGAGTTTAATTTTTTTTCTATCTTCAAAATATTCCTTTTGAAATGCATATCCGACATCACTAAAATAAAATCCTCATTAAATTTTATTTTTTTGCTTTTCAGTGTCATTCATTTCATTAAAAAATGTAAAAATAGAACCCTCTATGTGGCAAGCAAGCGCTTTCATGCAGAATTTAACTTATTTTTTTATGGATTTTCATAGCCTCCAGCCAGTAATTTGCAGAGGCTCATTTAATCTGCTGAGGTACTATTATCTGAAGAAAAAGTTGAAGGAAGTTTATTTCTAATGATCTTCAATATAGCCAAAGTATATCCCTTTACATATACAAGTTCTGAATATTCTAATGGAGTGTAATTATTATGTACTTATGTAAATGCCTGTTGGACTCAGTCTCAGAATTCTAGCCCTAGAATGGGAAAGAGAGAGAACTCAGAGGTGGCTGGTATTCTTTATGTCCAGGGAAATAAGGGTGCAATCCAGTTTCAAAGCTGGGAGCTTACAGTCACATTAAAAGAAAGGGTCCGAGAGACAAATTCTTCACCTGGACAAAGTTCAGTTGGGTAGTAAAAATACAATCTTAATATTTGTGCTATAAGGCAAATGATTATAACTTGGCTTATTGGGGATGATCAGGATACAGTTGCCCCATGTTATATCATAGGTGATTGCAGTGTGGCAGAGTAGCCTCCTGAGGACCTGGAGTGGCAGAACCCTCGCGCTGAGCCCTGGTGGGTGGAACCAGCACCAAGTTGCCCCTCCCCCCTGCCACCCCAGCCCGGGAGTGGCAGTGTCCCCTTCCCTAGGCCAGAAGCATGAGCCTCAGACTCTGTCTTGCCCCACCCTGATCAAAGGCCTGGGCTAATTGACTGTTTGTTTCCCGCCCAGCCTGAGCACAAGCCTGGGCCTTTGTTCCCCACAGTGGCCAACATATCAGTGACGTAGTGAGTCGAGATGTCCTCCCGAGGACCAGGAGAGGGAGAGCCTCCACACTGAGCAACTACAGTGCTACAATGGGGTTCAGTGAACAGTGCATTATATTGGAAAACCTGCTTTCTATTCCTGACTTACTTTGTGACCACTGGTAAGTCCCTTCATGCTTCTGTTCCTCTGCTTCTCCTCCCATCCTTTGTCTGTCCTATCTGCTTAGCTTGTGAACTCTTGGGGGTAGGGATTGTCTGTTCTGGATATCTATACAATGCCTAGCACGAAAACACTCTAGGTGCTACAGTAATACAAAGAATATCAATTCACTTGTATAAACTGTATATTGTAAGTTCTCTGCATGAGATACATCAAGTACACACATACAAATCTTGAACTACCTTATTTGCGACCTGTTGCTTCACGTGTGTTACATATAGCCTGCTTTGTGTTTCTTTTTAGAACCAAATTCATATTTAAAAGCAAAATGCTATCGGGTCTAATTATTGAGACTCATTAATATTTATTATGCAGTTATTCACCTAATTGCTAGTACTCAGCTCCTAATTTATATATAAAAAACCTCAGCCTTTAATTAAGCTACTTTGAATATCTTGTGACAACTGCTGCATCAAGCTTTGCTTTTGTAAGTTAGTTCTTACAACCAATGACACCTTTCTTTAAAAAAAGCAGTACATAGTTTCCCTGGTAGGTGTATCATTTCCTAATTCCTCTTATTGGTTCTTTAGTAGCATTGTAAAGCTCTACATTATAGACCAGTAACTTGAGACCAAAAGATGGATGCTATCATGTGGCTTTCACTGCAAGTCAAGATTACATTTTATAATCATGTTTGCCAGCTCCAGAGTGCTTTTCATAGGAGAATCTCAAATGCTTTGCAAATTGATTACGTAATTCCCCTGTGAGGTAGGCCTCATTTCACAAATGAGAAACTGAGGAACAAAGAAGAGATGTCACTTTCCTAACATCAGAAACAGAATCCAGAAATCCTAAACCAGTGAGTTTGGATGCACCTGATTTCAGAAACAGCTGAGAGAGTGCCTTATGAAAATCAGGCCTCTTTAAAGTCTCTCAGAATGGGCACCCAGAAAGTGAAACACCTAAATCTATTGTCATTTCTGAAAATCTTGGACTTTAAACTGCCTGTCAATTCCCTCTAGTGCAGCTTCAGGGACTTGGGAATGCCATTGAGCTGATCTCTGGTGGCTTAGCACCAGGACGTTAGATGTCAGTACTAGACTGCTTCTCTAGGAAGATCTGGGTAGAAGCACTACTTGTTCCTCAGAAAATAAGACAGGAGGGCTTTAGTAAGGGGAACAAGGGCATCAGATGCTATCTAAAGATACAGAAGTAGAAGACTGGATCTTCCACCACCCTCAGATAACAGTAAAGTTGCTTTTGGCTTAAACAAATTTGCCTTGCCATGCAGAGGCGGATCAAGGTCTCCTGGGGCCCTGGGCTGGAGCAAGTGTGGGGGGCCTGGTGTCAGAACTGCATCCCTGCCCCATCCCTTCCACCATTGGCCCCACCCCATTCTGTCCCTTCTGCCTGCGGCCCCACCTCATTCCAACCCTTCTCCTGCAGCCCTGCTGCCATTCCACCCACAGCCCTGCCGCTGTTCCACCCTTTCCCCTGTGGCCCCACCCCATCTCCTCCCCACAGCCCCGAGACCGAGGAAGCTCTGTGCCACCACCAAGGCCCCTTTACCAGAGGCCCCAGATTGTCCAAGACCTGTGGGCCCATGCAATAATCTGCCACTGTTGCCATAGTACCCTTGAAAAGACATGGGAGGAGACCCTGCGTCCAGTCCCCCTCCCTCCAATTACTTTTATTATTTATGCACAGAGCAGCAGCTTCAACAGGAGAGACTAAAGGAACCCTACATCAGAATATCCCATAGCTCAGTGGCGAGATGGGAGACCACTGTTCAAATCTTTTCATCCCCTGTGGCAAAGAAGAGACATCCCAGGTGAGTGTTCTGGGTCAAAAGTTATAAGGTGGGCACCACCTATGCCTCCTCAGTTTTAAATGGTGCCTGATCCAGTAAGTGCACTCTGAGCATGCCTACCAGATCAGGGTCCACATGCAATTAGGCTGACAAATGCCTGTCTTCCCCTAGTTAGTGAATTACTTTGGGGCTTTGGCAGGGAGACAGGAGTCTGGGCAGCTAGAGGGAGGCAGCAGTAGATGTGGCCGAAGGCAGAAACATAGGAGCCAAGGGAGCTTTTACTCTGAAAAATTTAGGTTGTGAACGTGTTTAGGTATCTAAAGTCTGATGGGAGTTTTCTGTATTGCGGTGGAGCCAAAACTGGAACTTTGGCACTTAAGTCTGGCAGTGACATGATACAGCCACAGAGGGTTCCGATGTAAGAATAGGTTAGAGGCCCTCTTCTTTATTACTGGCCACAGCCCCCAAGTCCCCCCTCTCACCTCCAACATCCCAGCTCCTAATCTGCCTTGTTCCCTCCCATCATCCCCCATTCCTCCAACAACTCACCCCACTTACCCCTCCTCCAACAACCCTCACTCACCTCCAACTCCTTACTCTCAGCTCTCCAATATTTCCTGCTCACCCAACTCTGCCTCAGTCCCTCACCCACCACCCTGGGACCTTCCTGACCACTTACCAGCGCTCCCCTGGCTCAGAGCTCCACTCTTGTTGCAGACTAGGGCAGCTCCTCCCAACCCTGGTTACTCAGTGGCTCTGCTCACTCCCTTTGCCTGCCCTGCACTCGCACAGAACGGACCAAATTTGAGCAATGAGTGGTGTTGCAACTTGGCACATAGGGTCAGTATCACTCAGATTTGGCCAGCCCAGCCCTCTGTCATGACAAAGGGGCAGTGGGGTAAACCTTGGTGGTGCTGTGATCCCAGGTACCAAGTTGCAACCCCACTTCCTCAAATTTGACCCAGCCCCCCCCTTTCATTGCGTTCAAGGCAGAGGGAGCTGGGCCAAACCTGAGCCACACAGCAACCCCCAATACCCATTTGCAACACCACCCACATATGGCCAGGCAACCCCTCCATCTGATGGAGGAGCAGCCAGGCCAAATTTGAGGAAGTGGCATTGTGGTTCCTGAGCCAAGTGACGTGCCAAAGGGCCTCTCATCTGATTGGGCCCCAAAGTCTTGTGGGCCTTTGTGCAATTGCACCAAGGTTTATGTGCCTAAGTACTTTTGTGGATCCCACAGATAGTATTTTGGCATTTGCGTTTTCAGTCAAAGTTGAAACAAGAGCATTCAGAGACATTTAAAATAAAAAAAAAAAAAAAACCAAAAACATAATGGAAACACCAGCTAGCAAAAGTTATTCAAAACCTCAAAAAAAGGTTTCACTTTGGGTTTAGTTTTGCAGTTTGTACTTGCCTAGTTTTGGATAGTAAAATACCCATCTTCCATTGTGTTTCTGTATTTTAATTTTAGTGAAGCAGTATAATGTATTCAGAGAAATAACATATAGACATAAGTCAGTACTGTGAAGTGTCAGAATTGGTAACTGCAAATCACACCTCTGAATTCAGCTTATTGTTCAAAGCGCTGTTATTCTCTTCTGGGGAAACAAAAAACAAAAAGAAGCAAAAGCTCTGAAACAGATTTAATTTCCAGTGGCCAACAATGAGCTGTGTAATATTCTGCATCCTTGAGCTTTTGGGTAGGACTGTTTAATATTGCTGACATTTTATGCAATATCCTCTTTGGGTTTTTATTGAAAATAAATGTAGTGTATTAGAAGAAAATAAACATCATAAAGATTGAAATGAAAGTAACCTCTGGATCTGAAGATACAGTGATGAAAAATTACCATTTTTGTACCACCTTAATAGCTGCCTCCCTAAATACAAGAACCTTCATCTTTTCAGCTGGATTGCATAGATGCTTTCATGCTTTATTCTACCCACATGTGAAGATTTGCAGGGAATGGGCTCAGTCCTTCAATTCTTATTCAGACAAAACTCCAACGAACAGGAGTCTTGCTTGAGCAAGAAGTGCAGGATGAGGCCCTGCATTCATATGTGTTAGCGACAGATGCAAATTCTAATCCCAAATCCAAACACTCCTCAATTCGGAAGGTGTTAAAATCTAGCTTTCTATGTCAAGGCCTATATTCTTAATTTAAGGTCCAATTTGGATCCTGTAGGATGCCAGAGTCCCAATCCAGCTGCAGGCAAATTATACACTTGCTGTAAAGAGTTAAAAAAAAAATCACCCCCTCTAGGATCTAGTTTTATTAACAGAAGAGTGATGCAAAAATAACATTACCTCAATCCTTGGCATTCCTAGACTTGGGCACTTCTAGCATTCTTTTTTCTTAAGAGTGTCTGTCACAAAACTTAGCGAGCTCTGCCAGAGTGCTACTTCCACCTTCCTAATGAATCTAATGAGCCACACTTGACCCAGTGAGTCAGTAGCAATTAACTGGAAGCTCTCTGTAGGGTTCCAATGCCTGCTAACAGAATGAGGCAACAGGAAAATCCTGTCCCTCTGTTAAGATCCATAACTGTCAGAGCAGAGTCAACCCTCATGGTTCAGAAATCCCTTCTCCTGAGCCCTACTTTCACTCCATTCCTGGCAGTATTAGCTGGCTGTTGACCCCACTAGCACCTTCATAGAGAACTAAGAAGTTAAATAAGCCTCATCATAATTCTACCTGGAGTCTTTTGGTTGGATGGCAGCTGGTTTAATCCCCAATGGACCCATCACAGCAAGAAGCAACAAGAGTCCAACTGCTACTACCCTGACTGTGAGTGTGTGTGTGATTAAAAATATAAATAGTGTGAGAGGTATATTAAACTATGGAGATTGTGATATTCTAACTAAATCTGTAGTGTGTATGTATGTATATATGCATTCAGGAATCTGGAGGCCAATCATGGTTATCAAACAGAAAGTAGCACAGCATTTACGATGCTACATATGTAATACAAATGGCCTATTAAGTTCAATAGCTTTGTGAAAACATAGAAAAGTTGGTACTGTTACAAAATGTGGCAACTGCTGTTTTCCCTATATTATTACCTGTATGCCATGTCCAAATATTTTATATCCAATTTTACACACAGGTGCATCCAGAATATACTGGGTCAGAGTCTCAGTTGGTATGAAGTGGTATAGCTCCACTGATATAATGGAATTGCACTGCTTTACACTAGCTGAGAATGTGGCCCATTGTTTACAAAATTTAGAGATTGCTATTAAAAATTGGATAATATTATTGCAAGTACTGAGTTAACAATATCTAGCTGTCTTTGGCATATGACAATCCATTAAGGATGTCCCTGTTTGAGAGCGTGATTGTTTCCATTATCTTTCTCTCTCGTCTGTTCCTACTTACATTTTGGATAGAAATACAACACATTTTGGCTCATCTACAGCAGTGACAAATGCCACTAAAATGAAAAATTCATTTTGCATGTGCATACCCAGCCTACTATATCATAATTTTTAATCCTACTTAATTTCCCTTTTATACCGCTGGTTCCCAATTCTGTCTTGTGATTTTTAGAATTATACTTGTGTCCCATGGTAATTCTCCAGCAAACATGGAAAGTAGAAATGAAAAATGGCCTCCCATGAGAATGTATAGTCAGTCTGCACCTCCAGGCTGTTGGTGTCTGTGGGGCTGTAACAGTCTGAACTACTTTTGACTGTAGTGAGTTGATAGATGGGTTTCATTCTTCTGTCTGATGCCAATCTCCTTTGTTAAAATGGAAAAAAAAAATGTCAGAAACTAAAACAAGTTTGGGAGTCTGGGATGTATAAGAGGGCTTATTTTGCCTGAGGACTAACATGATAATTAGAGTGAGATTGACACAATGTAAAGTTGACTTGCTTACAATATATTTTCCCCCTCTGTTGTAGGATCTGTTGTCACAAAAGAAGCTATTTATCAACCATGCTGCTATATTTTTTTTTCTTAGTGCTGTCAATTTAGTGGCAATTTTTCTGGAATAGAGATCGGGCAATCAGTGTCACTCTTCCTATGACAGCAGCTGCTCCTGACTGGACTAATGACAGTTTGTTTTATGATGGTCATACAAAAATTTTTTCCACTAGAGAAATATCCTTAACTTCTATTCATTTTTCATCTCATGTCATAAAAGCTGCGCCACCTCCACCATGAGACTGATGTGATTAGCTGTAGTATTTGCTTGATTAAGCATACCCTGTGATGCATGCTTTATTCATATTGTAGCAGAAGTTATTCATTGTATTATTTCTCATCCCAACTATCTGGTGAACTCTATATATCACAGGTTTTAAGACTTTCATTCCATTGCCTCCTGGGGGACGGTTTCAGTTTTGTTTTTAAATAGAATTAATAGATCACAAGAAAGGATGAGGATCTGTGGTTAAGATAATGGACTGGGACTTGAAATGGATATGGGTTAAACTCCTGACTCTGCCACAGACTTCTTTTGGGGACCTTGGGAAGTCACTTAGTCCCTCTGTGCCTCTATTTCCCATCTGTAAAATGAGAATAAAAGACTTATTTTCTACTGCTCCTTACCTTTCATGGGTGTTTCTTTCTCTCATGCTACGTGTGTGTGCAGAAGTTTCTGGTGCAACATGGCCCCAATCCTGGTCAGGGCCTTTAGGTGCTACTGGAACTCACATAATAGACCACAACTCACAATATATTGTCTTTTTTGGAAACCTTTTGGGGATTCTAGTTCTCCATTTCATATTCAGCTTACTTTGGTAGTCACAAAACATTATTATTTATAACAGTGTGTGAGCTGCTCAGACATTTGAAGTATCAAACCCAAACTGCAGCAGATGTACCTGGCATTGTACAATAGGTAAAATATGCTGAGCAGGTAGTCCCTGCCTTGGTGCTACTATAGTGTACTGTGAAACAGAGTTTTCAGATTTTTTGTGAACTACATCTTATGACACTATTGAACAGATCGTGTCTCATTCTGTCCTCTTCTGTCTCTTGATAACTGCTGCAAGTGCTCTTACATGGAAAGATAATATTGGGAAAGAATTTGGGTTCTTTTTATGAGATTGAGCACCTGGGAACAAATTGGAGAGCTGGTACCAGTAAGAGCTACATAGACCACAGGAAGTCCACTGGCATGTTGAAAATCACTTCAAAACACAAAATTTCAAATAAGTTCTTGGAATGTTTTGGGACATCTTTTCATTTCAGAAAATGGAGGAAGAAAACAGGGAAACAGCCATTTTACATTTGATACTGACCAACAAGGAGAAATTGGTAGCGAATCTGCAGGAGGAAGGCAGTTTGGGTGAAAGTGATCATGAAATAATAAATAAAAAGAAAGGAGTGAGCGCTACAGAAAAAGGATAATGGAATTTAAAAAAAATACATTTTAACAAACTCAGAAGATTGATAGGTAAGGTCCCATGGGAAGAAAATCTAAGGGAAAAAGACAGTTTTTGAAGGAGACAATATTAAAGGCACAACAGCAAACTATCCCAATATGAAGTGAAGATAGAGCCATATTGGCCTCTTGCTATTTTTCCTATCACAGGCTCTTTAATTACCTGAAAATTAGAAAGGAATCCTACAAAAAGTGGACGTGTGTGGAGGCATACAAAAGAACAGCACAAGCACACAGGGACAAAACCAGAAAGTTTTTAAGGGACAAAATGAGTTACACCTAGCAAGGGACATAAAAGGGAATAAAAAAGAGGTTCTTAAAATATGTTAGGAGAAAGAGAAAGCTGCAGGAAAGTGTAGGTCCTCTACTTAGTGGGGCAAGAGAGCTGGTAATGGACAACATCAAGAAGGCTGGGGTGTTTAATGCCTATTTTGTTTCAGTCTTCACTAAAAGAGTTAATGGTGACCAATACAACTAATATTCACAACAAAGAAGAAACACAAGCCAAAATAAGGAAAGAACAGATTAAAAATATTGTCCAATGTATTCAAATCTGCGGAGCCTATTGGAATTCATCCTAGTACACTTAAAGAAATGGCTGAAGTAATTTCAGAACCATTAGCAATTATCTTTGAGAATGCCAGGAGGATGGATGAAGTCCCAAAGGACTGAAGAGGGGCATATGTAGTACCTATGTTTTAAAAAGGGGAATTTTGATGCCTGGAAAGATACTGGAACAAATTATTAAACAATCAGTTTGTAAACACTTAGAGGATAATAGGGTTATAAGGAATAATCAGTATGGATTTGTCAAGAATAAATCATGTCAAATCAACATAAGCAGTAGATGCAACGTCTTGATTTTTAGTAAGGCTTTTGACGCTGTCCTGTGTGACAGTCTCATAACCAAACTAGAAAAATGAAGTCTAGATGAATTTACTATAAGGTGGGTGCACACTAGCTGAAAAATCATACTCAGAGAGTAGTTATCAGTGGTTCACTGTCAAACCACTCTGTGGTTCACTGGGAGGGCATATCTAGTGGGGTGCCACAGGGATCGGTCCTGGGTCCAGTACTATTCAATATTTTCATTACTTCCTGGCATAATGGAGTGGAAAGTATGCTATAAAATCTTTAGATGACACCAAATTGGGAGGGGTTGCAAGCAGTTTGGAGGATAGGATTAGTATTCAGTAGGACCTAGACAAATTAGAGAATTGGTCTGAAATCAACAGAATGAAATTCAGTGAAGACAAGTGCCAAGTATTTCACTTAGGAAGGAAAAATCAAATGCACAGCTACAAAATAGGGAATTATTGGCTGGGGTGACAGTACAGCTAAAAAGGATCTGCAGATTATAGTGCATCACAAATTGAATATGACTCAACAGTGTGATGCAGTTGCAAAAAAGTCTATTATCATTCTGGGGTGTATTAACAGGACTATTGTATGTAAGAAATGAGAAGTAAATGTCCCACTCTACTTGGCATGGATGAGGCCTCAGCTAGTGAATTTCAGTCCAGAACTGGACACCATACTTTAGGAAAGATGTGGACAAACTGGCTAGTGTCCAGAGCAGAGCAATAAAACTGGTAGTTTAGAAAACCTAACTGATGAGAAAAATTTAACTAAGCTGGGTGTGTTTAGTCTTGAGAAAAGAAGACTGGGAGGTGAGGGGATCTGATAAATCTTCAGATATGTTAAGGACTATTATATAGAAGATTGGGATCAATTATTCTCCATGTCCACTGAAGGCAGGACAAGAGGAAATGGTCTTCACTTGCAGCAAGGGAGTTTTAGCTTAGATATTAGGGAACATATTTAGTGTAGTTAAGCTCTGGAATAGACTTCCAAAGGAGGTTGTAGAATTCCCTCACTGGTGGCTTTAAATAACAAGTTGGACCAACAAAGAGTCAGGGATGGTCTGTTTACTTGCTTCTGCCTCAATGCAGGGGTCTGGATTTGATGACTTATCAAGGTCCCTTCCAGTCCAACATCTGTATGATGTCTATGGTGTTACATGGTGGTCTACGGTCAGCAAAGCACAGATATCCTGTTGATTTAAATGGGACTGTGTGTATGCTTGTCCAGGGTAGTGTCTGAAAGGTACTGAAGACAGATGTTTCTTTGCAAATCAGTCTCCAAATTTTTGCATATCAAGGTAAATTCAAAGTTATAATTGCCATTAGGGAGCTTAGAAAATGTTAAGGCTTAATTGTGAGGCTAGCCACACATCTGTGCTATGGAACAAAGGGGAATATAAGGGTTCACTCATTCTCCATAACAGTAGAGAGGAGAAAGCTGTGTTGTATAACATTGTTTAATTTTCTTAATCTCACACATCAGCTTGGCTTTAAACAAACGTGAGCAGATGATAGGCCAAAGGTCCTGATGCAGCAAATTATGTCAGCACATGCTTACATCTTTTGCTGAGTTGGGGCCTTAATGTTTTTCTCTGAACCTCACTCATCTCCTGGTGGGTTTTTTCCTTTTTTTTTTTTCTCCTGTAAATATTTTAATGTGGGATTGTAAATTTCTCCCTGACACAAAGGTAGGTTGAGAGATTGAATATGTTCAGGATAACAGAAAAGGAATATTTGTCCTAAAAAATCAGAGAGGGAAACATTGAAGAGACTACAGAAAGTTACCCCTTTGCTGATAGAGGGTAAAAAATGCCATTGTCTTAACTTTGAGATATTTTATTTGATTTTACTTGTGTATAGTGTGCTTAATTATATCATATTCTGACTGTGGAAAACCTTGCTGGTGGTGTTGGAAAGAGGATTTGCATGTAATCTGCATTATTATTTAATCATTTTTATTTTATTTTATTTTATTATTTTTATTAGGCACTCATCCTAGGTTGCTGATGTAACTCTGTAGGTTTGAGTGCATAGCACTTTCACCATGTAAGTGGCTATCATTTTTCATGCTTTGGTAAGAAGTGTAATAATTCCAATTATTAATTCTATCTGAATTTGTATTCATATGGATCCATGGTAATATGCAAATCCAGAAGATTTGCATTACAATTTTTTTAAATTAATATGCTCCCATGGCTGTAACCTGACCTCTAGTCACTGAGGACAGATGATAATTTAAAAGCCCACATCAGTATGTGTTTTGCAAGATGCTGTTTTGAACATGGCGTCCCAGTTAATATGAGATCACTTTGTGTTTCAAAATGTATTAAATCAGCTTCTAACTAATATTTCTTTTGCTGAGATGTATAAATGAAGGGGGAAAGGTGCTATAGGAGACCCTTCTTCTCCATCCCTGCTTTCTCATTCTCCTGTGCTATGATTGAAGTCCCATGCTGAGAATCCCGTTCCTGAATAGGCTTCTTGAAGTGGCAATTCAGCATCTGCCCTTGGATGTGTGCGCACAGCTCTCTTTGAAACAGTGCAGTATGGGTGTTACAGTCACACACTGCATAAAACATTTGACTCCTGGTATTGAACTATAGTGCTTGGGAATGTTTGTTAGATGCTAAATATGTTTTGGAACTAGACAAAATGAAAGATGTCTTCAGTCCAATGGGCCAGCAGTAAACTGCCCAATAAAGTGGCCTAGAAGAGGCTGTCCTCAGCTAAAGATCAAACAACATTGTACTAGTAACATGAGGGGTATTCTAACATGGTCACTGAAGGGGCTTCTCTATGGAGATCAACCTTGGTGAGCAGGCTGTTTCTGCTAGAGATGACAACTTCCCTCCTGCATATGCCCTTCCTGGGACTGGCTTTTCTTTAATAATGTTTAGGAAATTAAACTCCATTCAGCAGATAGCTAGGGATAGGAAGAGGAAGACCATGTCAACCATCAACTTCTACAGAGCTTTTGCAGAGCTGCTTGGTCACCTACATGGTCTTTCTTTCTTTGGACTACTTCGCTATGTCACTGAAAGATTTGTATTTTATTTGGGTTCTGAGGCAGATCACCATATGCCCCAAATAAGAACTAGAGAATCATCAATGGCACTAATGCTGCAGATGTTTTTATAGCCTAAAATTAAGAAGGCTTCAGGAGACCTGTCAGCTCAGAACATTCTTCCATTATGGATCCATTAAATATCAGAAATATAACCACTGTCAAGACCTATGCTGTCCTCATTCAGAAGCTCCTATTGTTTTGACATTGACTAGGGTCCTTTATCCTGTAATGGAATTATTCACCTGTATATAATTCCTTAATAAATGTTTGCAGGATTGGGGAGAATGAATATGTCTTGTTCTTGCAAACTGGAAATGTACATAAAGTTTAGTTAATACCCCTTGTACACACTCTTATGCAGATTATAATTAGGAAGCTTGACCTCCAGGTTAATTTGTTTTGGATCTACAACCAATGGAAGTCTTTTGATTTTCTTGCATGTATAAAGTATCATGCCATCTTCAGAGGCAAAATAACATCCTTCTATTCTTTCGCAGTAAATAAGGTGCCCCTTCTTAAGATTATTTTCTAGGAAAGAGATTCCACAAAACATAAGTAAGAAACATATGGTAAGGAATGGATTAGGAGATTGTATCACAAATGTATATTGTGTGTCAAACAGAATTATAGGCTACCTTCTCAAAATGTTATCTGTGAGTTTATAACTAGAAAACGGACATAGTTCAAAGATTCAAGATGTGGGCATACCATGGATTTATATACAGGTCTGTCGTGTCTTACCGCATTTAACATGAGCGAATTCAGCTTTACCTGGTTGGAAAAAACAAAAAAAAAAAAGAGAAAAATAACAATTTAAATACTATTTCTGTAGTGCAGGCGATTCCGCCCGCCATTACACTCAATGTAATTTTGACTATACGCGGTTTTCGCTTTAGGTGCTGACCGCGGAACATAACGCCAGCATAAGATGAGACAGACCTGCATGGATTCATATAGAGGCAATATGATATTATCTGTCTTCTTATCTATCTCTTTCTTAATGATTCCCAACATTCTGTTTGCTTTTTTGACTGCTGAGGCACATTACGTGGATGTTCTGAGAAAACTATCCACTATGACTCCAAGAGCTCTTTGTTGAGTGGTAACAGCTAATTTAGACGCCATCATTTTATATGTATAGTTGGGATTATGTTTTCCAATGTGCATTTGCATTTCACCTTCCATTTTGTTGCCCAGTCATCCAGTTTTGAGAGATCCTTTTGTAGCTCTTCGCAGTCTGCCTAGGACTTAACTATCTTGTATCATCTGCAAATTTTGCCACCTCACGATTTAACCCTTTTTCCAGATCATTTATGAATATGTTGAATAGGACTGGGCCCAATAAAGACCTCTAGGGGACACCACTATTTACTTCTCTCAGTTCTGAAAACTGACCATTTATTCCTACCCTTTATTTCCTATCTTTTAACCAGTTACCAATCCATGAGAGAACCTTCCCTCTTATCCCATGATGGTTTACTTTGCTTAAGAGCCTTTGGTAAGGGACCTTGTCAAAGGCTTTCTGAAAATCTAAATACTCTGTATCACTGGATCTCCCTTGTCCACATGCTTGTTGACCCCCCTCAAAGAATTCTAGTAGATTGGTGAGGCATGATTTCCCTTGACAAAAGACATGTTGACTATTCCCCAACAAATTATGTTCATCTATGTGTCTGACAATTTTGTTCTTTACTATAGTTTCACCCAGTTTTCCCTGTACTGGAGTCAGGCTTGCTGGCCTGTAATTGCCGGGAGTCACCTTTGGAGCCCTTTTTAAAAATTGGCATCACATTAGCTATCCTTCATTCATTTGGTACAGCTGATTTTTAAATGATGACGTTGTTAGTCCTGCAATTTCACATTTGAGTTCCAACAGAACTCTTGGGTGAATACCATCTGGTCCTAGTGACTTATTACTGTTTAGTTTATCAATTTGTTCCAAAACTTCCACTAATGACACCTCAATCTGGGACAGTTCCTCATATTTGTCACCTAAAAAGAATGGCTAAGGTTTGGGAATCTCCCTCACATCCTCAACCATTAAGAGCAATGCAAAGAATTCATTTAGTTTCTCTGCAATGGCCTTATCATCCTTGAGTGCTCCTTTAGCACCTCGATAGTCCAGTGGCCCCACTGGTTGTTTAGCAGGCTTCCTGCTTCTGATGTACTTAAAAAATATTTGCTATTACCTTTTTGAGACTTTGGCTAGCTGTTCTTCAAATTCTTTTTTGGCCTTCCTAATTATATTTTTACACTTCAATTGCCAGAGTTTATGTTCCTTTCTATTTTATTCATTAGGATTTAACTTCCACTTTTTAAAGGATGCCTTTTTGCCTCTCGCTGCTTCTTGTTTAGCCATGGTGGCTCTTTTTTGGTTCTCTTACTATGTTTTTTAATTTGGGGTATAGATTTAAGGTGAGCCTCTACTATGGTGTCTTAAAAAAGTTTCCATGTGCCTTGCAGGGATTTTACTTTTGGTGCTGTACCTTTAATTTCTGTTTAACTAACCTTGTCATTTTTGTGTGGTTCACTGTAGTGGAGTGGTCACCCCGCTCCTGCCTGGAGGGGCTTAAAACAGCCCTGGGACTGTGCTGTGGCTGGAAAGAAAAGCAACTAGGCTGACTAGGGAAGCAGGTGCAGCTGGGGCCATGCCCCAAACAGGCCACAACTGGCCCTTATAAAAGGGGCTGTGAGACAGGCACTCTGACAGAGTCTCCTCTAGCTGAGGAGGGAGATGGGCCTGGCTGCTGGGGAGCTGAACCAAGCACCTGATATGGAGCAGGGCTGGGGGAAGGCAAGAGGAGCTGGGGTGCTCTGACCTGGAAACCCCCCAGGCTGCAGGCCTAGGGGAAGGCCAAATAGGTACTGGGGTTACAAAGGGGCATCCCAAGGATAGGCAGATGCAGCAGGTCCAAACCATCCTTGCCAATGATGAAGAGCTTATACACTGCAGTCTGCCCCAGAGCAGGGTCTAGATGGTGACTGGCACTAGCTACATGACGTAAAGGAACACCGGGGTCTGGGAGGGACATAGGAGCCAGCATAAGGTGAGACACTGGCCGACAGAAGGCGCTCTGGAGGCTGGCAAGCTAATTCCCAGGATGGCCAGTAGGAGGCGCCGCGAAGGTGAGTCACGACTGGCTACGTCCCTCTTTCTCAAATTCAATGATACAGTGTTGGGCCACTGTGGTGTTTTCCCCACCATAGGGATGTTAAATTTAATTATATTATGGTCAATATTACCAAATGGTCCAACTATATTCACCTCTTGGGCCTGATCTTGTGCTCCACTTAGGACTAAATCAAGAATTGCCTCTTCTCTTGTGGGTTCTAGGACCAGCTTCTCCAAGAAGCAGTCATTTAAGGTGTCAAGAAACTTTATCTCTGCACCCCATCCTGAGGTGATATTTACAGAGTCAATATGGGGATAGTTGAAATCCCTCATTGTTAATGAGTTTTTTATTTTAATAGCCTCTTTAGTCTCCCTGAACATATCACAGTCACTATCACCATCCTGGTCTGGTGGTCGGTAATATATCCCTACTGCTATATTCTTATTATTCAACCATGGAATTACTATCCAAAGAGGTTGTATGGTACTGTTTTCTTCATTTAAGATTTTTACTTCATTTGATTCTATGCTTTCTTTCACATATAGTGCCACACCCCCACCAGCACGACCTGTTCTGTCCTTCCGATATATTTTGTACTGCAGTATTACTATGTCTCATTCATTATCCTCATTCCATCAAGTTTTTGTGATGCCTATTATATCAATATCTTCATTTAATACGAGGCACTCTAGTTCACCCATCTTATTATTTAGACTTCTAGCATTGGTATATAAGCATATATAGGATGATGCATGTGAGTAAAATTAAGCATAAATGGGCTTGTGGGATCAGATCCATGTCTCTGTTGTGGAATGGCATATGGTAGGATATTGTTAGTGACAGTTGCTTTTATAGACAGTCCTCAAAAAAAAAAAATAGCTAGAGTCACCTTATTCACCCTTTTTGCATATTGGCCGATCCTCTTTGGTTTGAAAGTCCATGAACTATAAAACTCTAAACTCTTAATCCTGTTGGCAACTCTAAATGACGCAGGCTCAACCCAGGTATGGCTGGTTCCTGTAAATGAAACAGGTTGGCATTTGGGGGCTATAGAACATCCGAGATAAAACCAGTGAATGAGAGTCAGAAAAAATCAGACACCTCCTCCAGTCTCCTAGGGAAAGCTGCAGAAAGCTCTCCACAGGCCCTCTCTGGAAAGGAGGAGGAATTATCAGGAAGTCAGTGGAGGGGCTAGCCTCCTGAGCTTCCTGGATCAGAACTAGTGCCAAGAGGCTGGAAAGGACTCAAGGTTAGGAAGATGGTGGAGGGGCTAGCCTGATCACTTGCAAAACTCAAAGACAGTGGCGGGGCTTGCCAGCTCTCCTTCCTGAGCCAGAGAAGGCTGAAGAGGGCTAAAGGCTGAAAGCAGATGAGGGAAATGGCAGCTGTCTCTCAGAGCTGGAGAACGGAAGCCAGAGGGCCAGAGAGGGCTGTGCTGGGGCGTGGTGTGAGATGTCAGAGCTGTGTTTCATGTATTGCTTGGACTTTGTGTTGGGATTTACTATACTAAATTAATTCTACAAGGGCTATGTACACCCAGGAGGACAACTGGGACTGTTTCAGGGGACTCTGGAAGGGGAAGCAAAGGCAGACACACTTGTCATGTGATGGGAAGTGACCCTGGGCTCCAGCTTGAGCCCAAATGTCTACACCATAATTAAACAGCCCCTTAGCTGGCACAGCCAGCCTCAGGTTTTAATTCCAATGTAGACACACCCACAGAGAGCACTCAAATACCCTCTCAGCATTCACTTCACTAGGTTAAACAAGCCATGTTCTTTTTGTGTCTTATAAAATAGTCCCTCCGTTCTTCTGGCCATCCTAGATTGCAGTGGTGGTGGTTTCTGCTTTGCAATTTTAAAAACTCCCAAAACACAGGTACTATTTACATATGATTGTTCACTGTGTTGAAGCAAACTAGGTATTGGCCCATGCAGCAAAATTCAGATCTAGATCTTGATGTCTACTTCCATGATCCCCAAATGGGGATCATGCCTTTAGAGAGACAGGTCAGTTGTGGAATTAAATTCAGGGTTTGGATTACTTTCTTCTGAAAAAGTGGGGATGTTTTGATCTGGGATTTTGGTTCCATTCTCTCTCAAAATTAATAGTCATTTTCAGTTTTAAACCTACAAAATGGGCCAGAAGTTTTGGGATAGAACTTAATCTTTTGATGCTTCTAGAATTTAAAGGACATTTTTCCCCCTCTTGACTGTGTACAAATATTCTCTTCTGAGACCTTGTAAAACAAGCTTTAGCCAGGAGCAAAATTTTGCAGAGTGGTCTAATTCTGTAAATAAATGTAAAAAAAAAAAATTGGTAGCCTGTCACAACTGTAAGTAGTCAGTCGAGCAACACTGCCAGCAGCAGCCCTGTAGTGTTCATTTGATGTCTATTCTATGGAGAATAAAATGTACCAGGAGCTGCTTCAGTATTTTTATAGACAAAATTAGCCCAACTGGCAAGAGAGTGAAATTAGGATATATACAAATATTATTACACAAGGAAATACCCAAGCAATAAGAGAAGATGGTTCACTCTATAGGAGGAACACTACAGTGAGATTTTTGTTTTTGTTTTGTGAGGGTGGTTAGGAAATAAACTGCGGGAGTGGGGATACATACCAAATTAATCTCTCTCATGCTAGGCTAGATTAAAGTAAAGAATTAATTAAAATAGATGTTAAGTTTTTCTTGTTGTAATGACTAGATGCCATATTGCTAACCCCAACCATTCAAAATTAATGTCAGCTCAACCAATAATGTAATTGATTTAAAATATCATCCGTGTTTTTTTGTTTTATAAAAAAATACGTTTTGGGTTCTTTATGTTCTGATATCTGAGTCTTTAGAGTGCACAAGAGTCGCATTTTCAAGATTTTTCCCTGTAACCATGAGGGCTAGTAATGTTTATCATAAATGTTATATATAACATTTATTAAGCACCAACAATATATGCTCTTTGGAGCAGGAAACTCTCTTATTCAGTGTTTGTACAGTGCCTAGCACAATGGATCCCTGATCTTGGTTTGCCCCAAGCACCAATATAATAACCATGATAAAATGGTATCATTTGTCTTGTAGAGGTTTTAAGACAGTCCATCTCTCAGAACATTTACAATCTGGAAGATGGATTTAAGGAGACAGGGTGTACTGGGAAATCTAGAGAAATGCTAGTGGTCTATAAATATAGGAAATGTGTTACTATTTTATTTGTTGTATGCAGTGGTGTTGTAGCCATGTTAGTCGCAAGATATTGGAGAGACAAGGTTGGTGAGATAATATCTTTAATTGGATCACTTCTGTCAGTGAGCTAGACAAGCTTTTGAGTTTACACAGAGCTCTTCTTCAGGTCTGGGAATGGTGTTCAGAGTGCCACAGATAAATAATAGATGGAACAGATGGTTTTATTAACACACATTTCAAGGGACCATTTGAGGTGAAGTGGCCTGTTGACACCTCTCCAGTTGGGAAATGGGGTGTAGGGGACCCCGGAAGACATTGTTAGGGTGTAGCTAGGGCCTGCGCTTTCTCAAGGAGAGGTTATTAGCAGACAGAAGTTGCTAGCAGCTGCTGCTTCTAACCGGTTAAAACTGCCCTGTGTGGGAAGCCCCGGTGTTTTGGGGAACTGCAGAAAGTCCCTGGCCCGAAGCCAGGGGAGGCGGCCATTGCTGATGGAAAGTCCCTCATTGCATATGTAAAGGCTGTTTTGCATGCTATTAGCATGATGCTATAATTGCTAAGGGCTAGAGCTTGCGCATTGAACTTTGCACCTGACCGAGCTGTTCGGACGTTGAACTCCCCAAGCCAGTGGCAGCAACGCGTGGAGTTCCCATTGTGGGTGTGTCACTTAACCTTCATTAAAGCCAATTAATTCACCTGTGTGTGTGGGCCTCATCCTTGCAGAGCATCCAGGCACGCAACATTTGGCACAGCGAGCAGGGTGCTCTGAGGGATGATGCCGTTTTGGCCGAAGGTAGGGGATGTAGGGAGGCCGTCGCTGTCCCTACAGCGCATACCCGGGTGGCCCCAGACGGAGCACTGGGCGCCGGTTGCGCGAATCATGGCAGGGTGGACTGCCCCTGCCGAATGGCCAGAGTTTCGGCAGGCAGCCGGTGTCACGCCCACACAGCTGGAAGAGACGCTGCAGCGACTGTGGGTGGACCAGCGCCCCAGGGTGGAGCGGCGAAGTATAGGGGAGCTAGGATGGCTCCTCCTAACCGCCTTCCAAGCCCAGGATGAGGAGGTGCTCGCTTGCAGCGGGCCCTAGAGGGGAAAAAGCAGGAGTGCACGGCTCAGGCAGAGGCTCGCGCCATGGCACAGGCTGTCGTCACCTCCCAGGCGGAGCGTGCCCAGGAGCTGACGAGACAGTGTGAGGTGTTGGTGGCCCGGGTGGCCAACCAGCGGCGGCTTAAGCAGGGGCGGCGTCCGGTGACCACGGCCCAGGTTCGTGCTGTGACGGCCGCTCCCTTCTGGGACCCTGAAGCCTGGGACGGGACAGTGGAGGGCTCATCTTCCTCCTCGGAAGAGGAGGAGGGTGAGTGGGAACCTCCCGTGGCTCACACCCATCCTGTCCGGGAGCTGAAACCCATAGGTAATGAGATGCAGCCGGAGGTCGTGCATACCTACAAGACGAGTGAGTTGCAGGAGATCGTGAAGTCGTTTCGCCAGGAGCCTGGAGAAGGTGTCTTGAGCTGGCTGGTGCGAGTCTGGGACAACGCAGGAAACACGGTGCTGCTCTTGTATTATGAACTGCGGCAGCTGGGGGTCATGGCACAAGATGCACAGATACGAGCGGAGATGTCCACCCTCGGTCCCCCTGCAGAGGAGCAACCGGAGTCACCATCCCTATATAGGTGGCTGGCTGAGGCTGTAGGGGCGGCCTACCCCTCAGTGGGTGAGCTGGAGGCGCTGGTGAGCCTCTAGAAGACTATCTCTGAGGGGATCCAGGCACTGCGGCAGCTAGGGATAGCTTGGGCTGTATCGACATGGGGCACCGAGGGGCCCGACGACATGCTAGTGTCAAAGTCGACAAAGGCCTTCAAGCCTGGGTGACCTCTTGGGAGGCCAAGGGGTGGGAATTGGCGGGCCGACCCCTGTGGGGGACTGGCTTATGGCAGCAACTTTTCAACTACGCGCGGCAGGCCCCCTTGGCCGTGTGGCATGTTGATGCCCACACCAAAGCCCAAACCGACGAGGCTCGGTAGAATGCGGCCGCGGATGACTTGGCCCGAGGGGAAGTCGTCCAACTGGCCGAGCGGTACCATGAGGAGGGGGGCCACCGGGGAGCTCATGCTACACAGTATGCAGCCCTACGGCAAGGCACTGCCCTACCCCTATCGGCCTGCCGTAGGCTCGGGTGGGCTGCCCAATTTGCTCCCGACTAGCACCTATTGCTCTGCCAGAGCTGGCTGGTCGTATCCATCGTGCTATGGGCCCCTGTCAAGACTGGCAGGTTGACTATATAGACCCACTGCTGCCCGAGCAGCACTGGCAGTACGTCTTTACAGCAGTAGATACATATACTGGGGTGCTGTTTGTGCATCCAAGTGCCACCGCAGCAGCAACAACCACACTGACAGCCTTGCAGCAGCTGTGCTCTCGGTATGGGACCCCCCGGACCATGCAGAGCGACCAGGGGACCCATTTTACAGCCCAAGCAGTCAGGACCTGGGCTGCCGATGTGACGATAGACTGGCACTTTCACCTCCCCTATACGCCAACAGCAAGTGACCTTATAGAGCGTCTTAATGGATTGCTGAAAGACCAGATCTGCCGTCTCACACCCACTCACACCCTGCGAGGCTGGGTGGGGGTGCTGGAACAGGCCGTTTGGCTCTTAAATAACCGGCACTTGGGGGGGAGGCCAGACACCCTTACAACGCCTCACCACACCGCCCCACGTTCTGGTACAGCTGCGGTTAGACCTGAAACACACCCCTGGGGTTCTTGATGCAGCGCAAGGGGTGGTGACCCTTTACGCTGTCTATTCCACCACCTTGCAAATGCAACAAATGATATCCCCTTGGGCCGCCCAGGCACAGCTGGGATGAGAGCTCCCTTGTTTGTTTTGTGTTTCGCCAGTACGCGAGGGCCTTAGGTTCTACCCCCGTACTAGTTGAGCGCAGAGCGCTCTCTTGCGTTGCTTTCATGTACTAACGAGGGTACAGGGATGCTGCAATGGGAGAGAGGGGAGGCCCTCTGTAACCTTATCCCCTTACCCCCCACAGCACTTGTGAGCTGCGATTCCAGTGATTCAGAATGGCACGTCCTGGAAAGTGTATGGTGAACCTTGACGCAGCAAGAGCCGCGAGCAGCTGTAGTCCTGGCAATGGGAGAGGGCTGGGCTGTCGTACTACTGGAAGGGGACGATGGCCCTCGCATGGCGTCGCTCTCGCGACTTTCACGGCGCTCCTTGTGAGAAGCATGGCGGTTCCAGCGGCAAGCCCCCCCGCCAACGCATGGGTGATATTGGCGCAGACGGCCATTAACGCAACATCTTTTTGTCTCCCCAAGGTGCATGCTCTGAGGATCGTGATGGAAACTTGCTTTATTGGTGTTAGTGCTACCCCGAACACACTACGAACCAAGCAGTATACAAGTTTCCCAAGGCCCATGACGTATAAAGAGTTGTATATGTTATGCACGGCAAAGGCCGTACGTGATGCTAGTATGTATCCTTTTCACCTGGCTAATGTTACCCCAGCGGACACCTGTGTGTATTTTTGGAATGCCACAAGCGCTAAAGTAGACCTTACAAATGTGGAGTTGAGGTGCCAAAATAAGCTTGAGATTTCCTTTGCTACGGGGCATTGCAAATTGCCTGCCGGGTGGTTTTTATTGTGTGGGTGGGTTGCATATACGTATATTCCTACCAATAGCGATGGGGGACCATGTACCATTGGCCGAGTAACCCCCCTGATGGTTCAACATCCCCAGGCAAATTATGCTCGCCGCCGATGGAGCACTATTCCCTTAGATTCTACTTGTAAAGCTGAAGTAACCCTCTACTCGGAGGGAAGAGCAGCAGCTTTATTGTTTTCCCTAGTGGGCATCCCAGGCATGGTAGCACATAATTATCATGCAGTTGCCCACCTTGCTTGCACTGTGGCTAAGTCTCTCAATTTGACTTCCACGGTTGTGGCTTTGCTTGCACAAGAATTAGGTGAAGTATGTCAGGGTATGTTGCAAAATCGCTTAGCTATTGATTATTTGTTATTGCGACATGGGCATTCATGCAAGGATTTTGCTGGTATGTGTTGCTTTAATATTACAGATGCTGGAGCCGATATAGCGGTGGAGTTGCAGGAATTGCGTCATTTAGCAGAAGGCATTGGCCAGCAAGACGGGGATTCTTGGCTGTGGTCCTGGCTCACATCCCTTCGTGGTTGGGCAGCACATCTTGTTCAGGGCTTGTGCATCGGCCTTATCAGGATTTTGAGTTTGTATGCAGGATGTGGTTTGTGCAGCTTGTGTTGTATGTGCAGCCGGCGTTGTAGTTTAATTCATGCCGACTCCACTTGGTCCCTGGCGCCTCCAAATGCCTCTGAAAGTTGGGATTATCGGCCCGCAGTTCCCCCTGTCCCTGCGGACACCACTCACCCCCCCGGAACGCCTATGGGCACTTGAGAAAGCGAGGGGAGGAATGTAGGGGACCCCGGAAGACATTGTTACGGTGTAGCTAGGGCCTGCGCTTTCTCAAGGAGAGGCTATTAGCGGACAGAAGTTGCTAGCAGCTGCTGCTTCTAACCAGTTAAAACTGCCCTGTGTGGGAAGTCCCCAGTGTTTTGGGGAACTGCAGAAAGTCCCTGGCCCGAGGCGGCCATTGCTGATGGAAAGTCCCTCATTGCATATGTAAAGGCTGTTTTGCATGCTATTAGCATGATGCTATAATTGCTAAGGGTTAGAGCTTGCGCGTTGAACTTCGCACCTGACCGAGCTGTTCGGACGTTGGACTCCCCAAGCCAGTGGCAGCAACGCGTGGAGTTCCCGTTGCGGGTGTGTCACTTAACCTTCATTAAAGCCAATTAATTCACCTGTGTGTGTGGGCCTCGTCCTTGCAGAGCATCCAGGCATGCAACATGGGGGTTGGTGGGTTATAGACTGTTGTAATAAGCCATGAATCCAGTGTCTCTATTCAGTTCATGATTTTTAGTGTCTAGCAAAGTTATGAATTTCAGCTCCCACACTCGTCTTTTGAAAGTGTTATGCAGGTTTCCTTCAAGGACAAGAACAGATAGATCAGATATAGAGTGATCATTTTATGAAAAGTTTTTGCCCACAGGTGATAGGGTGTTCTTATCTTTTATCATGTTTTTCTGTGAGAGTTCATTTGATATCATAACGATTATCTCGTTTCACCCACATAGATTTTGTTGAGGCATTTAGTGCACTGGATGAGGTATACCACATGTTGTGATAGGCATGTGTAGGACCTGTGGATCTAGCAAGGTATGTTGTGGGGAAGGGTGTAGATCATAGTAGCATTGGAGATAAATCTACGGGACTTGCATCTATTGTGCTGCTTTGAGTTGATGCATCCTGGTCAATGGGGAGCTTGTTTCTGATAATGAGCTTAGAGAGATGGGGAGTGGGTGTTTGAAGGCCAGAAGAAGGGGTTAGAAAAGATTTCTCTCAGGTTGTGGTCCCCTTTTAGTATGGGTTGTAAATGTTTGATATCCCCTACGGGTTCCAGCGTGGGGGTGGTAGGTGACAACCAGAGGTGTTTGGTTGCAGCAGATTCTGTTTCCATATTGAAGCATGTTCTCTTGGGGTGTTTGGGTGGCCTGTTCCATGATACAATCTTCTACCCTGGTAGAGTGTCCTCGTTTGGTGAAGGCAGTTTTAAATGTGCTAAGTTGTGTATCCTGGACTTTCTCCTTGGAGCACATTCTATGGTATCTGGGTGCCTGGCAGTAGATAACCAATTTCTTGGTGTGTTTGGGGTGATTACTGGATCAATGAAGGTAGGTGTGGCGACCCAGGAATTTCTTGTATATAGTGGTCTCTAGGGTTCCATTTTGAAGCTGATCATGATGTCCAGGAAGTTGATGCTAGTGTTGTACAGAGAGTTTAAAGAATGGGTGGATGTGGATGTGGACAGTTTAGGTTGTCTGTCTAGGTGATTAAAATATCATTGTTGTATTCCAGATACATCACTGGTTTCATCTGAAACTAGATTAAAAAGAGGCTACAAATACCTTCTTTGTTAGTCACAAAAGCAAAAATATTGATTTTTTTTTTTATTTGCTCCAGTAACTCTACCCAGTGTACCCCTCACTTCTGAAGCTGCACTGGCAAGTTAAGAAGAATATATTCACTAGCCTTAGTACTTGTAGAAAGCACTGGTTTTCTGCAAACTGGCTATAGAACAGGGCAATAGCATGGCCAGCTTTCCCTACACTGGCTTGCAGCTCTGCTTTTTACTCTGTTCCTGAACAGTCACATCCAGGGTCACGTCTGGACTAGGAAGACAGGTCATGATTTAAAACACTTGTTTGCCAACATTTTTTTAAGCCTGCCTCGGTACCTAGTGTGGGCAAAATAATTGTTGAATGCATGTTAACTTGGTGTGGTCAACTCTAGCCCCTCCACACCCAGGGTTAATTGTGATCAACAAACATGTTTTTAAACATGACTAGCCCTATCTATCTGAGATGCACAGTCTTGTTGAAACTGGTGTGAGTATAAAGCTTCTTAGCTGACACATCTACAAATATAACCTCTTTTTTCTTAGTACACATGCCCAAGGTGTTTGAAGGGTGGCTAGATCTCAAGCCCATCCAACTGTGTCCTCTTAACTGATGTTGGTGGGTTTTTTTGTTGATCAGTTTGTCAAGGCTACCAACTCATTTTGCAGATCAATAAACCGCTGTCACAAGGGATTGAATTCAGCACTACCATTACTGAACTTGAGTTGTGTGTTTTAGTGGAAGAAGTGAAAGGCTTTGCATCCAATTACCCATCCCCTTGTGGGGGATATTCAGAAGACTAAAGATTGAATAATATATTAGGGCCGCATATAAAATCCTTAAGAAATGTAACTAAGAGATGGGACGGGGGGAGAGGCGCCTTCTCCTTTTAAATAAAAGCCTATGAGCTACCAAGCAAAAGCAAATGAAATGAGTGAGTCTGACATTGTAGCGGAAATATATTAGGCTTTGTTAAAAGAGAAAGCCCCTCTCTCTTATTATGCTCTAATTCCTGCTGTTTTAAAGCTGAAAAAGAATACCCCCTGCTGAGCATCTCCAGGATTAATGAGGTGCCTTTTTGACTGCTACACTAATATCAGTTTTTAAATAGAATGCATGATGAGATGAGGGTTTTTCCCCCTCCTCATAAGAGACAAATTTGTGCAAAACACTCCAACTACAAATGAAACAGCAGAGACCAGAGGTGCTTATTTCCTGCAAGCTTCAAATCAGAGCTATCACATCACTACCCCACAAAGTGATCCACTCAGAGCCCCCACACACTGCTCTCAAGGTGCTCAGTCTTTTTTTTTACTTTTTCTCCTCTCTGTATGGCTTATCCTCCAAGGGATTTTCATCATAGTGATTGCCTCACCAGCTGCAAACAGCTATCTCCCCTTTCAGAATCAGTTGGTGACAGTCTTGGATCTGCAAAAGGAGAGGGGTAGCAACGGAATCAGCGGAGGCTCATGAATTCTTTGGCCTATTTTCCTCATGGCACACATTCACCCCAACCTCCCAGTGTGGCTCAAGGTGCTTCCTCTGCAACATTCATAGATCCCAAAAACCAGGAAGTGAAAAAACAGTGTCATGGCAATTTGATGCATCGTTTTATATAGCCTGATGAAGCAGCATGACAAAACAATGCAGTGAACACAATATAACAATGAAGGAAACATTCTGAAACCAGCTCTCCAAATAAGTCTATTCCCTTTTTCTCATGTTTATTGGCTCTGTTTTGTCATGCCATGGTGGATTAGAATTTGGGTCCTCTTCTTTTGTCGTGTAATTACAGTTTGATTCAAACTTTGTGACTACCCTCTTTCTCTCTAACTTGCGGTAGTACAGATATGGAAGGTAAAGGATGTGATTAAAACATCTAGGTTTCCAAAAGTGGCTCAGATACTGTTAGTGTTGATTCATCTTTCTGATTGATCAAGCTAAATTAAATTCCATACCCTTATCACGTGAGGCAGGGAAGTCTCTTCAGGAGGAGACTTGTGTTCCTGTCTATTCTGCAGACATTAAACATTCCACTGTTTAATGTATAACACTTTTTACACACTAATAGAAGAGATTTGTCTTGCTGTCCTGGCTACACTGATTCCTCCCTTCTGTTGTTGCACCATCTTTTGTTTGCTGCCTTCCTTTCCTGAGGTGGTTGCATTTCATTGATGCCTTCCACATATGGTTTCTTAAGACATTGTGGGATGAAAGATGTTGTATAAATCTAAATGGATGCATCTGATATTAAATTTTTCCTACAGTAGTAACACTTAATTACACAGCCTTAGTCAAGCTTACTCCCTTACTCAAGGTGAATTGTCTGACTTCAGTGGGAGTTAGGATACTTTTCAACATGAGTGGAGGAGCTAGAATCTGGTCCTATGTTCTTATGATATCATGAGTTCTTGTTACCACACATCCTGATATTACTTTTGTTTAGAACTGAGTTGGCATCTAGATATTTCCATAAGTCAGTGAGTAGACACTACTTAAATCACTATTCTGGGATCTTTGTTACAGAACAAATTGTTTATGCTTTGCAATAACTAGAACCTGGTTAGCTGCCCTATGCAGCAGAATTATGGCTACTTCTCTAAACTTGGTTAAAGGCCTGCTCCTGCTCTCATTGTTCTACCTGGGAGAAGAATCCACCTCAGTAAGAGCAAAAACTCACTTTTTAAATGAACTCCTGTGAGTGTGATGAGTTCCCTGGAGTGCAACATGGAACTGGGGCATTGCTGAGCCCTCTGTCTTACTAACCTGGGCTCCCTCTCCCACTGTGATGCTGTGACAAACTGCAAACCTCTCCAGGTCCTGCACTTACACAGCCATCCACAAGCAAGGACACATCCAGCTGAGTTACATTAATGCTTTTGCCAGCCTCTTGTTAATCAACAATAGAGAGGTTCCAGCGAGTTCCCCACAGCTCTCTAGCCTTGGACCCCAGAGCCATCCTGTCATGCCCTAGTCAGTAGCCTGCCCATTTTATAACACAGTCTGCCCCTTCCTCAATGTGGAAAGGACATGCCCCATCTTTTGTTCCTGAGCAGATTCCCCCAAGCACTTCAAGCAAAATACACTGTTTTAGGTAAGATATAAAACACAGTTATTAACTAGAGAAAGATTTTAAGTAATTACTCATAATAAATGTACAGTTCAAAGTTGGTCACCTAAAAATTAAAAGTAAAATCATAATCTGAGTTCTATAATCTACACAGGATTGGTATTCTCCTTTCCAGCCTGGGACCACCTCCCAGTTCAGAGTCTTTTTTCCCAGACATATTTCCAGATGGTTCTGGACAACTACTAATTATGAGTTGTGGCGAGAGTGAGGCCAAATGATGATGTCACTTCCCCTCCTTTATAGATTCCTCCAGCGTTCTGGAAAGATCTTTTGCTATGACTGAGTGAGTCAAACAGTCTCCACTGTTTATTGCTCTCTCTGAGAGGTCTCCATTATATACAATTCCTGGGGTAGTTCTTGTGTGTGTGTGTGTGTTTCCTTTAATCGGCCATCATCAGTGTCTGGCTTCTCCACTATTGTACCTGAAAGGCAGATTGTGGGTGTTCCCAACCTCACAATGTATTTCAGTAACACACACGCAGTCTCCCATACAATGATAGCACATACAATCCAACACGATATTAACATTCAACAGATCAAGACTTTTAAAATGATTCCTCACAAGGCATACTTTGAACAGAAAATATTGTAATCATATCACCATAGTGAATACGGGGGTGTCAGGGTGTTGCTTTGGGTACAGAGTGTCACAGTTAGTTGATCCTATGTGGAGACAGGAAGGAATTTTAACATCTGGCATTGTCATGTGGTGCAGTGGTTCTCAGCCTTGTCCATATTGAGACCCCTCGGAGACTTTCTTCTATCTAGGCAGGAATCTAGATGGGATCCTACTCCCAGTTAACAACATGAAAACAGTTGAGAAACAATTCCCAGGTTGAGAATTCCTAATAAAGTGCACTGCAGTGTTATTTAGAGGCATAACATGCTATGGGAGTGCGAATTCAACTTTCTCTACAGTCTCAGGTAGGTTATGATGTCTAGGAATGCCTCTGTCTCTATTATGTGTTGGTAATAAGCTGAAGACCAATCCTTACCAATTCAGATAATCAAGTCTGTGTACTGCAGGCAACCAGCTTGCTATAAGTTTAAATGTTTCAATTTTATAAATTGATCTTTGGCTTTACTAAGAATTCAGTTCCTGAAAATTTAAGTAATGGCTTTCAATCAACAGAGATGAAGAGAATAATGAGCTGAGGAGGAGACTTCTCTTCACCAGGATTCAGTATTTAAGGCCTTGGTCTTTTTATTCTTGGCCTCAGGTTTTGAGGAGGAGGGAGCTTGTACCAATTTATTGATTAAGAAGTGCTTCTGGCACATGTGAAATCTTTCTGAAATGTACCTTTCTCTGTTTACCTGTGCTTTGTCTTGAGTTTAAAATGTGCCTTAAAAAGTGGACAACATATAGCACTTCATACAACAGGAGCTTACTGACTTACATGTCAAGTTGTTACTTTACAGACTTGGTTCTTGCAAGTAGACACATACACAATGTGATAGCTATTAATGTCATAACCCCAGGATGATTCAGCAAAATCTCAGGTCTTCTTAAGAACAAGAGCATCATCTGGAAGATCTAATCTTTATTCCTGTTCTATTCAAACAACCTCCTAATCGCCTGCTCCTTGTGTGGTTATTTTTCTGTTAAAAACTTTTTTGGAATGGGTTTTCAGCCAATTGAAGTAGGAATATATGTTTAAAAATACAAAACTCAATATCTTAGAGAAGGTGTGAGACCAAGAAAAAATACTTTAGTACAAAAATAACTAACATTGGAGTTTTACAATATAAGAACTCCATGTCTTAGACAAATGCCATAATACTAAAAACTGGTACTTTGATACTTTCTAGACCTGCAAGTGGGTTCTGTGTGCCATATTTGTAAGTTAAGAATCACTCCTTGCTCAACACGCTACCAGACTGGAGACATTTTTATATGTGTGAGAGAGACAGTGGTGTTAATAATTTTTTTTTTATTTTGTAACCTCTATTATTAATTAACAACCCCAAGGAAGTTTGAAGTGCTATCTCTAGATGCAGTCTAACAAAACTGGATTTTGTACTTTCAAAATGGTAGGGGAATTACATTTGTTTTTTCTGAGAAGATAGTCTAGATGACAGTCAGATATATAAAGGAATAAAACTGATGCTATTGTAAGGACAACTCAGCCCTTAACTACATGTGTGCAATGGACACGGATTTTTATGGCAGCAGTGTGCACATATAAGGGCAAAATCCAGCAATAGGTCTCTTGTGAATCAAAAGCCTAGTATAAATAAGTAAAAGCAACTGAACTGATTTCCAGTATATCTTCATATCCATTCTTTTATATAGTTTATTGGCAGATAAGACATAATTGAAGAAAGTCAAGGAACACATTAAACCTTTAAGCTGCTTGCCTCTTAAATATTCATAATCCCATCAGGGTTTTTGACAGACAGCTGGGATGGCTTGTCTCGCCTCTTTATTAATTTTATTCATCTCACTCAGTCTTATTTATTAAACCTCTTGTTAATTCAAGCTTGAAAGGCATTCATCTCCCTCCCCACCCACAGATAACCACAGCTGGCATCCCCAATTTGAAAGTGGTATCCAAAACACAGAAAATAGCTTGGATATTGTAAAAGGATCTATAATGTATGTTTGGCCTTTTCTATATCAGAGAAACATGCTTGGGCCAACCACCATACGGTCCTCCTCAGTACAGCTTTAATACACCACACACAAAAATAATCTAGTGTCCTAGAGACATTCACATCATTGTTTGAATTAGATAGCTTTGACCACATTGCCCTCCGTCATCCTCAGCTGTATTCATGCACAATAGTGCATGCCTCTTCCTCAGTACTGCCCCACAGTGGCACAATAATTGCTTAGGTGGCCTGTCTGGTCTGTTCTTTGAACTCTATTACAGAAGTTTGCTAGAAGTCACTTAACTATATAAATAACGCTGCACATACTATAGAGCTGGAAAACTCTATTTAGATGGGGCCACCAAGATTAACTAGAGGAATAGAGAATTTTCCTAAAGATAAGGAACAAGGTAGTAAATGGTTGATTGGTTTTTTTGGGGGGGAGGGGTTGCCTCAGTTGTTGGGCACCCAATTTCAGACACTGTAAAGGCACCTGATTTTTCAGGAAGTGTGGACAATCAGCACTCTTAAATTCAGCTTCCTTTAAAATGTACCGAAATCATTAGTCACTTTTGAAAATCCTGGCCAAGAAGTTGAAACTTGTTGTATCCCTGAGATCCAATTTGTCAGTATATGAAGGATCATATGAGGGGATATTGTTCAATGTTTTGTACAGGATGACAGAGACTCTATGTGCAGGAAATTCTCATCATGTGAATAAGTTCACCGCACAAAGTCAAAGGCCCGAAAGCTTGGTTTCTGTTAACACTGAAAACGTAGGGAAGGTCTTTGTATTGTCATGGAGCCCAACAGAGAATCACTGCTGAAAGCTCCTCCTTGGAGACACAGTGTGCTCCTAATAAAATACACATTACTTCCCAGAAAGCAAAAGCACATCCTCTAGATCAGGGGAACAGTGAAATCTTTGGCACAATGTCCGAAGTGGACACTACAGCAACTTTACTATTCCAGGTGCAAACTTCAAAGTCAGAAAGAAGTGAAGGCCACGGGAATCAACCAAGGAATTTGAAGCTATTATGCTACAAATTTGAGTTATTAAATCAGGTGACACAATTGTTTCTTTTGTTTCCCTGAGGTTAGAAAGTTTGTTGGTTTTGTTTTCTTTGTTTCTAGTGTTACCATTTGAACTGATTGGCTGTACGGTGGTGGTGGTGGTGGTTTTCTTTTTGGATCCATTTTATTCCTTCACGTTGCTAAGAGGTTTCCATAGCAATTCAAATATTGGATTAAGGAAGTCATATTATTCAGGTTAATGCATCATCTCTGGAGTTGCCTAAGCAAGTTCTGAAATTCTGCTGTACCTGAAAAGCCATTGAAATGGAGGGGAGAATATTGTGAGATCAAGATCCTCAGTCAGCTTCAATCCACTGACTTCAATGGAGCTATACTGCCTTACATCAGCTGAGGAATGGGCCCTATAAATTGTACTTCCCACACTAAATCCATCAGTAAGATTCCATGAAAAGAACAGTTTTTAGTACTGCACATATTGAAAACAGAGCTGTTCACTGATGCTGGAACAGATTAATTCAATTTATCTTTATTGCTGCACTGCTGCTATTATTTCTGTTTAAAATACCCCATGTTCATATTTTCCTGAATTGCCTCCAACTTTTCTTCCTTAGCAATTTCAAACAGCTCAATAATTACAGTTCTGCTACAGAAATATTATGCCTTGGGTGGGATTGATACATTTCAGAAGCAATAAACAGACTATCAAAAGCCTATAAATTTAAAATCTGGAGGGGTTAAAAATGTAAATAGTTATCTCTTCTTATTGAAAAGTTAATTTAGTAGCTAGAGGTGCCAGATTGCTTCTGTTTCCAGAGCTGTCAAAAATAGCTGCAAGCATGGATACTGGCCTCCTTTCCCTCCCCTCCCCACTGTCACCAGGTATCCATGCTGGATCTGGAGAAGTAATTTCTAAGGATTCGGTCTCCCTGCTCACTGAAAAGCTCTTGTGGCTTAAATGACAATTATTAGGTCAGTTTTCCTAATAAGGACACCTCTCCATCAGGCACTAGACCGAGCCCAGACCACATTTCATATAGGCCACTGAACATCTGTAAGGTGGTCACAACAGTCTTGGGCTGGATTCAAATGACAGGATTACCACTTCCCTAAGGACAAGAGTCTATCGTGCTTACATTGAGTAACTCTGATGATAGTCCCACTGAAGAGAATAGGACTGTCTGTAGAGTTACGAACCACCCAGTGAGAGTAAAGGTTGCAGTATAACTCTAGAAGGGTTTAGAAGGTCTATGCCCAGGCTGCTATATGTTTGGTATTAAAAACAAAACCCCTTCTGTTCAGATTCTTGTACTATGCTCATCACCATGCTACCTGAGCACTTTCCAAAAATGCATTAAGTAACATGACTAACATCTGCAGCAAGACCTTTTCATCGCTATTGCCAGGCTTTTAGCACAGTTTTTCAGCCAGTACAACTACTTTTTGTTTTGTTGTTTTGGTTTGTGGGCAGTCTACAAATGTCAGAGCGGGATTAAGACTTGTCCTGCTGATCAACTCCAGCTTTCCACCTCCTACAAATGACAGGAAGCAGTAGAAAGTGCATTTTAATAATAAGGGTGTTCTTAGTAGCTTCTATCTAAAACTGAAAGCCATCCAGTTGGGAGACAGCTCATCCAAAAGCATATACCAACTCTGCTCTACTGAAAATGTTTCAAGCTGTAGCTCTACCTGGTGGAACAAAGGGAAATCACACTGAATTGGAAGGCTGATAGCTTAACAGGTTCAGATAGGAAGAATTACCTTAATAACAGAAGTCTTATTTTCATATAATGTACTTGACTTTAGGGCAGCACAGGCTGTGTCTGTGCTGGCTGTTTTTTTTTTAAATTTGATCACTGTTGCTAGGGCTAGATAACATAGAAGTTGGTGTCCTTACCACTATCTCCTCTACTGTTCCCATTGTTGCTATCCCAGCTGAAGCTGTTCCAGGTTCCTACCACCTAATCCTCATGTGTCACCTCCCTAGTCTTGTCTTTTTCAGGTAGACCAAATAATTTGTAGTATTGGGTACAGTTTTCAAAACTGCCCAATTCTCATTGCAAGTCAGTGGGATTTAGGAGCCTAAGTCTCTTAGATGCTATAAAAAAGTTACCTCATTGTCTACATTGGCCTTTTCCATAAATACTCTCACCATTGCACTCTCACTGGAAAATAGGAATCTATATACTGGATCAGGCCACTGATCCACCTCTAGTATGCTATTACCAATACTAGATGCCAGTACCAGATGCCTCATAGGAAAGTAATTCTGTGGTAGGCACTCATGGGATAACTTGCTTCCAGGAAAAATTTCCACATAGCCCCTTCAACAGTTGAGGTTGGTTTCCACTTTGGACAAATAAAGACTCATTGGAGCCTTGGGAATGGATTCTGGGTCTCCCACATCCTCTGTGAGAATTCTAACCACCAAGAGGCCGAGTCATTCTCATGCTTGTGCGTGCATTTGCATTCACTCTTTTGCTCACCCAGTGACTCTTTAATTATTTGTCCAAAGTAGAAGAGCTTCAACATGGGATCCCCACATCAGCAAATCCCATAGTTCAGTGGCTAGGGTGCTCACTTGGGATGCCTGTTCAAATACCTTTTCCTCCTCAGGTGAAGGGGTGTGAGTAGCCTAGCCACTGAGCTAAAAGAGTTATGAGGGAAGTTTGTTGACATACTGTAATTCTATTGTGAATCTTGCCCAAAGTCGTACTGGAAGTCTGTGATTGAGCTCGAAACTGGTTTCCGAAGTCCTAGTGCCTAATCTGTAATACCGTCCCTCCTCGCCTCTTCCAAGTGCAAATACTCGGGTGGCAGTGACAACTGCAGGAACTAGAAGTGCAAATTAGGTGTGCCATGGCCAGAATACGTTATTTATGCCATTTGCATTCGTTCATAGGCCAAATATTTTTGGTAAAAAAGTGACACATCAAAATTTGATGATTTTAAACTCTATCGAATCATTGAATTGAATATCTAATACATTTGTCATTTTCTTTACCGGGAGCATCTGCAGGCATGGAGCCCCTCACTCCCTGTGGCCACGGTTTGCTATTTCCTGCAGCTCATACTGGCTGGAAATGGCAAACCGCAGCCACAGGGAGCTCAGGGGCTCCATGCCTGCAGACGCTCTAAGTAAACAAAATGTCCCAACCAGCCAGTGGCTTACCCTGATGGGCCGGGAGCCAAAGTTTTTTCCAATCTCTGAAATATAGGGTCGGCTTATAAAAGGGTCATTTAGTTTTTGCTGGTTTTACCTATCCATTTTGGGGAGTCGGCTTATAAACAAACAGACTAATGAATGAGTATATAAGGTAACTATTCTATTTGAAGAGAGAGTCCTTAGATTGACTCATTCAGCTTCAGATTTAAACCCATACAGGGGGCCAGTTGTTTCCTGTTTTTAGCGCTGTCCTGTTTCAAAATAAGTGTTGCATGAGCTGATGTGTAGCAGGATTTCTTCTAAATAAACACTTTGTAGCCCTTTTGTTTATGAAGAGAGCTTATATTCTATAGAATCTGAATGGGTCATAGTAGCCAGATAAATACAGCAAACAGAACTCTCTCTCTCTCTCTCTCTCTCTTTCCCCCCTTTATATACATGATATCTTCAGCTATCCTTCAATGTGAGGATGACGTCTGCCAAGGAGGTTCATTGGTGAGTTTTTAAGTGGCTGAGGAACCCAATTCTTGCCCTGAAGATTTTCCACAGAAGTGATAGGTGTAATCTTGGAGGAGTGTAGCAGGGCGATTACCCCATTCCGGCCCCTGAAAGGGTTAAAAGGCAGCCCTTGGAGAGGGCTGGGGCAGACAGTCAATCAGAAAAGGCTGGGAGGCAGCCAATCAGGGCCAGGCTGGGCCCAGTAAAATGACTGCAGGGCCAGAAGTTTTCTCTCTAGCCTTGGAGAGAGATGGACCTGGCTGCCTGAAAGAGAAAAGGGTACCTTGCACAGTGCAGTGCTGGGAAAGGGCAGGAGTTGCTGGGGATGTGCCAGGCTGGAACTTCCCCAGGCCAAAGCCTTGCTGTCAGGGTCAGAGAAGGTACTGAGGCTGTGGGGAGGCAGCTGGAGAGATAGAGGCAACAAGTCCAAGCCCCTTGCCAATGATGACTTCAGTTTGCTCCTAAGGGAAGGGGCTAGATGAAAACTGGCAGTGGTTCACTGAGGCCAGGTGGGCTTAGGGGATTGGGGTTCCCCAGGAAGGGGAGGACCCCAAGTGTGGGGGCACTGCCACAGGCAAATACCCAGGAGAAGGGGCACTGCAGGCCAGGAGGGATGCAGGACTTGCAGTATAGTGGTGAAGATTGATTGATTGAAAGACAAGGTTAGTGCCAGCAGGAGGCACTCTGAGCCTGGAATGAGATCCCGGACTGACCAGCAGGAAGTGCTGCAGTGGTGAGAGCACGACCTGTTACAAGGAGACATAGTTGTTGGCTGAACTGTCATGCCCTTTCTTGCCTCCTTTGTCGCTTCTCTGTCTCATGAGCACGTCTGTTCTCCTCAAAGTGAGCTGCGGCTTGGTGTTTGATGTGGCACCGCTGTGCTCTGTTCCGTGCCAAATTGTCCCAGTTTGTTGAATTGATGCCTCCCTTATTAAGATGTACTCTCACTGTGTCTTTGAAATGCATCCAATGCCCTCTGCAAGCCCTTATTCCCTGATTTAACTGAGAGATTTAACTGAATTAACTTAATCGGTGTCAAGCAGGGATGTGTCATTGCTCCAACACTCATTTCCATTTACCTTGCCGTGATCCTGATTCTCGTTCATGATGCCTTCCTGACTGAATCAGGATTGAGTATCATATGGATGGCCAACTCTTCAACCTTTGATGTCTCCAAACAAAATCTAAGATCACGAGAATTGGCATCACTGACCTTCAGTACTGTATGCATAATATATATGCTATATCAAATTTAAATGTATTCAACATATAGATGTGTGTGGACGTAATAAATAAAATATGCACATGGGTATACTTATAATTTGAGTACATTTAAAATGGATAGCAGTGGTCAGGATTTGTAATGTTCTGCTCATCTTTCACAGTGAATGTGGAGACAAGACTCCTTGCAACCTGCAATTTTACTCATTTTTAAAACTCCCACATTTACAAAGCTTCTGCACAAGCAGCTGCTCTTCCTTATGGAAGGACAGCATCATTTGGGACCAAAATCTCCCTGCATCCCACACAGACTTGGTGCTGTTGCATGTTTTGGTACTTTGATATAATAATATAGACCCTTAGTTAGTCTGATGTTATGAAACTGAAGTTGGACCTAATTTAGGATTCAGAAATGCATCTGTTGTCTTCTTTTCTTTGTTTGTTTTGTTTGGCTTCCTCAGTTAGGGGAATTTATCCCACCCTTTCAAAAAGGGATGGCTATGTAGAAGTTGTCTCACATTGTTTGCCAATTTGAACTCTGGAAATTGAAAGGATGTGAAGAGTGTGTTTTTTTTGTTTGTTTTGTTTTTTAAGCTAATAAAACTATATTGTGTTAGATCACCAGCTGGTGTAAATTGGTGTAGCTCCAATGAAGAGCTGGCTCTCTCCTGAATTAACGCACAAAGCCAACAGATGAACTGTAATTCCAGAGTATAGCTTCCTACATCCATGTGATGTGTGTGCATGGAGGAGATGGGCCAGTCACGTCTGCAGCACATTCATTGACACATCCTCTTCAGTACGCAAATGAGGAGGAGGCAATATACAGGGGTGGAGGAGGGCACACTGTTTCTCCACCAAACTTCTGACTAGATTCTCACTGAAATAATGCAATTGCAATGTGACTAAGTACCTGCTTCTCCTCTGCTGGCTCAGCCCCTTGCCGCCTTGGAGCCACAGGCTTGGGCAAAGCAAAAGCCCTTCCCGGTCACACAGGGTCTGGCCGATCCCTTCTCAGCCAGCCCCTTGCTCAGTCTTTCTCTCCTTCTGGGGAGAGTGCAATCTGCCTTGCAGGAAGAGTTTCAGAGTCCTGCTGCACCTACTCACTGGCAGCTACTCTACTTCTCTCCTTCCCCCTGCTTCCCTGCCAGGGAGGGTTTAAAAAGGTCCCCAGCAATTAGGGCCAGCTGAAGCTAATTAGTTCCCTGGTAACCCACGTTCCAGCTGAGCCTTGTTTCTCTGTGGCTATCTCCTCTCAATGGATAGGGAGAGGCCTTTTAACCCCTCTGGGACTAATTACTACCCCTCTCCTGGTAGCTAATTGTCCTGAGTTTGCCACGTTATGCTATATCAACTTGAGTGGGGCCCCTTCAGTGCTGTGGAACCACCTTTAAAGCAGGCAAGCCCTGTCAGGAGCTAGGAAAGCAGCAATGGTCTGAAGTAGAAGTGTGCAGGAATACGGGGTGAGATTATGCGCAGCTCTCTACCATAGTGCCTGTACCAGGGGTATCCTCTCTTCTCCAGAACTGGGGCTTTTAGGTCACCTTGACATCACTCTGGCCCTCTTATGTGGTGTGAAGGAGCTGAAACAAGGGTGAGGCTCTGGCCAAAGTTTTCACATGGAGTGAAATCCTGGCCTTGTTTGAAGTCAAAGTTAAAACTCCCACTGACTTCAATGGAGCCAGGATTTCACCTAATAGTTCTTAGTGTAGCTAGGATTTGTGGCATTGGCTTCTTTTGCAGAAAGCACTCCCCAGTATTCTGACACTACATTCTGGAAAACTCCACAAAGGGAATCTGCTCCATGGATTTTTGCTCATGGCAGTTTTCTCCTTGGATGTGTCTAGAAAACTAATCATACTCATACGGGAAATATATTTGGAGACTCCCTGGTAGTGCAACAGCAACATGCTTGGAAGGAGATTAAAAAGTGATTGAGGAAGGAGGGACAGAGACTGAACTTTTTTTTAACTCAGATGGTGCCTTAAGGAAGAGACAGGTGGTCCTTCCACCTGTCACTATATTAGGTAAATATAAATCTTGCAGTTAGATGGCTAGCAAATAAAAAATAATAATTTTTTAAAAAATAACACTTAAAGCAAAACCAGATGGCACAAACAATCCTATTTTCGTAATTTATTCAAAAAGTGAAACATCTTGTTTCAACTCAAATTTATTACTGGGAAACACTTGTTGTCTGAAAAGTTTTAAACTTCCAACTGCAAATCTTTTCTGTTAAATCTGTATGGGGAAATCTACTGTTCGCTATGTTTTCCATCTCAACAGCAGCCAATTAAAACAACCTATATCCACTGGTGCAAATACCAAAATGTTAAACCTGGAACTGACTTTCAGGTTCTCATGAAAAATTCAGACTTGCCAATCCTAAGTGCTCAAAAATACAAGAGTCAGGTGCCTGAAAATAATGAGATTGGCTTAGAATCATGTGACTTTACCAGCACCTCAATTTTTTACTTGTATTTTAATCTGCACTCTGGGTTTTAAACCTTCAAGGTTCATGTTTTCAAGGGTTTCTCCCTAAAAATGAGGAAAGGGGGTGTGTATAAAATGAGATTGTCATGTAATAACATGACTTCAGGAGCTGTATCTTTAACAAACACCAAATATTGAAAGGCTTGAAATAAAATCATGATAACACTAAAACTTGCCAAAAGTTTGTTTTCATAGTCAAAAACCTATAAATTGTGAGAACTGTTCCCTGCCCTGCTGCATGTGCATGATGCACATGCCACACGGTAGATTTACAGACTGGGACCACCGATGCATGGAGCACTTAGAGGTCTGCAGAGAGCACACAGATCAAAGGGTGCTGGCTTTCCTTCTTGCTCCAAGCTGGGAGATAAGCGTGGGAGATTAATGGAAAAGTAAAGGAGACAATATGGTTAGTTTGAGGGGTGCGGGAGAAGAAAGAAAACTGATCATACTAGAGAGCACTAAAATACTTGTGGCTTTCCATATACTACTTTTCCACATCAGCAGTTGCTGTAGTTGCCACAGGGATGTTATCTAATGAAAAATGGGAGGAAAAAGGCCGTACAATTGCAGATGGAAGGTGGTTCATGGGACACTCTTTAAAATGTGATCCATGCTCTTGGAAAGTATTGCTGACCTTGACCCATTTAAAGTTCATTACCAACGTCTTCCAAAAGCCCTTTGTGACTGTTGAAATCACTGGCTAACAGAAAATCTAATTAAGCTGCAGACTCAGAAACCCCTATCAACCAAAAAGGGTCATTAAGCCACATGGAAACCAAACTGTGTTTTATATACTTGTCTGCCGTTCATAACAGAAGACTCTCTAAGATAGGGTTTTCATTTCTTGCAGTGAATTTTGAGCAGGATATTTTAAGACAGCTATGGGACTGCAAGGGATATATGTATATTTCAACACTGTTTGAATTTCAATTCCTCACATTAGAATTGGAAGTGACCTTTTGCTGTTGTGAAGTCAAGGAATGGAATAGCAAATCAAAGAATTCCCATCTCTTATCAGGGAAACATGCTTTCTCATTTAGAGGGAACAGAAGGAAGGAGTTAGGTTACCATAGTGATCAGTGAGGAAAGGACATGGTTACCTGGATACAGAACTGCTTCCATCCACTGAAACAGGCTTTCTTTTATTTGTTTATTGATGAGAGATCAAAGCTAGCTCTTCACTCACAGAAAAGTCTAAAGGTTAGACTTGGAACAGCTGCTCTGCCTCAGATTTGTGCGCAAGAGAGCAGAGATTTCCAGAACTTTCTTTCTGCAGGATGTCAGCTGCCTTTTTTTCTTCATCTGAAGAATAATAGTCTTCATCATTGTCAAAGCATAAAAAGAGCAGGTAGCTAAATTGAATTAATTGTTACATCCTTTGCCATCTGAAGAGGCATCTGTGTGTGTTCAATGAACAGTTAAGAATACCTCATTCAGCCTTTCATTGCATTTGTGCAGACAGGTGTTTCCTCACAAACTGTCATTGTGTTCTACAGAACCATATACAGTGCCCCCACTGCCAGCTGCTCCTCCTTATAGGAATACTTCTTGAGATCAAAATCTCCCTCCATCCTACACACACACCTGGTGAGGCTGCATTCTAATAAAGGAGCCATTGAGGCTGGAAGCTGGAAATAATGTCACAGAAAACCTAACTGGGCCTAAAGAAACAATTGGGAGTTTCGGTTTCTATATGTTGTTGCTGGTGTGTTTGTTTGTTTATCTCCATAATGTCAAGCTGTTCTTTTGGGCTTCTGACCTTTGCTGAAATCTGTCTTGAGGTCTTAGAAGGATTTGCACTCCTGGGAGGAAGAATGGTCTTTAAGGTACTGACTGGGATGGAGAAAATCTAGCTTCAGTTCCTGGCTTTGCCACAGACTTCTCCTACAACTTTAGACAAGTCATTTAATCTCTCTTTGCCTCAGTTCTCCATCTGTGAAAGTGAGGATAATACTTTCTTCCACTCTGTTTATCTTGCCTATTTAGAATTTTAGCTGCTGGGTTCACTACTGTCTCTTACTGTTTGTCGGTACAAGAAATAGCACAAAGGGGCCCCAGGTTCTTTCTGTTTTGAAAGAGTGGGATAAATTCCCCTAACTGAGGAAGCCAAACAAACAAAAAATACATAGGAAAGAAAACAACAGATGCAGGTTCTTGCTGCTGCTGTGATACAAATAATAAATGAACAATGAGGGATCAGAGAAATAGTGTAATTGTAAGGGCTGAACTCCAGAATGGTAGCCATGATATGCTGAGAAGAGCAAATAACTGTGTGAATAACTGATTTTTTTGTTTGCTGGCAGTTCCAAAAAAGCGAGGGGGGGGAGGAATTCAGTTCAACCCAAAATGACTTTATTAAAAAAACATTGGCAGGTTCAAAGTACGAAACATTTTGTTGGTTAAATGAAAGGTTTTGTTTTGGGGCATTTTTTGAAATAAAAGGAAATGAAGGGCTAGATTCACAAAACTGAGGAAAAGATGTACCCTTATGTTTAGTGGTTAGGGCACTCAGCTGGGATATAGGACACTAAGGTTCAAATCCCCACTCCTGGAGTGGGGACTTGAACCCAGGGCTCACCATCTTGCCTAAATGAACGCTACCCAGCTATAGAGTATACACACCAGGCTAGAGGGTATTTTCAGATGACTCTCTATCTTTCCTATTGTAGCTGTTCTACTTTGTATAAAATACTTGACTAGTCATTGGGTCAGAAACAGAGAGTGACTCTAAAGCCTGGTGGTTAGCATATTCACCTGGCAAAAGGAACACCTAGTTTCCAGTCTCTGTTCCAATACATATTTAATTATTTATACAAAGTGGAACAGTCAGCAAGAGATACTGAGACCCTGGCTGCCTTAGTGCCATGGAAAGCATGCTACCTTTGATTATAGATACAAAAAAAGGAGAAACAAAGCATTTGCAATAACACTTTACATAGCTTTCATTTTACCAACATCCTGCATTTCCATTCAGCTGTAAGGAGTTTTTAGAAGGAAAATAATCCCTGTCTGGCAGTCTCTTAGATGGTATTTAAGATGGAAATAACTGTCCTTTTGGGGGGAAAAGATAAATTAATTGAGAGAAGCTGGACCTGTTCTAGTTGCTGATGTTGAAGTCCAGTTCCGTTTCCTAAAAGACACAACAAGACAAACACAGACAGAGAAAAGGGAAGAGAAATGAACAGCAAAAATTAAAAATGCAGCTTCTGTTTTGGAAGCTGACTCCTACTGAAACTCTCACGGCTGAAGAAACACCGACACAGTCGTATTAGCCACTCCAAAACCTGGCCAACTTTGTAGCCGTATTGGACTGTTCAAGGCATTGTTTTTAGCCACCTTTTCTGGTAGGAGTCTCACAGCAATGTTGCAAAATATCCAGTCTTGGTTGGCTAAGCCAAATTCTTATTAAATACAAGGTAAAAAGAGAGAGAGGAAAGGGAGGGAGAAAAAAGTAAGGTGCAGAAGGAAAAGGACAGATGGGGGAAGGGTTGACCACAAGACCCAAAGTCTCACATTCCAGGTGCTGTTTGGGATTCAGCCATAGCTGGTGAAGGTGATGATGCCAGCTGGGTTCCTTTCTGTGGCCCAGTCTGGTCAGGACTTCTCTATGACCAGGATGATGAAGGCCCAGCTGTGTCATGGAGGATCCCAGAGTCCATAGAGATGGTGTGGGTGAGAGCCAGCATGATCAAGATTGTGCCTTCCAGTCCACCCATCTCCTAGTGAACCTGAATCTGCATTTACTGGGGGGAGGGGAGCTGTAACCCTACATTCTAATACTTCCTCTGCTATTCACTTGCTTTGGGGCCTTGGCTAAGTTACTTTTCCTGTCATAACTGGTGACAATGACATTCTGCCATTGATGACCTGCTAGCCAAAATTAAAAACAAAAAGAAAACCAAATGGTACCATCCTTTAGTAGGCTAAGTCTACACACTAAGTGATCATGGGCCTAAGATAAGCAAGGAGCAGTGCTTAATTTGTAAGGAAAGAGGTGCTGGGGCTCAAGCAATTTTTTTACATTCATAAGTGATGCAGCAAGGCTAGAGGTGCTGAGCTCATGAACTGCCAAGCCTAAAGGTGCCGGGGCTCTGCCCTGGCACAGATTAAGCACTGGGAAGGAGTGCGTATCGGACCTGTTTTTCCTAAACATGTCAAGATGTACTAGAAACTTTTAACCCTCTTGCCTGACCTTTTTGCAACACCTATGAACAGATGCAAGATGACTGGTGAAGTGATGACTGAAGCCCCAAGGCCACACAATAATAGATTCACTGAATAGTCTTCTAATTTATGGTGGAAACATCATGCAGTATGATGATCTGCTTGATAAAGTTTGCTGCCTCCTGCAGAAATTCTGAGTTGCTTCAGGCAGATGCTTCCTTCCCTGAGAAGATTATGCCCCAACCAAAAACCAGGATTGCAGTTACTCTACTCTGAGAAACATTAAAAATACTAAAATCCAAGATGTTTGTTTATTGCTGCCAGTTAAAGGCATTTTTCTCATAGCAAAAATAAAAACATTTTGATGGACAAAATCAAGATGTATCTAAGATCTGGGTTTGACTATAAGGGAATTCTGAGCTAAAGTATGTAAAATCCAGTTGCATAAGATTGCAAGCACTACAAGATTGTTCACAAATATCATACTTTGGAACTGAGGCCAATCGTCAACATTTATAGTATAACACCATTTTGTATTTTGATAGTGCCTTTCACATGAGGATCTGAAGCCTCTTTAAAAACATTAAAAGAATTAAGCCTGATACCCAAGTGGGTTAGAAAATACTATCACTATTATACAGGTGGAGAGCTTGAGACAGAGGTTATGAGTTGCCCGAGATCACACAAGAAGTTGGTGGTGGCAGAACAGTCTGGATTTTCTGACTCCCTTTCTAACCCTTCACTTTGATTATTCATATGACAGCCCTGAAGCCAGCAGCTCTTATCTTTCTCCTGCCCTTTCCAAAACTATAGGCTTGCAAGGAGCATCGTCCTTGTTAAATTCAGAGCATATACATAGAGAAGTCAGATTAAGAATGCTGTTTGTGGAAGGTTGCACAATAACCCTAATTTATTTCTTGAACTCCAGAACTTTAGCAATAGAAGGATCAAAAACAGAGAGAGACAAAGCACGCTGCCCCTGATAACAGGGGTGCACAATTCACCTCACTTTATTGTAAACTGGCTGTCTACAAACTACCTCTGCTAGGTCCAGAGAAGATTGCACATTTACCTACAGAACGCTCCTGTAGGCAGGACCAGGATTTAAAGTGACAGCTTGTAATTTTTACAGTTTTCAATACACCACGCTCCTCCTGCAGCAGCCATAGATAGTGAGCCACCTGTGTCTTGTCAGATGAAATCCAGTTTGACACATCACAGGTGGTTCATTGTTCAGATTGGCATTTGCAGACACTGAACCATTTGTAGTTTGTTGGATGAAAAGCTAAGCTATGGTAGGGTTAGTGAAGTCGAGGGGGATAATGTAGAGCGAGTGGCAGGGGGTGAGCAGAGAGGGGACACTCAGCTGGCAAAGTGCCAGGTTCTTTGTCTGGCTGAGGCAGCTGCCAGAGGAGAAGAGTTGGTGGCTTTGCTCCTGATAGCTGTCTTCACCCTTCCCCAGCAACTTTGTACCCAGATCAGCTACCTCTGCAGCAACTGGTACTTTGTGGGATAGATACTCAGAATTCATTGCAATTGAACCAGTTCAGAGAACCCTAGCGTGGATGTAGTGCTGCACTGCAAAACCATTTAGCGAGACTCGTTTGGATGCACTGGATTGTATGTATTTCACCTAGCTGTAAATACAAATAATAAAAATAAACCACTTAGGTAAGTCACCCTCCCCATCCCTTCTGCCCAGAACATGCACCAAGTGTTTCAACTTCTGCACATCTTTAAAGCTAATGCAGTAACTCTAAGTGTTGAGGAAACTGGCAATTATTTTTCCAGCTGTTATGGTGAATTTGGGTCATACGTGGATTCTTGCAGGAAGGCATTTGTTCAATTTAGGCCAAAGCTTTAGTCAGTTGACTCCAGCAACGTTTTTGCCTGAGTAAGGAGGGAGAAAACTTCAGGATAACGGTCCTTTTTGGTTTTAAGGTGGTATGTTTATCCTTTCTCTGGCACCAGTTCATCAAGGCCCTTAAGCATATGCTTAACTTTAACATTGACTTGACTTACGTTGGACTCAGCTGAATAGGAATGGACATAAGCATATCTGCATAAGTGCTTTTCTGAACTGGACCCTCTTAACCTAACAGTTGCCCTGCAGCATCAGGCCTCATTCAGAATGTTGCCTTTGATAACAGTTAATATCAGAGTTTTCAGAGAGAGGTAGACAACATCCATAATGACCTAGCTAATTATGCAATAATGAGGAAAATAAATTCTTCATCAGGCAATCAGACTGTGTTCTGATGCAGTATTTGATTATCAGTCCTCAGCATTTAGGGGAAGGGATAGGTCAGTGGTTTGAGCATTAGCCTGCTAAACTCAGGGTTGTGAGTTCAGTCCTTGAGGGGACCAGCTGGGGATTGGTCCTGCTTCAAGCAGGGGGTTGGACTAGGTGATCTTCTGAGGTCCCTAACAATCTATGATTTCTGTGGTTTGCATCTGTTAATTTTTTCCTAAAACTATCAAGTCTTGTAGCATGTCTCTCAATGGGCTCCTGGTGGATGACTATGTTGTGTATAAAAATATTTTTGTATCTGTAAAAATTACTGCTTTTCAAAGTACTCTTTTTGGCCAATTCCATTTCCACTGATAAAGATAACCCAAACCCTTTTTAGTTTTTTTTTTAATATCTAATGTTCGTTTAAAATGTACATGTTAATAGGAAGTCACTACTCAGTATTTTCTGCAGTATGCTCATACATTTTCTATGCTTTGTTAGCCTAACATCACTATAAATAAAGACATATATTTGCTTTAAATCCTTTTGCTTTTGAACTTACCAAAGAAGATAACTTTTAATCAGAATGCAAGTTCCATTTGCGGCTGTTTAATATATTTCTACAGAGTTTTTCAGAGGCACTGCAACTTAGTAATAAGCATGCTATTTATTTTTAATTCATTCAATCCACTGAGTCATAGACAGGCTTTTGATTTTCAATTTGGCAAATTGACAGGAAAAACCTAATTTCTCAGAAAAATAAGTAACTCAGAGAACCTTGTCAATTTGTACAAAAGCCATATCACTATTAGCATTCAATATGTAATTCTCCAATTACGGTGTTTTCAAAGCATACTGTCAGGCTTCAAGAACGTGTACAAACACATTTCATTACTGACATGCAGATCCCTCGGAGTTAGCACACTCCAAACTGCATGTACTAGAAAGTAGCTGGCATTATTTGTTAACCAATTCACTCAGCACAATGCCAGGCTTTGAATTTAATCCTTAGCTACCTGCTGTTCTCAGTAGATAAAACAGCGGAACAGCACTGAGAGGTGAGAGGAGTGTGGGGGATAGGGAAATGGGTATTTTACAACCTTGGACCACAAAAAATCACTATTCTTTTTTCTGCCTGGTAGAACGAGTAGTAAGGCATTTGCCTCTTTATTTGTAGTATGGTAGCATCTAGAAACTCCAAGCAAGGGTTGGAGCCCCATTGCGCTAGACACTGTACAGACAATTAGTCCCTTTCTAAAAGATCTTATAATCTAGGTGACCTTGTCTTGTTTGGAAAACTGGGATTTGGAAGTCTGAGGATGTTACACAGACAATCTTTCTGGGGAATAGCATTATGATCTTGCCATGAAGTTCTGCTGAGGACAGTCACCTCTTATTTTCCATTAGTGTCATTTCCTTCTTTAGATCTGTCCTTTTACTGGGACATTTGACATTCAATAAGGATCAGAATGTTGTCCTTCTTGCTCAAATGAAACAGCTGTTGCTGACACACACTGAATAATTCATGCAAAATTTAGACATTGAAACTCAGATTTGCTTGAGCTGAGCCTTTAACTTGAAGTTCAGTGAATTTGCAAACACCAGCCCATGCTCATAAACTTGTAAGCATGAGCTGAGGTTGACACAGCTACTAAATCGATGAAATTAATTTCCTCCGAGGGCCTCTGGACTCCTTCTACGTTCCTCCCACCCCCTCCTCATCTATTTGTCCATATATGTTAGAGATCCATTCTGTCCTTACCCTTTCATCTTCAGATCAGATTACCCCAAGTTCTTTGTGGGTACAGGTTGTCTGGGGTAAGAGAAACCTCAAAGGGTCTTTTGGGGAAGCAGAGGAAGGGAGGGCATCATGCCCTATCTCTAGTGCTACTGGAGCAAGGAAAGCCTGTTCCTCTGTTAATTATATAGGAACAATGGAGCCCCATAATCTAAGGAGCACAGGGCATTCCTTGAATACCACATGCTAAAAGAAACACCTTATAATCTTTAGCATGTTGCTGCTAGCTTTTTTTTATTATTTTGACCTGAGTCTTTTGCTCAGCTCTCTTGTAAAGATGTTTGTGAAAGATGTGGCAAGTATACCCTAAACCTACGGTATACTTATGTCTGCACTGCAATGCGGTGGGTGGAATTGCAGCACATGTAGACATGTTCTGAGCTAGCTTTAATCTAGCTAGCTCAGGTGCCGACACCAGTAAAGGTGGTAGCTTTAATCTAGCTAGTTCAGGTACCAAGAGCTGCAGCAGCACAGACTTCAGTGCAGGCTTTACAAGCCTTCCTGGGACCCTAGGTAATTAGACTGGCAGTTAGCTAGAACTGAAGTCTGTGCTACCACTGCTATCGGTACCCAAAGTAGTGAGATTAAAGCTAGTTTGGGAGTATGTCTGTGTGTTGCGATTACACCCTCCTAGTGCAGTGTAGACATACCCTAGACCAGGGGTCGGCAACCTCTGGCACCCTGGTGGGCCGGGCCAGTTTGTTTACCTGCCACTTTGGCAGGTTCGGCCAGTCGCGGCTCCCACTGGCCAATGGGGGCTACAGGAAGCAGTGCGACCGAGGGATGTGCTGGCCGTGGCTTCTCACCACCCTTATTGGCCTGGAACGGTGAACCGCAGCCAGTGGGAGCCGCCATCGGCCAAACCTGCCGACATGGCAGGCAAACAAACTGGCCTGGCCCGCCAGGGTGCTTACCCTGGTGAGCCGTGTGCCAGAGGTTGCCGACCACTGCCCTAGATTATAAAAGCCCAGTTCTACAAGAGAGAAGCATTCTGTCCCAGGTCCAGCAAGGCACTTAACCACATGTTTAAAGTTATGTTTGTGAGTAGTCCTGTTGATCTGAATGAACTCACATACTTAAAGCAAAGCAAGTGCTTTGATTTATTGAAGCCAGAGTGTCCAGCACCTTGCAGCAATGGGCTCTGAATCAGAGCAATTGGTGCTTTGCAGGAACCAGCCCTTTTAGAGGGTTGGTTGCTATGAGGCACAGGTTTAAGGTGTGTTCAGATCAGGATCTAGATTATGTTGATATTTCAATCTGAGGCTGAATCATGGCTAGGGTTTGGGTTTGCATTTTTTCCTCAAGATTTCAAACAGGAGGGTTGGAGATTTTTGCCATCTTGAATAATATCAGCTGTGACTGCTTTTTACAAGAGTTCATCTGCATTTAAACAACAAATACAAAACAAGACCCTTCCAGTTTTGAATGCTACCTAAATGTAAACCTTAAATCACTGGTATAGATTCAGATCTGGGGATTTTTAACCTGTCCTTCTCTCTTTTCAATTGGATTTGGATTTCAGAGTCAGGTTTTTGTCTATATAGGGTTGCACTCACCCCATAAAAGTTTAAATAAATGTAATGAGGTGACTAGTGTGGTCTGTACCACTGCCCACTACTGGAGGAAATTATCAATGCTCATCTGCATGTCAGACTCTGTAATAAGCAACAAAGAGTCCTGTGGCACCTGATATACTAACAGATGTATTGGGGCATAAACTTTCGTGGGTGAACACCCACTTCGTCAGACTCTGTAATGTTACCCTTCTAATGGTGGTTCTCCTTTAGCTAAGGAGGTAGGGGCCTCTTCTTTTAGAATAGGAGAATATTAGTTCTATCCATCCTATCACGGTGAAGTTCTGAAGGACCACAGAGGACAGCATAGTGGCAATAATATAGTACTAAGTGGCCCCAATTGTGTTACATTACAGCATTTGTATGGTCTTTTCTGTCTTCAGAATGCTACACAAATGTTAGCTAAAAAAAGGACCTTTTTACAAAATTCAATTAGCTAGAAGATAATGAGAGAAACAATCAGTAAGGGCTGATAATAGATTGTCCTCATGAGTCAAGTTCTTCTGGCTTCATTATTTATGTAGCTTCACAGATTCCAAATTAATAGGCTATCATCAGCAATGAAATAAAATCCACTCAAAAATGCTACATAAGCTTCATATAAAGGGAGAAACAAGGAAATAAAGCAGAAGAAAAAATGGAAAAAAAATAAAATCAGGACATTTGCTCAGATGAGAAGTTTTGACAGTGTCAGTAACTCCTTTTATTGTGAGCAGTGTTCCAGTATAATTAGGCAGCTTGCTATAAAGAATCAGATCTAATGATTTTTCATGTAAATGTTTGCATGGTAGGGGTTTAACACTGTCAGAGTCTTAGAAGTATAATTGAACAGAAGGGAGAGTTTCACCTTTTGCCTGGCTTATGTATAGAAACAGGTCTGAGGAGCTGGCAAGCATTGTTAATGCTCTGAAGAGGCAATATTCTCCAATGCTACATTTCACAGGCTTTTTTTCCTTTTGTTTGTTGCTGGTGGTTCTCATTCAATAAGATCCATTTAACTCCCACTGTTATCAGTAAAGAAGCTGCAGATGTTATCAATTAACAGAGGAAATGCATGAAAGTCTGCTGCTTTTCATTTCAGGCTTGTTTTTAGAGCTGCATGAGCGACACTGTCCCTCACTAAATCTACACCAGTGAGGGCTCAGGCTGAAGAGACTGATTCTCCGGTGGCTTGTTCTTTGAACAAAGTCAGGTCAAAGTATGTATAAAACTGCAACTTCTGTATAAGAGAGTGGAGGATTCTGATTTGGTGACACATTACATTTGTGTAAATGTCTACCCAAAAGATAAGGCAGTGGAAAATTAGGTCCTATATTTCTTTTTCTGTGTGTTTATATGCAAGGCAATCCCAATGTATGCTTTTATGGGCTCGGTCCTGCAAGGTTCTGACCACTCTCTTCTCCCACTGACATCAGTGGGCGGGTAAGTCACAAGTGCTCAAAACCGCCCGGGTTAAGCACTATTTAATCAATTTGAAGAAAGACCAACTAAAAAAAGTGCAGCTGGAATAAACTGGGTTGCTTAAATATCTGTGTTTTTCACATAATTATCTGAACGTTCATATTACTACTTGCTACATTTTCCCACATCCAATTAGCGAATTCCTACAAGGTGCTAACGTAACATGGGTGGATAAAAATGACAGCAAGCAGAATAGAACATGGAGAGCAGGGGTGACTCCAGGAACCAGCACAACAAGCAAGGACCTGGGGCAGCAAGCCAAGGGAGGCGGCCTGCCAGTCGCTATGAGTGTGGCAGTCAGGCTGCCTTCGGCGGCATGCCTGCAGGAGGTCCCCCGGTTTCAGCGGCAATTTGGCTGCGGGTATGCCGAAGGCACGGGACCGGTGGACCTCCCGCAGGCATGCCACCGAATCCACATTACCAGTGGACCTGCCGCAGGCATACCACCTAAAGCCGCCTGACTGCCGTGCTTGGGGCAGCAAACTACATAGAGCCGCCCCTGATGGGGAGGAGGAAGAAAGAGACTGAAGGAAGAGTTGCAACAGAAAAAAGGTGGAGTATCTCATTATTTTAGAATCACTAGGCTGTCACTTGGTGCTAGCGATATCTTAATACCAAAAGATAATGGGGGCAGGGGAGGGAATGAAGGCTATTTTTACTGGCACCTCTAGGAAAAGTTAGTACATTAAAATAATTTCAGTGGTCTAAATTCACAAAGGACTAGCATTAGGAAATTCAGCATCAGGCCTGTCATTCTAGCTTCAGACCTTGTGGTCTGGTGGACAGGGTACTGAGCTAGGAATCAGGAGACCTGCGTTCTATTTCGAGCGTTGCCACAGACCTGCTGTGTGGCCTTCTACACGTCATTTAACTTCTTTTTGGCCCTTGTTTCTCCTCCTTCCCTTTTGCCTATTTAGTTTTAAGCTCTTTTGGACAGGAATTGTCTCTTACTTTGCTTTTTCACTGTGCCTAGCATAACAGGGCCCTGATCTTGATTGGGTCCTGTTGTGATACAAAATATTGCAGTGTGTTGTGCTTCTCCATAGACAGACAACAAATGAGTATTTTCACTAATGAAGACTTTTCTTTTAAATTTAAGAAAAACAAAGCAAGAGAAAATAAATGTAACATTTCTAAGAGAAAGGTGGGTGGCCCCTCTGACAGCCTGCACTGAGGTCTCAGAACAAAATGGCTGCTGAACTCTGCACAGAGAACGCTTAAAATATAAAGAGGCACTACGAATAAAACAAAAGCTGTCAGAGTTTCATAGCCAGGCAGACCATACTGCTGTAGTGATATGTTCCACAGCTTTTAAGAACAATGCTACAAATTCTAGGCAGAAGCAGAGATGAGTGGAAGACACTAGTGGTGCAACATATCAGTCTGTGCAAACCTTTCAGAGGGAGTGCTTTTAAAAACAGTGCAAGACTGATGCTGATTACCAATGTTTCTGAGAGTCAACAGCCCAGTAGGAAGTGATGGGGATGCAGTCCCCTGATCAGGACCAGTTCTAAGGGTGGGCAGCAAATAATAGAAAGATGGCTTGGGACATAGAAAATCTCACGTTAAGATCTCCATCACACAGGGATGGCCAACTCAGGCTTTCTTAGGTGTGACCCCCATGGATCTCTTGATGCCACGTGGCAGAGGGCACAAAAGATTATAGGGGCTTACAGGGATCCCTTGGGTCAGGCATATGCATACTAATTAATCAAAGGGTTGTGCGTAAGGTCTCTACCAAGAGCCAGTTGCTCACTGGTCATCGTGCTCAGTGTGAAATGTATGTATAGATAATATTTAAGGAGTTGTGTATCTATACTAGAAATTACGTTCTTAAGGTCTTGAAGTTAAAGGCAGGTCACCAGGAAGTGATGTGCCTTGAACAGGTTTTGTTCAGGCAGAGGCTAGCAGACACTTATCTCATCTCTCTCTCTCTCTCTCTCTGTCTGGTCATGTGTATGTATTGTGCATTGTATGTGTCACTATGGAGACCTATTTGCATTACCGAGCCTGATGGTAATCAATAGATTGTGAAATCACAAGAGAGGAAAACAAAAACAGCACAGAGGCATCCTGTTTACAATTAAAGATAATGGGTTTGGAAGGAATTAACTGGAGGTATGAAGATACAACCACCAAGGAAATATGATACCAGCATTTTCTGTCTCATGAAAGGAGGTCACAGCCAACCTAGCTGAAAAACACTGCAAAGATTTTGGGTGAGCTATACTTCCTTAGACCAGGAAAGCACTTTGTTAGCTAAGTTTAGTCTCTAGAAAGTATGTTATGATTTTAGTTCATGTGACCATTTGTTTCCAACACTTCTACTTGCTATATCTCAAATCTCTGTTAGATAAACATACTTGATTTCAGTGTATACATATCTAAGTGCTGTGTGCTAAGCACAGCTGTGATCTAAGATGCAACCAGAATGCAGGCATGTACTAGTCCTTTGCGCTTGTGTTTTTCCTCTGGTCAGTGGAGTCAGTGAGCTGACCCCCAGCAGGCACAGACAAGGCTTCCTCACGCTAAGGGCAGGTGGTAGCGAGGTGCCCAAGGTACTCCAGGTACCCCGGAAGCATCAGACCAGGACAATCCAATGGCCATCCGACATCTCAATAGATGAAAGGAAACATGATGAAATCAGTCAGTCACTGGTGTTTGATAGTAATGTGGAAGAAGGACCCAATGCGTGAGTGGTAAACCTTCCCACAGCAGTTAGAGGTCCACTCGCCTGATGGAGGTTGAAGCACACTCTTCTTCCTGCCTCAGCTACGGGCCTCAGCTTGGGCTCTCTGAGTCTCTCCATGACGACTTCACCAGTCTTAACCCAGCTTCTCCAGACTGAGCAGTTTTGGGCAGGGTTCTCCCAGTTGTCAGTGGGAATGCTGAATGTCTTGAGGCCTTGATTGTCCTTGTTGCTGTATTGGAGCTGTCAGAGGGGAGGGATGGCTCAGTGGTTTGAGCATTGGCCTGCTAAACTCAGGGTTGTGAGTTCAATCTTTGAGGGGGCCATTTAGGGATCTGGGGCAAAAATCTGTCAGGGACAGTACTTGGTCTTGCTGTGAAGGCAGGAGACTGGACTGGACTCAATGACCTTTCAAGGTCCCTTCCAGTTCTATGAGATAGGCTTTGGCCTTCCTCTGTGTTGTGGACAGCACTTGAGCTGGCCATAGAGCACAGCCTTAAGCAGATGATCTTGAGGCATATGCTCCAAGTGCCCCAGCCAGAAAAGCCTACAAGTGTCTAGCATAGACAGTAGGTCTGTTCTCTCAAGGATCTCATTGTTTGTTAGTGATCCATTGGTCCCAAGAGACTCCAAAGATTTTTCCAAGACAGCAATGGTGGAAGCTCTTCAATCTCCTTTCCTGCTTGGAGTATGTGACCCAGCTTTTACAACCAGAAAGGAGGGTACTGAGGGGACAAACCTGATAAACAGACTCCTTTGTATTCAGGGTTTGCAGCTTCTTGCTCCAGATGCATGAGGTAAGTTTGCCAAAGGTGGCAGAGGCTTTGCTAGTTCCCACATCAAATTCTCTATTAAGACTAAGTGAGCTGGTTTAAAATTGAGCCAAGATAGCAGAAGTGATCCACATTGTCCAGAGCTTCATTATTGATGTAGATTTTTATGTGGGATGTTAGTGCCCAGTGACATGGCAACTGTTTTCTTGATACTGATTACCATGCCAAACTTGGTGCTTGCATCAGAGAACTTATTCATCATGATCTACAATTCAACAGGTGAATTAGAGACAAATGCAGCATTATCTGCAAAGAAGAGATCCCGAATAGTGAACGGGGTGTGTAGCGAGGGGGCCCCACTCTCCCGCGCTCCTGAGGAGAACAGGCCAGAAAGGGCGCGGCCGTGGGCAGAGCCCCCGCCGCCTGTCCCCGCCCTGCGGAAGTCAAAGAGTGGGACAGGAAGTCCAAGGCCACCACCGCCTGTCCCCTCCCCCCGGAAGTCAAGGGGCGGGACAGGAAGTACAAAAGCCCAGCCCCAGGGCTCAGTTGGAGGGAGGCGGCCAGAGAGAGCAGACACTAGGGCCCAAGCTTCCGCTGGGCCTGGCCTACCCTGTGCCCGGAGGGGTACTGGCCTGACCTCCCCTGGGGCCAGCACTCAGAGGAGCCAACTGAGCGGTTAGATGCTCGGCCTGTGGAGGAGCTGCCTGGACCTCCCGACGCCCGGTACCCCGAGGAGTGGACTGGACCTCCCGACGGCAGACACCCTGAGGAACCCATGGTCTGGGACGGCCCAGACAACGCTCGCAGAGGGCAGGTACCCAGCGAGGGGGAGGTTGGAAGTGGCCCGGGGGCAGCCGGCTCCAATCAGGCTGCAGGCTCGCCTGACCCAATGGCAGTGTGTTTCGGTCAGGATTTCCCACTGACCGTCAGCAGCGTAAACAGCTGCTAGGGCCCCAGGCTGGAACGCAGAGGAGTGGGAGGGCCTGCGTTCCCCTGCCACCCCTCCAAGGGTGGCAGACTCCCCCTCCCCTGACCTGAGGAGGCCGTCTCCACTACCTTGTTGCTCAGCCCCTGCTGAAAGGCCTGAGCATAGACTGTGTGTGTTGCCCCGCCCCGCCCAAGGGCCGGGGCGTACTTCTGTACTATTCTCTCATGCTCAACCCCGCAGCAAGGGACAGGCCTGAGGCAGAAGGAGTGAGGCGAGCTGGTGTGGCTCCCCTCCCACCTCAAGGAGGGTCGAGCCCCGGCCGCGCTCTACTACACGTGGTACCAGAAGTGGGGACTCCCTGCCCAGGATGTGGGCACGAGCCCTTGACCCCTGCGAGAAGGGGGCAGGGGGAGACCGCTCTCCCTCTGGTGACATGGAATTTACCAAGTTCCTCACAGCTCTGATAGAGACCCAGGAATGACAGCAGGCAGCCCTGCTGCAGCAGCAGCAGCGACAGGAGGCCGCCCGACTACAGCAGCAACAACAACCCATCGAACAACTGGGGGTCCAGCAGCACCAGCTGATGCAGGACCTGACAACTCGGACTCAGGAGTTTCAGCGACAGTGCCTGCAATAACTTGGAGGCGCGCTCCCCAGTGGCCCCGACCCCCAGGCGGAAGGGCTGAGGGCCGGACGGGACCCCACGACCCCCTCCACTGGTCCGGCTGACCAAGATGGGCCCCCATGACGACCCGGAGGCATTCCTGGTAACCTTCGAGCGTGTGGCCCAAGTTGCCGGGTGGGCCCCGGATCATTGGGCCACCCTGCTTGCCCCGTATCTAACGGGAACGGCCCAGGCCGTATACCGAGGCCTCTCCACTGAGGATGCCAAGGACTACCCCCAAGTCAAGGCGGCGATCCTGGATGCGCTAGACGTCACCCCTGAGTCCTTCCGGCAGTGGTTTAGGGGCCTGACCTACGGCGCGGGCCCCCGACCCTGACTGATAGCTCAGGAACTGAGAGACCTGTGTACGCAGTGGCTCCAGCCCGACCAACGAAGTCCTGAGGAACTGCTTGAGCAGATCATCTTGGAGCAGTTTCTCCACATCCTCCCGACCCAGGGAAGAGCCTGGGTCCTCCGGCATCGGCCCCCGACAGTGGGGGACGCCGTAACCCTGATGGAAAACTTCCTAGCGGCCGAAACCTCGGGCAGGTCGACACCACAAAATCATCCGGCCAGGTCCAGACGCCCCCACTCGGAGAAAAGGGGGGACGGCCGTGACGAAGTTCGAACCGCGCCCTGGGACCAGGAACCACACCTGCGGTGGCTGGCGGGCCCGACCCATCGAAGTCTTCCAGGTCCCGAGGCCCAACCAGAATGCCCGCCCCGAAGTCCCCCCGGTAGCCAGCTGAGGGGGTCGGCCCGCTCTGGGCGGCCCGAGGTCGGCCCTTGCTTTTCCTGCGGCAAGCGTGGACACCTCCAACGGGACTGCCCAGCGATGGAGTGTGACTTCAGACAGGTCTGCGCAGGAGAAAATCGGGCCCGACCCCCGCAACCGCCCAAGGTCACCGTGCCCGTAATTGTTGACGACTGCCAGACACGGGCCCTGGTTGATTCAGGCTGCGGACAGACCTTAGTCCGCCAAAGTCTCGGCGTCACTAAAGACCCGCGGCTCGGGACAATCCACCTGCAGTGCATCCATGGCGACATAAGGCAGTATGCCAGCACCCGAGTCTCCCTTTCAGTGGCTGGGGTCACGCTCTTGTGGTCGGCCTAGCCCCGCGGCTCGCCTACCCGGTGATCTTGGGGCGGGACTGGCCCGAATTCGTGGACATTCTGCAGACCCATCGCCTCTAAGAACCAGAGGGTATCCCCGCCTGCGAGGGAGACCGTGTCCCGGAACGCACCCCAGATGGGCCTGACGGGACGGAGCCTGACCGTCCGGCCGAGGCGGTGGAGGAATCCCTACCACGGGTAACGGAAAGGCCCGAGGCTACCACGGATTTCTGCCGCGACCAGAGGGAGGACCCCACCTTAAACCAGATGTACAACCAGCTTGCCGCAGTCGACGGTGTCCCAGTCGACCCGGACAGAGCACAAAGCTGGCCCCGCTGGGAGTTACAGCGAGACCGTCTCTACCGCGTGGACCGGGATTCCCGTACGGGGGAGGTCCGGACGCAGCTGGTAGTCCCGCACCACCATCGACGGGCCGTTATGAGTCTGGCACACGACGTCCCCGCAGCGGGACATTTAGGCCAGGAGAAGACCCTGGCCTGAATCCTGTCTCGCTTTTTCTGGCCCGGGGTGCATGCCGAGGTGCGGAGATACTGTGCCTCCTGCCCCGAGTGCCAACGGGCCGTCCCCGCACAAACGGCCCCGGCCCCCCTGATTCCCATGCCCCTCGTGGAAACTCCGTTTCAATGGGTGGCCATGGACTTAGTGGGACCCCTCCCAAGAAGCCAGGCCGGGTTCCGTTATATTCTGGTCATTATGGACTATGCCACCCGCTTCCCCGAGGCCATTCCGCTCCGGAGCATTACCGCCCGAGCCATCGCGGACGAACTGATCAAGGTCTTCGCCCGGGTCGGCCTGCCCCGGGATCTACTCACTGACCAGGGGACTAACTTCACCTCCCGACTATTGTGGCAGGTCTGCACGCTCCTCGGGGTCAAGCAGTTGCGTATCTCGGTTTACCACCCGCAAACTGACGGCCTTGTGGAGCAGTTCAACCGGACTCTAAAAGACATGTTGCGCAAATTCACCCCCGAGGACCTGCGCCGGTGGGACCAGCTAATCCCGCCCCTGCTCTTGGCTATCCGTGAAGTGCCCCAGGCCTTCACCAAGTTCTCCCCCTTCAAGTTGTTATATGGCCGCCGCCCAAAGGGGCTCCTGGACCTCGTGCAGGAGACCTGGGAACAGACCCCTTCTCCCACGCAGGGACTTTTGCAGTACGTCTCCCAGCTTCAGGAACGGCTCAACCAAGCCGGGACGCTCGCTCGTGCGAACTTGAAAGTGGCCCAGGAGGCCCAAGCCCAAACATATAACCGGGGAGCGTAGGTTCACGAGTTTCAACCTGGAGACCGGGTGCTGTTGCTCTTGCCCTCTATGGAGTCCAAGCTACTGGCCCACTGGCAGGGGCCCTACAAGGTGATTCGGAAAGTCGGCCTGGTCACCTACAAGGTCCACCAGCCTGACCGCCGGAAAAGGACCCAGAGGTACCATGTGAACCTCCTGAAGCCTTGGCAGGAGCGAGAGGGGCTCTTGATGGACCCCTACCCCCCTGAACCAGAACTGGGGCCCCGGGCTAGTCCTCCCGACAACCCCACAACACCTCAACTCAGGGAATCCCTCACAGAGGAGCAGCGAAAGCAGACGGGCTGTCTCCTACAGCCATTTCGTAAGACCTTCACCGCCCAGCCAGGCTGCACGAGCCTTGAACAGCATACTATCCAGACAGAACCGGTGGTGGTAATCCAGGAGGTGACAAGGCCTCTCCCCCATCGAATGCGACACGTCATAGAGGAGGAAGTACGGGCGATGCTAGAACTGGGTGTCATCGAACGGTCGCAGAGTGAGTGGCGGAGCCCTGTGGTCTTCGTCCCCAAACCCGACGGTACCCAGCGCTTTTGCATCGACTTTCGGCGTGTCAACTCCGTGTCAAAGTTTGATGCGTACCCAATGCTGCGGGTGGACGAGCTGCTGGACCCCTTGGGGGAGGCCCGCTTCTTCACCACCCTTGACCTTAGCAAGGGGTACTGGCAGATCCCGCTTGACCCTGCCTCTCGGGAGAAAACCGCGTTCGCTGCACTCTCCGGCCTCTATCACTTCACCCGGATGTCCTTCGGCCTCCATGGGGCCCCGGAGACGTTCCAGCGACTCATGGACCGTCTCCTCCACCCGCACTGGGAATACACCGCTGCGTACCTGGATGACGTAGTTATCTACAGCACGTCCTGGGACAACCACCTAGAATGGGTGGCTGCGGTCCTGCAGGCCCTGCGAGATGCTGGACTAACCGCCAACCCGAAGAAGTGCCTGATTAGCTGGCAGGAAACCACCTACCTTGGCTACACTATCGGCAGGGGACAGGTACGGCCGCTCGTAGGGAAGGTCCAAGCTCTAGCTGCCTGCCCAACACGAAACGACAGGTACGCCGCTTCCTCGGGTTGGCAGGTTATTATCGGAGGTTCATCCCTAGCTTTGCGTCCATCGCAGCCCCGCCAACGGACCTCCTCACTAAGGACAGCCCCCGGCGGATAGAATGGACCCCTGCCTGCGACCGGGCCTTCCAGACCCTCAAAGATTGCCTCTGCCGGGAACCCGTCCTGTATAGTCTGGACTTCTCCCGAGGGTTCATCCTACAGACCGACGCCTCCGAGGTAGGATTAGGCGCGGTTCTGTCTCAAGAGGTGGAGGGCGAGGAGCACCCCGTTGTCTACCTGAGCCAGAAGTTGTTTCCACGGGAACGGCACTATGCCGTAATCGAGAAGGAAGCCCTGGCCATGAAGTGGGCTTGTGATGCCCTCCGATATTACCTCCTGGGGGCACCTTCCTACTGGCCACAGACCACGCCACGCTCCGCTGGTTGGCGCAGATGAAAAACAACAACATGCGGCTCACACGGTGGTACCTGGCGCTGCAGCAATATGCCTTCACTGTCCGCCACCGGGCCGGCAAAGAGCATCTTAATGCTGACTTCTTGTCCCGCCTTGCGGAGATGTGGGGGTCTGACCCCGATGAACCGGGGTCAGCTTTGGAGGGGAGGGTGTGTAGCGAGGGGGCCCCACTCCCCCGCGCTCCTGAGGAGAACAGGCCAGAAAGGGCGTGGCCGTGGGCGGAGCCCCTGCTGCCTGTCCTGCCCCCTGGAAGTCAAGGGGTGGGACAGGAAGTCCAAGGCCACCACCACCTGTCCCTGCCCCCCGGAAGTCAAGGGGCGGGACAGGAAGTACAAAAGCCCGGCCCCAGGGATCAGTTGGAGGGAGGTGGCCAGAGAGAGCAGATGCTAGGGCCCAAGCTCCCGCTGAGCCCGGCCTACCCTGTGCCCGGTACCCGGAGGGGTACTGGCCTGACCTCCCCTGGGGCCAGCACTCAGAGGAGCCGACTGAGCGGTCCGACGCTCGGCCTGTGGAGGAGCTGCCTGGACCTCCCGACGCCCGGTACCCCGAGGAGTGGATCGGACCTCCCGACGCCCGGTACCCCGAGGAGTGGATCGGACCTCCCGACACCCGGTACCCCGAGGAGTGGACTGGACCTCCCGACGGCAGACACCCTGAGGAACCCATGGTCTGGGACGGCCTGGACGACGCTCGCAGAGGGCAGGTACCCAGCGAGGGGGAGGTTGGAAGTGGTCCGGGGGCAGCCGACCCCAGTCAGGCTGCAGGCTCGCCTGACCCAACGGCAGTGTGTTTCAGTCAGGATTCCCCACTGACTGTCAGCAGTGTTAACAGCTGCTAGGACCCCGGGCTGGAACAGAGTGGAGTGGGAGGGCCTGCGATTCCCCCTGCCACCCCTTCAAGTATGGCAGACTCCCCCTCCTCTGACCTGAGGAGGCCGTCTCTGCTACCTTGTTTCTCAGCCCCTGCTGAAAGGCCTGAGCATAGACTGTGTGCTGCCCCGCCCCGCCCAAGGGCCGGGGCGTACTTATATACTGTTCTCTCGAGCTCAACCCCGCAGCAAGGGACAGGCCCGAGGCAGAAGGAGTGAGGCGAGCTGGTGTGGCTCCCCTCCCTCTTCAAGGAGGGTCGAGCCCCGGCCGTGCTCTACTACAGGGTGACATGCCTTTTGCTCTGAAATCATCTGTTGAACAGCTACCATCTGTCCTTGATTCAATTAGGGCACCAGATAGATTTGTTTCCAAAAGCGTACTTAAGAAGAATCGAGAAGAAGATGCCAAAGCCAGTAGGCACTAAGACTCAGCCTTACTTCATGCCAGTATCAATGCTAAACTCAGACGATGATTCATTTTCATACTGGATAGTTGCCTTCATTGCTTCATAGTAGTCCTTAAATAGGGAGAGCATTTTTTGTGGGTGTAACAGAGTGAGACTCATCACTGCGGCTCCTCCTGCTGTCGTCCTGGGAATTAGCTCTTTCACAGCCTTGGAGCACCCTCTACAGGCCCCTGTCTCACTTGCCGGGCCGCCGTGTCCCTCTCGGACCCCGGTGTCCCTCCCCAGAGAACTCCCACCCCTCTATCCCCACCTTACCTCAGTCTTGGTTACTGCCAGTCCTCATCTAGCACTGGTTTACTGGGGCAGACTGCAGTATGATTGCCACTGACAAGGAGGGTTTGGGCCTACTACCTCTGCCTACCCGTGGGCTGCCCTCTGCAATCCCAGTACCTTTTGGCCTTACACTAGGCCGGCAGCCTTGGGGGTTTCCAGGCTAGAGCTCTCCAGCTCCTCTTGCCTTCCCCCAGCCCTACTCCACCTTAGGTACCCAAGTACACTCCCCAGTAGCCAGGCCCTTCTCTTTTAAAGGCAGAGAGAGAGTCTCTGAGCACCTGGCTCACAGCCCTTTTATAAGGGCCAGCTGTGTTCTGTTTGGGGTGTGGCCCCCGCTGAGGTTGCTTCCCCAATCACAGCCCTTTCCTGGGCTGTTCTAAGCCCTTTAAGGAAAGAGTGGGGCGACCACCACACTACAGTGGGCAGTCAGTTTTCAGCAAGATCTTGTATATGCCATTCCTGCTAACCATATCAAAGGCCTTTTTGTAGGTCAATGAATGCTACATAAAGAGATGCCTGTGGTTCACTGCCTTTTTTTTTTTTTCTTGCAACAAGCGCATTGTGAAGGACTTTGTCAGTCATGGAGCGTCCAGCTCTGAACCCATATTGGGTCTCAGGATAAACTGTCTCAGCAAGAACTTGGAGTTTTTTCAGCAGGATGCTTGCAAGCATCATGCTGGCCAGAGATATCCCTCAGTAGTTGTTGCAGTCTGCTCTGTCCTTTTATTTTTTGTATAAACTGATTATATTTTACATTGTTCATCTCACTGAGGCTGCAATAGTCACCTTGTTGATGTAGTTCTCTATCAATCATGGTTGTTTTCCGAAGTTCTTGGTCTTTCAGTTCATGTCCAGTTCACATAGTGTGAACATTCCAACAAGCAATGATTAGTTTAGAGCCAGGAAAGAAGAAGTTGGAAGGAAGCTGTTTTAGCTCACCTTTTTTAGGATCTTCCCCGAATTGGAGGCAGCAGGCCACCCCTAAATAGGGCTGCTTGGACATCTGAGCTTCTGCCAAGCACCTGGGTCCTTCCCCACCAGGACGAGTGACCATGAAGCATAGACCTTCGATATGTACACCTAGACAAAACAAGGAAGGCAGGGGTTGCTGTAGGCCCTCCACCTTCTCTCTCAGCAAGGACTATAGAACTCCAGTGGCAAGATGATGGGTATAGGCCTTCTGCAGCTTCTAGCCAGAACACCACTCCCAGTTGAAGGAAGCACCTGTCTTGTCGTGTCCACAACTGCACCTTTTCTAAATGGGTGTGGTCCCAGTAATGTGTACAGTTGACCAACAAGATTCTGGCTCATTCACCTTTCTGGAGACATTTTCTTCATCTAGGGGGTTGCACTCCCCCACCCTTGGGCACCATTGGGGCTTCCCAAGGGGAGATAAGTTTATTGAGTGGTGCCTGTCATTCACCATTGCATTGCTGGCTGCTCCGTCTACACATCTGGTGGTAAATCCCTGGGGGACCAGCGAGACAATGCATAACAGGACACTATTTTAAATAAAGGCCATCCTTAGCTGTAAATAGCCATGCCAACATCTTCGTGTCATGTTTTCTCCATCTCTTTAATATGGGAAAATGCTTCATGCTACATCATCCTATCATATAATAGCTAACGCAGATGACAAAATGTTTGAGGCAAAGTGTTTAAACAATACATATATAATGGATCACACCTGTGTTCCAAGGTGAAATGATCAACTGTTAAGTGAAAGATAAGGAGTTTAAAGGTGCAATCCAGTTTAATCTTAGAACAGAAGATAGAAAAGGATTCCCAGTGTTCATGAAACAGTATACTGCAAAAATTCTCCTGAGGGATTTAGGTTATATCTGAATAATTTGTAACATCTTTAACACCAGCTATCCTGCATATTTCATTCCATTATCCATCGTACTCAAATTGTTGTACTACTGTAATTCTCCATTAAATCAAAATGAAGATTATGTACATCTGATTAAAGTCAGTCTACTCATCATTTGAGATAATTGAAGGGTTCATGTGTGCACTCTGCAATTTCATCACAGCCATAAGTAAGGGGTGTCTGCTTAAAAGAATGAATTGTGAGGGAAATTTTGAAATAAAGAGGTAAATTAGAAGGATGAAAAAATGTTGGATTCAGAACAGAGGTTTGTGATCACAGTAATTTTATCATCTTTTCCTCCCCTATTTAAGTCTGATTATCACTGAGACTTAATACTGCCTGACAATTTGAAGAGTTGACTTCAGTGGGAGCAGGAGCTGGCTCATTGCAAACATTGACTTGCTTGAATTTAACTTGACTTAGAATGAGAATTCACTACATACTGGAAATCACACAAGTTTGATGCTGCCATTTTGCTTTCAGTGAGGAAGTAAACACCTTCCCACTGTATATCTTTGACCTTGCCTTATCTAATATAAATAAATACATAGCAACAGGTATATGTATTTTAAAAAAAAACCTACCAAAATGAGACACGCTACTGCACATACTTCTCCCTTTGGGGAGAGGATGAGAGAACAAACACAACATAATGGATGTTAGTCCCATCGTTGAATGCACTACTGGAAGGTGCTCAGGTACTATGGTAATGAGCATGGTATTACTGGTAGTATTTATATAAAATAGAAGTGTCATGTTGGATTGGGGAGAGGAAGAAATTGAAAGTTTTTGGGGTGGGAGGAATTTAAGAAGATAAGAGTGATGCAAAGGGTTTGTAATGAGACCAAAGCATGACATTATCACCCAGATAACTTGTTCAGCTCAATTCAAAGTAATTGTTAGATGTATAAGAATGTTTGGGTGTTTAAACTTCCGAAAACTAATGGGATGTTACATGCATTGTTTTCACTTACCTGTTCTGTCATAATGTAATAGCACAGGTTTACATGCTAAATACCCCTGTAACTAAATAACCCAGACATCAAAGAAGCCTTGAGGAATACTAATGAAGAACTTAAGGACTTTTGCAGAAAAGGCTAAGTTCAAAGCAAGTAGCCATTATGTATATGGTTGGAGGTCAAAAGTCTAAGTGCATGTCTCACTCACCACTGTCAAAGGAAAATCCCATGTGGGTAGAGACACTGTCGGCTTGCTTTGTGTGTGAAGATACTATAAAAATGGATTCAAAGAAAGATGCTTCATCTCTAGACTATTTGGATTCTAACCGGGCAGAATAACTGAAAAAGAAGCCTGAGATCCCCAGAGTTATTCTGGGCAGCCCTGAAAGACTTTTGGGAATCTGGCAGTTTATTACATTACTGCCACCACTTTGAGTTACACACTGAGATTTACCTGTTATATTTTACCTGCTTTAATCTCTCAATAAACTCTCATTCATTTTTCTTAGCTAATAAATCTTTAGTTAGTTTACAATAGAACTGGCTGCCAGCATTGTCTTTGGTGTAAAATCTGGAGTACTATTTGATCTGGGGTAAGTGGCTAGTCCCTTGGAACTGGGAGCAACTTGACATGGTGTGATTTTAGGTTTGAGTAACCTTTTATAACAAAGGCCCATTTGTCTGAGTGGCAAAATAGGCTGGAGAGTCTAAGGGGACCGTCTGTGATTCCGTGGTAAGACTGGTATAGTGGTGCAGGAGTTCACATTTGTTTCTGACCTTGTGAAATCTAATTATAGAACATAACCACCAGTTTGGGGTGTCTGCCCTTGTTTTCTGCCAGTCTGCCTTGAGGTAGGCACTCACAGTTATGAGCCACTCCAGACAGCGTGACAGCTGTATTTTGCAGAGCTCTGCTTTTTAGGCCAAATTCTGGCCTTCGTTTTACCTTTGCAATCAAACTGAAATGAACTGCAGTATCAATGGTGTAAAAGGAGGCAGAAATTGGCTGCCTGGCCCAGATCCTCACCTGATGCAAATTGACTTCACTGGAGCTATGACAATTTATATCTGATGAGGATCTGGCCCTCTATTGTGAAATTGACCACAAGACAGAGATTTTCTGTAATGCTTATGCTGTAAATGGAACAACAAAAGGAAGTCAGATACTAAGAGAAAAACGGCATACAATAAAAGCAGTCTTGGAAGGATTTGATTTTTACTGGCAAATGTCAACTTCAACACACACACACACACACACACACCCCATGGAAAAAATATTTCCATCAATAATCAAAATTTGCAAATAGGCAGAGAGAGAAATACTGCTTGAGAATTTAATTGAAGGATATTTACTTTGTATATTTTTACATATAAGTTTACACTTTTCCTCTTCATGATTTTTCACAACTGAAAATGTAAACTAGTAAACATCTAAAACATGTTTACAGTAACTATAAATACTATCTGCCAGAATGATTTTTAAAAAGTAAAAATCAAATTTTGCCAAGAGTAAGTAAGTGAAGACTGAGCCCATTTTATAATACCATGTCTTTGTTAAGCTTTGAGTGTTAGGACGAGATGTTCATTTAGGGATTATATTAGATAATGGAAACTTAGCGAGCTTCAAAGTTTGATTGCATGTTGAAAATTTTGGATTTATTGACTTACTGAGCTATAGCCCTGAAAATTATTATTATTGTTATACAAAATACATGAAACACTTTTTTATGAGACATTAAATTGCCTTACAAGGTTTCATCCTTGGAGTTATTTTTTTTAAAAATCAGTATGGCTAATTATCCATTTTATATTTGAGACTCGCAGTTAGGATATTAATACCAGTAACACTTGTCCACCTTTTTAATACATCTACAACACCCACATACTTTGTTTGTTAATATTCTTGGAAGTATGGAATTTTGTCACATCTCTGAGTTGGTAGTGGCCTGAGTCACAAGTATTTAAATCTAGTTTTGAATAGCTATTCAACTGAATTCCAGCCAAATTTCAGATAACTGACTTTGGCCAAGCAATTTTAAAATTTTCTGTTTAAGTCCCAATAATTAGGAGGAGGTACCAGTCCTTTTCCTGTGTGGAATTGTTCCCTAGTCGTGCAATGTAATTTAATATTAAACTATCCCAAATGAGACAATTTCCACCCTTCCTTTTAAAGAATATTGTGTAGCCTACTATATCTCACTGTTAGAAATTCTGATATGCAGCCTACATTTTAATTTTAATTTTTACTCTTAGTTACATAGTACCCCTGACTACTACCCTAAATAATATGACTCCCTGTTTAGTCTTCATATATTTTGTCATTGTTTAGCAGAGCTGTAAATAGCTACTTCTTTTAATCTTAAATCAATCTCTTTAGACCAGGGGTTTCAAACTCAAATGACCACGAGGGTCATATGAGGGCTAGTTCATTGGCCCGAGGGCCGCATCACTGACATCCTCACCCCTCGCTGCCCCCAGCCTTGCCCCCACTACACCCCTTCCATGAGGCCCTGCCTCTTCCCACCCCTTCCCTGCCCCCATTCCAACCCCTTTCCTGAAGTCCCCACCCCAACTCCATCCCCTCCCTGCTCCCAGAGGGGGCATGAGGGGTGTGGCGGGGGCTCAGGGCAGGGAGTTGGGGTGCAGGTGAGGGGCTCAGGGTGCAGAAGGGGTGTGGGATCAGTAGAGAGCTCAGGGCAGGGGGTTGGGGTGCAGCAGGAGATTGGGGGTACAGGCAGGGGGTTCAGGGCAGGGGATAGGGGTGTGGGATGCAGCAGGGGGCTCAGGGCAGGGAGTTCCCCATTCCCGGCCAATGGGAGCTGCGGGGGGGAATGCCTGGAAGCTAGAGCAACACACGGGATGGAGCCCTCTATTTCTCCCTCCTCACCCCTCTCCCTTCTCCCACGGCCACAGGGAAGTGATGCCAGCTGCTTCAGGGAGCGGCACGGGGCTCAAGGGGGGCAATCCTGTGGCTGTAGTTTGCCCACTCCTGGCCTGGAGGTAGGCCAGGGGGGTGGGTGCGGGCTGCTTGGCTCGCTTTAGACCCTTAAACAGTTTGTTGCTTTTCTCGGAACTCATCCTAATTTGTCTCAGATCATCCATTCGATCTTCTACTGGGGTAAATATCATATGAATACTGGAATAAGCATTTTAGTTCATTGTAAATTGAACATTTTAGCTTAGTATATTTCAGCAATAACTCAGGACATTCAGTGAAGGTACTGAGTGGAAGACAAGATCTCAGAACAGTCTATTGGTGATATGATGTGAGGAGCGATCACCTTCCCTGAGAGGTGTAGCATCTTGCTGACGAGCAGATCGGTGTCAAGAAGCTCTTTATTATGAACAGAACTAGGTACAGAAATGAGGTAGCAAATGTTCTACTATTCCACTGAGCTGCAGCCTGTGACTACCCGGTCCTGTGCTTCTTTTTTTCTCCCCAGCACAAAGTGTTTATGCAGGCTTTGGTTTCCTGTGACAGAATGTACAGGGAGTGTGGCATCTTGACCCTTCCCAGATGACTTACTTTATAGCACATCTGCCCTTTTTTAGCTCCCTTTCTAAATCTCTTGAATTAAAATACTATTAAACTAAACTAACAACCTATAACAAATACTGAACAACTCTTCAGGTTACAATGTGATAATAACGTGTCTCGATCAGTCTCTTTGGGTGCATCAGCAATCTTCTCAATCTGCTGTATTGCAAACCCTACTTACAGACAAGGACTTGCCTAACAGACTGTTCAGTCTTAGTCAAAAAATTTAAGGGAGAAAGTAGTTAAGGACATAGAGGTCAATGGTAATTGGGACGAATTGCAACACGGATTTACTAAAGGTAGATCGTGTCAAACCAATCTGATCTCCTTCTTTGAGAAGGTGACGGATTACTTAGATAAAGGAAATGCTGTAGATATAATTTACCTAGATTTCAGTAAGGCGTTTGACACGGTTCCGTATGGGGAACTGTTAGTTAAATTGGAAAAGATGGGGATGAATATGAAAGTTGTAAGGTGGATAAGGAACTGGTTAAAGGGGAGACTCCAGCGGGTCGTATTGAATGGTGAACTGTCAGGCTGGAAGGAGGTCACTAGTGGAGTCCCTCAAGGATCGGTTTTGGGACCGATCTTATTTAACCTTTTTATTACTGACCTTGGCACAAAGAGCGGGAATGTGCTAATAAAGTTTGCGGATGACACAAAGCTGGAGGGTATTGCTAACACGGAGAAGGACAGGGATACTATTCAGGAAGATCTGAACCACCTTGTAAACTGGAGTAATAGAAATAGGATGAAATACAATAGTGAAAAGTGCAAGGTCATGCACTTAGGAATTAATAATAAGAATTTTAGATATACGTTGGGGGCGCATCAGTTGGAAGCAACAGAGGAGGAGAAGGATCTTGGGGTATTGGTTGATAGCAGGATGACTATGAGTCGCCAATGTGATACGGCTGTTAAAAAAGCAAATGCGATTTTGGGATGCATCAGGCGGGGTATTTCCAGCAAGGATAAGGAGGTGTTAGTACCGTTATATAAGGCGTTGGTGAGATCCCATCTGGAATACTGTGTGCAGTTCTGGTGTCCCATGTTCAAGAAGGATGAATTCAAACTGGAACAGGTTCAGAGACGGGCTACTAGGATGATCCGAGGAATGGAAAACCTGCCTTATGAAAGGAGATTCAAAGAGCTTGGCTTGTTTAGCCTGGCCAAAAGAAGGCTGCGGGGGGATATGCTTGCTCTATATAAATATATCAGGGGGGTTAACGTTAGGGAGGGAGAGGAATTATTTAAGTTTAGTACTAATGTAGGCACGAGGACGAATGGGTATAAACGGGATATTAGGAAGTTTAGACTTGAAATTAGACGAAGGTTTCTAACCATTAGGGGAGTGAAGTTCTGGAACAGCCTTCCGAGGGAAGTAGTGGGGGCAAAAGACTTTTCTGGCTTTAAGAAAAAGCTTGATAAGTATATGGAAGGGATGTTATGATAGGATCATTAATTTGGGCAATTGATCTTGGATTACCACCAGATAGGTCTGCTCAATGGTCTGCGGGGAAATGTTGGATGGGATGGAAACTGAGTTACTGCAGAGAATTCCTTCTTGGGTGCTGGCTGGTGAGTCTTGCCCACATGCTCAGGGTTTAGCTGATCGCCATATTTGCGGTCGGGAGGGAATTTTCCTCCAGGGCGGATTGGCAGGGGCCCTGGAGGTTTTTCGCCTTCCCCTGCAGCGTGGGGCACGGGTCGCTTGCTGGTGGATTCTCTGCAGCTTGAGGTCTTCAAACCAATTTTGAGGATTTCAATAACTCAGTCCTGGGTTAGGGGTTGTTATAAAATTGGATGGGTGGGGTTCTGTGGCCTGCCTTGTGCAGGAGGTCAGACTAGATGATCATATTGGTCCCTTCTGACCTATGAGTCTATGAGAACAGGGTCAGTTTGTAAATTGTTTTCCACTTGTATATCTGCTCTCACTTCACTTATCTCAGCTGAATTGTCAGGTATCTTACGATATGCTTACGAGTTCCTTTTGTAAGATTTTGCCTTTGTCTGCAATCAGCGAGTATGAGCAAGGTGATTCTTCTTTGGTTATTGTAGCCTTGACTGGCCGGTGCACATCTTGCCAAGTTCTCACTGAGTCTTCATTTAACTGTGGAGAGGATTTGCTCCTTTATTGTAAATATTTCACCTGATTGTACTTTTCCTCATTATCACGCACTCCTTAGCAATCCTTTAGTTTTGTCCCATATTTGGTAATCTGAGTATTTATATGTCTGTTGTAGAGGAGATCATCAGGTGACTTTCCACACTGAGTAGTACTAAATATGGATTGTCTCTTCAACCCATTGCTTTTTTTTTTTTTTTTAGCAAGTTCTTCACTACACACACTCCACATTCAGCTAATCCATTGGTTTGAAAATATCTAGTATGACTCATTATGAAAGTCATACATTTTAGCAAAGTCAAGGAATGCCGTATTCTTAAGCTGTGGTCCTCTGTCAGTTATGACTGTTTTTGGAATTCTGTGACATGCAAGTACAGATTTAATGTGCCTGACAATTCTTGCTGCTGTGGTGTCTTCAGGTATGACTGTTCCTGGGAAATTGGCTAAGTTGTCTATTGTAACCAGGTGATCGTGTCTTCCCAGGTTGAACGTGTCTATTCTGACTTTGTCCCATGGAATTGAAAATTGGTTTTGCGGTTCTTTCTTGGTTCTTTCTGTCAGGAATCTCTGTACCTCTGATATATTCCACACCTACTCATCATTTCTTTGTCGCTATTCATCTGTGGGCAGAATACAACTTCTCTAGCTCTCCTTTTTGATTGGGTCGTTTCCAAGTGCCCTTTGTTTATTTGTTTCAGTATTGTCCTTCTCATCACCATGGGAACCACGACCTGCGTCCCCTTCAAAAGCATTCATGAAATGACTGAAAGCTCTCTCTCTTTTAATAGTGAGAATATGCAGGTGGGAAGTGTTGATTTTTTTTTCCCCCTTCCTTTACTTATTGCTTGTATCACTGCTTGTGGCATCTCATCTTTAGTTATTTCTGTCTACACTTCATCACATATGCCTGGAGATATAGCCAAAAACACTTATCACGTTCACATGTATATTTACAACTTGTGCCAGAGCAGGCTGCATATTGTTAGATGGAGCATATGTTTTTGAGAGTGTGTCTGCTGTTACCAAGTTGCATCCAGGTTGGAATCATCCTACAGCAGGAATCATAATTTTATATTTTAAAAAAATTATCACTGTGCCCTTGGTAATGATTCTTTGATTCCCTTTCTGCATATTGAAGTCAATGGATTTTGGTCAGTTTCTGCTTTGAAGCTACGACCATAAAGAAAAACTTGAAATTTTGTCCATATTCCAGACCTAGTATCTCCTTTTCAATTTATGCATAAGTCTTCTCTGCAGCTGTCACAAACCTGGATGCATGAGAGACTGGCAACAAATCAGTTCGACATTAATGGTACTGCTCCCAGCTGTCCTTTCAAGGTATGTGTGGAGAATCTTTTCGCTGGGTCAAAAAATTGCAGCACTGGAACTAATGTCAGAATGTGTATTAAATCATTGTACTCTTTCATGCTCTGGCAACCATGCCCATTCAGTGACCTTGTGGAGATTCCTAGATTCCAAGTCTAAAAGGAACCATTGTGATCATCTAGTGAGTCTAGTTTGACCTCATATGTATAACACAGGCCACAGACCTTCCCAAATTAATTCCTAGAGCAGATGTAATATAAAAACATCCAGTCTTGATTTAAAAATAGTCAGTGATGAAGAATCCACCATGGCCTTTGGTAAATTGTTCCTGTGGCTAATTACCCTGACTGTCAAAAATTTATGCTTTATTTCCAGTCTGAATTTTTCTAGCTTCAACTTCCAGCCATTGGATAGTGTTATACCTTTCTCTGCTAGACTGAAGAGCCCATTATTAAATATTTTTCTCCTTCAGATACTTTTGCATTGTAATCTCTTAACCTTCTCTTTAAGCTAAACAGATTGAGCTCTTTTAGAATATCACTATGGGCATGTTTTCTAATAGTTTAATCATTCTCATGGCTGTTCTCTAAATCTTTTCCAATTTATCAACATCCTTCTTGAATTGTGGGCATGAGAACTGGACAAAATATTCCAGCAGTGGTTGCACCAACGCCAAAAACAGGTCAAATAACCTCTCTTTCTTCTTGAGATTCCCTGTTTTTGCATTTAAAGATTGCATTATCTTTTTTGGCCACAACTTCATACTGAGAGCTCAGGTTTAGCTGATTATCCACCACAATCTTTTTTCAGAGTCACTGCTTCCCAGATAGAGTCCCCCATCCTAGAATGAAGTATGGCCTACAGGGCCACCCAGAGGATTCAGGGAGCCTGGGGCAAAGCAATTTCGAGGGCCCCTTACATAAAAAAAATTGCAATACTATATTCTCATGGGGGCCCCCGAGGAGCCCAGGCAAATTGCACCACTTGCTCCCCCCCCCACAGGTGGCCCTGGGAAAAATAAACCTTCTGCATCTTGGCACAAACCCAGTTTTGAGAGAACTTCTTTACAAGGTGTCACTGGTTCTTAGCATCAGCTAGTGCTACAAGGCACTAAAGCTCATTAAAAGGGCTGGACAAATATTTTCCGTCAAAACTTTTTTGAATCGAAAACTAGGGGTTTTTTAAAAGCAGAAATAATCACGGACAATGTCTGCTTTCCTTCAAAATTTGTTGTTGTTTTTTTAATTGAAAAGCTGAAATTAGTCTGCCAAAACCTGAATATGGTTTGGGGTTTCAGAAGTGTGTGGCCAAATATTTGCTGCTTGCTGTGTTTGATTGTTTTAAAGAAACAATAAAAAATTCTGCTTAAAAAAAATCCAAACTTTTGAACCATCTCAGCTTGCAACCAAACACCTGAGCCCATCCAGTCAGAGATTTTTCCAGGTTTCTGATACTGTGCTGGCTTTCTTGACTCATATCTGTCTCCATAACTTTGGGTTCAATTAGGTTAGAACATAAGAAGAGCCATACTGGGTCAAACCAAAGGTCCATCCAGCCCAGTATCCTGTCTATCGACAATGGCCAATGCCAAGTGCCTCAGAGAGAGTGAACCTAACAGGTAATGATCAAGTGATCTCTCCTCTGCCATCCATCTCCACCCTCTGACAAACAGAGGCTAGGGACACCATTTGTTACTCATTCTGGCTAATAGCCATTAATGGACTTAACCTCCATGCATTTATCTGTTTCCTAGAGACTGGCTCCGTGGGGTCCCTCACAAACTGGAGACGGTTACTGTGGGTTTGTCTTTAGTATAGCTCATGTACATACTCCACGAACTGAGCATTTGAGCTTGTTCCAGAATCTGGGATAAGCCTATGTTGTGAAAACTGTCATGCCCAAAATAGCCCATGAATGTGAATGGACACAGGGCGCTAAAATTAAATTAATGCAGGGGTTCTCAAACTGGGGTCGGGACCCCTCAGGGGGTCACAAGGTTATTACTGGAGGTCGCAAGCTGTCAGCCTCCACCTCAAACCTTGCTTTGCCTCCAGCATTTATAATAGTGTTAAATATATAAAAAAGTGTTTTCAACTTATATGGAGGAGGGGGTCACATTCACAGGTTTGCTATGTGAAAGGGGTCACCAGGACAAAAGTTTGAGAACCACTGAATTAACCCCTCTGAAGCCTCAGGGAATGTAGGGGAGCAGGGGGGTCTCCCTTGGTAGGGTTGGGAAGGAGGAAGGTGGTGTGGGATATTGCTCTTCTCATGTGATCCCTCCCCCAGTGGCTAATTTTCAATGAAGCTACCCTCCCCTGACGTGAATCTCCCTGTGATACTGAAATTAAATATAGACTATAATTTGACATTTGAGAAGTGAAAGGGATGATAGCCTTAATGGAAAAGCTAACAGCTTGGCTCTTCTGCAAGCCTCAAACTGCTGAATGAGCTTTAGGGTAGGGAAGGCTGTGCCTCTCAAACAGCCTGGCCCTGCTCCCTATCTGACACCTCCCCACTTCCTGCCCCCCAACTGCCCACCCCTCTCAGAATCCCTGACCCATCCTGCTCTTTGCCCTCTCACCATCCCCCAGAGACCCACCACCACCACCTCGGGACCCCACCCATGCTCCCTGTCCCCTGACTGCCCCAACCCCTATCCACCCCCCCCCGCTGAGTCCTGACAGACCCCTGGAACGCCCACAATCCAACTCCCCATTCCCTATCCCCTGACCTCCCCCCTCAAGCTCTGCCTCCTCCCTGTCCCCTGACTGTCCCTGGGACTATCCAACCCGCCCTGTCCCCTTACCCCCGGCTCCCCCCTCACCCAGAGCCTCAGCGCGTCGTATCCAGGAGCATCCCTGAACAGTGGTGCAGTGTGTCTCCTGCGGGGCTCCTGAGCTCCTCCCTGCTCAGAGCCACATGGTAAGGGGGTGGGGCTGTGAGCTCCAGGCTGAGCTCAGCTCCCTCCGCTCGGCCTGGAGCTCGCCTCCGCTGCCAGAGCCACACTGCGCTGCTGTTCAGGGACGCTCCTGGATGCGCTGAGGCTCCAGGTGAGGGGCGGAGGCAGGGTTGGGCCAGGGTGGGGGCCCCTGCAGAGCCCGGGGCCTGGGGCAAATTGCCCCACTCGCTCCCCCCCCCGGGCGGGCCTGGGTTAGAAAATTCTTAACATAGGGTTAACAATCAGATGGTGAAGCCCTGGGTTCTCTAAACCAGGGTCAGCTGCCTTGAGTCTCATTAACCCTGGACTTACATTGCAGTGTAAACATACCCACAGTGTCACAGCTAAACACAAGATAGAACAGATAAGTAGTTAACACAAAAGACACCATACAAGGTGAAGTGTTGCATTAACCTCTCTGCAGTCATAGGACAAAAAGTGGATTACAGATTTGTTGTAATAAGCCATAAATCCAATGTCTTTATTAAGGCCATTATTTTTAGTGTTTAGCTAAGTTATGAATTTGTGCTTCCAGACTCGTTTAAAGATGTTGTAAAGGTTTCCTTTAAGGACAAGGACTGAGTGGTCAAATATGGAGTGACGATTTTGTGAAACGTGTTCGCCCAAGGGCCATATGGTGTTTTTGTCTTTTATCATTTTTCTGTGTGGGTTCGTGAGAGAGTGATAGTCTAGTTTCACCCACATAGTAATTACTGGGGCATGTAGTGCAATGAATGAGGTACACCACAAGAGAGGTGTATAGGACCTGTGGATCTTGAAAGGTGTGCTCTGAGGGGTATTGATCATCACAGCAATGGAGATATGTCTGCATGATTTGCATCTGTTGTGGCAGGGTCTGATGCAGCTTTGATTTGGTGGGTCCTGGTCCATAGGGAGTTGATTACTGATGATGAGCTTCGGAAGGTTGGTATGTTGTTTGAAGGCTAGAAGAGAGGGTTCAGGAAAGATTTCTTTCAGTATGTGGTCCCCATTGGGTATGGGTTGTAATTGTTTAATTATACCCTGTGTGGGTTCCAGCATGGGGTGGTAAGTTACTAATAGGAGTGTATGGTCATGCAGAGGGTGGGGAGCTTCTATATTGAAGCAGGTTCTCTTAGGGTTTTTGAGTGGGTCATTCCATGATGCAATCTACTTCTCCGGAGTGTCCTTGTTTGGTGAAGGCAATTTTAAGTCTGTTGATCTGTATATACAAGAAACTCAAAGGTCAGTGTACTTGCCTTCAGAGATCTAGTAACCACCTCAAATACACCAAGAAATCTGTTCTCTGCAGCTGGGCACTCAGATACCACAGAATGTGGTGTGGGGAGAAAGTTCAGGATAGCCACCTTAACATGCTTTCTCTACACATTCTAGCATAACTGTTGGGTTCATTACAGTTTCTACATATTTGCTGAAGGCTGGTGTTTCCTATACTCATGCTGGTTGCCACATCAATGCCATTGTTTCCTGCTTTATATGTCTCTGTCCATTGTCAATGTAATTTCTGTGAATTTTTTCCTTACTGGTTTATGTATGGTGCTCACAGTCATGAGTTCTGTGCCTTTCTCTAGGTTTTTAATTTGTGTTTCTGTGTGTTCTGCTGCTTGGTATATACGCACTGCCCTTTCTAGTGTCAGATCCATCTCCCTTGGTAATTTTTCATGGTCTTTTTTGTTACACCCCAGAACAATCTGTTTTTTAATGAGTCTGTTAATATTCCATATTCACAGGACTAACTTTTTAATTTTAAGTTCGTAACAAACTCCTCTATTGTTTTCCCTTCCCTCTGTGTTCTCATCCTGAACATGTATCTCTCATAAGTAACATTTTTTCTAGGGATACAACAGTCCTCAAACATTTTCTTTTATTTCTGTAAAACTTCCCTCTCTCTCCTGCCCACCCCTACCATCTGTGTGGAATGTGTTGCAGACATCTAGGGATTCTGTGGTCTGCTCTTAGCAGCTGGCAATCTTTTGCTCATCCTCCAGTTTATTTGCCCCGTTAGTTTTCATATACAGTTCAAATTGTTGTCTGTACAGTTTCCAGGCATACTCGCCATTTCTCCTGATTCTGAGGGCTGGGGAGTTACATACTGTTGCACAGGCTCCGTAACAGTCATTTCAATGTTATCTCTCACTGGGTCTTCCAGCATGCCGTGCCTTCCACTCCTGGTATCACGTAGCATCTTACTGATGAGCAGACCAGCTCAAGATAAACCCTATATTATTAACAGAACTATGTACAGACATGAGGTAACAAACTTTTTACTGCTCTGTATAGTTATAGCCTGCAACTTCCCAGTCATGGGCTTCTTTGTTTCTGCCCCCAGCAGGAAGTGGGTCCCAGAAAACCAAAAGCTGCATGAAGCATGTATGGGAAGTGTGGCATCTCTGCCAGAGGACTTCATCTGTAGCTTTATGGGAGACTGTGGCTATCTTAACTGAGGGTGCCTAATAGTCTCCATTTAGAACAATAGGAGACAGCAGCCATTTTGAAAGTAGGTAGCTCTTTGTGAAATGTTGAGTAGTAGATTTGTCAGCTATACTGAAGAAGAAACTTACCATTAATCCTAAAATCAGAAATTTACAAATGCATGAGATTTCATTGAGTTTTAACTACACAATGGCTTGTTTTATTCCACTAAAATCATTCAGAACAACAAATGATCTAATACAGGCTGGTAAATTTCTTAAAGGACCGTTTCCTTAATTTTAACTCCTAAATTTACTGACCAATTTACTTCTAAATTCTCAGAAAATTCATTCTATGCTCACAGAACAAAGGCTGTATTTTTGGGAGGATATGCTGTATTCTTAATAATAATAGGAGATATGCCTATCTCCTGGAACTGGAAGGGACCTTGAAAGGTCATCAAGTCCAGCCCCCTGCCTTCACTAGCAGGACCAAGTACTGATTTTTGCCCTGGATCCTTAAGTGGCCCCCTCAAGGATTAAACTCACAACCGTGGGTTTAGAAGGCCAGTGCTCAAACCACTGAGCTACCCCTCCCCCTTCCTATATATAATAATACAGTGGTTGTATCTCTGATTTAAATGTGCAAAAAATCAAGTCAAGTTTAACTGTGGAACTGTACATCTTCCATAATAATGGGCCAAAAAAGGAAGGATACTAAATCCAAATAATACAAACTTTTTTAAAGTTTAGCTTCCTTGTAAAATCTGTTTCAACCTGAACAGTGTAGTTTGGGCCAAACTCTCCTACTAATATGACAATAGTCTTTATATGGCATATTTAGAAAAAAATGTATTCTATTATCTGAAATATGCTTACCAGTACATCTGGAAACACTAGTACAAAAAAAAAGTGTTATTATACACCTTCGTGGCATGAATATCATATACCACACTAAAAACAACGAGGAGTCCTTGTGGCACCTTAGAGACTGACAAATTTATTTGGTCATAAGCTTTCGTGGGCTATAACGCACTTCATCAGATGCATGGAGTGAAAAACACTGTAAGCAGGTATAAATATACAGCACATGAAAAGATGGGAGTTGCCTTAACAAGTAGGGGTCAGTGGCTGGGTCACTACAAAAAATAATTTTCCCTTTGTTGATATTCACTCCTTGTCAACTGTTGGGAATGGCCCACATCCACCCTAATTGAATTGGCCTCATTAACACTGATCCCACACTTGGTAAGGCAACTCCCATATTTTCATGTGCCGTATATTTATACCTGCTAGCTGTATTTTTCACTCAGTGCATCTGATGAAGTAAGTTCTAGCCCACAAAAAGCTTATGCCCAAATAAATTTGTTAGTCTCTAAGGTGCCACAAGGCCTCCTCATTGTTTTTACTGATACAGACTAACACAGCTACCCCTCTGAAACCATATAGCACACTGTTTTCCCACTGTCAAAATCATTAATAGATCATGTGCGAGTTTCTGTAATGTCTGTTTTAAGGCTATGACAGCAAGCCAAATGCCTTCCAGCAGTGCACTTACCCCTAGTGTGTGTGTATATCTACTTCTGGCTGATATTTAAAATACAGTGTTCTACTAATAATCCATCCCAGTTTAATAAGAATGTTGAAAACTGTATCCCTTCATGGTTCCCCCCCCCCTTTCTGGTGTGACCATAGGAAGATTAGAAGTGAACAAAGCAAACATAACACAATGAATAAGAGTGGCCTTGAAGCCAAACTATTTACAGGATGAGATTGTTATGAAATGAGCATTATGTGAGGTCATTGAACATAAGGTCCTCACAGCACTAGACTTTAAATTTTATGGCCACTGTTTTATGCTACAATGGGCCATTCTTTTTAGATGGATAGAATGGTGCTAGATAACCCTGGTAATACATTAGGTCACCTTAGGAAAATGTGCCAGTCATTTTGACATGACATGTTTTCCCAAAACAACAGGACCAAGGAACAAATGCATTTGGTTTTTACTCTGAATTTGTTCAGCAACTGAACAAAGTAAAGATTATGTTCCTGGCTTGTAAAGGGACTTCTATTGCCTATGTTGGAGTTAATTGATTTTAACTCAGTTTAGTCAACTTGTATAAAACCTCTTTGATTTCTGAGCTCCTTGTTGCTTCTCAATTAGACTACATGATTTTGCACTAGATTATGTAATTGAGGTTCACTTTAATTTATCTCTCCTAACTAGATCAAGCAGTTAATAGGCTGCAGCAGAATTTACAACATGAATGTGCATATAATCATTTGTTTTAAAGGAAACTTGCAGAGGGAAATGAAGGTTTTTTCAGATGCATTTTAATGGAAGGTATTAGGTTTTTATTAAAACTGACAAATCAATAAGATAACAATATATATAGGAATCAGTTAAATTTGTATAATGGGGGGAGGCTGAATGGCTTAAGAGAATAGTGATTAGATATAAAGCCTATCAAATCTGGTATTCATTCATATATTTACCATCAGAATTTTAGCTGTATGGATCTCAGTCCAACTTCTAGTAGAAATGCCACAAAATAAGACTATCACAATTTGTTTCCCAAGAAGCAAAATACCAGATTAAATCACACTGGCAGTCTCAGCAGAAAAGCAAAAGAAAGCCAAGCCCTTCCAATTTAGAGTTGTGGAAATGTGGGGAAGTTTGCACTGCCATTCATTGTGCTGTTCCTAGTCTCTTTCCAGGGCTGTTAATCTAATAGCTTTTCATATTAATACAAGACTAGTATCCTATGTGAATAATTCTTTTCCATTACTTGCATTATTTCCCTGTTGTCACATTAGGCTCCTTATTACAAGCTATGGTAGGGATCTGTTTACAATACAACTGTGGCCTAATCATATTGTGGCACAGCTTGCTTTTGCCTGTGTGGACAGACCAAATCACGTTATAAACATGTGGGGAACCATGTTACCTTCAGGGAAAACAAAACTGTGTTATAACAAGATTAATAAATAACCATATTGTGATTAGAGTAGATGAGAACTCAGTGACTTGCCCTCTGATCTTAGGTGTCTTGGGATCTTTCCTCTCCCATTTCTCTCAATTGTTCCTTTTGTGATACTTAGATCTCTCATTGTCCCATGATTTAGCCACAAAAATATTTACCCAGATGTGCCATCAAAGGGAGAAGATGTTGGTGTCTTGTTAAATGTCCATTAGGTGTGTTCCAGATCCTCTTAGGATTTCATTAATTGCTTTGGATATGATTTTCTGGGGTTTGGTTTTGTTTGTATTCCTGGTCCACTTTTACTACTGTAAACATCCATTTCAAGTTGTATCCAGACAATAATTGACTTCCAGTCCCTCCTTCATATCTTGGACCCAATTCACCAAATCTTCATTCTTATTTAATAGCAGTTTGCAATCACTTTATCAATTTGCATCAGTGTAAATGGCTACAAGATACAAAGAGACACTGAAGTGCATCCCTTATTTCCAGTTAAGCACTCACCACCGCATGAAGCATCTGCTCTTTGAGCTATCCTAATTTAAAATGCTAATTATCCTGGCTGAATTGTCAACCTGGAGCTTGCTCACTGTCAACCTATGACTCTTTTGTAATTCCTTCATTTTATTTCTATTATCAAACATAAGTTATTGACATTAAAATCAAACTGTTACACTTTTACATATGTATATATTACCATTCTGTCACCTCTTTAGCATAGTTTTTCCTACACTAAACAAATAGAATTTCTTAAATATTTCCTCATAGGTGATTATGATAATTTTAGTTGCTTTTCAATTCATACTGGTACACTTTAGAAACTAATTCTGCCTTTGCTGGGCCAAAGGACCTGGGTAGTGTGAGTGCCACTGAAAATCAGCTTGCTTGCCGCCTTCGGCACCCGTGCCATAGGTTGCCTACCCCTGGTTTAGTCTCTAAGGAAGGTCACCAGTAAAAATAAATGCAGTTGTGCCGTTAACTGCCTTATTTTATAAAGTATAAATGCAAATAGTTGGTGATGAAAAGCTAATGACTTTCCCCCTCCCAGAATAAATAGACTGCATGCTACATCATTGCCTACTGGTAGCACTAACCCCTATTGTGGATACAATTAATTGTTAAGTTCTATTTCTCCAAGCTACACAATAATTACTAAAATATGAACTTTTAGTTGCTACAGTAATCCTTTGAAATATAGCTTTCTTTATTTATAAGCAGTAGGTGCACTGAATGTCTGTTTTGTCCATTGTCCAAAATTAAATACTTAACTTGGTACATACTTAACATAAAATATATGTATTAACACAAAATATCGCATATTGTATATTCATCTGTTAAAAAACAAATTGCAATTCTCTTGCTTGATTATGATATATCATGGTACGATCCAGACTAATGAGTAGTGGTGTCACCCTGCCCTGTGATCTCCGCTGCCTTACAATGTCTTCCTGAAGTAGCTCCCACCTGCCCCACTCACAAACATCCTTCCAGCATGCAGCCACCACATCCTGCCAGCCAAATGTGGGTTATGCTCTGGCTCTCACCAACCTTGGTTATACTGTAGGGTGACTCCAACATACACCTAATCTTTGATTTCCCCCCAGAAATGTATGTCCTCTACTGCCCCACCCCCTGCTGGACAATATAAGCTATAATAGGTCTGTTACTTCTTTAAAGGAATAATATTCACCCAACTTGTAAACCCAAAAGGAGTTTCCCAGACCCTTTATTTTAAACACACTAGATTAGATAGAACAATAAAACAAGGTTATTAACTACAAAGACAGAAATGTTAAGTTATGATTTAGGAGCCTAACTTATGCATCTTGTTTTGAAATATTGGCCATTATTTCTGTTTAGTACCAGCTCTTTGAATCCTGAAACAGAGCAGTATCTGCTATCTTTTTTGCTTCATCCCATGTGTACAGAGGCTGCCAGATTACTTTAGAGTTGCTCATGTGTCCCAGGCTCCAAGAATTGATTCAAATCATCATGCACAAATAAATAAGTTATTTAAAAACTAAACACAAGTAAAACATTTCATGGACTTTTGCAAAGAGATGGTAAATTTACAACACGGGTTTATAAAGCTTTTTGTTGTGTTGCCTGTGAAAATAATCAACATTATAATATGGGCAGTTCTGGTCTCCCCATCTCAAAAAAGATATTAGAATTACAAAAAGTATATAGAAAGGCAATGAAATGATTAGGGATATGGAACAGCTTCCATATGAAGAGAAATTAAAAAGACTGGGACTGTTCAGGTTAGAAAAGAGATGACTAAGTTGGGGACGTGATTGAGATCTATAAAATGATGACTGGTTTGGAGAAAGTGAATAAGGGAGTGTTATTTACTCCTTCTCATAACACCAGAAACCAGGGGTCGCCTAATGACATTAATAGGCAAAGTGTTTAAAACAAATGTAAGAAAATACTTCATCACACAAAGCAGAGTCAACCTGTGGAACTCGTAGCTAGGGAACGTTGTGAAGGCCAGAAGTATAACTGAGTTTATAAAAAATTAGCCAAGTTCATGGAGGATGGTCCATCAATCACTATTAGCCAATGTGGTCAGGGATGCCAGGGCTAGCCATAGACCAAATGGCACCCCAGGCGAAGAGCATCTTTGGCATCCCTCTCCCCCATTTGTTTAATTTTGAATACCTTATTTTTTATTTTATTTGTAGCCCATATCATGACTTTGATACATGATTTGCATGCATGATTTATCCCTGTCATATAAGAGGATAAATTTGCATGCTAGGATCTGTAAATCTGTTTTTATTCATGCCACATCTAAGCAAATAAAGTTTCCTTTAAGTTTATAGAAACTTTTTAATTTTAAGAATAGCTGAAATGTACTAACATCAAGAAATTGAACTGTGCAATAACATGGGGTGGACCAGTATTAAATAGTGTTACAGTAGGTGACAGCCTTAGACTGCTGACCCTAGTTCTTTAGTTCAAAAGGTTGCTGTGGCATGCTGTGCTTCAAAGCAGCACCTTGTAGCCCACATATACACCACTGTCATATAATTACGATGTGCTTTGTACAAAGTATGCACGGAGAGGTATCATTTTAAAAGTCTTGATCTGTTGAATATTAATATCCTGTTGGATTGTATGTGCTATCGACGGATGGGAAGTTATGACGCCTTGCTATGTGTGTGTTACTGACATATGTTGTACAGTTGGGAACACCTATAACCAGCCTTTCAGGTGCAACAGTGGAGGAGCCAGACCGCTGATAGCCATTTAAGGAATCCACACCTAAGGACTATCCCAGGAACTGTATACAATGGAGACTTCTCAAAGATAGCACGTAGACACTGGAGACTGCTTAATTCACATCATAGCAAAGGGTTTTTCCAGTAAGCTGGAAGAAACTATAAAAGAGGGGAAGTGACATCATCAGTTGGCCTCACTCAACCCACAACTCAACACATGGAAACATGTCTGGAGGACAAAGATTGAACTGGAGGAGATTTGGAAGATCTGTGACCTGTTTGTATTGTGTATCAGGGTGAGACACTGCTTGATTCAAATCCTGTGTAATTTATAGAACTCAGATTGTGATTTTACTTTTATTTCTTAGGTAACCAACTTTGATCTGTAATAGGGCTCTCAAGAGATTAAAAAATTAATCATGATTAATCACGCCGTTAAATAGAACACAATTTATCTAAATTTTTGTGATGTTTTCTACATTTTCAAATATATTGATTTCAGTTATAACAGAATACAAAGTGCACAGTGCTCACTTCATTTTTTTATTACAAACATTTGCACTGTAAAAATACCATTATTCAATTCACTTAATACAAGTACTGTAGTGCAATCTCTTTATCATGAAAGTTGAACTTACAAATTTTAGAACCTACAAATCCACTTAGACTTGCATCGCAAGATATTTACATGCCAGATGCGCTAGAGATTAATATGTCTCTTCATGTTTCAACCATCATTCCAGAGGACATGTGTCCATGCTGATGACAGGTTCCGCTCAGTAACAATCCAAACCAACGCATGTTCATTTTCATCATCTGAGTCAGATGCCACCAGCAGAAGGCAGATTCTTTTTTTGTGGTTCGGGTTCTGTAGTTTCCGCATTGGAATGTTTTAAGATTTCTGAAAGAATGCTCCACACCTCATCCATCTCAGATTTTGGAAAGCACTTCAGATTCTTAAACCTTGGGTTGAGCGCTGTAGCTATCTTTAAATTTTGTATTGGTACCTTCTTTGCATTTTGTCAAATCTGCAGTGAAAGCGTTCTTAAAATGAACAACATGTGCTGAGTCATCATCCGAGACTACTATAACAAGAAATATGGCAGAATATGGGTAAAATAGAGCTGGAGACATACAATTCTCTCCCAAGGAGTTCAGTCACAAATTTAATTAATGCATTATTTTTTTAACAAGCATATGTGATGTTGCACTCTATATGATTTTATGAAAGTATTCTGATGAGTATGAATATAATGTAATTGAAATATGCTTCATGCAAAAGGTCTCTTGTAAGGCATCATTACTAAGCTTATAATCTACTGAGTCTGGTCATCCTATTTGTATAAATGTATCACTCTTGTATCTGAAACTAGAAATATAAAATATAACTCTGAGGGCTTATTGTTATTATGCAAAGTGTGGGCCATTAATGATAGTTTGGAATCTTGATGGCTCCCTGTAGACATGCAGACTCACCCCTGCGGCACCTTCTGCTGGTTGTTCTCAGGAATTAGCTCACTGCCAGCCTGGAGTGCCCTCTGCAGGCCAGTGATCCACCTTCCAGCTACCGGCCCCCATGTCCCTCCCAGAACCCTGGTGCCCCTTTAACTGGGTCTCCCCCTCCCAGAACCCCCACCCCACTATCCTCACTTTGCCTCAGTATTGTTTACTGCCCAGTCTCCGTCTAGCCCCTGTTCACTGGGGCAGACTGCAGTATCAGCCACTCATCATCGGCAAAGGGGTTTGGACCTGCTGCCTTTGCCTACCCTTGGGCTGCCCCCTGCAACTCCCAGTACCTCTTGGCCTAATGCTAGGCCACAGCCTGGGGCTTTCCAGGCAGGAACTCCCCAGCTCCTCTGCCTTTCCCCAGCCCTGCTCCACTCTAGGTACCTTGTCTAGTTCCCTACAGCCAGGCCCTTCTCCCTCTGCCTGTAGAGGAAGAGTATCTGGGCTTCTGGCTCACTGCCCCTTTATAGAGCCAGCTGGGCTCTGATTGGGGCGTGGCCCAGCTGCAGCTGCTTCCCCCAATCAACCCAGTTCTTTCCTTCCACAGCCCAGCCCTCTGTAAGGCTGGCTTTAAGCCCTCAGGGCAGGAGCAGGTAACCAACCCACTACACTTCCATTAACCAGGATAATTATCTGTAGATGGCTCTGTTTTACTTGTGAGTTTCCCTGTATGTGTGTGTGCTGGCAAGTGGGTAATGAAGTCTTACAGTGACATGTGATCATGTCACCTGAACTGGAATCCATCTTTAACCTAGTGCTTTTCCATAGAGAAGGGGGATGTGGGAACCCAGAGGGACAAAGGATTCCCACCTTATGCAAAAGATATATAAGTGGGTGGAAGAGAGAAAAGGGGAGAGCCATCATGAGAAATCCCCTAGCTACCACCTGAGCTGGAACAAGGACTGTACCGGGGAAAGGATTGTGCCCAGACTAGAAAGGCATCCAGCCTGTGAAAGAAACCTATTGAAACCTCTCAGAGGGTGAAATTTTATCTGTATTCGGTTTTATTACTGTATTAGACTTAGATTTGCATGTTTTATTTTATTGTACTTTGTAATTCATTTTGTTCTGTCTGTTACTACTTGGAACCACTTAAATCCTACTTCCTATATTTAATAAAATCATTTTTACTTATTAATTAACCCAGAGTATGTATTAATACTTGGGGGGGGGACAGCTTGCATATCTCTCTATCAGTGTTATAGAGGGCAAACAATTTATGAGTGGCATAAACAGATGGTTAAGGGTTAATGTCTCTTTTACCTGTAAAGGGTTAAGAAGCTCAGAAAACCTGGCTGACACCTGACCAGAGGACCAATAAGGGGACAAGATACTTTCAAATCTTGGTGGAGGGAAGTCTTTGTGCTTTTTTGTTTAGTTCGTTGTTCGCTCTCAGGACTGAGAGGGACAGGACATCATTTCAGGGTTTCCCAATCTTTCTGAATCAGTCTTTCATGTTTCAAAATTGTAAGTAATAGCCAGGCAAGGTGGATTAGTCTTATGTTTGTTTTCTTAACTTGTAAAGGTTTCTTTTTGCTGGAAGGATTTTTACCTCTGTTTGCTGTAACTTTGAATCTAAGGTTGGGAGGGGAGGTCCCTCTAGTCTATATGAATCTGAGTACCTTGTAAAGCATTTTCCATCCTGATTTTACAGAGAGAACTTTTTTACTTTTTCTCTTTCTTTAATTAAAAGCTTTCTTTTTAAGAACCTCATTGATTTTTCCTTGTTTGAAAATCCAAGGCATTGAGTCTGAACTCACCAGGGATTGGTGGGGGGAAAGGAGGATGGATGGTTAATTCCTCCTTGTTTTAAGATCCAAGGAGTTTGGATCGGTGTGAAGCCTCTCAAGGCAACCCAGGGAGGGGAAAGTCTGGGGGGGAAAGGAGGGAGATGGTTAATTTCTCCTTGTTTTAAGACCCAAGGGGTTTGGGTCTGGGTTTCCCAGGGAAGGTTTTGGGGGAACAGAAAGTGTGCCAAACACTAAATTCTGGCTGGTGGCAGCGTACCAGATCTAAGTTAGTAATTAAGCTTAAAAGTGTTCATGCAGGTCCCCACTTTTTGTAACCTAAAGTTCAAAGTGGGGAAAAAACCTTGACAATGAGTTTACCCTGTATACACTTTACACAGGGTAAAACAGATGTATTTGGGGTTTAGACCCCATTGGGAGTTGGGCATCTGCATGTTAAAGACAGGAACACTTCTGTAAGTTGCTTTCAGGTAAGTCTGTGGCTTTTGGGCACGTGGTTCAGAGCCTGCATCTGTTTTGGAGCAGACTGATGTTCTGACTCAACCAGACAGGGTGCTGAAATCCTAAGCTGCCAGGGCAAGAAAGCAGGAGCAGAGGTAGTCTTGGCACACTGGTTGGCAGTTCCCAAGGGGGCTTCTGTGATCCAACCCATTACAGTGTTGTCAGCATGGAAGCATTTCTCTAGAATAGTGGTCCAAGCATAAAGAGGTATACAAATGTTTAGCATATCTGGCACGTAAATACCTTGCAATGCTGGCTATTAAAGTCCCATGCAAATGCCTGTCCTCACTTTCTGGTGATGTTTTAAATAATAAGAGGGCAGCATTATTTACCATAAATGTAAACAAACTTGTTTGTCTTAGCAATTGGCTGAACAAGAAGTAAGACCGAGTGGACTTGTAGGCTCTAAAGTTTTGCATTGTTTTGTTTCTGAGTGCAGTTATGTAACAAACAAAAAATCTACATTTGTAAGTTGGTACTTTTACGATAAAGAAATTGCACTACAGTACTTGTATGAGGTGAATTGAAAAATGCTGTTGCTTTTTTCATCATGTTTACAATGCAAGTATTTGTAATAAAAAATAATATAAAGTGAGCAGTGTACACTTTGTATTCTGTGTTGTAATTGAAATCAATATATTTGAAAGCGTCAAACATCCAAAATATTTAACAAATTTCAGTTGGTATGTATTGTTTAACAGTGTGATTAAAAATGTGATTGATCACGATTAATTTTTTTAACTGCAATTAATTTTTTTTGTTAATTGCGTGATTTAACTGCAATTAATCGACAGTCCTAATCTGTATGCTTGCTACTTATAATCTATCTTTCTGTAGCTAATAAATCTGTTTTATGTTTTACTAAAACATTGTGTTTTGTTTGAAATGCTTGGGAAATCTGCTCAGGAACAAGAGCGCCCCACGTTGAGGAAGGGGCGGACTGGGTTATAAACTTACACTGGTCAGGACAGGACAATATAACCCTGGGGTCCTGGGCTGGAGGAATTGGCTGGACCTCTCTATTGTTGGTTCATGAGTGACTGGCAAAAGCATTATTGTAACTTATTTGAGTGTGTCCCTGCCTGTGGATGTCTGTGTAAGTGCAGTACTTGCCAAAGGTTTATAGCTTGTCACAGCATCACAGGGTGAGAGGGAGCCCAGACTGTTGGGACAGAGGGCTCAGCAGTACCCCATTTCCAGGCTGCACCCCAGGGAACCTGTCATAGTTGCTTTCTCACATTTTCCCTCATGAACTCAAGCATAGCATCTGAGAGATCCAAAGACTGGCCAATGGTATTTTCAACAGATAAAATAGCAAGCAATGTCAGTCTCTTGTCAGCCATTGTTGATCTAAGATATGTTTTAATAAGCCTGAGCTTCAAAAAGGAAAATGCAGTTCTCTGAAAGCCTGGAAGGTTGCACGAGATTCTACAAAGGTCTGGAACATTCAAACAGATAAATGAAAAATGAATCCACATACGGAATACCTGAAACATTTTACTTCAAACATTCTATTTTCTGTTTTTTCACTAACAACAGAAACAGCATCCCGGGTCCAGCCCCCACCCAACCCCAAGCAGTTGCCTGGGTTGCCTACCCCTAAATCTATCCCTGAGCATAACTCCATGCTCAGGGTGTCCCTAAGCCTGTGACCGCCAGAAGCTGGGACTGGACGACAGGGGATGGATCACTCGATAATTGCTCTGTTCTGATCATTCCCTCTGAACCGTCTGGTACTGGCCACTATTGGAAGACAGGATACTGGGCTAGATAGCTCATTGGTCTGCCCCAATATGGCTATTCTTAGGTAGTTAAATTAGTTAATAGATAGAGAAATGTCTGCTTTACTTTCTTGGCAGTGACCATTGTATGACTCATTGCAAGCATGATCTGAACTGAGAGAGTCTGACACTGGTGTTAAGAGCAAAAAGAATGAGGAGTACTTGTGGCACCTTAGAGACTTACGAATTTATTTGGGCATAAGCTTTCATTCATTCTTTTTGCTGATACAGACTAACACGGCTACCACTCTGAAACCTGGTGTTAAGAGTTTAATCTTACTTTGCCACTGGGTATGTGTGATCTGATGGCAAGTCACCACTGTTTATAACCAAATTATTCTAAAATCCCCTTTAACAGTATTCTGTAAATGATATTCCACTCAAAGAGCCAAACACTTCATTATGATGTCTTTCTCCACAGACATTGGCATGGAACTAACAGTTCCAATGTGCTGTGACCAATTTTTTGCAGTTTGCATTTGGAAGGACTCTGTTACTGTATGATCAATGAAAAGTTAATGCTTGTTATGAAGGCTGCTTTGATGTGGTTGGTCTTACTCCATTAAACTTAGTCCACCGCCAAAGGGCAGGAGATATTTTTCAGAATTCAGAGGAAATCGTTGAGGGTACAGATAATGTAACTTAACAAAAATAAAGTAGAAAATTGTCATAATAATATCATTAATTTGTAGTAGAGGAAAACACTAATTTAGAAGGGTTAGAAAGGTATATTTTTACATGTACTCAATAAAAAATACTGGGTTTAAATCCAAAATGTACTGAAATACTTGAGGTACCAGGAGCCCTACTTCATTCAAATGCAAAATTGTTCACTCCAGTCCTGAAGTTAATGGGAGTTATACATGAGCTTAAAATGAAGTGCATACTTAACTTCTGCACTGACGCATAGTCTAAATGAAGCCAGGCTCCCTAGGATAGTTGAAGGTACATATCACTCAGAGACAAATTTGGCCTTCATACACCCATGTGTATAATATGTCCCCTTCTATTTGCTGATCTACATAGGTTTATAAATCTGGTATTCCTTCAATGGGTCAAGAGAGAACAACTCAAGCTTCTTGTGCTGTTGTTCCTGTGATCAATCCCTGCTCTCAGCCCAAGCACGGTTGGTTTGGTTTACATGTCACTCTCGTTGAAGGTAGATTGCGTGCACATATCTGATGGCAAAATTTGTGATTTGTATCTTTGTTCATCCAAAACATCTCAAGGTAAGGAATGATTGGTCAGGATACAGAGAATCTGAATATAGTTTAATATCAAATGGTTTTTAGATTTTCACAAAGCCAAGTTTTCCAATGGTGTCAAGAGAAATACAGAAATGAAAAAAAAAATTGAATGCGTATTTCACATCAGATTCCTTCTAACAGAATGCAAAGGCAGAAAATCTGGTTCTCCTAGGGTTAATAAACCATAAAACTTGTCTTGACTTTAATAAAAGTCAATGGAATTGTTACACTCCTGATGTGACACATGATGGAAAATGTTATTCCATGTTTTCCTCTTTTTATATACCTGCAACAATAGGGCCATTTTTCATTTGTTTATCTGCTGATGGCCTCTTACATTGCTTTCAGTTGCCTTGCTGGCTGATCTCTTGCTATATAAACTAGATTGTTTACTAAATAAGATTAGAAGGTCAGCTTTTTGCAGTCTCCTAGAGTAAGAAAATAACCTTCAGTTGTTTTAGAATCCCAAATCTCTTGTGGCTCTGGTTAAACGTAATTGGTCACACTTGCACAGTTATATTAAAATATACACTTAGTTTTAACAACACATCTACACATAAGAATTGCATTCCTCGGCATGTCACTTTCAGAGTGATAAAAAGAAAAGAAACTAAATGACTTCATACTTTATGAAACCATGCAGGAGTCTGGTGAGTTAAGGCAAATCAGACTTGCAAGAGATTCTGAGCACTAAGAAAAGTGAATGTGATTTTACTAATTTTTGGGAAAATGGGAAAAGCTGACCTTTCTGTCTTCTTTGTGAAAGTAATTTTATACAAAGATAAGACAACTAACAATAGGATTTCAACAGACGGGATAAAATAGGAGGTGTTCATGTAATTAAATATTGTATCTTAATGCAGACGCGCCAGGGGGCTGAATCAAGATTGCACAGGAAATCTTTCTGGCCTTTCCTAGCTCTTGAGCGCTTGACTTTGAAACCTTAATATTCTTTTAATGCAGGAATTTTTGTATAATAGATAACTACATTGTTGTCACTTAGCAACCATAACTGGTCTTTCAAATGAAGTATTTTTGTTTCGGAGTGAACTAGATTCTGTTAAATAGTACATTGTTAGTAATAACAGACTTGGCTACTTTGCTAGTTGAGAATGGAAGTGACAAATCCGTTTGCACAGACCTGTTTTGCTGCCTTTTAAATCTACATGTAGTATTGGCATAGACTAGTCAACTAAATCTGTTTGCTAATTCCCTCAGTCCATTTCATCATGTTAGGTTATTGGGGAGGGAGGCGTATGTTTGTCCATATATTTGTACAATTCTCACAGCAGGTCACTTTGTGTGCACTTAGGTAATTGAATTATTCCTTCCAATGACATTTCCTTACTTGTTTGTAAGTGTGTGTGTGTGAGAGAGAGAGAGAGAGAGAAATGGAATAGAAAGGACTTGGACAGAGGCGATCAATATGAGAAAATCATAGCAATGGATACTATGTCTTTGTTCTTGAAGTATAAAGACCAGTAACATTTTGCCTTTTCAGTTTACAAGCACTACAAAGACTTCTGAGACCCATTCCGTTTATTTCTACTCTTGCTGAGTGTTCCAGAAACACAGATCACTGGGATCGTTTTCTGACATTTTAATAAGTTATTAACTCTTCTGCTAAATGCTAAAAACTCCTTTCAGCCACAATATCCGCTGGTTAAGGGGCAAAGCAAGTCCCATTCCAGTGGTTTGCTCACTGCTGGTGGTATTGCATGCAAGGACACAGGTCTCCCTGACTCCCTCTGTTCTGTGTCAGCTCACTACTCCCTGCCATTGATGTAGACTCCAATGGATTCTGCTCTCTCAATTTGCTGAAAGTAGAGCATAAATTCAGTGTAAAAGGTAGATGAAGCTGTTCACCCTGATAATCCTTTTTTCGTAAAAAGAGGCCCAAATCAAAACCTTGGATCAGAACAGCCCCGTATATTGAGATTTGAATCCAGATCTAACTTTGCCACTGATTCTGATCTCTATAATGGACTGAATTAAAAACCCTGGTACTCTGGAGAAATTCAGATCCAAATTTTGTGCCTTAAGCTCTTTATTTTTAGTAACATTGAAACCCTGGTTAGTAAAGCAGAGGCAAATGGTTCCATTCTCTACACTAATCACTTTCCCTTGGAACTTGGATTCCAGTTTCTTTAATTTTACCCAGCATAGCTCAGTCTATGCCAGGGGTTCTCAAACTGGGGTCTGTGACCCCTCCGGGGGCGTGAGGTTATTACATGGGGGGTCACGAGCTGTCAGCCTCCACCCCAAACCCTGCTTCAGCTCCAGCATTTATAATAGTATTAAATACAAAAAAGAGTTTTAATTTGTATGTGGGGGGGTTGCACTCAGAGGCCTGCTGTGAGAAAGGAGTCATCACTACAAAAGTTTGAGAACCATTGGTGTATGCTATACACTCACAGATTTATAAGTACATTTTCTTCATCAATACTCCACAAGGTTTTGACAGAGAACTGCAATTCTGAGGTTGATAGCTGGGAAAAGCCACTCATAGATATGTTTTTTATAATAATGAATAGTGATAGAAAAGTGAAAGTTAAACTGCTAGAATAATTCAGGTCATGAGCTCGTTCGGTGAAAAAGTGGCATTTCTAGTGAACTTTTCTGACCAAGTCAAAAGTTGTACTGGTAGAATTTCCATTTTGGCTGCACCAGTTCTGCTACAAGAAGATGACCCTCTGCACCTACTAAGAATGATTCAGGATTTGCGTCTAAGTGACTTGCATAAGGTCACATGGTCAATACAGGGCAGAGCTGAGAAAAGAAGCTGTGAGCCATGTTCCAGATGTTTTGTCATCTTGTTCTAAATGAAACAGCAAACAGAGAATCAGGGAGCTATGATTAGCTCCTTGAAAGCCTCCTTCATGGGGGCATCTCTTCTACATCAGCTGGATATCACCAGAAGTCTGAGGATTTTGAGTCCTGTGTTCTAACCTTATGACCCGCCGTCCACCAAATGACAGGTGCAGCACTGAAGGTTTGATTCAGAAAAGTGCAGCCATTCACACCAACATCCTTTGCCTGCATGAGGATTTACTGGGCAAAATTCTTGGTTCTTCTTGGATGGCGTGGCTCCCTTGAAGCCATTAGAATTGCACGAATAAACACCTGCAGAGAATTTGGACCATTATACATTTTTTTTTTATTTCAGTAGTACCTGACATATGCTAAATGTACAGACTTGTAAGAGGACAGTCCTTGCCCTGAAGAGCTTACAATCTAATATATATCTTTGCATATAAAGTCAGCTTGCATTAATATCATGAATTTATTGTAAATGCATAATGTTCAAGGGAGGGGAGATTTTAAAAATCTCTAAAAATTATCATGTATAGAAGTCTGGTTTAGGTGAGGTCATGATTAGAAGGTATCAGGACCTTCTAAGGTGATAAAGTGCTGTGTATGCCACTGGAAAGCTGGGAGTATTCCCATTTGAATGCTATAAAGTAACTTTTCCTAGCCCTGCTGTGTCAGAAATAAAGTTTTCAGATTTTTTTCCCCCATCTGTAAATTCAACTTTTCAGTGAAAACTCTGAAACCAAAATATTTCATCCAAAAAATGAAATGTGTCAATTCAGAAATGCCACTGTGTTCCCTCATGCTCCCACTCACCTCTATAAACCTGACTCCCTGGTCATATTACATCTCACATGATCCATCTCCCATAATTCTTTTTGGTGAGGGGAGGCAGAGCATCATGGGCATCCTGTGGCTGGAGTGCATTTATATAAGATGATGTCTGACTGGGGAGTGCAACTCACAGAGGCCTTGAGGTAACAAAACAACAGATCCAATGAGACACTTCAGCAGCATGTCAGATTCAAAATATTTTAGGTTCTGGACATTCAATATTTTTCAACAAAAATCGACATGTTTCTTTAGTCAAAAACCCAATTTTCTGTCCAAAAAAAAAAAATCAGTTCCAATGGAAAATTTTCAGCCAGCCCTAGTTACAAAATATCAGACACTAAACTGGCAGCAGTGCAGTACTGAAAATGGCCCATTCTGCATTTCTGGAACATGTACATTAGGGTGGAAATTCCACAATTTTTGGAAAGGAAAGGAAACCTTTTTATGATTATTTTTTTTTAAAACTGGCAGCTGTTAGAAATTGCTTAAAGGGCTGAAATGTTAGAATATGTTAAGAGGATGGATGGATTTGTTGGTAAGTGAAGTGGTTAAAGACTTATAAGTGCTATTTATCACATTACTCTGCAATTTAGCACATGGCTATTATCAGCCCCTATGTGGCATATACAGCTACAATAATAATTAAAGTTTTCCCAGTCTCCAGAGTATATAAAATCTAATTCAAGGCACTTAAAAAAGACTCCCATTGTTTTCAATGGGCTCTGGATCAAGACCTAAAGTAGTTCATTAGTTTGCTTTACATCAGCGTAAATGTAAAATAGAGAGAGAGAGAGAGAGAGGCCTGAACCAAGATCCAATATCCAAATGCTCCTTTGGGTTGGGGTTTGTATTTGTGAATCCAAATCCAAATTTTGCAGCTGGACATTGTCTTTATAATCTATTTCTAGTACTTATCTGACTTGCATTTTGCTAGCACTTCACGATCTTTATTTTAGACTCACAACACCCCTGTGAGGTAGGGAAGTGCTACTGTCCCTATTTTGCAGATGAGGAACTAAAGCACAGAGAAACTAAGTGACTTGTTGAAGGTAACCTAGGAAGTCTGTGGCAGAGCAGGAAACCCTAACTCCCCAGATGGCGTGTTCAGAAGCATGATTCAAGTTTTTAATGGATAACCATCATTTCAGTGATCTATGTCCTGCTACCTAAAACTCTTTTCTTACTTCAGGGAGAGAAAAATTGGTTAAAAGCATATGAGTGGTTTAACCATTTACATGTTGTGCACCTTAGTTTTTTTGAACAAGCAATGCAAATGTCTATAGAAACTGGGGGAGGGAGGGAAGCTTGCATAGGCGGGGGCCTTGCATAGGAGTCTATTGCAGTGATAAACACAGTATTGTATATTGAATTCAATGTTTGATGTCTCCAATTGAACTTAAGGCTTCCTGTAGCACCCATTGCTATAGTTTCTAATTGCTATACAGGTAAATTAGGTCTGTATGACAATGTGCAAAGTGAACTTCCTAGAGAGTGATGATTTTCACACTTCCCAGGTTCCAGACCCTCCTCCCTTCTAGATAAATAGAGTCCTTAGTTCAGCCGTTTCAAAAAAAATTCCCACCATCATTGCACTCTTAAAATCAGCAGTGGAGTGCTTTGTAAGTCCCAGGCTGCCACCTAGTGGAAATGGGGTGCTAAAACTAGCTACCCATCAGTAAATGTGGGATATTAGGCTAATGTGGATTTGTTATTCTCCCCTTCCCTTTGGTGCATGACAGTGCTCTTCTGTATCTTCTTGATACATCAGCAGCGATGACACAGAGTATCTCTCTTTACCACAGACATAAGAACAATTCTCTTAATTTTCAACCCATGCACCTGACAAGGTCTGGGGATCACTTGAAAGCACATTCTGTTAGGAAACAAAGGAAGTTGGTGGGTGAAGTCTCATGAGTAGCAACCCTGCAGATTAAGAGCATATAGAACAGTGCTGAGATAGAGGCATTCTTGTTTTTTGGGACTATGAAAGACAATAGGAAGATATTAAATAAGCCAGTATGGCTTCATTTGGGGCTGTTTCACGGTAGAAATAAGATGTAGGGCTAAAAGGGAAAACATACATAAAGCAAGAAATATAGACAATAAACAAGGTGTATACATAAAAGTAAACTCAGAAGCAAAAAGACAAAATTAGATACTAACTAGAGGAATAAAAACAAATTTATAAATGTGGTAGCGGTAAGAGGAATGCTGGGCTATTGAAGGAAAGGGAAGTATTTTATAACAAAGGGCATGCAAAAGGCTAACAGCTCAATTTTAAGGAGCAAAGAAACCAGAGACTCAGCATCAAGGAATGCTAGGAAACAGGATTACTAGGAGGCAAATACAAGAATATTTTGACACATTAATTCTTTGTAGAGCTGGTCAAAGAACATCAGACTTCACAATTTTTCATCATAATTTTGACCAAATGAGAGTGCAATGAGTTTTGTGAAACTTGTCACAGAAATTTCCTCCCATTTCTCAGCCAGCTAAGGAATTTGTCAAAAAGTTTCAAGATTTTGAATGTAATGATGGGGGTGGATTTTATTAACACTTTCACTTGTTTTAGTCAGTTCTAGTTATTTGGAATTGCAGTAGAATCTAGAGCAGGAACAGATAGCAAGTCTCCCTTGTACTAAGCAGTGCATGTACAAATTAATATCTATATATGCACAGACTTGCCTACAAAAAAACTGTTCTGTTTCTCTCATGGCCACCAGCTGACATGGCAAACAAACCCCTTTCCCCTATCACTAGTTGGCCTGAATGAACATATTTTGATATTTTTCCTGAGGATTTTTCTCCCCTTGAAGGAGCTCTGCCGCCCAAGGATAGGCACAAATATGTTTGTGCAAATCTTTAAGAAATACTATTTCTATCCTTAGGTCAACCTGTTTGGTGAAATAAGTTCTAAATGGATTTTCACCCTATTTATTTCTATAGCATCTACCACTTTAATACGGTCTGTATACATATGAAAGGGTTGATGTATTCTTTCTAGAAAGAACTCACCACTTTGCCCCTATTTTGGCTACTGTCCTGCCTGGGATTATTTTGGTGATTGTCTTCCAGTAGTTTCCATCAGCTTTTTGTTGGGGGGACCTACACAAGAAGGAGAATCAAACCCCCACTATTTACAGATATCATCATCATACAACACAAACACCTTTAAGCTTAACTCCCCTGAGTACAACTGCCAGTCATGCTAATATAAGGGCCTGGTTCTGTAAAGACTTGTGTGCACTTGACTTTTCACATTGAGATCAATCAGAACATTCCAAATTAAGCATGTGCAAAACAGTTTTGTTTTGTTTTTTTGCAGGATTAGGGCCTAATTAGTGTAGAAAATTATATTCCCATTTATTGACTAGTTTTGTTTCCAGCCCTATCTGCATTTTAAGTGCCTAAATACCTTTGAAAATTTGGCCCCTTGTCTGTTTGTTTTGTGAAGTGTCCAACACAGCCTTGGGCATGGTACTACTACTAATAATAATTAGTAATTAATGCCCAAGAATTCACTCCTTTTTGGTATTCTTTCTTCTCTTTCTTCAATTCTTCATGGAAGTGTCTAACATTGCATTTCATCTTGTTAAATCTGTCATTTCCCTCAGGACACCAAGGCTTCATAATTCATCTTCCCATTACATGAATTGACACCTTTCACAGCTGAGGCAGAAAATAACATTGTGCACCCTTTCTACACAAAAACATATACAGTTTTTCCTGAACCACACAATGTAACTGATGGCTGTATAAGACTCCATTTAAACTATTACATAATAGAATACTGTATGGTTTGTGTTTTTATGACAAACCAGTTAAAGGCAATGTGAATATTTGTGTGAGTGTACAAAATTAGGGATGAGACAGAAAGTCTGGGTCTAAATTTCGCCAAAGCCTGACCAGCTTTGGATCCAGGGCCCTGGTATGGGCTCATCTCCAATCAAAACAAAACTAATACACAGGCAAAGAGTGTCGTGTATATTAGTAGACATGCTATTTAGTCTCTGTTAAGTACTGGGGAGAAGCACGGACTGAGAAGTAGAGGCCTGGGAGGGGAAAGGGAAAGGATTGATGGATGTGAGAGGGAGAAAATTAATGTTTGGGGGAAGAGACAGGCACTGGATTTTACCCAAGGATGTATCAAGAATCATCAACAGAGCACACAGCTAATCCATGGAGTTATATTACCTTTAAAATTATTACCCTCACCCTCCTTGCACACCCCACTTCCTATTGTTTGATACCCACACTTACTGCTTCCTGTCTCAATTAGATTATAAACTCTTTGGGGCAAGAACTATGGGTGAAAGCCTGTCCCCAAGGAAGTCAATGGGAGTTTTGTCGCTGATTTCATTGTGGCTCAGATTTCACCCTGTCTCTTGTGTGCTTGCATAGCACCTACCACAATGGGGACTTAAACCCGATTTATTATTATTATTATTGTTATTTATTAATGTATTTATTAATTAGTGCCTACAAGGACCAGAACCTCCTTGTGCTAGGTGCTGTACAAACACAAAAGAAATTCCCTGCCCCCAAGGAATTTACAATCTAAGTATAACACAAGAGACAGATAGATACAGACAGACAGACGTGGGAGCACAAGGAAACAATTTGTCAGCATGATAAGCAGTGACATGTGCACTGATATTTAGCTGGGTACCATGCAATAGCATCAGGCTTGGGACAAGGTCACCAAAGTACCTTACACTATATTGTAAAATTGCATAAGTCACTGAAGTGAATTTGGTATTGGCTGGAAGGATGCAGGAATGAAAGCCAAGGCCATCCCAAAGAAGTAGTAAAAATAAGGCTGATTCATAGACTCTAGGACTGGAAGGGACCTCGAGAGGTCATCGAGTCCAGTCCCCTGCCCTCATGGCAGGACCAAATACTGTCTAGATCTGTGAGATACTGTGAGATCACTTCTCTCTTGCCAAATTTTCTAGAATGCTGTTCTTCTGCCACTGAATAGAGAAAAGCTATCTATTTTCTTTGCCAGCCTCGTTAGTCCTACATGTTGTAGCCTAAAGTGTCTACTTCCACAGAGGCTTGTATAGAATAGCATCTCAGCAAAAATGGGGAAGGCTCCTCAGCCTCTGGAGGGAGTTAGTATTTAAGAAATCATTGTATTCTCTTTCTAAAATAAATAGAAAGAGTCATCTGATTAAAAAACTCTCTGATGTGGCTGTTTCCTGTTTCCAGTAAGCAGTAAAAGGGAAACCAGAACACAGGCTACAGGATGATTTAACCCAGGGTGGCTAATAAATAAGGGAGGCAAAATTCTCAAAGTTAGTTTCATAGGTATCATGTAAACATTTTAGCTGTTTAATTTCAGGCAGCTTCACTGCAATTTTCTCATAATTGCTTCATGCACATCAGAAAACTGAACAATGTGAAGTTTCTCATGTTCTTCATGTATAAGCCATTTTCAGTCCAAAAAAAGGCCCATCTTCCAAAAACTGGCTAATGTTCACTCAAAAACAGGCTAAAAAAACTGGGTATTTTAGCAAAAATTTCTATAGTAACAGGTTTGGTTTTAAGTTTACAATAAAACACACAAAAAAGTTGACTTTCAAGTAGTTTAGCAGCCTCATCAATATTTCACACATATCTAGCACAGTAAATCATTATGGGAAGAGCATTGACAATGTAATGTGAAAACATTTTATAAAGGAATTAAGTACAGGATCCTGAATGTATGATTCAGCAAGTACATTGAATTCTGATGCTGTGACCTTTTAAAGAATTATAATTGCTCTTACAAACTCTTAACATTTGAAAAAAGCAATGTAATAAAAAGTAAAATCTTATGATGTAAATATCCAAATTGAACTTTCCATTTTGGTCCTGGACTCTAACATGACCCCTGTTTAGATAAAGGCATTTACAGAAGGGAAATGAACACACTTAGGCCTCCATCCTGCGAAGTCATATACAATGTTTAACTTCATACACTGTAATCAGTTCTATTGATTTCAATGGGACTCACTCTGTGAAGGATCAGAGCTGTATACTATAGGTGGGCTAGGATTTTCCAAAAAGCCCAAGGGAGTCAGGAGCTCAAAATCTCATTGAAATTTTATAGGAACTAGGCACCTAATTCCCTTTGAAAGGATCCTTTGAAAGTCCAAGCCTAGACTCTTAGTCACAGGATGGTAGACAGCTGGTGGTGCAGGATCTGATTTAAGTTGTTTTTTTTTAAAAATTGCACTTGACATTTGCCAAACCAAGGTCTTACCACTTTCTTACTGATTGCCTTCCAAATTCCAGTTGACCTAAATCTAAGTGGCTAAAGAGTAACTTAACAATAATAACCATCCAGTTAATATTGCTGCATCCCTAATTACTTTATAAAATGTACAGATGCTTAAATATTTAACAGATTCGCTCTCCCCTTTAACCATTCCTCCTATGGGAAATATGAATTATGCATGTGTATTGTTTTTCAGTAAATAGTAGATGTTGTATGTCAGTCATATTACTGAGTGCAGCTTCTTTACAGATGCCATGGAAAATTTTTTGTGGATTGTTTTGTTTATAGCAGAGGTTCTAAATCCTGCACATTCATTCCAATGTTCTGCTATGGGTGACAAAAATAACCAGAAAGTGATTGAACAAAACAGTTTGTTCGTAACAATGACTGGGCTGAACTATATCATAACTTGTTAATGTCCATCATAAATCAATGTTGACCTCTGCCTGACATAAAATAGATGACTGAGTCTTAGGGTTTAAAACAAATTTTAGAACGGATCTAATTTTCAAAAAAAGCACAACAGTCTCTAAACATTGTATGCCATTTTATGCATGCAGATTTTTTCAGTTAGACCTCTAACTACTACATTTGCATGTGTAACAGCCAGAAGCTGGGAGTGGACAACAAAGGATAGATCACTTGATAATTGCCATATTCTGAAGCATCTGGCATTTGTCCCCTGTCAGAAGACAGGATACTGGGCTAGGTGGGCTATTGGTCTGACCTAGTATGGCCGTTCTTATGTCATAAATGCCAATTCCATGTACAGAAAGGTACACTTGCAAAATCAGTCACAATTTTAGAGACAACTTTTAGAAAAGGGCCCTAAGTATCTAACAGAATTTGTCAATAGCTGAACACGGTGATGAGCACTGCTCCAGTTATGGTTGTGGCAATTCAGTTGAAGTCAATGGAGCAATGAAAACTTACACTAGCTGAGAATTTGCTTCATTAGATAAGTTAGATCCCATTAGATTTCTACATACAAATGCCAGATATGTGGTAATGATACTTATGATAAATTGCAGAACCATGTGGTAAACCACCTGCATTTTTTATGCAGCCTTGAATATCTCACGTTTTCTGCTCACTGATTTATCTGTATAATGACTACTTCCAACATTCTTTTCTTAAAGGCTCAGATATTCACCCTAAACACATTGCCAAATTCATCCATTGCATCCTCCCCCATAACACAATTTTGCATTCAACTGCATAAACTTTGTCCAAACCATGGGACCAAGCATGGGTAATAGGATGGCTCCCCAGTATGTTAACCTCTTCATGGGCCATCTTAAAGAAGAATTCCTAAACAAATGCACCATGAAACCAATAGGATATATCAATGATATTTTCATCCTTTGGACAGATGGCTTAAACGCCCTCACAGATTTCCACCACAACTTCAACAACCACTACAGTCCATTAAATTCTCTCTGGAACACACACACACAGAAACATCAACTTCTTGGACACCAAAATCAGCTTCAGCAATGGAACCCTACAGACAACCACATATAAGAAACCCACAGATCACCATACCTACCTTCATAGATCCAGTAATCATCCCAAATACACCAAGAAATCTGTTATCTACAGCTAGACTCTCAGGGCTTGCCTTCACTATTGTGCTACGTGGACATTTGGTAAAAGTGCATTATGATGACAGGATAGTGCTCTCCCATCGATGTAATTACTCCACCACAATGAGAGGTGGTAACTATGTCAGCGGAACAGTGTTTCCCATCAGCATAGTGTGGTGTAGACACTGCTTTAAGTCGATATAAGTTACTTTGTTCAGGGGAGTGGGATTTCTTTTACACCATAACCATGGTACCCCTAACCCACGCAGCAATATCGTCAATCTATCCAACCACACACTCAGGACAGACTTTTCTTCTGGGCTATCTCAAAGACTCTCTTTCTGCCCTGCCACCCCCACCAACATGATACAGTTCTGCGGCGATATGGAAGCCTATTTTTGCTGTCTCCGACTCAAAGAATACTTTCAGGACAACACTGAACAGCGCACTGATACACAGTTACCCTCTCACCAACAGCATAGGAACAAGAACTCCACATGGACTCCTCCTGAGGGTCGAAATGACAGTCTGGACCTATACATTGACTGCTTCCGCCGACGTGCACAGGCAGAAATTGTGGAAAAACAACATCGCTTGCCTCATAACCTAAGTCGTGCAGAACGCAATGCTATCCACAGCCTCAGAAACCACCTTGACATTGTAATCAAAGAGGCTGATAAAGGAGGTGCTGCTGTCATCATGAACAGGTCTGACTACCAAAAGGAGGCTGCCAGACAACTCTCCAATACCAAATTCTACAGGCCACTTCCCTCAGATCCCACTGAGGAATACACTAAGGGCTGGTCTACACTACAGGGGAAAATCGATCTTAGATACGCAACTTCAGCTACGTGAATAATGTAGCTGAAGTCGAAGTATCTAAGATCGAATTACTCACCGTCCTCACAGCGCGGGATCAATGTCCGTGGCTCCCCCTGTCGATTCCACAACTCCGTTCAAGTTGGTGGGGTTACGGAATCGATATAAGCATGTTTGGGGATCGATATATCGCGTCTAGATGAGACGCGATATATCAATCCCCGAGCAATCGATTGCTACGCGCTGATACGGCAGGTAATGAAGGCGTACCCTAAGAAACTGCACCATCTACTCAGGACACTCCCTACACTAACACTGGAACAAATCAACATACCCTTAGAGCCCCGACCACGGTTATTCTATCTACTACCCAAGATCCACAAACCCGGAAATCCTGGATGCCCCATCATCTCGGGCATTGGCACTCTCACTGAAGGACTGTCTGGATATGTAGACTCTCTACTCAGACCCTATGCCACCAGCACTCCCGGCTATCTCCGTGACACCACTGATTTCCTGAGGAAACTACAATGCATTGGTCACCTCCCAGAAAACATCATCCTAGCCACCATGGATGTAGAGGCTCTCTACACAAACATCCCACACACAGATGGAATACAAGCTGTCAGAAACAGTTTCCTTGATGATGCCACAGCACAACTGGCTGCTGAGCTCTGTGCCTTTATCCTCACATACAACTATTTCAAATTTGATGACAATCTCTATCTCTAGAACAGTGGCACTGCTGTGGGTACCCACATGGCCCCACAATATGCCAATATTTTTATGGTCGACCTGGAACAATGCTTCCTCAGCTCTCGTCCACTCACTCCCCTTCTCTACGTACGCTACATTGATGACACTTCATCATCTGGACCCATCGGAAGGAGACTCTGTAAAAATTCCACCACAATTTCAACGGCTTCCACCCCACCATCAACTTCAGCCTGGACCAATCTACATGGGAGGTCCACTTCCTAGACACCACGGTGCAAATAAGTGATGGTCACATTTACACCACCCTATACCGAAAACCTACCGACTGCTATGCCTACCTTCCTGCCTCCAGTTTCCATCCCAGGCACACCACATGATCCATTGTCTACAGCCAAGCACTGAGGTACAACCACATCTGCTCTAACCCCTCAGACAGAGACCAACACCTACAAAATCTCCTCCAAGCATTCTCAAAACTACAATACCCACATGAGGAAATAAGGAAACAGATCAACAGAGCCAGACATGTACCCAGAAGCCTGCTACTGCAAGACAAACCCAAGAAAGAAACCAACAGGACTCCATTGGCCATCACATACAGTCCGCAGCTAAAACCCCTTCAATGCATCATCAGGGATCTACAACCCATCCTGGACAATGATCCCACACTTTCATAGGCCTTGGGTGGCAGGCCAGTCCTCGTCCACAGACAGCCTGCCAACCTGAAGCATATTCTCACCAGTAACTGCACACCGCACCATAGTAACTCTAGCTCAGGAACCAAACCATGCAACAAACCTAGATGCCAATTTTGCCCACATATCTACACCAGCGACACCATCACAGGACCTAACCAGATGAGCCACACCATCACTGGTTCATCCACCTGCACGTCCACCAATGTACTATACACCATCATATGCCAGCAATGCCCCTCTGCTATGTACTTCGGCCAAACTGGACAATCTCTACGGAAAAGGATAAATGGACACAAATCAGATATTAGGAACGGCAATATACAAAAACCTGTAGGAGAGCACTTCAACCTCCCTGGCCACACAATAGCAGATATTAAGGTGGCCATCCTGCAGAAAAACAACTTCAGGACCAGACTTCAGAGAGAAACTGCTGAACTTCAGTTCATCTGCAAATTTGACACCATCAGCTCAGGATTAAACAAAGACTGTGAATGGCTTGCCAACTACAAAACCAGTTCTCCTCCCTTGGTTTTCACACCTTAACTGCTAGAACAGGGCCTCATCCTCCCTGACTGAACTAAACTTGTTATCTCTAGCTTGCTTCTTGCTTGCATATATATACCCGCCCCTGGAAATTTCCACTACACGCATCCGACGAAGTGGGTATTCACCCACGAAAGCTCGTGCTCCAAAACGTCTGTTAGTATATAAGATGCCACAGGATTCTTTGCTGCTTTTACAGATCCAGACTAACACAGCTACCCCTCTGATATTTTACACCCCTGAGCAACATAACTTACATTGACTTAAGCGGTAGTATAGATAAGCCCTCAGATACCACAGAATATGCTCTGAGGAGGAAGTCTGGGATATACACCTTAACACTCTTAAAACCAGTGGTGTTGGAACAATTTTTATAGTGAGGATGCTGAAGGCAGAAACCATGTATTTTGGTTGTTATTACTACTTTGAGCCAGGGGTACAGCAGCGTCCCCAACATCCTTAGTTCCAGCATCGATGCTTAAAACTGCCTTCACCGAACAAGGATACTCCACTAGAGAAATAGATTGCATAATAGAACATGCCACCCAAATACCCTGAGAGAATCTTCTTCAATACAAAAATAAAGCCTCTCCAACAGCACACTCCTAGTTGTCACCTACCACTCCACACTGGGACCCATAAGGGGTATCATCAAACAACTATAACCCATAGTTGATGGGGACCCCATCCAGAAAGAAAGCTTTCCTGAACACCTCTTCTGTCCTTCAAACAACCCACCAACCTCTCCAAGTTTTTCATCAAAAGAGAGCTCCCCACAGATCAAGGGACAGGGCTGGCTCCAGGCCCCAGCACGCCAAGCGGGAGGTCCACCGGAGCCGCGGGACCGGCTAGTGGCAGAGCGCCCCCTGTGGCGTGCCGCCTTGCTTGGGGCGGCAAAATGTCTAGAGCCAGCCCTGCCAGGGGACACTAACTCAAAGCGGAACCAACTCTGCCAGAAGAACAGATGCAAAACCTGAAGACTTATCTCCATGGCTACAATGAACAGCACCCCCCACAACACATCTTTCGAGATCCATGGATCCTACACATGCCTATCACAGCATGTGGTATACCTCAACCAGTGCACTAAATGCCCCAACAATCCAGACAATCATACGCTCTCAAATGAACTCACACAGTAAAATGATAAAAGACCAAAACACCCTATCACCTATGGGTAAACGCTTTTCACAAAGCGATCCCTCTATAAATGACCTATCAGTCCTCATCTTCAGAGGAAACCTGCACAACATTTTCAAAAGATGGGCCTTAAATTCACAAATCTGCTAGACACCAAAGATCATGGACTGAACAAAGAGACTGGATTTATGGCCTCTTGCAACAGTCTATATTAACCCTCTAACCCCCTTTTTTGTCCTATGACTGCAGAGGTCACTCTACCTTGAATGGTACCTTACAATATGTGCTAAATATTTGTGCTAACCAATCTGTTCCACCTTGCATTTTGCTATGAGACTGTTTTTTTCCCTTCCCAGACCTGAAGAAGAGTTCTGTGTAAGCTCAAAAGCTTTTCTCTCTCACCAACAGAAGTTGGTCCAATGAAAGATATTACCTCACCCGCCTTGTTTCTCTAACCAAAATACAGTAATTAAAAAAAAAATTCTTTGCATTTCCCTGCACCTGCCATTTCTATTTAATATAGGCAAACATACTTTGCATGTGTTACCTTCCCTTAGATGAAATCAGTCTTTTTTAACTGTACGTGGTGCTAAACATTTTCTACATCTACAGATAATATAGTTTGACATTGCTTATATTATGTATTTTCTTCAGTTCTGAGTTATACAAATAATTTATTTTTTTGTTTAATTTTCAAATCTTTGTGTGCTTTAGACACAGTGTTTCTAAATATATCACAGACTTGGTATAAATATAATCTATGATACCATAGCAATAACAGATCATTCACTTTTCTATTTATCCTTTCCCTTTAGAAAAAGACAAACGTGCCAAATACCACATTGTGCAGTTATGGACATTTTGGGTGACATCCTCATCACCACTCCAGCCCCTTTACTCTGTGTAACAGCCATCTAAAAGCCCTAAATCTGGCCAGAGAAGGATTACTATGGTGCAGGCATGGTGGAAGTCAACCATTAGGCTGTCTGCTGAAGACCCCTTTATAAGTCCAGCTATAGGAAGCATGCTGGGGTGGAGCTGAGTACAGCAAGGGGACTGTAGGGGCAAGCCTGTAGCATGCAACACTGCAGGGATTCCAAGAATTGCTGTTACCCATAGGGAAAGCCCAACGAGGCTGCCATAACTTAGCCAGGTCTCCAAAGCTGTTTAAATTTTGCCAGGTACTTCTCCAGACTAGAACTGGGGAAATGGGAGAGAAGCAAAGCCCCCATTTATCCTGTTCTTTGGGTTCTGTGCTGCACCTTTAAGCCTCCACTTCTTCTGGTCTATGAGTTCTGTGCTGCATCTCTAAGAAGCACAACACAGAATCTCACTGTTCATTACAGAAATTAATTTCTGTGGAAGAAAATTTTGACCATTTATTTTAATGCATAGTACATCACCACAGTTAAATACCATTTGAGTTTAGGGCAATGATGCAAATAGTGTACATTTTGTTGTTACACAATTGATTTTTGGTAGAAAAATCTTATTGGCCTGTGCACATATATGTAACATACATACACAGGTAGAGTAGAGTTTTCAAGTGCACTGAAAATTGGATACATTCTGCTCCCACTGAAGTCAGTGATAAAACACTCTTTGGCTTCAATGTGAGCAGAGCTAGACCAATGCTGAATGATTTTAAACATCCCACTCATAATGTAAATCTATTGCACATCTTCACATGTCTTTGTACTAGGTTAAACAATCAGATCACATTTAGTTGCAACAATATTGAAACACATTATGTACTGGAAGCTTTTACCAATGCGTGGCTTTTGTTTAAATCATAAACTTGGTTTGGTCTTTCTAAATACTGCAAATGTGTATTAAAAAAAAATGAAGGTAGTAGATAAATATCTTGAATGCCAGAATCTGTTTAGAAAGACATGAAGCAACACAGAGTTAATGAGGTAGATTAATTCAGTTTGTAGAACTCAAACTCTTTAGATACCAAAGGATTGGTCAGTACGCTTCCAGTAACTACAAACTATACTTAGGGTTGCCAGGCGTCCGGTTTTTGGCTGGAATGCCCGATTGAAATGGGACCCTGGAGGCTCTGGTCAGCACCGTTGACTGAGCTGTTAAAAGTCCAATCAGTGGCGCAGCAGGGCTAAGGTAGGCTCCCTGCCCACCCTGGCTCCACACAGCTGCTGGAAGTGACCAGCATGTCCCCCTGGCTCCTAGGTTCAGGGGAGATCAGGGAAGCTTTATGCACTGCCCCTGCCCTAAGCACCCACTCCGCAGCTCCCACTGGCCAAGAACTGGAGCCAATGGGAGCTGTGGGGGCAGTGCCTGCAGGCACGGACAGCATGCACTGTGCAGAGCCTCCTGGCCGCACCGCCACATAGGAGCCGGGCAGCCTGCCTTAGCCCTGTTGTGCTGCTGACTGGGAGCTGCCTGAGCTAAGCGCTGCCTAGCCGAAGCCCACACCTCAAACATCCTCCTGCACCCCAACCTCCTGCCCCAGCCCTGAGCCCCCTCCTGGAGCCCATACCCCACACTGCACCCCAACCCCCTGCCCCAGCCTCGAGTCTACTTCTGCACTCCAAACCCCTTAGACCCAGCCCAGAGCTCTCTCCTACACCCCAAACACTTCATTCCTGGACCACCCGAGAGCCCACACCCCCAGGCAGAGCCTGCACCCCACCCTCCTGCCCCAGCCCTGTGAAAGTGAGCAAGAGTGGGGAAGAGCGAGCAGTGGAGGGAGGGGGGATGGAGTGAGTGGGGAGCAGGACCTCAAAAAGGGAAGGGGCAGAGGTGGGACAAGGGTGTTCTGTTTTGTGCAGTTAGAAAGTTGGCAACCCTAACCATACTGCAGATATCAGAAGCACTGGAACAACTTGTGTTTTCTCATTAGGAACTACAAAGTGTTCAGGGTGAATGGAAAAGATGTCTTTTTTAAGGTAGGATGGCAACATTTGAATTAAATTAGAGCTAAAACAATGGAAGGTAGGCCGTCAAATGGTCCTGTTAACAAAATAACATTACATTAGTGTAAACATTTTGTTTACATTAAAACTGATTTTTGTGTTGTGGGGGGTAAAGAAATTATAATATGAATCACTGGCAGTGTTACACATTGGAGAGTTTCAGAGTAGCAGCCGTGTTAGTCTGTATCCGCAAAAAGAACAGGAGTACTTGTGGCACCTTAGAGGCTACAGCTCACTTCTTCGGATGCATAGAATGGATAGTGTGTTCCATTCTATGCATCCGAATAAGTCAGCTGTAGCCCATGAAAGCTTATGCTGAAATAAATTTGTTAGTCTCTAAGGTGCCACAAGTACTCCTGTTCTTTTTACATCGGACAGTGCACTGTTTCACACCTCAAATTAAAGCTGGTCAGAAAATTAGTTTGCAAGGGGTTCCCCACAATGGAAAATTTCTACATTTCATCCCAAAAAAACTGAAAAATTCTTGGTTTTCATTCTTTTAATTTTTTTTTTAAGAAAAGTGACTTTTTTGGTTTAAAAAACATTTCATTTAGTGAAGAAAGTGTTCATTAAAAATAATTGAGAACATTTGTTTAAAGTTGCTATCCTTGTTTTTATCACATTCTCTGTAGTTAAACTGAAAACAATGATTTATATTTTCTCCCATGAGTTGTCTGCAAAGTATGAAATAGAAATTAAGACACCAAAAAACAAAACAACTTTTTATCCTTAGGAGAAAATATTTTCAAAAGCTTGGCATGCTACTTTGACCAGATCTAGAGTCCCTGAAATTAGACAGAGGGCCATATTAAGAAGATTCTCCTTGGGAACAGTTTCCCTTATGTATCCCACTGTTCTTTGCTTACCAGAGAGTTTTCTTCTTTGCTTTCAGTTTAAATTAAGATACAGTTTTGATCCTAAAAAAACAAATGCAAAGGTGAACTTTTATACTTTTTTCCCCTGGGGTTTATGGGAATCCCTATTAGCTTCCTACTATAAGACATAGTCTTTTGCTGTTGTCCTTGGTTCCATTTAGCCTAAAACCTGAGCTCTCACAGGCAGTGGTTGGAGATGAAATCCAGACCCTACTGATGTCAATGGGAATTTTGTGATCTTAGAAGGATAGTGCAGGTCAAATGGGTCCTCTTAAATAAATTGCAGTCTTGCTCATTTTTCACTATGACTTATGATAAAAATGCTATATAACAGTATTAAAGATTATAGGATATTAGTGCTGTAGTCATGTTGGTCCAAGAATATTGGAGAGACAAGATGGGTGAGGTGGTAATTTTATTGGACCAACTTCTACTGGTGAGGGAGCTTTTGAGCTTACACACAGCTCTTTTTCAGGTCTGGGAAATGTACTCAGAGTGTCAGCTCATCACAGCATTTACAACAGCAGGTACCTTAATGGTTTTAGGACATGTTTCATTCTAAACAGATGTGAAAATAACATGTGTGACTAATAAACAGAATAAGGATTTGAAATTTATCTGCACTTGACAGAATGGCCTTGTGATGTCACACCCCATATGCTTTATGGAAATATCCTTATGAATATGACATAACTGGAATATGCTTTATGCTAAATACCCCTTGTATGGTATCATTACAAAGTCTATAGTCTACTGAGTGTGTTCATTCTATTTGTATGCATGTATCATTTTTGTATCTGAAGCTAGAAATATAAAGTGTAACTCTTGAGGTCCTATTGTAATTATGCAAAATGTGGGCCATTAATGGTGGTTTATAATCTTCATGGCTGTCATTGACTAGGACAATTGGTTGTAGATGGTTTATTTACCTGCAAGCCTTCATGTGTAGGTGTGGGCCAGCCTGCGGGTAATGAAGAATGGGGTCTCACAGGACATGTGACCATGTCATATGATGCTAGGATTCATATTAAATCTGGTACTTTTCCATTTAGAAGGAGGGGTGGAGACCCACAGAGACAAAAGATTCCCACCTTGGGCCAAACCTATAAAAGGAAGTGGAACAGAACAACTGGGACTGCAGCCATGAGAACAACCCTGCTCTTCACCTAAGATGTCTGCTGGAACTAACAAGGACTGTACCGGGGGAAAGGATTGGGCCTGGACTAAGAAGGTGTCTAGTCTGTGAAAGAATCTTATTGGAACATCTCTGAGAGTGAGGTTTACCTGTATTCAGTTTCTTAATGTATTAGGCATAGACTTGTGTGTTTTTGCTTTACTTTGCTTGGTGACTTAATTTGTTCTGTCTGTTATTACTTGAAACCACTTAAATCCTACTTTTTATACTTAATAAAATCATTTTTGTTTATTAATGAACCCAGAGTAAGTGATTAATACCTGGGGGAGCAAAGAGCTGTGTATATCTCTCTATAGGTGTTATAGAGGGTGGAAAATTTGTGTGTTTACCCTGTAAAAGCTTTATACAGAGTAAAATGGATTTATTTGGAGTTTGGATCCCATTGGGAGCTGGGTGTCTGGGTGCTAGAGACAGGTGACCTGGTGAGCTGTTTTTGGTTAAAGTCTGCAGCTTTGGGGGTGTGGACTAGACCTGGGTCTGTGTTGCAGCAGGCTAGTGTGTGTCACTCAACAAGGCAGGGTATTGGAGTCCCAGGCTAGCAGGGAAAACAGGCTCAGAGGTAATTTCAGCAGGTCAGGTGACAGTCCCAATGGGGTCTCTGTGACCAAACCCGTCACAGGCCTCATTATTTGAGGCTACACTTTTCATGAGTTGTAAGCATTTATAGCACAAATGAGAATACTACTTCATCTCATAAATTCCAGTCTCCTGGAGACAGCAATAGCATCCTGATTTAATATGGATCACAGTGTCCAATATAAAGAACAGGATGACCTGTTTTATGCACATACAGTACCAATACACACATTCATTCAATGTAGCTCCTAATAGGTTACACAACGAATGCCATCAACTCAGTGACCGAACATCGCTCAGCCATCTCCCAGGCATCAGAACAGCAATGTGACAAATCCTAAAGTTCCTCCTCAGGGCCATACAATGTGTCACATAGGCCCTGGAATAAGAATCCTGCAACTTAATGTTGAAGGACTATCGAGGGCAAAATGTGAGTACCTTGGAAACTTGCTGAAGACTTACAACATCAATATCCTCATGTTGCAAGAGACCCATGTTAGCTAGGCGCTACTGTATCTATGGATACAACCTAACAACTAGCCATTATCATCCTAAATCTGACTTGGCAGTATACATCAATGACACCATCACAGATTTTAATATTATTCCACCAACCAAAGAGGAGGACACATTTACCACAACTATCAAAGTACTGAGGCTCCACGTTACCAACATCTATAAAGTCCCTAGCACAAGATGGCCAAAACCAGCACTACCCAGCACTCCTATTCCATGCTTCTATGCAGGTGATTTTAATAGTCACCACACTATGTGGGGCTATAAAACAAATGAAACTATGGTGAATATCTTTTGGACTGGATTTCAACACAAGACTAACTAATCTATAAACTAAAACAACGATCAACATTCCATTCAAGCCACTGGCAACATGAATACAATCCAGACCTAACATTCGTGTCTAAAGACCAAAGTGGTAACACTCATTGTAACTCGTAAAGTACTATCAGAATTTCCAAACAGCCACCACAGGCCTATAATGATCTATGTAGGCATCAAAATTCCTGTGTTCTTTCTGAAACAGGTACTACAGTGGAATTTTGCTAAAACTGATTAGAATACCTACAAACAAACTATTGAGAAAACTGTTCATACAGTTCCTGAAAGTAACAGGAAAGAAGAACATTCCCTGAGGCTTCCGGAAAAAGTACACTCCCTACTCAACGAGAGAGATGCAGGAGTTACTCCAGCAATGCAATCAGACCAGGAGTTCTCATTCTGCACAAACCATGCTATACTACCTTGACAGAGCAAAACACCAGCGCTGGCTTGACTGCATGCAAAACCTTGATTTTACACATTCAAGTCGTCAAGCCTGGACACTGCTGCAACATATTGGGGCCGCTAATCCCACAGAGTACAGGCCACCAGAAATCCAGCCAAACTCAATAGCCTCCAAACTGGTGGAGAAAGGACCACTTGATAAACACACAAGAGGAGAAGTGTATCAAAAACTCTACCAAATACTTGCATCAATCCCTGGAGGAGAACCTCAGTGCTGACAGTGGAAGGAAGTAAAGGAAGGACTTGCCTTGCTGAAAAAAGGGAAGGCTGCAGGCCCTGATGGTATTCTGCAAGAATTCCTCCACCATTTCGGCCCCAAAGAACTCCAGTGGCTAGCAATATTGTACCCTGCTACCTTAAGGACAGTATGGATCTCTGAAATATGGTGTGAGGCAATGGTAATTGCCATTCCAAAGCCTGGGAAGCCCCCTGATGAAGCGGGAAGCTAGAAGCCAATTTCTCTACTATAAAAGCAGCAAAGAATCCTGTGGCACTTTATAGACTAACAGACGTTTTGGAGCATGAGCTATCGTGGGTGAATACCCACTTCTTCAGATGCATGTGGTGGAAATATCCAGGGGCAGGTATATATATGCTAGCAAGCAAGCTAGAGATAACGAGGTCAGTTCAATCAGGGAGGATGAGGCCCTGTTCTAGCAGTTGAGGTGTGAAAACCAAGAGAGGAGAAACTGGTTCTGTAGTTGGCAAGCCATTCACAGTCTTTGTTCAATCCTGAGCTGATGGTGTCAAATTTGCAGATGAACTGAAGCTCAGCAGTTTCTCTTTGAAGTCTGGTCCTGAAGTTTTTTTGCTGCAGGATGGCCACCTTAAGGTCTGCTATAGTGTGGCCAGGGAGATTGAAGTGCTCTCCTACAGGTTTTTGTGTATTGCCATTCCTAATGTCTGATTTGTGTCATAGACTCATAGACTCATAGATTCATAGGTCAGAAGGGACCAATCTGATCATCTAGTCTGACCTCCTGCACAAGGCAGGCCACAGAACCCCACCCATCCAATTTTATAACAACCCCTATCCCAGGACCGGGTTATTGAAATCCTCAAAAATGGTTTGAAGACCTCAAGCTGCAGGGAAACCACCAGCAAGCGACCCGTGCCCCACGCTGCAGGGGAAGGTGAAAAACCTCCAGGGCACCTGCCAATCCGCCCTGGAGGAAAATTCCTTCCCGACCCCAAATATGGCGATCAGCTAAACCCTGAGCATGTGGGCAAGAGTCACCAGCCAGCACCCAAGAAGGAATTCTCTGCAGCAACTCAGTACCCATCGCATCCAACATCTCCCCGCAGACCATTGAGCAGACCTGTCTGGTGGTAATTCAAGATCAATTGCCCAAATTAACGATCCTATCATGACATCCCCTCCATATACTTATCAAGCTTTGTCTTAAAGCCAGGAAAGTCTTTTGCCCCTACTACTTCCCTCGGAAGGCTATTCCAGAACTTCACTCCCCTAATGGTCAGAAACCTTCGTCTAATTTCAAGTCTAAACTTCCTAATATCCAGTTTATAACCATTCGTCCTCGTGTCTACATTAGTACTATACTTAAATAATTCCTCTCCCTCCCTAACGTTAACCCCCTTGATATATTTATATAGAGCGAGCATATCTCCCCTCAGCCTTCTTTTGGCCAGGCTAAACAAGCCAAGCTCTTTGAGTCTCCTTTCATAAGGCAGTTTTTTCCATTCCTCGGATCATCCTCGTAGCCCGTCTCTGAACCTGTTCCAGTTTGAATTCATCCTTCTTGAACATGGGACACCAGAACTGCACACAGTGTCCATTTATCCTTTTCCGTAGAGACTGTCCAGTTTGGCCGATGTACATAGCAGAGGGGCATTGCTGGCATATGATGGTGTATATTACATTGGTGGATGTGCAGGTGAATGAACCAGTGATTATATGGCTGATCTGGTTAGGTCCTGTGATGGTATCGCTGGTGTAGATATGTGGGCAGAGTTGGCATCGAGGTTTGTTGCATGGATTGGTTCCTGAACTAGAGTTATTATGGTGCCAGGCTTCAAAGAGAAACTGCTGAGCTTCAGTTCATCTGCAAATTTGACACCATCCAGACTAACATGGCTACCCCTCTGATTTCTCTACTATGTACAAGCTATAAACTTCTTGAACATATCATCCTCAAAAGAATATGCCCTTTTACTGAGTCAATTCTCCCTGCAGAACAGGCAGGCTTCTGGCCAAAACATAGTTGTTGTGACCAAGTTCTGGCACTCTCAACTCACATTAAGGCTGGCTATCAAAAAAAACCTAAAGACTGGTGCAGTATTTTGTGACCTGTCATCTGCATATGATACTCTATGCATTAAGGGCCTGATGCTGAAACTTGCTAAAGTTATACCTTGCTACCAAACACTTTGCCCGCTGTGGACCATGCTGAGTAACAGACGCCTACAGATGTACCTGGTTAATAAGACCAGCTGACCCCATATCATAAACAATGGGCTACCACATGGCTTTGTACATATGCCAACCCTTTTTAATATTTACATAAGTGACATGCCTCCAACTAAATCGTGAAAATTTGGATATATAAGTGATCTTGCCAAGACAATCCAAGCATCAAACCACCATGACATAGAAAAAGCTTTAATTGAAGACCTCCAAAATATGGAACAATATTTCTGGAAATGGAGGCTCAAACCAAACCCTGGAAAAAAAATAGTACAGGTCTGTCTCATCTTACAAGGGGGTTCCGTTCCGCAGTTAGCGTGTAAAGCGAAAACCACATATAGTCAAAATTACATTGAGTTGAATGGCGGGTGGAAGTGCCCGCACTACAGAAACAGTATTTAAATTGTTATTTTTCTCTTTTTTCGTGTGTTTTTGCCAACTGTGTAAAGCTGAAATCACTCATGTTAAATGTGTGTAAGATGCAACAGACCTGTAAGTGCATTTCATCTTGATAACAGGAGTGCCAAAAACACACTGAAAGTAGCTTTCTGTGGTAAAAATGTGCAACACGATCACACTCTAACATATCTTGGAGTGAAACTCAATCACACCCTCTCCCTGCATGATCATCTTGAGAAGGTACCTGCAGAGATAAAAACAAGAGCCAACATAATCCAGAAACTAGCAGGTACAACCTAGGGTGCATCAGCATCAGTGCTGCAAACATCTGCAACAGCACTTGTATATTTAGTAGCTGAATATTGTGCACCTGTATGGAGCAGATACAGCTGCACACAACTTGTGGATAGCCAGCTGAATACAGTGATGCTGTGCATCATGGGAACCCTTAAGTCAACTCTAACACCATGGCTACCTGTCCTATCTAACATCACTCCCCTGGTGATACGCTGAACTCATTCAATCAGGCTATGATCAGAAGGAGGCTTGGGTTAAACAAGACTTAAAAAATAAGAACCTTGTGCCAGATCCCACGCAGAAGGTTCCTGGGTTTGACCTTCCACAGTCACCCTGGTCAACTCTGAACCAAATTTGAACCAACCACGGTAGATGCGGATATCTAATGAACAAATGGAAAATCAAGGACTCTCCCGTGTGTGAGTGTGGTTCCCCACGACAGACCATCAAATGTATCACTACCTACTGCCCAATTTATAAAATGAAGGAGGCATTACTGCAATAAATTCTGCTATTCCTGATGTAGCCATTTGGCTCGATCAACTTCAGGTGAAATTGTAGTTGCTGTTCTACACCAGCCATATGAAAGAAGAATAGGTTAGTCATATATATATATGTATTGCATATTGTTGAAGGTGAAATTCACTCCAATATAAAGAGCTTGGATAAGCTCCTCTACATCACCATGCTCCCACTGAAATCATTTTCCAGAGTAAAACTGCACTTTGAAGTTTCAACCTCGACTTTACAAAGTTTGCCCCCCGTTGTTAATACCAGTTTAGCTTCACCAGTGTTAGCAATATTCATATACTTGTAATATTATCTATTATAATTATATAATATTGTAAATAATATATAATAATTTCCTCTAAAACCCATGTTTTACACATGACTGGAGCAAAACAAAGTCTCAATTTACTCCATTCACCTTATTTGCCCCCTGATGTGAGGATGCCCTCATGCTGTGAAAAGCAGGGATGGAAATTTATCTCCATATCCCACACAGTTGAAATTCACTGCTAAATGCCTTCTCAGATGAAGATGGAGAGTCGATCAATAGAGTCCATCTGTTTGGTGAGCCACCACTTTGGTGTTCTCACAGTTGTAAAGTGCAGCTGCCAGCAATTGGGACTTCAGGGACCATGTTTTCTCCAGTTATATAATATATTCCATTCCCTCTTTGCCTCATGGTGGTGATCAAAGGAAGGTTCTATGCATTTTGGAGAACTAGCTGAACTCAGTTAAGTAATGAAAGCAATCTTGTTGGAGACACTTGGAGCATCAATTCTCATTGATGCTATAAATCTTAGAAATAAGTAAGGATGTTTTATCATAACTAGAACCACGATTCCTGATAAAGGACATGGTAAGCTTATCAGTCACACACAGCATGTTGGGCTGTGATCCATTAGAAGTCTCTCACACAAAGCAGAATTAGGTTGGATGGGGGATCTCCAAGGAATTTGAAGGCATGCAGGAGGTGGTGATAGTGATTCAATAGGTGGCATTCTCCCCTCTTAGTCAACGTCTCAATATGATGCCAGGAGTCATGCTGCCGGAGGTGCCATCTTTCAAGTGAAAATAAAACTCAGATCTTGACCACCTGTGGTCATTAGCAATTCCATGGTAATTTTATTAATATCAGGGATGTTAACCTTAGTGTTCTACACACAGAATAGCTTGGGTAAATACAATTTACCTACATAAACTCCCTTTTGTGTTTCAACTGGGTATAATATTCCTTTCTTCCTATTTTCAAAAAGGTGGGTAATATTTCTGAATGTTGTAAAAAAACCTTCTGTATTCCATCCAGAAATGGTTGCATTTAGTGGTACAGAATGTGAAAAGATTTCTAACTATCCATTGCCTATCCATGAGGATATTAATGTGACAAAGTTCCTCCTCTACCTTGGTGGGTCCTGTAAAAGTAGCAAAGAATCCTGTGGCACCTTATAGACTAACAGACGTTTTGGAGCATGAGCTTTCGTGGGTGAATGCATGCATCTGAAAAAGTGGGTATTCACCCACGAAAGCTCATGCTCCAAAACGTCTGTTAGTCTATAAGGTGCCACAGGATTTTTGCTGCTTTTATAGATCCAGACTAACATGGCTACCCCTCTGATACTTGGTGGGTCCTGCGCTTATTGGCAGATTTTCTCACCTCAGTGATCTTCCCCACAGTCTGAATCAACTCCTCCTGTGTCTGATCAGGAGTTGGGAGGAACCTGGCCTACCCTCTATTCCGGGTTCCAGCCCAGGGCCCTGTGGATTGCAGCTGTCTATAGTGCCTCTTGTAATAGCTACAACTCCCTGGGCTACTTCCCCATGGCCTCCTCCAAACACCTTCTTTATCCTCACCACAGGACCCTCCTCCTGGTGTCTGATAACACTTGTACTCCTTAGTCCTCCAGCAGCACACCCTCTCACTCTCAGCTCCTTGCGCCTCTTGCTCCCAGCTCCTCACACGCACTTCCTCGCCTGACTGGAGTGAGCTCCTTTTTAAATGCAGGTGCCCTGATTAGCCTGCCTTGATTGGCTGCAGGTGTTCTAATCAGCCTGTCTGCCTTAATTGGTTCTAGCAGGTTCCTGATTACTCTAGTACAGCCCCTGCTCTGGTCACTCAGGAAACAGAAGCCTGTTTCTCCTGAGGCCAGTAGCAGATCTCCCTTCTACCGCTCTGCTGTAGAGGAAGGAGGGAGAGGGCTGCTGCTGCTGTTCCTGCTGGGCACTGGGCCCTCGCTGCTGCTGCTGTTGTTCCTGCTCCTGCTGCTCCACTGGCTGGGCTAGACACCACCACCCACCCCTCTCTCTGCTATCTGCTTACTGACTGGCTGGTAGGTTCCCCTCCCCCTCGGTTGCTGCTGTTACTCCACCTACAGCCTTTGAGTGGGGGGCTGCTGGCCTGCTTCCCAGAGGGGGGGGGGGAGTAAGGGACCCCGGCTCCTGTTGCTGAGGACACCATCTGAGCAGGGTCCCTCCTGCCTGGACACCAGACCACCACCACCTGGAGCTGCTGGGGCTACTGTGGCTGCTGCTAGGGAGCTGTTGGTGCCCGGAGGAGGAGAAGAAGGAGAAGGGGACCACCTGCTGCTGGGAGACCAAGTGAAGACCACTGTGGAGGGAGCTTTTCTGAACTGAGTCTTTTTCGGACTGTGCTCTTGTGGTGGGGGTTTGGACTGTGTTTGCTGGGGCACCGGGAGTGTGGCGTGGAGCCTGCCCCTGGTCCATCTGTGTTTCCTTTCGCCCCCATCACCATTGGTGCCCCCTCCACCACCTCCACTGGCTGTTTTCCTTCTGCTTCGGCTTCCTGCCTTTGGGACTGAGCTGCTCGCCTGGCTCTCCACGCCCGCTTCCATCATTTGGGCCTGCAGCAGCAGCAGCCAAGCATTAACTTTTTTGGCACAAGTGCCCATGAGCGTACCCCCCCCCCGCACCCTGGGCTGACCCCTTCCTTTGCCACATTTGTCCACCCTGCCTATTTCCCTCTGCAACCCTGATAGTTCTGCCCCAGCCCTGCAGCTGTCCCCGTGGTCCCTCTACCCCATTCCCAGCTTGCCCTTTTCCCCCCCACCCTGTGATCCCCCAGTCCTGATTGGTCCCTCCCCTCGAGTGCCCATGCCCCCTCCCATGCACTTGTGCCCTTCCCCATTTGGTTTCCCCTTGTTCACTGCACCCCCTCTCTGCCGTTGTCCCCCCTGATCTCCTAGTGCAACTAGAGGAGCCGGAACTCCCCTCTGCGTCGGTGCCCTGAAACCCTCCCACTCCTAGGTCCTTGGTTGCTCTCCACGCCCCTTTAGCCTTCCCTTTCTGGTGCCCTCCTCCCCTGCCTGCACCCTAGCGGGGGAAGTGGTTGCCTCCTCTCCTTCCCCTCCCCTTGCTGTTTGTCCCCCTTCCCGCTCTCGTTATGGCGGGGGATGCGGCGGGGGAGACCCCTCGTGATGTTCCCACCACCCCTCCTCCACCTGCCCCCGTGTCCACTGCCCAAGCCTCTACCTCAGCCGCTGCTGCCGATCCACCTACCACCGTCCCTGCTGGGGCACTGGCAGCGGCGAGTACTGGGGAGACCTCCGCTGCTGCCACGTCCCTCGCCCCTTTTGATTCGGGGGGAGTCCCCCCTAGCTGGTGGGAAGGGTCGGGGTGGGAAGAAGGGTAAGGGCCCTGCTAGAAAGGCCAGGCCCTCCATGGCGGAGACTGCCCCCATTGCTGCAGCCACACTACCGGCTGCGGCATCCCTCCCCGCTATTCCCTCCACCAGCTCTGCAGGGGTCCCTCCCCAGGGCGTACGCCCAGGTGGCGGCGGCCCCACCTGCCGCCGCTCCACCGACCACCGCTTCCGCTACCATCTACAGCAGCCAGGGCCCCTTTCCCACTTTGACCAGGAAGCACCAATAAATCTCCAAACATGGACGGGCTGACCATGGAGTTCTACCTCGTGTTCTGGGACATCCTCGGCCCGGACCTGGTCACTGTCTGGGCCGAGTCTTTGCAGAGCGGGGTCCTCCCTCTCTCTTGCAGGCGAGCGGTGCTCGCCTTATTGCTGAAGAGAGGGGACCTCCGCGACTTATGGAATTGGCGTCCCATCTCACTCCTCAGCACGGACTACAAAATCGTTGCGAAGGCCATCTCGATGTGGCTAGGGTCCGTGCTGGCGGACGTGGTCCATCCAGACCAGACCTACACCATCCCGGGCCTCACGATCTTTGATTACTTGTATCTGGTCCAGGACCTTCTGGAATTAGAGTGTAGGGATGGTCTGTCGTTCACCCTCTTGTCCCTGGATCAGGAGAAGGCATTCAACAGGGTGGATCACGGGTATCTCCTGAGCACTCTGCGAGCGTTCGGCTTCGGACCCCAGTTTGTGGGTTTTCTCCGGGTGCTGTACGCTTCTCCGGAGTGTCTGGTCAGGCTCAACTGGATCTGACCGAGCCGGTCAGCTTCGGGTGGGGAGTGCGGCAGGGGTGCCCCCTCTCGGGCCAGCAGTATGCTCTGGCAATTGAGCCCTTCCTCTGTCTCCTCCGCAAGAGGTTGACAGGGTCAGTGCTTCGGGAGATGGAGCTGCGGCTGGTCCTGTCGGCGTACGCTGACGATGTGCTCCTCGTGGTCCAGAACCCGGGTGACTTGGTGCGGGTGGAGGCTTGCCAGGCTGTGTACTCGGCGGCCTCCTCCGCCCGGGTCAACTGGGTCAAGAGCTCTGGCCTGGTGGTCGGGGACGAGTGGCAGGTGAGCTCCCTCCCACCCACGCTTCAGGCCATCCGGTGGAGCGCAGGTCCACTGCTCTATCTCGGCATTTACCTTTCTGCCACGCATCCGTCTCTGCCGGAGAACTGGCACGGTTTGGAGGTCAGGGTGACGGAGCGGCTCCAGAAATGGACAGGACTACTCCGGTGCCTCTCCCTTCGGGGAAGGGCACTGGTGCTTAATCAACTGGTCCTGTCCATGCTCTGGTACCGGCTCAACACCCTGGTCCCAACCCCGGATTAACTGGCCAACCTCCGGATGGCGATTCTGGAGTTCTTTTGGCCAGGGATGCACTGGGTCTCTGCAGGGGTTCTCTACCTGCCCCGGAGGAGGGAGGGCAGGGCCTGAAGTGCCTATGCACTCAGGTCCATGTCTTCCACCTCCAGACCCTGCAGAGGCTCCTGTATGGTGCAGGTAGTCCGGCGTGGAGCGTATTGGCACACGTCTTCCTCCGCCACTTCCAAGGGCTCCGATACGACCGGCAGCTCTTTTACCTCCATCCAAGAGGTCTTCCGCGAGACCTCTCCGGGCTGCCGATCTTCTACCAAGACCTCCTCCAGACCTGGAAGCTCTTTTCAACGACCATGTCCGTGGCGGCCACCGTGGGGGTTGACCTCCTCGTGGAGCCCCTGCTACACAATCCCCAGTTTCGTGTGCAGGTGGCGGAGTCCCCCGCAATGCGCCAGAGGCTGGTCTTGGCGGGAGTCACCAGGCTCGAAGACCTCCTGGGCTACAACCGGGAAGACTGGCTGGATCCCCTGATGCTCGCTCAGCACATGGGGCTCTCCAGACCTCGTACTCCCCAGCGCGTACTTCAGGAGGTGAAGGCCGCTTTAGTGCCTGCTGCTCGGGCTTACCTCGACCGGGTCCTGCGAGAAGGCACGCTCCGCCCACCCTCCACCCCAGGCCCCGTGGACATTTTTATCGGGCCCCTGCCCTGTGGACCCAATCGGCCCCCCTCACCCTTTCACTGCCAGTCGACTGCACGATCTGCAGCTGGTTCTGTTCCAGACCTCGCCACGGAAACATCTGTACACACTTGTGCTCCACACCCTTCACTACCTCACCCTCGCGTCCCACCCCAATACCAATTGGTGGGATCTCCTGCCACCTCTCGAGGGTGAGAAGCCCCGGTGAGCCAGCTTGTACTCTGCCCTGGTCCCGAAGCCCGCCAGGGATGTCAGTTGGTGGCTCCTTCATGGGGCCGTGAGCATGGGAGTGTACTTGGCGCAGTTCACCCCGTCCCTAGCACCTGTCCTTTCTGTGGCAAGAAGGAGACCTTGGCGCACATTTATTTGGAGTGCGCCAGGTTGCAGCCCCTGTTCCAGCTCCTCTTGAATATCTTATTGCGTTTTTGGTTGCACTTTTCCCCTCACCTTTTTATCTACACACTCCCCATCCGTGGCCCCACGAAGTTGCAGGATCTCCTTATCAACCTCCTCTTAGCCCTGGCCAAACTAGCCATCTACAACACCAGGGAGAGGAGGTTGGCCGACGGGATTTCCTGCGACTGTAGGGCCTATTTCCATTCCTCCGTCTGTTCACACATCCGGGCAGAGTTCCTCTGGGCAGCGTCCACTGGCTCCCTTGACGCCTTCAAGGAGCAGTGGACATTGTCTGGGTTACTCTGCTTGGTGTCCCCATCAGGTTCCCTTAGTTTAGCCCTATGACCTCACTCCCGATCCTGTTTTTTCATTAGTTGTCCCACGTAATTAGTTGGTGTCTCAGACCTGTGGGTCCTCCCCTTAGGCTGGGGGGAGGTCCTTTAGAAGTGGGCGGGCTTTGCCTGCCCCCCCCCCCGGATACCAATAGAACCAGACTCCTGTACCCCACTGGTCTGGGTCTGTCACATTAATTAATGTTTGTGAAACTGCTCTGAGATCCTTGGAGGACAGACACTGCAGATATTAGTTGTATAGCTTGTACATTTTATTGTATTTCACTAGACCTGGTCGGAAAATAAATCATTGACAATATGAAAATTTTTGACCATTTCTACATTTTAAAACAGTCGGGCTTGTTGAAATTTTAAACTTACCATAAATTTTCATGAAAATTTCAACCAAAAAAAGAGGACCATAAAAATGTTTGATTTTCCCCCCTCTGTTTTTTGACCAGTTCTAATCAACAGAAATATACCATACTAAATCATAATTTAACTGGAACATCATACTGAACTGTCTGACATTAGTTAGGTTGGTGACTACGTATGACTATTGAGACCTCTGACTACTTATTTATGGACGTGTACCTTTTCTTATGTTAACCTTCCGCTCTCACCTTAATCTGTTTGTTCATACATTGCCTATTCTGTAAATCCTAAACGGTGAGCTTTCTGGGACATGGACACAAAGGAATGTGTTTATAAACTTACAGAGCCATCTCTCCTACAATGTGTAGTTAAATGGCTACTTTTATATCTGCTCTTGAGGCTTTCATATAGATGTGAAAGTTTTATTCCCATTTCTTCCAATTCTTATCAAGATTACCAAGTTAAGATATGGAGATGGCTTGCGACCCTCTATGTTCAGTTTGGTGTTCTCGAGGCGGGTATGGGTAAGACTATTTTCTAGTTTATAGACTCATAGACTCTAGGACTGGAAGGGACCTCGAGAGGTCATCGAGTCCAGTCCCCTGCCCTCATGGCAGGACCAAATACTGTCTAGACCATCCCTGATAGACATTTATCTAACCTACTCTTAAATATCTCCAGAGATGGAGATTCCACAACTTCCCTAGGCAATGCTTTACTTTTGTGTACTCACTGTATTTTAATATTCTAACTTGTGTTTGCTTCCTGGCGGTCTGTTGATTGCTGTTTCTTGTCTGTGTGCCCCATTTACTGATGCAACGTGTGAGTTTTGTGAATTCACAAAAGCAGTCACTTCTTGCTTTATGCAGAATGTGGCCACTTCTGACACTATGTCATGCTTTCTAGCATGGTCAGGAAGCCAAGAGTATCTTCTTGTGAGTACGCTGCAGCCTCTGTACTCCAGGAACTCAGAGTGAAACCAGGGATATAATGTTTAAACCACATCTCTCTATTAAATATATAACAAGATGGCATTCTGAATAAACAGACCCTCAGTGTGCCTGCATCTATCATGTCAGAAACCCCTCATAATGGGAAGCTCTCTGGTCATTACACATGGCTAATATTGAGGAGATGATACCACAGTATATTAAACTCATCTTCCAATATTTTTATCTGATTTTCTCTCCTCTGTACAAGTACTCTCCAGATTCCTTATCTCGATAAAATCAAATCCTTCCCTAGACTCCACCTGCTAGTCCATCTACTGTCCTAAATTTCTTCCTCTCTGTCTCCAGAGCCCTTTAATTTGTTGTCTATCCCTGCCAGCTTGACTGAGGCTTGATTTGCATGCATAGTTGTATGGATAAAAAGTGTAATTTTTTTAATAGCAATTAGGTTAAATTGTTGCAACTTTGTATGCAGATTCTTTCATATTGGTTTAAATGAGATTATATGGGTTTTGATTGTGACTGTCCACACACAAAAATTGAACCGGTTTTATTAAACAGATATAAATTAAACAACTGCTGCTGCTGTGTGTAGCCAAACTGTTACTCTCTACTAACTCTCCCCTTGATCACCTCCAACCTGGCGTCTTTCATATCTTCATATTCCAGTCAGTGTATGCAGTCATGCATCGTGTGCCCTGCATGCCTGACTGGCTGCACTTTGTTTAACTGGCAGCCCGCAGGCTGAGTCCAGCCTGTGGGATGATTCCATCTGACCCCAAAGGAGGATTTGCACACCGTGACTTCACGCGTGCTGTATGTAGGCCTGCCAACCCTCCAAGATTGTCCTGGAGTCTCTAGGAATTATAGATTAATCTTTCATGAAAGATTATGTCATGTGATGAAACCTCCAGGAATAGGTCCAACCAAAACTGGCAACCTTAACTATATATGCAAGGTAATACTGCATGAAGGATGCCATTTTTGGACTGCCTAAGGCATGTGAGTTGTGGTATGCCTTACTAAAACTGTCGTGGCACACCACTGATTCCAGTTGTTTATCTTCTTATTGAAGGCACTGCTCCTTCCCCGAGGGGTCAGTCCTGGGGTCGGTTTTGTTCAACATCTTCATTAATTATCTGGATGATGGGATGGATTGCACCCTCAGCAAATTAGCGGATGACACTAAACTGGGGGGAGAGGTAGATACGCTGGAGGGTAGGGATAGGGTTCAGAGTGGCCTAGACAAATTTGAGGACTGGGCCAAAAGAAATCTGATGAGGTTCAACAAGGACATATGCAGAGTCCTGCATTTAGGACAGAAGAATCTGATGCCCTGCTGCAGGCTAGGGACTGACTGGCTAAGCAGCAGTTTTGCAGAAAAGGACCTGAGGATTACAGTGGACTAGAAGCTGGTTATGAGTCAACAGTGTGCCCTGGTTGCCAAGAAGGCTAACAGCATATTGGGCTGCATTAGTAGGAGCATTGCCGGCAGATAGAGGGAAGTGATTATTCCCCTCTATTCATCACTAGTGAAGCCACATCTGGAGTATTGCGCCCAGTTTTGGGCCCCCCACCACAGAAAGGATGTGGACAAATTGGATAGAGTCCAGCAGAGGGCAATGAAAATTATTAGTGGGCTGAGACTATATATGACTTATAAGGAGAGGCTGAGGGAACTGGGCTTATTTAGCCTGCAGAAGAGAAGAGTGAGGGGGGACTTGATAGCAGCCTTCAGCTAGCTCAAGGGGGGTTCCAAAGAGGATGGATCTAGACTGTTCTCAGTGGTGGCAGATGTCAGAACACAGAGCAATGGTCTTAAGTTGCAGTGAGGGAGGTCTAGGTTGGATATTAGGAAAAGCTATTTCACTAGGACGGTGGTGAAGCACTGGAATGGGTTACTTAGGGTAGTGGTGGAATCTCCTTCCTTAGACGTATTTAAGGCCTGGTTTCACAAAGCCCTGGCTGGGATGATTTAGTGGGGTTGGTCCTGCTGTAAGCAGATGGTTGGACTAGATTACCTCCTGAGGTCTCTTCCAACTCTAATCTTCTATGATTCTATGATCTGTAGAATGTTCTCTGTTGATTGTTCTTTTTGGGGAACAATTTGTACACGCTGACCGTTTCTATTGAACTCTCAACTGTCAGTCTCAATCATGTATGATCTGGGTGCTGAATTCTTTTTCTTTTTGACAGCTGGAGTTGTCCATCCTTTTTCTCCTTCCAAATTCACACTAATACACCCAGCAGGTTCCAGACCCAAGAGTTCTTTAACTGACCTCTGTTGTAAAAGTGTTCATAAGCTCTTCTAGCCTTTTTATCCCATTTGGCTACTTCCTTCATTTCTGGCCACTTCAGAGAGAGATTTTTCTCCCATAGTTAGAACAATAGTTCTGAGTTGTCTTCCCAGTTGTGCTGGGCTGTAGCTATATCCAGTAGCTGCTATTGGTGTTGATCTGCAACTCAGAAGAGCAAAGAATGGATTTTCTTGGCTATCAGTACAGTTCTCTCAACCTCTCCATTCACTTGTGGGTAATGTGAGCTGTTAGTAATAGCAACTGCCTTTAATCATGAGTCCATTTCACCTGTTTAATTGTCCATGCACTGCAAAGTGGTCTCTTGTCACTTCGTTAGTGTCCTTTAGATTCTTGGGCCGGCCGAACCTAATGTAATCTAGAACCTCTTGACGTTGCATATCTGTTGAGGTTGCTTTTTGTAGCTGATGTAGTCTCTTTTTTTTTTTTCCTGAAACTGGTCTGTCTGCATCCACATATGCCTTTACATCATCTTCAAGCTTATGAGTAGTTGAGTGTGATACCGGGCTCTGTGACAGAGCGTATTACCAGATCTTTCCCAGGATTATACTTAGGGCTTGTCTACACTTACCAGAGGATCGGTGCTGCGGCAATCAATGCATAAGCGGTCGATTTGACTGCCATCCCATCAACTGCACGTAGTGTGGACCCCGCAGTAAGTAGATCTAAGCTACGTCAATTTGAGTTACACTCTTCATGTAACTCAAATTGCATACCTTAGATCAACTTTTACCTTTAGTGTAGACAAGCTTTATGCAATTGGATTAAATCACAATAATCTTATCAATAGACACTGGTATCTCAGCAATGCTTGATCTAGGTCTTTTCCATTGATAAGGCTTACAAGTGGTTTATGGTCTGTTATCAGTGTAAATGAATCCAGTCCACACAGATATCCGTAAAAGTTCTTGCATGCCTATAGGCTTGCCAGGCATTCCTTTTCAATCAACGTGTATCATTTCTCTCCTTCTGTGAGTGTGCAAGAGCAAAATGCAACTGGTTTCTGCTCAGATCCATGATGATGGAACAATACACCACCTAGGCAATAGCTGCTTGCATCTGCACTAACCCTTATGGGTTTGCTCAGATCACAGTACCTGAGAACTGGAGCTGTTGAGAATTTATTCTGAAGGCAATTTCTTGATTTGACCCTTATAGCCAAGATGTATTGGACCTTAACAATTCATTCAGTAGTTTTGCTACTGTAGAAAAGTCTTGTAGCTATTGACCAAGTTAATTTACCTTCCCCAGTATGTGTCTCAGTTCTGGTACATAAGCTTATGCATTCAATCCTCTAAGTGATTTTAGTTTTCTCCAGGTTATGACTGATTCCATCTTCATCTATTGTCTGTTCCAAAAATTTAGTTTGGAGTAGACAGAAAAATGCATTTTTCCTTGTTCAGTCAGTCCAGACTGACTGATTAGGCTAAGGGCTTCACTGAGGTTTTGTTATGTTCTTCTGTTGAAGATCCATATATTATAATATCATCCATGAGCATTATAACTCCATTTGTGTTCATTAACAATTCTTCAATCTTTCCTTGGAAAACTTCAAGGTCACTGGTAATCCCCAAGGTAATCTTTGAAAGTAAAATCTCCCAAAGGATGTGATAAATGTAGTCAGTTTAGCACTTTCTTTGGCTAAAGGAATTTGCCAGAATCTGCTTGAGGCTTCCAGCATGGAAAATAATGTATCTCCATTCATTCTGAGGAGGCTGACAAGTGTTGAGATGATAGATTTTTCTCTCACAACTGCTTCACTAAGTCTTTTAAGATCCACACAGATTCATATTTCACCATTTTTCTTTATAACAGATGTGACGGATTGGATCACAGAAACCCCCTTGGGAACTGCCAACTGGTGTGCCAAGACTACTTCTGCCTTTGCCTTCCCTGCCAGCTTGGCACACCAGCACCCTGTCTTGCTGAGCCAGACACACCAATCTGTTGCAACACAGACCCAGTTTCTGAACCACATGCCCCAAAGCTGCAGACTTAGCTGGATGCAGTTTACAGAAGTCTTCCTGTCTTTAACAGTCAGATGCCCAACTCCCAATGGGGTCCAAACCACAAATAAATCTGTTTTACCCTGTATAAAGCTTATACAGGGTAAACTCATAAATTGTTCGCCCTCTATAACACTGATAGAGAGAGATGCACAGCTGTTAGCCCCTCCCCCCCAGTATTAATACATACTTTGGGTTAATTAATAAATAAAAAGTGTTTTTATTAACTACAGAAAGTAGGATTTAAGTCGTTCCGAGTAGTAACAGACAGAACAAAGTGAATTATCAAGTAAAATAAAATAAAACATGCCAGTCTAAGCCTAATAGAGTAATAAAACCGAATACAGATAAAATCTTACCCTCAGAGATGTTTCAATAAGTTTCTTTCACAGACTGGACGCCTTCCTAGTCTGGGCACAATCCTTCCCCTGGTACAGCCCTTGTTCCAGTTCAGGTGGTAGCTAGGGGATTTCTCATGATGGCTCTCCCCTTTTCTCTCTTTCACCCACTTATATAGCTCTTATATAAGGTGAGAATCCTTTGTGTCTCTGGGTTCCCACCCATCCCCCAATGGAAAAGGTTAAAGATGTATTCCAGTTCAGATGACATGATCACATGTCACTGTAAGACTTCATTACCCACTTGCCAGCACACATGTATATAGGAAGACTCACAAGTAAAACAGATCCATCTACAGATAATTGTCCTGGTTAATGGGAGCCATCAAGATTCCAAACCACCATTTATGGCCCACACTTTGCATAATAACAATAGGCCCTCAGAGTTATATTTTATATTTCTAGTTTCAGATACAAGAGTGATACATTTATACAAATAGGATGAACACGCTCGGTAGAGTATAAATTTTGTAATGATACCTTACAAGAGACCTTTTGCATGAACCATGTTCCAGTGACATTATATTCATACTCATCAGCATACTTTCATAAAATCATATAGAGTGCAACGTCACAGCAGATACCATTGGGACACACCCTGCTGTTGGCTCAGAGATTTTCTTGAGTAAGCCAATCCATTTTCTTTGACCTAGTGTCCACTTTATGAAGTAAGGGGATAGCGTAAATATACCTCACAGGATTCCTATCTGAGCATTGTCTTTTAAGGTTATTTGTACAGGCTCTCCTTTCAAAAATCCAACATCACCACATACTGCATTTCAGGATGGTTTAGTTGGTCACTAGCTCCTTGCTGTGTGTGATGACTGTAATTTACATTGTTCTAGTGGTATTCTGATCATGCTGTTATATCATTTTAATCTGGCTTTGCTTGGTTGCAATTTCATTTTCTTCTCTTGAATAATGCCAAGGAATTCTTTGTAGCCTAGTACATTCAGTGAAGCCCCACTATCCATTTGACAATCAATTTCATGTTTGTTTATATGCTGCTGCCTTGTCTTTGCAGCTAGTGCTAGTCTGAGATTTACAAATGATTTTTTTTGCTATTTTCACTTCATTAATGTTATATAAGAGCAAAATCTCATCCCCTCAGTCACTGTTCACTTCCTCACCATAGTTCCTTTTTTTTTTCTTTAGTTTTTCTTATCTGTGAACTTTAACATAAGGATTTCTCTTGCCACAATTACACCTCTACCTTGCTATAATGCTGTCCTCGGGAGCCAAAAACATCTTACTGCGTTATAGGTGAAACCGTGTTATACTGAACTTGCTTTGATCCACTGGAGCATGAAGACCCGCACCCCCAGAGCTCTGCTTTACCATGTTATATCCAAATTCGTGTTATATCGAGTCGCATTATATCGGGGTAGAGTTGTTACATATGATCTGTATTGCAGGACCTTTTCCATTATGTTTTTCTCAACAGTACCAACATGTCTTCTTTGCATTTTGTTTAGCTCCTCTGCTTTGTGTTTATTCATTTGCTTTTGCACAAATTTTGTGTATTTCCCTTTATAGTTTCATGTTTTCCCTGTGTTATTTAGTGAATTATCTCTGAGTCTGCTCCATTTATGCTCTGTGTTTGGATTGTTCACTGGTTTTGCACATGTCTATAGCTCTTGGTGTGCATTCTAATTTGAGCTCCTTCATCTTTCAATCCTATTACTGATCTATTTCAAATAAATTCATCTTTTAAGATCAAATCACAAGTCAGCCATTTTGTGGAGTATGGCAATACATTGTTTCTTCAGATTCTTCATTACCCTTTTGCATATTTTTTGTGGCTTGAAAATACTTTTAGAATGATTCTAGAATTTTTACATGGGTCTTCCCAGTCTGCTGCTGACATAACTAGATGCTGTTCAAACATGTGGCAGCCTTTGCAGCTAATAGGGTTGTTGTACTTATTTTATTTTTATCTAGTCCCATTGTATTTCATAGTTTTCCCATTGTGATCTAAAGAATATCAGATTTCTGAGCACATCCCCTTTCATGCCCACCTACTTGTGGACAGGATTTAGGTATGATGCCATGAGTATTTGTTTTGTTTGCATTTTTTTGGAGGGGGCTTGATGTTCAACTTTCAATATTCTTAAGTTCTGACTCCCTGTAATTGTGAGGCTTACATGTCTAAAATTCAATATTCACAAAAAGAGAGAGCCAAGATAGTGCAATATTCATGCTTTATTCCTTCCTCCACATATGCTGTCGTCTCTCATCACACACTTCCTGAAAGCAGAGTTCTGTAAGTTCCTAAAAATTCCCCTATGCATAATCATATTGTCATGCTATAATGCTCCTGATGAGATGCTCTCTATTGTAACAGCAGCTGTACATTCAAGCTGAGGCTAATTTTGTGTTCCTCAGCTCCATGCATATGACTAAATACACAGCCAATTTAGTTTGTGTGACAACTAAGGTTCTCTGAACTGGAGCTGGAAAGTGGGATTTCCAGCTCGGATAGACATACTCATGACAGCTCGGATTGAGTTGCCGTGCTAAAGATAGACGTGTAGCCGTGGCAGCATGAGTCACATTCAAACTCACTTATCCTCAGAGGTGAAAGGTTAATGCTGAATCATCTGTTCCTCTAAGATATACTGTGCAAGTGAGATTTTTGAAGGTTTTTGGTATTGATCTAACTCTGCTCCCACTGAAGTCAGTCAGTCAGCAGTTAGGCCAAGCACATGAAGCGCTTTTGAAAATCCCACTTTACGTAAATTCAGGCTAATATAAATCTAGGGATGAGGAAACTAGTTCAGAGAAGATTAATTTTATCCAAGTCTTAATTTGAAATTTGAACCAAACTAACTGAACACTTCTTTAAAGTTTGAAAAAGTTTACATACTTTTTTTTCTCACCTCCAAACTTGCTTAATTTTTGAGGACGACCAAAAGTAAAGACGAAGAATATTGCAGAGGAAGATTGAAAGCAGGAGGGTTGTGAGATCTTGAAAACATCCCTCCTTTTTTCCTCTCTCAGTAGTGCCGATAGAATCATATGCCTTTAAGGACAAGTTCTGCTCATATGGACTGATCCTGAACCACTAAGATGAGAGTTTTGCCATTGATTTAAAAGAAAACAGGTTCTGGCCCTTAGTTACAGATCTACAACCGTATAAGAAGAAAATGTTTCCCCTGAAATCTATAATCTTATAATGACTGGTTCTGGAGGCTTGCTAGTGAGATGGCTTCAGGTTATTCAGAGTCTTCTGTTAATTTTCTGATGTGGAATCCTACCAGCAAAAGTTAATCCCTCAGCAGTAGGTCCTCATAGAGATTCAATTCCTGTTTTCTTGGGTTTCGTTCTGAACTAATGTCATCAGAGAATCAGGGAGCTGCTCAGATACCCACTGTGGTCAATGGAAAGGCACTCACTGATTTTAATGGGTTCTGGATCTGGGTTCATTCTTCAGTTCAATTCTGTATTAAATGATTTTCAGAACTGATTAGTGAACACCTGTCATAAACAGATAGCTAAGGGTTAATGTCTCGTTCACCTGAAGCACCTGACCAGAGGACCAATCAGGAAACCGGATTTTTTCAACTCTGGGTGGAGGGAAGTGTGTGTCTGAGTCTTTGTTTTCTGCCTGCCTGCTTTCTCTGAGCTTTGGAGAAGTAGTTTCTTTTTTCTAGTCTTCTGTTTCCAAGTGTAAGGACAAAGAGATCAGATAGTAAGTTATATGGTTTCTTTTCTTTGGTATTTGCATGAATATAAGTGCTGGAGTGCTTTGATTTGTATTCTTTTGGAATAAGGCTGTTTATTCAATATTCTTTTAAGCAATTGACCCTGTGTTGTATCATCTTAATACAGAGAGAACATTTGTACTTATTTTTCTTTCTTTTTATATAAAGCTTTCTTTTAAGACCTGTTGGAGTTTTTCTTTACTTCAGGGAAATTGAGTCTGTACTCACCAGGGAATTGGTGGGAGGAAGGAATCGGGGAGATCTGTGTGTTGGATTGCTAGCCTGATTTTTGCATTCCCTCTGGGGGGAATAGGAAAGTACTTTTTGTTTCCAGGATTGGGAACAGAGAGGGAGATTCACTCTGTTTGGGTTCACAGAGCTTGTGTCTGTGTATCTCTCCAGGAGCACCTGGAGGGGGGAAGGGAAAAAGGATTATTTCCCTTGGTTGTGAGACTCAAGGGATTTGGGTCTTGGGGTCCCCAGGGAAGGTTTTTCAGAGGGACCAGAGTGCCCCAAAACACTCTAATTTTTTGGGTGGTGGCAGCAGGTACCAGGTCCAAGCTGGTAACTAAGCTTGGAGGTTTTCATGCTAACCCCCATATTTTGGACGCTAAGGTCCAAATCTGGGACTAAGGTTATTACATGAGTGGCAGTGGTGGGAGATAGACAGAATCCAGAAGCCAGTAGAAATATTATATTTTTCTTTTCTCTGCTAAGGGCTTTTTAGCAGAGAGAAGCAGTTGGTTTTAAAAGGGAACCAGAGAGAATTTTTTTTTCTGCTCTCTCTCGCAGTTTGTGGCTTGCATGTTAAGGGTCTTTTGTCATGCAATAGCCCTCCCATTAGGAGGCAAGTACCAGCACTTATAGGCATGCAAATAAAGTGGTTTTTCTGGTTTCCCTTCATTGAACATTAGCTAGAGAGAGAAAAGGAAAATTAGCTAAAGGCACTGTTGCTAGGCAGACTTCAGGAGGCAACAGAGAACCTGCAGTTCAGAAGATAAACACCGGAGGGCACCCCAACACAAAAAAAACAGGAACCATGACTTCTAAGGCAAAATTGACGCCGAAGAACAAATCAAAGAAGCTGAACACAGGCGACAACTGGAAATAAAACAAAAAGAGATGGAGATGAAAGAAAGAGAAGAACAGATCAAAGAGGCAGCCTACCAAAGAGAACAGGCAGCCAAAGAGGCAGCCTACCAAAGAGAACAGGCAGCCAAAGAGGCAGCCAAAGAGGCAGCACACAAAAGAAAACTAGAAGAAGAAGAGATGGCCTACCGAAGGAAACAAGCAGAAGATGAGTTGGCCCACAGAAGGAAGCAAGAAGAAGAGGATGCGGCCCACCGCCGAGACATGGAAAAACACCAAAAAGAAATGGAAAAACAACAAAAAGAAATGGAAAAACAACAAAAAGAGAATGAAGAGAAGGAAAAACAGAGAAAACATGAACTGGAGATGGCAAAAGCTGGGCTGCCTGTGCCAGCCAACCCTAACAACCCGGCGCCAAATATTGCTCCACAGCACAGGAAATTTCCCACCTACAAGGCAGGTGATGACACCGAGGCTTTCTTGGAAAACTTTGAAAGAGCCTGTCTTGGGTACAGCATCCCCGAAGACCAGTACATGGTAGAATTAAGGCCACACCTCAGTGGACCTTTAGCAGAGGTGGCAGCTGAAATGCCTAAGCAGCAAATGAATGACTATAAACTTTTTCAAACCAAGGCCAGATACAGGATGGGGATAACCCCAGATCATGCCCGTCGGCGCTTCAGAACCCAAAAGTGGAAACCAGAGGTGTCATTTCCCAAACACGCCTACTACATTGCAAAAAACTATGAGGCCTGGCTAACAGGAAACAACATTCAAACCTTGGAAGAACTGAACCTCCTCATACAAATGGAGCAGTTCTTGGATGGTGTTCCTGAAGACATCACACGGTACATGTGGATGTAGATGGAAGATGGAAATCCCAAAGATTGTAGACAAGATGGAAATCCCAAAGATATCGCTGAGGCGGGGGAGATTGGAGCCAAATGGATGGAACTGGCAGAAAGCAAGAAAGCTACTGTCAAGGGGAACGATTACCCCAGGGGGCACACAGACCATAAACCCTACAACCGAGGACAGCCAAAGACCCCACATACCACCCAAGTAAAGCCACAGATACCCTACCCTTCAACCTCACCAGTCTCCAGTAACTCACCTCGGCCCAGTGACCCATCAGATGGAAGATGCTTTAAGTGTAATGAACTGGGACATATCAAGGCCAACTGTCCCAAGAACACCATGCGAGTGCAATTCATTACACCACCATCACACCAAAGATCCCCAGGCCCGGATGCCTCTCAAATACCCTTGGAGCGAAGGGAAAATTTGAGAGTGGGCAGAAAGAAGGTTACTGCGTGGAGAGACACGGGGGCACAAGTGTCAGCTATCCACCAATCCTTCGTTGACCCCAAATTCATCAACCCAAAGGCCAAAGTTACAATTTACCCCTTCATGTCACAAGCTGTAGACTTGCCTACAGCTCAACTGCCTGTCCAGTACAAAGGCTGGTCAGGAATGTGGACTTTTGCAGTCTATGACAATTATCCTATCCCCATGCTACTGGGGGAAGACTTGGCCAACCAGGTGAGGCGGGCCAAGAGAGTGGGAATGGTTACACGTAGCCAAACCAGGCAAGCTTCCAGACCCATTCCTGTTCCTGAACCGTCCACAGAGGCCCCGTCTGTGTTACCAGAGACCCAGACAGAGGTAGTGGACCCGGATTCCATGCCTACCACTGAAACAGCCACAGCATCTCCAGTCCCAGGCCCGGAACTGGAACAGCAACCAGCACCAGCAAGTGCAACTACATCTTCAAACTCAACGCCAGAGGGCGCCAGCGAGCCAAAACTGGCAGAAGCAACAGACAGCCATACCCAAAAGGCTCAGCCAGAGCCTGAAATACCCTCAGGTGCACCAGCGGAGAGCGGTTCACCAGCAACGGAAACAACCCCATCACCTACATCGCTTCCAGAGGGACCAAGCCCAAGTCCACAGTCTGAGGAAGAACTGGTGACCCCAGACTCAAGGGAACAGTTCCAGACTGAGCAGGAAGCGGATGACAGCCTTCAGAAAGCTTGGGCGGCGGCACGGAGCACCCCACCGCCTCTCAGCTCTTCTAATCGATCCCGGTTTGTTATAGACCAAGGACTTTTATACAAGGAAATTCTTTCTGGTGGACACCGGGAAGAATGGCAGCCGCAAAAACAGTTGGTGGTTCCAACTAAGTACTGGGGGAAGCTCTTAAGCTTAGCCCATGATCATCCCAGTGGCCATGCTGGGGTGAACAGAACCAAGGACCGGTTGGGGAAGTCCTTCCACTGGGAGGGGATGGGCAAGGACGTTGCCAAGTATGTCCGGTCTTGTGAGGTATGCCAAGAGTGGGAAAGCCTCAAGACCAGGTCAAGGCCCCTCTCCAGCCACTCCCCATAATTGAGGTCCCATTTCAGCGAGTAGCTGTGGATATTCTGGGCCCTTTCCCAAAAAGACGCCCAGAGGAAAGCAGTACGTACTGACTTTAGTGGACTTTGCTACCCGATGGCCAGAAGCAGTCGCTCTAGGCAACACCAGGGCTAACACTGTGTGCCTGGCCCTAACAGACATCTTTGCCAGGGTAGGTTGGCCCTGCGACATCCTTACAGATTCAGGGTCTAATTTCCTGGCAGGGACCATGGAAAAAACTGTGGGAAACTCATGGGGTAAATCACTTGGTTGCCACCCCATACCACCATCAAACCAATGGCCTGGTGGAAAGGTTCAATGGAACTTTGGGGGCCATGATACGAAAATTCATCAACGAATTCTCCAATAATTGGGACCTAGTGTTGCAGCAGTTGCTGTTTGCCTACAGGGCTGTACCACATCCCAGTTTAGGGTTTTCACCATTTGAACTTGTGTATGGTCACGAGGTTAAGGGGCCATTACAGTTGGTGAAGCAGCAATGGGAGGGGTTTACGCCTTCTCCAGGAACTAACATTCTGGACTTTGTAAGCAACCTACAAAGCACCCTCCGACACTCTTTAGCCCTTGCTAGAGAGAACCTAAAGGATGCTCAAGAAGAGCAAAAGGCCTGGTATGACAGACATGCCAGAGAACGTTCCTTCAAGGTAGGAGACCAGGTTATGGTCTTGAAGGCGCAACAGGCCCATAAGATGGAAGCATCATGGGAAGGGCCATTCACGGTCCAAGAGCGCCTGGGAGCTGTAAACTACCTCATAGCATTTCCCAATTCCTCACTAAAGCCTAAAGTGTACCATGTTAATTCTCTCAAGCCTTTCTATTCCAGAGACTTACAGGTTTGTCAGTTTACAGTCCAGGGAGAGGATGCTGAGTGGCCTGACGGTGTCTACTACGACGGGAAAAAAGACGGTGGCGTGGAAGAGGTGAACCTCTCAACCACTCTGGAACGTCTGCAGCGGCAGCAAATCAAGGAGCTGTGCACTAGCTTCGCCCCATTGTTCTCAGCCACCCCAGGACGGACTGAACGGGCATACCACTCCATTGATACAGGTAATGCTCACCCAATCAGAACCCCACCCTACCGAGTGTCTCCTCATGCCCAAGCTGCTATAGAACGGGAGATCCAGAACATGCTACAAATGGGTATAATCCGCCCATCTACCAGTGCATGGGCATCTCCAGTGGTTCTGGTACCCAAACCAGATGGGGAAATACGCTTTTGCGTGGACTACCGTAAGCTAAATGCGGTAACTCGTCCGGACAACTATCCAATGCCACGCACCGATGAGCTATTGGAAAAGTTGGGACGTGCCCAGTTCATCTCTACAATAGACTTAACCAAGGGGTACTGGCAAGTACCGCTAGATGAACCTGCCAAGGAGAGGTCAGCATTCGTCACCCATGCGGGGGTGTATGAATTCAATGTCCTTCCTTCGGCCTTCGAAATGCACCCGCCACCTTCCAGAGGCTGGTAGATGGTCTACTAGCTGGACTGGGAGAATTTGCAGTTGCCTACCTCGATGATGTGGCCATTTTTTCAGACTCCTGGCCCGAACACCTACTACACCTGGAAAAGGTCTTTGAGCGCATCAGGCAGGCAGGACTAACTGTTAAGGCCAAAAAGTGTCAAATAGGCCAAAAACAGAGTGACTTACCTGGGGCACCAGGTGGGTCGAGGAACCATTAACCCCCTACAGGCCAAGGTGGATGCTATCCAAAAGTGGCCTGTCCCACGGTCCAAGAAGCAGGTCCAATCCTTCTTAGGCTTGGCCGGATACTACAGGCGATTTGTACCACACTACAGCCAAATCGCTGCCCCATTGACCGACCTGACCAAAAAGACCCAGCCAAATGCCGTTAAGTGGACTAATGAGTGTCAAAAGGCCTTTACCCAGCTTAAGGCGATGCTCATGTCTGACCCCGTGCTCAGGGCCCCGGATTTTGACAAGCCATTCCTAGTAACCACAGATGCATCTGAGCGTGGTATAGGAGCGGTGCTCATGCAGGAAGCAACAGATCACAACTTCCATCCTGTCGTGTTTCTCAGCAAGAAACTTTCTGAGAGGGAAAGTCACTGGTCAGTCAGTGAAAAGGAATGCTATGCCATTGTGTACGCCCTGGAAAAGCTACGCCCATATGTTTGGGGACGGCGGTTCCAACTACAAACTGACCATGCTGCACTAAAGTGGCTTCATACTGCCAAGGGGAACAACAAGAAACTTCTTCGTTGGAGTTTAGCTCTCCAAGATTTTGATTTTGAAATTCAACACATCACAGGAGCTTCTAACAAAGTAGCTGATGCACTCTCCCGTGAGAGTTTCCCAGAATTCAGTAGTTAAAAAGTGTTCTTAAAATGTAGAAGTCTGTTAGTTATATACTTAGGAGTATATGTAAAGGCCTATGTGTTGTATTAATCTGTTTATTTTCAAGTTCTAGAAGGAAATCGCCGCCAGTGAGCTTCCCCACTGTCTGCAATTTGGGGGGCGTGTCATAAACAGATAGCTAAGGGTTAATGTCTCGTTCACCTGAAGCACCTGACCAGAGGACCAATCAGGAAACCGGATTTTTTCAACTCTGGGTGGAGGAAGTGTGTGTCTGAGTCTTTGTTTTCTGCCTGCCTGCTTTCTCTGAGCTTTGGAGAAGTAGTTTCTTTTTTTCTAGTCTTCTGTTTCCAAGTGTAAGGACAAAGAGATCAGATAGTAAGTTATATGGTTTCTTTTCTTTGGTATTTGCATGAATATAAGTGCTGGAGTGCTTTGATTTGTATTCTTTTGGAATAAGGCTGTTTATTCAATATTCTTTTAAGCAATTGACCCTGTGTTGTATCATCTTAATACAGAGAGAACATTTGTACTTATTTTTCTTTCTTTTTATATAAAGCTTTCTTTTAAGACCTGTTGGAGTTTTTCTTTACTTCAGGGAAATTGAGTCTGTACTCACCAGGGAATTGGTGGGAGGAAGGAATCGGGGAGATCTGTGTGTTGGATTGCTAGCCTGATTTTTGCATTCCCTCTGGGGGGAATAGGAAAGTACTTTTTGTGTCCAGGATTGGGAACAGAGAGGGAGAGTCACTCTGTTTGGGTTCACAGAGCTTGTGTCTGTGTATCTCTCCAGGAGCACCTGGAGGGGGGAAGGGAAAAAGGATTATTTCCCTTGGTTGTGAGACTCAAGGGATTTGGGTCTTGGGGTCCCCAGGGAAGGTTTTTCAGAGGGACCAGAGTGCCCCAAAACACTCTAATTTTTTGGGTGGTGGCAGCAGGTACCAGGTCCAAGCTGGTAACTAAGCTTGGAGGTTTTCATGCTAACCCCCATATTTTGGACGCTAAGGTCCAAATCTGGGACTAAGGTTATTACAACACCACACCACAATACATACCAGCTCTGTTTGCCAATATATGCGCTGCCTTAAAATGAAAAGTTCTTCCATCATTAGCTGCTAATTAACTGACCATGAAGTTTTCACTAAATATACATACTAGATGTATCTTACTTTTTGGTAGCATGCAGCTAGCAGCAAGCATACTAAAACACTATTTCTGACTGTCCCAGAAAACAGACCATAGAAACAGAAAGATTTTGCAGAATGGAGAAGGCAGGAGGAGACTATAATGAATGCTTTCAGGACTGCAGTCTTTGTTTTTCTAATTTGACTAATGGAGCATTTGGACACAAATATTTGGGATGAAAGAAGCTGTGTGTAATGAGACACATCTGTCTAGCCTGAGAAAACAGACTGGCGCTCAAATATATTGTTTGCTTGAGTTTTTTATGTAAGTGGGTTTCATTCACACAATATATATATATTTTTTTATGTCGGATCTAGTCATCGGGAGGAAAAGAAAGTGGTGTCTCTCCCTCAATTGTGCATATGAGGGGAAACAAAAGCCGAGGAATGACCTTTCTAAAATCATTCAGTGTGAACACAGGGGTTAGACTAGATGACCCTTGCAATCCCTTCTAATCATATGGTTCTATGAAGCTGTCAGTTCATATTGTTTTCCATTTGGAATTTAACAAGGCTAGTCCCAATTACCATATTTGTTCCTGAGATCAGGCATTGTTATTACATATACCATATTTCAGATTCTCCTGTCTACCAGGTTCTTTTAAATAACAGTTTATCATCATTCCTGTTCCTTGGATTGTTTTTAGCATCACTAGCTTCATTAGTTCAGTAGGAAGAATAATAGCAACACTCTATGTAGGGACCTGCCACCAGATTAGGAACAAAAAAAAAAAATGACAAATGGTCATGGAGTTAAACAGCAGGCACATTTTGAAATCCTAGGCTGGGCAAATGCCAGATGTACTGGATCTTCTTCTGACAGGAGCCCAAATTTCTGTCTGTTTACACTTTGGCAATACTTACTTAGTTTCTGATGCCACTGAAGTATTATTGAGTGAGATTATAGCTGAAGTTGGTTGAAACTGTTTTTATGCAGTGTGATGTATGAATTATGTAATTTCTTAAAACTAGATGAATTATGGTCATGTCTAACTAATAAGAGGCCCAGTTCCAGAGTTTTACTTAATTCTGTTCAGTTAAAACTGCCATTGACTAAAATCGGGAGTGGAGTCCTCCTCACTCCAGTAATAAATCCTACAGCCCAAACACACACATCTCAACTTAAAATAGTTAGATGTTTTAGGATCTTTGTTTCCTGATTCTTGCTGTTGCTTTAAAGGTGTTTTAATTCTGTGTAACTCATTTGGGAAGTACTCTTCTCCAAGTCTTATGTAAATGAGAGAGGATTTTGTCCAGTCTGTAATTTAAGTCTTAGTGGAAAGTTCAGATGTTTTTTCTTAGTAATTGTTTTCTCTATCCCCTCCCTCCATCCACAAAACAAAAAGAAAAAAAAATGTATTTCACCAGGTTTAGAAGGAAGTGTATTATGAAATTATTTTATTCCAACACTAAGTTTCTGGCCATGGATTCATGTTCCTCAACTGTCCCAAAGCTTCAATACCCAACTTTTAAGTGTGCAGTGCATAACATCTTCATAAACAAACCAGTGGAGAGTTCAAGAGGTTAGAGCCAGGGCACCACATTTTACTTATCTTTGCCATTACAACTTGCTGAAGATTTTACAGAAAGGCAGAGTCTTAAAATCAAAGGCCAAGAGTTTTAAAAATGATGTCTAGTATTAGGGGCCTAAGGTCACTGTTTAGGTACCTAAATGAACGGCCTGATTTTCAAGAGTGCTGAGCACCAAACAGCTGCAATTGAAATAACTTTTGAACATCAGACTACTTCTTTTGGTGCTTAAATACAGACTTAGGTGTCCAATATTAGAAAACTATTTTTTAAAATCTTGGCTAAAGATATTAGAAAAGAAAAGGACCTGTTAGATCGAGCCTATTATCCTGCCCTAGGAGGAGTAATCAATAATATATATTTTCTAGTGCTTTGTCTACTCTAGCTTTATTTGTCTTCAACATTTCCTTTGACATACCACTCTACTGTTTCTTAGATGTTACTGGCAGGAAGTTTTGCCTGATACAGATTTAGCATTTCCCAGTTCATCCCATTATCCCTACCATGTTATTCCCCTTTGTACAAAGTTACATTATGCTCCATCCTTGGATTGAAATCCTGGCTTTATTGAGGTCAATGGCAAAACTCCCATTGACGTCAGTGGGGCTATGATTTCACCCTTAGTGTTTACATCCTTCAAATATTCATAGATGGTCATCATCATCCTCCAGTGCACCTCCATCACAATCTTAGCCATGCCATACATATTGCTTTCTTAAGCCTTTCTTATAAAATAATCTATCTAGAGCTTTAATTATCTTTACTGTTGTCTTAAGTAGACAAACTTCTCTCTGGTAATAATGTGTGACATACCTAGGGTACAATCTAGACTAGTGAATAGCTGTGTTACCCCTGTCCTCTAACCTGATGTGTCCTTTGCACTGCTTTGCTGTTTTTTGCCTCCACTCCTGGGCTGCTCACAAACAGACTCTAGCATGTAAGTAGATCCCAGTTATGTGTGTCTATACTTGCAACCTGCCAGTCACTCTCAGGCTTTTAATAGCCCGAATTACACTGCAGGGTGACCCCAGCACATTCCCAGTTCCAGACTTTTCCACAGAGATATACAACTTGTGATGCCCAGCCCTCTCCTGGACTATACAAGCCCATATCATATAAAGTCCTTCGTTTTATTACTAGAAATTATGCACATAAATCTTGTTATTCCAAATGGAGTTTCCCAAACACTTCATTTCAAAAAAACTGGTTTAGAGAAGACAATAAAATGAGTTTATCAGCTACAAAGAGAGAGATTTTAAGTGAATGCAAGTAATGAGGCATAAAAATCAGAAATGGTTATGAGAGAAATAAAGATACAACACAACTAATGTCTAACTTCACAAACTACGTTAAATTCAAAGCAAAATTTCTCTTGCCACATGCTCTCAATAGTCTCACTGGCCAAACTTCTAGGCCAGGACCCCTTCTTCTGTGTAGTGGCTACTTCCTGTATTGCTTCTGGTGAAGCCAATCAATGGACAGAGTGAGAGAGGAGGAGGAGGAGTGCCGCCTTGGGGTGTTTGTCCCTCATTTTTACAGTGTCAGTCCCTCCCGTGCAAACATTTCCAACTGAAATTCAGGTGACAAAAGTCTAGGAGGGGTGGGAATGGGGAATATCTCCTGCTGGTTTTCCCACCTGTTGGAACTCCCTTTCTGCTTGATGACTGTTTATTATTACTTAAATGCCAATTAAGCAGGACACACATACTTTTGGTTGAGACAGACCGGTTTGCCAACATCTGTTTGGGCAGAGCTGGGGTTTGGAACATGGGTGTACAACACCATACAGTGGGCTCTTACAACTTTACATACAATGTTGCCACACATATTTTATCAGGGCAATATTGACCAGCAAAGTATGAGGTTTCAAATGATTTTGAAATCGATGGAAAGACTCCCACTTATGTCACTGGATCACACCCATGGTTAGGAAGAATCTTATTTTATTTTATTTGTAATTGTTTCTTTAAATAATAAGAAAACAATGTTTTTCTTGGTCCCTTTTGTTTGTGCTTTTCTAGATTTTCTTCCTATCCATTTCCTTTTTACCAAACCTATTTCTAGGGGGCAGGATAAAGCAGATCAACAGGTAAATTCAACAGCTTTATTGTTCAAGTTTGCATTTGTCCGTTACTTACTGAGCTGGGGCAGTAGCAGCTCTAGTGCATCCATATCAGCCTATGTGAAGGATAATTGTGGTTGTCTCACCTAACCTTTAACTAGCCACTAACATGAATTAGCCACAGCTTTCTCGGTATCTCAACTATATCATTTTTAAGACATTAAGAATTACAATTTTAGCTTTACTGAAACCATTCAACTGCTAGGTGTAAAGTTGTGCTTACAAAAAATATGGACAGATGTTTTCAAATATGACCTATTTTTCTAGTCTAGCCAGGATCACGGTTTCTCCCACATTTCCCATTGTCTTCAATAGGAGGTGTACATGAATCACAGATGGTAAGATTTAGCGTAAATTTGTTTTTGTTTTTATCTCTGCTTCTAAAATGTGCTCTGCCTCCCTCCACCCCTTCCATTCCTCAGCTTTTACAAACTGCCTTTTTCCTCTGCTAGACTGCTTTCGGACTGGCTAGGTTTTCTCTTGTGGCTGTGGTTTTTGCCTTCTACTTCACATCTTTCTCTCTGGTCAAACCCCCTCCCTCCTCTGGTGTGTTACTTTAGACATTCACATTATGTTCCAAGCTCACTTTCCCTCTCAGGATCTCTTATCCAAGCTGCTTTTCCTTCTGCTTCAATGTAAGACATAGCTGCTTACTCAACTTTCTTTTCACCCATATTCTTCATCCATTCCTTAGACTGCTTTCAGCAGGATTAGTGCAAAAAGATGTTGGTGCCAGGATCTGCCTTAGCTGCAGTCAAATTCATTTATCGTTTTGTACTTACTCATCTGGTGGGTGGATGTGTTTGGGTCTGGTTAGCTAAAACATAGTTTTGCTAGTGCTAATAAACCTTTTCATGTAAATAAATAGAGATTGTGTTTATAAAGAAATGTACAGTATATCCTGGATTAAAATGAAATAGTACTATTGCAACGGTATTTAAACCCACTGATTGGAAGGCGGTGGGATGGGAGGAAGGATGGAGATGAAATAAAGAAAATCCTAAAAAAGAGAGGCATAAATGGGGAAAGAAAGAAAAAAAGCTGGCATGTCTCAACAAGCCTTTTGTTACCACTGTTAAAGCTACAGTTGTCACTATTTCAAATGACAGAGAAAAGAAAATCTTTGTTCTGAAGCCTACTATCTACAGAGCCACTAAATGTGCACATAAGCAGAGTATGTAGTTATTAAAAATAAACATTTAAAAAAATCAGTGATGCAAATTAGTCTCCCACATCCTAATTTAGGCATTTAAATAATTAGTTAATTTTTAAAAGTGCTGAACCAGCAGCTTCTCCCCATGAAATAAATGTGAGCTATTGGCTGTTCTGCACTTTTGAAAATCAAGCCACTTATTTGCTGCCTGAACATTAGGGCTGTTTGAAAATATAGTATTGTCAGAGTCAAAACATTTTGCAGAAACATCTTTTTTGACCAAATTTTTGACATGAAACCGTTAAAGTGTTTTGTTTCAAAAAGTCAATGTTTTGTTTCATTTTGTTTGTTTTGAACTTTAGATGGTACTAAAATATTTAATACTGTATTATATTATATTTAACATGTATTTAAACTTAATATTTTTGTAAAATCTAAAAGTCTACATGAAATTTATCAAAATGATAAAATTGAAATTAAATGTTTGGACACTTCCTGCAAAATGTTTCATTTTGATAATTTAGTCATTTTGGCTTTTCTTTCTGATTTGGAATGAATTTCTTTTCAAAAGATCAGTCTCCTGTGGAACAGATATTCTGGTTCCCAACCAGCTCCATGAAATAGGTGTTTAGGAGTCTATGTTTGAAATTATGGCCAATGAACTTATAATGCTCATCCACTGAATGCTCTACGCACTAAACATCCTATTTTCCATGTTCTCCATGACATTGAAGTGAAAGTTTTTTCATGTAACAACCACTGATTTACTGTGTTCCTGTGATGTTTTCTAACTACATATTAGGCCATTAAAAACAAAGTAAATGAATGAACAAAATCTTGTGAATAGCCTGACCCTGCAATTACCAAAAGCAATTAGACTATAAGGAGCATTATTTGGAACTCAGTTTCTTTCAATTGATTTTACCAAAAAAAAAAGAAATTAAACAATTAAATACATAGGATTCATTTTAGGATATTACTCTCTTGTAGTAGACATGCATACACCAAGATAAAGTCCTTCAAAATTTACAAAAAGAGAGTGTGACGTTGCACCTCATAATACTTTATGGAAATATGCTTATGAATGTATATATGGCATAACTGGAATATGTTTTATGCTACTGTCATAAACAGATAAGTAAGAGTTAATAGAACAGAAGTACTTCATATCTCTTTTGCCTGTAAAGGGTTAACAAGATCAGTGAGCCAGGCTGTCACCTGACCAGAGGACCAATCAGGGGACAGGATACTTTCAAATCTTGAGGGAGGGAAGTTTTTGTGTATGCTGTTAGTGTTTGGTGGTTGTTCTCTCTGGGGGCTCAGAGATACCAGACGTGCAACCAGGTTTCTCTCCAATCTCTCCGATACAGGCTCTTATAAGTTCAGAATAGTGAGTACTAGGTAGATAAGGCAAGCTAAGCTTATGTTTGTTTTCTTTATTTGCAAATGTGTATTTGGCTGGAAGGAGTTCAAATTTGTATTTTGCTGGAAGGATTTTAATTTGTACTTGAATACTTAGGCTGGGAGGGTATTCCCAGTGTCTATAGCTAAAAGACCCTGTAACATATTCCATCTTAAATTTACAAAGATAATTTTTACTGTTTTTTCTTTCTTTAATTAAAAGCTTTTTCTTGTTTAAAAACCTGATTGTTTTTTTTTTCTGGTGAGACCCCAGGGGACTGGGTCTGGATTCACCAGGGAATTGGTGAGAAGAAAGGAGGGAAGGGGGAGAGAGAGAGAGAGGTTAAATTTCTCTCTGTGTTAGGATTACTCTCTCTCTCAGGGAGAGTCTAGGAGGGGGAGAGAGAAGGAGGGGGAAATGTGGATTTTCCTTTCTATTTTAAGATTCAAGGAGTTTGAATCACAGTAATCTTCCAGGGTAACCCAGGGAGGGGAAATCTGGGAGAGGCAACGGTGAGGGAAAGGGTTTACTTTCCTTGTGTTAAGATCCAGAGGGACTGGGTCTTGGGGGTCCCCGGGCAAGGTTTTGTGGGGACCAGAGTGTACCAGGCACCGAAATTCCTGGTTGGTGGCAGCGCTACAAGTACTAAGCTGGTAATTGAGCTTAGAGGAATTCATGCTGGTACCCCATCTTTTGGACACTAAGGTTCAGAGTGGAGAATTATACCATGACAACTACCTATGCCATGTAACATATCTTTGTAAAGGTTATGTTCTACTGAATATATTCATCCTATTTGTATGCATGTATCATTTTTGTGTTCAAAGTTATGAATATTGGCTATATACTTGTTTGATTTTAAGTAGCCTTAGTAAGGCATTTGGTCAACTTCTTAAGAAAGGAATTTGCAAGTTAAGTGTCCAGTCAAGAAACACTTAACAGACAATGGAAACTTGGAAGACTCCAGTCCACATAAGAAGTCTTCCTGGGGACTTTCAAGGTAGCATGTGAACAATGGCTGCCACCTGTAAAGTTCTGACTCATGCATGGACATGTGACTTGCCCATGTGACTCCAAAACTCCAGCTTGCAGCTGGATTCTGCATAGGAGAGAGGAAGGGGGTCTCCACCCACAAGAGAGTCTGTTTAAGTCCCTGAGAGGCCCCTCCATTTTGTCTTCAGCTAGCTCAAGAGATAGGTATCCTTTGGGGGTGGAGAGGCTAAAAGAAACTGGAACAAAGGACAGTAACCACAGGGGTGTGAGTGATTTCTGACTCAGACTAGAAGGAGACTAGTCTGTAAAAGAAACTTATTGGAACATCTCTGAGGGTGAGATTTCATCTGTAATCTCTTACTGTGTTAGGTTTAGACTTACATGTTTTATTTTATTTTGTTTGGTAATTTTCTTTGTTCTGTCTGTCATTACTTGGAACCACTTAACTCCTACTTTTTGCATTTAATAAAATCACTTTTTACTTATTAATTAACCCAGAATACGTATTAATACCTGGGGGCGGGGGCAAACAGCTGTGCATCTCTATCAGTGTTGTAGAGGGTGAACTGTTTTTGAGTTTACCCTGCATAAATTTTATACAGGGTAAAATGGATTTATTTGGGGTTTGGACCCCATTGGGAGCTGGGTATCTGAATGCTGGAGACAGGAGCACTTCTTAAGCTGTTTTCAGTTAAGCCTGCAGCTTTTGTGGTACATAGTTCAGACCTGGGTCTGTGTTTGTAGCAGGCTAATGTGTCTGGCTCAAACAGGGCAAGGTTCTGATGTCCCAAGCTGCCAGGGAAAACGGGCTCAGAGGTAGTCTCGGCACAGCAGGTGGCAGTTCCAAGAGAGTTTCTATGATCCAACCCGTCAGAGAGAGGACTAAAGAAAAATACAGTATATGGCTCTATAATTGAAACAGCCAGTAATAAATCAGTCTTATCGCTCTTATTATATAGCAAAAATAATAAATTACATCTCTCCCATCATTTTCTTTCACATTTATTCTTTGATCAAATCTGTTTCCAACTCATTCAAAGTGACACAACTAATGTTATTGTTTTTGTCCTGTTTAATCTTCATTAAAATATACCACAGTGATATAAATAAATAAGTGATGACTCATTATTACATAAAGCTATGTTTTATCACAGGTAGTGGAAGGATCAGTCCATGGTTAGGGCACTAGCCTAGGACTTGAGAGGCCGGTATTCAATTCCCTGCTCTGCCATGGAGTTCTTGTGTGACCTTGGACAACTTTATACCTCAGTCCCCTACCTGTAAAATGAGGATAATAGTATTTTTCCTGCTGCACAGGGGTGTTGTGAGGCTAAATACATTAAAAATTGTGAAGCATTCGTATACTATGGTAATGGGGGCCATGAAGTCAATGTAGCTGTGTCAATTTACACCAACTGAGGATCTGGCCAATGGTCTACAACAAAAAAAATATAGTTTAACTAAGGCCTGGGACTTTATCAACTCCCCACACACACACTCCTCGCCTCTCTATTAAACCAGCATTGGATGAAACTCAGGGAGTTCACCATTAAAATTGAAAATAGAATGTTTTGCTGCTGATAAAGCACCCCCACCTTAGGAATGTTTCTAATGAGAGTTATTACCATCAACGGTTGTAAAGTAAAGCCACCAAAGTGCTGGGCAGTTTTAGGGAGGATACAGAAAGATTTAATAAATGGTAAATAAATAATAAACTTTGACCAAAGAATTTATGCTGACCATCTGCACAAAAAAAAAAGGTCACAAATACATTACAATTTAAGCATACAAAATTGCGCAGAAAGGAGGACACATAGGTACTGTATGCCCCAAACCCTCGAAAGGGTGCCTAAATTGACCGGATCACGCCTTGACCCCCTCAGTAGGGTTTAGGCAGGGTGCCCCAAATTGTGTGAGTAATATATCTGATTTAGCTTAGCTTCTTGTTTCTTTCTTATGTTAATACAATCCATATGACAATGAGGCCTTGGCCTGAAGGCACTAGTGCAATACAAACAACAAAAGACAAAAATAATTATGAATTGAGATAAAAATGTTGTTATAGGTGGAAATATCCTCTTACTTATCCCAAGAAGTGGTCAGAAAATGGAAATTATTTCCTGCAAAAAAGTTCACAATTTGGGAACAAAAAAAAAAGTCATCTTGAACTGGGGGGAAAAAAAATCTAAATTGCAAAATTATTTATTTATTTAGTAAAGAATTTCCAGGAAAATTCCATATTGAGGAAACCAAAATGGAATGTATGGTTTGCCAGCTGCTCATCTGGCAGATGGGCAGGTTGCCTGGCAACACTGAACATGGGAGCCCTGGCTCTGCGGCAGAGCACCAGATGAAGTGCCAAGGAGCTGTGAGCCTGGAAGCCTTGAGAGATATGGCTTGCAGGCAGTTCACCTGGTGCCGGGCTACTGAAGAAGTGAGCAGCTGAGCTGACAGGAAAGCAGGTTTCCCTAGAAAGCATTACCCTGACAGAAAACTGTTCTTACTTAAAATTCCAACCTCTCTCTGTTTCTTCCTAAAGTGTCTTTCACTGTTCACTGAACAACACTAATGGATACAGTATACAGTCAGCATAATTAATGTGTCAGAGTCATATTTTGCTTCTATCTATTAAGAATGATTTTTTGTTCCTTAGCATTTGACAGTTGTATTGCTCCTGAACTCATTTCAGGCTAGATTGTGCCAAGGCTCACTACAGTTTTGCAGAGGCCTGGGCCGGGAGTAAGGACCATACCAATAAGGTCTGCAAACAGGTTTTCCTCTTCACAGCTCTAATGATAAGGAAACACAGGGCTTGTGCCTCAGATGCTTCCATTTGGGAGCAACTGGGTGAGGAATAGATGGACCTGTAGCTCCACCTATCCATGTGCCAGCAGAGCTAAGTATGCATCACCATTATTAATAACAAACCCCCAGAATGAGATGTTGCAAATTGCCCCCTTTCTCTTCTGATCTGAATAACTGGGGAGACTGGGAGGTATTGTGCCTCCCTGATACAGTTGCCTCCCATGCAGCCTCCATAGGCACATGCCCCAGGAATGCGCTTATGTTAGGAGGAGGCCTGCAAACAGCATGATCCTTTCCTAACTTCTTAACATAGAATATAAAAATAACTCCTCACACATACGGATTTAAAGTAATTTCTTACCAGTTTGGGAATTGTCTCATTTTTTCCTCTGGGAATATGTTACAGATTCTAGCTAGGAATCAACCTTCTGGGTAGCTACTTCCCTCTGATATTACGTACATCACTTTTTGTGTGATGTATAAAGAGACTGGGGCAGAAAAATGTTTGAGACAATGTACTGAATATTTCAAGGCAAGCTTTATACTTCAATGCTCATAAAAGAAATACTGTATTGAGATTTGAAGTCAGTCAGATCTGAAATATTTTAAACGGTTTTCCCAATTGTCTACCCATTTGTGCAATGCAACATTACTGTGAATAACAGCATCTGACTGTGACCGTAGAGATGGAACCTTATTCTTTGTTTCATTATCTTTCTTGAAGAGAAGATATTGGTTTTTCCACCTGAAAAACACTTCTCCCAAGATGATAAAGGTTTTTATATTTCCTAAAATTTCCTAGAGCTATTTAAGACCACAGATACTAAAGGTGGTTATTATAGGTAATACACCTTGTCAGATCCTCAGCTTGTATAAAGCTACATAGCATCTTGAAGCACAACAAATTTATGGTCTGATTCTGCCAATCTTAGCCATGCTGAATAAAATCATACTGTACAAGCACTGTAAGCTGGTGAGCTGTTTCACCAGCCAGGAAAAGGAAATAAAGCGCAAAGCAACACCCAGGACCTATTACTACTATTTGTATTGCAGAGCCCTAGTCATGGATCAGGATCCCAATGTGCTAAGCACTGTACAAACACAAAGGAAAAAGACAATCCCTGCCCCAAATTGCTAACCATTTTAAATATAAGATGAGAGATGATAGGTGCTTACAGCAGATGTGAGGGGAGCCCAAGGAAACAATGAAACATTTGGGTCAGTATGGTAGGCAGAGGTCTAAGCACAGTGGTGCTGGAACATTATTAATAGTGGTAGTGCTGAAAGCCAGCCCTCTTACCCCTGTCCTCCATCACCCCACCCCACCCTGCCCCCGAGCTGAGGCTGGGAGCAAAGCCCCTGGCACACGGGGCAGCAGCTAGAGCCCCAGACACACCGAGTGGCAGATGGAGCCCTGGGCATATTGGGAGCCCAGGGGTGCTGCAGCACCCCTGCACCCTTAGGTCCCGCGCCGATGTCTAAGCATACCAGATGTCTGACCATTGTCAAGTTTTTTGTAGGCATCATGAAAAAGAAGAGATTTGGAGAAGAAAAAGGAAGTAGCTCCATTTTCTCCTTTGAACCCTTTTTCAGGCTGTAGCATCTTGTCACATATTCCCATTAACTTCAATTAAAATAATAAAGTACTACTCTGCCTGAGTGCGCTGATTGTCTATTACTGATTAACTCCTATGTGGACAGTCTTCTTCCCAAACAAGAGTGCCTTATTCCAAATTAGTTTACTCCACTTTATCTAAGGCTATGTCTACACTAGCACTTTTGTCAGTATAACTTGAGTCACTCACTAGTGTGAAAAACCCCCCCACCCCGAGCAAGATAAGTTACTGACAGCAGTGCCAGTGTGGACAGCACTCATTGAGGATGATTTAATTATGTTGACAGGAGCACGCTCAGTCCTGCTAGTTTTTTTTTTATCTGCTTGCTTGTGTCCTATAATTTATTAAGAAATACAAACACCTTAGCATCCCTGCTACCCTCACTGCCAAGTGTCTAGTCGTAAATTAGGTTGTAGAGTGTTATGGGCAGGGAATTGGTCTTTTTGAACAACAGATAACACCATGGGGCCCAATCCCAATTGGAGCCTTAGAATGTTACCATAAATCAATTAAATAAAAATAATGGAGGCCAGCTAAGATTAGAGACTTCAAAGTTTATTAACAATTCAGGAACGTAGATGTTGGTGTTGATTTGTGATATCCCTTGAACATGAAAGAGAAGGATAATTTCCTGGGAGTGGGAATTACTTTTTATAACATAGACCAAGTAGTGTATTGATGGCAGTTCCCAAATATTGCCAGAATTATAGCATATTCCAGAGTCTAGTTATTTCCCTATAGATTAATCGTTTGGGCTATGTCTATATGTCTCTACCTAGCCTACTTGTCCTTCCCTCTGAGCTTCCTCTTAGGCCAGGTCCAGACTAGAGCTTTAAATCGATTTTAAGAGCTCTAAATCGATTTAAAGCTGTAACCGTCCACACTACAGAGTGCATAAAATCGATTTTAAGGGTCCCTAAAATCGATTTTGGAACTCCATCAAAACGAGAGGAGTAACCCCAAAATCGATTTTTTAAAATCGATTTTATGATAGTGTGGACGGCCATCGAAGTTAATGGCCTCCGGGACGTATCCCACAGTGCTCTAGTGGCCACTCTACACAGGTAAAGGTACTCTTCTGCTGGCCAGGTAAACAGGAAAAGCCCCGGGAAGTTTGAAATTCCATTTCCTGCTTGCACAGCGTGGAGCTCTCAGCAGCAGAGAGAAGAATGCAGTCTCCTGAAAATAGGAAAAGAGCTCCAGCATGGAGCACACAGGAGTTACTCGATCTGATAGCTGTATGGGGAGAAGAGTCAGTGCTTTCAGAACTGCGCTCGAGCAGACGAAATGAGAAAACCTTTGAAAAAATTTCTAATGCCATGCGGGAGAGGGGACATACCAGGGACTCGTTACAGTGCCGAGTGAAAGTGAAAGAGCTCAGACAGGCGTATCAGAAGACCAAAGCAGCAAAGGGCAGGTCAGGCTCTGCCCCCAAAACATGCCGGTTCTACGACGAGCTTAACGCAATATTGGGGAACAGCGCAACGACGAACCCCCCCTTGTCTGTTGATTCAGAGGTGGGCGTCGTGATTCCTGCAACTACGGAAGATTTATTTGATGGCGATGATCAGTATGATGAGGACCAAGAGGAGGAGGCTCCAGCAGAGAGCACAGAGCATTTTATCCCCCCAAACAGCCAGGATCTTTTCCTCACCCTTACTGAGGTTCCCTGCCAGCCATCTCAAGGCAGTACTCCAGAAAATGAAGCTGAGGGACCGTCCTCTGGTGAGTGTAATTTTTTTTACTAAAAGCTTCGGTTTAATGTAAGCCTTTTTTACTGGGTGCTTCAAATCACTACCTGTACTTAGAGTCACTGACCAAGTAGATTAAAAACCTTTCCTAAAACAGTGACCCATGAGGTGGTTTTTAGAAAAGTCTCCATTGTTACAGGGCGGATTCATCCTGCTTGTTCGGGGAACGCGAGAGCAAACCGCGGGAAGCTACTCTCCTTCCCTGCTTTGCTCTCGCGTTCCCCGAACAAGCAGGGCTCCTTGCCTGCGGTTTGCTGGGTGGTTCGGGGAACGCGAGAGCAAACCGCGGGAAGCTACTCTTCTTCCCTGCTTTGCTCTCGCGTTCCCCGAACAAGCAGGGCTCCTTGCCTGCGGTTTGCTGGGTGGTTCGGGGAACGCGAGAGCAAACCGCGGGAAGCTACTCTCCTTCCCTGCTTTGCTCTCGCGTTCCCCGAACAAGCAGGGCTCCTTGCCTGCGGTTTGCTGGGTGGTTTGGGGAACGCGAGAGCAAACCGCGGGAAGCTACTCTTCTTCCCTGCTTTGCTCTCGCGTTCCCCGAACAAGCAGGGCTCCTTGCCTGCGGTTTGCTGGGTGGTTCGGGGAACGCGAGAGCAAACCGCGGGAAGCTACTCTCCTTCCCTGCTTTGCTCTCGCGTTCCCCGAACAAGCAGGGCTCCTTGCCTGCGGTTTGCTGGGTGGTTCGGGGAACGCGAGAGCAAACCGCGGGAAGCTACTCTCCTTGCCTGCTTTGCTCTCGCGTTCCCCGAACAAGCAGGGCTCCTTGCCTGCGGTTTGCTGGGTGGTTCGGGGAACGCGAGAGCAAACCGCGGGAAGCTACTCTTCTTCCCTGCTTTGCTCTCGCGTTCCCCGAACCACCCAGCAAACCGCAGGCAAGGAGACCTGCTTGTTCGGGGAACGCGAGAGCAAACCAGGGAAGGAGAGTAGCTTGATTACCAGTACAATCTACTACAGGGATTACTAGCCATTATTAACTTACCATTTTCTCCGGACATGGTCTGTGTGCTCCCCTGACCTGCGTCTGAGCAGAACTCTCTGTCCTCAGCCACAAGCAATAAGTATTAAAGGAATCCTAAGGTGACCTTGTGGTAAAGTAAAATGTTCAAGGTTCGGTAACAGGCACAGGTCAGTGAGGGGAGAGACTGTATGCATGGTTGTGTGAAATGTGTCTCTTATGATTCTTTTATCACTCTTTCCAAACCCCACCCCCCCACACACAGCTGCACATTTCTCCAGCCTCCCTCTCGCTTCTCATCTACGTGGGGGGGGTATCATAAGAAGACTGAGGAAAAGGAGGACGCGTGAGGACATGTTCACCGAAATTATGGCAGTAACCCGTACAGAGAGAGCTCAGCAGGGAGACTGGAAGCAATTGGTCGCAAAGTACAGGGAGGCTGCCAGTCAACGCGAAGACAGGAGGGACGCCAAAAATGATGTCAGGTGGCAGGAAGATCAGCGCTGGCGAGCAGCAACTCTGGATCTTCTTCGTGATCAGACTGACATCCTCCGCGATATGCTGCAAGAGCTCCGTGGTTTCAGAATGCCCCTACAGCCCGTGTATAACCTCCCTCAGTACTCACCCTGTCCCACACCTTCCAGAACCAGGCGTGTAAGAACGCGTGGGGGAAGGCTCTCTGCACCAGCCCCCTCCACCGCTGCGGACACTCCAACCAGAAGGCTTTCATTAGATTGAAAAGCCTTTTGTGTCCTGTTTTTTCCCTCCTCTAATGATCCAAACTTCTACCATGGCACCTTTGCCTATTTTTTACTCTCAGGTCATGCTATTAAGGCAGTGTGACTGTAGATTGGTAATGAACTAAAGCAAGCAGCTTTGGAAAGCTGCACGGAAGCTAGTTATCAGCATCAGGATTTGACAATTGGGGATATGGGCAATACAGGGAAAACAAAGAAAGCAGCCATACCGTAACCTGGTCCATGAGAATTCTTGTTCTGTCTTCTCTGATGCACTTTCTTCTTTCAAACCTCCCTCCCCCTTCCTCCAAACCTCCCTCGCTCCGTCCCCCATAGAACAATGAGTTATGAAATTTCATGCACAGTATTGTAACAACAAGCATTATGCTTGATTGATGAAAGGGTCTGATTTTAAATAAAGAACACAATTCTTGTAACAAATAGTAGTAACTTTATTTTCAATAAAAAAGCAGTTAAGGAAGGTTGCAGGTACTGTGCCTAGCAGCAGACGGAAGCAGCTAATGGTGGAGGTAGGTAATAATTGGGAAGTACAGAATTATATGTTTTCCAATGGACAGCTCTTGCAAGTAACCTAAGCAAGCAATTGAGGAATGCTGCAGGCAAAGTATCTTGCAGCAGCAACACCGCATAGACGGGGAGGGCAGCAATCAATTGAAAGGAAAATCAGCATTCAAACTGTACCCTGGCCCATGAGGAAGCTACTTTCAGTGCTTCTCTGATGCGCACAGCATCCTGGTGAGATCTTCTAATTGCCCTGGTGTCCGGCTGCGCATAATCAGCGGCCAGGTGGTTTACCTCAGTCTCCCACCCCGCTATAAAGGCCTCCCCTTTGCTCTCACAGAGATTGTGGAGCACACAGCAAGCAGCAATGACAAAGGGGATATTGGTTTGGCTAAGATCTGAGCGAGTAAGAAGCGTTCGCCATCTCGCCTTAAGCCTGCCAAATGCACATTCTACCACCATTCTGCACTTGCTCAGCCTGTAATTAAACAACTCCTGAGCACTGTCAAGGCTGCCTGTGTATGGCTTCATTAGCCAGGGCATCAAGGGGTAGGCTGGGTCCCCAAGGATAACAATAGGCATTTGGACATCTCCAACTGTTATTCTCTGATCAGGGAAGTAGGTCCCTTGCTGCAGCCGTTTAAACAGTGTAGTGCTCCTGAAGACACGTGCGTCGTGAACCCTTCCTGGCCATCCCACGTGGATGTTGGTGAAACGTCCCTTGTGATCCACCAGGGCTTGCAGAACCATCGAAAAGTACCCCTTGCGGTTAATGTACTGGGCACCCTGGTGTTCCGGTGCCAAAATAGGGATGTGGGTTCCATCTATGGCCCCCCCACAGTTAGGGAATCCCATTGCAGCAAAGCCATCCACAATGGCCTGCACGTTTCCCAGAGTCACAACCTTTCGAAGCAGCAGCTTAATGATTGCTTTGGATACTTCCAGCACAGCAGCCCCCACAGTAGATTTGCCCACTCCAAATTGATTACCGACTGACCGGTAGCTGTCTGGCGTTGCAAGCTTCCATATGGCTATTGCCACTCGCTTTTCCACTGTGAGGGCTGCTCTCATCCTGGTATTATGCCGCTTCAGGACAGGAGAAAGCGAGTCACAAAGTTCAAAGAAAGTGCTCTTACGCATGCGAAAGTTCCGCAGCCACTGCGAATCGTCCCACACCTGCAGGACTATGCGGTCCCACCAGTCAGTGCTTGTTTCCCGTGCCCAAAAGCGGCGCGGAACGGGTAGAACCTCACCCATAACCGTCAGGAGCTCCAACGTGCAGGGGCCCGGGGAGTCAGAAAACTCGTTCTCCAGTTCGTCATCGCTGTCGTCCCCGCATTCAAGCATTCTCTCTTGCATTTCTGCATCATGGGTCAGCAGTGATAGAACGAGAATGCGTGAATTATTTACAGCATTCGCGATCAAGGACAAGAGCAGACCTGGATCCATGCTTGCTGCAAAATGGCGTTTCCCTCACTGCAGCCAGTAAAAACAGCGCGAACTGACTGTGTGCCGTTTACAGGAAGGGGGGGGGGGCTGTACCCAGAACCACCCAGGACGGGGACTTTGATCCCATCATGCACTGGGCTAGTAACCCATAATTCCAAAGGGCAGGGACCCGTGCAGGAACTGTGGGATAGGTACCCAGAGTGCAACGCTCAGGGAAAAGATGGACGCCAGGGAACATGGACGCTCAACATCGATGTAAGTAGCCCTAGTGTGGACGCGCAAAATCGATTTTATAAAGCCTGCTTTATAAAATCGATTTTAATAACATCGATTTTACCCTGTAGTGTGGACGTGGGCTTAGATTCATACAGAGTTCATAAGATGGCACTACACCACACAATTCTGGGGGACAGAATCCAAATATTCATCAGCCTGGATTTGTACTATATGATTCCATCTCCCATGCCTCTTCTCAGCTTTGCACAGGAAATGCCAAGGGACTGTATGCATTATCTTAAAGTAACATTTACAGCATTCAGTTCTCTAGCTCTTTTATTAAACCTGTAAAACATTTTATACCGCTGCATAAGGTTAAGATTAAAATGACTTCTTGCAAATAAGTAATACTAGAATGGTATTTGAGGTAATCCCTTTATAAAATGGATAGAAATTCTCTCTAATATTGTGGAAAGATTTGTGTGTGTTTAGGGTTACCAAATAGCAACTGTGAAAAAACAGAACAACAGGGGGTGGGGGGTAAAAAGCGCCTTTATAAGAAAAAGTCCCAAAAAACAGGACTGTCCCCTTAAAAATGGGACATCTGGTCACCCTATGTATGTTGGCATGAAAAATGCTAGATAAAATGTAATTTACTACTACTTATCAATTCCTGTGGTTCTATGGATCTCCCCACACTGACCTAGAAGAAATGCCTTTTCACTAGGCAAGAGAGCCAGAGAAAGAGGCTGTGTAATAAGGTCCCGGTTCTCATTTACACTAAGGCCTCTTTACATAACGCTGGCAGAGTAAATGAGAATCAGGCCCTAATTATTTTCGTTTTAGTCTTCCTTGATAGTTGGAGCTTACTTGAAAATGGCACTATTTTTTAAAATAAATTACAGTGTCTAAATAAGACATGGGTGCTAGTTGCATCTTTTTGGAGATTGCACCAGGAGATAGTGTCCCATGTCTTATTTACACTATATTAACTATGAGTTCAAACTCTGAATACACGTAGTGCTCAAATATACATTTGGACTATTTCATGCAAAGAGCCTCAGTTGGCCCAGACTTTAGCAAAGACTGAAATACTATCTTGTAAGCATTAACAGCTGGAGTTTTTTTTCTTGGAGCAAGGAAAACAGCCTAATCTGTTAAAGTGATGGTGTTTTGAAAGTAGTGCTGACACCTTCATAAATCTTTCATAGAAGCAGAGGTGGAGCTGAATTGCATCTGTGTTGTACTCAATCCATCTGATGTGCAATGTGCTTTGGACTGGTAAATATAGGGCTAGATGAACATGTCAGTAAGAAACGTGAATCTGCATTCATTGGACACTAGAGTCTGCAGATCCCTGAGGCACCACATCTTTTTCTCCTAGCTTTGCACTATTTTGTATCTTGCATAGTGTTTTATAAAGCTAGTCAGAAAATAAGGCGATTTTCAATGAAAAGTGCTCACTCTGGCAAAATATCAAACCCAAAATGTTCTGGCTCAAATTCAAAGTATTTCAATTCAAAACAGCTTCACTGTGCCTCATGGGAGTTGTAGTTTAGGTGCCTTATGCTCCCATTCTCCTCTATGGGTCATGTTCTCTGGCCAGACTACATCTCCCCTGATGAGCCACTTTTCTCCTATCTTGATAAAGGAAGAAGGGGCACCTGGTCATGCTGCATCTTAAGAGATTATTGGGGAACGTTACTTTTTTCAATGACATAGCGACATTTTCTATGGAAAGCAGACACTTCATGAAAAACTTTTAATTGAAAACCTTTTTCCAACCAAGAAACTGTTTTGATAGGGAGGGGAGCACTTTGACCAAATTGGTCTTTCTTTCCCTGCAGTAATTCTGTCTGAGCTCTCTCATGGAATCCAGGAAAGCAGTTTCTAGCCTGGTTGGCTAGATGTTTTATTTGAAACCTTCTTAATCAAAACCTCACACTCTTCCTTCAAAAAGTCTGTGCAGCCCAAGTGTCCTTTGCCCAAGTCTGTCCTTCACACCAGTAACCTAAAATTTCTGGCTCTTGCCTCAGTAATAAAGGACTTCACACAGTCTCCCTTCTGTCCATTTGGTTTCAGGAGCAATTCCTCTCTATAGTAGTGCCAGTAGCAGTCCTTTGGGAAGGTATTGCAATCTCCCCTCTCTACTTCCTACTGCCCTTTTTTATAAGGCTCAGCTAATTAAGTTCCAGCACTTCTCAGGTGCAGCAGGCAGAGCAAATCATCCAACCAGCTGCAGGCCTCTGACCCTAGAAGGGTGGTATCCCTTATAACTTCACAAGTATCTAATTATTTATACTACTTTCTTCACCAGTGTCTAAACACTTGACATATTCCTATAGTTCCCTAAAATATAGGGATCTGATCCCATAAGCCTTCAGATGAATAGTCCCCTTGACTTCAGTGGGATTGTGTGCGCACAGGGCGGGTGCAAGGATGTTTCACGCCCTAGGCAAAACTTCCACCTTGTGCCCCCTCCCCGAGCCCTGTGTCAGCTCTCCGCCCCTCCCCACCCTGAGGACCCCCCGCGGCAGCTCCCCCAGCCCAGGGAGCCGTGCGGCAGCTCCCAGCCCCAGCTCACCTCTGCTCCACCTCCTCCCCATGCACACCGTCGCCACTCCACTTCTCCCACCTCCCAGGCTTGTGGCGCCAATTAGCTATTTGGCACTGCAAGCCTGCGAAGGAGAGAAGCAGAGCGGGGCAGTGTGCTCAAGAGAGGAGGCGGAGCATGCCATGCCCCCCCTTATTTGCTTCAGGTGGCCCTCCCCCTGCCCCATGTCCCTCTGCCTAAATGCCAACGATGACCGGGGCGGCCAAATATCCGGCTGCCGCAGTCACCGCTGAAGGACATGAAGTGCCACCCCCCAAATGCTAGTGTTCTAGGCGACCGCCTAGGTTGCCTAATGGGTTGCACCAGTGCTGTGTGTGTGACTAATCACTGTTCATATGGTTAAGGCTGTGATGGGTTGCCCTCCTTTAAGATGCCACCTGTTCTGCCAGCAGGGGCCCCCTTTATACTTGTCTTGCTGAGCCAGGCTCTTAAGCCTCCTCCAGCACCCACACAGTCAGGGCCAACAGACACTGAGATCAGCTCTGGGAAGACTCAGTTAAAGGGACTTGCCCCAGCACTCAGGTGCCCATCTCCCTTGGAGTGCAGGCCCAAAGGTATATTATGAAATCCACACTCTCTCTCAATTTGGAGGAAGGTACGCACAGCCTCTTACTCACCCCTCCAATTATGAATTGCACAAGCTGGGTTATATTATAAACAATAAGTTTATTAACTACAAAAGGTGAATTTTATGTGGTTAAAGGGATAGCAAACAGAACAAAGCAGACTGCTATACCAATAAAACACACAAACTAAGTTTGATTCACTAAAGAAACAGGTTACAAAATGGAATTTCTCACCCTAAAATGTTGAATTAGGCAGGATGCAAAGTTTCTATAGCTCAGAATTCCAATTATTTCTTCTTATAGACTGGACCTCTGTCTCAGTCTGGACTCACTCCTATCTTTCCCTTCAAGTTAGTTCCTTTGTCCCTTCAGGTTCTTTCAGCAATCCTTCTTCTTGGGTAGGCAATGGAGGAGAGTCTCTGTGGCAGGGAGTCTACTCACTAGCACAGCACCTCCTGCTGGTTGTCCAAGGAATTAGCTCTTTTCCAGCTCCAGAGCACAATCCCCTCTCACCAGCTGATGTCTCACCTGCCGTTGGCCCCTGTGTCCCTCCTAAACGCCGGTGCCCTTTTATGTCAGGGTTCCGACCCAGCAGTATCCCCCAATCTGGGTCTCCCCTCCCTAGGGAACCCCCGACCCTCTAAACCCAAATTGCCTCAGTGGCTATTTGCAGTCACCATCTAGCCCCCACTCCCTGGGGCAGACTGCAGTCTGTAAACCACTCATTATCAGCAAGGGGGGTTGGACCAGCTGCTTCTGCCTCTATCTGGGCTGCCTCTCTGCATCCCTAGTACCTTTTGTAGGCCTCTAACTAGGCCTGTAGCCTGGGGTTTACTAGGCTGGAGCTCCCCAGCTCCCTCTGTCCTTCCCCAGCACTGCTCCACCTCAGGTACTTTTCCCAGGCAGCCAGGTCCTTCTCTCTCTAGTAAGCTAGAGAGAGTATCTCTCTCAGCCTCTGGCCCTTAGCCCTCTTATAGGGCCAGGTGTGGCCTGCTTAGGGTGTGGCCTCACCTATGGCTGCTTCCCCAATCAGCCTTTCTTTTCCCAGCTGTAGCCCTTTCCAGGGCTGTTTTAACCCCTCAGGGCAGGAGCTGGGTAGCCAGGGCCGGTGCAACCACTAGGGGAACTAGGTGGTCGCCTAGGGCTCCAAGTGGTTGGGGGTGCCAAAAAGCAGTGCCCTAGCTCAGCAGGGAGGAGCTGCCTTCCGGAGGCACTGGAGAGCCAGAGCATCGGCTTGCGGGGGCGGCGTGGCACAGCCATGGATGAGAAGGCGCGGTGCAGGGGGGCAGCAGCAGCCCTGCAAAGGCAACAGCACTGCTAGTGGGGAGCATCCGTGCCCCCAGCCCCTCTTTCCCAGGCTGCAGCCCGCCCCTCCATGCCCTCCAGGGCTCCTGCAGGCTGCAAAGGATGCATGCAGGTGCCAGCCCCCATGTGCCCCTTGGCTTCCCCCTCGCCACGCTTGGGCTCTGCAGCTCCCAGGCATGTGAGCTGCTGCCGGGGTGCGGGCCCTGAGCCTGCTCCAGGAGGGGCAGCAGCAGCGGCGGCTCACATTCCTGGGAGCCGCAGAACCCGAGCGCGGCGAGGGGAGAGCCGGGGGCACACAGGAACCGCCACCCGCAACCTGGGCAGGCAAGCTCAGGTTCTATGGCTCCCAAGCATGTGAGCCACCGCTGCCCCTCCCGCAGCCTCAGCACTCTGCAGGGGAGGGGCTGTGCACCTGGCAGCGTGTTTTGCCTCCACGTGGAGCCAGCATCTGACCAGCATGGCAGTAAGGGGCAGTCAGGGAGCAGGCGGCGGGTTGGATAGGTCGGGAGTTCGGGGGGGAGCTGTCAGGGGCTAGGGGTGTGAAGAGGGATCGGAGCAGTCAGGGGACTGGTAGCAGGGGGGTTTGGATGGGTCAGAAGTTCTGGGGTCCTGCCAGGGGGGCGGGGAGTGGTTGGATGGGGCGTGGGGGTCCCAGGGGTCTGTCTGGGGGTGAGGGTGTGGATAAGGGTTGGGACAGTCAGGGGACAGGTAGGAGGTAGGTTCCTAGGGGGACAGTTAGGGTGGTGGGGTCTCGGGCAGGGCTAGGGCAGGGATCTCCCCCCCATCCTCTTTTTTGATTGCTGAAATATGGTAACCCTAGGCAAGGGGGGAGCTGGGAGGCATATGGGGGCTGGTGCCTACATGCATCTGCTGCAGCCTGCAGGAGCCCCCAGGGGGGCGGCGCCGGGCTGCAGCCTATGTAGGAGGGGCAGGGGGCGCAACTGCTCATCACAAGTGGCACTGCCACCTTTGCAAGGCTGCTGTCCCCCTGCACCGCGCTGGCTCCTCCATGGCTGGGGCTCACCGCTGCCGCAAGTGGGACACTTTGGCTCTCCGATGCCTCCAGAAGACAGCTCCTCCCTGCTGAGCTCCTGCAACAGCCCAAACCCCGGCAAAGCTAGTGAGTGGACTCGGGGCAGGGGCTGCTAGAGTGGGGTGGGGTGGGGCGCAAGGTGGAAGTTTTGCCTAGGGTGCAAAATATCCTTGCACCAACCCTGGGGGTAGCCACCCTGCTACAGTCTCCTTTGCCTTCCTCTCTACCCTTACATGGGCAGGAATCTTTTGTTTCCCATCTTGACACACATACCCTCTCCTTTTAGTGGAAAGTTACAAGAAGTCCAAGATAATGTTTAGTATCAGGTGACAAGAGGACCTGACCTAGTAGTGTCCCAGCTATGTTCCCAGATGCCTCCCAAGAGAGAGATTAGTACAGGGGTCGGCAACCTTTCAGAAGTGGTGTGTCGAGTCTTCATTTATTCACTCTAATTTAAGGTTTCGCGTGCCAGTAATACATTTTAACGTTTTTAGAAGGTCTCTTTCTATAAGTCTATAATATATAACTAAACTATTGTTGTATGTAAAGTAAATAAGGTTTTTTAAATGTTTAAGAAGCTTCATTTAAAATTAAATTAAAATGCAGAGGCTCTCGGACCAGTGGCCAGGAGCCGGGCAGTGTGAGTGCCACTGAAAATCAGCTCGCATACTGCGTTTGGCATGCGTGCAGCAGGTTGCCTACCCCTGGATTAGTATCTGCACAGTCTTGTTGTTTCTTCCTAATGGCCCATAAAATCTGATGATGGACTGTTGTTTGGTGGGTGTCTTCCAAATACACACCCAGTTGTAATTGTGACAAATCCATATTCCTAACTTTAGATACAGAAATGATACATGTATACAAATTGGATAATCACATTCAGTAACACATTCAGTAACATCATTCTAATGATATCTTACATGAGCCATCTTGCATAAAGTACATCTCGGTTATGCCATATTCATATCATAAGCATATTTTCATAAAGAATATGGAATATAACATCACAAAGGGTTTTCAGGATCATGCCCCAAATGATTAAACAACAATGGACTCAAAAGTATATACTAAATAAATAAAACTGCAAAAATCAGTGTGAAATTCAGTGACTCAACCATACATGGATATACTTCATCTTTGCAGATGTAAAATAAGTTGTCCATATCACAGGGTAGCTACATAAATGCACACATTGCACATAACTGTAAATACTTTTTCCTTTTTAAAAGAGTGCCTCAGCTGTTCACAGACACAAAGAAATAGTTTATTAAGGGTTATTGTTAGTTACTAAGAGTGACCTTTTTTTTACCATCTAAAAGAATATTTTATGTGTCCACAAGTCTAAGAGGGAAGCTCAAACTTTTCCCATCAAAGCTAGGTAAATTTTGTTTAATTTGTGAGCTAAGATTTGTTTAGTTTGTTTAATTTCAGAGCTAAGATCACATGTATGTTGCCTCTCTGAATAACACATGAATAAGTCATATCAAGTTTAGCCTCAGTATAATCAGGTGTGACTCCCCTGAAATAAAATGAGTTGTGCCAGTTTACACTATGCCTGGTTTTGCTCGTAATGTGTAACCTGCTCAGATTAACACAGAAAAAAATAATTCACAACAGGACTGCATAATTAGAGCTGCTTTCTCATTGGAAAGGCTGTTGAGCTGAACACCAACTCAGAATAATCTGGCAAAGGTGACTCAAGTGAATTTCTTTTATCTTTAATGTGAAAGACCAACCACACGTTTTGTAATGATGCACTTCACTACAGAACCTGCAGTCTTCCAAAGTTAAACTGCTCCAGTGCATAAATTCCACTTCACTAGGCAATGTGCCTTGACACCAGGCCTTTATGGCCTAAATCTGATCTGGGCACACTTTCTCGGTGTAGCTGTCTCCTGCCAATTAAGAAAACATCTGTGTCTTTCTAGCCCTGGCATCAGTGGAGCTTTATATTATTTGTCTGAAACTCAAAAGGCAGCCTAGCCAAAGGACTGGATGACAGCTTGTTTTCAACACTCATGCACTTTTAAAAATAAAGCCTGAGGTGGGGGATACCAAAGCAAGGACCACAGTTACATACAACAGCAGTAATTATATGACAGTTAATACTGGAATTAAGGGACATAGGAAGAAAATTCTCCTAAGCATTAGCTGCCTGGTTGTTTAGATGTTAGTTGGCAGTGTAATTCTCTATCTAGTCATATTGCCAAGGCCTCAATACTAAAAGATGCTAAAAACCTGCTGTGGAAAGCTGAAAACAATGGGAATTAAGAGTGCTCAGGAAAGACACATAACTTTGCTGGATTATGCCCCCAGTGCTTCGAAAAGTTTTTTGTGGAACAGCAGATGGGCAAGCTGTATTCAAGGGACCAGTCGGCACAGATCCATGTTAAGATCTGTATCTCATGACTAAGAGAGCACAGAGGAAGTCAGTGTTGGTGCTGGTGTTGGGGAGGGAAATTTGGCAAATACTGGCAAACTCGCCTTGGTAAAAAGGCTTCAGAAGCGGGTCACTTTGAACTGAGATTTAGGAGTTGGCTTGCCGCCTGGAGATTGGAACAGGTCACACTCCTCTTCCTTTCTGTAGAGAAGACTGGCTGGGTTGTTTTATTTTTCTTTGTTAATGACTGATAATGAACACTTCTTATCTTTAACCCTCAAATAAGCTTTAATTTGGTCAAATATGACAGTTGTTCGATGGCTGTCGTGCCTGTTTTCTTCTTCTTTGAGTGTGATTGCTGTGTGTTGCCATTCTATGGCTTCCTATTCAACAGCATCAGTTATCTGGTCCAGCAGCTGCCTTTTCTCCTTCAGTGATGGAAGGGATTTCTGAAAATGTTAAAGGGTAGTGCCAGACACCTAGATCCTTTTCCCACTGGCTCTATAGCAGTGGTGGGCAACCTGCAGCCTGTCAGGATAATCTGCTGACAGGCCGCCAGATAGTTTGTTTATATTTGCACAGCCGCCTGCAGCTCCCAGGGCTGCAGTTCACTGTTCTCGGCCAATAGGAGTGGTGGGAAGCAGCACGGGCTGCAGGGACATGCTGGCCACTGGTTCCCGCAGCTCCCATTGGCCAGGAATGGCAAACCATAGCCAGTGGGAGCTGCAGGCAGCTATGCAAGTGTAACAAACTGTCTGGCAGCCCGCCAGCAGATTACCCTGATGGGCCACATGCGGCCTGTGGGCCACAGGTTACCCACCACCACTCTATGGTGTCCATGATACATCCTAGAAACTATCATACAAAGATGGAGTTGATCGGGTACTTTCACAATCTGGTAGATTGGCACAACCTGCATGCTGTGAATATGAATCACTGTGGGAGATAGTTTGACTGTAGTTAAAGTAAGTGTCACTTACCCCTCTATACCTCAGTGTGCTTCTCCGTAAAACAGTAATAATATTTAACAGTTAGTTAAAATGAAGATAATATCCAGACTGAATTCACTGTTGTTTATAAAGTCCTTTGGTATTCTTGGGTAAAAGATGCTACAGAAGTTCAAAGCACTATCATATCAGGAGAGTCAGACTGGATGGAATCTGGATCTGCAAAACCCCTAGGGATCCTCCAAAATAAAAATCCTCCATACGTTCACCCTTCTTTTTCTTCCTCTCCCACCTATCACCACTGACTCTTCTTACCAGTCCTGCACCCAGGAATATTCTTTCTTCCTGTTGCTCCCTTCCTTATTGGCAATGTGCCAGGACAGAAATCATACAGCAAATTTATTCAAAGGCCAACCTTGCTAACACCCATCATTTATACAGTGTGCACTAACTCCAAAGGCTATCTTCTGTGTGTTGCCATGATATAATGACTTGCAAGCCCTGTGTACACCAGGAGCTTGCACTGCAAGCTGCATCAAGACAGCATATAGAGTACTACTTCTAATCTGTCTTCTGTACTTATCTGTTTCTACCCACATTTTATCACTAGGGGTGGCAACCACGCAGGGAGATCAAAGATGTAAATATGTAGAGCAGTATTAATGATTTGTCATGCTGTATCGTCTTATGCAAATTAGTATACTCCGGAAAAAGTAATCCAAAGAACTAAAGGGGGGCGGGAAGGGTTGGTTTTACACTATTATACAGTAGTGTAAAAAGAGAGATTCCACTGAAATCCATAGTTTCATCAGTGTCAGATTGGTATAAGTGAATGAAAATCTTTATTTGTATTACAGTAGCATCTACAGGGTCTAACAGAAATAAGCCCCTTATTGTTCTGTACACTGTACAAACACAGTGAGGGACCTCTAAATCAAAAAGCTTAGCCAAAGGTAGGAGGGAAAACAGGCACAGAAAGGTGAAGTAACTTGCCCAAGTTCACACAGCAGGTCCATAGCTGAGCTGGAAATAAACCTAAGAGTACATCTACATGAAGAAAAAACAAGCCACACATCACATCAGCAAGTCTCAGAGTCTGGGTCAACTGACTCAGACTTGCACTATGGGGCTAAAAATAGCAGAATAGGAGTTCCCTCTTGGGCTGGAGCTTGCGCTGTGAGACCCGCTCCTCTCACTGCAGTTCAGAACCTGAGCAGGAACATCTGCACTCCTATTTTTAGCTCCATAGTGTGAGCCAAAGTCAGCTGAACAGATTCTGAGACACTGCTGTGGCTTTTGGGTTTTTTTTTTTCCAGTGTAGATGTGCCCTTAGTCTCTTTGCTCCCAGTTTAATGCCAATTGGCACTTAATTATTCCCAGGGCCCCTACATTATCATACAAAATGGAAAAATATCATGGTAGGAGCCAAATTGTTCCCATATTCCACTTCTCTTCCTTTCAGATTGGTACCAGTGTAAATGAGATTTACCAAGCTATACAAACTTAAAATTATACATTCACATCTAGAGACTTTCCTTCTAATTATTTAATACTAAGAAAAGTACTAAAAGGATTTAAGACTCCCAGGTTGTTGTTGGTGGTTTTTTTGTTTTTTGTATTCTTTCTCTTTCCTTCATGTCTATGTTTACATTTCTCCATCGGGACTGAAGCCATTTCTATGCCCATTAATGGATTGTTCTACCGTTCCCATACCATTCTGATTCCCCTAAAAACCCTATTAAGCATTTCAGTGGAATGGTAGATTCATAGTGATTAGTTTGTCAAGTTTGTTTAATGAATGAACGGAGCTCTGTGACCTTATCTGCCTCAAAACCCTCTTTCATGTATGTGTAAGAAGGCTGTTTCCTCTTCACTGGACTCACAGCTAACTTTTTCCACCACTGCTCATCATAATTTGTCAGATACCTTCCAATAGTGGAAGCAGGTCACTTTAGCTGTCCAAATTAATATTGGGCCCCCTCCACATCTACTTTTCAGATCCTAGGAAGATGGAAATCAGTCCTGAACCTACTACCTCCTGGTTTTCACTATCCCCAGAGAGTGAAACTCTCTACCTCGCTGACCTCATATCTGCCTAAATACTTGCTCTGTTGCTTCCATCCTCGCCTCCTCATTGTACTCTCCTCAATACTCCTCACAGTCTGGGTTTTCTCTTTCATGTGTTTTTCCCCCAACTATCTGGAACATTCTTCCTTGCTCAGTCTGAGCCACTGAGTCTCCTCCTCACTTTAAAACCTCATCTTTAAAACGAAGGAGGGCTGAACCAATTCGGCCAAATCAAAAACTGTACAAAATCTGAACCTAAATCTTTAGCTTCCTCACAGCAGTCCTTTTAGAAAATTATCAGTAAAGTATCCTCCCTCCAACTTCCCACTGCAGGAAAATCTTTTGGTTTTGCTGAGCTCCATCTTGGGGTCTCAACAGATTTGGAAATCTGCTAGTCCAGCAGCTGTTTTCAAGTGTCACAAGGCTTAGGGATTTCATAGGGCTAGAAAAGAAAACACTATGTTTTATGTGGAGCTTCTAATACAGGGATGTGCCAGTCATAAGAGAGATGAAGCTAGCCAGAACCCAAGAGAATTATGGCCAGATTATGATCATATTTACACTAGTATAATTGAGATCAGAATTCCCCCCACAATGCCTGATGCGAGGAACCCTTCCCAGTGAGATATCATCACAAGTAGGAGGCTGGGTCAGCACCGAGGAAAGGCAATTATAGGATGTCAGAGTCTCTAGTGAAGGTCAAATACAAACAATTGGGAATGCGGGGGTAAGAAAGATCAGCTTCAGAGAATGAAGACTTCAAAAGATTCACATACACATGAATAAGTTATTGTCATAACCTTAGTCCCAGATTTGGACCTTAGCGTCCAAAATCTGGGGGTTAGCATGAAAACCTCCAAGCTTAGTTACCAGCTTGGACCTGGTACCTGCTGCCACCACCCAAAAATTAAAGTGTTTTGGGGCACTCTGGTCCCTCTGAAAAAACCTTCCCTGGGGACCCCAAGACCCAAATCCCTTGAGTCTCACAACAAAGGGAAATAATCCTTTTTCCCTTCCCCCCTCCAGATGCTCCTGGAGAGATACACAGACATAAGCTCTGTGAAACTACACAGAGTGACTCCCCCTCTCTGTTTCCAGTCCTGGAAGCAAAAAGTACTTTCCTATTCCCCCAGAGGGAATGCAAAGTCAGGCTAGCAATCCAACACACAGATCTCCCCTTGACTTCTTCCTCCCACCAATTCCCTGGTGAGTACAGACTCAATTTCCCTGAAGTAAAGAAAAACTCCAACAGGTCTTAAAAGAAAGCTTTATATAAAAAGAAAGAAAAATACATACAAATGTTCTCTCTGTATTAGATGATACAACACAGGGTCAATTGCTTAAAAGAATATTGAATAAACAGCCTTATTCAAAAAGAATACAAATCAAAGCACTCCAGCACTTATATTCATGCAAATACCAAAGAAAAGAAACCATATAACTTACTATCTGATCTCTTTGTCCTTACACTTAGAAACAGAAGACTAGAAAGTAGAACTACTTCTCCAAAGCTCAGAGAAAGCAGGCAGACGGAAAACAAAGACAAAAGACTCAGACACTCAATTCCCTCCACCCAAAGTTGAAAAAATCCGGTTTCCTGATTGGTCCTCTGGTCAGGTGCTTCAGGTGAAAGAGACATTAACCCTTAGCTATCTGTTTATGACACGCCCCCCAAATTGCAGACAGTGGGGAAGCTCACTGGCGGCGATTTCCTTCTAGAACTTGAAAATAAACAGATTAATACAACACATAGACCTTTACATATACTCCTAAGTATATAACTAACAGACTTCTACATTTTAAGAACACTTTTTAACTACTGAATTCTGGGAAACTCTCACGGGAGAGTGCATCAGCTACTTTGTTAGAAGCTCCTGTGATGTGTTGAATTTCAAAATCAAAATCTTGGAGAGCTAAACTCCAACGAAGAAGTTTCTTGTTGTTCCCCTTGGCAGTATGAAGCCACTTTAGTGCAGCATGGTCAGTTTGTAGTTGGAACCGCCGTCCCCAAACATATGGGCGTAGCTTTTCCAGGGCGTACACAATGGCATAGCATTCCTTTTCACTGACTGACCAGTGACTTTCCCTATCAGACAGTTTCTTGCTGAGAAACACGACAGGATGGAAGTTGTGATCTGTTGCTTCCTGCATGAGCACTGCTCCTATACCACGCTCAGATGCATCTGTGGTTACTAGGAATGGCTTGTCAAAATCCGGGGCCCTGAGCACAGGGTCCGACATGAGCGTTGCCTTAAGTTGGGTAAAGGCCTTCTGACACTCATCAGTCCACTTAACTGCATTTGGCTGGGTCTTTTTGGTCAGGTCGGTCAGTGGGGCAGCGATTTGGCTGTAGTGTGGTACAAATCGCCTGTAGTATCCGGCCAAGCCTAAGAAGGATTGGACCTGCTTCTTGGACCGTGGGACAGGCCACTTTTGGATAGCATCTACCTTGGCCTGTAGGGGGTTTATGGTTCCTCGACCCACCTGGTGCCCCAGGTAAGTCACTCTGTTTTGGCCTATTTGACACTTTTTGGCCTTAACAGTTAGTCCTGCCTGCCTGATGCGCTCAAAGACCTTTTCCAGGTGTAGTAGGTGTTCGGGCCAGGAGTCTGAAAAAATGGCCACATCATCGAGGTAGGCAACTGCAAATTCTCCCAGTCCAGCTAGTAGACCATCTACCAGCCTCTGGAAGGTGGCGGGTGCATTTCGAAGGCCGAAAGGAAGGACATTGAATTCATACACCCCCGCATGGGTGACGAATGCTGACCTCTCCTTGGCAGGTTCATTTAGCGGTACTTGCCAGTACCCCCTTGGTTAAGTCTATTGTAGAGATGAACTGGGCACGTCCCAACTTTTCCAATAGCTCATCGGTACGTGGCATTGGATAGTTGTCCGGACGAGTTACAGCATTTAGCTTACGGTAGTCCACGCAAAAGCGTATTTCCCCATCTGGTTTGGGTACCAGAACCACTGGAGATGCCCATGCACTGGTAGATGAGCGGATTATACCCATCTGTAGCATGTTCTGGATCTCCTGTTCTATAGCAGCTTGGGCATGAGGAGACACTCGGTAGGGTGGGGTTCTGATTGGGTGAGCATTACCTGTATCAATGGAGTGGTATGCCCGTTCAGTCCGTCCTGGGGTGGCTGAGAACAATGGGGCGAAGCTAGTGCACAGCTCCTTGATTTGTTGCCGCTGCAGACGTTCCAGGGTGGTTGAGAGGTTCACCTCTTCCACGCCACCGTCTTTTTTCCCGTCGTAGTAGACACCATCAGGCCACTCAGCATCATCTCCCTGGACTGTAAACTGACAAACCTGTAAGTCTCTGGAATAGAAAGGCTTGAGAGAATTAACATGGTACACTTTAGGCTTTAGTGAGGAATTGGGAAATGCTATGAGGTAGTTTACAGCTCCCAGGCGCTCTTGGACCGTGAATGGCCCTTCCCATGATGCTTCCATCTTATGGGCCTGTTGCGCCTTCAAGACCATAACCTGGTCTCCTACCTTGAAGGAACGTTCTCTGGCATGTCTGTCATACCAGGCCTTTTGCTCTTCTTGAGCATCTTTTAGGTTCTCTCTAGCAAGGGCTAAAGAGTGTCGGAGGGTGCTTTGTAGGTTGCTTACAAAGTCCAGAATGTTAGTTCCTGGAGAAGGCGTAAACCCCTCCCATTGCTGCTTCACCAACTGTAATGGCCCCTTAACCTCGTGACCATACACAAGTTCAAATGGTGAAAACCCTAAACTGGGATGTGGTACAGCCCTTTAGGCAAACAGCAACTGCTGCAACACTAGGTCCCAATTATTGGAGAATTCGTTGATGAATTTTCGTATCATGGCCCCCAAAGTTCCATTGAACCTTTCCACCAGGCCATTGGTTTGATGGTGGTACGGGGTGGCAACCAAGTGATTCACCCCATGAGTTTCCCACAGTTTTTCCATGGTCCCTGCCAGGAAATTAGACCCTGAATCTGTAAGGATGTCAGAGGGCCAACCTACCCTGGCAAAGATGTCTGTTAGGGCCAGGCACACAGTGTTAGCCCTGGTGTTGCCTAGAGCGACTGCTTCTGGCCATCGGGTAGCAAAGTCCACTAAAGTCAGTACGTACTGCTTTCCTCTGGGCGTCTTTTTTGGGAAAGGGCCCAGAATATCCACAGCTACTCGCTGAAATGGGACCTCAATTATGGGGAGTGGCTGGAGAGGGGCCTTGACCTGGTCTTGAGGCTTTCCCACTCTTTGGCATACCTCACAAGACCGGACATACTTGGCAACGTCCTTGCCCATCCCCTCCCAGTGGAAGGACTTCCCCAACCGGTCCTTGGTTCTGTTCACCCCAGCATGGCCACTGGGATGATCATGGGCTAAGCTTAAGAGCTTCCCCCGGTACTTAGTTGGAACCACCAACTGTTTTTGCGGCTGCCATTCTTCACGGTGTCCACCAGAAAGAATTTCCTTGTATAAAAGTCCTTGGTCTATAACAAACCGGGATCGATTAGAAGAGCTGAGAGGCGGTGGGGTGCTCCGTGCCGCCGCCCATGCTTTCTGAAGGCTGTCATCTGCTTCCTGCTCAGTCTGGAACTGTTCCCTTGAGGCTGGGGTCACCAGTTCTTCCTCAGACTGTGGACTTGGGCTTGGTCCCTCTGGAAGTGATGTAGGTGATGGGGTTGTTTCCGTTGCTGGTGAACCGCTCTCCGCTGGTGCACCTGAGGGTATTTCAGGCTCTGGCTGAGCCTTTTGGGTATGGCTGTCTGTTGCTTCTGCCAGTTGTGGCTCGCTGGCGCCCTCTGGCGTTGAGTTTGAAGATGTGGTTGCACTTGCTGGTGCTGGTTGCTGTTCCAGTTCCGGGCCTGGGACTGGAGGTGCTGTGGCTGTTTCAGTGGTTGGCATGGAATCTGGGTCCACTACCTCTGTCTGGGTCTCTGGTAACACAGACGGGGCCTCTGTGGACGGCTCAGGAACAGGAATGGGTCTGGAAGCTTGCCTGGTTTGGCTACGTGTAACCATTCCCACTCTCTTGGCCCGCCTCACCTGGTTGGCCAAGTCTTCCCCCAGTAGCATGGGGATAGGATAATTGTCATAGACTGCAAAAGTCCAAATTCCTGACCAGCCTTTGTACTGGACAGGCAGTTGAGCTGTAGGCAAGTCTACAGCTTGTGACATGAAGGGGTAAATTGTAACTTTGGCCTTTGGGTTGATGAATTTGGGGTCAACGAAGGATTGGTGGATAGCTGACACTTGTGCCCCCGTGTCTCTCCACGCAGTAACCTTCTTTCCGCCCACTCTCAAATTTTCCCTTCGCTCCAAGGGTATTTGAGAGGCATCCGGGCCTGGGGATCTTTGGTGTGATGGTGGTGTAATGAATTGCACTCGCATGGTGTTCTTGGGACACTTGGCCTTGATATGTCCCAGTTCATTACACTTAAAGCATCTTCCATCTGATGGGTCACTGGGCCGAGGTGAGTTACTGGAGACTGGTGAGGTTGAAGGGTAGGGTATCTGTGGCTTTACTTGGGTGGTATGTGGGGTCTTTGGCTGTCCTCGGTTGTAGGGTTTATGGTCTGTGTGCCCCCTGGGGTAATCGTTCCCCTTGACAGTAGCTTTCTTGCTTTCTGCCAGTTCCATCCATTTGGCTCCAATCTCCCCCGCCTCAGCGATATCTTTGGGATTTCCATCTTGTATGTACCGTGTGATGTCTTCAGGAACACCATCCAAGAACTGTTCCATTTGTATGAGGAGGTTTAGTTCTTCCAAGGTTTGAATGTTGTTTCCTGTTATCCAGGCCTCATAGTTTTTTGCAATGTAGTAGGCGTGTTTGGGAAATGACACCTCGGGTTTCCACTTTTGGGTTCTGAAGCGCCGACGGGCATGATCTGGGGTTATCCCCATCCTGTATCTGGCCTTGGTTAGGAAAAGTTTATAGTCATTCATTTGGTGCTTAGGCATTTCAGCTGCCACCTCTGCTAAAGGTCCACTGAGCTGTGACCTCAATTCTACCATGTACTGGTCTTCGGGGATGTTGTACCCAAGACAGGCTCTTTCAAAATTTTCCAAGAAGGCCTCGGTGTCATCACCTGCCTTGTAGGTGGGAAATTTCCTGTGCTGTGGAGCAATATTTGGCGCCGGGTTGTTAGGGTTGGCTGGCACAGGCATCCCAGCTTTTGCCAACTCCAGTTCATGTTTTCTCTGTTTTTCCTTCTCTTCATTCTCTTTTTGTTGTTTTTCCATTTCTTTTTGTTGTTTTTCCATTTCACGGTGGTGGGCCGCCTCCTCTTCTTCTTGCTTCCTTCTGTGGGCCAACTCTTCTTCTGCTTGTTTCCTTCGGTAGGCTACCTCTTCTTCTTCTAGTTTTCTTTTGTGTGCTGCCTCTTGGGCTGCCTGTTCTCTTTGGAAGGCTGCCAGTTTGATGCTTTCTTCCTTTTCTTTCATTTCCATCTGTCGCCTGTGTTCAGCTTCTTTGAATTGCTCTTCGGCCTCAATTTTTGCCTTAGAAGTCATGATTCCTGTTTTCTTGTGTTGGGGTGCCCTCCGGTGTTTATCTTCTGAACTGCAGGTTCTCTGTTGCCTCCTGAAGTCTGCCTAGCAACAGTGCCTTTAGCTAAGTTTCCTTTTCTCTCTCTAGCTAATGTTCAATGAAGGGAAACCAGAAAAACCACTTTATTTGCATGCCTATAAGTGCTGGTACTTGCCTCCTAATGGGAGGGCTATTGCATGACAAAAGACCCTTAACATGGAAGCCACAAACTGCGAGAGAGAGCAGAAAAAAAATTCTCTCTGGTTCCCTTTTAAAACCAACTGCTTCTCTCTGCTAAAAAGCCCTTAGCAGAGAAAAGAAAAATACAATATTTCCACTGGCTTCTGGATTCTGTCTATCCCGTAACCGCTGCTACACCATGTCATAACCTTAGTCCCAGATTTGGACCTTAGCGTCCAAAATCTGGGGGTTAGCATGAAAACCTCCAAGCTTAGTTACCAGCTTGGACCTGGTACCTGCTGCCACCACCCAAAAAATTAAAGTGTTTTGGGGCACTCTGGTCCCTCTGAAAAACCTTCCCTGGGGACCCCAAGACCCAAATCCCTTGAGTCTCACAACAAAGGGAAATAATCCTTTTTCCCTTCCCCCCTCCAGATGCTCCTGGAGAGATACACAGACATAAGCTCTGTGAAACTACACAGAGTGACTCCCCCTCTCTGTTTCCAGTCCTGGAAGCAAAAAGTACTTTCCTATTCCCCCAGAGGGAATGCAAAGTCAGGCTAGCAATCCAACACACAGATCTCCCCTTGACTTCTTCCTCCCACCAATTCCCTGGTGAGTACAGACTCAATTTCCCTGAAGTAAAGAAAAACTCCAACAGGTCTTAAAAGAAAGCTTTATATAAAAAGAAAGAAAAATACATACAAATGTTCTCTCTGTATTAGATGATACAACACAGGGTCAATTGCTTAAAAGAATATTGAATAAACAGCCTTATTCAAAAAGAATACAAATCAAAGCACTCCAGCACTTATATTCATGCAAATACCAAAGAAAAGAAACCATATAACTTACTATCTGATCTCTTTGTCCTTACACTTAGAAACAGAAGACTAGAAAGTAGAACTACTTCTCCAAAGCTCAGAGAAAGCAGGCAGACGGAAAACAAAGACAAAAGACTCAGACACTCAATTCCCTCCACCCAAAGTTGAAAAAATCCGGTTTCCTGATTGGTCCTCTGGTCAGGTGCTTCAGGTGAAAGAGACATTAACCCTTAGCTATCTGTTTATGACAGTTATATATCAGGTTTTTGTTTTACCTGAACTAAATGAAGTCAGATGTAAAATCCATTACTGCTTACAACCTTCCTGCTGGTAACAGCTTATTGAAAAATGTCAAAGATTGAAATGCTGATGAAAGTTTTTGTTGACGTTTTGGTTTATAAAAAAGGAGTCAATTTAAAGTGTTCACAGATATTTTGAAATTCAAAACTGATGGAAAATATGGGACAACTGGGGAAATGTGAACTTTGTTACTAGCTCTGCTGTTCACTTTAGCTCTCGCTTCAGAAAACTTTGTGTCAGTTTGTATGAATGTACGAAAATGCATTGTTATGTTTTATACCTCTCCTTCCTCTTGCACATTCATATCATAGCTAGGCTTGGCAGAATGTTTTTTTATAATACCGACAGATAATATCAATTTGTTTCTTTTTAAGCAGTTTTCTAGTTTTATCTATTTAAATTTTCACAGCAATGGGAAATTATGAGGGGATCAGGCAATTATTTAATGACAGTAGATGTTGAGATTCAAAAAGGTAAAAATTTATAACTTAAAACACAGATAATCAACAACACATGTCAAAATATACAAAATAAACTCTAATAAGTTCCCAAGCAGTACTTTTCTTACTTTGCCTATCTGTACATTTCTGTTATAACTGATGGAAATATTTTTCATCAATTTCTGTTTGTACACTGAAATTGTCGTTTACCTACATTTACCAGTTAAAATCTAATCCTTCCAAACCTAATCATAACACATCAGATCTTCAAGTAGTTGCCCTTCCAATTAAGTAATGTGGGCATTAGGTGAGTCCATTCTGGAGCTCCACAGCACATTGTCTCAAACTTGCTCATAGCCCAGATCTGTCTGATAAGACATTTTGACAGTCTCGAAGTAAGTAGAGGAAAGCTCTCATAGAGCCAAATATAATTCCTTGTTGCTTTGTTCAATAGAGCCAAATATAATTCCTTGTTGCTTTGTCCTTGACATTTCCATTTTTCCTTGGAACACAATTTATTTAGTAACCTATTCTTGAGGATAACATTAATGATATATCAGATCTTTGCCTTTCCTTCCAAAAGATCCTGAAGTATGTTAAAAGCTATAACCCTGAATTGCCTGCAGGTACCTCCTTGCACATCCTGGGAACCCGCAGAAATCAGTGAGGCTCCATGTGGATGCAAGGGTGTGTCCAGGTACAGTCAGTTGCAGGATTGGGACCTAGATACTGAAATCTCATTCCTCTCCGCTGAAAGGCAGCCACTTCTTAGGGGGAACATGGTAGATGCTTAGTAGTGCAGAGCAACACTCTAAAAATTTAGAGAGTGAAGACAAATATATTTTCCAGTTGAAACTGAAGGAATTTAGATAAACAAGAATATAATTATCCAAAGTGGCATATGGCCAAAGTGGTATAGTTCATGCTTATACTCTTGCGAAAAGTGCCTTGAAATCTTTGCTGACCACAAATCATCAAGACATCCAATTTATGTCTCATCTGAAAGTCAGGATCTCTTGCAGCACAGTGCACCTAATCACCCCAAGCTGGATTGTGGTGACTGCTGAAGATGCACAATTTCAGCTTGCTTAACCATAAGCACCTTCCTGCTGCAGCTGCATATTCATACATACTACAGGTTAAGTGCACGCACACACATGTATGTGTGTTGCCTCTATGGTGTATAGCAGCCTCAAATCCCCCCTCCCTTCCCCTCCTCCATACACTTTTTTCTGTTTATTTTATATATGAAGGACCAGGTCCTGAATTCCTTCTTTTATCAGAGGACTGTGGCAATATTGGGGGACCTGTAACATGACATCAAAAAGGAAACTGAAATATGAGCAGCAAACTCCTATTCCCAGTAGCACTGGGGGGTGGGGGGAGAGGAGGAATAATGAGTCTCAGTATTCCTACGGCTCCATATCCCTCTCTATCTCTGGTGGTGGTTGGGAAAACTGTAGCAGTCTTCAATTCCTGTTATGTCACATTCCAAGGCCTCCAAACACTGCCAAAATCCTCCAGTGAGAGAGGAAATTCAGGCCTTGAAATCCTGACATTTCCAGTGTAAAAAACAGGGGAAAACTCTCATGATAGTTTAAAAAGCAAGCCTACCTTATGAGGGCATCTCAGTATATCACAAAGGAGCAGTGAAGGGCAAAAACGTTTTGTTTTTACAGTTATTTCACTTTTAATATGTAATGTCACATTTCGCCAGCTTATATAGAATCCAGGCCAGACCCTCAGCTGATGAAAACTAACATATCTCCATTGACTTCAGTGGAGCTACGCTAATGTACACCAGCTGAGAATATGGCCCTTTAAATCAAGTTTAAGAAATCAGAGGCAATTTGAGCATAATTTTAAACAGGAAGAAATATACATTTGAGATTCATGTTTCAACTTTGCATATATGATACTATAGTTATACTATATTTATATTGCTTTAAAGTATCCTGGTGCCACTTCACAATTTATTTTAGCTTGCTGTACTTTATCATGTTTCTGCTTGTCACATTGCAATTTTTTTATGTTTATTCATTATAATTTAACATGCATGAATTATAGTTTTTTCCTGTGATGGGGTGTCCAGCCTACACAAGGCCAGAAGGTGGCTAGGCTGTACCTTGTGCTAAGGGTGCCAGAACCTTTGAAAAAGTGGGAGGCCATCGGTCACGACCCCTACTTTTTAACATGGAGTAATATGAGGGTGAGGGACAGTGTTGATCCCTTCCCCAGCCCAAACTACAAGCCTCAGGCTCTCCTGCCACAAAGTGCAGCCCCTGCCAGCACCAATCCGTGCCTGCCCAATGCTTGCAATTTGGGGGGGCAAAACTGCCTCCTGCCCTCCCAAACTATGCCCATGAAGTGGGGGGTATGGCCCTCCCACTTTTAAAAGTGGGGAGCCATGCCCCCTGACTACTTCCTGGCTCCTCCTCCAGACAATGGCACCGGAATGAGTGTTTAATTAAAGATAAAGCTCAGCTGGACAGGAACAGGAGGGGCCTGTATAAAGCTCAGTAGCTGAGAGTTGAAGGGGGCTGCAGTCAATCTGAGGATGAAAGAAGGCAAGGAAGGAAGTAGCCCAGGGATACAGCAGTAAGGTTTAGGACTGTGAAGATTTTGATTTGTTGTAGGGTCCCTGGCCTGGAACCCAGTGTAGAGGGCCTCAATTCCCCTACCAGCTACTGGACAAGGGGCGCTGATAAGGGGGCAGTGAAAGAGAAGATTGCCTGGGAAAGTGGGTCCTAAGAGATTTTAATAATGCACCCACATTCCCCTGGGAAAGGGAAACTACAGTAACCTGGCCAGAGGGCCAAGCCACGAAGGGGGAGCTGTAGAGTTCAAAGAGAGTGTGATGGAGTGCAATTGCAGCAAGGGGCATCAGCCTGGCAGAGCTACTCCCCAGATGTGGCCAGAAGGAGACGCTCCAGCAGTAAGCAGAGAGTGCCCCATGACACTCCCCTTTTATCATTACTGTATATCACACTGTAATAGCTGATCTGAAAAAGGTTTATTAGAAGTGACTACTGGGTTTTTAAAGCTGAGTGTAATTAAGATGTTATCTACACCCTTTCAGTCTGTTGCTTGCTTGCATGAAACTGCCCGCATAATGATTTTTGTCACAGGAAAAGTGACATCCGGTTTATATTATGACTAGTAGCTGAAAGCCCTGCTATAGCATAGGTGTAATTCATAAAGTCAAATGTATTTTTTTTAAAGTTGAAAATGGGAGGCTCTTGTTTCCATGCGCTGTGCTATAGTGAGCAATGTTGCTGTCTGTACATGTTCCTCAGAATTGGTGCATAGAACTTCCCCTGGGCTGGAGCCACAATTGCCTTTGTTACCCCATGTAGCTCTTACTCCCACTTCCTCTGATCAGCTGTCACATTCCAACTGCCACAGAACCTTTGGACTCTAATGTTCCCTCTGGTTCTCAAAGGGCCTAGTGATTGAACCTGATGATATTCTTTAAAAACCAAAAATTCTCAACCATATTTGTAGCAGTTTCCATCACTTCACTGACTCAACAGACATTTTAGGCTTCAGAGTGATATTTGAGGTTATTGTGTATGTCAGTTGTGTTTGGGTGTGTGATTTTGTTGATTTGTGGTTGCAAGGGTTGTACCAGGAGCTTTGTGATATTTGTGCAGGAGGCAGTTGGGGCAAGAAATCCCTCATCTGTGTAGTCTCGCTCATAAAACCAATTAAATCATTGTATGCAAATTAGCTGTAAAGCAAGAGTGGTGATTGGCTGACCTAATTCTGATATCTCAATAGTCTAAGACTCTTGGCATGACATAGATACACTCCCTTCACTGCACTGGTGTGATTCACAAGCTCACAATGGCTGAAAACTTAAAAGTTGGATGGTAACAGGTGGCAAAGCCTACTGATGATTGCACCTCGTGATATTCTAAACAAAAAGAGCTCTCAGCTGTGCTTGTAGCTGCTTCTGTCACTTCATGCTGACTATATAGACTTAATTGGCTTCAGAGTGCCAATCCTGAAATCTTATTGTATAAATAACATCTCACAGGAAACATCAATATCAGAGCTAGTGGGGGAAAATGAAGAAAACTTTGTCATTGTCATTCCACGGGTTTTGAAAAGGAATGGTTTTTCATGTATTCGATATTCTTTGCCAAATTTATGTTTAAAAAAATTGATTTTGACTTTTTATTCAATTTTTACTTTTTTTTGGTTTTCCTCTTTTCCTTTTTCTTCCTTCCTTTCTCACTTTTCTCCATTTCAGTTTGCCACTAAAGCCGGGGCGGGGGGCAATGCAGAAGAGAAAGGAAAAACATGACCAGCAGAATAAAAAGTAAAATTGATCAACTAAAAACATTTTTAAAGAACCACAAAAGCTATATTTTTCTAAATGACAGATTTTTGTCAAAATTCTCTTTGAAAACTTACAATTCTTCTTCGAGTGCTTTGTTCATGTCGATTACAATCAGGTATGTGTGCACGGATGTGCACGTTGACAGGAAGATTTTTCCCTTAGCAGCGTCCGTCAGGTCGGCCTTGGCGTCCCCTGGAGTCACGCCCTCATGGCACCTACTATACAGCCCTGCTGACCCGCCACCCCTTGAGTTCCTTCTTACTGCCAGTGACGGTGGCTGGAACTTCCTTTGGCTCTTGCTGAGCAAATTTTCTTCTCTATTCCATGTATCTAGTTAGTTAGTTATTAGTAGTATTCCAGTTAATAGTTTAGTATAGTATAGTAGTTGGGAGGGGTTTTCCCTCAACTCTGGCCCCGGTGCTATGGCATGCCACGGTCCCTGGGCTTCAAGAACTGCGTGGCTTGTGCCAAGCGCATGCCGAAGAGTGACCCACACTCATCATGTCTTCAGTGCCTGGGGGAGACCCATCAGAAAGATCTTTGTAAGATCTGCAGCAAGTTCTGCCCGAGAACACTTAAAGAAAGGGAACAGAGGCTGAAGGTTATCCTCATGGAGGCAGCCCTAAGCCCCCACTCCAACCCAGGCTCGAGAGACCCGACCATATGGCAGCATCCTTGACGTGGAGCGCCCCAGTGCCATTGGCAATTTCGGCACCAAGGAAGGACTCCTCCAGGGACACTAGGCACCACGACTTCTCATGGGGCCCATCTGATAGTAGACATCGCTCCCATTCACCAGTGGCCTCAAAAGAAGAAAAAGCCAGATGACTGTTCTACTCTGGCTAAGCCTCGAGACATGCAACCCTAGGCAGGCCATTCCTCGGCATCTTCTGGGGCTGTGTCGACTCCTGTCCAGGTAAGACAGTCGAATCTGACCCCACCTCGGTCACCGGCGCCTACACAGCAGCTGCAGCTCCCATCCACACTGGAAACATACCAGGCTGCTCGAGACCTCCTCCACCTGACAGCACCATTCTCGCCTGACAGGGAGGAATCCTCAGCGCCAACAGAGTGTCCTCCGGTGCACTGTAAGGGAAAGCCACCTATGATGTTGAGGTGCTCCCCTTCGCCTTGTCCATCGGCACCTACACACTCCAACAGAGAGCCTTCCTGCTCCCTGAGCTCTCGACGTTTGAGGCACTGAGGATCGGCTTCTACATGGTCTTCAGTGTCTGAGGCCTCTGAGTTGGAGCCTGACACCTATCGCTTGAGTAGGAGCAGAAGCCGTAGAGCAAGGTCAGGCAGAGACAGAAGGGAGCTTATCACCAGGGCCAAAGAGGAACTCAGAGCCCATGCTCAGTGACATCTTCAGTGGCCTCTGCCACTTTCGTGCTGCCTTCCACTGTGCATCTTCCCCCAGCACCTACGGTCCTGACTCCTGCACCGTGCTTGGCTCCGACTTTGGCACCGACTTTGGCACCGGCCTTCATGATGTCAACGCACCCATCTCCCACATCTGCACCGTTGTTGACCTCAATGCAGGCACCTATGGCCCCAGTACCGATGTCAACACTGGGACCTCCAACCTCAGCGGCTCCTGTGAACATGCCAACGCAGCTCCCTCCAGTGAGACTGATGCCGATGCCTGCTACAACGCATATGGCCCTGGCACCATCATCGGCAGCACCTCCTTCAATGCTGCCCCAGGAGTCACGTGACCCCTCCAGGACAGTCAGTAAGGCGCTTCAACTACTGGCACATGATTCCTCCTCCTCGTCACCAGACGAAGCATTAGCAGGGACAGCCATAGCTCCTGCATTAGAGGATAACAGAGTCCTACAGGACTTGTTCCGCAGGGCTGCCCAAGGTCTGGGCATCAAGGCCGAGGAGGTAGTAGAGGACATGGATCCCATGGTGGACATCCCAACACCCTCGGGACCTTCACGGGTAGGGTTACCAGTAGTGTAGCTAGGGGGGGAGTGGGAGAGCAGCTGCTCCCCCACCGAGCACAAGTGGTGCCTTTTTAATTTTACTCACCTGGGAGCAGGAAAGAAAAAGGCGCCACCCGTTGCAGTGCTTTTGCTGACAGGGCGGCGCTCCGGGTCTTCGGCAGCACTTCAGTGGCAAGACCTTCACTCACTTTGGGTGTCTTCGGTGGCACTGAAGCTTCATCATCGAAATACCGCCAAAGACCTGTGGAGTGAGTGAAGTTCCCGCTACTGAGGTGCCGCCGGAGAACCAGAGCGCTGCCTCGTCAGGAAAAGCACTGCAGCAGGTGATGCCTTTTTTTTTCGCTTCCCCCTTCCCTCCACCTGGCTACGCCACTGAGCGTTACCCCTCATAAAGACGGTGGTGGACACCACTAAGACCCTGTTGCAGATGTCGGCAACCCTGCCACCCACTGCCAAACGTAACGAGCGGTGGTATTTCATCCCCTCCAGAGGCTTTGAGCATCTGTACTCCCATCTGCCTCCACACTCGCTAGTGGTCAATGCGGATAACCAGCAGGAGAGACAGAGTTTCCAAGGTCTTTCCCCAAAGAATAGGGATGCTAAACGCCTGGACCTCATGGGTAGAAAAGTCTACTCCACTGGTGGTTTGCAACTCCATATTGCTAACCAGCAGGCCATTGTGAGCAGGTTCTCTTATAAGACCTGTGCTGCAATGGCCAAGTTCAAGGAGCTCGTCCCTTCGGACTCTCGGTCAGAGTTCACTGCTTTGGAGGAATCAGAGAAATTAGTCTCCCGCTCCTCAAAGGTTCCAGCAGCAGAACTGCCAGGACAATTCTTGGAGGAGGAACCGAAGCTGTAAGAGAAGGCAACATCTCTCTGCTAATCAAGGCCAGCCCAAACCACCCTCTAGTCCTAAACTGGCCTTTTGAAGGTGCAGTCAAGGACAGCACACCAGACCAGAGACTGGAGCTACCCCGCCTTACCTTTTCTTCCCAACTATCCCCTTTTTACCATGTGTCACGGAGTGTGGGGGGAGTCCGGCCCTGCACCCCTCTTCCTGGGACCCACAGTGACTCTCGGCCAGCCAGTACAACAGAAGGTTTATTGGACAACAGGAACACAGGTTACAGCAGAGCTTGCAGGCACAGTCAGGACCGCTCCACCGAGTCCTTCTGGGCTTTCAGGGTGCTTGGATCCTAGCTAGGATACCCTGAATTCCGCCCACACAGCCCCAAGCCCCAAACTCCAACTGCTTCCCTCCTGCCACTCCCTTCCTTTTTCCCCTTCCCGGGCAAAGGTGTTGACCTTTCCCCTCCCTTACCTAGCTCAGGTTACAGGCTCTGGCATCGTCCATCTCCTAAAGTCCTCCCCTGCTCTCCCACTCCCCACACAGACAGTCCCTACTGCATCACACCATGCATGGTCCCATATAACTTTGTACCGCTCGGTGCTTCGCATGGTAGAGAAGGGATACTCCATCCAATTCTGTGCCCTCCCGCCCTTCCATCCTCCTTCTCTGTCCCTCTTTAGGGACCCTTCTCATGAGCACCTTCTCAATCAGGAGGTGCAATCGCTCCTAGCACTGGGGGCGGGGAAGGAGGTTCCACTAGAGCACAGGGGTGAGAGTTTCTATTCCTGCTATTTCCTAATTCCGAAGGCCAAAAGCAGCCTCGGGCCTATCCTGAACCTGCGCGACCTCAACAAGTTCGTGAGGAAACTCAGGTTCCTCATGGTCTCCCTGACATCCATTATCTCTTCACTGGATCCAGCAGACTGGTATGCCACCCTCAGTTTGAAGAATACGTATTTTCACATAGCAATTGTGCACAACCACAGAAAGTTCCTCAGGTTTGTGATCAATGGTTCCCATTACCAATTTACTGTCCTCACTTTTGGTCTGTCAGCAGCACGTCAAGTCTTCACCAGTCATCGCCACCTTTCTGTGGAGACATCAGGTACAGGTGTTCCCATACCTCAACGACTGGCTGATCAAAGGTCGATCCAGGGCTCAGGTGGAAGCTTAGGTGGCATTTATCAGAGCCACCTTTAAGAATCTGGGCCTGCTACTGAACGAGAGGAAATCAACTCTGTCCGCAGTCCAGAGGATAGAGTTCATAGGGGCAGATCTGGACTCAACCCAAGCCAGAGCATTCCTCCCACAGGTGAGATTCCAGGCCCTTGATGCCATGATCCAGGTACTCAGTCAGTTCCCCACCACCACCGCAAGAAATTGTCTCAAACTTCTCAGCCACATGGCAGCCTGTACGTATGTGGTTCAGCACGCCAGACTCAGGCTTCAGCAGCTTCAGTCATGGCTTGCGCCAGTATACAGATCCTCCAGGGACAGCCTGGACAGATCGTGACTGTGCCTTGTCCTATCCTCGACTCGCTCCTGTGGTGGACGGACGCTCAGCAGGTGTGTTCAGGAGTTCCCTTCACTGCCCCACAGCCATCCCTAGCACTAGTGACGGACACGTCAGATTTGGGATGGGGAGCTCATCTGGGGGAACACAGGACTCATGGCCTCTGGTCACAGACAGAGCTCCATCTTCACATCAGTGTCAAGGAGCTCAGTGCTGTATGCCTAGCATGTCAGTCATTCTGCCCATATTTAGCAGATCAATGTGTATCTGTCATGTCGGACAATATGACCACGATGTTCTATATCAACAAACGGGGGTGCACGCTCCTCCCCACTGTGCCAGGAAGCCCTCAGGGTTATGGAACTTTTGTATAGAACACTCAGTCGATCTACAGGCATGGTCCAGGGGTCCGGAATGAGCTGGCAGACTGCCTAAGCTGGTCTTTTCACAGCCACGAGTGGTCCCTTTGCCCAGATGTTGCATCTTCACTCTTCCAGAGGTTGGGCTGTCCCCGATCAACCTCTTCACCACGCGATGCAACAGGAAGTGTCAGTAGTTCTGCTCCTTCCAGAATCACAGTCCAGGCTTCACAGCAGACGTGTTCCTCTTTCACTAGGAGGAACTGCTTCTGTACGCCTTCCCACCCATACCACTCATCCACAAGGTCCTGCTCAAGATCCACAGAGACCGGGCTTGGGTCATTCTCATAGCACCAGTCTGGCCCCGCCAAAATTGGTACACGTGTCTCCTAGACATGTCAGTGGGAGTCCCAATTACCCTGCTGCTCTTCCCAGACCTTCTCACGCAGGATCACGAGCAGCTCTAGCACTCGAACCTGCAGTCGCTACATCTCACGGCATGGAGGCTCCATGGCTGAATCCGTTCGAGCTCTCCTGTTCAGAACAAGTCAGACAGGTTCTCCTGGGCAGTAGGAAACCTTCCACTAGGGCCACATACCTGCCCAAGTGGAAGAGATTTTCAATCTGGTCAGCTCAGCGCGACTTTCCCCCGGTGCTAGCCTCAGTGCCCCAGATTTTGGATTATCTTTTCCACCTAAAGCAGGAAGGTCTCTCCTTGTCTTCTAAAAGAGTACACCTGGCTGCCATCTCAGCTTTCCATCGGGGATACAGGTCCGCTTGGTTTTCGTTAACCCCCTGGTCAGTCGCTTTCTGAAGGCCTTGACAGGTTGTACCCACACATCTGCCAACCAGTTTCTGCTTGAGACCTTAGCTTGGTCCTCTCTAAGCTCATGGGGCATCCCTTTGAGCCTCTAGAAACATGATCCCTGCTCTATCTTTCCTACAAGGTCGCCTTCCTGGTGGATATAACTTCAGCCCGGAGAGTGTCTGAGCTCAGGGCTCTACACCGTATTTTTTAAGGACAAGTTTCAGCTCAGGCCCCATCCGGCCTGCCTCCAGAAGGTTGTATCGCAGTTCCACATCAATCAAGACATTTTCCTCCTGGTTTTCTACCCCAAGCCTCATGCGAGTAGCAGTGAGTAGAGGCTCCACACTCTCGATGTCCACAGAGCACTAGCCTTTTACATCGAGAGGACAAAACTGTTCAGGAAGTCGGTACAGCTCTTTGTCGCAGTAGCGGACAGGATGAAGGGCCAGCCTGTTTCGACACAGCACGTTTCATTATGGATTGTGGCCTGCATTACTGAGTGCTACAATCTAGCAGAGATCCCAGTGCCTCCGATAACGGCACACTCTACAAGCTTCATCGACAGCTTTCCTGGCTCAAGTGCCCACCCAGGAAATCTGCAGGGTGGCAACATGGTCATCGATACACACTTCCACTGCACGCTATGCAATTATTAGGCAGGCCAGAGATGATGCGGACGTTGGTAGAGCAGTACTCCAGTCAGTGGACAGCTCCAACCCCACCTCCTAATTTTGCTTGGGAGTCACCCAATTGTAATCGATAAGAACAAGCACTCAAAGAAGAAAAAACAATTACTCACCTTCTTGTAACTGTTGTTCTTCGAGATGTGTTGTTCATGTCCATTCCAATACCCACCCTCCTACCCCTCTGTCGGAGTAACCGGCAAGAAGGAACTGAAGGGGTGGCGGGTCAGCAGGGCTATATATTAGGCGCCATGAGGACATGACTCTAGGGGGCGCCCAGGCCGACCTGACAGATGCTGCTAAGAGAAAAATCTTCCAGCCAACGTGTACGTGCACACACCTGATTGGAATGGACATGAACAACACATCTCAAAGAACACCAGTTACGAGAAGGTGAGTAACCATTTTTTTTTTCAGTGAAACTGGAACATATAGTTTTAACCAGCTGTAGTCAATAAATTGAGTTAAATTAACCTAGAACTTTGCAAATTCCCAAACACCAGATTAAGAGCATAATCCTGCCATGTGTTGTGCAGGTGAATGGATGAAAGGAGTCCATTCTGTCACATCACACCCCTAAAGCAGGTACACAGGATTCCAGGCTAGTTCTCTGAGTGTTAGACTGTGGGAGTAACTAGTGCACCTTCTGATGAGTGGGTAATGAGTCGGCTGATGAATCGCAGCCTTGGAGGAGCAAAGTTAAGCTCCTGGTCTCCTTTAATGGCTCTGAACTAAATCAAGATTTAGTGACTCATCTGGAGTAAAGGGTAGCACACTGTTGTACTGCTGAAGGGAAGGAGAATGTCATTCCTGCCTTCCCCGCAGCTCTAGAAGGAAGTAAAGTGTGCCAGTTTACATCTGGTGCTGTACTCTTCCCAATGCACCAGCATACAACTGCCTTGGCACTGCCCGCTATCCACCCTTTCTGACTCAACTACTCAGAAGTGGGACATAGCAACTGTGCAGCAGGTGGAAGAGGAAGGTGCACGATGCTCTCATTTAAGCATCAGATTATTGTACGATTTGCTCATATTGAATAGTATCTTATCCCATGAGCAGCCCTTGTGAAATCAGTGAGGCTCTGCCACTGGCTTGCTGGCTGACCTTGGTAAATAATTTACCTCTCAGTGCCTCAGTTTCCCCATCTGTAAAAGGAGGTTAATGATACTGACCCCCTTTTGTAAAGTGCTTTGAGATCTAAAGATACAAAATATATTAAGAGCTAGCAGTAAGTCAATTATTTTGTTATTTCTGAAATAAAATACTAATCCACTGGAGTCAGGGGCTCATAATCTGCCTGAAAGGAGAAGCATGGAGCCTGGTGGTGTCACATAAGGATGGATTACAGGGACATAGGAATTGCCATGCTATGCCGGACCGCAATGGTCCATTTGCTCCCATATCCTGTGTCGAATCGTGGCCAATACTAAATACCTCAGAGGAAGATGCTAGGTATCTCATAACATACAATAGCTTATTTTAATAGCTATTTTTCCTCTGTAGTAATCACTACTTCATCACCTTGCTAAAACTTGAGGGCTTACACAGCTTTATGAACAGAATCTTGGATACAAAACATACGTACACTGTGTATGTGTGGAGAGAGTGTGTGTTTTCCCCTCAGGAAGTATTTCGGTGATGACTGAGGTGGGTTTTAGAATCACTTGATTGTCTGGAGGATTTTCGAAGGCACTAGGGACAATTAGGTGCCCAACTCTCATTGCTTTCCAATGGAAATTGGGCACCTGACTCCCATTTATGTCTTTGAAAGTCTCCCGCGTCACTAACAAGAAGAAATAATCTATAAAGTTAACTCAGTACTGATGCTCCTATAGTCTAGCCTGGCTGTATTTTCCGTCTCTGCAACTGGTTCCTGTCTGTGTGAGTGTGTGTTCTGGAGAGTCAGCATGAAGTGTGGTGTTGCACAGTCTCCTATAAGACATGTGGCAACTTCAAATTTCCTGCTGAAGCTTTTCCGTTTATAGCCCATAGAGTGTTAATGGTTCCATGAAAGCTAACTCTGGGTCAATTGAGACTTCAGTAGGCTTGTTTTGTTATTTGCTGGCATGTTGCATGTGAAATCATTAAAGTGAAAAATGTGAAACCACTGATTCATGCATTTGTCAGGATGTTTTCACTGCTATGGCTTCATCCGGCTTCCCTCCCCCATGCATGTAGGCGCTACAGACAATTCAATGCTGTGCATCGCTGTCTAACTCTAAGTGGCATAATTCACAGACACTCATCCTGGTTAAATATTTCACAGTAATTATGAGGTACTAAAATTGTTATTAATGTTGATACAATGCAAATATATTTATCTCCATATGTTCTGTCAATGAGTGTGTTATTAGTGCTAATGAAGTTTCCTTACAAATGCAGATGTTTTCTCTCACCATTGCCTTTTATTTTGACATTCCAAATAACTGTGTTCTGAAGCATGAAGTAAATCCACTGTGTTTTTGTAAGCCGCAGTATCATATGTCTGGTGAAGGTCAGCCAGGACATCAAGGGAAAGTATATTTTTAAAAAAAACACAAGAAAAGTAGTTAAACAACCACCCCTGCACTATTTTAATGATGACAAGCTTCAGATTTGACATTTAGCAAAATGTTTGTTCTAGGATCCATGGCTTTTGGGAGGAAATGACAATGATGATCAGTGGTGTCCTCAGTAAAACAGAACATTCCACCATGAAATGGGAGGGCTTTGATTATCGGGGTAAACATACACAAAGAAAGGAAACTATAAGGTACAAACACAGACAACTACACTTAAAACAAGTGTATGGGTTAGCCCAGTGCTCTAATGACACTGCGTTGTGCTACCACAGGGAAATCTAAATTTGGGACCAGAATGGTTCAGGTCTCAGACATCTCCTCTTGGATGTCTGTCAGCTTAAACTTAACTTAGCCAAAATTCAACTTCTTGTCTTTCTTCCTTCCCAAACTCTCCCACTGCTCACTTTCTTAGTTATTGCTAACACCACCATCCTACCCCTCACTCATGTTCATAATTTAGGTATCACATTTGACTTTGCCTCTCTTTAAATGTGCACATTGAGGCTGTGTCCAAATCTTGCCACCCTTCCTATATAACATATCTAAGATCTGGCCTTTTCTCTCAGTCCACACCACTAAATTTTTCATCCAGCCCCCTTCTGTTTAGAAGCCATGGAAAATCATTGACATAAAAATTACTGTCTATGGTCATTTATGCAACTTCTAGTGATAGAAAGACACCGTATGGCCTGATTCTAATTTACATTAAGGCTACTTTACTCTATTTTGGGGGTGTAAAGGGGCCTTAAATGAGATGTAAATGTAATTTATATCCCCTTTAAGGCCCCTTTACACTGCCATAGTGGTGTGAAGCCACCTTAGCATATTAGAGAGACCAAAGGGTTGTCTACATGGGAAAGTTGTTTTTACCAGTTGTACCAATATAGTCATACAGGCATAGTTACACTGATCTAATCCCCTGTGTGAACACTGTTATTCCTGTATAAGGCCATGTCTACACTACGGGTATGGCTGTACTTGAAATTTCAAAGCGCTGCCGCTGCAGCGCTTTGAAGTGTGAGTGTGGTCGGAGCACCAGCACTGGGAGAAAGCTCTCCCAGCGCTGCACGTAAACCACATCCTCTACAGGTATAGCTTGCAGCGCTGGGAGCCACGCTCCCAGCGCTGAGGCACTGTTTACACGGAGGCTTTACAGCGCTGTATCTTGCAGCGCTCAGGGAGGTGTTTTTTTTCACACCCCTGAGCGCAAAAGTTGCAGCGCTGTAAAGTGCCTGTGTAGCCAAGGCCTACAGGGCCTTAGCCAGAATAGAGGAGATACATCAGCTGACAAAAGGTGTTCTTCTGTGACTTGGCTATACCACCTCCTGAATGATGTTAGCTAAGCTGACGGAATCACTCTTCTATCAAAATAGATTAATCTACACCGGGGAATTTGCAGGCATTGCTATGTCACTAGGGGCTTTAATTTTTTCACACTCCTAGCGGACATAGTAATGCCAGCAAAATTTTGTAGTGTACACCAGGCCAAAAAGTGGCTCTTTTCTGGATTTTCTTAAGCCCCTTCCCAAGTGATATAAATTAAATTTTATAAAGGTACTCAAAGCAGAATAAGAGTGGGGGAAGAGTTGAGCTGGAGAGTGTTATTTTTGTATAATATCTGTTTAGCATATATCAGAAAATTCCCTGTGTGGACAAGGTCTAAAGCTCTAATTCTGCAAGCCGCTTCTCGTGGGCAGAATCCCATTGACTCCAGAGGAATTCTACATAGGTGCAGGGAACCACCCATACAGAACATCTTTTAAATTCTAGCCTCAGGTCCTAGACATGCATTACCCTGGATGGCTCCAAACCCTGACTTAGTTATGCATTCAGCTCACTTGCTTTGGAAGACAAATAAGCTTTCTTTGCTATCTGATCACTTTCATTTTGGGTGTTCAAGAATCCTTGCTTCCTGATCAACTCAGCAAAGATTTATTTTGCTTGGTATTAATCACAAAATCTTTCTTACAATTGATCTGTGAATGATGAGAGGGTATAATTATTAATGCTGGGTGTTTATTACAACCATGACTTCTGTGAAAAAAATCAGGATATCTACACGGGTGGCTGGTTTGTAGAAATTTTGGTGGTGTCCAGAACAAACCCCCCCAAACTCCACCTCCCACGTGGCTAAGACTCTGGTAGGGAGTTTGGGTGGAGGGAGGAGGTCTGGGGTGCAGACCCTGGGCTGGGGCAGGAGATTGGGGTGCAGGGTGCAGGCTCTGGGAGAGAGTTCGGGTGCAGAAGGGGTGTGAGGTTGGGCTCTGAGAGGAAGTTTGGGTGGGGGAGGCGGTCTGGGGTGCAGGCTCTGGGCTGGCGCAGGTGTGTGTGTGTGCAGGACGGGGTGAGGGGTGCAGGCTCTGGGATGGAGTTTGGGGATAGTGGAATGTGGAGGGAAGGGGTGTAGACTCTGGGAGGGAGTTTGGGGATGGGAGAGCGTGCGGAGGGAGGGGGGCAGTGGTGAGGTCTGTGGGGTGGGGCTGGGGATGAGGGGTTTGGGGTGTGGTTGGGGATGAGGGGTTCATGATGCAGAGGGGGCTCAGGCCTGGGGCAGAAGGTTAGGATGTGGGAGGATTAGGGCTCTGGCTGGGGCTGGGGATGAGGTGTTTGGGGTGTGGGAGGGGCTCAGGGCTAGGGCAGAGGGCGGTGAGGGCTCTGTCTGGGGCTGGAGTTGAGGGGTTTGTGGTGTTGGAGTGGCTCAGATCTAGAGCAGAGGGTTGGGGTGGGGAGGTGACGGCTCTTGCTGGGGGTGCAGTCTCTGGGGTGGGGCATGGTTGGAGATGAGTTTGGGGTGCAGGCAGGCTGCCCCGGGGCTGGGGCCAGAGAGGAGGACTCCCCTCAGCCCTCTCCCCACTGGCAGCAGTGAGCTCTGGGGGAGGGGCCTCCCTCACCACTGTCACTGCACGTGCTCCTAGAGCCCCTCTCAGGTCCAGAAAGCCTCTTGCCTCCCCTCTGGTGGGTGCCAGCGGGGGCTGCCATCCAGGGCCGGCTTTAGGAAGTGCGGGGCCCAATTCGAACATTTTCAGCGGGGCCCTGGCAGGGATGACTAAAAAAAAAGTATTAAAAAAAAAGCCTTTCATTTCTTCCATATATTATTTACTTTCCATAACTATATAAATAATACAATTATATATTATGTACATAGCATCATATATGCTGTTGATTGCTTATTAATGACCATCATTTCACATGTGTGGGTCCCTGCCACTCCCTGCGGATGTGCACATGTGTGGGTCCCAGCTGCTCCCTGCCCCCCTCATTGAAACAGGTGTGCAGGGTTACTGCCCTGGGAACTGCAGGGCAACAGTGGACATGGGGCTGGTTGGATGCAAGGCAGGAGCTGACTGGAGGTAGGGTCTAGCTGCAGGTAGGGCAAGGGGTGCAGGGCTGGCTGGAGACAGGGCAGGGGGTTTGAGGCTGGGTGTGGGAAGGGTGTGCAGGGCTGGTGCGGGCAGGGCTGTGGGGGGGGGGGGCTGGCTGGCTTTGGGCAGGGCCACAGGGGTGTCTGGCAGGGGGTGGCTGGAGACAGGGCAGGGGGTTTGGCAGGGGCTGGCTGTGGGCACGGGGTGCAGAGCTGGCTGCAGGCAGGGGGGACAGGGCTGGTGCGGGCAGGGCAGGGGGTGCAGCAGAGGCAGCTGGAGCCCTGGCCCTTTAAATAGCCCCCAAGCCTCCTGCTATCCCAGGGCTCTGGGGGTTATTTAAAGGGCCCGGGGGTCCCCTGCTTCTACCCCGCCCCGGACCTTTTAAATAGCCTCGGGAGCCCTGGAGAATACATGGGGGTGGCGGGGCTCCAGCGGCTATTTAAAGGACGGGGTGGCAGAGGCAGCTGGAGCCCCAGCCCTTTAAATAGCCCCCAGAGCCCTCCGCTAACCCAGGGCTTTGGGGGCTATTTAAAGGGCCCAGCGCTCCAGCCAGGAGAGCGGAGCTCCAGCTGGGAGAGAGCGGGGCCGCGGGGCAGCTTGCCGCGCTCCGGCCGGGGCTCCAGCCGGGAGAGCGGGGCTGCGAGGCAGCCGCACTCCCGGCAGCGCTTTGGTCAGGGGAGCGGGGCCTTGGAAGACCCCGGAGCAGACCTCAGCGGGCATAAGTAAAAAAAATTTAAAAGGCGCCTAAGGCGTTGGGCCCTCTTAGGCGCAGGGCCCAATTCCCGGGAATCGACTGAATCGGCCTAAAGCCGGCCCTGCTGCCATCATATGTGCACCTCTTCCCCTACTGCTGCCCCTCACTGTAGTCTCACTGGGGGTGAGGGATGGGGCTGCCCCTTGCCCAGTGTGGGCAGGAGCAATGACTGCAGGCGGGGAGGCTCCCTGTGCTGGTGGAAGGTCCCACTGGAAAAAGGAAGGGTCCAAGGCGGAAGGGCAGGGGCAGGACAGCCTGCCCTGGCATTAGTAGATGGAGGGCACTAGGACCCTGCAGCAGCAGTTGATGCTGGGAGCCAGAAGAGCTGAGTCAGCGTGGAGCTGCAGGGGAGAGGCAGGGACGCTGGGGGACCCAGGGAAGGTGTGCGGGGGCAGCAGGTGGGGGCTGGGGAGGCAAGGGGGCAGCAGGCAGGGACAGGGGAGAGACCCAGCCCCAAACATTGGTGGAGCTGGGCCCCTGGTCCTTGAATGTTGCTGGAGCCCAGGCACCACAGGCCCATATAACTTGTTGCCCCTGGATATCTAGGAAGTTTTCATAGAAAGTCATGGTCTTTCCTAGTATAATCAGACGCTTAGGATTCAGTCTTACAAAGGTGCTGAGCTCTCCTGTGAGGTGTTGAGCACTCTCAGGCCTCAGTTTAACAAATCACTTAAGCAAATGCTTAAATTTAAGCATGTGCAGTGCATCAGTCCTTCCCTATTCAGTAAAGCACTTAGGCACATGCTTAAGTCCCATGCTGAATCGGGATCTCAATTCCTTGCAATGTGAGTGGTACGACTTGGACAAGGGTGGCCAGACCTAGTGGTCGGCACAGAAGTCAGGAGTCGGGCTGAGTCAGATACCAGGAGATCAAAGTCCAAGAATCAGATCAGAAGGCATCGGGATGAGTAAAAAGGCTGGTCATGCAGATGAGCAAATGGTGTGGCTGTGGCATGAGTCACCTCCTTTTGGAAGTGTGCCAACCTGCTGCCTTTGGAGAGCTGGAAGGGAAGCTCCCTAGAAGTATGGGGAGGCCACCAGTGCCCAGTCAGTGGCCCTGATGCATTGTGTTCTGTCGCAGACTAAAAGTCAAATGGAAAGCTAAACAGGGTAGGAAAAGGTGTGCAACGCCTCCTTTTTGTAAGGATGTGGAGAATAAAATATATAGAGTAAAACACTTCAGATACAAATTTTCAAACAATCACTTCTGCTAAAATTCTTTAAAATTTTGGTATTCCTGAGTATTTTATTAATACCTAGAAGTCAGCTAAATATTCATTAACAATGAATAATATGACCTTGCAAATGACCCTGAACCAAGCACACTTTTTCTATTGATGAACATATTTCCAAATCATTTTTTGTTTTATTTGACCAGCTTTAATGACATATAGTTCAGCCAGATAATGCACCGAATGACAGAGGCTTGTAGGGGCCAAACTTAAAAGTGATCCAGATACCCTACTATATGTTACGTTCATTACATGCAATATCAAAACCTTTGGGAAGAAGTGTGTTTTAAGGAGGGATTTGTGTGAGGGGAGAAAGGTCATTTGATACATAGGAACAAGGAGAAAATAGTGGAAGAAAAGAATTGGAAAGAAAAAGACAGACAATTTCCATGGACTGGTTGAACATACATATGAGTTTAGTGAAAAAATTCTGCGTAAAAAAAGTTCTTCTTTGGTGAACGGTGTATTTTTCTCAAGGAGGAATATGTTCTTTTCAGGTCTTTTTTGGTTCATTTGTGCTTTCAGTTGTGCAGAATTTTTTTCAGAAAATGATTTATGAATTCCATTGCCTCATTGATTACTTGTCTCCATTCTTAACAGAAATGAATGCAAGCAACTATAGAGGAAATAATGATACACTAATTTGGACATATTAGAGTTTCCACTGGGATTGCAGCTGGTTTCAAGACTCACACACAGCCAAAGAAGAGTGACATTCCAAGTCTTGCAGTCATTGAGATAGATCAAAAAGGCTTTGAGTATTTACTCCAGTACTACTACTGATACAAAACTTCATCTTGGTCACGTTTTGCAGGCCTCTGCGAGGCATAGCATGCACAAAGCAAGGAAATAAACTGAAATCTAGCAGAACTGTCCTTATACATTCAATGCAATACTTTCTTAGAGCCAAGAGGAAAAGATTTAGAGATTAGATATGCAGACTGAATCTCAGCCAGGCCTCTTCTTCAATCTCTGTTTAAAATTTACAGAAGAGCTGAAGATGTGACTTCTGGGTCATATCCAGCCACAATTCACCCTAAGAATATCTCTGACTGAGACTGGTCTTTAGTGTACTGTCCCATTAGTCAAGGCATTCTAAAGCTATTGAATTTCCCTCCCCTAATTATTCTGATATGGTTTCCATGTTTTCTTTGTTCTATTTGGTGGGTGGGCACTTTCTTCTGCTGCAAGCCTAATTAAATCTAACAGCTTTGCCTGGATAGCCTAGTGCAAAGCACACTTGTCTGCAGCATCCCTTTTGGCTTAACTCAGGGAAATATGCAAGTGACACTTGAAAGCGTTTCTGATGAGACAGAACTAGGCAAGTCAAAGCAAGCACAATTTCAACATGCTGGTAAACCCAGTATTCAGCCCAAGTCTGAATGATGGGAAGCAAAATGGAAAACCATAACTATTTTTATTACATTTAGCTTTGTTTTGAATTATAGATACAAGCAAAGATTGAGCAATCATACTGTTTTCCTTTGTATCAGTTCAATAGCATTTCGGAGTGCTTTTCCTGAGTTTAGCATCCCTGCATGTTAAGAGTATGATAGACCTTTCTTTGTTATTTTCTCAACATGCATAAAATATGGCCAAGAATGTACTCTGGTAATGTCTGTACATTCCTATACCTAGGAGGAGGTTGCTGATAAGCATTCGGCTAGCAATGGGCCTAACCAGGAACCCATTTATCCACTTCTGAAATTTTGATAGAACTCACTGGCATGTAAATCAGAGACCTGAACACACAGGGCTTGTGCTTACATGGAGCCCACACCCATCTCTTATTCTGAACAATGATGGTCAGTTTTGGTTGCAGTCCCCTGTCCTTTTCTCCCTTTCTCTGTGCAGTGAGGCTCTCTCCCCCATCTATGGCCTATGTTATACAAGAGGTCAAACTAGAATCTTGGTGTCCCTTATGGCCTTGGAATCTATTAATCTACCCTTTCATAGTGCTAGGTAGCATGAGATACTTCCCTTCCCAAGTCTGCTTCTCATCCCAGTAAGCCTCTCCGTCTTTGGTTGCTCTGTTAATGTTCAAAGGAGTAAAAAAAGGGACTCCACTAATGGGGAAGTCACTCAGGCAAAGAGAGTCCTGAAGGAATGGCACATGTAGGCTCCGGGAATGGAGGATCTATGAGGAAGTTTTCCTGACCTCAGTGATAAGTCAGAAATGGTGTAGAGATGGAGGAAATGGTCAATAACTCTCTAGCCCAAGGGTTCTCAAACTGAGGGTCGGGAGGTTATTTCATGGGAGGTTGCAAGCTGTCAGCTTCCACCCCAAACCCCGCTTTGCCTCCAGCGCTCAGAGGCTTGCTATGTGAAAGGGGTCACCAGTACAAAAGTTTGAGAGCCACTGATCTAGCCCCAGTGAGAGAAGTGGGTGGCGGTCAGGAGTAGGTAAAGATACTCAACAACAACACCCCATCCCCAAGCCCAAGCAGAAAAGAAGCAGAGCCCCGTTGCTGCTGGTCCCTTAATGTGATGGAGTGAGTAAAAATAATAGCTGATCAGACATTGCTATCATTTAAAGCAAAGAACCCAGTCAGAAAGAGGAAGGTGGGAGGATGAAGGCCTCCTGCACACATTGGAGAGCAGCCATGGCATCAGAAATTGAGGAGCCCTGCTAAGGAGGGAAGGATTAGTTGACTTGACTGGGAGAAAACAACATTACTAAGATGCAAAGGCATGTATAATGGAGTTATGAATACATATTCCAAGAAGCTGGAAGTCATTCATAGATTTTTAGGGCCAGAAGGGACCATTATGTCAGTCTAGACAGACCTTCTGCATTACACAGGCCACAGAATTTCACCTAGTAATTCCTGCATCAAGCTAGAGCATATCTTTTAGAAAGATATCCAATCCTGATATAAAGACTGCAGATGATAGCAAATCCACCAATAAGTTAAGATTAATTTATGAATTACCCTCATTGTTAAAAATCTGGGCCTTATTTCTAGTCTGAATTTGTCTAGCAACAGCTTCTAACCATTAGATCTTTTTATGCCTTTTGCTGTTAAAGAGCGTTCCACTATCAGAAATCTTCTCCCCATATAGGTTCTTTCAGATTGTGATTATGTCACCTATTAACCTTCTCTTAGACAAACTAAATTGATGGAGTTTCTTAAGTATCTCACAATAAGGCACGTTTTCCAGACCTCAAATCATTCTTGGTTAAGCATGGATACTAGCACATGCCCTGCTGACTTACAAGAGAGGATGAGTTCTGAGTAAAGCACCAGACTCTGGGAGTTTGGATAAAGCCAAACTTTCTCCTGCACTATCCCTGGTTCTTAGTTTTGCTCTTCTCTATATTTGACATCATTTAGATACAGGCTTTGAGACTCTGTAATATTAGGTGATGATTGTAACAACTGTGAATATCATTTTTCTAAAGATTGGGAGATGATGACTGTGACTGGTTCCCTCCAGGGTGCCACCTGAAACTGGGGTACCACTGAGCCCCCCGGCCCACCAGCATGGGCTCTCACTCACCTTGTAATGTTGAGACAAGTGGCAGACATGCTCCCGGTCTCACACTTTCCCCAGCACACAGGTAGGGACACACCCAGCTGTAGTAACATGCAAACAGGCTTTCTGACCAGCCCCTGCATGGGAAGGCTATACAGCTAGGGAACTTACCAGCTCCTCAGGCACACACCCTCTCAAAATTATCCCATCTTGTGCTGCACAGGGAACTGTAGGGCATAAGCTCATAAAATTCGCCCTCTCCCTCAATGTGGAGAGAGAGATGCAACATCTTTCTTCCTCAAGTTATGATTTCCACACACTGGTTTTAGACAAAACAAAAACAAGTTTATTAACTACAAAAGATAGATTTTAAGTGATTACAAGGGATAGCAAACAGATCAAAGCTGATTGCATTTGTTTATTTGTGAGGTAATCTAAGCTTATTATACTAAAGAGATTGGGTATGAGAAGCAAATTCTCATCCTAAATGATTATTTAAGCGCGTTGCAGAGATTCTTAAAGGACAAGTTGCACTTGCTTGCAGCTTAAAACCCCAGGTATTTCTTTCACAGGCTAGAAATTCTTATAGCCTGGATTCAGCCCTTCCTCCCAGTTCAGTCCTCATTCCACAGGTGTTTCCAGGAGTCTCTTTGGGCGGGGAGTCAGTGAAGAACCATGATGATGCCACTCCCCTGCCTTAAATAGCTTTTGCATATGGCAACAACACTTTGTATCCCCCTTGGTTCCCACAGCCGGTCAGTGGAAAAACACTGCTATTCCAAGATGGAGTACAGTACCAGGTCGCTTGGTCACATGCCCTTGTAGGGTCGCAGCAGCCATGACTCGGAGGCTGTTTGTAGCGTCCTCAGGAAGGCTCCCCGATGGGAAATTAGCTTCTTCTAAGATCTATTGTCTGCCCTAATAGCCCTCCCAACCAGCCATCTAGACTGATTGCATTCTGCCTAGTGAGAGTTTCCCTGGTGTGAACACATTTGTAATAGATGCATAGACAATGTTCCTAACTTCAGATACCAAAATGATACATGCATACAAATAGGATAATCATATTCACTGAATCATAACCTTTTCAATGATATCTTACATGACTTATCTTACAGAAAATACATCATAGTTATGCCATAATCATATCATCTTAATAGTACTATGAAAAATATGGGGTAAAATGCCACAATGAAGAGTAGTGGAAAACAATACTGACATCAGTGCATTGTTTCTCTGTATTAATTATAGATGGCCTGATCTAGCAAGTGAAGACGTTTACTCTCAGGCAGAGTCTTATTGAAGTCAATGGCGAAGTCTTGTGGATCCTTTTAAAGGTTCAGGGCTCAGGCTAGAATTGTTGAAGTACATATGCCAAAATATGATTTCACTGTATATTTATGTATAAATGTGCATATAAATCTGTAGATGGATTTTGTTCTTACCTGCACTGAGCTGTATGATGCTCTTGACAGCTGATATGACATTCATTCATATGGTTCTCTTATTCAGAGAGCTGCAACCCAAAATACTTTGAAAGGATTACAGAAAGTAATAAAAAGAAATAAAGTTTTATCATTAAATTTTAAGATTTGTGTGCTCCATGCTTTTTTTTTTTTTAAACAAGTCTGTGCCATGATTTAAACCCTGGGCCTGATGCTACAATCCAGGCAAGCTCTGCTGGATGCAAGAACAGGAAGGGCTTGGAGTGCAAATGTGGATTTTAATCACCTTTGCACTTTCCCTTTTGGGAGGTCCCCAGTACAATTAGTTCATTGTTTAAGGCCATTCTAGCAGCCAGATATAGCCAAAGCACAGAGGTGCTCTATTCATGCCCTCTTTTTGACAAGAAAGCCTCCTTCTACACCAGCTCAGTGCCCACCCTCCCACTCTGCTACACTCAATATCTGTCCCATTAGCAGGGCCAGTGCAAGAATGTTACGCGCCCTAGGCGAAACTTCCACCTTGCGCCCTCCCCCCTCTCCGTGCCCCCACCCTGAGGTGCCCCCCCATGGCAGCTCCCCCCCTCTGCCCTGAGACACCCACCTTGCTGCAGTTCCCCACCCCCACCCCCCGCTCCAGCTCACCCCTGCTCTGGCGCACAAGCACTCTGAGCACGCTGTGGCTGCTTCACTTCTCATGCCTCCCAGGCTTGCGGCACCTAAGCTGATTGGCGCCACAAGCCTGGGAGGTGGGAGAAATGAAGCAGCTCACCCCTGACCCGCCTCCACCCTGAGAACACCCTGGCTGCTTTACTTCTCCCGCCTCCCAGGCTTGCGGCGCCAATCAGCTTAGGCACCACAAGCCTTGGAGGCAGGAGAAGTGAAGCGGCCATGGCATGCTCAGGGAGGAGACGGGGCAGGGGTGAGCTGGGACGGGGAGTTCCCCTGCGGGCCGCCCCCCCCTTATTTGCTTCAAGCGGCCCTCCCCGCGCCCCTCTGCCCCAGCTCCCTCCGCCTAAATGCTGGAGGCGACTAGGGCGGCCGAAGTTCCTGCCACCGTGGTCACTGCCGAAGAAAATGGTGCCCCCCAAATGCCAGCACCCTAGGTGACCACCTAGGTCACCTAAATGGTTGCACCAGCCTGCCCATTAGTATTGTAAAACTGCAAAATCTGTGAACTGCTATATGGTTCATATGCACACTAGCCATGACTGACCTCACTGCCTCTGTATACAGGCCTGTGGTAGATATTTTCTACTGAATTCTCAGTCTGTCTGTGACTTCTCCCCCTCCAACCCATCTAATCTTTTCATGAGCAATTTTCTGTCTTTCTGCAGGGATGATTGAAGTGATCCTTTGAAGCCATTAGCTCTGACATTTGAAAAAGGAGCATCCAAAATGAAAGTATACTCCAATTAAGCAAAACATCAATTAAGGCTTAAGCAAAGATTAAAAGAATCAGATCAGTTCTTTCACTTAAAAGAGAATATATATATATTATACTTCACTAGTGGAAATGCTCATTAGAGGAAAGGGCATTTTAAGCATATTAAATTACCATGACAAAACCTTATTGTGTATGTAGGGGGAATTATCTTTCAAATGTCTTTGAAATAATATGTGGTATGACCTACTCTCCTAGTTGTCTAGCAGGCGTAAGGGTCTGATTCTCATTTAAGGCTGCTTTATAGCACTTTAGAATAGCAAAGAGGCTTTATAGTGTATGTAAATATAATTTATTTTTGCTTTAAAGCCCTTTTACGTGGTCTTACTTTGAACAAGGGTCCAACTATTTGTGCATTCATTTGTCTGGACACACATACATCCAGAATTCCCAAATTATATTACAAAAATGATAAAATAAAAATAATGCGCTTCCAAACACATGACCTTATCCTGCCAGATTTTCTGATGACACTGGGTGTATCTGAGATCTACTGCACATTGCAGAGATTGTTAAAGTGTGATCTTCACACCCTGCAGTCCTATGTCAAATACTCGTTTGATATGTAGAATAGAATTTCAGTGTTACAAGAACCGAGGCCAGTATTTTTGTAAACAGAATGTGCAACTAATTGGCTTAGACTTGATGTTATTTTCTGCAAGATACGTAATTGTGCCTTATGAAAGTGATTATATTTCTATATTGTGAAAATGAATAGGTGCTATGAGTTTACTCTGAAATAGAATATTCTGAAGGGATTAGTTCACTCTTTTAAAGGAACTTGCATATTGAGAAAACTTTCAAATACATTATACTTCAGAATATTCACCTTTTTCATTGTTTAGTTAGTTTTTCTCACCACTTTGCTGAGGACCAATGATATTTGTTGAAATATAAGGGTTTTCACCTTTAACTGTCTAAAATCCACAGGGTGTACTCTTTTATTGGAAAATGTGATAGCATAGTATCAACACTAATAACAATAGTTCCATGTGGAAGTGTTTTTTTCATGTGGACACTTTACCACTTGGAATTGGACTAAAACCAACAATTTCACTGCTAACTTCATTTCACATTCGCCATTAATCAGCCATTAGGTGGTAATGACCTTCAGTCTGGACCGACCAAGGCTAGATTTGAGCTGGAGTTGAAAGACAATATATCTTAGCTGTCTGATCATCCCATAATGCTGAATTTGTAACACACCAAACATTTTCATAGCAGCTTGTGATGTTAGAAACAAAGGATTATGTCTTGGTTATGGGATCAAATGAAAAAATAATCCAGACTATGAGGTAGAACAATCCTACAGTAATGCCTCACTTAACGTTGTAGTTATGGTCCTGAAAAATGCAACTTTAAGTGAAAGGATGTTAAAGGAATCCAATTTTCCCATAAGATTTAATGTAAATATGGGGGGTTAGATTCCAAGGAAATGTTTTTGGGGCAGACAAAAGGCATTATATACTGTACTGTACTGTACTGTGGTGGGGAGATGCCCCTGGCTTACCTCACACAGACACAGCCCACTGCAGACAATGAGGCAGGGAAGGATGCTACGAAGCACCTTGCGCAGCAGCAGCTTCCCCCCAGAAGAATAGGTGCTGACTTTGCCAGGGGATGCTCCAGGCCTGCCTCTTCCCATTCCCGCTCCACTCCAGGCCCATCTCTTCCCACCCCGACTCCACCTCCTCCCTGGAGCATGCTGCATCCCTGCTCCTCTCTCTTCCTCCCAGTGCTTCCCTGCTGCCAAACAGCTGTTTGGCAACACTTAGGACTTCTTGGGAGGGAGGGGGAGGAGCGGAGACACGGTGCTTCCCCACTTCTCCCCCACCCCCACCAGTGGCAGATTTAGAGTTAATGAGGCCCTGTGCTCAGCTTCATTTTTGAGGTCCCGGCTGGGGGGAGGATTCTCTCTTATCTCCCTCACTACCACCACCACCACCATTTTTCATTCTTTTTTTCTCCATTTTCCTCCTGGGGCTCAGGGCTGTAGGTGCGGGGTCTGGGAGGGAGTTAGGGTGTGGGCGGGTGCTCAGGGTGGGGTGCAGGGTCTGGTAGGCAGTTAGGGTGTGGGAGGGTGCTCAGGGTGGGGTGCAGGGTCTAGGAGACAGTTAGGGTGTGGGAGGGTGCTCAGGGTGGGGTGCAGGGTCTGGGAGGGAGTTAGGGTGTGGGAGGACGGGAGGAGGCTCAGGGGTGGGGCAGGGAGGAGGTGCAGAGCACTTACCTGGAGCAACTCCTGTTTGGTGCAGGACGAGTGTAGGTGGCTCTGCACAGTGCGGCACCGCCCCCATAGCTGTGATTCTGGGAGCTGCAATTCTGGGAGCTGCCTCCCCCAGCAGGCAGGGCCTCCTGGAATGCAGGGGCTTTAGGGGCTGCAGGGCCCTGGGCTAAGGGGGCCCCGCGGCCCTGGCCTGCAGCTCTAAAGCCCCTTTTGGAATGCAGCCCTGTGAGCATGGGCCAGAGGACTCAGGAGAGAAGCAGCCAGTGGCCTGAAAGAAGCACCGTTTTGAGGGCAGCTTCCCCACTCACTCGCTCCCTCCCTCCTTCCCAGAAAGCCCTAAGCACCACCAAACAGCTGTTTGCCTGGGAGGGAGGAAGGAAGGGAGGGGGAGGAGTGCTGGGAGGGAGGGAGAAAGGGAGGGGGAGGAGCCGGAGAAGAGGAACTTGTGCAGTGCTCCCTTGTAAAGTCAGTCAAACAACATTATAAGGGAGCATCGCACAACTTTAAATGTGATTGTTCCCTAATGGAGCAGCGACATAACAACAACGTTATACGGGAAGACGTTAAGTGAGGAGTTTCTGTATTTTGCAATTAATCTTCTGTAGTTACACAAAGGAAGTATCATAAATTACCTGGATGGGCAAATGGGCTATGCAACAAAACAAACAAAAAACGTAAAGGTATTTTTTTTAAGTTCAGAGAAATTTAATTTTAAAATAAATACTTGTCATGCTTCTCTGTTTCCTAATTTTGAAACATGGGAATTGCCATAACAGTTCAGGCTATTGATCTATTAAAGCTATTTATTGTGCATCTGGCAATAGTCAGTACATGTTCTTGTAAAGGAGAAGAAGAAAGGTAAACAAATATTCATGCCTTATTCTGCATTAGAGAGGCTCTGATCAAGGACTAGGGCCCCATTTGCAGAGAGCTCACAATCGAGGTTTCTTACATAACACAACAGGTGCAATTAACAGGGAAATAGGAGGCGGGAGAGGATGCTGTAATGGTAAAATCAGCATAGTTTTGGTATAATAATCAGTAGTCTGGGCTAGCTAATTGCTTAGCAATTATGAGATGGCAGTGCTTACAGACATTGTGACAGTGGCATGTCTTATGGAGAGATTTGAAGAAGGAAAAGGGGATGGCTTTACAAAGTTGGATGGAGAATTTTTCCCATAAACAAGGGAAAAAGTGTGAAAATGCTTGTTAGAGAAGTGAACTAACAGGTGATAAAGACTGGCATTGTCAACCGAACAAAGAAGGAACTATCCCCTACTGTATATGACAGAAATAATACTTTCCTGATTCCTGCAGGCAATGAGCTTAGTTTACAAAAATTTCAGCACGTATAACACAAATATTATAATGGCCCATAAAATTATGCTACTTTTAAAAAAATGCAAGCCCAGTACTTGACTCTCTGACCTACCAGATCAGTGAATTCTCAGGCTGGCTCTCCATCGTATGAAGAAGTATTTATTTGTTTTCATATTTATTAATGATATTCAGTTATTTTATAAGCATTTATTTAGTTTTCTATTTGCCTTTATTTTCAATGGGACCAGAAGTGGTAAAGATTATTCCCTCGGTAACAGCAGTGTGGCCAAAACCGGATGTACTAACAACTTCATGAAGGAGTCTGTTCTCATGAGATATTCAGTATGAGTTCCAGGCTAAAATGGGTGTATCTCCATAAACCATCTCCAAATTCAGCTCACGAGTCTGAACTTTAGGAGCTTTACCCAGAACCATAAAATACTCACAAAGCAAAGTGCTTTTCATGTAAATGTTCTTCCAAATTTAGCAGAGGGCAAAAGTTCCTCTTTAAACCTACCAAAAGCCTTCCTTTAGGGAGGAGCCAATCATTCTTACGTTTTATCTCCTTCTCTACCGTATCAGCTGCTTCTGTCCCACAGTTGGAGCAGCTGATTCACTTTTAAGTATTCTTAATCACATTACTTCTTTCTTATATTCTTCCTTAACAGCTGCTGGTGTTAATGAGTTGGAGGCGAGTAATGCATTACTCATTCTGCGAACGGAAACATGTACTAGAACTTCCATGTCACTAATTCAAGCCACTCCTGGTGGTAGTAAAATTCAGTCCAGTAGTGTCAAATAGACATTGCCATCTGATGGCTAATAGCTGTTACCATCTTATGGCCTTTATAAAATGAGCTGGTGACAGTCTGCCAGTTTTTAATGGAATCCCTGTTGTCTTTGGCACTAGTTGGTTTTTATTATTGACGGTATTAGAGAAGCCAAGAATTGAATTGTCATAAAGGTTATGGGCTTTGCTATGTGGAACAGCTGAGGGCTGCACTGAAGTGCACTAATGTGGTCCATGTAGAGCAGTGGTGTGCAACCTGTGGCCCGTCATTTCCTGCAGCTCCCATTGGCCGGGAACAGTGAACCACAGCCACTGGGAGCTGGGGGGATGGGGGAGGAGCTGTGCCTGCGGATGGTCAACATCAGCAAAATGTCTCACGGCCAGCAATCTCATTACCCTGATGGGCCACAGGTTGCCCATCCCTGATTAGAGCCTGCTGCTGTGGATTAAAAATTCCCTAGTGCACTTCAGCATGTGCTGTTTGAAACAGTACTATGTTAAAACACACTAGGGAACTTTTAGTGCACATCAGCAGGGTTTGCCTGGACCAGTTAGAGCATAACACACTAGTGCACTTTTAGAAATCACCCCCCCTACACAGTGCTCATTGCTGCTCCATGTAGACAAGCCCCAAGTTACCTTTCTACCCCCTGCAATCGGTTTCTTCAGATGAGATTGGAGATACACTGTACAGTGGAAGGGGAAGCTTACATTACCACTGCTTATTCTCTACCTGATCATTGCAAAAATGGTGGATACATTAGTTTCCAGCCTGTCACTAACTATAAAAGTGGGGGAGAGGGCTTTGGGAGGCAGTGTAGTCTAGTGGACTGCTAGGTTCTATCCCTAGTTCTGTCAATGACTTTCTGTGTAACTTCCGGCACATCACTGGCCCTCTGTGTCCTCTCCCACTCTGACCATCGTGTCTAGTTAGCTGGAACACTTTTAGGGGCAGGGAATGGCTTTCATTATGTTTGTACAGCACATAGCACTATGGGGCCCTGATCTTACTTGGTTGAGACCTCTAGATAACATTGTAACAATAATAATAAAACTGAACACAGAAAAAATGTGACTCAAACAGTGTGAGATGATATACAGTGGACATCTCACAGCAGAGTGACTGAAAGCAGATCCCCAAATCTGGAAACCTCAGCAATAACTGGGCACAGTCACAGTCATTGTGCTCGCCTAAACTCAGAATGGAAGTCTAATACCACCAGCAGTTCTAGACACCCCAGCATGGGTAGGGGAGGTTAGTGTGTGCTCTCTCTCACATACGGTGCCCAGCTGAGCTATCACTGTGCAAGAGGAGCACACACTGAACAGTTTCAAGGGCTGTTTCTGTGGCTGCAGTCCCCTGTGGTCTTGAAGAAACTGTACCTGCCTGAAATACCATGGGTCAGATCCTCAGCTGGTGTAAATCAGTGTAGTTCCATGGAAGTCATGTAAGCTAACCAGATTCACACCAGCTGAGAATCTGACCCAATGCCTTTAGGGTTGCCTATTGAAGTAATGTGACTCCGCACTACCACTGTGGGCTTAGGTTTAAAGCCACCATTTTAGCCCTTGGAAGGGAGAGAAGAAATAAGATGCTCCTCTGCTCTGTATTCACAAACATATTAGTCTCCTACACAATGTCCTGCTGTGCATTCCTAAATGTACTTTCCAGTCAAAAGGAAAAGAGGTACCTGGTATTCATCATTAAAAACAGCATACTGTATGCAGTCATGACTGAAAAATGTTATAAAATGTCACTCTGGAGTTTTTGAGTGGCTTTGTGGCAGATCTAACCAGCTTTTCACATCATGGAACCTTACTCTCCATTATTCATTACACAAAGTTATTTATTAGAGCAGAAACTGCAACACATGACACACACAGATAATATCTGTAGCAAAACAATGTTCTTTTGCAACACATCTTGCTTTTGTTTGCAGGGCAGCTAACATTCTTCCTGAAATCATTTATACTTTTACCATCAGTTTCTGAATGGATGTGTCAATTTAAACTTCTTTGCTTCAGGGCTAGAAGGAGGGTTTCCAACTATTTATTTAGGACCCAGACCTGCCAAAATATCTTAAAACTACCTTCATCCTTCTAATTCAGGATTATTCCTCAAGCAACTCTTCCATTGCTTTTCTCAGACAGATTTTAAATATTCCAAGCCACTGGCCTCCTGCCACTTCCTTGGAAGTTGGATCCAAGTGGAAAATAGTATTATTTAATCCTTGTATACCCTATATACCCTGCTAATGGCACACTTAGTGGGAAGAAGTTCTCCAAATGAGTTTAACTGCTTAGACAGCTTATCTCTCCCCATTAACAAATGTTTTTCTCTTTTGGGTTTCCTTGAAGAATTACCGTATTTTGAGGGTATCTCCATGAATAACTTATTAGTGACTGTCCATCCCACCACAAGCAATGATTTTATTGGAGTGTCTTCCTATTAGTGGGTCCCTTAAAAATAAATAAAATAAATCAGCATCTCCATCATATCAGTACCTCCTCCAAAGAACTTCTCTTAAGAATGTGCTAACATGGCTTCACAGCTCTGGTACCTGAGCTCGCTAGATTTCCCTGTGATTGCAGTGGAGACATACATGAACCTGCAATTGGCTCTACATGGGTGGAACTCTGTACCCATGGCCCTGGGGAGTCAGTTAAAAATTAACAAGGGTCCATACTGCCCTGGGGGACCACCTACACAGCTCACTGAAAGATTGGGGCCTAAATGGGATATGCCAAATCGCATCCCAAAGAGTACAGCACAAAGAACCAAAATACAATCAGCCAAGTCTATCATTGGAGTAACTCTACTGAAATCAAAGGATTTTCAAAAGGGATAAATTTGTCCTCAAAAATTTAACCACAGGGCTAACCACTGCCCTCAATTCCAGCATGCATCTCCCACTAACATAAATGGGATTTCCATTCTTGGGGGTTTAAGATAATGAATGGCCCTAAAACATTAGAAAATGGTGCCAAATTTTCCCTATTTTCTTCTTTCCCTCCACCCTTAAATATTCCCCCCATTGTATTATTATGCCCTCCCACCACAGGTGTGTTGAAACTATTAATTGAAAAAGTTATGTTCAACATCTGTTCCCTCACTTGACTCCTTGCTTTTTTCCCTTTTTCCTTATCACCTCAAACAGATTCCATTCCCATAAACAACATTTCTTGCATATTTCTTGATAGATTCTCCCGCTTTCCTCTCTCTCTCCACCCTCATACACTCTTGTTTGTTCATTGACTCACTGTTCTATCAAGCCAGTTCAGATGCTAGCTCCACATCCTGAAGATCCTTAATCTGTCCTCATCTTCCACAGTTGGAAGGATAAAGGTCTCTGTGGAACTATATCTCACTTTCCTAAATAGTCAGTAGAGGTCATGGGTGTCCCCTCAATGACATTCCTAATCTTTCCTGACCCAGGACTATCAACAGTTGAGTTTATTTGGCTTTGTGCTCTTACACAGCTGGTGCAACCTAGCTGAGGTCAATGGAGTTAACCAGTAAAATGGAAAGGAGTTGGCCCAACGTTTCCAAGCGAATAGTTGATAATTCAAGCAATTCATCTGGAGAGGAGGTCTAAAATCAAACAGTTTTTTTTAATTTAGAAGCAGCAGCCACTGTGCACTTGTAAAGGGTATACTGTTCTATTATAGGGATCTCAGATCTAGATGTGGTCCCACACAACTTTTTTTTAAAATAACACTTTTAGTATGTAGATCTAAAAGGGTGAGCGTCAGTCTTAATTTCCTGACTTTTATTGAGTAGCATCAGATACTTAGGAGGATTTTATTAAGTAATTTTGTGTGTGAATTTTTAAAATGCTGATTAATTTCTAAGGCATCGGAGTGACATTAATATTTATGATCTGCTTGGTATTACTGCAGGTTTTCTCTGTGTTGTCATGACAAACAGCATTTAAATGAAAATTAGTTTAAAGAAAAAAATACAAAATATCATATCAATCTTAGGAAAGCAAATAGGAAAATGGGAGGTAAGATATCTTAATGTTTAAACCTTTTTCATCCATACAACTTCCAAATTGTCATAATATATAATATATTTCAATTTTTTTTATCCTAAGGTGGTTCTTATAATGTATCTGTGTCATTTTAGCACTAGATTGTTAAGGTTTCACTGATTTGGGAAATTTGATAATTATCTTATATTTAAATATTGTCTTTTAGTCAACAAGTATCCTAAGCATTTTATAAACTCTTTATTACATTATTAACTACAGAAATCACTTCAACAATCACTGAATGCAGAGCTTTGAATTAGAATGTTTGGTAGCACAGCTGCAATATTTACACATGGCTTAGGTTAGGAAAAGAAATAAAGAATATTTAATTTGGACCAGATTCGGTGGTGATACAAAGTCTGGTACAAGTTTTTCATGCTGGTTTAAACTATTAAAAAATCTGGCTTGATAACTCCTGCAACACAAAGTCCTTAGGCCCAAGTGAGGTGTTGGATCAGCACTGACCTGGAGGGAAAAGAGTGCCATATTAAATCCCCAACAGCATTTCCCAGGTCTACAGTCCAATCCTTAATTTATGAGCTCTGATGAGATCAAGAATCAAGATCTCTGATAAGATCAACTATTGAGGTGGTACGTCTTTAGGGCAATATTCTCTGTTTACAGCCATCTTGTCTCAGAGGCTAGATGGTTCAGGGTTGAAGTCTCATATAAGGAGATGCTCTGTCTGCCTATATGCTTGAACAGCACCTAGCATAACAGGGCTGTGATCTTGATTGATATTTCTGCATGTTGCTGCAATACTGCTACTAATAATTAGTAGTATAACTATTAAATTTCCTGACGCAACATCATATCACATTGCATTGTGGGAGATGCTGTTTTTTGCAAAGTCAGATAAACTGTGGTCCCTTTGCCTGCCTTTGAGGACTGTCAAGGTTAAAATTCCATGGTACATTTTATATATACGCAATATTTGATCAACACATCTTCTAAACAAAAATGGTTTCAATGTTCAAGGTTGTGTGCGTGCTATTGCTTAGTGACTGACATTTTTTTCAGTAGAGCCACTGTATAAATATTTTGCTTACCATAAAACTGTGAGATGCCTTGAATATGGAAAGGTGCTACATGAGATCCAATGTTATCTAGGCTAACACTGTGGGATGGGACACAGGAGATCTGACACTGACTTGCTGTGTGATGCTGGGCAAGTCACAACCACTCCATACCTCCGTTTCCCTCAGCTGTGTAATAATGATAATTACCTACCATAAATGGATGCTCTGAGGGTGAAATAATTGATGTTTATAAATGATATTAATAACAATATCTAGCTCTATATTTAGCACTTTTCTTCTGCAGATCTCCAAGTCTTGTACAAGCACCTTAGATCCTTGGATGGAAGACACTACAGTAGAGCAAAGTATTATTTATTATTGTATCAAAAAAATTCTTCTCTGTTTGTTAAATATTGACTTGACTGAAGACTTACAGAAGAAAACAGTGAGTCAACAAAATGATGTCAGCTGAAGGCATTATGGAGATATTGGAGGTCACTCTTTCAAAACCAGGGAATAGCTTTCATTTTAACATAATGAATATGCATCCATGGGAAATAACATCACTAATCAATAATTAGTGAGGAACAGGTTGGGTGTGATCAGCTAGGAAGGGGGAAAAATGTGTTAAGGCCAGAGTGTTGGTGTGGAGTGGATCCCCAAATGGATATTATCCTAAGAATTTTGGGTCTGATTGTAATTCATCTTACACTAAGAAGGAATCATGGCTTGATGGTTGGGACACTAGTTTATGAGTTCAAATCCTAGCTGTGTCATACATGTCCTGTGGCCTTAGGAGAGTATTGAGCCTCAGTCTTCCATCTATTTTTTTAAAAACAGAAGTGTTGCTCTTAATCTGCCTGGCAGAAAGGTTACATGAGAATAAATTCATTAATGCTTATGAGTTGCTCAGAGGCTACAATGATGGGAACCAGGTATGTACTTTAATAGATGTGTAGTTCTTGACTGACACCACTGAAATCAAGATAAATTCTGGCCTTTTATTTCTTAGGGCCAGATTTTTAAAGGCACATAGGCACCTAATTCCAATTGATTTCAGTGGAAGTTAGGCTCCTAGATGCCCTTAAAACTCTGACCCTTAGACACTTGTATTTTTTTCTTCTTTAAGGTGTTGAATTTTTTATGACTCTATCCAACTTTCCCATCACCCTGTGTCTGTCTCTGTGCCTTATAACCTTTTGAAATAGAAACAACACTTAAAAGTGCTGTGTTGATACACTTAATTCTCACTTCCCTCTTTTCTTTCTCAGCTTTTCTGATCATCATTATTCTGGCCAGGGTTTATTTAACATTAGGAAAGTGTAAAAAAACCAAAGTGAAATAGACAGAAAAAAACAAAAACAAACCATACAATTTTTCCCCTCACCGTAATATAATTAGGAAAATGGCAGATAGTTTCTACAGATTGGAAAAGTGTCATTCTTGCACATAGGAGGATGAATTCTGCCCTCAGTAACATCTGTGGGATGAGGTTGGTTTTAGTGAGTATCCACTGACATAGGCTGAGATAAGGACAGAACCTGGCACTGATACACTGTGAAGGTGTGAGCCAGTAGTTCTGCACAGCTCTGACTGGTATCAGGATACAATGCTCTTTTTCCAAACATTAACTCATCCTTTCAGCTGCTTTGTGGTTTCCTGTGCTTGTACTATTATGAATTTCCCTCCATCTAATGGCTTGTTTATCATTATGAGTTTAGAGGTAGATCCACCCATGTTTAATTCAGGAGGCCGCAGTTTGCCCACTTTTTGGTACCTGTGAACTGCTGGGATGGAAAAAATATTAAGCCCTCTATTTTCAAAAGTGTCAACTATTTTTTCTGTCTCAAGTTAGATACCCAAAAATTGTGCCCGCAACCCAAGTTAGCAGACACCTTCGAAAATGTAGGCTTAAATGACCAATACCTGTCTCACAGTTCTCTGGCAGCCAGAGAACGTTAGTACTACAGTTACCACCCATCCAAAATTCATGGACAGTCACAATTATCACAGGCTTCCAGGGTGTGAGATAGATCTATCTTGGCACAGACTGTGATTATATGGTATGGTGTGATGTCATCAACCATCGGAGGAGCTGCTGCTGCTGCCACCGTCCAGCTTAGGCCACGTCAACTACTGTTAATGACAGTGATAACCTGCTGTTATTACTGTTACTTTTGATTTCTGCCATCCAGTCCAGCCCCCTCAATTACATCATCTGCAGAGGGCTGGACTGGGTGGCACTCTTGCTTCAGCTTCTGGTATTCATGCTAACTCCCCTCTTTCACACAGCTCGAGGGGAGCGGGGGAAGGGAAGGAAAGCCATTGACACTTCTGCTCACCTTGATTATTAGCTCTTCAGAATGGTCACCCAGCGAAGTCATTGCTGTAGAAGGAAGGAAGGTACATAAAATTGAATGGCTCCCACTACATGATTCTCAACTTTGTCTTTCTGATTCTAGTCTTCTTTCCCTCTCACTGACATATCTTCATAGATAAGAGTAGAGTTTAAACCTAGCTCTTAGGGGGCAGGAGGGAGGGAACAAAGGGCATGTCTACAGAGCAAAAGCTATGTATGGGCAAACCTATCAAGGATAGCTTGAATCCAGATACTGCAAGTAACGCCAGAGGTGAAGACAGCACAGTGCAGGCTTCAGAGCAGGCTAGTGATCCAAAAACATACCCAGGTTCTTTTTTGGGCTTGTATTGCCTGTGCTGTGCTGCCTTTACTGCTTATTAACCCTGCTAGTTTCGGAAGGCTAGCCATGCACAGCTTTTGCTGGGCAGACATAACCTTAGAGTACAGTGCCTGTTTGCCTAGTGTTTTAGCTTTGTTGTTTCCTTGGACATATTTTATCCTTGGGAGGCCATATTGTTGCTATCACAGGCATTTGGTAATTTCTAATTTTTTCTTATTTAAGATGGTTTTCTTTCTCTTGGCTGTATTCTTCCTCTGAGATAGCAAAAAGAAAAAAGGGAAAGGGAACATCAGACAAAATTAAGCCACCTTTGGCCTGGTCTACACTACGGGGTTAGGTCGATTTATAAATGACCGCAAACACAACCAACCCCGTTCCGTTGACCTAAAGGGCTCTTAAAATTGACTTCTATACTCCTCCCTGGCGAGAGAAGTAGCGCTAAAATCGACCTTGGTGGGTTGAATTTGGGGTAGTGCAGACACAAATCGAAGGTATTGGCCTCCGGGAGCTAACCCAGAGTGCTCCATTGTGACTGCTCTGGACAGCACTTTGAACTCCAATACACTAGCCAGGTAAACAGGAAAAGCCCCAGGAACTTTTGAATTTCATTTCCTGTTTGGTCAGCATGGTGAGCTCAGCAGCACAGGTGACCATGCAGTACCCCCAGAATCGCAAACAAGCTCCAGCATGGACTGAAAGGGAGACACTGAATCTGATTGCTGTATGGGGAGAAGAATCTATGCAGGCAGAACTCCTATCCAAAAGAATAAATGCAAATATATTTGCCAAAATCTCAAAGGACATGTTGGACAGAGGCTACACCAGGGACACACAGCAGTGCCATGTGACAGTTAAGGAGCTCAGGAAAGCCTATCAGAAGACAAAGGAGGCAAACAGTCGCTCCGGATAAGAGCCTCATACATGCCGCTTCTGTGAACAGCTGCATGCCACTCTAGAGGGGGACCCTACTACTATCCCATCACTGTCCATGGACACCTGCAAGGAGGGAGTCTCATGGAACACGGAGGTGGATTTTGTGGATGAGGAAGAGGAGGAGGAGGATGAGGAGGAGAAGAATGCACAGCAGGCAAGTGGTGAATCCATTTTCCCCGGCAGCCAGGAACTTTTCATCACCCTGGAGCCAATACTGCCAAGGCGGGATCCCCAATCCTGAAGCTGGAGAAGTGCACATTTGTAACTACAGTACAGGGTTTAAAAGCAACAGTGTTCATGGTCACCTGGTTGAAATAGGAGAATTATTGTAAGGGAACAGTAAAAGGACCTCGTTCATGCTGGGCTGTTTGGGCTTGGCTAAAAGGGATCATCCTGGAGAATAGCCACATGGTGAGGGGAGGAGAGAGGAAATCCTCTGAGAGAATAGCCACGCAGTGGGGTGGGAGTAGGTGCGTGCTGCACATCTACCCAAATGCTGCAGCCCCTCCTTTTAAATATGAAACCTAGCCCATTGCATGCACTGGGATAGGGGGGCATTGTGAAGGTGTAAGAACCCAACCCAATTTTACTCTCCCTTTTTATCTCCCCCCAGGTGCAAATGTTTCTATGCTCCCTCTATCATTTCCATCTCTGCAGTTATTGCAGATTAGAAGGTGAAAAAAACGCACTCAAGATGACATGTTTTCTGAACTGATTCAGTCCTCCCGCACTGATAGGGCACAGCTTAATGCATGGAGGCATTCAGCGGCAGAGGTCAGGAAAGAATTGAGTGAGCGTGAAGAGCGGAGGCAGGACATGATGCTGAGGCTAATGGGGGAGCAAACGGACCTGCTGAAGCATCTGTTGGGGGAGCAAATGGACATGATGAAGCATGTGTTGGAGCTGCTGGAAAGCCAACAAGAGCACAGACCCCCGCTGCATCCACTGTATAACCACCAACCCTCCTCCCCATGTTCCATAGCCTCCTCACCCAGATGCCCAAGAATGCAGGGAGGGAGGCTCCAGGTACCCAGCCACTCCACTCCAGAGGATGACCCAAGCAACAGAAGGCTGTCATTCAGTTTCATTTTTAGTGTGGCTACAATAAACAAGGTGGCCTTGTCCTTCCCTCCTCCCCCACCCCGCCTAGGCTACCTTCTCCATTATCTCATTTTTAAAAAAATTAATAAAGAAAGAATGCATGGTTTCAAAACAATAGCTACTTTATTTCAAAGGGGGGAGAGTGATTGTCTTACAAGGAATTAAAATCAAGAAAGGGGACAGGTTTGCATCAAGGAGAAACACACACAACTGTCACATCAAAGCCTGGCAAGTCATGAAACTGCTTTTCAAAGCCTCTCTGATGCGCAGCACGCCTAACTGTGCTCTTCTAAGCACCCTGGTGTCTGACTGCTCAAAATCAGATGCCAGGCGATTTGCCTCAACCTCCCACCCCACCATAAACGTCTCCCCCTTACTCTCACAGATATTGTGGAGCACACAGCAAGCAGCAATAACAATGTTGATTGCGCTGAGGTCTGACCTAGTCATCAAACAGCGAGCTTTTAAACATCCAAAGGCACATTCTACCACCATTCTGCATATGCTCAGCCTATAGTTGAACTGCTCCTTACTACTGTCCAGGCTGCCTGTGTAAGGCTTCATAAGCCATGGAGAGCAAGGAGTAGGCTGAGCCCTCAAGGATAACTATTGGCATTTCAATATCCCCAACGGTAATTTTGTGGTCTGGGAAGTAAGTCCCTTCTTGCAGCTGCTTGAACACCCCGGAGTTCCTAAATATGCGAGCGTCATGCACCTTTCCCAGCCATCCTACGTTGATGTCAGTGAAACGTCCCTCGTGATCCATCAGTACTTGCTGCACTATTGAGAAGTACCCCTTTGCAGTTTATGTACTGGTTGGTAAGGTTGTCCGGTGCCAAGCTGGGGATATGTGTTGCATCTATCGCCCCACCACAGTTAGGGAACCCCATTCAGCAAAGCCATCCACTATGACCTGCACATTTCCCAGAGTCACTACTCTTGATAACAGAATGTCAATGATTGCATTGGCTACTTGGATCACAGCAGCCTCCACAGGAGACTTGCCCACTTCAAATTGATTCCTGACTGACCAGTAGTCAGGTGTTGCAAGCTTCTACAAGGCTATCGCCACTCGCTTCTCAACTGTCAGGGCAGCTCTCGTCTTGGTATTCCTGCTCTTCAGGGTAGAGGAAAGCAACTTACAGAGTTCCAGGAAAGAGGCCTTACACATGAGAAAGTCTTGCAGCCACTGTGAATCATCCCATACCTGTAACACTATGCCGTCCCACCAGTCTGTGCTTGGTTGCCTGGCCCAGAATCAGCGTTCCACTGCATCAACCTGTCCCACTGCCGCCATGATGTCCCAGTTGCCACAGCCCGTGCTTTCAGGAACGTCTGTGTCCATGTCCTCATCAAAAACCTCCTAGTACTGGCGGCTCTTAGCCCGGTTCTGCATATACTCCAGGATAATGCGCAAGGTGTTTACAATGCTCACAACAGCAGCCGTGACAGTGAGCTGAGCGGGCTCCATGCTTGCCATGGTATGGCATCTGCAGGAGAGCAGAGTTGCAGCGGAAGCAGTGGATGACGATGGTTAGCAGTCTTACTGCACCGTCTGCTGACAGCAGCACCCAGGAGGACCAGAACAGATCCCCTGAGCTTGTCCCTGGGGAGCCGGAGAGCAGAGTTGCAATGGAAACGGTGGATGATGACGGTTAGCACCATGCACATTTCAGACAACATGGAGAAATTTGCTATTGAGACTAAGCTCATTTACAAGACCTCATTGAGCTCATTTACCTTCTAGGCCCCATACACACCCTCAGCTTGCCTGTAATTGCTCTGCTCCTACCAATCCACCTCAGTGCACCTCATACTCATAAGGACACAATTTTCCCCATAGACTTGTGTTCAGCTAAGCTAATTTTTATAGTTAACCCCCTCTTCCCACAAGCATTCCTTTTCACAGAACCATTAGAAAAGATAGGAAATCTAAGTATAATGTACCAAACCTCCCAAATGAGGTACAATTAGAGGTGGCCAAGACTTGCAGCGGATTTGCTTTGCACAAAGCTTACTTTAGTATAGATCCCTGAAGGATTTCTTTTGAATTTGGGGTTTGATGTATCCAACAACTCAAAGTAAAACCATCAACTATCCTTGGTTTCCCATTAAAATCATGTGAAATCACGATGCATAGCCATAAATCTGGTTAGGATTGCTCACTATTAAGTCTTAGCAAATCTCTCAATGATCCTGTTCTTAATATTACATTTCTGGGAAACCCTAATGTAGGTGAGTTTTGCACGACTTTGAGTTTCATAATACAAGTTTTGCATTCATCAGTTGTTTCTCCAATGTGTTGTACATTACTTATAGTTTTTGCATGTGTGAAATTACCACTACACAATTGATTGCAAAACACATTCAAAACTCTGCAAAAGAACCAAGCCTACCAGACAAATGGTAGATCTACGTGGTGAACATGGATAGACTGGTTCACCTGCATTCCTAGCTCCAGCAAGCTTCTGGCTAAACTCCTGCCTTTCCTTTAAGAATTCAGTATCGAACTTAGTGTCCTTGTGGTATTACTGGTTTCCTCCCAGCAGTAACAATTCAACAGTTCAGCAGAGCAGAAAGCAGTCTAATCACCATGTTTGATCTCTCCAATTGTTCTGCAAACTAATTTACAGGCTGAACAAACAAGGTCATCAATGAATAACCAAAAAACAATAACCACCCCTCTACCAACATGCATCTTTGCACACACAGGATTCACTGCTAGTTTCAGCTGTTTCAAAGCACCAGTGACTTAGCATCCAGTGTTTTTAGTGCAGTGTTGGAGAAACACATTGGAGAAACAACTGATGAATGCACCTCTGACCTAATTCATGAAACACAGCAGGCCCTAATTTAAGTGGTTGAGAAAGGGAGAGTGAAGGTTGAGTTGGTGGAAATTTTTTCAACAGAGCAGTTTTCATGCAGGAAACATTTAATGGGAATTTATCAATTTAGTGAAAAAGTATTTGAAAATTTCTTTTTGACAAGGTTGAAGCGCTTCATTTCAACTTCAATATAGTTGGTTCAATAGTTCCAATATTTATATATAAATATGGAAACGACCCTTTTCAAGGGCTACATATCAAAAAGGTTATTTCCATATTTCCCAAACTATTTTTCCCCAGAAATTTTGTTTTGTAGGAAAGTTTGAAATGTGGACTTTTTGCTCCAAATCGGGATGAAAGGGAAATTTCGGAATGTCAGGACTCCTCGCGGAAGTGAACTTCTGAGTGTCCCCCGGGCTGTTACCGTGTTGGGTGTGGAAGGGGGACTCTGGAGAGCCGCCCTGAGGTTTCTTTAAATTGGGCCGGGAAGCAGTAGAACAAAAGGAGAAGCCGATCCGTGCTTCCCACCACTCTTCTCCTGCTCCTCGTGGCGTCTTGGCCAAACTCTTGAGGGTGGTGTTTTGCTTTTTATTGCTCGCGCGCTCGCTCTCTCTGTCTGTCTGCGAAGCGGATGCTGCTTTCCAGTCTGCTCTCTCCACCCCGTAGCCCAAGTCCTGGGCAGAGCGCCAAGTGCAGGCGCAGCGCGTTGTACATCTCAACTGCTCCCCTCTGGTGACTGCACCTTCCAGCGCGCGCAGCAGCTGCAGCAGTCGGGGGAGAGGGGAGGGTGCTGTCATCGAACCCACCGGCAAATAAATCCAAGGTGAGGGGGGAAATGGCAGCAAGATGCAATATCTGCCATAGCGCAGGCGGCGTGTGACCGCCATGCGGGCGGCTCCGGCGGACTGACTGGCGCTCTGTTCCTGCTGCCTCCCACCCGCAGCCCCTCTTCCTCTGCACGTACAGAGCGGCCCCCGGCTTGCGAGCGCACGCGGTGAGTGGAGCGAGGGGGTGGGCGCCTCTGCTCGTGTCTATAGCGGGCACGTTCCCGCAGAGCCTCCCTGCGCGGCTGGGTGGGGGGCCAGGCTCCGCGTGGCTGCGAACGGCGGGGGAGCTGAGCTGAGCTGAGCTGAGCTCCCCTCCACCCGGGCATTGCTCGGAGAGAGTCCAGGCAACTGGGATCCACAGAGAGGGGACCCCCGCGCCACCACAGCTTCGTCCAAAGGCATCAGGAGCAAGGCGGGGGGGGCGATGCTTGGAAGGGGATCGCTCTGCATTGGTAGGCGCTGCTGGTAGGTGGTTGTTTTGTCCGGTGTGTGACTTGTAGCTATTCTGAGGGGTGAAGAGTTGAAATGGGAATTGCCTGAATGGCCCGCAGCGGGGTGAGTGATGCCAGTTTAGGGCTATTAAAAGCAAACGCCGCTGCATAACTTATTGTAGCTTCATCCCTGCGCATGCAGGTCTCATCAACAACATGCACCTTTGAGTGACGACGGCGTCCAGCCCCACCTTAAGCCCACCAGCTACAGTGGTCCTGTGATTTCTCTTGGTAGGATTATCCTGAGTTGCTGTACATTTCTGATTGGTAACAGGTTCACCTGAGGATATAGACACGAGGCACTAGGCTAGGGGAACTTTGATAAAATGAAATAAAACGATCTGGTTTGAACAAGGAAATGTTTTGGTGCGGTCAACAATGGTCTCTAGGGAGATGGATTGATTTTCCAAACCCCGGAGACCCACTGAAGGCAAATACATAAATTGCACCTGTATGTATCCCTTCTCAAGGGATGACTTGTTAAATACTTGGAAATCACCTAATTGTAGCACAGTTAGCAGGATTTTAGACAACCGTCTGTTGTTCAGTGAGATAGACTTGGGTATTGGGAAAAAGTAGTTTTGATCTTTTTTTTTTTTCTGAATCATTTATTTCTCCAGAAAATCAGAAAAACAAAACACCTTTTTTTCCCAAGTGGAAACTACATTTTAGCTGAAATGTAGTGGGAATTCCTAGTCTATTCCAAGCTATGCTTAGAAAATAATACATAGTCTAGTGGTTTAATGATAAGGGTGGTATCTCTAATGTGTTTATTGACAATGTTTAAGTTTTTGAAATAAACTATGCAATAGAAAATAAAGCAATAGCATTGTGAAACCCCTATAACTTAGCCATTTAATATACATTTTAATCTATTTTAACATTCTCGTTTTGGTGGCTTTTTAATAGTAAGTATACCAAGTAAAGAGTTTTAAATTAGAGAGATTTATAAAACCTTTATACATTAACTAACATTGTCTTAGAGATATTCAGCAAGATTTCTGGTTAATATTTCTGTGCATTCTATTATGTACAGTAAAACATAGTTTTAGTTGTTGCTTACCCAATACGTTTCTGTCAATGCTAGGTTGATATTTAGCCCTCGTATTTGCTTGCCAACATAATGTTTTAACATATCATATGAATATAGAATTAATGTATTTGCTGTCACCTTTCACATCAGAGATACATATCTAAGATGTAACTGAGGCTGATACACAAAAACATAGTAGTTTTGTCCCAATAACATTCGTCTTTTAACTGAATTTGACTATAAAATTATCTTCAGTGGGTCAGCTCCTGTAATCTTTATCCACATGAGTGAGATCTATATGCATGAGCAGGAATTCACAGGATGGGGTTGTATACTTCCATTTTTGTGTCTGCAGTTATTGATAATTTTGACAAGTTATAACAAATCTGATAATTTTATGCAGGTTGAGTTGTTTAATACTCTTCAAGACCACATTAATTTGGTGAATGTCTGTGTTTTAGTATCGTGAAATCACCAATAGCAGACAGCCTTGGAAAGGGCAAAAAGTGCATCAAGGAAATGATTTAGCCTTTATGGTGTTCATAATTTCCAGCCAGCATGCTTTTAAGCATTTCATTTTAAATTACAGGAAACAATCAGTGATTGCATTTGCTGGCACAATGTTTAATAAACAAAAGATACAACCTGTAATAGTCTAAAAGTAAAGTGTTGATGCTTAATTTAGGACCAATGGTGAGAGAGAAGATGAAAGGTAAGAAGCCTTTTATCCATTGGGGGGGAGAGGGGGAAAGTCAGTTGATTGATTAGCCATTTTTCTTGAAATTGGAATTAATTGAGTAGTGCAATATAAATCAGCTATCATAGTCAATACGTGTGGATTTTCAGGATATAGTGGGATTAATGTATTATAAAGGTGTACTATAGCCACCGAGTTCATGGAAGGTCTAGTGAGAGTGCTTCTTTTTCATTACTACATCTCTTAGGTAAAGAAAAGTATATCTGAAATTTAATTCCAGAACTAAATTGAACAATACACATTATTTTATAGTTTCCCATAGTAATCTATTAATATTTTACTTATTATGAAACATGGATTGATTGGGATGTCATGTTTGTACCCCTCCCTGCTGAATGGATAACTTGATGCTTAGTCTTCCGTTCTCGCATTAATAATCTAATTATAGGAAGAGACTGGAAAGAATATTGAATGAAAAGTTGTTCCCAGTGGACTTGCAGAGGAAGTCACTTTAAAGTAGAACAATATTTTAACAATTCTGGCCATAACTGCTTATCCACAATCAGGGGCAGATTTTCAAAACAGCTCTGCTCCTATTTTAGCACCAAAATAAATGGCCAGATTTTCAAAAGAATTCCTCATGTTATGTTTCGAGCCCTCTCTTTTTTTATTTTTAAATATGGCCATAAGTGCCACAATCCAAGCTCCTCAGTGTAGTACAGAATTTGGCTCCAATTTGTGGGTGTTTTGCTCTTGAAAAACTGCCCCTAAGCTTTTTTGAAAATCTGATCGCACAGTTGTAATCAATTTCCCCCCTTTACTAATATGTATTCTGGAGGAGACTCTTTTTTTAACAGGAGGTAGAAATGTAGGAGTAAAATATAGCAGCTGTAAAGAGAGCCAGTAAAAGTATTCTAATTTTTTATGTGGAAAGCCAGCAGATTTAATGTTCTATAGCTATACGATAAATGCTTGTGAAAAAATATTAGAATTGTAAATAGAAAATGTAAGTAGCGCTTAATCGCTGAACAAAAATAATAGATAATGAGAAAAATAGTTTTTTCCTGCTTTAACTATACATTTGAGGGGATGTTATAAAGGATAATAATTGGAAAAAAGATAGACTGATCCAGATCCTGAAACAATGCCAATTTAGACCAACAAAGGTTCTGGCCTAGTTTGAGTTTTCTTCGCTTTAGAGCAGTGGTTTTCAACCTTTTTTCATTTGGGGACTCTAAATGGTTTCAAATGGAGGTGCTGATCCCTTTGGAAATCTTAGACTTAGGGTATGTCCAGACTACCCGCCATATCGGCGGGTAGCGATCGATTTTTGGGGGATCGATATATCGCGTCTCATCTAGACATGATATATCTATCCCCGAACGTGCTCCCGTTGACTCTGGAACTCCACTGGAGTGAGCGGCGGTAGCGGAGTCGACACAGGGAGCCGCGGATGTCGATCCTGCACGGTGAGGACGGGAGGTAAGTCGGAATAAGGTACTTCAACTTCAGCTAGCTGAAGTTGCATATCTTACATCGACACCTCCCCCTGCCCCTCTGTAGACCAGGCCATAGTCTGTGGACCTCCAGGGGTTTGCGGACCCCAAGTTGAAAACCACTGCTTTATTAACTAGGAAAACTGATGCTCTAAACTAGCAAAACAAAAAAAGATGTGGCACCTCTGAAGAACTGAGTATTTTCACTACATAATGGGAAAGCTTTAGAAATTATGGAACAGATTCTGATCTCACTTATCCCCCTGTAAATCACAGTGAGGTCTACTGTGAAATTACTCTACATTTGTACTGAGGTAAGTGAGTTCAGAACCCAGCCCTTCCTATGGAGAACTAGCATAGTTACATTAGAAGTAAAGCCACTGGGTCCTATTTTGATCTCACTGAAACCAGTTTTAAACTGATTTAATACCATTATTATCTGCAGGCCAGTTTCTTCTGGTTTACCTTCATGTAAGTAAGATCAGGAATTATTTTAAAAGTTCTGGTCACAATGACTTGATCAGTTGTACTCTCTTTATTTTTAAGGTTGCATTAATGTTTGCTGAATGACGAGAAATGGTAATTATCTGCCTACATCTGTGATCCAGTAATTAATCAGAACTCACTGACACTATGCACAATGAACAGAAATGAAAATTGCTTATTGCATGTCTGGAAGTACGTCCTCTGTGTGGTGTTTGCTTTTTCTATAACTTGTTTGTGGCATGAAGATTAATTAGCTAATTCTCTTTGAAGATGAAAAATGTAATATTAGGATAACTATAATTCAGAAGTGTTATTAGTTTTTATTAAGGGAAACTGGTTGTGTATTCACTGGTTTGAAGATCATAATTTATCAGGCTACAGATGATTGTTAAAGGATGTTTAAATTTTGTATTGAAGTGTGTGCAGAATGGCCGGTTGATGTCCTCCACAGAATCAGACCATTAATAAGGACCAGCTTGTTTCTAAACCATCTGGTGCTTTTGGAATTTGTCTGTATGGCATGGGGGTAGAATGGAGTTGAAAGGGGGAATTGTGGTGTAAGGTAAGGTTCTATCCTTATTCCTTTAAACCACCGTGCAAATATATTTGCATTTCGAGTTTCCAGGCAAGCCAAAATGTAGGACTAGTATTGAATGCTAAATGAAATCTGACAGCTAAATCAGTAGATGCCACATAATGATCTTGGGATTTCCTTACTTGAATAATCTTTCTGAAAATTTTTGCTTGGAATGAATATAGTCCTGTTTAAAAGCTAGTTTAAAACAATGGCAGGTGGAAAAAATGAGACTAGAATTTTATTCTGTTTAAAATCTTTCTCCTCTTCAAAGGTGTTTACACCTTCGTTACCTTTCCTGTCTGAAAAATAGGGGTAATGATACTAACCTCTGTGGCAAAGCCCTTTGAAATCTACTGATGAAAAGCAACATATATGTGCTGTATTGTTTGTTTGTTTGTTTGTTTTATTTATTTCCTTGTGATTGCTGGAGGATTCGCACAGCTTGTAGAAATGAAGACCCATCTTTGCTCATCAGTCAGTCATATAGTGCAGACAGCCACAATGCACTCCTTTGTGTTGATCAGGCTGAAACTCAATCTGCCTGAGAAACTGAAGGATGATTTGAAGCTTATTTTGAGTAGTGAGAGATACATCACTACATAAAAGCTCTTGCTCCGTATGCGTGCACAAATGAAGCAGCAAATTTTTATGGGAAACTTGGTGGAGTATCTCCTAGATAAGAATAATGTTTCTTTGCAATCTTGCCACCATCATGCAAAAACCAAGATGGTGACATTGAAAATGGTCCGTTTTGCTCTTTCATGCTCAGAACTTCAGTCTGTGGATATTTCCATTGAGAAACAACATAGAGAGACCTGAAGTGAACTTAAGCGTAGAAATAAAGGCACAAAAATAACATTTGAGGAAAATTAACACACATACTTAATGTGAGGGAATACCTTGGGAAATAATAGTACTGAAAGAGTCCTGAGGGTTATAACGGAGAACAAATTAGACCTGAGTTTGCAATACAATATGGTGGCAAAACAGGCCAATGCAATTTTCCATCACATCATTATTATGAACCAGAGGGACAACAGGCTCTACGGGTTTTGAGTGGATGCATTTGGGACGCCATGTTAAATTCAGAGCACCTGAAGAAACTAGCAAAGTGAAGGCATTTGAAAAAAGGTCAATAACACTGATTAGGGGACTGAAGAGACTGATTTATGAGGAAAGATTAAAAAATGAGTCTGTATAGATTGACTAAGGTGATTGAGCGGAGGCAGGGACTTTACAGTTTTGGATATAGATACTAAAAATAGAGAGAAATTATTTAGCATTGTATAAGGGGATATAATTAAGATTAATGGGCTAAAAAAGAAAATTTAACTTGAATGTCAGAAAAGCTTCCAGACATGGTAATTATTCAGCTGTGGAATAGTCTTCTGAGGGAAGTGGTGGTAACATCATTGCTTGGGATATTTAAAAGTAAACTGCATAGAACTCTGGAAAATATACTGTACGTAATAATAGAATCCAATGTAATGACACTCCTGGCTAGGTCATCTTTGGGGACTAAGCTGGAATCTCTGTATCTAAAAGTATAAGTCTCTACTGCTTGAGCTGAATGACCAGATTCACTAACTTAGAGGGAGTGGTAGACTCAAACATCAATAGGTGGCCTAATCAGAGACACGGTATCATGATGCGTCAGTGTGGGCAACACTTGCAGAAGGAGGGAGATGGAGGGGGATGAACAAATAGATACAGAAAATATCTAACTTCTAAGGTCCTGTGTCTCAGCAAATGTATGTTTGCTTATATAGCTGGCAATTAAAATGGGTGTCATTACTCCATATAACAAATATTGCCTCATCATGTGTCTCCATTTGGTTTTCATTGGTGGGGGAAGGAAAGGGGAAAAGAAGGCGCTATATAATGAGTGGTTATTGCAGGTCAGGATTGAGATACACAATGATTCTATTATATCCTTTGCCCCAAGTAGAATTCTATCACCTGAAGAAAATCTAGAAAGTCACTGTTTCTTGACCATCTTACTCCTTCAGGTTCCAGCCAGTAATGGCAAAAGGAGTTGAGTGATACTGTTGGATGATACCTTTTCCTTTGTTGATTCCTTTATAAATTAATCTTTGTACACTTGCTGAAACTTGAGAAGCAGCCCTGATAGATTCAGACATTCCAAGGCCAGAAGGGCCCACTATCATCATCTAGTCTGATTTCCTGTATAACACAGGCCACAGAACTTTCCCAATATAATTCCTGGAGCAGATATTTTGGAAAAACATCCAATCTTGATTTAAAAATTGGCAGTGGCAGAGAATCTCCTCCATGAGCTTTGCAATTGTTCCAGCGGTTCATTACTTTCACCGTTAAAAATGTACACTGTATTTCCCATCTGAATTTCAACCTCCAGCCATTGGATCACGTTATACTTTCTGTGTTAGATCGAAGAGGCCATTATTAAGTATTTGTTCCCCATATAGATAGACTATTTAGACTCCTCCCCAGTTTTACAGAACCAGATGTTTCAAAATGTTAGTTAAGAATCCAAAGGTTGGATCTAGTCTTTTTGAGCTTTGTCTATATGGATCAAAATTGGCTTTACATTATGCTTCTGAAATAAATTCTCTAATTTATATAATCCCACTCTGAGTCAGTTTTCCACTGCACAACTTGTCCTTTTTATTATTATCAAATAATTACCCTGGGTAGACATGCTCTTAAGTGTTTGTTTGTATTTGACTTTGTTTATATTAGATTTTGCTGTCTCTCTTTTTTGCATGTCTTACTGTGGGATTTGTTGATTCTGCTCCAAGGTAATTTTATGGCCACTAATATTGTGTATAGCTATGCATGCAAGATAACAAGCTAGGGGTAATTGGAGTGTATTATTTCAAAGTGTAAAATGATTGTCATGCAGTCAGGAAGAAAATTTTCCATTCTTTGTACAGCATCGCACAACTTGTTGGATGCATTGTGGGTTTCTTTAAATTTCTTTGAAGCCTCAGGACTGGCCCGGCCAGAGACAGGATACCAGACTATATAGCAAATTGTATATTCCTGTGTCTTATGCTATTTTAGAGGCAATTTTTTTGGCATTGGTAATATACTGTTATCTGTCTTGCCCGCTGTCTGCTTTTATTGAGTCAAGTGGATTCCGCTTCCTTTCTTGGGAGTAGTCAACAGCAGCCTTTGGGAGATGTGGAATTGATATCACCGTGGTATGACTTACTCTCCCTCATATGTTGAAGTTAAGTGGCTCCCATTTTGCTAGGTCTTGTGAAGATTTGTGAAGAACTCATGAGTTCTAATCCCATCTCTCTGATGGATTTACTATGGGACATGAGATTCTGATACCCTTACTCACGTTGGGATATCTTGGACTTCAGTGCAGTCAACTGAGAAGTAATATACTAATCAATATGAGTAAGAATATCAGAATCTGGCCCTTAAGATATCTGAATCTGGCCCTTCAGGTGGTCCAATAAAAGATATTATGTCACTCACCTTGTCTCTTTTATATCCCGGGGCCGGCATGGATAGAACACTGCATACAATTTTCCTACCCAATAGGAGTGCTTTAGGTTTAATCAGTGAATATTTGCACAGCACTTTAATAATGTAAAGAGCTAAGTGTTTGTCTCTTTCCATGCCATAATTACTTCTTCCCCTGTCCCTTTTGTAACATTCTGTTTGCATTAGTATCTGATACTTTCCCCTTATATAATTAAACAGACAATGCATGTAGAGTGGATTCCTTCTTTGCTGATTATTTATTGTGGATCTCAGGGCTCTTAGCTGAGGAAGACATATACTGGTCTTTAGGAATGGAAGGGGAAATCATCCAATTTAGAAAGAGGTCATATTATAACATCTGAATAAATTGCACGCCAGTGCTGCTCTTTTACAAAAACAGATCTCATTTCCCATGGACATTTGAAATTCTAAAGAGTCTAAGCAGACAGGGTGTACCTTTCATCTGTCTGCTTAGGTTATGATGAGATGCTTATTCTCACACACATTTTCGTAACTCTCTCATCCTAGTGACTGGCTGGGGAATGCTTAGGCATAAGTATTCCCCTACTGTGGTCTAGCTTGATTGTTTTGGGTTGTTTTTTTAATAGTTTATCTTGTTAAAGGAGATCAAATTTTACAATGATAAGATGAAAATTACTAGTATGCACACTGATCTCCCTTTGCTGCATATTCTTGTGAGGGATTTGGAAAGTTCCATGGCCTGAGTTATGCAGAAGGTCTGACTAGAAGATCATAATGGCCTTAAAATATATGAATCTCTGAAATCATAAACGATTATATAGGTCTACTAACTTTACTGATAATTGCCTTGTTGAGCCTGAACTGCAAGGTGTATGGTGCATTCTGTATCCAGTCACTGGAGGCTACTGTCTGGATTATGATTTCCTTATTCAGACTCACAGTTTCAGGTGTAGAAACAGAGATGCTTGAGCCCAGGCCCTCTTCTCATCACTCCACGCTTGTTTATTCTTCAGTTTTGCATTACAGATATGCTTTTATTATAGAGAGAGAATATGATTCCATTGAGATTTGTTTTTATCGGTCAGTATTAGCATGTCCTTTTAAAAGGACAATAGAAGAACCCTGTAAGCATTTTGCATTTGCATGCTCTTGACCAAATTCTGTGCTGCCTAGAACCCTATACAGGCCTATTGACTTTAGGGGAATTTTATAAAATCTAAATTAGTGCAGAACATGCTTTGTGGCTAGAGGATGCCTATGCTGTGCTGGTGCACTTGGTGGGAAGAATGAGGAGGGGGTCTGCTGCTCTCCTGATTCATTCAGTAGCAACTCCAGAGGGACATTTCTGGGCCCCAGCCAGCTACTGTGGGTGCCGCCATCACCAGTATATGCTAAATGGGGCACACACTGCTCCTTTCCATAACAGTGGTGAAATGCACCCCATTGCACGTCTGGTATATTCTGCCCAGTCTTTCAGGATCCCCAGAGCAGTGGACACATCTAGTAGAGATCCTGCTGTACCTCACTGCACTTACCAAGGAAGGATTTGGCCCATAGGATGCCAAAAGGAAATGACACATCTTTTAAATCTGGTAAATTGAGACTGGGGTTAATACTCATTTTCACTGCTCAGCAGTGCACAGACAGAAGGGGGCTGCTTGATCTAGTGTGCTAATACAGCCTTCCATTCTGGATTGTCTATGCAAATTCACACTTAGATAGCAAGGAACTATGAGCTAATATGGTCTTAGTTTAGGTTTTTTTGTTGGGGGGGGGCATTTGTCCATATAAAACCACCATATTGCTGGCAGCCAGTGTTCCACGAAAAAATCCTACATTGGAACTATAGGGGTGTCGTGCGTTGGGAGAACCAAGGGTCACTTGTAGAGTTTAGTATGTGCAGGGTGTATCTTCGGTATGTATGTGTATTTTTAGGCAGTGTGGCTTAGTGGGATGAGACTCAAGAGACCTCAGTTCTATTCTGGTTCTGACACTGGCTTGCTGAGTGACGTTGGACAAGTCACTTCGCCTCTGTGCCTCAGTTGTTCTATTTGTGAAATGGGGATAATGATACTGACCTCCTGTATAAACATCTTTAAAATCTACTGATGACAAGCACCATATAAGAGCTAGCTATTGTATGTGGGGAACTGGCACAACACCTGTTTGTGCTGCCACTAGCTCTAACTATTGTTACCTTGTTCCTGGACACCAAAGTCACATGACCACATGTAAGTAAATGACTCACAGACTTTAAGGTCAGGAGGGACCATCATGATCATCTAGTCTAGTTTAGACTTGATGTTTAACTACATCATATCTGCCAAGCTGTATTTTGTAAATTCTCCTGTCTGCCTCTATGAATAGGGCAGTAACACAGTGAATGTTGTTAACCTGGCAGAGTGAAGAACAGGAAATACAATGGAATTAGTGTATTTTGGAGAAAATGATGACATGTCAGGAGGTACAGTATGCTGTTCTGAAAGCTAGGTGAAAGCATAATGTGACTGGGCAATTGTCATGCTTTAAAAAGTCTGGGACAACTTTTTAAGAAAGAGATAATTGCTTGGTTGAGCTTTAACAAGCAGCCCTGTGTTTTGTTGACTCTGTAACAAAGCCCATATTTTTCTTCTTCGAAAATATAGTAAAAAGCCTTAGGCATAGTAGTGACACAGCTTCCTCGGAGAGACTTCAGAACAGCAGTCAGTTTAATTTTTCATTTATTTCCCTTGCTTATTAACAAGAATCCATTTATAGTCCTGAGGGTGTTGGTGTGCAGCCTCTCTGAATTGTTGATTTGGCTCTGCATTGCTAATGATGCTGGAGATGCATGTAGTTTAATTCCGAAGCTGCTAAGAAAGATTTTAATGGGCTGGGGGACACAAGTGCTGTGTTGTATGGGTGCTGAGAAACCGCTGGAGTTGAGGTAATCTGAATATATGCTGTGCTGTATTAGATTCTCACTCTGTAGAGTACTACCTTTTGTGTTTAGAATATCTATGTGCATTATTCAATTTTATATTGTTTTGTACAGGGACCTTAAGCAGAACTGTGTGCCCTTTTTTTTTTTGGTTGCTTATGTTGGAAATTCTACACCAGGAGTTCTCAAATTGGGGGTCGGGACCCCTCAGGTGGTTGCGAGGTTGTTACATCGGGGGGGTCGCGAGCTGTCACTCTCCACTCCAAACCCTGCTTTGCTTCCAGTATTTATAATGGTGTTAAATATATAAACAAGTGTTTTTAATGGATAAGGGGGAGTTGCACTCAGAGCTTGCTGTGTGAAAGGGGTCACCAGTACAAAAGTCTGAGAACCCCTGTTCTAGTACCTGGTGCTGGTGTTGGTGTCACAAGCACTGGTTGCTGCTGCTGATCTGTGTTTTATTTCCTGGTAATCCACTTCTTTCCATTCCAGCATTGTAGATGACTTTAGTAAGGTTTTGTCCTTTTTGGGTATACTTATCTGTTGTCAATTTTATGGAGGTGCGATGGCGTAGCAATATAAATGATAACACCATGTGAATTAGGATGCCAGGTCAGTCTTGTTTGTTTTGTTAGGGATTGTCTTCAATAGACTTTCATGCTTCAGATTATGAAACAAGTTTGTAAAGGCTAGTCTGGACACTGCCCACCTGTTTGATCCAGTTTTGTTCTTTATCCTATGCTGATCCCCGGGGTTAAAATGTATTATTTGTAGCCTTGAGGAAACATGTGGATAGTGTCCACACTAGTATTTACAAACATGTGACCTAGAGCTGGTTGGAAACCTGATTTTTCATTTCACAGGTAATTCTGTGACTCAAAAAAAAAATTTCCAGTCTGAAACGAGGGAGGAGGGAAATTAAAATTTCCTGCAAAAAGCTATTCTGAAATCAATTAGCTTTTGGTCAGTTAATACAATTTCATTCCAATTTCAACTATTTTAAACTTACAAACAAAAAAAATATATACAAACCAATGAATTTCATTTTGAAAAGTTGTTTTGAAAAAAAAAATAAAACCATTCCATTTTGACATTATGGAAATCCTTTGTTTTGTTTTTTCTGAACAATCTTTTGTCAAAATTGAGAAGTCTTCAAATGTTTTGGCTTAGATGAAAACAGCACTTTTTGTCAAAAAAAACTGTTTTGATAGATTTTCTGACCAGCTCCAGTAATAACTACACTGAGTTAATTGGCAGTCAGTTAATACAAGGTACAAAAGTCTAGTGAAGATGAAGAGAGATACAAAGTGGGTGAGGTAATATATTTTACTGGACCAGCTTCTGTTGGTGGAAGTTAGAGGCTTTTGAGCTACAGACCTCTTGTTCAGTGAAGACAAGTCTTAAGTCCCTGGCAGTTGGGGCAATGACCCCAGGCTCTGGGAAGGAAAAGTACAACATCCATTGCATTTTATGACCTCCTAGAAACCAGCTTGGATTGCTAGCTTTACATATTGATCTCATTAAGATACCTGTGATCATGTTAGTACCTTAGAAGACGGTCAGTAAGAGACAGACAATTCTAATTTGTTTAATGTACACTTAGCTCCTATTTAGATTATAGCTCTGTAAGGCAGAGTCTGTCGTTAATCTATTTTTGTACAACAGCTAGTAGAGTTAGGCCTTGATCCCTCATTGGGAAATCTAGTGATACTGTTAATCAAATAAGTACTAATAATATTACACCTCTACCCTGATTTAATGCAACCTGATATAATACGAATTTAGCTATAACACGGTAAAGCAGCTCTCTGAGGGGGCGGGGCTGTGCGCTCCGGCGGATCAAAGCAAGTTCGATATAATGTGGTTTCACCTATAACACAGTAAGATTTTTTGGCTCCCAAGGACAGTGTTATATCGGAGTAGAAGTGTATTTGTTTGGCTTTCTTTTGGATGATCAAATACAGCTGCTGTCTGCGGCCCACGGATCGTATAATGACTGCAGTAATATGTAGAGTGAACCGTCAGTGGGTTTGATTCATCACTACATTTCTTCTGTTTAACACCAATGTAGTTCCACTAAAATGATGTAAGACTGAAGTAATGTAACAATGAATCAGCCCAATTAAGTCCTACTGCCAGATAGAGGGCAAGACCCAAATTTAGCATCTTTGGGCAATCACGTAGCAGACCCAACTCTAATCCTTCCAATTAACTGAATCAAGAGTTCCCAGTAACTTTGTCACCCTACATTTTTTTTCTTGTTTTGGTTTGATTGTGGATCTTCATTCCTAATTCCAGAGATGGGTCTTTTCCATTTAAATTTTGCTTGAAAAATTACAAAAAGAAATCAAACAAAAGCTGAAGGTCTAGGTGAGAACATGACAAGTTAATTTAATTGATACATTATTGCTCTGTTTTGCTTTCTTCTACATTCAATTCAATCTCCTCTGCCACAAAAACAAACAAAGTGGAGGAGTGTACAGTATTCTATGAATGATAGCAACACAACAGAATCAATTTTTGATAATAGTGAGTATTGTGAAAGTCGTGCTCATTTTGTGACATGAGCACCAAACTGAATAGTCATCCCCTGTTCCGCTGCTTGGATGTCATCCTGCTCCCATTGAAATGAAGGGTCAAAAATGGAAAAATTCCCATTGGATCCAACATACTTTTTGTGAAACTGACTTGCTGCAAAGAAGTACAAAACATGCAAGTGGGGATTTATTTTAAGACAGTATTTATAGGTATGTCTTCAAAATTACCCATTTCTAGATGCTGAGAATGTTTGAAAGAAAAAACGGGGAGTGGGAGGGAGCAGAGCTCTGGTGTTAATTTCAATGACTCATCCATCAGAAACATTTCTGTCCAAACATCGAGGGTGTGCTCCATCCATTTACTTTGAAGAGCCAGTCTGGCTAATACATTCTTGGGAAAATAGCATTCTTCTTGTTGGCTAGGGATACTGGATTCTGGAGATAAGAGTGCCTAACTCAAGAGAGAGGATTTCTTATTCAGGAAGAAGTAAATTGGCCTTTTCACTGCATTCAAAATGCATGTCTCCAGTGTGCTTGCTTGCTAACTGACTGCTGCAGCATCTGATTTACTATGCTCTCATGGCTCCTTGGCTGTTCTCTCTATTGTCAGATTTAATGATGTGTGTTTTGTGAACACATCTCATATTTTACCAGAGGACTCAGCAGTTCTCTTCAATCCACCAGATCTGCTCACTTCAGGTCAGATTTTCCCAGGAAGAAAGTCAAATGAAGTAAAAATGGGGAACAGATTTGTATAATCAATATTTGCTGCAATTTTTAGACTTTAAAGGTGACCCACAAAGGAAATTAAATGGGCTTGTGTCCCACTATTATTTTTTCTTGTGATGTACAGCGAAGACCTGAAAAAATTAGTTTTCTTTTTTTCGGTTTGTTTTTTTACATGTGAAATGCAGGTCCTGTCTAGGATGTAAGATTCTATGACTGTGTTAGCCAGAGGGAGCTACAGTGTAAGCAAGGCTCCTGAGTTGTCAGCCTTTTTAAACAGTGCTTTAGCTAAGCTTTCTGTTTTGCATAATGTTGGCCAAATTCCATGCCACCTTGTACTCCATGTAACCCTACTAATGTCAGTGGAGTTGCTTATCTGCTCAGAATGGTGCCAAAAATTATTCTGGCCTTGTCTTTGCTGCGACTCTCATCAGTTTTAATCCCACTTGTTTGTTTGTTTGGCTTGCTAGTATTTTGCATCTGTCGATTTATTTAATTCAAAGACTAATTATCATTTTGAAGAAGGCATCTTTGTTAAAGATTCACAACCCTGCCTTTTAGTTAAGGCATGAGAGCTACGAGATTTCATCCAATTGATTCTCCGGTAAAACCAAGAGAAGAGCTGACATTCCTGATATTTTTAAGGTTAAAAAAAAATAGGCAGAAAGAACAAACTATAATAGCTTAATTAGTTAAATAAATAACCCATCTTTCAGATTTTTTTTATATATTATATGATGCAAACTTATGGTTTTTGCAGCCATTTGTGAGTCACCTTCAAAGGATGATGAAGAGTGAATGGTGAAAATGCTGCATTTGGTTTGCATGGGAATTGAACAGTAACAAATAATAAATACCAGTGATGATGATGATTTCTATGCCAAAAACCTTTTGTTTTACATATAGGAGGTATTGATCTGATTATGTGCATTGGGAGTTTCCAGTTGATATTTCACGTTTCAGTTTTGACCGTATAAAGCCCCAAATGTCTTAAGACCTACCTTCCTGACAGACTGCCTCTTTCATACTAACATAATCAGAAACTCAAGCTATATCTAATATGGCTCCCATTCCCATAGTATATGAAGGCCTCACAATCTTTAACGTATTTATCAGGGGTGTTGTGAGGATAAAGCATTGTTATTCCCATTTTACAGATAGGGAAGTGAGGCACAGTGTGGCTAAGTGACTTTCCAGTGGTCACACAGGAAGCTTGTGGCAGAGCAGAGACTTGGACCCAGGTCTTCCAAGTAGGAGGCTAGTGTACTCACCACTGCTCTGTCCTGCTTGGAAACCTTACTGCTCTTTACACAAGAAGGGACTGTTGGATAGGCAGCGGCATTGGAACAGTTTTTATAGTGGAGGTGCGGAAAGCCATTGAACAAAAGGATAAACCCTATATGATGAAAACCACTTCAAGCCAGGTGGTGCTGCTGCACCCCCAGCACCCTTAGTTCCAGCACCCTTGTGGCTTGGTGTTTTTTGTGAGGGCCTCAAAGCTTCAGAATTCTTTGCCACCTTGTTCTGAAACAACTGTAATCTGATGACTTGAGGACTTCTGGGGCATGCTATTAAGCCATTTCCTCTACAAACATTTGAAAATGGGGGGAAATTGGAAGGTGGGAAAGGGTTAATTTGATCTTCTGGGTTGTCTCGTTTGCAACAACTTTACTGCTATGCTTTAGTTATATTTGGGTGTTAATTTTGTTATATTTTTAAGTTATATACCTGCAGCATATGAAGAGATGCTTTTGTTTTAGTGTGGGTATAGCCATCTTTTTGTTTTTGATGGGGTCCTGGTCTTTGACTTAGGCTCCTAGGCACTACCGTAACACAAATAAGAAATAATAATATAATTGAAATCTAAATACATATGAGTAAAGAGTAAGAGTTGATTCTCACTCAGGATAAATAATTATGCTGTCTATTAACAGGTTTTAGGATTATTTTCTAACTGTCTTTGCAGGTTAAGAATTGGCCACATTCCAGAGTTGCTATGGAAGTACTGCCAGATATTGGTAGTGTTCTCTAGCTGAGTGCAATTCAGCATTGCTATAGTGATAACATTTGTAAAGGTTAACAATACTGTTTGAAGATAAGCTCACACTCAGCTGTGCCATCGCATGTGTGTGATTTTGGTTCTTTTCCTGTCTCAATTTTTACTCACTGAAGATAAGCATTGCCAAACCTGGCCATGGTTCATGATCTCACTTCTGTTTCACCAAATTCCATTTCCTTACACAAGTGGAATAACTTATGGTCCAGTGTGGATAACTTTGGCATTGTTAAAACTTGTACATGACCCTCTTTTTATAAGCAATATTACCCAGATAGTTTTATATCTATTACACATAACAAACACCACCACTACTAGGCAAACTGCTCATTGGATGTACAAGCAAATGCTAACTGATGTTATCCACCAAGATAGATTTGACCTGCTCCATTAGGGGCCTTCACATTAAATTCCCTTTCTCTATCGATATTGCTCTGTGGCAGGGCGATGAGTCACCTGTGTGGTGCTCCTGCTGGTTGTCCAGGAATTAGCTCTTTTCCAGCCTGGAGCGCCCTCTGCTGGCTGATATCTCGCCTGCCACTGGCCCTGTGTCCTTCCCAGATCCCGGTGCCCTTTTCCCAAGGGTTCTGTCCGTAGACTCATAGACTTTAAAATCAGAAGGGACCATTATGATCATCTAGTCTGACCCCTGCACAATGCAGGCCACAGAATCTCACCCACCCACTCCTGTAGCAAACCCTTTGCCTATGTCTGAGTTATTGAAGTCCTCAAATTGTAGTTTGAAGACCTCAAGCTGCAGAGAATCCTCCAGCAAGTGACCCGTGCCCCATGCGGCAGAGGAAGGCGAAAAACCTCCAGGGCCTCTGCCAATCTGCCCAGGAGGAAAATTCCTTCCCAACCCCAAATATGGCAACCCTGAGCATGTGGGCAAGACTCACTAGCCAGCACGCAGGAAAGAATTCTCTGTAGTAACTCAGATCCCACCCCATCTAACATCCCATCACAGACCACTGGGCATACTTACCTGCTGATAATCAAATATCAATTGCCAAATGAATTGCCAAAATTAAGCTATCCCATCATGCCATCCCCGCCATAAACTTATCAAGCTTAGTCTTAAAGCCAGATATGTCTTTTGCCCCCACTACTCCCCTTGGAAGGCTGTTCCAGAACTTCACTCCTCTAATGGTTAGAAACCTTTGTCTAATTTCAAGTCTAAACTTCCTAGTGTCCAGTTTATACCCATTTGTTCTTGTGTCCACAGTGGTACTAAGTTTAAATAATTCCTCTCCCTCCCTAATATTTATCCCTCTGATATATTTATAAAGAGCAGGCATATCCCCCGTCAGCCTTCTTTTGGTTTGGCTAAACAGGCCAAGCTCTTTGAGTCTCCTTTCATAAGGCAGGTTTTCCATTCCTCGGATCATCCTACTAGCACCTTCTCTGTACCTGTTCCAGTTTGAATTCAACCTTCTTAAACATGGGAGACTAGAACTGCACACAGTATTCCAGATGAGGCCTCACCAGTGCCTTGTATAACGGTACTAACACCTCCTTATCTTTGCTGGAAATACCTCGCCTGATGCATCCCAAGACCACATTAGCTTTTTTAACGGCCACATCACATTGGTGACTCAGTTATCCTATGATCAACCAATACTCCAAGGTCCTTCTCCTCCTCTGTTACTTCCAACTGATGTGTCCCCAATTTATAACTAAAATTCTTGTTGTTAATCCCTAAATGCATGCCCTTGCAGTTTTCACTATTAAATTTCATCCTATTACTATTACTGCAGTTTACAAGGTCATCCAGATCTTCCCATATGATATCCCGGTCCTTCTCTGTGTTAGCAATACCTCCCAGCTTTGTGTCATCTGCAAACTGTATTAGCACATTCCCACTTTTTGTGCCAAGGTCAGTAATAAAAAGATTAAATAAGATTGGTCCCCAAACTGATCCCTGAGGAACTCCACTAGTAACCTCCTTCCAGCCTGACAGTTCACCTTTCAGTACGACCCGTTGTAGTCTCCCCTTTAACCAGTTCCTTATCCACCTTTCAGTTTTCATACTGATCCCCACCTTTTCCAATTTAGCTAATAATTCCCCATGTGGAACTGTATCAAATGCCATACTGAAATCAAGGTAAATTAGATCCACTGCGTTTCCTTTGTCTAAAAAAATCTGTTACCTTCTCAAAGAAGGAGATCAGGTTGGTTTGGCACGATCTACCTTTTGTAAAACCATGTTGTATTTTGTCCCAATTACCATTAACCTCAATGTCCTTAACTCCTTTCTCCTTCAAAATTTTTTCCAAGACCTTACATACTATAGATGTCAAACTAACAGGCCTATAATTACTCGGATCACTTTTTTCCCCCTTTCTTAAAAATAGGAACCATGTTAGCAATTCTCCAGTCGTACGGTACAACACCTGAGTTTACCGATTTATTACAAATTCTTGCTAATGGGCTTGCAATTTCATGTGCCAGTTCCTTTAATATTCTTGGATGAAGATTATCTGGGCCCTCCAATTTTGTCCCATTAAGCTGTTCAAGTTTGGCTTCTACCTCGGATGTGGTAATATCTACCTCCATATCCTCATTCCTATTTGCCATCCTACCATTATCTTTAAGCGCCTCATTAAAGACTGAGACAAAGTATTTGTTTAGATATTGGGCCATGCCTAGATTATCCTTAACCTCCATTCCATCCTCAGTGTTTAGAGGTCCCACTTCTTCTTTCTTTGTTTTCTTCTTATTTATATGCCTATAGAACCTTTTACTATTGGTTTTAATTCCCTTTGCAAGGTCCAACTCTTCATGGCTTTTGGCCTTTCTCACTTTATCCCTACATGTTCTGACCTCAATAAGGTAGCTTTCCTTGCTAATCCCTCCTATCTTCCACTCTTTGTAAGCTTTCTGCTTTTTCTTAATCACCTCTCTGAGATGCTTGGTCTACAACTCCTGCCTATGATTTTTTTCCCCTTTCTTCGGATGCAGGCTTCTGATAGTTTCTGCAACTTTGACTTGAAGTAATTCCAGGCCTCCTCCGCCTTTAGATCCACAAGTTCTTCAGTCCAATCCACTTCCCTAACTAATTTCCTTAATTCTTTAAAGTTAGCCCTTTTGAAATAAAAAAACCTAGTCCCAGACCCATTTTTGTTTATCCTTCCATCTAGTTTGAACTGAATTAGCTCTTGATCACTCGAATCAAGGTTGTCCCCTACAACCATTTCTTCTGTGAGGTCCTCACTATGCACCAAAACCAAATCTAAAATGGCATCCCCTCTTGTTGGTTCTTCAACTACTTGGTGAAGAAATCCATCAGCTATCACATCCAGAAAAATCTGAGCCTTATTATTACTACTAGCACTTGTCCTCCAGTCTATATTTGGGAAGTTAAAGTCTCCCATAATCACACAATTCCCATTTAGTGTTTACTTCATTAAAAACATTAAAGAGGCCTCTAGCCATATCCAAATCAGATCCCGGCGGTCTGTAGCATACCCCAAGCACTATCTCAGGGGAGGCTCTAGTAGCTTTCTTTCCCAATGTGATTTTTGCCCAGACAAACTCTGTCTTATCTATTCCATCACTTCTTATTTCTTTACAGTTAACCTCATCACTGATATACAGTGCTACTCCACCACCTTTGCCTTTATTTCTGTCTTTCCTAAACAGCACATAGCCTTCAATACCTGTACTCCAGTCATGACTACAATTCCACCATGTTTCTGTTATCCCTATAATATCCAATTTCACTTTCTGCACCAGTAGCTCTAGTTCCTCCGTTTTGTTACCTAGGCTCCTTGCATTAGTTTACAGACCTCTTAATTTTTGCTGTTTGGCTTCACTGACACTCTTTACTCGGTTAGGCACAGAGATTCTACCACCATATCACCAATTAGACTGGTATCTACACTACCCTTCCTCCTTTTGTCCATTCTTCTGCCCACGGTTGTATCCTCTCTTACTTTGTTTTCTTCCCTCTCAATGTTGAATTCCAACGTTGAGATTACCTGGACATCTCCCAGCCATCTCCCCCAAATTTGTAGTTTAAAGCTCTCTTAATCAGTTGTGCCAGCCTCTATCCTAGAAGTCTACTTCCCTCCTTACTCAGGTAAAGTCCATCCCGAGAGAACAGTCCTCTGTCCATGAATGCTTCCCAGTGGCCATACATCCCAAAGCCCTCCTTATAGCACCACTGCCTGAGCCATCTGTTGATTGCCATAATCTTGTCACACCTTTGTTGACCTTCTCTAGGAACAGGCAGAATCCCACTGAAGATCACCTGAGCCTCAATTTCCTTAAGCGTCTTTCCCAGTCTGGCATAGTCTCCCTTGATACGTTCCGGTGAGAATCTACCCGGATCGTTCATTCCACATGAAGGACAATCAGCGGATTCTTTCTCGCTCCCGTTAGGGTCCTTTTCAGCCTCAGGTCCACATCCTGTATCTTAGCACCCGGCAGACAGCACACCCTTCTGTTCTCTGGATCAGCTCTAGTTACAGGCCTGTCTATTCTTTCTTCTCAGTAAGGAGTCCCCAATCACGTAGACCTGCCAGCTCTAGTTACAGGCCTGTCTATTCTTTCTTCTCAGTAAGGAGTCCCCAATCACGTAGACCTGCCTTTTCCTGGTGACAATGTGATTCTCCGGTCTATCCCCTGCTCCCAGTGGCTGCAAGTCTTCTTGATTTCTATTGTCCCTTGCAATCCTCCGCAACCCATCCCGTATCCTCCTGGGGTTCATACTTGGTGTTGTCTCCATTGACTCCTCCCCTCTTCCTGTAGGACTAGCAGCTCTTCTCTTTTTCCTTGCCCTCTCTCCTTCAGCGACCACCTGCTGTGCCCCTTCTTCATTTTCCAACTCTGCAGACCTGTTCCTGAGCTCTCTTTCTCCTTCACTGGCTCGTCTTTTCCTCTGTCTAGTTCTCTTAGTCACATGCTTCCACTGTCCACTTTTCTCACCCAGCAGTCTCTCCTCAGAATTCTTTGGTCTTGCTTCCATCTGCAAGTCTGAGCTTATCCCTTCAGCCTCCTCCTATCTTTGCTCCATCATCTGCTCGGACCCCCTTCTAAACTCTACCAGAGTTTTCACCTGCATCTCCACTACAGTACCCCCTCACTCTGGGTCTCCGCACCCAGGAGACCCCCCACCCTCTATCCCCACCTCGCCTCAGTGGGTATTCCCCCATGAAAGCTCATGCTCCAAAACGTCTGTTAGTCTATAAGGTACCACAGGACTCTTTGCTGCTTTTGCAGATCCAGACTAACACGGCTACCCCTCTGATCAGTGGCTACTGTCAGCCATTGTCTAGCCCCCACTCCCTGGGGCAGACTACGATCTGTAAACCATCATTGGCAAGGGGGTTGAACCAGCTGCCTCTACCTATCTCTGGGCTGCCTCTCTGCAGCCCCAGTACCCTTTGTGGGCCCTTAACTTGGCCTGCAGCCTGGGGCTTTGCTAGGCTGGAGCTCCCCAGCTCCCTCTGCCCTTCTCCAACACTGCTTCACCCTAGGTGCCCTCCTTCAGCTTCCCAGGCAACCAGGTCCGGCTCTCTCTTGAGAAGCTAGAAAGTGTGTCTGTCTCTGGCCCTCAGCCCTCTTATAGGGCCATCCTGGCCTGATTGGGGCGTGGCCTCACCTGTGGCTGCTTCCCCAATCAGTCTCTCTTTTCCCCTCTGCAGCCCTCTCCAGGGCTGTTTTAACCCCTCCGAGCTGGAGCGAGGTGACCAACCCGCTACATGCCCACATACTAATTTATTATTCAGAGCTTTTAGTTTAGTCCCAGAACTTCAATTTCATATGTATTTAAGACCAGAACCCCAGGGTTGTGTTCTGTCACTGGATACTATATTATATTGCTTATAGATATCTTGTTCACTGGATCTTCAATTTTTCCTTAGCTTTCATTGATGATTGAAGGTGATTGCAAAGATAGGGATACACTTTTGTTGGGATGACAGTACTGTCTAATTCCTGCCATCAGGATTTAATTTACACCTTTCATCTGTATAGAACTGCATTCTTGTTCTTCTTGCTCACAAAAGCATTTTTCCCAGAAACTCAGTGCAAAATATGCTGAGGGTGTATTGTTGGCTAATTTAAAGTCAGTGGACTTGCTCCCATTTATACCAGCTCTGAATTTGGCTCTCTATTTACAATATTTTCATAGCTCTTTTTCAGCTACTTGGAAAAGAATAATTTTGTATCTTCTGTTAAAGAAAACACTGAGGATATAATTAATCTCTTTGATTATCAGAACTTGAGGATGAGTGCCACCTTTGGTTTTGTTAATTCTGTAGTTAATTTCATATAATTATTGTTAGTGTTTCACTGTATTCCTTCCCTCTTACAAAATTTCTTACATGCTTACCTGACTCTACCTTCTTTTTTTTTCCCAAGAAGAATTCCTCAGAAATTCCAAAGATCATCTGAGCAGCATGTACAACTTTTAATGTAATCTAATTTTGACTGTTTTCCCCTTCATTTTAGTATTGGGCTCTGTTTTGAATATCACTAGTGCCCTACCAAATTCACAGCCGTGAAAAACGTGTCACGGACCATGAGATTTCACTGGGGAGACCAGCGTTTCACAGGAGAGTGACAGCTGCTGGCCAGGTGCTGACCCCTTAAAGCAGTGACCTGCCAGCAGCAGCGTAGAAGTAAGGGTGGCAGTACCATACTGTACCATGCCTTTCTTCTGCGCTCCTGGTGGTGGTGGCTCTGCCTTCAGAGCTGGGCTCCTGGCCATCAGTTGCCACTCTCGAGCTGCCCCGTTCTGAATGCAGCACTGCAGCAGTGCAGAAGTAAGGGTGGTAATGCAGCGACCCTCCTACAATAATCTTGAGACCCCGCCCCCCACAGTGCCCTTTTGGATCAGGACCCTTACAATTACGACACTGAAATTTCAGATTTAAATATCTGAAATAATGAAATTTATGATTTAAAATATCTTATGACTGTGAATTTGGCAAATATCATACAAAGTGTTTGTAATGGTCTTAGAGCTGATTTGGGCAATGTTTCTTTTTTGACCTATTAGAACTGGTTGATAAACCTCTCTCTCTCTTTCTCTCTCTCTTTTTTTTTTCCTGTGAAGATTTTGAATGAAAATGTTTCATTCAAAATTTTTGTTCATTTTATTTTTTTCATGGAAATGTTAAAACAAACATTGTCATTTCAATTCAATCAATAATGTTCATTTTGATTCAATTCCAATAATTTTGGTGTAGTCAGTTTTTAAAAACAGAAATGAAACCAAGATGCAATTCAAAATTAAACATTTTGTTTAATTTCTTTTTGAAATTTCCATTTGCGAAATAGAAAAATTATTAGGTCCCTCCGGAGTCAGAATTTGCACTAGTTTAATGTAAATCTGTTGTTAAACTAATTTAGAAAACAGGTGAAAACCTGCTGTGTAGATATTCTTATTTTCATTCGAGTGGTTGATTTTGGTTTAGCTTAAACCAGTGATTCTCAAACTGTGGATTGGGACCCCGAAGTGGGTTGTGACCCTGTTTTAATGGGGTCGCCAGGACTGGTTTAGACTTGCTGGGGTCTGGGGCCGAAGCCTTAGGGCTTCATCCCTAGGCAGTAGAGTTCAGGTTACAGGCTCCCTGTCTGGAGCTGAAGCCCTTGGGGTTCAACTCTGTCCCGCTCCCTCCACCTCCTGGGGTTGCAGGGCTTGCTTTGGCTTTGGCATCCCATTCCGGGCAACAGGGCTCAGGTGGGCTCAGACTTCAGTCCTCCCCTTCTTGGGTCATGTAGTAATTTTTGTTGTCAGAAGGGACTTGTGGTGCAATGAAGTTTGGCTTAAACCTCTTCCCAATCAATATAAGGTAAACAGGAATAAGAGCCCCAGGAGTGGTTTGCATTGGTTTATCTAAATCAATTAAAAATCATCACATCTTAAGTTGTACTGTACAGCTTCCTTGTGTGGGCAAATCCTGCATATTCCTATTGGCCTGAGTAATGGAGTTACTTAGTGCATACTGCTGAAAGCAATGGAATTTGTTAATTCTGCCTTCAGGACACCTTTAAACTTTTACAGTTTGCCTCACCTCCACCTCTTTTCTCCTTACCTAAATGTTTGGAGGTCTAGCACTTGGGGCTTCCTTTGTGAGTTTAGTCTTTTGTGCCTTCAGTGTCGTTGATCCCTTGTTGTGTTATATGGTCCTGTGCAGTCCTATCACATGCTCTCTTAAGACTCTCAATAGAGTTTAAGGCCTCAATTCTGCACCTTCTGAAGTCAGTGCAGCTCTGTGTGGAAACAGATGCCCGCCTATATACTGTCACTTGCAAGATCAAGCCCTAACTGTTCACTTGCTGCTTGACTCAGCAATCTACTCGCATGCAAACATATCAAAATATCAGAAGTCACTGGAAACTTTGATAGACAGGAAGACAGAAAGACACAAAAATCATGAAATCCATCTCTCTCAGGAAAGCCGTGGCAAATTAGCATGGAGAGAGGAGGATTATCCACCCACCGATCTTAAAGAAACATTGTGGAAAATACCTTGTATGACAAAATCATGATCTAAAAAATTGGTGTGAAACTTGGGCCATGCTGGGAATCAAGCCGGTAAGTCCACAATAGTTAATTGCGTTTAGACTCTTTTTTTTAACTGTTCAAGTATTGAATGTTCTTAATGGACCAGATCTTCCAGTCCAACTGAGAGATGCTCAATATCTGAGGGAGCTTTTATACATCTTGCTGCCCCTGGGTTCTGGGGCTCCTCAGTGCTGACATCTACCATCATCTGATGCCGATGCTGTTTCTACCCTCTCAATAATGGGTTGGAGCAAAATGATGCAGTCATGGTTGTCTTTAAAGGGCATGGCAGCTCAAGAATTAAAGCACATTCTATCTAGACTGTCTGTCTTGTCTGTTTGTCTGTCCTAGTTATCCTGGTCGTGGCCAAGGCTTCATTATGCTAGGTGCTATACAAACACAATGATGGTCTGTGCCCCGATGAGCTTACAAACTAAGTAAATGAAATGTATCTGGTTTGGGGGTTACTGCTGTCTGTTACCAGTGAGAGACATGAGTTCATTTCCCTCAGGTCTCTGTTCCCCGGACTGTCAGGTGGTACAAGTGCTGAATATGGAGCATATTCAGCCCCTGGAAGGGGGAGGGAATTTGAGCAGAGTGGCTGAGTGCAGAGTTGTGTCGAGTAGCTTTGAAAGTAGCCCCATTTGGCTGTTCTTAGTTGTGGATAGAAGGTGGTCATGCCTACAGTTGTGAGTGTGGGGAGGATCTTGTGGGAAAATAGAACGCTATAAAAGAGACACCATATTAGAGTGCTTGGAACAAACTCCCTTCAGTACTGCCTTTCCTTGGCATTGCTTATTTTTTCATGTCCCTGTCTTCCCTCTGCCCCGCCATCTAAAGAGAATTTTTGTGCTTATGAAGGTTGTGATTTCCAGAGTCATGCAGCTTAAAGTCCTCCATTTAGCCACAGAATAAATACAGCGTATGGAGTAACATTGCAGGCTACCCCACAGCCACCCCCTACCTCACTTATCCCTGGGTTATGAGATAATCATCTCTAGGGGTAAGAGGTTAGTTCTGTCTCCATGCCCATTGATTTGTTAGCATCTCTACTGGGACTGCCTGTAATGGTGCCCATTTGTGCCAATCATAATAGTGATGTATGCTGAAGGAGATGCTTGTCAACTAGGAAGTGGACTGAGACCGCCAAATTTTTTTTTCATGGGCCACTCAACGGTCATCAGTTGGTAACAACTTCTAGATACTATTACTTTCAGTTACTTCATTGATTTGTGGGGTTTTTTGTTTTTGTTTTCAGTTTTAGTTGGCAATCCAAAGCACCATCACACCTGCCTGTTGCTCATCTGTCATGCTTGCCACCTCCAGAAAAGCTGTGCAGCAGCAATAGCCATCTGTCTGTCTGAGGACTGATTGCTAATACACAGATTCAGGAAGCAGTTATAAGGAGAATTTAATTTGCTCTCTGTGCATGTCAAGGCCTAAGTAGTACAAAAAAACCCCACAAAGACAGACAGAAAGAAAAAGTCTAGCTGTACCTCACCATCTGGCCACGTGAAACTATGCAGCTGCTCTGTTAGTGACAGGCTGATGTTTCTCAGACCAGCTGAGGCAGTCAAATGAACAGCATGGTGAGCATAAACCAGTGCACATTAATATTAGCAAACAATCCTGTCAAAATAAAGTGGAATTGAGAACAGAACCTCCTAAGTGCTCTAAAACGTTAAAGTTTCCTCTGTGATTTGTTTCCCTTAAGCCTGGAAGCCAAATAAGGTTTCAGCACACACACAAGCTTCCAAAATCAAGTCCTTTACCTTTAAATCTACAGTGGTTGGTTTTGAAAAATTAAACTGACACCAACTAGTCAAAGGACTACGATCTGCACAAGACACAGTGGGACTGCTCACATGCTTAAAGTTAAGCACCTGCTTTAGTGCTGGATTAGGGCCTAAATCTAGTAGCCAGCATTGCCAACACACAGTTTTATCCTGAATAATTTAATATTTTGTGTTTTTTTGTGATAGCCCCATCTTCTGCAATCATGTGACTGTAAGAGAATCTGAGCTTTCATTTTTAAAAAGAGTATGTTTCTAGCCTTTGTGGCTGCAGAGACTAGTTAGAAAATGTGAACTCTAAGATCTCAGATACTAGAAAAATTTGGGGTTTGTTTTCTATTATTTTAACCCAATTTCATGATTTTTGAGATCTGACTTGTGACTTCTAAATTCTTGGGGTTGGCAATACTGTGATATGGCAGGTGTGTACACCACAGCCCCTGGAGCATGATGAAAAGACCTGTGCAATCCTCCTTTTGCCTCCTGACCACTGGAACAGGACCCTAGACTCCTCTGAGAGGTCTCATTTTTATATTGGTGTAAGGCCTGATCCAGCATCCACTGAAGTCAAAGGAAAAGTCCCTGTGTACCTATTAAAAATCCAGACCTTTGCTAATTTTGATTTTTACTTTGTAATAACGGTAATGAGTTTAGCACAGAGCATTTGTCAGGGATTGATGACCAGCATGGAGAAAATGGCCCTCTGCTGCTCCAAGGGCCATCTACTCCTTCCATGCAGTCATTAATCCCCAGGAAATGTGTTGCACCTCAGCTGTTGTTGCTTAGTCTAATGCTGTTTAGAACCCTGTAAGTGACCTTATTCAATTGTCCAGCCGGGTGATTACTGAATGACACAACGCACTACAATCCCTCAATGCTAGCTCTACAGTGTTTTTATTCCTTGGTGGGAGAGGGAGCATGAGGACAGGGTTGGATTGGACCTATGGCTTTTGCATGGTAGCACAGAGCAGTGCTACTGGATCTACCCAACTGTCAGTGTTGAAGTAATAGTTCCTCTTTATTTTCCAAATAAATCATAAGTAATTCTTCCTCTACTACTGTAATCAGTCCACCAGTTCTGGAACTGTTGCCTCCATGACGACAACCATGAGCAGGACTTTGCAATTCTTGAAAAGTCATGGGGCCAAAGCTCTCCTGACCTAGGTCAGGCAAACAAACCTAAACTCCTTGTTCATATCAGCCTTGACTTTGGCCACTCCAGAGATCTAATAAATGTGAACTCCTGATGATACTCTGCAATTAACACCCTGTTTTGTTCTGCATTTGTAGGCAGGTGTGCCCCGGTGGGTATCCTCCTGACCAAAATTTTTATCAAGGATTTTCTTTATTTTCTTTTATCTGGTTTCATAAAGGCTTGAATGTCAGCCACTTGGCAGGGAGGAGCCACCTTCCGGATGCACCAGAGAACCAGAGCGTTCTGCTTGTGGCAACAGCGAGCCCCAGCCATGGAGGAGTCGGCGTGGTGCAGGGGGGCAGCAGCCCTGCAAAGGTGGCAGTGGCGCCACTAGCGGGGAGCAGCTACGCCACCCCTCCTGCCCAGGCTGCGGCCCGGGGGCACCTGTAGGCTGCAGTGGATGTATGCAGGCGCCAGCCCCCATGCGCCCCCGGCTCCCCCCTCGCCTAAGGTTACCATATTTCAACAATCAAAAAAGAGGAGAGAGCCCTGCCCTAGCCCCCATCCACTCCCTCCCACTTCCCACCCTGATTGCCTCGGTCAGAACCCCCAAGCCCCCTGCTCCTTGTCCCCTGACTGCCCCCTCCTGAGACCCTCCCACTCTAACTGCCCGCCTAGGATTCTACCCCCTACCTGTCCCCTGACTTCCCCAACCCTTATGAACACCCCTGCCCCCAGACAGAGCCCCGGGGACTCCTGCGCCCCATCCAGCCATTCCCCACCCACTGACAGGGCCCTCAGAACTCCCGACCCATCCAGCCCTCCCCCTGCTCCCTTACCGCCCCCTGGGACTCCCCTTACCAGGCCCATGCCGGTCAGATACTGGCTTCACTTGGAGCGCTGAAGCAGCGGGAGAGGGGGAGCTGCGGGAGGGGCAGCAGCAGCAGCGGCTCACACTTCCTGGAGCTGCAGAATCTGAGCATGGTGAGGGGCTCCGGGGGGATGTGCCGGCCTGGGCTGTGGCCCGATGCCCTCCCGGAGGGGCTCCTGCAGTGGATGCACGCAGGCGGTGGGCCTCATGCACCCCCCGGCTGCCCCCTCGCTGCACTCAGGCTCAGGCTGTGCAGCTCCTGGGAGTGTGAGCTGCCGTCGCCCCTCCTGCAGCAGGCTCAGGCCCCCGTGCCCCAGCGACTCTCACTCCCGGGAGCCGCAGAACCCGAGCGCGGTGAGCGGGGAGCCAGGGGGCGCGCCTGTCACCGATCTGGGGTCCTGGCCACCGACCCCACTTCACTCAGCTGGCTTGCACGCTGAGCGGGGCCAGCGGCCGGGACCCCGGCTGGCAGCTGTGTGCCAGGCAAAATCGGCTTGCGTGCCTAAGGTTGCTGGCCCCTGAAATAGAGCTTTGAAATGCAGACCTGTATTGTTAGAGAATTAATGGTAAATACTAATTATATTTGTCTGTGTTTGCCTATGTGCTTGTTAGATGTTAACAATGTGATTTTTTTTTTTAAAGCTTGTAGATGGTAAAGTGCTCTTCCTGTCTGTTACTATGTTCTGTTGATTCAGAGATCACAAGGGACTATTTAGATTGTAGATGAAATTTGGAAGTAATAATATCATTGTCTATATTTCTCTTTAATGTTTGTAGCAAACTGTCTAATGGATAATTACTTTACGCTGATGAATGCAACTAATTACATGTATATACGTAGGAAATAGGAGGTTTTGCTTCAAAGCCACAATTCTTCACCCAAGGAATATCTGCTGTCAAGAGGCTTTCAATAGCCTGCCAAAGATCTATAAAAGAACTCTAGGGCCCCAATCCCGTCATCTCAAGTCTGCTTGAACCTTATCAGGGGAGGTTTTGAGTCCTAAGACTGAGGTCTCCAGGTATCCTGGACTGTCCCTGCAAATTCTTCTGGAAGGATTTGAACAAACTGTACATGAACTGCCTATTTGGATTATAACCTATGGAACTGATTCTGAAAGAACTTTTTGCAACTCAGAAGCTCACCATCTCTACTATGAAACTGACCTAAGAACTTTATTCATATCTGTGTGCATAATGATGATCTTTTAACCACAATACTCACTCTTTACTTTTTAATAAATCTTAGTTTAGTTAATAAGAATTGATGTTAGTCGTATATTTGGGTAGGATCTGAAATATTCACTAATCTGGTTGGTAATATGTCCAATCCCTTTGGATTGGTAGAACTTTATATATGATTAACAAGATTTTTAGTAATCCTCATCATATTTGACTTGGAGGTCTGGGTGGGGAGCCCAAGGCTGGATTGCTTTAAGAGTGCTGTGGGTAACCAGTAAAGGACTGTAGAAGCTGTTTTGTTGCTGGGTTGGTGAATGTAATTAGTAGAATAACCAACAGTTTGTGGGATCGTCTGCCCCATTCTTTGCAGTTTGCGCTGACTGAGCAATCTCAGTGTTGCCCCTCCGGTCACCAACAGTCACAGTCTATTTGAGCATGTGAGGAGCTGTTCACTGTTGTCTTTTTTTCTTGCCACTAAAAACAGCTGGCCATTACCTCTGCTCACAGGATATGTGAACATGGAGTCCTGTCCATTAAGGAACCTTTCCTACACAGTCGTCTTGAAGAAAATTGAGGACAGGCCTGGAATATCTACCTGTGGTGAACTCAGCTTTTCACAGGATGCTTCCTTTCCCTTTTGTCCTAATCCACACTGCCCTATTGAAATTTGCCTTCACTTTCTGGTTGTTATGAGGGCGTTTTTGCTTTTAAGAGCTTACAATGTGCAGTGCCTGCATGCATCTGTAATCTGGTATCCTTTGGCACTTCTTTCTCCTCTCTATCAGTGACACCAGCCCTGCTGTCCCTTTAATTTCATTCATTCATGCATTGCTGCTTTCTCCCAGGCAACCTCTTATGCTGGACATGCTCTTTATTAATGCCCTTTACTTACTTTACTAAGCTGCCTTCTTTGTCTTATATCCCTCCTAAAAACTTATGTCTCTGCTGTCTTGCCAACAAGAAGTAGGGGAGGAAATAAAAAAAAACAAAACAAAAAACCACAAAAAAGCAATTTTTTTTTAAACAGAAACAGAGCCAGCAAAATACATACTTTCCTAACTGCGTAATTGAGAGCTCTTATTATCACGGCTTTGTCCTCCATCAGCCTTATTACCCTAACTTGTTGTGTTTTGCATTGTAGACTCTTCACAAAACATTCAAAGCTATAATTCCTGTCCTGAAGTGCTTAGTATATCCTGGCTTATTTAATAGTAATACTTTATAGCCATTGATTGATTAATTATTACCTGAACAGAACCAAACCCTTCCACAGATCAAATGGAAATTGTGAAAAGGGTTTAAATCAACCACAGCCAGCACAGTGAAATGTAGGTGCTTTTTGCTATTCCACAGGCCTAAGAGTTAGCAGACAAAATCCCTACTTCAGTTAGAACATGATCCAGAAACTCACTGACATCTGCAGAAAGACTCCCGTTGATGTCAGTGGGCTTTGGATCAGGCTGTTAGAGCACATTCAACTAGATCCATTGGTTCATAGGATGATAGGAAATGGAGCTGTTTCAAGGAGATTTGTAGTGTCATGACACTGGTGGTCAATTCTCACATTTACTCAGCTTTGTAAAAGTGATATTCTCTTTGTTTTGGATACCAGTTTTGTCCCTTGATTTCCATAAGATACTATTCTTTTCTCCCTCTCTTATTTTCCCCAGTGTTTGCTAATTCCCAGCAGTACCAGGATGGCAGATTGGATGAGAATGAGACAATTAGGTTCTTTAACTGTAACTGAGTTTTTCAATTATTCCCACTCTACCAAACCTTTAATCTCTTCATAAAGTTATCATTAAGGGTTACTGCTGTTCTATCTTGATAGGAAGCTCCTGTTAGCTGCAGACGTTAACCTTTGGAAAAATCTACTTGGAGTGTGGTCTGACACTTCTGTCTACAGAAGCTGGGCACTGGGCTCCATGGATCTTTTAAGGAGCTGTTATAGTGATGACAGCTGTGGACAGAATGGTTGAGAAGACCTATCTGAGGTAACAAACTGTTCCATTATATCCTTCTCCACACAACTGTTCATTGGAACTAGAAAGGAGGTAAATAAGGAACAGGAATGTCTGTTTTTCACTAAAAAGGAAAGACATTCAAAATGGAAATACTTTCACCATTCACTTTTTAACAAATCCATCCCAGTGCAATTTATGTTGAGCCTGAATAACCATATATGTCATTTTCTTTGTATGTGTGGTGTTGGACTGTTGTGGGAAAAATTCTAAACAGGCAGAGCTCTCAGGTGCAAGGGGTAACTCAGTTGGCAATAATACTATCAATGTCCCTTGAGACATCAGAGGAATCTCCAGTGAGTCGTCCCCACCAGATGCAGACTTTCCTTTAGTTTACTCTCTGCTGCAAACTGCCTCATTTGCCAGCAAAACTGTTAACACGCTGTGACTGAAATTCATCAGTTTTAGTTCCTCTTTGCCTCTTCCCTAAATAACTGACAGAATATTCAAAGGAAACCTCTAGAGTGCTTCATTATCATAGCTTTTAGGGTCGAGTGCTCGGGCCTCTGCACGAGTGGTTTGCATTTTGATTCTCTTACTGAAGTCATTGTGGGCCGTTGACTTTATTGTGAATTCCATACACAGGCTGACTGCAAAACCACACCCTAAGATAGCAAATACGTGTTGAGCTTAATTAGAATATGCCCATTAAGGGTGGATTTTGAAAAGTGCTGGGTTTTGGCCTGACTCTGAGCCCATTGAAGTCAATAGTCAATTTTCCCATTGTCTAAAGTGGAGGCAGACTTTTCAAAACAGACTCTAGAACCAGGTCTCCCGTGGTCCTGATTCTTGACTCCAGCTTGGCTCCACTCTAACCTCCAGGCCTGGCCACTCCCTTGGCTCCGACCATTAGGCAAGACCGCCCATGACCCCGGTTGTGATCCTGACATCTGTGCTCATGGCTGCTGCAGGCAGAAGAGGTGGCAGGGAGGCAGAAGAGAAGAAAGACTGTTTGTTTTTATTTAAAAACTTAGATTCTAATCCAAATATGTCAAATGAGCCAAAGAAAGAAACGCATCAAGGTGACTTGCTCAGTCTGGTGGCCAGATGTTTGACACGTTTGTCAAAGGAAATGTCTTCACTGCAGAGGTAACTCAGGTGATTGGCAGCTGCATCTGAGCACCTGAGCACGGAGGTAGCCTAACCCAGGTGCGAGCAGTCACGCTACAGTCCCACGCTTGAGTTACTGTGTCCTCAGTGGTGCTGCAGTCACTCATGTTTCAGTAGGACTTCAGGGGCATATCCATTGTGCTTCAATAAGATGAGTTGCTTTATGATTCTTTCCCTGTGTATTGTGGGTGAATTTGTCCTTTGGGTATAGCAGGAATTGTGGGAAGGCATTGGAGGATTGCCAGCATTTGAGTGATTTAGCCCTGTGTCCTCACTGCAAAGTGGGTGGGTTACTAGCCTGAGCAAAAGAGCATCTCCAGGTAAACACCACCAAACTTGGGTCAGAAGTTTTTGTGTGTGGACGACTGGAGGGAGTTACAGGCAACAGCTGAGTAAGAGTGCAGCTACAGGGGTGCTGGAACAATTTTTATAGTGTGGGTGCTGATGATGGAAATGATGTATTTGGTGTTTATTACTTCAAGCCAAGGGGTGCAGCAGTACCCCCAGTACCTCTAGTTCCAGCACCACTGGCAGGCTAACTCTTCCGTGAAAATCTATCCTTAGTGAATCTGTATTTCTCTATTCTGTGTTGATTATTCCTTCCTGTCTAAGAAAGATGCTTTGAGGAGTGCGATAAGAAGAGGCCTTAGTTGAGCTTGGAGTGTGGAGAGAGAGAGGTAAACCACGGTGACAGGGAGGATCTATAGCCTCTGTCCCTGCCCAAGAAATGGACTAGTTTAATGCTGCTTTTATCGTTTTAAGGGTTTTTATAATTCTTGCTCCAGATCTTTACTACTTGCTTCTTTTTCTCTGTCCCACATGTAATAAAGGTGACATGTTTTTATACAGAACTTTATGTGCCTCCCTTCTTTAAATGGGTCACTTGGGAATAAAACTAAGAGTTTTGAGAAGAAATTGTTCCCCTCAGGTTTCCGCCTTCACCAGTTTGCAAAATTCAAGCTCCAGAAGCAGTTTATCTTCACTACAACAGCAGAAAAGGTGCTCAGAGAGAGTTGGTCTTGAAATGGAAACAGGTTGTCATCAATAATTTTTAAGACGATAAAATAAGCAAATTGTATTATTAATTCCAGGTGCAATTCTGTACCCAGTGAAGTCAATGGGACTTTTTCCATTGATTTCAGTGGGGCCAGGATTTCAGTTTCAAATTATAATTTTCATGTCAATTTACAAAGTTGGTTAAGGATATGTTATTTTTTAGGAAAAAAGTGGGGAATTTCACCCAGGAGGAATACCCAAATCCTCATGTATCACTCTTGAGCATAAATTCATTTTCAGAGTTATTTTGTAGCAAAAATAGTCATCTGCAAATGTGTTTAGGGCCTGGTCCAGTGCCCATTAATGTCAATGGGAGTCTAGGAAAGGACTGACCTGAAAAGATTGAGGGCCATACTTGACCTTTTATAACCTTGGCTGTGATGCCTCAACAAGGTGCTCATCTGGGCACAGTGTGCACTACAGGGGGTCCCTGGTATAGATCTCCCCCCATCCGTTGTGTCTCATATATCCATTGCGCATCAATAGGGGAATGTTCCGATCCGCATATCTGTCGTTTGCAACTTACTTGCTTCACCTTTTGCGTCGTTTTTCTGTGGCCTCCCCAGTGCCTTCTGTCTTCCATGACCAACTGTTCAGCGGCGTTTAGGAGGTGCAGGGGGGAGTGGAAGAAGCAGGCGGAACTGGGTGGGAAGGGGCGAGGTGGGGGAAGAGGTGAGGCAACCATGAGTACAGTACTGTACAGTACAGTACTACCCATCATGAGTGGAAAACGCATTCAAAGTGTTAAGAGTGGGCCTGTGCCTAAGAGGCAACATAAAAGTGTAACAGGAGAAGTGAAATTAGATGTTATACAGCATGTTCCCAGTGAATATTTCAGATTTTACCCAAATATACGATTAGCACCAATTCTTATTAACTAAACTAAGATTTATTAAAAAGAAAAAAGCGAGTATTGTGGTTAAAAACGTGTTCCCAGTATATGTCGGGGTTGTGTTCTTGAAAAGGGTGACAGATACCGAAACGATGTATACCAGGGAACCGCTTATACAGCAGTAGCGTAGGCAGGAGGGGACACTTGGGTGGGTGGGCAATGACAGGGGGTGGGGGGCAGAGGGGTAGGAGCGATCTGGCTGCCTTCCACCCCCCTCCAGCTGGCCTTGCAGAGGAGAGGGGGTGATAGACGCTCTGGCCAAGGGCTCCTGGAAAAATGGGGGTGGGGCAGAAAAATGTGTGCCCCCGCATCCCTACCCACTCCTCCCCCATGCTCGGGGCTTGCCCTGCTCTGCCCAGCTAGGGCTCCTGCCAAGGAGCGTGATTGGGGCGCACGCCTGCCTGGCGCTCCTGTTGGGGAGTGAGATCAGAGCGCAGGGACTTGCCCAGCTCTAGTGCTCCAGCCAGGGAGTCAGCACAGGGGCTTGGAGGGAGGGCTGGGCAAGTGGAGTGGGGCAACCTCCTGACCCCGCTTAGCACCAGGGATGGGCAAGACCCCGCACCCTGACCCTGCTCCCTGGCTGGAATGCTGGGCGGGTGGTGAGGGGCAAGTGCTGGGGCGGGCGCAGAGCCGGGATTTGGGGGGTGGGAAGGTGGACCTGGATGTTAAGTGGGTGGGCTGCGGCCCACCCGTGGCTATGCATATCTGTCACATATCCGTCTCTCATCAATAGGGGAAAGTGTTCCGATTCATGTCAGTCCCTATCTGTATATCCATCGTGTGCACGTCAAACGACAGGAATTGGAACATGTTCCCCTATTGATGAGCAATGGATATGCGAAACAAAGGATAAGGAGGAGACGTATACCGGGGACCACCTGTAAAGCATATTGAAAGAGGTGAGCATGCAGCTGACGTTGCTCATATTCTCAGTTTGCCTGCTACGACGGTACGCACAATTTTTAAGAGTACTGATCGAATTTGTGAAAGCATTAGAAGTGCTATGAAATTGTCATCAATGAAGATAACAAAACAGAGAAACAGTACGATGGAGAAGATGAAACATTTGCTGACTGATTGAATTGATGACCTCCATCAAAAGAAAATGCCTCTCAGTTTAAGCTTGATTCGTGAGAAGGCCAAAAGCCCCTACCTAAGTTAGGCATAACTGACACTGTTTTATAGTATTGTATTAAAATGTTCTGTGTGTTTGAATGGTGTGAGTAGGGTTATACATTACCTTATTCAATGTTTTATGTGTAAAATGTGTATTGTATGACCTGTCATTTTAAAAAGGTACACTGTTTAGGTGAAAAGAGCATCATCATAGACAAGTGTGGAGATGTGAACTCATCCCCTCCCTTATTTCATTATCTCGTATGGGGAAAAATTCCTGGATATCCGTCATTTTGGTATCATCGCCTTTTTCAAGAATGTAACCTCGACGTATACCCGGGACCCCCTGTAGTTTATTAGAAGGCTTTTGAAGGTCAGCAGCAACAGGAGGCACACCCCACGAATGGGAATATGCGGACACCTCTGCAAAATAGAATCTCCGTTTGTGCCACTCAGCAGACCAAAGTGGAGAGCACAGCTAGTATGCGCTGTGCTTCCATTCCAGCCTTCCCCCACACTTTAGTGTATGGCCTTGTCTACACTACAACAGGTTTGCTGATAGGGCTTCCTGTTAATAGAAAAACCCTATTAATGGAGGCACAGCCTATACTAGCAAAAGAGTTATTTTCTTTTGCAATATAGCTTGCACCAGTTCCCCAAACAAAATAAACTATGCCAGCAAAAGGACTTGATTGCTGATATAACTATATCTACACTAGGGCTTTTGCTGGCATATCTGTGTGATTTTTTTCATATGGCTAATCTATAGCTATGCTGGCAAAACCTTCTGGTGCAGACCAGACCTTAATGTAATTCATAATACCACTTCTCTCAGTGCTAATTCGGGGATGCACTGACGGTAAAATCTCCAGTAGAAACAGGTGTGTGGTATTGCTGGTGCAGACATTCATGCGGCAGACCTTGGCTACTCCAGACTGTTAGGTTTATTGTAGTTTAATTTCAATTACCACGTCCATTTGTTTATTCTTTTGCTTGCATGCTTTTATACCACAGCCACTGAATTGGAAGCGCTTGTGTGCTGGTCACTCCTTGTTGGATTGAACATCACATACACTAACACCAGCTGACAGAAATTAGAAAGTATGTGATTGCTCTGACTACTAGAAGTAGGCAATAGGCATAGTGTGTGCAGCACTTTCAATTAAACTCAGTGCTGATTTGCAACACTTCTTGCTTATTCCAGTCCTGGGCAAGGACTGACAACCCGCCAAGATGAAATTGGTTCATGCTGGAAAAAATAAGTCTGGTGCCATCAGTCAAAGAGTATTATGCACTGTAATTTATTTTCAAATATAGACATATTGATTTTATATGTATTAATGATTGTGTGTGTATGTGTGTGTATATATATTCCCATTGGCTGGGAATGGCGAATCGCGGCCAGGAGCTGAGGGGCCCCATGCCTGCAGACACTCCATGTAAACAAAACACCCCAAGCCGCCAGCAGCTTACCCTGATGGGCTGGGAGCCAAAGTTTTCCAACCCCTGAAATATAGGGTCGGCTTATGAAAGGATCATACGGTTGTTGGTATTTTTACCTATCCATTTTGGGAGGTCGGCTTATAAACGAATGGGCTAAGGAATGAGGCCATGGCTACACTAGAGAGTTGCAGCGCTGGTGAGGGGGTTACAGTGCTGCAACTTAGGATGTGGCCACACTTGCAAAGCACGGCCAGCGCTGCAACTCCCTGGTTGCAGCGCTGGCTGTACACCCGGTCGAGCCTCGGGTGTAGCGATTCCAGCGCTGGTGATCCAGCGCTGGTCAGCAAGTGTGGACCCCACCAGCGCTTTTATTGACCTCCGGGGTATAAGGAGGTATCCCAGAATTCCTGTCCACAACAAACCAGAAGAAAGGGGGAGCTCGGAGTTCAGCCAAACTGCTTATTTAAAAAACAAACACGGCTCCTGTTTGCTGAGCGAGTGGAGGCAGGCAGGGGAATTACTTTGGAATGTTCACAGCTGTTTGCTTGAAGAGAGAAACAGCACGCTCACATGGCAGAGGGGGAGGGGGAAGTACATGTTGAGCAGATGCTTACCTGGTCTGACGGCTATTTAGGAGTGCATAATTTGCATTTAGTGAATGAGAGAGGAGTAGGGGAAGGGGTCAGAACTTTTAAAATGATTGAAGGTAGGCACTGTGTGTCTTCCAGTCCTTAGAACTTGCAAGGCAGGGAGCTGAGAACAGTGTGAGCTCCAAAAATCAATTCTCTCTGTCTCCCCCACGCTCCCTGTCACATTCCACCCCACCCCCCTCTTTTGAAAAGCACGTTGTAGCCACTTGAATGCTGGGATAGCTGCCCACAATGCACCACTCCCAGCAGCTCTGCAAATGCTGCAAATGTGGCCACACTGCAGCGCTGGTAGCTGTCAGTGTGGCCACACTGCAGCGCTGGCCCTACACAGCTGTACGAACACAGCTATAACTACCAGCGCTGTAGAACTGTAAGTGTAGCCATGGCCTGAGTGTATATTGTACTTCTCACATTCCAAATCTGAACAACTTCCAAATAAATGCAAATGAAATAAAAATCACCTGTCATAGGTATTTTCTTTTTTTGCCCCAATTCTTTGGTAGAATTACTCTAGCTGGAGGTTCAGGGTGGCCACTGTTCAGTCCTGGACTAGTGAGAGCTCGAAGGTCCTGTAGTTTTTGAACCATCAGGGCTGGAAATGGGCTCTTTATACCATTGAAGAGCTTGGGATTTGCCCCCTCTGATGTAGGGCACTTGTTTCTTTCCTTAGTTGATCATGAGGTATTAGGCCTTAAATCCACAACATGGCTATCCCTGAAACAGGTATTTTAAATGATTTTGAGCAGTTTGTAAAACACATTAGTTCTCATTTTACACTTCTTCGAATCTTTGTGCTGTGGACTCCTCCTGTTGCTTAGGCAGTTTGATTTTAAGGTGGAAGAATTTATAAATAGTACCAGCAAAATTTTAAAATGTTTAAAAACATTTCTACAATAGTTTATCTGTAAACAATATGGAATAAAAGAAAATATATGATGGGCTTAATGGATTCTTTTTTTATATGAGTAATACACCAGTTGCTTTGCAACTTGTTCAGATGTGCTTAACTCCAATTTATGCCCACTTGTTCCACAGCATCATGTTCATTCTTTCTCTCTCTCTCCTTCTGCCTTCACAGTTAGGCACTTGGAGAGGTACAGGATAGAAGATGAAAAGGGTTGCAATGACACATGTTTAATTCACTGATCATAAATGTACTGGCAGAATTGCTGAGCTATGATAATTAAAGTTGATTGCTTAATTTAAATTAAAAACTAATGTAATGTTCTGGTCTACTCTAAAAAATGACTAAAATTGACAATGTGGCTTTATATGTTTATTATCTTGCTTTGACACAATTTCAGATTTTCTCAAGAATATGCAAAATGGAGGGTTTTTCTAAATGCCAGCATTGAAAAGTCAAGCTAGGATCTGTAAGCCAAGCTGTGTTTTTTAACCCATAAGAAGCAGCTATTCCTGTATACTTTTCTGAACATAACATCGTTTAAAATAATAGCTGTTATCATGAATTTTCTTTGATTTTCCTGCTTAAGCAAAACATGTGCTTAAAATTAAGGATGTGAGCATTCCCACTGAAGTCAATGGGACTATCTCAGGTGCTCAAAGTCTTGTCCTGGATAGAGACCTAAGTTGGCCCTGTATTTGAGGAATTTCTTTTATCGTAAACAAAAGGGAGATCTCTCCCTGTCAGGAAACCAGTGCACAACTTAACAGAGACATGAAATGACATGCCTTTAGCTCCACTGCTTATGAATAATAAGTAATGAAATAAATGCAATTTAAAATATATTACATTTAAAAATTGTTATAAAAATAACAAATATAATAAGTTCTCAAACTTGTTGGGAACATCCTATTTCCTCTACAGCAGCATCTTCGAAAACAGGCTAACTGGGATCATCTTTAACATACCTCTCTAAAAATGCCCACAACAGCATTATGTCTGTATAATTAACCTTACAGAGGAGGGAAGAACTTTGGGAGGCAAATTTTCATATCATAACTTGGAAGCTGCAACGTATATTTTAAACAAGCCACACCCCTTGGAAAAAATTCTTTTCATATCTGAAGAAAATTAAATGTCTCTAAATTCTACTTTAATATAAAACAAAAATGCAAACAAATCCTCCAGTGGTTGCTTAAGAAGGACCTAAGTTCATAGAATAAATTCTACTTGTTGTTAAATATATAAACGTTATGGGCCTGATTTCTCGTTTGCCATGCATCTTGTGTAGTCATTGAGAAAGGCTACTAAATGACAGTTGATAGTGTTTTACAACTACTTTTGCATTCACTTTGCCCTGAGTTTAAAATACTATCATTCTGACTTAGTAGCATTTGGCACCCACTTTACACTGGTGTAAATGACTACACAAAGTTCAAGGCAATGGATAATCAGGCTCAGAAATAAAAAAAAAATTAATATGCAGCTGCCAATAACAGGCAAAAAGGGAGGACATTAAAAGAATGTAAATCTTTCATGCCAGAGTCTCAAGTAGCATAATAAAAGGCGATAGGCTTCCGTTTTTATAGATAAAACAGAGGAAGGGAAATCCAGACTGAGACTGTGGATTTTAGTAATAGCAATCTCAAAGGGGAGTGTAAGACCTACTCAAGAGAGGCAGGGCTCAGAATGCTGGGTCTGCCATTGCTGATAACAGAATTTCAAGCAGCTTTTTAAAATACATTTATATCTTCTCAACAGTCAGACCCACCTCAAAGGTCTGTCTGTCTGTCTTGGATTTTTGGTTTGGGCCTGTGATCTCATACAATCCAGTCTGTTTTAAACTGGGCATCTGCCACCTTTTTGGTTTTGGAACATGTTATTTCCAATGCGTGTGTTAATGGAAACTGATCTTGTTTTTACCAGTGGGTGTAGCTATTAGCATTGGTGTTAATGAGCCAATCTCCAGTAAAGAAGACAAAGCAAGAAAGGGAAAGGCAATCAGAGAAGCATCCATTTGTATCAGTGTTAATTAGGGCTGGCATAATTTGATATTTATTAGTTTTATAATTTTGATGGATAATGTCGGGATTTATTTTTAACCAGTTTTTAGATTTTTATCAATGTATTTTCAAAGTAGGACTATTTTGGGGTTTTAGGCATTTTTTTAATTTTAATTTTATTATTAAATGTTCACGGTTGCTGGACATCGGGTGGGGGATCAGACATTTGCTTATTGATAGTAAACGTTGAGATTCAAAAACTGAAAGCTTTATAGGCTGTTTAAACACAAATTGTCAACTTCACATGTCAAAATGTATAAAGTAAATATCCTTAAATCAACAGATCATATTGGTTTGTACTATTTATTTGCTAGTCCACTTGTAACAAGGCTAAAATCACTGGATTTTGACTAAAGTTCTCAAACAACATTTTTTGTGCTTTATCTATCTGTCAACTTTGCTTATTGATGGAAATACATGTTTGTTGGTTTGTGGGTGTATGCTGAAATTGATATTGACTGAAATTTATCGATCAAAATTTTTAAACCTTCCAAGCTTAGTGATGAAATGTTAGAGCGTTGTGACACATACAGATTCTAAGGTCAGAAAGACACCACTGTGATTATCTCGTCTGACCTCTTGTATAACACAGGCCATAGAACTTCTCCAAAATAATTCCTAAAGTATATTTTTTAGAAAAACATCCAATCTTGATTTAAAAATTGTCAGTGATGGCGAATCCACCACGACCCTTGGTAAATTGCTCCAGCTATTGAACATTTATGCCTTATTTCTATTCTGAATTTGTCTGTCTTCAACTTCCAGCTATACTCCACTCTGCACAATGGATGGGAGCCTTTATTCATACTGTCGAGATATAATTCGCATCTTAGAACATGTGCAATACATTCTTTTTCATCTTCTTTTGCAGAGCTGCCTTTTTTGCAAGTTGCTAATCTTTTCCACCAAATTTTCTTGACTGTTGGAATTTTTCTGTGACACTTGGGAATATATTGCAGAGGTGCTCGACATCTGCTATTCAGTCCTGTGTTCTACACCCTTTAGCAGGTAAGCTACTGTCATTGCAGCACCAATTGTTCACTGTTAAAATGTTTCCACTTCTCAAACATCCCTGCAGAGGGCTCGACTTTGATGAAATGAAGAGCTGACTCTGGTTAACTTCTATATTGCACAATCTCCCACAACAACTCCGCGTTGTATTATCTGCCATTGAAGAATTAGTGCATAACATGGCAGTATCGTATGACGTTGGAAGTCAGCTCATGTCAATATGTATTGCTCTGGCCTTCTAGCAATTAAAAATTGCACCAGTAACCTCCTAATTGTGAATCCATTTGCAGCTGGATTAGAGGTAACTCTCTGAAAAAGCAACATAAGTGATTGGTTGAGGCCTTGCACTTGGGGGTGGAGGGGCTCTGCATAACTTCAACTCATGGGCTGAGAAGCCCTTATAACATTAAACTGGAGAGGTTGGCCCTGTAGACCATAAAGCCAATCTTGAGTTGGATTAAAGATTTCAGTCATTGTTCACCAATACACGGTTCATTCATGTGCGTTGCTAAAACTGAGTCCAAGGGATTAACATTTGGGATTAGGGTTTTCAGGGGATAGGGTATTTTATGGATTTCTTGAAATAATTTTCAGAAAACATCAATCATTGGGAATGGGGGAGAAAGAAAGTGAGGGGAGAGAGCAAGAGAGAATGTGTGTATGTATGTGATAGAGAGAAATATGCTGTGGTTCCTTACCAATCCTTTTCAGTTTATTTCTTTTAACAATGATACCACATGTAGTTACTCTGATTTTTCTAGGCAATTAAATATTGCTCAGACAAAAGTTTCCACTAACCACTTTAAAATTTTTCTTCCCAAACCGTCTGAGGTTTTCTCATCCCTAAGAAGACCTTAAAGAAAGTTTATCCCACTGATTTGACTTAACTTCATCAGCAAACTATAGAATCTAAATTTTGCAGTGGCTTCATTTTTTAAAAATAATGTGGTAGACTTCCCTGAAGGTTCTCACTGTAAAAATATTTAAACATTTTCTTATAATAAACAACCCCATATATGATGCTTTATTCTGAATTTATACCAGGCAATAAATGCTGGAGCATTCCTGGTGACATTTCTCACCCAGATTGTATTCATTCTCCATGTTAGTTAATTTCAATGGTGAGGATTAGATTTCCATATATATAAAGTGACCATGTCTCAGTGGGGACTGCTCATGAGTATAAGTGCTACACAACATCAGGATGGTAAATTGAGTCTTGTATTATGTTCAATTAAATAATTTAGCGCAGATTGTGACTGCGGGTGTTCCAAGTAGGAGCTTCCTCAACCCCTTGTGCATTCCCCATGAGAACTAGGTGCAATCAAAGTCCCTGCCCTCAGGAAAAAATAATGACGGTCCACATTGTGCCTGGCCCTTGTGCAGTGGGAGCATTCAAAAAACCTTCTCTTCTTGTACACCCCATGCTATAGTTATAGTCCTTGTGTGCTCCTGAGTGAAGGACTGCTTCTGATTAGTGCCAATAGCAGTTCTGGTCATGCTGGGTAAAGGCAGAATGATGCCTCCAGTCCCTGATACCAGCAGACAGAGCTTGCCATCTGAGGAGGATTTCCCCCATGCCCAATACAAGGATGTGGTATAAAGCCAGAATTTAGCCCCTCAGACCTGAGAATCTAACTTGAACTTCTCAGAGTAATAGCAGTACTTTGCACATGTATTGCACCTCTCATGTGAGATTTCAAGGCTACTGCCAGCCCAGTGGCCCCATGTGAAATGAGTTGGCACTGTGAGTAGCAGACAGATCATAGCAGACAGGGGTCCATGTCACAGCTGGTGTTTATTGGTAGTCTCAAGTCAAGGACAGAATGGGCATGGACCCTCTCACTCTTAGGCCACGTCTACACTACAGCATAAAATCGAAATTATTAAAACCGGTTTTATAAAACTGGTTTTATAAAATCGATTTTACGCGTCCACACTAGGGCACATTAATTCGGTGGTGTGCGTCCATGGTCCTAGGCTACCATCGATTTCCGGAGCGGTGCACTCTGGGTAGCTCAGTAAAAGAGTGAGACCAATAACTTCGATTTCCGTCCACACTAACCCTAAATCGATATAGTAATATCGATTTTAGGGTTACTCCTCTCGTTGGGGAGGAGTACAGAAATCGATTTTAAGAGCCCTTAAAATCGATTTAAAGTGCCTTGTAGTGTGGACGGGTACAGCGTTAAATCGATTTAACGCTGTTTAAATCGATTTAAAGCTGTAGTGTGGACCAGGCCTTAGAGATGATTCCTCTTGAGGCAGGACAGTATTGACAAGCCATTATGGGGAAAGTTGTATTTCTGCTGTCCATGTTGATTCTGTTCTGTGGGAAACCAGAGAACTTTCATTTCCACGTCTGCTAGTCTTTCAACGTCCCCAAAGCTAATATTCACTGTAAAGTTTAAGTAAAAGCAACAGTGATGGCATATACAATAACTCAGTCATTACCGGGTGGACTAAATATGGACTTAGTCTTGTACTTATCCACTACCTAGCATTGATCCCCTTTAGAATGGTTTTACTATGAACAGGCTGTCTTTGCATTATTTTGTTTTGAAGCTTTTTAGACTCATAGACTCATAGACTCATAGGTCAGAAGGGACCAATATGATCATCTAGTCTGACCTCCTGCACAAGGCAGGCCACAGGACCCTACCCATCCACTTTTATACAACCCCTAATCCAGGACTGAGTTATTGAAATCCTCAAAACTGGTTTGAAGACCTCAAACTGCAGAGAATCCACCAGCAAGCGACCCATGCCCCACGCTGCAGAGGAAGGCGAAAAACCTCCAGGGCCCCTGCCAATCCGCCCTGGAGGAAAATTCCTTCCCGACCCCAAATATGGCGATCAGCTAAACCCTGAGCATGTGGGCAAGACTCACCAGCCAGCACCCAAGAAGGAATTCTCTGCAGTAACTCAGTTCCCATCCCATCCAACTTCTCCCCGCAGACCATTGAGCAGACTTATCTGGTGATAATCCAAGATCAATTGCCCAAATTAAACTATCCTATCATAACATCCCCTCCATATACTTATCCAGCTTAGTCTTGAAGCCAGATAAGTCTTTTGCCCCCACTACTTCCCTTGGAAGGCTGTTCCAAAACTTCACTCCCCTAATGGTTAGAAACCTTCGTCTAATTTCAAGTCTAAACTTCCTAATATCCAGTTTGTACCCATTCGTCCTCGTGCCTACATTAGAACTAAACTTAAATAATTCATCTCCCTCCCTAACGTTAACCCCCCTGATATATTTATATAGAGCAAGCATATCCCCCCGCAACCTTCTTTTGGCCAGGCTAAACAAGCCAAGCTCTTTGAGTCTCCTTTCATAAGGCAGGTTTTCCATTCCTCGGATCATCCTATAGCCCGTCTCTGGACCTGTTCCAGTTTGAATTCATCCTTCTTGAACATGGGACACCAGAACTGCACACAATATTCCAGATGGGGTCTCACCAGCGTCTTATATAACGGTACTAACACCTCCTTATCCTTGCTGGAAATACCTCGCCTAATGCATCCTAAAATCGCATTTCCTTTTTTAACAGCCGTATCACATTGTCGGCTCATAGTCATCCTGCTATCAACCAATACCCCAAGGTCCTTCTCCTCCTCAGTCGCTTCCAACTTATGCGTCCCCAACGTATATCTAAAATTCTTATTATTAATCCCTAAGTGCATGACCTTGCACTTTTCACTATTGTATTTCATCCTATTACTCTTACTCCAGTTTACAAGGTGGTCCAGATCTTCCTGAATAGTATCCCTGTCCTTCTCTGTGTTAGCAATACCCCCCAACTTTGTGTCATCCGCAAACTTTATTAGCACATTCCCGCTCTTTGTGCCAAGGTCAGTAATAAAAAGGTTAAATAAGATCGGTCCCAAAACCGATCCTTGAGGGACTCCACTAGTAACCTCCTTCCAGCCTGACAGTTCACCCTTCAATACAACCCGCTGGAGTCTCCCCTTTAACCAGTTCCTTATCCACCTTACAACTTTCATATTCATCCCCATCTTTTCCAATTTAACTAACAGTTCCCCATGTGGAACCATGTCAAACGCCTTACTGAAATCGAGGTAAATTATATCTATCGCATTTCCTTTATCTAAGTAATCCGTCACCTTCTCAAAGAAGGAGATCAGATTGGTTTGGCACGATCTACCTTTAGTAAATCCAAGTTGCAATTCGTCCCAATTACCATTGACCTCTATGTCCTTGACTACTTTCTCCCTTAAAATTTTTTCCAAGACCTTACATACTACAGACGTCAAGCTAACAGGCCTATAATTACCCGGATCACTTTTATTCCCTTTCTTAAAAATAGGGACTGTGTTAGCAATCCTCCAGTCGTACGGCACAACCCCCGAGTTTATCGATTGCTTAAAAATTCTCGCTAACGGGCTCGCAATTTCACGCGCCAGTTCCTTTAATATCCTTGGATGGAGATTGTCCGGGCCCTCCAATTTTGTCCCATCAAGCTGTAAAATTCTTCTTGATTAACTCTGAATCGCGCAGTAAACAAACTGGCATATAAATGCCATCTGTCTCTACTGTAAAATGCGTGAAACTAGTTAATTTATCATGGTTCACAAAAAACATTACAGTGTTGGACTATCAAAAGGGAGCCCTGTTAAAGCGGGACAATATTTGACAGTTTGTGTTTAGTAAATTAAGAGCACCCTGTCGATGTGTTTGTCTAGTAAATGTACCAATAGTTGATGAAAAGACAGACTGCATCCTGTGAATCCAGGAGTTTTCAATCACTTGTTTTCTTCAATGCAAAGCCTGTAATTTCTCACTTGCTGGCAATACAATAATAAGCCCAGACATTAAATGATGCTTGTGGCAATAAGTGCAGCATTATAATAAGATCTTATTTCCTACCCCTGCACATATTTTCATAGTTGTAGTTATTATTATTAACTTGTAGTATGGAATGGCCTCAAAGTCCCAATCAAGATCAGGGTCCCATGGTGCTAGGCATTGTACAGAATACATATCTGAACCAGGCAGGCCATTCGTCCAGTTTTAAGCCCAGTAGCCCTGCTTTTCTAAGGTTTGTCCTCCATGCAGGAGTGAAACAAAACTGGACATAGTTTTGAATGGTATCAAATAGGGGAATGCCCTTTTATAAAGCGTGCCGCCCCGCCCCTACTAGCATGCATGTGAAGCCACACTGGTGGGGTCACGTTGTCGGGTGTGGACCCATGCCATTCCTGAAAGTACTAAAATGTCCGATATTCTGGGGATGTGTGAGTGGCCTCCCTAATATAAACCTGGTCTCTGTTCCCATTAGCTTACATTCTGAGGTCCTGACCCTTACAAATACTTATGCATATGCTCAACTTTAAGCAAGTGAGCAATCCCATTTTCCTCAATGGAATTATCATTTGCTTAAGGTCAGGCAGGTGCATGAGTCTTTGCAGGATAGGGGCCTAATTAGAAACGGGACTGCACTATGTTTCTTCCATTCACAAAAGCAGGAGGAAGGATGATGTAACAGTAATAAATCATACACTTGGTTTATATAGCTAACATAGTGCACAACTGGATGATTGACATCATTTCATCTCTTATTTAATATCTTTAAAATTCCATTTCAAATCCTAACCCCTTGGACTCCCTTAACATTACCCTCACCCAGAAAAAGTGATCCTGGACTTACGGCCTATTTTTATTTTATTATTTGTTTTCCTCCCTTCTCCATAAATTATACCCAACCAACCTTCACTTAGGAAGTTCCATGGAGGGGTCTAATCCACACAGTGGTCCTTGCTGGGGGCTGCAGGGCCATATGCTCCCAGTGTCCTAAATCTGCAAAGTGGGTGAGGTCAGGGAAATTCAGCTAGCCTCTCTCCCCTAACTCTTTTGTGCTGCTGGCAAATCGCTGCTGAATCTCTTGAAATAGCGACTAAAATATTTACCTACTTGAAATACCAGTTCAACCTGTTAACCAAAAAAACCACCCCAAAGACAAAACAGTGCTCAACTAAGGTTGGAACAGTTGCATCAGAAAATGATGCAAAACATTAACAGTGTGCATGTCATGTCAGGTAAAGATATTGCTGTCATGGTTGGCTGAGCAGAAAAGCAGATACATAACAGCCATAGAACCCGCTCCTGGGTGCAGTGTTTGCTCAGCTTGAAAAAAGGGAAGCAGGATTTGTGATGCTGGAATTTAACACAAGAATTTTTTAACTGCCTCTTTCAAAGCAGGCATCTCATGTTGCTGAACTGAAGTGCCATTCCACCCAGCAGCCTCCTAGACACATTGTGGCTCTTTAGAACCCTTTTGGTGACTACCGTGCAGCCGGGGATGAGATTTCTGACTTGGGTAGATGTACCCTCACTAGCTTTGACTGAGGTTTGCCACCCAAGTATAATCCCACCCAGCCCCCTGTACTCAGGTGGCTAGCCCCTGCTGATGCCCATTTAGTGATGGCTGCATTGCTATTATTACCACACTGGCTCGATCAAAGCTAGCATGGGTGTGTCTACTCAAATCGGAAATTATACCTCTGGCTCTAGAGTAGTTGTACCCATTAGGTGCTGAGTAACCGCCAGGAATGGGCAGATAAAGAGTGTTCTTCAACATCACTCCAATTTGTCTCAATTTACCTTATTCATTTCTGCTCAGATACTAACTACAAAGCAAGGAGAGAAAAGTAGTATGACTTCCACATTTTTCTCCAACTTCAAACAGAGTCTGTATAAGAAACTTTTGTAGGGTTAGGGACTATATAAAGAAAGACAAATTGAGGCACAGAAGGGTTAAATAATTTGCCCACAGTCAAAAAACAAGTCACCAGTAGTGCCAACCCCAAACCTTCAAAAATCATATTGGGGCTCAAAAAGTCATGAAACTGATTTGAAAAATCACAAGATTTAAAAACAAATAAACAATTGGGTTCTTTTAATTTGCCTTCAGGTTTCTGATCCTTTTAAGGCACACTTTTTCAAGCTTTTCTCCAAAACCATGAGGGCTAGAAACACATTTTTTTGATAACAAGTAAGATTCTCAGGTAGTCCTAGGACTCCAAGAGCTGGAGCTTTGAGTATAATGCCAAATGTTGTGAGATTCGCAATGAAAGCACAAGAGTTGGGGAGACTCAGTCAATGATAGAGTTGGGACCATTACCCAGGAATCATGGCTCTCTCATCCCCATAGTCTAATCACTAGACAATACTTTCTGAAATTTAACATTTTTTAAAAAAACTTAAATAGATAAATAAACATAACATTTTGAGGGGGTCAATTCATAGTTTGAAAAACCTCTTGACTAAGATTTTCAAAAGCTCCTAGTGATTTTGGATGTCTCATTTTTTAGTTGCCTGCCTTCTGGCACCTTCGCGTGACCTGAATACACTGCTTCCTCAATATAACGCCACCCAATATAACACAAATTTGGATATAACGCAGTAAAGCAGTGCTCTGGGGAGGGGCGAGGGCTGTACACTCTGGTAGATTAAAGCAAGTTCAATATAACACGGTTTCACGGTAAGATTTTTTTGACTCCCAAGGACAGCGTTATATCGAGGTAGAGGTGTATTTGTAAAGTATGGAGCCATGCACCTTTTAAAAATTAAGGCCACTTTCAGGTCTTTAAAGCTGCACACCCAGAATTGAGTTAGCCAAAATTCCTAGCCAGGTCTGAAATGTTTTAAATTGCTAAAAAGTTTGAAATGGGAGGTTTTCTGTTAAAAGTGTGTGGTGGGGAAAGGGTGGTATTATGGTAAAAACAAATGTTTCAGCTTTCAAATTTGCTCATGTGGAATAAATTTGGTGGTTTGATTTGAGATTTGTATTTCACTTTCAAATGGCATGTTAATTTCTTGTACTAAATAAAATAAAGAAAATCAAATAGAGGAGCATGAATCAAAAGCCTGGATCTGAAATTTGAGGAAGGGAGCAACTGAAATCTACATCATACAGCTGAATTCTACAAATGGCCTCTTGGCTTTATAACAGACTAAGCTATAAATTCATATTGAACTTGGAGTGTTTCTTTTTGAGCCAATCTCTAAAATATGTGAGTAATCAAATAAACATGATCTAAAGAGATTTACCATTTGAGGGATTGTTTGAGGGATGTTGCATTTTGCTTTTAGATTTATTTCACTTTATATGTCATCCCCTCTCCACCCTACTCATCTCTTAAGGATTTGCTGGCTCATTGTGTTGACTATACACAGAAGCTGCAGAATGGGGTGGAAAACTGATGCTTTTACAGGAATGGAAACATTTTATTTTTACCAGCTGTACTGGTCAGTCTGACTAAGCAGGTATCCTAAAGGCTGCTGCAAGCTATAGTCTCTTACAGAGTCCTAATCACCTGCTGTATGTTTACATTCAGCTATAATTACAGTTCTTGGTCCTTAGCGTCCCACCTGTCTTTGAGGAATGGAACAGGAACTCAGCATAATTCAGTTGAATTTATCTTGCAAGCAATATCCCCAGCAAAGCAGTAAGAATTTTATGGCTGCAGGACTTCTCTAGTCTAAAGCAGGAATGGATTGATCTCACATGGAATAAATATGAACTGAGCCAAACCACTGCAAAGAACTAAAATCAAAATGAAATATGACCCAAGGTTTGGAAAAATGTGGTTGCCTCCCTTTTTCTTTTCTTCTCTCCCCTCCCCCCAATCCCCTTTTCCTTTTCCTCTTTTCTTGCCCCAGAAACAGAGAAACCAAAATGTCATGAGAGAGGCTGCTGTTTAGGTGTGCCTGCCCTCACTAAAATCAGGAAGAACTGAAAATCTTGCCAGAATTCTGACCTCGTGAATTCCAGTATCAAAGAGGTATTCTGGCAGTCCTTACTCAAGCAAAACTCTCATTGATTTCAGTGGGAATTTGACCAAGTAAAGATCACAGGACTGAGACAATTTTCAGATAAGCTTTGGGAACTTGTTTGACAAGGATCTCTGAGCCTTTTGATGTTTGACATCACTAGTCTGAAGCCCATTGCAGCTTTATGAAATTGGCCGATTCGTCTAGCTGCGCTGACTCACCTAGTAAACTGTTTGAAGTGGCCGTGGCTGACGGAGCTTAAATAAGAAAACCAGAATTTAAGAATAATGCATTTTTCCCCCAGAGTTGATGGCAGATTATGAAGAATTTAGAACAAAGCAATAATGAAATGAAAGGAGGTCTGACAAACATGCTAGCTTTTCACTGAGGTACAGGAACTTCCTGCTAAGTGATGTTTAAAGCACCTCCTAAAAGGACGTGGAGAACCCAGCTTGTGACTGTAGGCTCTGAATCATTGGGGCACTTGCATGGAGTTAGAGTGTACGTACTCTCTGCCCTGAGTAGAGGCTAACATGCAGCTGCACCACCTCCAAAGTATAGCGGAGAATGAATAAGTGACTCAGACATTCTCAGTTCCTCCTCCACTCCCCTCTTGCCCTGAGGGTGGTGTAGGGAGGGGAAGTCACTTCACTCCCCTTTTTGGAGCAGTTTACTCCTCTGTGTTCATCTGGCCAGCTATTCTGGCAGAGCAGGAAGGGAGCCTGGGTTCCATGCACTCCACACCTACTTTGTGCTGAACATCAAGCAAGTAGCTCTGTTTACTGCATCCAGAATCACAATCTGAGCAGGGGCATATGGGGGACTTCCTGAGCACAGCAATCCTTTGACACCCAAGCTGGAGAGTTTGAAACTTGCTCCACTAGAAGAAACAGCTGTGCTTGGCTCTGCAGCCTTCTCTTACCCATGCCATTAGATCACTATGACCGAAGAAGCTGTTTTTTTAGGAGCCATCATAGGCTTTTAAGTTGGTTCTTAAATTTCAATGCATTTAAAAAATAAAATCATAGGATCATAGATCATTAGGGTTGGAAGGGACCTCAGGAGATCATCTAGTCCAACCCCCTGCTCAAAGCAGAATCAATCCCCAAATCCCTAAATGGCCCCCTCAGGGATTGAACTCACAGCCCTGGGTTTAGCAGGCCCATGCTCATGATAAAGGCAATTATTTAAAAGGCAAATAAAAGACCAATTGCTTCCAAAAAGTGTAAATATTTACAACAGAATTAAATTACTGGTTTGCTGTAATATGTAGTGTTTCATTTACTAGAACAGGTCAGGCTGAAGTCATCACCCATGTGTTTTCATTGGCTTCAGTGCACTTTGTACCTAACATTTGGTCGGTCTTACTTGGTAATTAATTTGTTTTCTGTGTAATTGTCCACTGTGACATGTGTGCATCTCATCTACATTAATAAGGCAGGCAAGTATTATCTTTCCATTTTACAGGTGTTGAACTGAGGCATAAAGAGATCACAGAGCTTGCCCAAGTTCACAGAGGAAGTTCCATCTCACTGTGTAAATTACAAGCCTTCCTTTCATGTCCTCTGGACTGTGAGGTGCAGGACTTTCAAAAGCACTCTGTGTTGGCCTAGATCTACTCCACTGAAGCCAGAGGGAATTTTACACTGACATCAGTTGGAGCAGATTTAGAGCAAGGCTGAGCACTTTTGAAAATCCCACGCTGACTGTCATTTTCTTAAATATACAACATTGTGACCAAGAAATGAAAAAGCAAAACCATTAGCCACTCTAAAGGTTAATCTACACCAGTCGTTCTCAAACTGTGAGTTGGGACCGCAAAGCGGGTCAGGACCCCATTTTAATGGGGTCACAAGAGCTGGCTTAGATTTCCTGAGGCCCAGGGCCAGAGGCCAACCCCACCATGTGGGGCCGAAGCCAAAGCCTGAGGGTTCTGCCCTGGGCAGTGGGACTCAGGTTACAGACCTTCTGCCTGGGGAGGATTTCAGCTTTGCCCACCCCCCACCTGGGCTTGGGCTTTGGCCCCCGCGGGGCTTGGGCAGGCTCAGGCTTCAGTGCCCCCTCCTGGGATTGTGTATTAATTTTTGCTGTCAGAAGGGGGTCATGGTGCAATAGAGTTTGAGAACCCCTGATCTTCACAGAGTAACCATGCACTGCAGTGGTTTCTAAATTGGTGTGTTAAAGAGCACTGCTAGGGAACCATTAGTGAACACCAGTGGGGTTTACATGGACCAGTTGATGCTCAACACATTAGTGTACTTTAAAATCACAGCCCCATAGTGCACATTATCCGACTGTCTAGACAAGTCCATCGTGCATGTGACTTGCAGAGTCATCCAGCCAGTGGAGAGAGCACTGCTCAAGAAAGATGCCATGTGAATGATCCTTAGCTGAAAGGCTCAGTTGGTTCAGACACTTCAAAGATGAAAAAAAGGGGGGAGAAAATCTCTTTCAGAAGGAAAAGGACTAAATAGGCCAGGGAAGAAATACTAGTTTTAAACTTCTAAGTAGATTTTATAAGCAATGGGGAGCCAAATAAAAAGTTAAAACCCATTTGACAAAAGGTACTTGTTGTCTCTTTAAATTACTTGTTTTATAAGAAGAAAAACTAAGGGCAGGGTACAGGGTCTTAAAAACTCCTGCTCTAATTGTCAGGTGCTACAAGCCTGCGTCTTATGTGTGTGGCTTTTTTTTATGACTGCACACCTTGTCATGTGGGGGTATGAAATAGCATAGTAGTGGAGCCCAGTAGCACTGCTGTAGGTAAGGGTCTGCTAGCCTTCCCTTCTTAAACCCTCCTAGTTGGCATTTAATTGTGTTTGTCATTTAATATCCTAGCCTCTTCAGTTATCAAGGCTGAAACTTGGCACTCAGCCCAGCTGAATTTTTTAAAGATGTAAACTAATTCAAATTGGTGTGTCTGGTTTTGCTTTAGAGATTGGCACAAACCACAAATTTCTCAGGATTGAAAAATGCTTCCCACCCCTCAGTGACTTAAACATATCAGCTTGAAAATGTAAAGGTCAGTTAAATTTGGTACCAAATTACGTGACAATGTCTGTAAAGACAGAACAGCTAAGTATGTTTAAGAAATTAAGAGCCAGATTCTGAGCCCCCTACTCATGGTGAGTAGTACTTTCCTGTTCAGGGAGGAAGATGCTGTTCAAGATGAGTCCGGGTATCAGAATCTGTCTCTTACCAGTAACTTCTGACTGGGAGAGAGAGAATTCCTTTTGGGGAAAAATTTCGGGAGAAATTTCCCCTTCCCAGGAACCATGGACATCTCCATGTTTTACTGTCCCTCGTCCTGCACAGAAAGATGTGAGGTTACTGCCACTCCCCAGTCTCAGGACTGAAGGAAAGGATTAGGGTGGAGGCTGTGTTCATTTTATAGAAGAAAGGAGGACCTAAACCAGTTGTCCTTTAACTGGTAGGAGAACCCCCCTCCTCTGCATGACTGAACAATATATGTCAAGCTCCAGACGGGAAACCTTATGGGGTTTTCTTCCCCTCCCCAGGCTTCCCCACTTGGGTTTCTCTGTGAGAAAGGAAGCTCTGCTCCCTGGATAAAAATGCAGGATTGGGACTTACGGAAATGCAGGTTTTCTTCCAGGCTTTTCTTCTTCTTCTTCTTCATGTGCCCTGATGTTGACACTAGCTTCCACTCTGAATGGCAACTCAGTATGCACTACACTGACCATATATGCACTGTACTGTCAGCCACTGCGACACGTGCCTGGAGCTTGAGGCTGGTGTGGGAAGGAGATATCAGATGATTGTGTAAATTGACAAACACAGCCAAAGACATTGTTAAGAATTTTCACAAACCTTGTTGTGTAGTTTTCTAAATTTCCAGCTCTCACCTGACCCTCTCAAAGTGAGATGTGGGCTTTTCTTGAGCTTCCATAGTGGTTGTGACATCATGAGCACAGTACATGCTGGGATGCCACAGAAAATGAGACCTGCTCATCTTGTGACATCAGGGAACTTGTGGAAGTTTAAAATCAGTTGTGTGGAACTACCATTCTTACCCTTGCACCAGCATTTTGCTCTGTAGTTATTGTTTAACCTATATATAGGTGCTCTAAATTAGGCTAAAATCCTGTGGGTGGTAAGTATCAATTGTATGAAATGTTTGTACAAGGTCATCACTTTAAAATGTGGCATACCACATCCTGTACTGCAGGAGCTGCAAAATCTCACCACACTGCTTGTGGCTGCCATTTTGGAGTTGCTCTCTTCAAGAAGCAAGACTTCTTTGGCCAGTTTTAAAATGTTTGGTTTCATTTATAAAAGAGAGTTCAGTAGAAGCTGTACTTTCCTCATAGGCCATCCTTCACGCGGACTGTGCTCAAAGGTAGCTTTGCTTTTGAAAAATGAATCTTTCCAAGGCCAAAGGGAAATGATACATGTTCTAAAAAGTGAATCCATATTGATGGCCAGGCTTTCGTAGGTCTTGCAGTACTCAGCACTTCGTTGCAGAAGGTAAAGTACTTTTAAGGGAAAGCACTATGGGACCCAGAAAAAAAAGCTCAAAGTATCCTTTATACTTTGATACAAAAAATATGAAGTGCTCCCACTTCATTGGTTAGTACTGTGCTGCTGACCTATTTGAATTTCTCATGGGGATTGGCAGTAATCTTAAAGCAGGGCCGTATTTCCAATAATTCTCACATGAACATGTTAACAGCTGAGCTCTGCTTTCGTGCTGTTAACAGCTGGCTACCACTGCAACTTATTAGAAACTCAGCTATTTACCAAAGTGGGCTCTTTATCTTGGTGACCTTCCAAGACCATCAGAGCCTTCTTGGAAGACCTTGAATCGGAACAGTTTGGATGTAAGAAGGGCAGTGCGGCACAGCACACAGCTCAGATCTCCCAGGATTCATACATTTGGAAGGCACTGTACCATGTATAACTGTAGAAGATAGAACAATGATACTCAAACTGTCCCATCAAGGTCATAGTGTTCAGAGATCCTATTAATATCGTGCATGGTAAGCAATTTATGAAAGAATTCATACAGCATTTGAAAAAAAGTCGTAAACATTATTATCTTAGTTGCTTTTTAAGATTATTTTTCTACATACCATGATCTTGTAAAAACAGATAAAAACATTTTAAATAATGAAGTTATTTATTGGACAGAATTCAAAACATCAGTTTATGTTTCACTTTATATTCCATTTATTAACAAAGCCATGTGTTTGGTTTGGCATTCATACCATTTACACTGTTTAGAATGGGTTGTACCACAGTGGCTTTGGGTGTATGAGTGGCACTGAGACCTTGAATTGTTGCTGCCCAGAGGTCTTAGTACTGATAAAGAAAAGCCCCTGTAGGTTATTAAAGTGAAGGGTGAGAAAGAGAATTACGGATGATCTAGCTGATGCAGACTAAGGCACTGATCTTCACTTCCTCTTCCTCACGTAACATTCCACCATATTCATTTTAATTACAATGCTCACTTTAATTCCCAACCCCTACAAGGAGATAATGAGCAAACAGAAGTGCTGATGGCATTGTCCTTTGATGGAAACACTTGGCATTTTTTGATTGCGACATAACAGGCAACAGCTTCAGGAAGATGACCTGATTCTTATTCAATCACAATATTTCCTGGGGGGAGGGGCGGGGCGCAGAAGAGAATTAGCAGTATACAGTACGTGCATACTGTATATTATGTGTTGCACACTTTTAACAGCTATTTGGGGAATGGAAAGGGATTTAATGGAAATTTTAGATATGAATGTTTTGCCGTCATTTTAATTAATTAATTAATTTATTTTATTTGTATTGGATTGTGGTTGTGTGTAGGGACCTCATCGGCGATCTGGACCCGATTGTGCTAGGCACTGTAAACCTAAGAGACACGTTTAAGGTGTTAGTGCTGCACTGGAGCCTACGAACTAACAGCGTAGAACCCGAAGCCATGCAGAGCCCCACTACGGTTAAAGGGGGCTCTGCCCAGTAGAGGGGTTCAGCTGTGCAGTTGGCAGCGCAGCATCAGGGCTCAATCCTTACATCCTTTCAGCTATCCTGTGAAGCTGGTCTGAATTATCTTATTTTACAGATGGAGAAACTGAGGCATAAAGATTACATGAGAGCCCAAAGCCATAGAGAGAGTCCAGAGCTGGAGTAGAAATTTAGGAATTCATGGCCTTTAAGTCCTATACTCCCAACGGTTGTGCTAGACCACATTTCTCTTCCTTAGTGCTCATAGAGCTTGTTCATTTGTGCACGTACAATAATTTTGTTTTTAAAAAGAGAGGAGTATTCTTCTATTCTGAATCCTTGCTGTTTACTTGGTAGTGTCCCAATACCTTTTCTCACAGACACTAATAATGAGCCAGACCCTCATGTGGGGTAAATTGATGTTGCCTGGTGGAAGTCAGTGGAGCTGCACTGACTTGAACCAATTGAGGAACACATCTCATATGTTTAAAGAGTGGCTGCAGTTATAAAAGTTAGTGCAAAATGGCAGCATGACCCAGATTGTCCCCTTTAATGACCTCAGTGGAGGGGATCCTTCACAGGCTCATTTCCTCCTGCTTGGCTGGAAGGAGGATGCCACCTGTGCAGCAGAGTTCCCCTCCTCTCCCCGCCCCCCCCATGATGAGGCAAAAGCCTCTCATGTGGGGCTCTGCAAAGAGCTCCATGGAGTTATGGGAATAGAGCTGAGGTTAGAAAGTGATGAGTCAGAGGATAGGCCACACTCTACAGTAGCACTTTATTGCTATCATAGGACCAGCCATGGTAAATGACAGCAGGAAGTACCCTAATGAGCTGCCTTTATTTCCAGGTTCTTTATCATGGATTAGTTGCAAATTCGGTTTTATACTTTCCTTACTCTCAACTGTTCTGTTCTTTTTTTCCTACCAACAAGGGAGCATTAAGGGGAGATTATCTTGAAAGAATTGATGCATTCAGAGTTGTAGTGCTTCCCCTCCTCCCTCTTCATTCCACTCCCGTTCCCTCCTGCCAAGCAGAGTTTTCTTTCCCCTTTCCTCTGCTGACTGCTGGTGGAACAAGATGCTCTGTGCCTTTAAGAAGTGTGGCTTTTCAGAAGGCTAATTTCTTGGCTTTGGCATGTGTTGAGGCATGTTTTCAGTTTAGCTGTGTGGTTTATAAAATCTAAAAGTGCATTCATCTAGTGGGGTTTGTAACTAGTTTCTGTAAAGAGTTGGAGTTCAACTCTCTGTTATTTACTTGCACTCAAAAGAATAATCAGCATTTCTAGGATAATTCTCCCCTCCCCTCAACTCCCCGTAAAACATGGGGAAAATTAAAAGAATTTGTATTTTTATATTAATTAAAAAGAGATCTTTCTCCAGTGCCAATATTTAATTAAAAAGACCCAGCAAATCTCTAATGAAATAACTGACAGGGCAAATTCTGTTCTGAGTTATGTTCCCATACATTCATCGTGATCACTGCTGTGTTCATTTTGTTGTTAGTATGGTGACATGCATGGAACTGAGGGAATAATTTGGCCCAACACAGTTGCCAGCTTGCTTTATTTCATTGTGATTCTTCTGATATTTGGAGTGTTTATTAAAGCCCCTGCTCCTGGAGTCATGTGAATAATATGAAAATCTCAGCTTGCTTTTTTTTTAAAATAAGTTTCTGGCCCACTTGGTTGTTCAGAAAAGCTTGAAAATGTGACCCAATTGTACCCAAAAAGCTCAAAAGCCAGAAGGCAAATAAAAAGAACCCAATATTTATTATTTTTAAACGAATCACATGATTTTTTTTGGGTGGGGCGGGGGACCTGACTCAAGATTTTTGAATCCTTGGGATTGGCAATACCATAATAATTAAAATACAGCATTCAAAGTAACATATTCTATTTAGAATAGATACACTTTAGGGTTCTACTTAAATTATTTTTTTAAACTATTTTCCATGCAGGGCCCTGGCACTGGACTGCAACAACAGTGCACGCCACCTAGGACTGTCCACGTGTACTGGGAGACTAGTCTCCCTTCAGTAAACTCACATAACTGTCATTACTTGATATCAAAGTTGTGGTCTTTTTAAATCCTGGTCCTGCAAGTGACTCATTATGAACAGACCCCTGCACCAATACCAAGTCCCATTGACTTCGTTAGGGTTTTGTGCAAGCTGTGGAATCCACCCATGCGTAGTCACTGATTGGGTCCTCTTGGAGGGAAGAGTAGGTTTCCAAAGCTCAGACCAAGAAGAATGGCTGAGTGGCAGTGTTGTGTATAGTAGTTAGCACAGGAGACTAAACTCAAAGGTTCTGTTCCTACTCTGCTACCATCTCACTGTGTGGCACTGGTCAAGTCACGTAACCTTTAGGCTACAGTCCCGCGTGAGTTAAAAAGGGACAGTAATACTTATCTGCTTCACCGCCGTGTGCTGGGTTTGAATTAATTAATGTCTGTAAAGTACTTGGGGGGCTTGACTCTGTATAAGTGCCAGGTGTTATTTGTATTTAAGATTAATTAATTATTCATTATGGAACCATGGCAACTCCTCTCCCTTTCCTGTGTCACTCTGTTTTTGGTGAGCTCATCCCAAAAACTTGTGCAGTACTTAAGCCTTCAGAAAGTCCCTGCTATTTAAACCCTTTATTCTGAAGTGAGTGGTGTTTACGGGCTGCTCTTTTAGTAAGAGGTTGCAGAGCAATGGCAGCACCCTGCTCTTTTATCTCTCAAAGGCTATATCTGTACTTACAGCAGCATGTAGGGTAGAGACTGCACACCCAGCTAGCTTGTGTATAAATAGCATAGACTGAGGTATGGCTTAGGTGAGTAAAGCGTCCTACACACCTGAGTGCCCAGAGAGCTCCTGCATGGCTCTCTACATGCCAGGCTGTGCCTCCCACCTCTGTGCTGCTGTTTTTAGCAGTGTAGTATCCTGCTGCCAGAGCCTTTCTGCATGGCAGAGAAAGGATCCAGCCGTGAGGAAAGGCTCTGCCAGGGTGGAGGCAGTGGGGAAAGTCCCTGGCAGCAGGGAAAGCCTGCTCCCAAAGCGTTTCCTCACCGCAGGACCCTTTTGCTGCTGCTAGAGCCTTACAAAGTACACTTGTAGTCCCTGTTGTCTACACACCACTGTTTAAGAGCAGATGCAGCCAAAGTCAGTCAGGGATCACTGTTGCTCCTCCCCTCTCTCCTAACCATCCCTTCTTTCCTCTTTGCCTCTTATGCCAGGCAACACTATGCTTTTTCTAGCATCATGGCCTACCAGCCAGTGGTTACAGTATGGGACTGGGAATTAGAACTCTTGGGTTCTATTCACAACTCGTCTCTGGCACACTGTGTGATCTATGGCTTTCCCCGTGAGCTTCATTTTAAATGGGTGTAATAAATTTTGCCTGATTCCCAGGGATTTGAGGCTGAATTAGGACTTGTCTACATGGAGCTGTTAGTGAGAAATAAAGTAGGAGGCTAATTTAAAACACACTAGCTACTCTGGTTTCACCAGGTAGACAAGCCCTTGGTTAATGCTTAAAGTGATTGAGGTCTGTGAATGAAAGGTGCAATGTAAGTTCTAAATACCCTTCTGTTGTTATGAATGCAGGCAGTCTTCATTGAAAGCAAAGTAGCTTATCTGTAAATCAACATTTGATCAGGTGGCGGCATAGATTCCACGTTAGTGGGAGGGAGAAGGAGTGTAAACAAACCCTGCCCACTTCTACTGAACAGAGAAAACTGTAGTGGAATTAGAAATGATTCTCATCCCTTGTGGTTTGTTTTGTGTGTAACACAGACTTTGAATGTAGTATTCAAAAGCAGAGGCCAGTTATTGAGACTGTTGGATAGAAGTGAGTGCAGTTCAGCTATTGACGTGGAATTTGAAGTGACAGAATGAGAGAGCTTTTTTCCTTCTGTTAGCAAGTTTCTTGTGAAGCCTGGTACTGCTTTTTTTTTTTTTTCAGCAGCACTTCCTATGGGCAGTTGAAAACATATCACAAGCACTGAGATTACTCAAGTGAGCAAGTGGAGCATTCAAGGGAAGAAGAGCAATTAAGAGAGGAGTTTAAAAATGATCATTGTATTAAGAGAATTGTTAATATACAGGCATAACCAATGTGCAGTTGCAAGCTTTCCTATGCTGTCAAGAAAGGAGAAGGAACTAAAATTCCAAGAAAGATTTAATCCACTTTTTGTAAAACCTGTCAAGTTCACAACAGGTGAGAGGCAGTAAGCGTTTCCTCCAAAGGAGACTAGAAACCAAAACAAGACAGAATTACATTAGTACAAATTAACCGGGTTATCAGCTAGTAATTTAATTAAACAGAGTAAATCCTTGCTTAGCTGAACTACCTCACCAGAGAAACTCTCCTTAATACAAATTATGTTCCCTAATTTCCCCCTTTGCTCATCCAGATAAATTAAATGTCCATCCTATTTGAAGAAACAGGGTTCTACTGTATCTGTTTTTGGTCACTGATTTGTATGCTGTAGAAGCTATCTCATTGTTTAGAATACAGAGATATACTGTTGTGTGTGTTTTCCCTTTGCTGCCTTGTACGTAGTGGATTGTTGTCTGTTTGCTTGTTTTTGTATGAGGAGTTTAAACATTTGGAACAGAGTAGAAATAACCAAGTCTTTGTACAAAGGTAGGTTAGATTTAGACCTTTGTCTTAAAAATGAATTTTTCATATTTCATACATTATGATGCCCGTCTCCCATACTTCAAGTTTTTGGATGGGAGGGGCAGCCAACAGAAAATTAAACCTAGTCTTCACTTGACCATTAATATTAGCCCAAGAGAAAATGTGGTTTTTTTTCCCCATGTGATCTGATCAACTCTCCCTCCCGCCCAAACAATATGCAAAGAGCTGAGCCAAATTTCAGGCTATGGGTGGGAGGGTAGAGGCAATAAATAAATAAATTCAAATTTTGACAATGCTTACAAATTATTGATTCAGATAAGGCATCTATGAATTTCAAAATCCGTTTTCGCTCCTCTAACTTATATTAATTTGACATATACTTAGGCGTGGCAGAATTTGAAGGATAATATCTGTTTATTTTTAAGCATTTTTTCTCTTTTTATTGTTTACAGTTGTAGGAAATTATGGGGGGCGTATCAGACAAAGGGCAGGTCAGGCAGTAATTATTTAATGACCGTAGACATTGCGATTCAAAATGTTAATGTTTATAACCATTGAAATGCAGATTGTCAACATCACACATCAAAATATACAAAGTAAATATCCTTAAATCAACCTCTAATAAGTTCTCAGGTAGCATTTTTCTTTCTCCTGTACATTTCGATAATTATCGATGGAAATATTTTTTCATCAGTTTGCGTGTGTATGGTGAAATTGATGTTTACTGACATTTGTTGAAAATCAAATCCTTCCAAGCCTACATATACTCAAAATGTATTCACAGACCTAGGCAGCTGACTTTCATATAGAAGAAAAACAAATGAAACAAATAATTATAAATGTTTTGTGCAATGTTATCCCACAAGAAGGTCCAAATTCTGATACCCTTATGCTGAATAGTATCTTACTCTGCCAGTAGTCCTTTTGGTTTAAGTTGGGCTGTTTGCTGAGTAAACTGTTACTAACATGAATCTGGCCCCAAGTGTTGTATAATGCTCACCTGATGCATGTCCAACCTGATGCTATATTACAAGCTATTCTCTTTTTAGAAATCTCGTTACAAAGGTCTCTCAGTACTTATTGATAAGGAAAAATTTATGATTTGAAACAGAATCTTGGTGCAACAAGTCAAACATTGGCTAGAATCTTCCACCATTATTTTCATAAATATTACAGTATCAGAGAGAGCAGGATGTTCTTCGCTTTGAAGATAACTGAGCTGGGGCTTTTGTTGAGACTAGACATGCCCCAGATTGTGCAGCTGTTATTTCAATTAAAAAACATTAATAAATCTCAAATATCAGAGGGGTAGCCGTGTTAGACTGTATCTGTAAAAGCAGCAAAGAATCCTATGGCACCTTATAGACTAACAGACGTTTTGGAGCATGAGCTTTCTTGCATGCATATGACGAAGTGGGTATTCACCCACGAAAGCTCATGCTCCAAAACGTCTGTTAGTCTATAAGGTGCCACAGGATTCTTTGCTGCTTTTACAAATCTCAAATAGTTAATCATCTTATTCACTCTATTTAACCTCTGAAGTTCCTCAAAATGAAAGCACCAGCTTCTACTTTTTGGTCTGTATTCATTTTTCTTTTTTTAATGCTATCACTCTTGTGGCTTATCCGACGCTTTCAGCTTAAACAGCCTCTGAGGCAAACAGTAGGTTTGTGCCGTGTGTGTGTGTGCGCGCGCGTGTGTGTGTGTGTGTAAGTGTCGTAACGTGGCGGGGCATAGGCAGTTATGAAACTTTCCAATAAAGTCTCAGTGCGTCAGTATTGGTTGGTTGTTGTTTTTTTCCGTTGCCCTCTGATTTCATTTCCAGTTATGAGTGAAGAGAGAGGGCTGAGGGAAAAAAAACTCAAAAAACCAGTTGACTGATTAAAGCAGCAATTCCCATGACAGGTGGAGCATGCAGCATGTTGAATGAGACTCTTCATTTTTGGTGCACCAGGGCGGGGGAAGGGGAAATCTTTCCACTTTGGGCAGCTGCTGGTTAAAAGGGGCCCCAGCAAACTGTTAAAGCAGCAGCAAGAAGTTTGGCTTTAATTTTTTAAAAGGACTGTAGAAATTATTAACCACAGTTTATGATGTCACAGTTGATCTGATTAAAGGTTTGTTTTCTTGCTGGCAGAGGTGTGCTCTGTAGAGACTGGTTCTCTCTTCTTTTTTTTTTTTTTAAGTTTCTTTTTTGAACAACAAACGGAGAGAACTGCTCGCGTTGCTGCTGCTGCTGCTCCAGCTGCGTGTGTGTGTGTGTAAAAAGGATGGTGTATCTGTAGCTGCCACGCACAAACACACATTTGACCATGAGGACTCTTCGCAGGTTGAAGTTCATGAGTTCGCCCAGCCTCAGTGATCTGGGCAAGAGAGAGCAGGCAGCCTTGGATGAGCGGGGAACCCAGCAGCGACGGGCCTGCTCCAATGCTACCTGGAACAGGTAAGGTCTTGCTCGATGCACTTCCTCACCTGGAGCCTCTAAACTCTCTGACAGCAGCTGGCATGCTTGATTCCACAATTACCATCTCTTTCTGTTTCGCAGTCTGAGATAGTTTGTTCCTAACAGTGCTTTATTTCAGGAACGTAACAACACATTGGCTCCTGCATTAATGTATAACATGTAACCGGAGACACGTTTAGTAACAGACAGGAGCAACTCTTTGAGGCTGCTATTAACCTTTCTCTGAATGCTGACAGAAAAATAAGACTTGCCCTCCTGAAGATGGTTCAACTTATGCTTCATTCTGACAGGCAGGAACTTTTTTCAAAGCACCAACGTACAAATATGTGCTTATACCTTGCTAGACATTTTAGTTCAAGGTTGATTTGGTTTTGTTTAAAAGTGTCTGTGTATGTTCTGCTTTGCTGTGCTTTCTGTATGTTTTGGAATGGGGGGAAATAATCCATCAGGCTTACTGTTTTCTGTGTATGATTTCTATGTCTGTCACAGTTTGTCAAAATAGATAGTGGGACATTTTCAAGTAACTTAGGGGAACATTTTCCAAAGTAAGTGACTTAGGCATTTAAGAGCCTAAGTCCCATTGATTTTAATTGAGACATTGACTGCTAGGTGCCTAAGGCTTAGATTTTAAAAGGTATTTAGGTGCCTAACTCCCATTAATATTAGTGTGCCTAAACACCTTTAAAAAAGCTGGCCTTAAGTTAATTTTTGGAAAACGGGACTTAGGCGCTTTGGGAAATGTTACTGATAGGTATTTTTAAAAAGCACTGAGATATATTTACAGCAAGAGAGAAATCACTGGAGTGGCCAGGAGAACAAATTTCCTGATAGGATTATGTCATTGTGCAAAAAAGATTCCAAGAAACCACATCATCTATCACTATGACTATGCTATTTATTTATTTATTTATTTATTTATTCATGTATTTATTATCAGAGCAGCTTGTTAGGCATTATAACAATACAAGACACAAAGGAGACACTGTCCCAGCCCTGAGAAGTTTGCAGCTTAAGTAATACAAGTATGCACAGGGAGATCCCAATGACGGTGCTAATTCAAGATTTGCCACCCTTACTCGTGTTGAGTAGTACTTCACTTGGCTACTTGTCCCACGGGAATCAGTAAGGCTCCTCGCAGAGTAAAGGCTGCTTGGTGTGAGTCAGGATGACAGAATCGGGTCCTCAGAACTTTTTCATAATGATGTGCTGACAGCTTTCACTGGCCGAGATTAGCATTTATGGGCCTCCTGGCAGAAGCGAGTTGTCAGGACGGATTTGAATGGAGAGGGGTTGGCTGCCTGGCATAGTGAGATGGGAATGATTTAGGGGACGGTATGGAAGGGATCTCGTGGTGCTGCATGAGCATTGTTCACATTCACTGTCTCTACTGTTGGTGCAAAACACAGTCCAAGAACTGGTCAGAGAAGAGCAGGTTATTTATTTATTTATTTTTGAATTTGGAAAAGGTGGGTACAGTTATGATCAGTGGGTATTTCCCATCTGTGTGTGGGAGACTTGTTAGTTCTCCTGTGCATTTAATCAATCACACATCACATATTGTTTAAACCATGCATGTGTGAGTAATCTCTTTACTGGTTTGTGAACTTGGTGACTGACCTTTCCTTTTTGCCACGAGGTCATCTTTCCCTTCACTGTGAATACACTGGCATCCTGAACTTCTATAGCACGCATCTTTGAAATCCCTCTGGAGAAGCCAGCGAAGCTGCTGCTTTATAAGACCCACGCTGCTTAATTTTGCAAACAGAGTGAGCGTCAGTGTATGTGTGCCAATGTGCTCTGAAGTCATGATAAATATTACAAAACATGAGTGATTTTTAGAGACTGCAGCCTAAGTGCAGGCCCTGCATTTCATAGTAAATAATAGAAGGCCCTCTCTGCAGCAAAACAAGGGGATAAATGTAGCTCTTGCAACTTAATGCAGCTCATATTCTGTCGTCTGCCCTCCCCCGCAACGCTGCCTGCCCCATGGAAACAAACCCTCCTTCCCCAGTGCCGCCCCATGAAACAGCTGTGGGCCGAAAAGGAATGTTTGGGTGGGAGGAGAAACGGTGCCCATAGGGTGACCAGATCACAGCAGTTAAGATAGGACCGCCCCCTCCCCACTCGGCCCCACCATCATCCTCCTCTTCACCCCCTAGCTCCCCGCTGGCTTGCTGTGTCCCTCCTAGTCAATCCCCCACCCACCACTTGCCTCCTTTCACCTCCTCCCTCCCCTGTCAGAAACCCCCATGCCCGCCCCTAGAACCCCTGCTGGCTCACTGCTTGCCTCTTTGCCCACCCACTGCTTGCCCAGCCGCTCGCCTCACGACTCGCTGCTCACCACCCCCCACCAAGTGTAAAGCCTCATTCAAAGACCCAGGGGTCACTGTATTACTGCACACAGCAGTCAATCAATGCAGTTGTAGATAAATCTCTGCATTATGCATTTTTGTATAACTTTTATATGACTTTGTATTGAACCTTGGTAATACGTTATAGCAGGCCCCCAAGGTAGAATAATTAAAGTTAAAGCAAAATGTCTTTTTGCTAGAAGAAGAAGAAGATCTCCCCCCACCCCACTTTGTAATCAATTCCCCTGTTAAATGAACGAGGTGTGACTGAGGAAGGTGTGGAAGGCAGCACCTCCAGACCCTTGGAGAGGGACTGGGAGCCAGACCAAGAACAATCAAACTTGTCAAGTGGGCTGACTAGAGAATAGCAAACATACTGACGGCCTCAGGGGTTAGGAGGAAGCACCTTCCTTTGGGAAAACCCTCTTTGCAGCATTGGGACAACCCCCAGCCCAGAGAGAGAGACCAACAGACACATTCCCAGATTTTGAAACTGAGAGATTTGCCCCCCTCCAGCCACTGACTTGCCGGTCACCTCCTCATCCCACTGCCCCCCAGTATAAAGCCTCATTCAAAGACTCAGGGGGTCACTATATTAATGCACACAGCAGTCAATCAATGCAGTACCAAAAATTAAAATACTGAAAATGGATGCCCCCCTCCAGCCACCAACTCACTGCTTGCCTCCTCACCACCCCCCCCCCCCCAAGTATCAGTGGTGGCAGGTTTGTAGAAATTTTGGTGGTGCCCAGAACACTCAGAGCCCACTCCACCCTGAACTCCGCCCCCCACCTGCCTAAGGCTCTGTGAGGGAGTTTGGTGGGGGGAGGTCTGGGGTGCAGGCCCTGGATTGGGGCATGGGATTGGGGTGTAGGATGGTTGAGAGGTTAGGCTCTGGGATGGAGTCTGGGGTGCAGGCTCTGGGATGGAGTTTGGGTGCTGGGTGCAGGCTCTGGGCTGGGGCACAGGGTGGAGGTGCAGGATGGGTGGAGGGGTGCAGGCTCTGGGATGGAGTTTGGGTGCTGTTGGCAGGCTCTGGGCTGGCTCACCCACTTTTGAGCCCATGCTTCCCCCTCCAGAAGTAGAGTTGTGGCTACTTCATGTGCTAAAATGAGCTGTCCGGCAAAGTTTTCTTCACTAAGGGCTAGTCTACACCGGGGGTGGGATCGATCTAAGATACGCAACTGCAGCTACGTGAATGACGTAGCTGAAGTCGAAGTATCTTAGATTGATTTACCTTTCGTCCTCACGGCGCGGGATCGACTAGATGAGATGCGATATATCGATCCTCGAGAAATCGATCACTACTCGCCAATACGGCGAGTAGTCTAGACGTATCCTAAGTCTTCTATGTTGATATCTGCTTAAGCCCTTGGGATTGTATTTGTGACAGGGTGAATTCTGCCCTTTGTAGCTAGGTGAGGGCAAATTGCAGGAGACTGGGTTCCATTTCTGTCATTGCCCAGCTCCCCACTGGCACATTGCATTCCTAGCAAGGTTTCTTCCTCTGCAGGGATGTTCCTTCATCTCTGCAGCTACAGTACTGTAAAACAGCATGAAACTGTCAAATCAAATGGAAGTAAATCATTGTTGAGCTTCTACCTACTACTATGTAAATTAGACTTTGTGGGCACAGCCTCTTCTGTCCCTGCTTTTCCATGAACCCCAAAAGCAGTGTGTACCAACTCACCAGCCAACGTATGTTCACTAGTAACTAGCAGCAGCATAATTGAACAATACAACTTCATTAGAGCTCACAAAGTTTGCACTGGATTAAAATAATTTAGGTTCTTTTACAGGCATTGTCTTCAACGGCTTGTTTTCTGCTGCAGCGGTAAACAGGGCTGAATACTGACTAAACCGATTGGACTGAGAAATCCAAGGTTTATAATCTTTATAATCTGATAGCCAAGGGGGCCCCTCTGAGGGCAAAGGAAATCCAAAGAGAGGTTTTCTCTGGCTGAGCTGGCACTGACTGCCTAATCAGTGGTTAATACTGCCTGGGTTCTGCCGCGAAAAAGCCTATAGTGAAATGAACGTATATTCTCCTTGGTGTTAGGAAAAAAAGGGACAATGAAGAAGTAGGAGGTAGTGAATAAAATAAGCCAAAATATAAGGAGGAGGAGGAGGAAGAGTTTCTTACAATAATGAAGTCAATGGTAAATCCAAGCTGAGAAACATGATTAGGAACAATCGGAATTAGTTTTTGCAGGAATATAGCATGTACACTAGCTTGCCATTAAGTAGTGCTCAGTGGAGGGCGCAATGCTTCATAATGAATTAAAAATCCCTGTCTTTTCAGATTACAGCAGGACTTTCCTAATGAAAGAAATTTGAAGTGTATCAAACTGAAAGTACTAAGATTTCGCTTTTGTTAGGACATTTTTCCCTTTCTCACATTGGCTAATGATTCAGAGATACGGTATTTGTATTGACTTAAGGTACGTCTACACTATGGGATAATTCCGATTTTACATAAACCGGTTTTATAAAACAGATTGTATAAAGTCGAGTGCACGCGGCCATACTAAGCACATTAATTCGGCGGTGTGCGTCCATGGTCCGAGGCTAGCGTCGATTTCCGGAGCGTTGCACTGTGGGTAGCTATTCTGTAGCTATCCCATAGTTCCCGCAGTCTCCCTCGCCCCTTAGAATTCTGGGTTGAGAGCCCAGGGCTGATGGGGCAAAAATCATTGTCGCGGGTGGTTCTGGGTAAATGTCATCAGTCATTCCTTCCTCCGGGAAAGCAACAGCAGACAATCATTTTGCGCCCTTTTCCCCTGGATTGCCCTGGCAGACGCCATAGCACAGCAACCATGGAGTCCATTCAGCTTTTTTTTTTTTACAGTCACCGTATGTGTACTGGATGCCACGGACAGAGGCGATACTCCAGCACTACACAGCAGCATTTGATTGCTTTTGCATAATAGCAGAGATGGTTACCAGTTGTTCTGTACTGTCTGCTGCCAGTGTAATTTGGCAATGAGATGACGGTTATCTGTCCTTCTGTGTTGTCTGCTGCTATCATGGGTGCCCCTGGCTGAGATCGGCCGGGGGCGCAAAAGCAAAACTGGGAATGACTCCCCGAGTCAATCCCTCCTTTATGGTTTCTAAAAATAGAGTCAGTCCTGCCTAGAATATGGGGCAAGTGTACTAGAGAACCAGTGTATCAGAAAGCACAGCTGCTCCATGTCAGATCCTGCAGAAATGATGAGCTACATGCCATTCACGGGGGATGCCCCTGCAACAACCCCACCCGTTGCTTCCCTCCTCTCCCCACCTTCCTGGGCTACCGTGGCAGTGTCCCCCCCCATTTGTGTCATGAAGTTATAAAGAATGCAGGAATAACAAACAGTGATTTGTTAGTGAGATAAAATGAGGGGGAGGCAACCTCCCAGTGCTATGACAGTCCAGGCAGGACATTAAGCGGTGCAGAGGAGAGCAGCCCAGCATGCCGCTGCTATGATAGTCCAGGCAGTACAGAATCTTTTCTTTATACATGAAAGGGAGGGGGCTGATGGAGCTCAGCCCCCAGTTGCTATGATGAGGACGGTTACCAGCCGTTCTGTCCCATCTACTGGGAATGACCAGGAATCATTCCTATTTTTGCCCAGGCACCCCTGAGGCCAGCCAGGGGTATTCAGCAGTTATCAAGCACGGACTGATGGTGACAACAGATAGCAGCTATATTGTACTGTCTGCCACCGGGGAGGGGAGAAGAGCGGATACTGCTCTTCACTGCTGCAGCATCGCGTCTACCATCAGCATTCAGTAGACATAGGGTGACATTGAAAAAAGTCAAGAAACGATTTCTTTCCCTTTTCTTTCACGTAGTAGGGGGAGGGAGTAAATTGACAAGCTATATCCTGAACCACACTGGACAATGTGTTTGAACCTACAGGCATTGGGAGCTCAGCCAAGAATGCAAATACTTTTCGGAGACTGCTGGGGACTGTGGGATAGCTGGAGTCCTCAGTACCCCCTCCCTCCCTCCATGAGCGTCCATTTGAGTCTCTGGCTTCCCGTTACGCTTGTCACACAGCACTGTGTAGCCTGTAGATTTTTTTTTTCAAACGCTTTGGCATTTCGTCTTCTGTAACGGAGGTCTGATAGAACAGATTTGTTTCCCCATACAGCGATCAGATCCAGTATCTCCCGTATGGTCCATGCTGGAGCTCTTTTTGGATTTGGGACTGTATTGCCACCCATGCTGATCAGAGCTCCACGCTGGGCAAACAGGAAATGAAAATCAAAATTTCGCGGGGCTTTTCCTGTTTACCTGGCCACTGCATCCGAGCTGAGATTGCTGTCCAGAGCAGTCACAGTGGTGCACTGTGGGATACCGCCCGGAGGCCAATACCGTTGATTTGCGGCCACACTAAACCTAATCCGATATGGTAATACCGATTTTAGCGCTACTCTTCTCGTTGGGGAGGAGTACAGAAAGCGATTTAAAGAGCCCTTTATATCGACATAAAGGGCCTCGTAGTGTGGACAGGTACAGCGTTAAATCGGTTTAACGCTGCTAAAATCGGTTTAAACGCATAGTGTAGACCAGGCCTGTATCTCAATTTCCCTATCTGCAAAAGAGGGATAATAATGTTCATCTCCCTCACAAATGGCTTTACAGTTGATGCAGGTAATGAATGAATGTTTGTAAAGCACTTTGAAGACGTGTTTTAAAAAATGCATTTATTTTCACTAAATGTTTGACAAACAACTTAATGTCAGTCTATGAGTGTTTGCAAATTGTTCACTTTGGGCACAATTTTCAGAAGTATCAAAGTGACTTAGAAGCTCTGAAGTGATTTAGGCACTTATGTAACCCTTCTGCCCCTCTGAGTTGGCAGCAACAAGGGCCGGGTTCAGTGTCCAGGGGTTCCGTTTCAGTAACACAATGCATAACCAGCTCGAGCCCCCACCCAGTGACCTGGGATACTCACATGCCACACCCCCGTGGGCGCCTCTAGGAGGCAATACTTCCCCTCTCGCAAGCACGGAGTCTGAGTGTAGCAAAATCTTTTTAATAAAGGAAGGAATCAATGCGGCATCCCATTGGAGAAACACCACAAACAGGGTTATAACACAAACCATAAACAAAAACCCACCTCCAAGTACGTTTGGCACTGTCCTTTTTCCCCTTAGGGTTTTAAGTCCAATCACCCCAAAGTCCAACAACCCAAAAGTCTCTGGTCAATGCCACCCCAGAGTTCAAGAGTTATCTGTAGAGGTCCCTCCCCCCCGCCTGGGTAGAAAGGGGCACCTTATGTGGTCCGGGGCCAACTGCCCTGCCTCTCCGTGGGTTCTGCTTCCGCCTTCTCCACGAACTGCTCCGCTTTACCAGCTGCTCCACTCTGCTCCTCCAGCCGTCCTCAGGAACTGCTCCGCTCCACCATCTGCTCTGCTCCATGAGCTGCTCTGCAAACTGCTCAGCTCTGCTCGCTCTGTGGGCCGCGCCACTCATCCCACAGCTACTCCGCTCTGCCAGCCGCTCTGCTGCCACCAGCTGTCCCGTGATCCACGCCAGCTGTCCCCGCAACTGCTCCACTTCACCAGCTGCTCTGTTTCACACTATATCTTCAGGCTCCCCCACTAGTTAGCACAGTATTCAGTGCTCTCAGCTCAGTCATTTCAGCTCTTTCGTGATTTCAACTCTTAGTGATCTCAGGTCTTAGTGGGGGAGCCCCAGTGCTAGTGCACCATTAGCCCAAAGTGCGTTCAGCTCAGTAACCTGTATTTAGATTCTTGAGGGAATAATAAAAAAAATCAACTCTGACATTCCACAGTGGAGAGGGTGCAACTGGTGCTTCTGGCTCCACAAGGAGCCTGCACCACCAGGCACAGATACCTGTCCCCAGCCTCTCTCAATTCACTGGGTTTTGGAACCCATGTCCCTTGTCTAGCAAGTACCACCCAACTGAGGGTGAGTCATTTGTCACCAAGCAGTCCCACCGCTCAGCAGTCTAGGATAGGGTAGGCGTGCCTATGCAAATACACTCTCTGACATTCTTTCCACCAGATGTCAGGGTAGAGCTTATCCTGACTCTGCTTACACTTAGAAGCTTAAGTCCCCTTGACTTTTAGTGAGATTCACATGGTACTGTTTCTGTTCACTGATTGTTTGACTGGAACTTTTTGAACAGGAGAATTACAAATAGCAATTACCGAATACTTGGGTGTACTCTCACATACCCTTCTTTGCATATGAGTTCGGTATTTATTTACAGACTAGCAATTACCTAAAAATGTGCACAGACAAAAACTCATTTACACACCTTTGTTTGAAAATATCAAATGAAACAGGTAGTGGTCAAAATGATCAGGTGGTCAAATTTCAAATTAAAGTTAATCAATAGAGCTGGATGAGAAATAGTTTTCCCATCTGTGAATATTTTCAAGAGTTTGACATTTTTTCCTATATCAAAGCAGGATGAAAACTTGAAATCTTGAAAATATTCAAAATCTGAAAAATCAGTTTTATTTTGAGTCAGTCAAAATGGTTTTTTTTTGATAATTTCTAAATATTTCATTTTCAGGTTGGCTGTTTTTTCTTTGATTCAGTTTGTTTCCGAGACTAATTAGTTTAAATTTTTTAAACAAAGAAGTTATGTAATACCGGAAATTTCTCAACCTTTTTTCCAGTCAGAAAATTTGGTAAACCTGATCCTATTGTACAGACAGTTTCACTTGTGATGAATTGGCATTTTTCAACAAAAACATAGTTCATTGGAAAAATTCCGGACCAGCTCTTATATTTTTGAGCCCAGGTTTGCAGTAGTTCCTCAGCTCGACATACAACTTTTGCCCGTTGGAAAGAGAAGTGTTTAATCTTAACTACATCTGGTTTTAAAACAATACAAATTATAGATTTAGGATGATATTTTCAGATTTGCTGAGCACCCATAACACCCACTGAATCAGTGAGCAGCTGTGGGTGTTCAATAACTCTGAGAATAAATCTTGTCCTGTCGGATTGCCGTTCAACAGCCCATGTGAAATTAGTTTGTTTGGTCTCAGGCTAGTTACACAGTGGCCAGGAGTCCGTATGTGCCTTGGGGCTAATTACAGTGCAGGTTAGGAGCCTCCACAAGAATCAAACAATGAGTAGGCTAGAAAGATGCTCTTACCTCTTTGGGTCCATTTACTTTAAGGCATAGTGCTGGGGAAGCCGACCCTGCTCTTGTTTAATAAGACATTAGTTCATCCCTAGTTATATAATATGAAGTGCCATACCCTTGCCTTTCTGAGGAAATCGATTGGGCGAACAGTAGAACATAGGTGCTCTCCAAGTGTCAGGTGGAACGTCCACTCAGCTGATTTTACCGTTCTTCTTATGAGTTCATTTTCCCTTTCAGTTAGTGTTGTTTTGGCATTCTACTGCAGTCTGTGGTGACTGTGGGATGTATAAATACGAGAGATCAGTGCAGCCTTTGGCGGGTCTCCCAAACAGGCCAGCATGGGCTTCCTGTCAAAAACATTCCTATCTTCAGCAGCTCACAGCTATGCTGCGTCTTTGCCTTTTGTGATAGGTCTTCACTGCCATGGTGTATTTGAATGTGTTAATTCTTAGGAAATGCTTGATTAGTCTTTTTGTTTTGGATACAAATCATTTTAAATTGTCACAAGAGCTTATCTTGAAAAAGTGACAGGTGGACAGCTTTGGAGAGCCGTGTTACGCTGTCTTTACATTCACCTTTGTTCATGTTTCATTTCCTATAGTACAGTATCTTTTTACACATTCATATACTTTTGTGTGTAGGTCAGCTTCAGATTGTGTTTCTTATACACTAACAAAGCTAGGGTATTAGGGGAAATATTTGTATTTTCAGCATAGAATGTAATCTCCAAACTAGAGGGAAACCAGTAACAAGTACATTTCTGTCTTGTTACTTGCAAGCTTACCTGCGTTGCATATCCACCTATTAAACCCAACGGGTGACTTAGATTTGGTGTTCTCCAGCCTTTTCGTTCATTTTGTATGACAATGTCTATACTATAGGTGCTACAGTAGCACACCTACAGCTCTGTAGCTAAGCCTCTGTAGCACCGTAGGAAGAGGGTTTTTCTGTCACTGTAGGTAATCTGCCTCTCCAGATGGCAGTGGTTAAGTTGATGGAAACATTGTCAGCCTTGCATGTCTATTTCAGGGGTTAGGTCAACATAATTGTGGTGCTCAGGATTGTGAATTTTTCACACCCTGAGTTCCATAGCTATGTTGATATAACTTCTTAAGTATAGACTTGTCCTAAGGAAGAGCTCTGCTTACTGAAACTTCCTTTTTTCTCAACCCTCTCTCCCATCTCCCACTTCTGGATTCACAGACTGTTTGATTCTGCAGATACAGGAAGGGCTCTTTAAACCATTGGTGGCTCATCATGACTCACCCTTTGAGGAAACAGTGACTTAGGCTAATTAGTCTGGTACTTCACAGAAGCCAGCTAGCAGTTGAAGAGAGAGAGAATGCAGTCCTCCTACTGTACCCAGATTAGACAGTGCTACGCTACCACACTAATTTACAGAGCACCACATGTAACACTGGGAGGCTTTCAGTTTTTGCTGCAGTGCTGCATGTTGTGAAAAACAAGCTGCTTGCTGCCGATTCAGCCCTGTCATGAAATAGCTTAAGCTTTTTAGGTACTCAGGGTGTCTACTCCTCTACTGCAATCTTGACTTGGACATATAACAAGTTTCTACTCTTCTCTTAGGTAACTGGAAATCTCAACCCTCTGATCCCCTAATGCCCCCCACATGCACTCGCTCAGTTCTGGACACATTACGGTTCCTATATTCTGTGCCCTCTGCCCATATCCAGCACTCCTCGGGGGTGGGAACCTAGCCCTCCACCCCAGCTGTCATGGCATAGGAGTGTCAGGTGGGGGACTGGATGAAGAGAAGTTCACCCAATGAATCATCTGTCTTTTCAGAAGCAGGTGAGAGAATCTGGAGCAGAGGAAACAGGAGATCAAATGGCTATGCAGAGGGAGTGCAGATCTCCTTTAACTAGCTATGGCTCACCCACAACTGGAGGAGCCAGTTCAGACTTCCCAGCTCCTGCTCTTGTAATGTGGATACTTTTGTCCATTACGAACTGAACTGAGATCATCAACTTATGTCACACAGGTCACCAAATGCCTGTCAGAAGGTAAAGACTTGGTCATTACCAGCCTGGAATTCATTCATACTGATGACAGGCTGTGTGCGTGTGTGTGTGTGTGTGTGAGAGAGAGAGAGCGAGAAGCTGAAGTAAATTGCAATAGTCAGTGAAGCTGCACTGATTTACACCAGCTGAGGAACTGTCCCATCAATCCATACAGTCTTTCCAAAACTTTGCAACCTCCTGCAGGGTAAGCATAGGTGCCGACTCTGTGGATACTCTGCGCCTGGAGCACCCATGAAAAAAAAATAATGGGTGCTCATGACCCACCAGCCACCTGCTGATCACTGTTCAGTGGAACCTACCAATCAACTCCTCCTCCAGCACCTCCTTCCCACCACCGATCAGGTGTTCGACGGTGGGTGAGAGGCGCTGGGGGAAGGCGGAGGAGTGGGAGCGGGAAGAGGTGGAAAGAGGGCAGGGCGTACTTGGGAGAGGGAGTGAAGTGGAGCCTTGGACGAGAGGCAGAGTGGGGGTAGGAAGAGGCAGAGCAAAGGCTGGGTCTTGGGGAAAGGAGTGAAGTGAGGGCGGGGCCACGGGCCTGGGGAAAGCTGAAAGTCAGCACCTGTGAGTGTAAGTAAATGATTGGATTTTTTTGTTTCATTTGTGTGCTGCTCAGATACACCTACTTGCATGTGTGTGTGCACATATACAGTAACTCCTCACTTAAAGTCATCCTGGTTAACATTTGTTTGGTTATTAGGTTGCTGATCTATTAGAGAACATACTCATTTAAAGTCATGCAATGTTCCGTTTTAAGTTGTTTGGCTTGCCCCATTCCACCCGCTGAGCACTCTTGCCGGGGAGCAGGGTCGGGGCGCGGGGGCTTACCCTACTTCACCCACCCAGCATTCCAGCCAGGGAGTGGGCAAGCCCCTGACCCTGCTCCTCGGCAGAAGTGCCAGGCGGGTGGAGCAGGGCAAGCCCCTATGTCCTGACTCTGCTCCCTGGCAGGAACACCAGGCAGGTGGAGCGGGGCAACCCCCATACCCCGACCCCTACTACATCCGTGCCTCGACCAAGCTTCACAGTCATCACTGGGGAGTCCAGTATTAAATTGTTTGTTTAAAATTATTTAAAACTTATACTGTATATGTATATAATGTCTTTTATCTGGCAAAAAAAAATTTCCTGGAACCTAGCCTCCCCCAATTTACATTAATTCTTATGGGGAAATTGGATTCACTTAACATTGTTTCACTTAAAATAGTATTTTTCAGGAACGAAACTGCAACATTAAGTGAGGAGTTACTGTACTCACACACACAACATGCCTTTCTCGCACCCCATTCTCGCACTACATGATACATGAAACCACTTTGAAGTTAAAGGGAATTGCTCGTATTCTGAAGGAGAAGAATCAGTCCATGAGCAGTTGTGATATATGAGGGAGAAGAAGCCATATCTTTGTACTGCTATACGTAGAGTGTATCGGTAGACTAAAACTGTTTTGAACTTGTACATACAGTAGTAGAAACAAGTGGGTTCTCATCTGGGCTGAAGGTTACAACATTATTCAGCATTGGGGAGTTTATCTGTACACAGCAAGTACACAGGTGGTTCAAGAAACAGATGGATTTTGTTGTCTTTTTTGGAACTGCGGTTTGGTTTCTGACTCCGCTTTGCTCTTGTAAATATTTTATTTACAGTCCCATAATATTATATATATCTAAGTTTAGTGCATTGAAAGACATGATAATTGGCTTTAAAAAGTACCAAAATGAAAATTGAGTGTAGCATTGTTTACTATCCTATGGATAATAACATTTGGCTTTGACTTGTGAGGATGGCAGTCATGTTGCGAGGATGAGATAGCAGACAGTCATGAAGATCATTAGCTAGAACCAAAGAGGATCATATGTCCATTGTGGGGCTCATGGACCTGTCTGGCTTTGTATGTATCCCGTTATCAAACTTCTGATGCATGCGGTTTACTCGTATTTTGAATTCTTAATGAATTTCATATTATTGCTAAAAGCATAACCAATTGCTTGACAACACTTGCAGTTCAGTATTAGCAATGTGTAAAGTGACCAAATTGCACAATAAATTTGGCTATGGTTGGTTAAGTCAAAGCAAAACTATACAGAAAGGAATGAGTTAATAGCACAGCAATCCTTCTGAGAAGCTTGTTTCTCACAGCATGCAGTTCACCGTACACAGAAGGTGTACTCTGAAATATGTATTCAAAACCACCTCCTTTATAGCAGACCATTTTACAAGTTAAAGGTCTTTCTGTGTACATTACTGAGTTCTAACCCACCAATTTGCACTAGTCCAGTACCTTTCTTATCTCCTTGTTTTCTTTCTGGTACTATTAGCCTATTATACCAGTGTAGAACATTCATGTATCTTGTCTTTGTACTTTGTATTTTCCAGTACCAAAGCTGACTTCAGCTTTGCAGGGCATTGTGGGATACATATCTCTTGAAATAAGTAAACAGATTTGTGGAAAAATTATATTACCATTCAGTTAGTGCAGTGGTTCTCAAACTTCTATACTGGTGACCCCTTTCACATAGCAAGCCTCTGAGTGTGACCTCCCTTATAAATTAAAAACACTTTTTAATATATTTAACACCATTATAAATGCTGGAGGCAAAGCAGGGTTTGGGGTGGAGGCTGACAGCTCACGACCCCCCATATAATAACCTCATGACCTCTTGAGAGGTGCCAACCCCCAGTTTGAGAACCCGTGAGTTAGCTTAACTTTCAAACATCTGTATATGCAGTGTAGTTGTAGTTGTGTCAGTCCCAGGATATTAGAGAGACAAGGTGGGTGAGGTAATATCTTTTATTGGACCAACTTCTGCTGGTGAGAAAGACAAGCTTTCACGTCACACAGAGGTCTTCCTCAGTTCTGGGGAAAGTACTTAGGCTATATCTACACGGGCACTTTTGTCGTCACTAAAGCTGTTTTCACTCAGGAGTGCGAAAAAACACCCCTCTGAATGAAAAAACTTTGAGTGATGAAAATTGCTGGTGTGGCTAGCGCCCCCATTGTGGGTGGTTTTATTACAGTGAGCCATTGTAAGGTGCGCTGTGTAGACATAGCCGTAGAGTCACAGTTAAATACAAGATGGAACAGATGGTTTATCCTAAGTAGTTAGCACATACTCTAATATTGCCCAAGTGGAACATAAGTGGTGCATAGTCCTTATGCTAATCTTGCACAGACTGAACTTTACTCTGTAATGACAATAAGTACTGCTACTTAGCAGAGCATGGGCAAAATTAACATTCAGTATTTGCTGCTTTACAGTGATGACAGAATCTTCTATTCTAAAGATGCTACATTCGCTGCTGGTACCTGGCAGGGAATGTTGATTGATTTTTCTTAAATTTAAACTTTGTGATGTATGTGTGAGATGCTCAGGGCAATATCAGTGAATGTATGCATGCTTCAGAAACAGGTATGTTTAGAAAAGGGATTGTGGAATACATTTTATAAAGCATTTCCAGTTTAGGTTGAACTGTTAAAACATGAGCTGAGATTACCCCAGTATAACAGCATTTTACATAAACTGAATTACATGGATTACAATATAAAACCTCATGGAGGATCTGCACAGGCACAGGAGTCCACCCAAGTGGAACAGCTTGTAAGATCACGATCTCTCTGAGTAGAAGAAACAGCATCCTTTCTCTGCTGGAGAAAGTTGAGCCAGTTGAACTAAGTGTGATTTTAAACCAGTTTAGAAAGCCAGTGCAATCCCCATGGGACACTCATAGTTTGATTTAAACCAGATTTATTTCAGACTAGCTTAAGTCAATTATGAACACAAATTGCCACAAACACAAGTAAGGCACTCTTAAATTGACATACCCACACAGCCTTTTTTACCTGTTTAACTAAATTGGTTTAAAATCACACCTTTAATTAAACTGGTGTGACTTTCTCATGTAGACAAGGCCTAAGTATTCTGTTCAGTGTCCTTAATTAGGGTTTGCAGAACTTTTAGAAGAGAAATAAAGAAGTTAAAAAAGATTAATATAATAACAGAAGAAAATTATGACAAAAATACATTGAAAAAACACCACAACTTAAATATTGACTGGGGTTAAGTTTTCAAAAGTGTCTGGGTCCTATTTTTAAAGGTGAGAGGCTTACACTAGCACGTTTGTCAGCAAAACATAGTTAACACTGCTTGTCGGGAGTGGTTTAATTATGCCTGCAGGAGAGCGGCTACACAGGAGACCTTACAGCGATGTAGCTGTGCCTCTGTAAGATCCGTAGTGTGGACATAGCCTTAGTCCTAATGGCTTGAAATTGACTGGCATAGCTAAAGCGGAATAACTACTGCTCTCTAGGGGTATGGCTACACTTGAAACTTCGCTTTGAAGTGCGAGTGTGGTCGCAGTGCCAGCGCTGGGAGAGAGCTCTCTCCCAGCGCTGCACGTACTCCACATCCTCATGGGGTCCCAGCGCTGCAGCACTGTTTACACTGGCGCTTTATAGCGCTATATCTTGCAGCGCTCAGGGGTGTGTTTTTTTCACACCCCTGAGCGAGAATGTTGCAGCGTTGTAAAGCGCCAGCGTAGCCAAGGCCTAGGTATGTTGGTATAACTTTCCTGTGAGGACACAATATTCTGGAATAAAAGTGACTTTGTTCTAGAATAATTACTCCTCCAATTATTTGGTTATAACTATGATGGTCATTTTTCTGTGTAGACAAGTCCTAAATCGTGTTGTAGTCACTGAATGCCCAAAATGAAATAAAGGGAATCAAATTCCAGATAGTTCAGGCTGCTTCCATCATTCTAGTCCTCTTGGGGAAAAATCAGCCAGTAGTAGCATGTGCAAATAATGGGAACATTGAGGTTTTTTGGATGCCTGCTTTATACAGTTGCTTTCATACTCAGAGCACTTCACAAACAGCTACTCCGTCTACAGATAATAGCCAAGGTAAGGAGTGGCCTCCATGCAGTCACTCAAAGGCAAACAAAAATCTTCTCCCTTAAGCAGCTGCACAGGGTAGATGTCTCTGTGCGCCCTGCATTCTGGCACTGTTCACTCTTGCTCCCTGCCAGGAAGCAAGGCTATAAAAAAGGGGTCAGACCCTCACCAAGCTCACATAGCAAAGCCAGTGTACTCCAGGAGGAGCAGTCTGCTCCATTTGATGGATGGAGCAGGTTGTACTCCCTTTAGTACAAGGAAGAGACCTGGCAGACCGTCTCTGGTACTCCTCCTGGAGTGGAGGAGGGGCAGTATCCTAAAAGCCACAGTCTGTCTCTGGGTACGTCCAGACTACCCGCCGTATCAGCGGATAGCGATCGATTTATCGGGGATCGATATATCGCTTCTCATCTAGACGCAATATGTCGATCCCCGAATGCGCTCCCGTCGACTCCGGAACTCCACCGGAGCGAGTGGCGGTAGCGGAGTCGATGGGGGAGCCACGGACATCGATCCCGCGCGGTGAGGACAGGAGGTAAGTCAGAATAAGATATGTCGACTTCAGCTACGGTATTCCCGTAGCTGAAGTTGCGTATTTTACATCGACACCCCCCCCCCCAGTGTAGACCAGGCCTCTGTCAAGGTTTGTAGAGAGTCTAGCTCCATTTGAGAGAGCGCCCTCTGTGGAGTAATAGACCTGTTGAGCATCTGGATAGAAAACCTTCCCCCCAGGGGTGGCTCTAGCTTTTTGGCTGCCCCAAGCACGGCAATCAGGCAGCCTTCAGTGGTGCGCCTGTGGGAGGTCCCTGATCCCGCGGATTTGGCGTACCCACTGCCGAATTGCTGCCAAATCCGTGCAACTGGCAGACCTCCCTCAGGCAAGCCGCCGCAGGCTGTCTGACTGCCGCCCTTGCAGAGACCAGCAGGGTGCCCCCCTGCGGCTTGCTGCCCCAGGCACACACTTGGAGCGCTGGTGCCTGGAGCCGCCGCTGCCTCCCCCTGATTCAGAAAGGATCTCCAGAGAGAGAGAGAGGGAGAGCTGTAGCAGATATTTTAGTCATTCCACTCTACAAGAGGATGTCAGGGAACATTCCAAAGTACATTTCCAAACCAGAAGAATGTGTAGAGAGTGCTGGTTTTATTAACTACATTAATTGCACCTCACATATTACTCCTAATATTAAACGTGGCCATGTCACTTCACTATGTACTAGGGACATTTAGCTGCCAATTTTCAAATGATTGTAAATTGAGTGTGTCTGTTCAAGCCAGCTAAGATCAACTGTATTGGATTATTAATGTGCATGTGTGAGGAGAATTCAAACAAGGGGTACTTAACATCTCGAAAATGACATCAAATGAATAGCAGAGGGAGACAGAGGGTGATATTTTCTGTTTTGGTCTGCTTATGCATTTCTGCATGGCTAGATCATATGCTCACTATCCTGGACACATCACTTTTATTTTCCTTTCCCCCTGCTGATGAGGCCAGAGATGTTTAGCTGTAGGTCTTTTCACTGTTAAACACTGTAACTGTCTCTCTACTATGAAAATGAACCAGAGTTTGAGAGTGGTTGCCAAATCTCCTTCCTCCCAGTGCTTCACCCTCAGCCCGCACTCAAAGTGTTTGTCTTGTGGTGGACCTGACTTCTACACAGGGTCAGCCATGCTTAATACCTATTAGTAGGGCCCTACCAAATTCACAGCCATGAAAAACACATCACAGACCGTGATATCTGGTCTTTTGTGTGCTTTTACTCCATACTATACGGATTTCATAGGGGTGACCAGTGTTTCTCAAATTAGGGGTTCTGACCCAAAGGGGAATTGCAGAGGGGTCACAAGGTTATTTTGCGGGGAGAGGCAACCAGAGAGCAGTGGCTGTTGGTTGGGCACCCAGCTCTGAAGGCAGTGCTCCGCCTGCAGCAGCACAGAAGTAAGGATAGCAATACCATACCGTGCCACCCTTACTTCTGCACTGCTGCTTTCAGGGCTAGGCTGCCAGACAATGGCAGCTGCTGACTGAGGGCCCAACTGCGTAGGCAGCAGCACAGAAGTAAAGGTGGCCATACCATCCCAGGCCATCCTTACTGCTGTGCTGCTGCTGGTGACGGCTCTATCTGCAGAGCTGGGCTCCCACCCAGCAGCCACCACTCAGTTCTGAAGGCAGTGCCGCCACCAGCAGCAGCCCAGAAGTAAAGATAGCAATACCGCAACCCCAGCCTACAATAACCTTGCGACCCCCTCACAACTCCTTTTTTGGGTCAGGACCCCTATAATTACAACACCGTGAAATTTCAGATTTAAATAGCTGAAATCATGACATTTATGATTTTTAAACTCCTATAGCAATGAAATTGACCAAAATGGTCTGTGAATTTGGTAGGGCCCTACCCATTAGAGCAAAACATCTGAGATATTATCTAGACTTTCTCCAGCGGTACGTGTATCTCTCTCCACTTGCTAAAACAGGTGTTGAACTCTGTTGGCCCAGTCCACACCAGGAGAGTAACTATTTCAACACCAGTTCTGGGGGAAAGAAGATATTCCCAAAACCTGATTTTGATGTCTGGTGCCAAGATGGCTCATTTTTCTGATGCAGAAGCAGCTGGCATTGGAGCCTTTTAAACCATGTAAAAGAACCAAGCACAATTTAAAGGCAGGTAGCCAGGTTTTTTCTTCACATAGTATAAAATGTAAACTGAGTTATTACTTACAGGACTAGATGGTAATTATGCCTTTCCAAAGAGGTGGTGTCAGACATGGTTCTGACTCTGGAACAATAGTGTGGTTGTGTAAAAGTATTATTGAACCCATCTGAAAGTCCAGACAGGGACGGCAAGTTGTATGGGCTCATCATACCTGGGCTCCAGCAAATTCAGGGCCCGGGGGGCCCAGCTCCACCAATGTTTGGGTCTCTCCCCCGGCCCTACCTGCTGCCTCCGCACACCTCCCCCAAGCATCCCTGTCTGCCCTGGGCAGCAGGCGGCTGGCCCCTGCATCTGTGTGATGCACTCTCTTGCTGGAGTGGCGCCAGGGGGCAGGCTGAGGTGGCTGCTGCGCCTCTGGAGGGAGGAGGTTAGGAGGTGCATGACAACCCCCTCTGTTTCCCCCCCCCCCCAGTAGGTGACTCCGAGTCAATGCTGAGGAGGGAGGGCTTATCCTGGCTGGACCTCCTGAGCAGTAGCCTTGGGGGGCTTGGATGAGTTTCATGCCAGGGGGGACTGTGGAGGCCCCCTCTCCGCTCCCCCGGAGTTCGCTGCTGCCGGCAGGGAGAGGGCTGGGGGAGGAGTCCTCTCTGGCCCCCCGCCCCAGCCCTGGGTCAGCCTGCCTGCTGCACCCCAAACGCCTCATCCCTGGCCCAGCCCCACGCCCCGCACTCCTTCCTGCACCCCAACCCTCTGTCCCATCCCAGAGCCCGCACCAGGCACCCAAACCCTCTCTCACACCCAGCACCCCAAACACCTTTCCGCACCCCCTCCTGCAGCCCAACCACCTGTCCCAACCCAGAGCCCATTCCCAGTACCCAAACTCCCTCCCAGAGCCTGCAACCCTCCCACACCCAAAGTCTCTCTCCCAGACCCTGCATTCCAATCCCCCTGCTTCATCCAAACTCCCTCCCAGAGCCCACACCCTGTACCCTAACCCCCGTCCCAGCCCAGAGCCTGCACCCTTCCTGCACCAAACTCCCTCCCAGAGCCTTAACCGCAGGGGAGAGGAAGGGGGAGGGGAGGGAACCGGACTTGGACCCATTCTGGGCACCACCAATAATCATATAAACGTGCCTCCTGTGTGTCTAGATGAGCTTTACTGCTAGTTTGTATTGGGTTTTTGATGTTTGAATTTCTCTCATAGGAACTTTAGGATTATAGCCCACATCCAGCCCTGCTTCACAAGGCAAGGAGCTTCTTTGTTTACTAGCTTGTCAGATACAAACTAGCACACTTAAGATAGACAGATTTGGTCCAAACTTTGCATTCTAGAACTCAGAAACTTGTCCTTTTTCCATTTTACCAGAGACACTATAGTGTGATCTGACGGAAAATCAGCTGCAGAGTTCTAAAAAACAATGCTTGCTAAGTCAGTGGTAGAACCAGAAACACAGGGTGGAGGTGTGTGGTGTTGTTTTCAGTTTCCTAAAAATATTTTCCGTCAGATATTCTAAGGGTGAAATTCAACTCTGTGACCCACAGTGATGGTGTGTTAGTACCACTGTGGATCTCTATTGCTATTTTGCACATTGTGTGCAGAAATGTCAGTGGGAGTTTGGCATGTAGAATGTAGATGCATTCTGCAGATTAGGGAGGAAAATTCAGCACTGCGTTTTCAGACGAGCTGTGAGGCGTTTAGCCTGGTGCAAAATAAAACAGGAAGAGCTTCACTTTGTAGTTAGTAATTCCTTTTTTGCTTGGTAGAGTTGAGAGAGAAGAAAAGTGAAACAGTGCTAATTGTGAAGAGCCTGTTCCATAACCACAATAATCATGTGCTCTTATAATAATACTCAGCTCTTACATTGCGTTTTACATCCGCTGATCTTAAAGCACTTAATGGAGGTGGGCAAGTATCATTACCCCTACTCTAAAAATGAGAAAACTGGGACCAGAAGCTCACCAATGTCACACAGTGGTAGATCCAGAAATAGAACCCAGCTCTTGTGACTCACAGTTAAATGGCCTATCCATTGGGCCAGAATACTTCTCAAAGACATAATGTGCTACTAAAATCCTTCCTTTTTCCTCTCTGCAAAGGGAACTAAGCTGTTCAGACATGTTTATTTCTGTCAGGGTAACACTAATGTATATGCATATTTTTCTGTCTGTATTGGAAGTGATTACTCTTGGGGTATTTTTCATTTTTAAAGATAAACTGAGACAGTTGCAGTTGAATTTAAAACTCTGGAGCTATGTCAGTTTACATCAGTTGAGAATTTTATATTTCTTTACTTGTTACTTTCATTTTTAACAATGAAATAATTTCAATAATCTCATTAACATTTTGCCATTCATCCTATTTGTTCATATTGTGCATTTGTATCCATCTGGAGAATTAAACTAACTTCGTCACTTTCATTTTTATTCAGCCTTTAGTTTAATTTAACCAACTGAGTCACTTCCAGTTTGTGGCTCTTTTGCTGTAGTACAGTGCTGCAACGTTTGGGTTGCAAAATTCAAATATAGTTGAAAGAAGACGTAACTCTCCAGACTGTGTGCGGGAAACTTCCTCCCACTCTTGTGCCCCTGCACAAAGGCTATGTACACTAGCATTCCCTGTGTTTCCCAGCCTCTGGGGAGGGCAGGGACTGTTCACTTCTGCTCTCCGCCATCCCCAGGAGTAGGATCCCCAAAAGAGGACAGGGAATGGTGGGGATGAGTCAGGCTCATAATCCACCCCTCCCATGACTCCCCTTCACCCGAACCAATGCGTAAGGCAGGGCTGGGGTGTTGTGCGTGGGGAAGCAATCTTCTCCCTAGGATGGTGCATATCGTACACACACACGCCCTTGTTGTGCAGCGATTCCCCAGAAGAGACGGTGTGCCTGAGGCACAGTTTCCGCCATATTCCTCCGGGGGTAAAGCTGTTTGGGCCAGAGATGTAAATGCCACAGACTGGACCGACATACATTTATTGTTTTAACTAGAATATTTTCATGAGTGAAGAGCTGCTTTTCTCTCCATGTTAAACTGATAAGGAGAGCCTTCTGTGGGCAGCGCAAATGGTCACCTTAGTAAGAATGACTGTTAGGGAAAATGGTGTCAAACTGTTGTGGTATCATGTGGCAAAACGACAGGAGGAGTAGCTGATAGATATAAAGTCCATCTACATTTTGAACTGGAGATATAATGCCCAGCTCAGGAAGGCATATTTGTGCGAGCTCTGATCTAGCAGTGTGCTAGACATAGAAGTGTAGCTGCAGTGGTGAGAGCGAAAGGAGGCCCACATACAATCCTGTCTGAGTCACTAGGTATGTACTCAAGTGGCTAACCCCTCCAGCTGCTTGTCCTGCCATGTTACACTCTATTTTTAGTGCATTAGCTCAATCAGAGCTAGCACAGGTTGGTCTACCCAAGCTGGAAATTACAGCTCCAGCTCGAAGGGTAGACATACATTTGAGTTAACTTTTCAGCTTTGTCCTCAGAAACAAATTCTTTAAATTGTGATGCATGCCTCATCGCATCAGACTCAATCTGAACCCTTAATGTATTTCAGGTCTGTATTGGAGTCTGATCCTTATTCATCTGAGAGCAGGTCTACGCGTAAAACACTGCGCTGCTGTAGCACTTTAATTAAGATGCTCAACACTGACAGGAGAGAGCTGTCCCGTCAGCATAGTTAATCCATCTCAACGAGAGGTGGTAGCTGTGTTGGCAGGAGAAGTGCTCCTGTCGACATAGCCCTGTCTATCCCGGGGGTTAGGACCGTGTAACTATGTTGCTCCGAGGTATGACTTTTTCACGCCCCTAAGCGATGTAGTTATACCAAAGTAATTCTGTAGGGTAGACCTGCCCTGAGTAGCCCTTACATGTGGAGTCCTCTTAGAGTCAGTGGGACTCCTAAGCATCACTAATAAGAGCTGCCAGATTAGGCCCATAGTGTTTTGCAGATGTTCAGATCATCTCTTCAGATTTGGGCAGTCATGAAAATTATGATAGGTGGCAGCCTTCAGCAGTGTGAATTTATGTTAGATACCCACTTACACTTCTAGACAGAGCTTAGTGAATTTGGAGGTTTCCGCTTTGCGTGCAGTCGATGTTGATCACAGCAGAAACACACAGGCAACACTGACGGTCTCTATACAGCCTTTGCATACAAGAGAAGTACAAGTGGAATTCAGAGTGGGTGCTGAGACGGGATTATACCTATACCTGTTTCATCACTACCTCTGCTGATGGCTAACTTTCATAAACATTAAATATCACCTACTTTTTTCAGCTTGTTTTCCTCTACCTAGGGCAGAAGCATAAATCTTGGAAGTGTAGGGGGGGAGTAGCAATGAATTGGTCTGTGTTACTGATGCTTTTCTATCATAGTACTGTTATTTTTCTTAAGAAGAATGAATGAGAGGTGTCCAGTGAAGTTAGCCAAAAGCCCATCAGAGAAGAGAGGTGTGTCCATATTTTTTTCTCTGAAAGTCTTTGAAAACTCTAAGGATTCTTGTGACTTGAGTAAATATATTCTAGTGAAATAACATTATGTTTATGGTCTGAACTTCATTTTATGTTTAGTCTTAAACCACTGATTATAGGTAAATAAATCAAATAACCTTAGTTTAAAAAATATATTCACCTCTACCTCGATATAACACTGTCCTTGGGAGCCATTATAGGTGAAATTGCATTATATCGAACTTGCTTTGATCCTCCAGAGTGCGCAGCCCCACCCCCCAGAGCTCTGCTTTACCGCATTATATCTGAATTCATGTTATATCGGGTCGTGTTATATTGGGGTAGAGGTGTATATCAATAGTACTTGTGTATCATCACCTAACTTACAGTAATATATTTCCTCTGTGAAGGGGCCTTTATTCTTGTGATTAAAATATGTAGGCCTACATTTTCAAAAGTGTCTAGTGGTTTTGGGTGCCTCAGTTTTTGGGTGCTCAAATTGAGACATCTTAAAGGGCCCTGATTTTCAGAAAGGCCATCTGCCTCTGGAAATCAGGCCTCTTTAAAGTGTCTCAAGTTGGATACCAAACATCACTAGTCATTTTAGGCCATGAGATCTGTGGGAACTGATGTACAGCTTATCATGGGTGTGGTTACATTTCCAACATATGAGAATAATGACTCATTTCCTAATTTCTGCTTGCAGTATCCATAATGGAGTAATAGCAGTGTTCCAACGTAAAGGGCTCCCAGATCATGAACTTTACAACCTCAACGAAGGAGTTAGGTGAGTACCACAATCAGAGAGAGAGAGGTTGCAGCACAGTTTTTAGAAGACTGATGTTGTTGGCCAGTAATAGTTGCTGACAACTCCCACAGTGAGACCTTCTTTCTTCAGTTTGTGTTGGAACTGATAAAGAATATCATTAATCTGTCCTTATTGGTTAGGTGTTGGCTCCTGGTCAGCTGTGTTTACTGCAGGACTCTTGTCTGCACATTAGAGGGAAAAATTAAATGTAGTGACCTGCCTGTGTCGTGGAAACAAATATAGTCCTGTCTCAACCAGTCTGTGGCGGTCTAGGTGACATTTAGAAAACAAGAGTGCAAATCCAGAGCAACAGTGTTGACCTTAGTGGAGTTACTCTTGATGTGCTCCCATATACCTGGGACCAGAATCAGGTCCACAGTTTTCTTTTAACAGCAGATTGGCTATTTTTTTTTTCAGATTGCTCTTGCATAATGTGCCGGGCTATTTCTTTTAATTAGTTTAATGATAAACCTGCTTCACATGTTTTGCTCAATTGATCATTCATTTTGCTGTGCTTGGGGGACGACAGTTGCTGATGATTCATACCAGAGCTGATTGAGGGCACATTGCAAAATCTAGACCAAAAGCTTCTGTCATAAACGATGCATCAGTAGTGTGAAACTCTGGTGTAAAATAGTGCATTCTCTTGCTTAGAGGTTGGAAATTCCAGTTATGGTAGCATCCTCAGGGCTCCTGACCATTTGGAAATGATTCCCAAAGCTGCAGCAAAACACAGTCCAAAATTATCGTCGGTTTCAGGAAATGTGTAGACCTTTCCTTTGTGAGGCTGTATAAGGCACTAACTTGTGTTGGGGATTTGTGGAGACCTTAACCAGTGGGAGCTCCAGGAGTAACACAAAGCAAGCCTGGCCATTGGGCCACCCTGTAAGAGGTTGCAGTGTAAACCGGCTTGGGCAAGAGGGGCAGGTGTAGCACTAGCCTCTGCACGCATCCCTCAAGGTGGCTAGCAGGATTATCCTCGCACAGTCCATCAGTGTGAATAAGTGCAAGGTGGTGCCCAGCCATTGCAGGAGAGAGTGGGGGATGAAAAGAAGGAATGATTCACTGCCCTTCCATCCAGTGTATATACAGAGTCTGCTCCTTGGAACTGTAGAGTCACCAAGCATAGTCCAGTTTAGTCTTGCATAGCAAGAGCTTTCCTGCAGGGTTCACTTATCAGAAAACATGAACAGATTAAAAAGCCATGATTGGGTTAAAACCCAGCTAGCCTTTCCACTTTTATGTAGAAGTTTGCTTCCTCTTAGGCTCCAAGTTAGGTTGACCATCCTCTAACAGCAATCCTCCTTTTCAGTGACTACCCAGGAATTGTTTTTTATGAAGCTCCTGATATGCCCAATGATCCTTCATAAAAACTCTGTTGTGAGAGGAGTATAAGTGGCTTGGAGGATTGTGCAGGGGTCGTGAAGATCTGTATCAAGAGGAAGCATTTGTTCAAATGCCAACTGCTAGACATTGGCAGATTAGAACACATTTGTGCACATAGCAGCAGAAGCTGTCTCTCCTGAACTGTCCACTTTCTGACTTAACTACATTTTTCTACTGCACATGGTCAATGTGCAGTTTTTGAATCCTCATGGCTATTTAATATCAGAACTTCTTTTTTCAAATTTAGTTAAGCACAATGAGGACTATTTGCATGCCTCAGTTCAAAGGTCATACTTCAGACATTATTTCTGTAGCTGTGTCCAAAAATTGAAATTGATGTTATTCTGAAGCGGGACAAATGTAATCACCCTCTCATAACTCAGACATCACTGCATTCCTCCCCCCCCTCACCCCTGTCCCCCCACAAACGTGACCTTTAGGCAAAGACCGAGCCTGGAAAATTTCACCTCAGATGCTGTATTTTCTTCACAGTTACAGGATAATAAGAGAAGTTATTTTCCAGCTATAAACAATGCAGGTTCTACTGGCAATTCCTGTAATTAAATCATGAAAAGAATTGAGTAGCATCATAACACAAATATTAATATATGGGGAAATAAGTTACACCTACAACATTTGTGCATCTGTGACTCCCAAACCCATATGTATTTGTGCATTAGTACTTACATGTGGTGTTATCTGTTTTGTACATGCATATGAAGGTTTTCTGTGTCCATTAATTGTACACACAAGTATCAGGTCTTCAGCCGATTTAAATTTGTGTAGGACCATTTCCTTCAGTGGAAATACATTGATTTACACCAGATGAGGATCTGGCTCATAAAATTTATGGGTACCACTTCATGTTTGAAAGTTTGACCCAAGTGTCATTAGATAGGCCTTTCTTCCTTCTTTCCCACCTGTCCTTTTCTTCCTCCCCCTTCCTCAGGGAAGATGCAGAAAACATCACAATGGATCAAGGTGATTTTTTAATACATACAACATACAGCTGTAGTAAGATACATGTCTTCTCTGCAGCATTAGGGCTTGCGATTAATACGATCTGAATAAGATATATCTTTGCAACATTAGATCTTTCATACCAACATGGAAATATTTCCCTTTTAGTGCAATATGTAAAATTTCTGTTCTCCATGATTTGCAGTTTTTCCCTCGCCGAAGTCACCATTACATTTGAGGCTGATTGGTCTCTGGGTTGGCAATCTTGGCAGACCATGTAGCAAGTCACTAGCAGAACCAGAACTAGAGTTCCAGAACTAGGGTTACAAATGAAATACATGCTAGGATGATAAAGCAGATGGTTCCCCAAGTTAAGTAGCTATAGCTATGAGTGCAAATACATTGCAAGAAAATGATAATCAAACCCATTAGTGCTCTGAACCCTGAATACTGCTATTAAAGAACCATGGAGGGCCAGGCTTTGTTTATACCAAAGCGCCTTTTCACCACCATGGAAGTTTACTGATACCTTAAAGAGGGAGTAAATTACATTTAGGGCCAAAGGGACTGATTTTACTTCACTTGCACTATCATAAATCAAGAGTGACTAGTGAGGTTACACCATTGTAAAACAAGTTTAAGTGAGGGAAGAAATAGCTTCAAAATGTAATTGATTTACATCCTAAACTCCTTAACACAGCTTTTATTCTGTCCTTATCAGTTGGTTCAATGGGAGTTTGTCTGAGAAAAGGTTTAAGGTAATGTCCCATAATTATTATAGTCACCTGAATTTTCAGCCAAGTTAAAAAAAAAAAAGTCAAAGAATTTTTAACAAAAACCTATATATAGAATCTCTCTGCTTAACTCTTTTTTTTTTAATCTCTGACGGTGTGATATTAATAACCATATAGTGGAGACCTGCGGGAGTTCTCTTTTCTTATTCCTTTAGTTGGATGTCATTATTTACACTCCTCAAAAATTAAGGAAGAAATAGAAGGAAGAGGAAACGGTGAGGAAACAGGATATCCAGTATTAAAGATGATGTATATTTATAGCTGCCTCTCCTCTGAGCTTCAGGATGCTAACTGGATACAAGCAAGGCAAATTTCAGCAGCATTTCCTCAGTTGTTGAAAGATTTTATATCTGATGAAAGAATCCCTTTCTTTGCGTCTTTCATAATTTAATAGCTCAAAAATTAAAGGTCAGCTATAATAAAGAACTAGATTTTTTTCATTCTGAGTAGCATTTAGGAGTCAATTTCAAAGTCAACCAAAGAAGAAGCAACATGAAGATATAAAAGGGTATTTTATATGAGTTTATATTAGCATCTTAATTTGTAAAGTCCTTAAACAGACAGAGTAGATTTAGAGCCAAAAAGATAGAAGCCTCACACGAGTGCAAAATGACTCTTGGTAAAATGAGAACTGTTTAAATATCAGGTCTCATATCTGATCAGAAATCTCATTTTAATTTAACCAGCATTTTTACCTGGACTCCATCACAGAAGTGTGTGTAGTCAGACATAGCTATTCAGTACTGACTATTGCCTGTGGCCTGATGGATTGGTACAATATAGTTTATTAAAAAAAAGAAAAGAAAAGAAATACATTTTTGCAAACAATTTTGTTGGGTTCGGTTCCGCTTTGGATCACTTTTTAGTAAGCATTGGTACTGAGGATATCAAACACTGATGTTCTAATGTTTTCCAAGGACCTCAGCATTTTGTTGATAATTAGTTGAAGTCAGCAATAAAGTACCTGTATTGTTAGAGATTCAAAGGGGAGAAAGCACCCAGTGCTGTCAGTTCTGCCTCTGCCCTGTAAGTAGAGATGCTAATGCGTCCGTAATCATAGAATATCAGGATTGGAAGGGACCTCAGGAGGTCATCTAGTCCAACCCCCTGCTCAAAGCAGGACCAATCCGCAGACAGATTTTTGCCCCAGATCTCTAAATGGCCCCTTTAAGGATTGAACTCATAACCCTGGGTTTAGCATGCTGCTTGGTATGCTGCATTTCATTGTTCATGTAAATGCAGGCTGTGTACTTTTTAAACTTTATTTTTTTCTCATTTGAACTACTAAGTACCAAGATTTTAGTTCATCAGAGCCTAGGATTAGTTTTCTAATCAAGAGAATGCCATTTTATAATCAACATTTGGAACTCCAGTAATTAGCCATCACATCTAATGAAGGTATGAAGCCATCTATGTATTAGCTATTTACAAACCACCTAATAGAGTCAACAAGGAAGTTGGGACTGGAGTTTGAAGAGCCAATAACTTGAAGGGAAGGTGGAAATGAAGCAAGAGATTGCCATGTAACAATGTCCTCCAATATTCTTTTTCTGAGCTGTGATACCAAGGTTATATTGTGGAGCAAGGTCTGGAGTGGCGGTGTCTCTTTCATATAAGAAATAAAATCTCTGTGGAAATGTACTGCCCTTTCATTATAGAGTAGATTCAGCCAACCTTACTTATACTGAGTTGTGCCTTGTTCCATGCATGACATGTCCCATTGAAATCAGTGGGCCTGCTTGGGAAGTAAGCTACTCACCAGGAGGCAGTATTTGGCACCATGCACCATGTCAACAGTTGAGATGAACTGAGATTTTTGTGAATAACCCCTTGATTTGAAGGTCAAGGTGTTGTAGGCAGAGAGTGCTCAGTAGAGGATCCTCAGCTGCAGGATTCACTTTTCATATTTCATCCAACAAATCCTGGGTCTGTTGACCTTCAGAGCACTATTCAAGGTTTATCTACTCACCTAGGTTGAGCATTTGAAAGCCGACTCGGGGATTTGAACATACCATTCCCATTAATTGTAATGGGAGTTGCATGACTAAATCCCTTCGCTGGCTTTGACCATTTCGACACTATACTGTTATCTGAAGGAGTGTGTCTGAGTTGGTTGAGTTTCTAGGGAGAGTTCTTTTCATGCTGAATTTTGTCCGGTTGGGCTCTCTTGAAAATCCCACTCCTTGTTTTAATTTTTTAATTTCATGCGTTCCTAACATGTCTGCACAGAGTGCACCAAGGTCATGATGGGCATATTCTTATCAATATAAAGAAATAATAATAGATGTTGACATGCTCCTTTTCATAATGGAAGCTGTTGCTGTACACTGCATGGGAGAATGTGCTGAATCTTGTGTTCCACAAGTAAGTTTCCATCTCCTGTGGAGGTTTTGGGGGGGAGGATAGGGCAGAAGAGGGGCATATAGAGGGGAGTGGATTACTGGGCTTCAGAAATAGGGCATGTTTGGTTTTTTTTTAAATTAATAATTATTTTTCAAGGCCAGAAGAAGGGAACAAAGGGAATGAAACGAGGACCACACACAACAAAGTGTCTGCATTCATATATTGTGAAACTTGTCTTGTATGACCACAGTAGGGACCAAAATATTTAATTGAGGTGGTCTTTAACCATATTTCACATATGGTTGTATACTGAGCTCCTTCAGTGGTCAGATGGGGCCAGATTTTCAAGTGTTCAGCAGCTACAGCTGCGACTAGATTCTCAAAATTGTTCAGCACCCAATGTGCATCAAGTGGGAATTTGCTGCATAGGTCTTGTTCTGGTTCTCTACACGGGCAAATTTCACCTTGAATACATTGGTTCTGGCATTAGAGCTGGTGGAATTCAGTTGTTTCATTTGATGGTGGTTTATGGGAATTTTATTTTGTGTAGGTTGACATTCCCACAGTTTGGCTTAGAGGCTCTCAGTTGAAGGAGTCCCCAAACTCAAAGTAATATGCTGCATTTTAACTTCATTTTGCACTGAAGCCATGTGAAACTTGGGAGTTTTAATTTAACTGGCCCAGATTCACGCTGGATGATCATGACACTTGGCTCAGTTTCAAGCTTGTCACAAAATCCAGAGAGTTTCACTGGGGTTTCAGGTTTCTTTATGAACACTTGGCACAACTCTGTTATTAAAGTTACTTAGGGCCCAAACCTGCAGTCCAGAGCTCTAAAAACTCACACCGCACCTCATTAAAGCAAGCCAAACTCTCATTCCTTTGGAATTACATCATTTCTAAATCCGCCAGATTGCTCAGAGCCTCATACCAGCATAGAATGCTAAGATTTTTCATATTCTTCCACTTCTGAAGTGAAATTCTGGTCTCAGTTACATAGGCGTAAATACAAAGTTATGCCAGTGACTTCAGTGGTGTGATACCAAATTTATACCAATGCAGCTGAAGGCAGAATTCAGCCTCTCGTCTTTTAGTTAAGAAAATCAGTCCAGACATATGTATATTTGTACCACAACTGTATTCATTAACAGGTCTAAATCTCCAACAATAAATATTTCTGATCATTTAAAGATCTTGGTTTAAGGGTTTATTATAGTGTGTTATCCCTGTTTAATATGCTTCTGGCTAAACATTTTTAGAAGGAAAGATATGCAACTTAAAACGCTTTGTAAGATCAGCAATCTTCCTCTCTTTTGCACAATGCACATTGGGTACAATTTGTTGATTGTATAAATATTTATTTTATTCTCTATTCTCTAATACAGGCAACTACTGAAAACTGAGCTGGGATCCTTTTTTACTGAATACCTGCAGGTTTGTGCGGTTTTTGTTTTTCATTTAGCTTCTTAAATTTGTCAGTGCTGCTGAGTAAAGTTATTTGGCTGAACAAGCAGTAGGCAAATCCTTTTGTGACGGGTTGGATCTCAGAAACCCCCTTGGGAACTGCCAATTGATGTGCCCCAGACTACTTCTGCTCCTGCTTTTCCTGCCAGCTTGGACTCCAGCACCTTGTCTTGCTGAGCCAGACACGCCAGTCTGCTCCAACACAGACCCAGGGTCTGAACCATGTGCCCCAAAGTTGCAGGCTTAATTTAATTGAAAGCAATTTAATTGAAAGCAATTTAAGATGTGTTCCTGTCTTTAACACTCAGAGGCCCAACTCCCAATGGGGTCCAAACCCCAAACAAATCTATTTTACCCTGTATAAATCTTATGCAGGGTAAACTCATAAATTGTTCGCCCTCGATAACACTGATCAAGAGATTTGCAGACCTCTTTGCCCCCCCAGGTATTAATACATACTGTGGGTTAATTAATAAGTAAAAAGTGATTTTATTAAATACAGAAAGTAGGATTTAAGTGGTTCCAAGTAATAGCAGACAGAACAAAGTGAATTGCCAAGCAAAATAAAATAGAACATGTGAGTCTATGTCTAAGAAAACTGAATACAGATAAAAACCTCACCCAGTAAGCTTCCTTTTACAGACTAGTCTCCTTCTAGTCTGGGTCAAGCAATCACTCACACCCCCTAGAGTTACTGTCCTTTGTTCCAGTTCCTTTCAGGTATCCTTGGGGGTGGAGAGACTACCACTTTAGCCAGCAGAAGACAAAATGGAGGAGTCTACCACAGGCTTAAATAGACTTTCTCTTGTGGGTGGAGGCTCCCTCCTATGCAAAGTCCAGCTCCAAGTTGGGGTTTTGGAGTCACATGGGCAAGTCACACATCCTTGCATGGCTCAGTTTTTACAGACAGCAGCCATTGCTTACCTGCTACCTTGAATGTCCTCATGTAGACTTCTTTTGTGGATTGGAGCCTCCTAAGATCCATTGGCCCTTAAGTGCTTCTTGATTGGGCACTTAATTTGTACATTCCTTTCTCAAGAAGCTGACCGAATGCTTTACAAAGGCTATTTAGAAATCAAGCAAGTACACAGCCAATATTCCTAACTTCAGGTACAAAAATGATACATATATACAAATAGGATGAATATATTCAGTCATAATCTTTACATAGATATGTTACATGGCATATGTAGCATAAGACATATTCCAGTTATATATACATTCATAAGCATATTCCCATGAAGCCTTATGGGGTACACCATCACACCTTTACCTCTCTATTACCTTAAAGTTAAGGATAAAAATAGGATTTGTTCCCCTTCCATCAATTTTCATGTTACATTGGTTGAAATTTCATACCAGGTCAGATATTGAAATATTTGACCTGAGGTCTTTGTACTACATGTATTTTAAGGACACTATTAAGGAACTTTATTGGGGTCACTTATAAAGGAAGGGTTCAGATCATGGCTACAGAATGGACAATATTTGCCCCAACTGTGACAGTGGGATTCCTATAAATACTATTTGTTCCAGTATTCTGATGTGATTTAGTATCCTGATTTGAAGCACTCTAAAGTCTGTGGAAAGACTCCTATTGACTTCAGTGGTTTTGACTTCAGGTCCTGTTATGAGCATTTATTGACTGATGAGATTTGGTTTTAATATTTCATTTTATAGTGAAAGCCCACATCTAATATTATAAATCTCAGCATAATACAGATTTTTATGAAACAGATCCTTTTCATTAGGGTCCAAATATTTAATTTAGGTGAAAATTCTGTGGGATTCCTCAAGTTTCTTGTGGTATAATTAATCAGGAAGCTATTTATTAATAATTATACATGAACTTACTTTTAAAATACAATTTACTACCTCCCTTGCTGATTAAATGTTGTATGGCTTATGCTAATGTTTGTAAAAAGCTTTGATATCCCCAGATGGAAGTTGCTATACACTGGAAGAGCTAAGAATATGATTATCATCATCATTTTACAAGTGTCCTAGTAGCTTTAAACAAGAAAATGGACATAGACGTAAAACTTCATTAATGAATAGCAGCCATTAAAACAGCTTTCTTGTTTTAAAAAAAAACCTACAGTGGCTTCAAAGAAATATGGAGTTGTAGAAATAAAAGGTGTGTGTATTTTATTTACAGAATCAGCTGCTTACAAAAGGCATGGTAATACTGAGGGACAAGATCCGGTTTTATGAAGGTAACTCAGACTTGAGCAATGATGCAGCTGTTCAGTGGGCTAGATCTAAAGCATACTGAAATCAATGAGATTCATATTTCACTGATTTCAATGTGTTTTGGATCAGGTCCCATAACAGCAGGTTGTTCCAGTGTCACTTACAGTTTCATGTTCCTATTGGCTTCCACCAAGGAGAAGTGTTTGCCTAGCACCTCAGCTAACAAAATCTCCTGTGTGGATGTTTACATTTTCACCCAGTTATAACCTGTTTAAGATTAAATAGCTGTGGAAAACAGAATACAATATTTTATTAAATGACAATGTAAACCCTGCAATCCCAATTAGCTGAAAAGTCATGGGAACACACCTTGATCTCACTTACACCTGTCTATATCCTCAGTAATTCTGTTGTCTTTAGTAGAGTTACTCTGGGTCTACATTGGCATAAATGACGTCAGAAGCTATGCCATTGTGTTGTCATGGCTCCATTTGTGGTTAGACATGTCACCTAACTGAGGCAACTATTAATGAAATTTCTTTTGTATTTGAAAGAATCAATCCAAGTACACCTCTACCCCAATATAACGTGACCCAATATAACATGAATTTGGATATAATGCAGTAAAGCAGTGCTCCTGGGGGGTGGGGCTGCGCACTCTGGCGGATCAAAGCAAGTTTAATATAACGCAGTTTCACCTATAACGCGTTAAGATTTTTTGGCTCCTGAGGACAGCATTATATTGGGGTAGAGGTGTATTAAGTAAATAAATGCAGAGAGAAGGAACAAAAATTCAGAGTATTGGCCAGATTCTGCTTTCCTATACACCAGTATAAATCTCGAGTATCTCCATTGAAGACAGTTGTCCACTGGAATTACTCCAGATTTACATCAGTGTAACTAGGAGTAGACTCTGGCCCTATCTCTTGACACAGACACTCTAGTTTCTCCCACTTGCATTCACTAGAGATCTGCAAAAGAGGTGCTGTCAAATCAGTCTTGTAATGAGTACCTGAATGCAGAAAGAAAAAGATACTTCTTAAAATTGCTAGCACAAATTCACTGGCAGAATTATAGTATGGTCAAATTCTGCTTACCTGGCCTCTAGCTGCTATTCTACCTGAGTACAATATTCGTCATTCCATGGCTTATGCTGTTGTGCAGCAGTTAGAGGTGATTTTTAAATTGGCCGTGTCAGCCAGAGGAAGCTATATTTCATTGGTAGGTGAAGAAATTTCTGAATATAGATTATAAAATAAAACATCTGAGAACCTTTTGGAGTCCAAGACAGTTTTAAAGAAATGCAATTTTCTTTCGACTGCACCACAATGTCAAAACGCCTCTTAGTCTAAATACACCATTTGATCAGTTTCCTGGAGAAAGCTATTGGCATTACTTACAGCTAACTCTGAATTTTAAATGTGACCTTTCATTGCTGTCTGCTTATTTGATTGGATCAAGACTGTTATTGAACCCGAATCTGTTAATGAAAAGACAATTCCCCTGACCACAGCAAACAGAAAACATATTTGACATTACATTCTTGAAACTCCTCTAGAGCCAAATAGAGTGCTTTAATTATTTAACATAACACCTACAAAACCACAGACAACTGGACTGTAAGGATTTCAAGGTTTTCACAGCTTTCTTGTAAATTGTAAATCAGATTTTTCAGTCTCAGACTGGTAAATCGAAACGAGAAACCAGTCAATTTTTAAAACCACACTGTACAGGTACATTTTTAAAAAGTTGATATTAGATTGATATCAAATATCAATAATATTTAAGATGCAAAACTGAGACTCAAACATTGAAATGCAGCTTGGTTCTCCTGTAACTGAAATGAAACTCAGAAACCTTGCATGTATAAAATGTCAACAAACTCTTAGGCTAGATTGCTAATTTGATTTAATGCCAAATATAGTTTACTTAAAACAGGTCATTAAAATGTGTGTGGTGTAAAAATATTGTGGGACCATGGAAAATATTATGTGTCTGTTTCATACAAGAATGACCACATCAGGGCTATGTTTATATGAGCTGAGTTTCCTTTATCCCTGCAAATACTGTAGGAAATCCAAAGGCCTTTGCTTTACAGTAAAACAAACGTTCTCAGAGGACATGAAAGTCAAATTCTTTTGTGTGAAATATGCTAATCACGAATTGATTCTAAGCATTCTTCCACATCCCACAGTAAAAGGCCTGTCTGGGAAAATGCAGCTTACTGTGCAGATAGAGGAGCAGCTGTTCTGAGTCACTGTTGTTGCTGCATTGAAATTCCTTGCTTTACAAAGTAGACAGTGCTGAGCAGACTGCCCACAAAATATAAGAGATGAGTGAAGGTAAAGACACTTTCCCAACAGAATTAGGGTTGCCAGCTTTCTAATAGCAGAAAATGGAACACCTTTGCCCTGCCCCCTCTCAGTCCATTCCCTCTCCCTTGTTCGCTCTCCCCCACCCTCACTCACTTGCTCATTTTCACCAGGCTGGGGCAGGGGATTGGGTTGAGGGAGGGGGTGAGGGCTCCGGCTGGGGGTGTGGGCTCTGGGGTGGGGCTAGGGTGACCAGACAGCAAATGTGAAAAATCAAGACGGGGTGGGGGGTAATAGGAGCCTATATAAGAAAGAGACCCGAAAATCGGGACTGTCCGTATAAAATTGGGACATCTAGTCACCCTAGGTGGGGCCGGGGATGAGGGCTTTGGGCTGCAAGAGGGGGCTCCGGGCTGGGACACAGCATGACCACATGGACATCATTGCACTGCTTCCTACAGATCCTGGAATTTTCAAACCATCCCTGTGGCTTATTCCTTGCTGGGATAGGGGTGGAACAATGTGGTGGAGTCTCCATGTGGGGATCTTCAGAGATTTAATCCCCCGTGTTCCCTCCATGGAGTTTTACTGCAGGAAGCGGGGCCAGTCTGGCTTTGTTATATTCTGTACAAGAGCTCTCTGACTAAGCTTTGTGCCAAAAATCCCTCAATTTAGTAACAGCATTTAGTTGTGTGATCCAACAGACACAAATACTGACTGATACTATGTACAGGCGGGGGAGATGCTTCTAAAATAACTGTCAGTGATTCACCTTTGTTCTGCAGGATCTAGTATTACATCATTTCCTGTGTTGCTCAGTTAATGCCACTGACTAACTGTTCACAACATAAAACAAGTTAGTGAAGCACGTATGTTTTTACAGGACAGAAGCTGCTGGATTCCTTAGCTGAAACCTGGGATTTCTTTTTCAGTGACGTTCTGCCCATGCTTCAGGCTATTTTCTATCCTGTGCAGGTGAAATATTACTTTGTTACTTTAGAATCCAGAAAAGGCTGTTTGACGGGTTGAGCAACAAATTGGCACAACTGTTAAACTATTCCTGAGGGGCCAATCTGTTAGTGCAGCTGTTCTGAAGAGTCAAGTCATTTGCATGAATGGTGAAGTACTCATCTGAAAAACATGAAGGGGGAACTTTGAAAAGAGGAACTGCATGCTTTGAGGATGTTTAGCCCTCATGTCGGCTTACACTAGAGCAAACGGATATGAATAGTAAAATGAAGATGGGCAATCAGTGAAGCAAGCACAGCTGTGTTGACTTCAGCATGCACATCTCCAGCTAGACCTCATGCATATATCTGAAGTGCCTGCACTTGGTATAACGTTAAAAATGTCAATGGAAAATTTTGTACTCTGTACGTTATTTTCAAACACTTCTCGTTTTGCTATTGGTGTACTTCTCACTGGTGTAAATTAGCTCAGATTCATTGACGTGAGTGAAGTTGCCCTAATTTACACCAGCAGAGAATTTCACCTGAAATAATTTTAAACATGCTTAAGGCACTTGACCTCCTTGTGGGAAAAAGAGCCTGGTTTTCAGAAACATCCTCCTATTTTGCAGGGTTAGCTTTGCATCTGCAATTGATAAATCTGTTAATTGGGTGTAACTAAATGCTGTCAGTATGATCATTTGCACTTGCAGGCACAAAATCCTAGTTCTATGGAAAAGTTGAAACTTTATAAATGTGTTGTTTCTGCAAGTAAAGGAAACAGCTGAAAAAATTCTTAAAGCATGTAAAGTATACAGGGCCACATTGTCCACTGACTTGTGCCATGTGTAGCCATTTAAACCAGTACAATCACCAACAAATCAGAATATTCAGTGGAATTTTCAGAAGTATTTTGACACCTATTGGGATTTTCAAAAGCTGCTAAGTAAATTAGTTGCCTATGTCCCTCTTAAATCAATGGAAGTTAAGCACCAAACTCACTTTGGTGCTTTTGCTAATCCCACTAGGCACCTACTTACATCTTTAGGTGCCTAACTTTTTTTGAAAATCTGCCCCTAGGAGAGTTAGGAACACAAGTCCCATTCTCTTTCTATGGGATTTGTGACTGGGATTTTCAGAGGAATCTGAATCTGTATCTGAGTACTAGTATGTCCTAGGGATGAGCCCTTATGTCACCAATTGAACTAACTACACTAGTGCAAACCCTAGTGTAGACAAGGAAATGGGGGCTAATCCTTAGTACAGACAAAGACAGAGGCTGCTATTGCTGCTAGAAACACGGTCTTTGGGCAGGAGCTGTCTTTAGTGAGATGCGGTCTTCCCTGGAGAAAAAGTAGTTGCATGAAATCATGATGTGAAGTATCAGCTCTTACGCCAAGACAGTAGCACAGGCAGGTTTTGAGCAGTGGCGGAACGAGGGGGCCAAAGGGCCTTTGGTGGTACTCACCTGCAGTTATACCTATTGGCTTGAAAAGGTGCCACACAAAAACCTAAAGGCCACTAGGGGGCTGGTCGCCCCCTCTCCATTAGCTCTGCCACTGTACTGAGGGTTCCCTGAATTTTAAAGAGAGGGGGAGCCACCGCTGAACAGGGCTGGGAAGTCCCAAACCTAGACAAAGTGTGAATTCCCATCCTGCACCCAAATGGGGGAAAATAAACAGAAATTCAAACATTGCCCTTGTTAAAATACTCTTAAAACTTTATACTACTATATTTAGGGTTCCAAACCATTCTTACAGGGTGTAAATTCAGGAAAGATCCCTGATTACATGCGTATCCAGATGTGGCAAAGTTACCACTAACACTTCTTCCTGGCCGGATGTCTTGCTGCAACAACTTTTGCCTCAGTTTCCCCCACTGTCCTTTGGCCACACCTGGATTCTCTGACAGTCCTCCTCCATCCCTCTGACCCTGGACAGTCACCCCAGCCCTTCCAGTTGTAGTGCAACCCAGCTCTTCCCTGAGGGAATCCCCACAGCCTCTCTCCTGGGAGCATCCCTCATTCCCCCTGCCCCCTCACTGTTACTCTGGGTCCAGCTCTCTGGCTTTGGAGAAGTCAGCAGGTAAGCGCCTCTGTAGCTCCTCTGCCGTCAGCCTTCTTTGGCCCTCGGCTCTGGAAGTCTGGGTTAGAGCCAGCAGGCAACTGCCTCTGCTGCTCTTTGACCTTCAGTGCTCTCCAGCCCTTGTGCTCTGGCTTGAGGACACCAGTCAGCAAACCCATCTTGCTGCTCTCCTGCCTTCAGCCTTCTCCCAGGCACCATATAAAGTCTCCTGGCTCTGGCAGCTCTCACCTCCTATCATTCCTCTGACTGACCCAGGCCCTGACTCACCAGGTCTCTCCTCCCCTAATATCAAGAAGTACCCTCTTGTAAACCCAATTAATTGACCAAACTGGAGTGTGCTGATAAGGCTGTAGCACACTGGCCCTGCTCCCTCTTAAAGGGACAGTATCACCCTCTGACACCAGGTCTTGTACTGATTTGTGGATTACAGACTAAATAATCCTGTCCATGGCAATGATAGACAAGTCATACAAAAGTATCGTATGAGTCCACACAGAGATTATGGATCTACAGATTGGTTTGTTTTTTGACCATCCCAAATATTTCCATTGAATTAATCATTGCTACTACTAGTAAAGATTTAAGAAAAACACTTATACTTGGGATTTTGACAGTTATTTTTAAATGGCTCATCATCCTTATTGTGGTGATTCTGTTCATAGGGGAAGGAGCCCTCAGTTCGTCAGCTGGCTCTCCTGCACTTTCGGAACATTATAACCCTCAATATTAAGTTAGAAGATGCCCTGTCACGTTCCAGAGCCAGGGTTCCACCTTCAATTATTCAGATGCTGCTAATACTCCAGGTAAGGAATTTGGGTTATATTTTAAAAATCTCTTTCTATGCTATGTTAACAAGATTTTCAAAAGTGGCCACTGATTTTTGGGTGCCCAGTTTGAGACTTCTTGACCCTGGATTTTAGAGGCGCTGCGCATCCATTAATCTAGGTGAAGCCATGGAACTGTAGTTCTCAACACTGCTGAAAGTGGAGTTCATGGAGATTCAAACTGTGCAAAGCAAAAATTAAGGGACCCAAAAGTAGAGACCACTTTTGAAAATGGAGTCTAAATGCATAAAGTTTTGGTATCAGGTTCATATTTGTGTCAGTAACACAACTTTCAAGAGGTGCTATGGGCTGATGCACTAGTATTTCTGGAGATTGGTAGTTTCATCATAGTGCTTAGTAGAGTTTTGATCATGTCAACAAATTCTGTCAAAATTGCTTGCTATTCACAGATGTAAGATTCTAGGTATTGGTGTCTTCTTTAAATATTTATCAAGCCCTTGGTCCAGAAATTAGGGATAAGGAGAAAATTACATAGATACAAATTAGGGCTGTCAAGTGATTAAAAATTAATCATATGATTAATTGTGCAATTAATAATAGAATACCATTTAAATATTTTTGGATGTTTTTCTACATTTTCAAATATATTTATTTAAATTATAACACAGAATACAAAGTGTACAGTGCTCACTTTATAGTTATTTACAAATATTTGCACTGTAAAAAACAAAAGAAATTGTATTTTTCAGTTCACCTAATACAAGTACTGTAGTGCAATCTCTTTATCATGAAAGTTGTATTTACAAATGTAGAATTGTACAAAAAAAAACCTGCATTCAAAAGTAAAACAATGTAAAACTTTAGAGCCTACACGTCCACCAAGTCCTATTTCTTGTTCAGCCAATCGCTCAGACAAACAAGTTTGTTTATGTTTGCAGAAGATAATGCTGCCTGCTTCTTGTTCACAATGTCACCTGAAAGTGCGAACAGGTTTTCGCATGGTGTCATAAACAGATAGTTAAGGGTTAATGTCTCTCTTACCTGTAAAGGGTTAACAATCAGGGACCCCAAACTCCTGACCAGAGGACCAATCAGAAGACAAGCTACTTTCAAGTCTCTCGAGGAGAGAAGCCTTTGTTTGTGGGTTTTGGGTTTGGCTTTGTTCTCTCTGATTACTGGACGGGGCTAGAGGTGTAACCAGGTTTCTGCCAATCTCCCTGCTATAGTCTCTTGTCTGTTCAGAATTGTAAGTAGAAAAGGCGGTCATAGTTTTTTAATTTGTTTTCTTTTTTATTTGCATATGTGTACTTGCTGGAAGTAGCTTAAATTGTGTTTCTGCTGGAGAAAGTTTCTTTCTATTGTTTATAAGTTGAAAGACCCTGTAACTTTTTACCATCTAAGTGCAGAGACAAGTTTTATGTTTTTCTTCTTTTATTAAAGTTTCCTCTTTTTTTAGAATCTAATTGATTTGTCTGGTTATCTTTTGTAAAACTCCAGAGAAGGGAGTCTGCACTGACCAGGGAATTGGTGGGAGAAAGGAACGGGGAGGAGGGAAGGGAAACCTGCTCTCAGCGTTTATCTGTGTATCTCTCTCCGGGGAAGAAGGGAGGGGGGAGTGGTGATTCAAGGAGTTGAATCAGGCGATCTCCTAGTGTTCCCAGGGCGGGAAAAAGCTGGGAGGAAGAAGAGAGGGGGCAAGGGAAATGGTTTATTCCCCTTTGTTGTGAGACTCAGGGAATCTGAGTCTTGGGGGTCCCCAGGGAAGGGTTAGGGGAGACCAGAGTTTATCAGGCGCTCTAAATAAGTCCTGATTGGTGGCAGCCTAGCAAATCTAAGCTGGTAATTAAGCTTAGGGAATTTCATGCTAATACCGATATTTTGGACGTTAAGGTCCAGAATTGGGAATTATATTATGACACATGGCACTGTAGTAGCCGGCGTTGCAAGATATTTATGTGCCAGATATGCTAAACATCCGTAGGCCCCTTCGTGCTTTGGCCACCATTGCAGAGGACATGCTTCCATGCTGATGATACTTGTTAAAAAAATAATATGTTAATTAAATTTGTGACTGGGAGAGTGTCATAAATATAAAGGGAAGGGTAACAATCTGTGCGTATGCATCCACATAAAATTCCTCCTAGTCAGAGGTACAGAATCATTTTATCTGTAAGGGGTTAATCAGTTCAATTAACCTAGTTGGCACCTGACCAGAAGGACCAATGGGAAAAGGAGATACTTTCAAATCTGGGGTGAGGGGGTTTTGTTTGTGCTCTCTTTGTTCCTTCTGGATAGAGAGAGAGAGAGAGAGAGAGACCAAGCAGGTAACCTGTCTCTTGAAAAGATACTTTGAAATGATACATCTAAAATTACAGAAATTGTAAGTAAAGGCAAGGAAATGCATTAGATTATCTTTGGTTTTAGCCTATGAATTTTCCCTATGCTGAGAGGGAGGTTTATTCTTGTTTTTGTAACTTTGAAGTTGAGCCTAGAGGGGAATCCTCTGTATTTTTAAATCTTTTTATCACCCTGCAAAGTTACCTTCCATCCTGATTTTACAGAGGTGATTCTTTTACTTTTTTCTTTATAATAAAGGTCTTCTTTTAAGAATCTCATTGATTTTTAGTGTCCTAAAAACCAAAGGGTTTGGTCTGTGCTCATTTTGTTAACCTATTGGTTAGTATATTATTCTCAAGCCTCCCTAGGAAAGGGGGTGAACGGGTTTGGGAGGATATTTTGGGGATATAGGAACTCCAAGTAATCCTTTTTTCCGAATCTTTGTCTACATCACTTGGTGGTAGCAGCAGTACTGTCCAAGGACAAGGAAAGGATTTGTGCCTTGGGGAAGTTTTTAAACTTAAGCTGGTAGAAATAAGCTTAGGGGGTCTTTCATGCGGTCCCCACATCTATACGCCAGAGTTCAGAGTGGGGAGAGAACCCTGACAGAGAGATTTGTATATCTCTGGCTCTATTATACCCGCATTCTGCCATATATTTCATGTTATAGCAATCTCGGATGATGACTTTTAAGAACACTTGGCTGAAAAAGAAGTAGGACTGAGTGGAGTTGCAAGCTCTAAAGTTTTGCATGGTTTTGTTTTTGAGTGCAGTTGTGTAACAAAAATCTACATTTGTATGTTGCAGTTTAACAATAAAGAGATTGCACTGCAATACTCATATGAGGTAAATTGAAAATACTGTTTCTTTTGTTTATCATTTTACAGTGCAAATATTTGTAATAAAAAATAATATTAAGTGAGCACTGTATACTTTGTATTCTGTGTTGTAACTGAAATCAATATATTTGAAAATGTATAAAAATATCCAAAAATATTTAATACATTTAAATTGATATTCTGTTTAATGATGTGTTTAAAACTGCGATTAATCATTTTTTTAATTGCAATTAATTTTTGAGTTAATTGCTTGAGTTAACTGCAATTAATCGACAGCCATGATACAAATAAATGAAACCAGGGAAACTGTCAGAAGAAAAATAAGATATTCAGAAAGAAAAGCAGCACCTAGTTTGAAAAATATTCAAAGAATGAGGGCTCACTCAGTGGGGGAGGGATAGCTCCGTGGTTTGAGCATTGGCCTGCTAAACCCAGGGTTGTGAGCTCAATCCTTGAGGGGCCACTTAGGGATCTGGGGCAAAATCAGTACTTGGTCCTGCTAGTGAAGGCAGGGGGCTGGACTTGATGACCTTTCAAGGTCCCTTCCAGTTCTAGGAGATAGGATATCTCCAGTGATTTAATGTGTATGTTGGAAGTAATGTTTGTGAACATTTGATGAAAGAAAAAAATCACAACAGGATGCGTGTGTTAAGAGGGAAAGGTGGCACTTCTTAAAAACTGGGGCAATTGAGATGTTGTGGTTAGTAAATTTTTATATACAGATGAATTTAGAACAAACGAAAGGAAATACTTTTTCACTTCTGTTTGCGGTCATTGAATCAAATACTATGGCTGATTGTATTTTAAGGGCTGCATAATTTAATAACTAATGTGGGGAGGGATAGCTCAGTGACTTGAGCATTGGTCTGCTAAACCCAGGATTGTGAGTTCAGTCCTTGAGGGGGCCATTTAGGGATCTGGAGCAAAAAACAACAACAACAACAAAAAATCTGTCATGGACAGTACTTGGTCCTGCTGTGAAGGCAGGGGACTGGACTCAATGATCTTTCAAGGTCCCTTCCAGTTCTATGAGATACGTATATCTCCATATACATATATTACTCTGTTACAGGTAATGCATCAAGACCTCTGCTGGACCAAGAACAGATATTTTTCCTCAGTACCATATTGCACCATTGTCTAGGTACATTATATCAACAGGGCTTAAAGTCAGGGAGGTCGCAGACCTGGCAAAAAATACAAATTAAGCTGCATCACTGAGAGCACACTTTAAGCACTCTTACTAGAGCTGGTACTCCCAGATTATGAAACTCCCCTCACTTTTTTCAGACTATGTTAAACACTGGTTTGCGTTTTTTTCACCTTCCCCTTTAAGAATCAAATATTAGCCACTGCTAGGATCCTGCTCCCCTTGAAGTCAATGGCAAGACTTCCATTGACTGCAGTAGGAGCTGGATAACATCGTATATTAGACAGTTCAGAGGAGGTGATGGAATGATCTGCCAGGAATAGTGCTGCAGGGAAGTTTATTGCACCCCTCCCTTGTCCACCAGCAGGAAACATTAACAGGATAACAAGTACTGGTTTTTTTTATTTACAGTAAAAGGCCAAATTTATCCCCTCTGCAACTCCAATAATTACGTGGGGATGTATTCATCCCTGGATGTTTATTCATATAAATCTCCCACTTATTACCATACAGCAGGAAGCTAGTGACAAAAATTGTTGTTTGCCAATAGTTGCCTGGCTTTGCGGTTTAAAGTCTAGGTGAAACCAAACCAAAGACTTACAGTGTCCAAGAGTATCAGGAAATGAGTCAGTTTCTCTGTTTACATTTATAAAAGCTCGTAGTCAATTCAGAAGGAGGTCTGTTTCACAAACCCAAACATCAGAGTAAACAAAAGCTAATTTTTGTACATTTAGAGGTAGCAAATGCAGTGTTTTAAGCTTGTTGAGTAAGATTAAATCCTGTTGTGGGTAGAGGTGGGGCACAGATAACAATGCAACTGTCTGGTTGTCATGCGAGATTACAAATCACGGTAAAGTTTTATGCTCAGACTTCCCAGAATGATGGAGAGTGTTACAGACCTGTCTGAGTCACCCTCATGGATCACAAGTCTATTCTAATTGGACTCAACCTTTGTGCTTCCAAGCCAGCTGGGACTAGGCAGCATCAAATCAGTTTCTAGATCTGGGCCTCTAAGGGTATGTCTACACAGCCCTGGTCTACACTGGGTGGGGGATCGATCTAAGTTATGCAACTTCAGCCACATGAATAATGTAACTGAAGTCGACGTACTTAGATCCACTTACCGTGGTGTCTTCACCGCGGTGAGTTGACTGCTGCCACTCCCCCATCGACTCCACCTGCGCCTCTTGTGACACTGGAGTACAGGAGTCGATGGAAGAATGCTCGGGGGTCGATTTTATCGCATCTAGACTAGACGTGATAAATCAATTCCTGCTGGATTGATTGCTGCCTGCCAATCCGGTGGGTAGTGTAGACATATTCACAGCAGAGAAAAACCTGTGGCTGGCCCATGCCAGCTGACTCCGGTTCATGGGGCTTCCAGGCTTGGACTGGAGCCTGGATTTAGGACCCTGTGAAGTGGGAGGGTCCCAGAGTGTGGGCTGCAGCCTGAGCATGGACAGCAGTTTTTCAGCTCCAGAGCCCAAGCCCTGCGAGCCCAAGTCAGCTGACCTGGGCCAGCTGCAGGTTTTTTATCCCTGTGCGGACATGTCCTAAGATACATCCTTACAGATCTTTAGGAAACACAGAAAAGCCTGTATGCTCTCCCCTTTGAATCTGTGGTCAGATATCTGAGCCCTTGGACCCACTCCTGCAGTCCTTCCGTTTTCTGTCAGTGATCAGATATGCGGGGAGAGAGAGATCTGGGCAGATCCTGCCTTTACATAATGTTTCTGTTCCCTCTGTCAGGTGACCAGCTAATGAACTGCAGACTCTAGTCCTGTGGTTAGCTGAGAAGTTCCAGCCATCTAGAGTTCAAACTGGGAAAATCAATTCCCTCCGGCCGGCTCTTCTCTCTAGCAAAACCCTGGTACAGGGGGTAGACCTCCATTACACTAAGCTGCCCTGGGTTTGTCCTTGATAGCTCTAAGCAGCTAGTTACAACCTGAAAGTGTGGGTCACATTCTTCAAGATGGCAGTTCCAGTGTCAATGGAAGGCCGTAATTTGATATAGACATGTACCAATCCATTACATCTGGTTGGATCAAAGACTAGATGCACTATGGAGGCAATGGGATTTGTTTGTGGTGTGGGGTAAACTTGGTATTGGTCATGTACTTTTCTTCACTGGTAGGTGGAGCCCATCTGGCCAGAGGAAGGCAAAGTAACAGAGGACTTTTGCTCCATGGAGGGGGAATGTAGGCTTATAAAGAAGAATGGGAAGTCATGAGAAACTCTGACCCCTATTCAACATACAGGCCTCTATCTAGCAAAGCACGTAAACACATGCTTAACTTTGACCACATGAGTAATCTCACTGACTTCAGTGGGACTACTTGCATTTTTAAAGTTCAGTACATGCTTAAGTGCCTTGATGTATTGCTGCCAACACAGAGGACTCACCACAAAGGAGAAAATAGTCCCTTTGGAGCATTTCTCAGTGAGAAAGCCTGGAATGAAGTTGGTCCCTGCATTTCCTCCTAGAGGGTTAACTTTTTTCTTTCACCAGGTCTTCCAATCTCTGAGCCATGGGCTGCATTTATCTTCAGCCCACCCAGCAGCCTCATTCCAAGGAGTGCACCCCAGCCTGTGATACAGTTTCAGCATCAATTCACTGGCATAAACTGACATAAAATGGTATATGAATTGGGACTGAAAATTTCACAATCCACCCTGCCACATCCCTGCCCTTCACAAACATGTGTAGACGCCACCATTTCTCTGTGAGTACGGCATCGGATATATGAAAGTAGGGACCAGGAAGAGGAGAAGAAATTAATGAAAATGTAATTCAGGATTCTGAATTTGAGAGTTGAGACAAACTGGAGCAGCTAGATTATCTAAAGAGCAACAAAGTGTATCAAGGGATTATAAAAGGTCAGCTATCCAAGTGACTCATTCTATTGGTGCCACATGACAAAATCTCATATCCCCTCTGTCACCACTTTGAAAATGTGCCCACGGAAACATGGAAAGAAGTATGTTTACTTTTGGAATAAGATTGTAGGGTGCCATCACAAACCAGTAGCAAACAGCAGAACTGAAGCTAACATTTAAGGATCAGAAAGCATTCCTAGAGCCAGTGCATGTATGCACCTCACCATCAACCTCATCTGGTCCTACAACAACTTTAACTAACCCTGGAAAGATCACCCCCGTATTATCTGGTGGCCAAGAAAGACTTGATATAGATAGTGAAATCCTTGCCCTATTAAGGTACTCATTCAGAGGCTCTTACAACACTCAACTTCTCTGCTTCCAGCATGGCAGGAGAAAGTGCGACCAGTTGCACTGCACTGATCCTTAACTGCAGTGTTAGCCCCCCTGGCCATATATAGACAACATAAATTAAAGCAGCCCTTAGATAGCTCTAGCTGGACTTGGGCCTGCAAGAGCAGCATCAGGATCAGGGGAGTGCAAAGAGGAACATGAGGCTCCTTCGCATGCACACACATACAGACACACTCAGCCTGCACTCTCTGGCTCTTTGTGTGGAATTAGAAAGCAGGAGAATGAGTCAGAAAGGAAGCAGGAAGATGGAGGTGAAAAGCACAGAGATTCGGGAAGAACAACTCACAAAACACCAGAGAGACAAAATGGTCACTGCATGATTCCCAGAAGGTATTAATACAGAGGACTGAAAAAAAAAACCAACTCATTTTGAAAAACATGTGGTACAGAGGCCCTTTGTTTGCCACTGTGACTGGAACATCTTATCGCTAAATGTCCTTTAGCCCTGAAAGAGTCTGCAAAGAGGGGTAAGAGAATATTTAGCTTAACATCTCTCATTTGACAAAAGGATAATGTGGAGTCCATACAGAGTGTGGCAAAGTACCTGTCTCTCCTCTCCTAGCTCAGTCCTTCTCAGCCTTGGAGACACAGGCTTGGGCAAAGCAAAAGCCCTTCACAGTCACGCAGGGTCTGGCTGATCCCTTCTCAGTCAGGCCCTTGTTCTGTTGTCCTCTCCTTCTGGGGAGAGTGCAACCTGCCTTGCAAGAAAAGTTTCAGAGTTCAGCTGTCTCTACTCGCTGGCAGCTACTCTACTTCTCTCCTCCCCCCTGCTTCCCTGCCAGGGAGGGTTTAAAAAGGTCTCCAGCCATTGGGGCCAGCTGAAACTAATTACCTCCCTGGTAACCCCTGTTCCAGCTGAACCTTATTCCTCCATGGTTAAGCCTTCTGGGACTAATTACTACCCCTCTCTTGGTAGCTAAGTGTCCTGAGTTTGCCACATATCCCGCCCCCCCCCCGCTCAACACTACGGGGTTAGGCTACTTGGGTTGGAAAGCAGTAAACCCTCGACAGGCCATCCGCATTGTCATGTTGGGCTCCCGACCTGTGTTGTACTGTGAAGTGGAAGGGTTGAAGCGATAGGAACCATCTCATTACTCTCACATTTTTGTCCTTGTTTTGGTGCATCCACTGCAACAGGGCATGGTCTGTGATCAGGGTAAACCTCCGTCCGAGTAGATAGTAGCAGAGGCTTTCAACGGCCCATTTTACCGCCAAGCATTCCTTTTCCACTATGGCGTACTTCCGTTCCCTAGGCAGGAGCTTTCTACTGAGGAAGAGGACGGGGTGTTCGTCATCTCCGACCATTTGTGAAAGTACCGCCCCCAGCCCTACTTCAGAGGCATCCGTTTGCAGGATAAACTCCTCCCTCCAGTCTGGGGCTATCAGTACGGGGTCTGTGCAGAGGGCCGTACGCAGATCTGCAAAAGCAGCTTCGGCCTCAGCAGACCATTTTACTATATCTGGGCCCCGAGCCCTGGTCAGGTCCGTTAGTGGGCATGCCTTGGTGGCGAAGTGGGGAATGAAACGTCTATAGTACCCCACGAGTCCCAGGAATGCTCGGACCTGTTTTTTCCGGAGTGGTCGGGGCCACTTCTGTATAGCGTCTAGCTTGTTGAGTTGGGGCCTCACCACGTCCCTTCCCACAATATATCCAAGGTATTTGGCCTCAGCTAATCCGATAGAACATTTGGAGGGATTTGCAGTCAGTCCGGCGTTTCTCAGGGTACCCAGGACTGCCTCTACCTTTCTTAGGTGCATCTCCCAGTCGGGGCTATATATGATGACGTCATCAAGATAGGCAGCAGCGTACTCCCCATGGGACCGTAACAGTTTGTCCATCAGCCGCTGGAAGGTAGCGGGGGCCCCATGCCATCCAAAAGGAAGAACAGTTTACTGATATAGTCCTTCTGGGGTTGCAAAGGCCGTCTTCTCCTTGTCGGCTTTAGCCGGGGGATCTGCCAATAGCCCTTAGTAAGATCAAGGGTAGACATGAAACGGGCTTTTCCCAGTTTGTCAGTCAGCTCATCTATCCTGGGTAAAGGGTAGGCGTCAAATCGGGACACCTCGTTTAGCTTGCGGAAGTCATTGCAGAACCTCATACTGCCGTCTGGCTTAGGCACTAAAACCACGGGGCTGGACCATTGACTATGAGACTCTTCAATGACTCCTAAGGCCAGCATCTTCCTGACCTCTTTCGTAATCTCTTCTCTCTTGGCCTCCGGGATCCGGTATGGCTTGACGTGCACCTTCACTCCAGGTTCTGTGAAGATGTGATGGTGAACCTCAGTAGTCCTGCCTGGCTTTTCTGAGAACACATCTTGGTTGCGTTTGATCAGGCTGACCACTTCGGATCGTTGCTCCGGGGTCAGCTCTGGGGATACTCCTACCAGGTTGGGCTCATCGCCTTTAGGGGATGGTGCCCCCAGCGCAGCTACCAGAGCTTCTCTATCCCGCCAAGGTTTCAGCAGGTTTATATGGTAAATCTGCTCCTGCTTCCGGCGACCTGGCTGCCGGACCTTATAGTCAACTTCTCCTATGGCTTCGATTACCTCATAGGGCCCTTGTCATCTGGCCAGGAGCTTGCTCTCCACCGTGGGTATGAGCACCATCACCCGGTCCCCCACCTGGAACTTCCGGGACCATGCTTGACGATTGTAGTACGTCCGTTGCGTCCCTTGGGCCTTCTCCATGTGTTCGCGCACAAGAGGGGTGACTCGGGCTATTCGGTCTTTCAGTTGCAGCACATGTTCCACAATGTTTCTCCTGGGTTCGGCTGTTCTTCCCAGTCTTCTTTAGCCAGGTCCAGTATGCCCCTGAGGTGTCAACCATATAACAGCTCGAAGGGGGAGAATCCAGTGGAAGCCTGCGGAACTTCCCGTACTGCAAACAGTACATAAGGTAGCAGGGCATCCCAGTCTTTTCCGTCGCGGCTAATCACCTTCCGTAACAGGCTCTTCAATGTCCTATTAAAACGTTCAACAAGGCCATCGGTCTGGGGGTGGTAGACCGACGTTCTGAGGGTCTGTATGTGGAGCATGGTACACAAGTCCATCATTAGTTTAGAAACAAAGGGGGTCCCTTGGTCCGTCAGGATCTCCTTAGGTATCCCTACTCTGGAGAATATCTGGACTCTTTGGCTATGGTCTTGGACATGGCATTCCGTAGGGGGATGGCCTCGGGGTATCGGGTGGCGTAATCTAGTACTACCAGGATGTATTGATGGCCCCGGGCCGACTTCTCCAATGGCCCCACTATGTCCATAGCTATTCGTTCGAATGGAACCTCAATAATTGGCAGAGGTACCAGAGGGGCCCTCAAGTATGGTCGGGGTCCATATATTTGGCACTCCGGACAGGAGGAACAATATCGCCGGATGGCCGCATAAATACCAGGCCAAAAAAAACCTCTGTAGGATCCGGTCAAGGGTCTTATCCATCCCTAGGTGGGCCCCAAATAGATGACTGTGGGCCAGATCCATTACCGCTTTTTGATGCTTCCGGGGAACCAAGAGTTGTTCGATGACTTGCTCTTGGACGCGGACTACTCTATACAGAAGATCTTTTTTAGTCATATAATACGGCCCTGGGCCCTTAGTTCTTCCCTCCACTGGGACCCCATTTACCTCGACTACTTCCTTAAAAATGTTGTGGTATATGGGATCATTGGCCTGATCCTGACCAAAAGTCCCGCGTGCGGTCCCTATTGGCCCTATTTCGGGGGGGTCTACCTCCGTCTCCCCCTCAGGGACAGAGCCTGGGGAACCTGGTCCAACAATTGGGTTGTAGTTGGCCGACCCCGTCCCGCTGTCAGTTGAGTTCCCTCTTTCCCCTGCTAGTGTAGGCGTCAGGTACTGTGTCAGGATCCGCGTCCCCCTCCTTTTATCCGCCCTCCGTTCCCTCCGAGTCTTCCTGGACTTCCCCGGTGGGAAGAACACATCCTGGCTAAACTCGTGGAAAGTGGGGAGAGGGTCCCCGATCTGGGCCACCCTTTGGGTCCCAGAGTCCTTCTTTCCTTCTCCCTCGTCCCCGGGGAGTAGGCCATCAAACCCCGGGAAGTCTCGTCCAATAAGGACAGGGTAAGGGAGTTTCGGGACGACTCCCACTGTCAACTCAGCGGGGTTCCCTAGAACTTCTATGCGTACGGGTACGGTCGGGTAATAGCTGATATCCCCATGTACACAGGATATTCCCGAGCGCTTGGCCTGGGATAGTTGGCCCGGCCTGACCAGCTTCCCTGAGACCAGTGTGACTGCACTTCCCGAGTCTATTAAAGCTGTGGTCTCTACACCATACAGCTTAACGGGCCTAGTGTACCTATGGGGGACCATCGCAACCCCGACTAGACTTATTAGCTCGCATGGTCCCCCTATATCTCCCAGTTCACACTGCATGGGCTCTCCTAGATTAGGGCATTGGGCAGCAATATGCCCTAATTCACCACAGGCATAACAGCGGTACCCCCACTTGGGGCAGCCCCCTATTTTTCAGGCTGCTGGGATTTATCCCCTGAGCCTTTCTTCCCCAGTCTTCCAGTCTCTCCGGGACTGCCGGCGGCTCTTCCGCCTCCTGCCTCACCTCCATTTTCCGGCCTGGAGCTGGGGCAAACCGGAGCCTCGGTGCAGAGGCTGGTCTCCAATACTGGCGCCTTCCTCGCTCGGGGGTCTGAGAAAGTTCTTGGGCTGCCAAGTGCCTCTCCACGAGAGCAACTAGATCGTCATAAGAGGAGGGATCATTTTGGCAGACCCTCCCCCGTATGTCCGGCGGCAACCCTCTCATGTACCTGTCCAATACCAGAGTTTCTACTACTTCTCCGGCCCACGGTCCTCGGGGCGGAGCCACTTCCGCGCAAGGTGTATCAAATCAAATAGCTGGGACCTCGGTGGTTTGTCCTTGCGGTACTTCCACTCGTGGAAGCGCTGGGCCCTTATGGCTAGCGTCACGCCTGCCCTCGCCAGGATTTCCACCTTCAGCTGAGGGTAATCCATAGCTGCTTCTGCGGTCATGTCGAAGTAGGCTTTCTGGGCCTCCCCACACAGGAATGGAGCCAGCAGACCTGCCCACTGGTCTTGGGGCCAGGCCTCCCGCAGTGCCGTCCTCTCGAACGCGAGGAGATACGCCTCTATATCGTCATCCGTTGTCATCTTCTGTAAGTAGTTGCTTGCCCATAGCGGCCGGGTCCCCTGGGCCTCGTGCGTCATCGTGGTCAGGGCCTTCAACTGGTTCACTACCTCGGTCAGGGTGGCTCGATCTTGGGCCGCCTGGCTCATCAGCAGCTGGTTGATCTCCTGTTGTACCCGTACGGATTCTCGCTGGGCTGCCACCTGTACTTGGGTAGCCTCCTGTTGAGCCGCGGTGGTCTGCATCAACACCTTCAGTATATCCTCCATTTTTTTTTTAACCTTGCCCTGTGATGGCTTGCCACCGAGCCTCACTCACTAGTACATCCCACTCCTGACACCACGTGTGGCAAAGTACCTGTTTCTCCTCTCCTAGCTCAGTCCTTCTCAGCCTTGGAGACACAGGCTTGGGCAAAGCAAAAGCCCTTCACAGTCGCGCAGGGTCTGGCTGATCCCTTTTCAGTCAGGCCCTTGTTCTGTTGTACTCTCCTTCTGGGGAGAGTGCAACCTGCCTTGCAAGAAAAGTTTCAGAGTTCAGCTGCCTCTACTCACTGGCAGCTACTCTACTTCTCTCCTCCCCCCTGCTTCCCTGCCAGGGAGGGTTTAAAAAGGTCTCCAGCCATTGGGGCCAGCTGAAACTAATTACCTCCCTGGTAACCCCTGTTCCAGCTGAACCTTATTCCTCCATGGTTAAGCCTTCTGGGACTAATTATTACCCCTCTCTTGGTAGCTACGTGTCCTGAGTTTGCCACAAGAGGGTTAAAAAAACCCTCTCCGGGCAGCACAAACTATTTAAAAAGATATATAATACAAGGTACGATATCTCTCACATTGGGGGATGAGGTCTTTTTACACAGCAGGTCCTAATGGAAAAATAAAACCGTGTGGTGTCATGTGTGGCTTCTCTGAGCTTCATTTGAACTCTTGGGTCGGGTATCTTTGTGTGAAAGCAGACAAAATAAATAAATACATCTGCCCAGTGGGACTTATTTCTTGTCTCTGTAATGTGTCTAAATGTTCTCTATATATCCCATCTCATTTCAAATGGGTGCAAAGGGCATTTCAAAGGCTGTAATCAAATACGAAGAATGTGGTTTCCCCATCTGGCTAGCAACACAGCAAACCAGTGACAATGTAGCAGTTAGAGAACAAAATGACCTGCACTCTCCTGAGCAGGGCAGGGACTGTTCTTTGGAACTCAAGCTTTTCTGACACTGAAGGGAGTATCAGCTGGGGCCAATATATTATGGCCTTGAGGTTTATAGCTTGGCAGTCTTTTGTCAGGGGTAGTCTTGCTGAGCCTTTGAGACTGCAGCACGGGAGACAGGCAGGTTATAAGCAGGTCAAGGTGGCAGGTGGTTTGGGGTATCAAGATGTTTATAACTCTTTTTTGGTGGTTTTTGAAATAGGGAACCTCTGGTGTTTAAAGATATGAGAAATGGGTACATAGAAATACGCCACAGAGCCTAAATATAAAACAGCATTTCTTAAAGTGTACCTTTTCCCTGCCTTTTGGGAAATCAGCTCCTCTCCTGCTTCCCCACAATGGAGACCTCTGTCTGTTGCCGTCTATGTGTTTTTTTTCTGGGCTTTCAGCCCCATAGATAAAGATGGCAGTGATAGTTCTTACATGGGTAGCAATCACAGCCAGATCCCTAGCAGGTTTAAATTGGCATCACTCCAATTGACTCCAACTCCAGTGACTTCAGTTGATTTACATGAGCTTGAGACTATGCCCTTAAATTTCCAATTCAAAAAACTTTGTATGTAAGAACCTGTGCACTTGTGAACTGTGGCCAGTGCAATGTTTTATTGTCTCTATTAGCAAATACAGATGTATCACACACAGTAGATATGGCACTGTTTCGTGCCCTGTGATGGATCATGTGTTGCCATGCAATTGTTTGGGTCTTTGCAGAGAGAGAATTTTTTCAAAGAGAAATGTGACTTTTTCTCCCTGCAGAATGTATTGTTTCTCTTTGTTTTTGCTTTATTCATTAACGCTATAATTTTTCTATATTAATTTGCTAGATTTCCAGGGCTGAGAATTTTTTTCACACAGAATTAGATGTGACCTTGTGATACTGGCATTGTTTCATTTACTTCACAGTTCAGGCCAGGAGTGCTGCATGTATAAATGCAAAAGGAAAAGCTATGATTTAGACAGAGAGTGCAAGAAAAATTGATCTGACAGTACTAAGAGCACAACTTAGAGTAACACAGATGGTGCTCTAAGTTGTGCCTCAGGGCTGGACTGTCATCCAATGGCCTCAACCTCTGGGAAGCATAAATGTAACTTAAATAATAATACCTAGCTCTTATACAGCCTTTTTCATCGGTAGATCTCAAAGCACTTTACAAAGGGAGTGCAGTGTCATTATCCCCATTTTACAGATGGGGAAACTGAAGCACAGAGAGGTGAAGTGACTCGCCCAAGATCATCAAGCAGGCCAAGGGCAGATTTAGGGATAGAATCAGGTTTCCAGAATCCCCATGCACTGCCCTATCCATAGGCTGTCCTCCCTTAAAACTACCATCACATCTCGAGCCAAGTTCTGCTTTCAGTTACACTTATATAAATTGGGAGTAATTCCAATGAAGTTAATGGAATGACACTGGTGTAAATGAGGTCAGGATCAGGCCCTAGAGCTGTTGAGGATGTGACTTAATGATAGTGGGTGGCTAGCAATTTTCCGCTTGCAAGTTGTAGTTTTATATTGAAGGAGGGAAACCACATCAGAGGCATTTTTCCCTCAGTATATATTTAGCTCTGTTTTCACAAGGCTTTGAGAAGAAGAATTTCTTGTTTCAGGAGTTGCCGCAGCTGAGTTCAGTGCTATGTCCCCAGGCACTGGGGTGGGGAAACAATTGTGGTTACTATAAGCCATTCTACAAGCTTTAATGAAAAAACCCAGATTATTTCTCAGAGGTAATTCAACCTGAGCCAAAATTGCTGTGACAAACTCTAAGAGAACCAAGCCTGTTTTACTGATGTGGACTCTGCTTAAACCCAGGCCAATGAAATTCGCCCCCAACATGGGTAGGTGTATTTTCTGTTTTTTAATTGGATATTCACTGAAAATTAGCAAGCAGCACATACCAAAACACAGTCAGTTTTCTTTGTTCTTCGCCTTAACCAGGACAGAAAGAGAAAAAGTAATACAGATTGTCCTCTGCTCTTTGTTCTGCGAGCAGATGACTCACATGCACCTGCTTCAAGTATGTTGTGCCATAATATTTTAACTCTGCATATTTCCCATTCTTTTAATGCAAGAAGAGCAGTATGGCCTAGTGACTACTTCAAGGGAATTGGACTTGGGCCTTGTTTACATGAAAAAGTAGCTTCTATTTAATGAAGCTGGTTTAGAAACCAGTTTAAATCAGTGTAGGCTCCTCTTGTGGAGATACTTCTTACATACCTTGAAGAGTATCTTATATCAATTTAGCTTATGTGCTTACCTACACAGACAGTTGCATTGGTCTGATTTAGTTAAACCAGGGCAAAAGGCTGTGTGGACATCATAAAAGTGGTTTATTTCGGATTGGCTAAAGTCCATTAGAACAGGTTTAATCTGAACCAAAACCAAGCCACACTTAAACCAAAATAAGAGTGTCCGTGCAGGAGTTTGCACCAGTTTAACTAAACTGATTTAATTAAACCAGTGCAAGTATGTGTGTAGTAGATATGTGCAAAATAGGTAAAAAAGCAGCTTATGCTAAATCTATATAAACCACTCAGAAATTGCAATAAGAGTGTCTGCTCAAGGGCTTTGCTCCAGTTTAACTAAATTGTTTTTTGACCAGTTGAGTCAGTTGGTACAAATGTGTCTGTAGAAATTTCTTGTGTAGTCGCATTTTGGTCTGTGTTCCAAAACTGGCATCAGAAATAGTATAGGCACTTGGGGCACTGAAAAACCCTGATCTAACCAAGGTCATATCACACGGAAAGGTTATGGTTTGATGAATGAATGAGATACCAGCAAAGTGTGAGATTCTTTTGTAGCGTTGGGGAGGGGATAGTAATGCTGTAACCCAGAGGGGACTCTCGACTGTTGAATTCTTTTGAGGTGAACAGACAGATTGATTGAAATCCTTGCTGAGGTCAGTATTTACAGTCCATTGCACTAAAGTACATCCCATTCTAGGGCAACCCCATTCACATGACACCTGACATGAATAATAACAACAACCACATTTGCAGCAGTGAAAATGCAGGCTCATGCTGTTTGTAGGTTTTTAATTTTAACATTGTATAATTCAAATGCGCCTAGAATTTCTGAGAGGAAACCCATAGATTTCCAGTGAGATCTGCTTTCAGCCCCAACTGCGTGCAGAAAGAGTTCTTACATCTCCTTGAACAGACACTGACCTTACACGGTAGGGGCAACAAGGCAGCACACTGCTTAGTACTTTTCAGTTTAGCATGAAACAAGATTACTTTCAGCAGCAAGCTTTTTCTGGGGGGCAGCTCACCTCAGCTCACCATTTTTTTCTCCTAATACCCTATCAATCTCCCGTTGCTGCTGTGTATAATGAGTAACATTATGTTTTTAAATCAAGGTTGGATTTTTTTTCCTAAAAGAGATGCTCTATTTCAAATAGGAATTAAATCAGGGAAGTTCTATAGCCTGTGTTATGCAAGAGGTCAGACTAGATGATCACAGAGATCCCTTCTGTCTGTGAATCTATGAAATATTACTGATTCTAAAACGCATGACATTACTGCACTGAGCTTTGAGCTCTGGGAGCCAATGTTGGGCATCCTCCACCCCACCCACCTCCTGCCATTGTCTCTTCCTTATCCTCCCCTTATCTCCTTCCTTCTCTGATTCTCTCCCTTGCAATCTCTTCTGTGCTGTTCTTTTCCTCTTCTATTCCCATCTCCCCCTTCCTCCCACATACGCCATAGGCCGTAAGGGGAGATGCAGAGAGGAAAGCTGCTGAGCGTGTGATGGTGTGTCTGAAAGCTGTGCTTCTCTGCAGGCGGCTCTTTCTCAGATCGCTGTCTATTTTCTTTCTCTCCTTTTCTTTGAGCATGTCTGTAAAAGTGGGTCAGGGCCTGGCGGAGGCTCTCTGCACAGCTCCCGCTTGCATGGAATGAGAGCTGAACGCAAAGGCTGCAGTTAGTTGAGGTGGTTGAAAAGCCTTTTTCAGTAATGCCTGTAACTGCTGAAGCCTCACAGAGTCAGGAGTGACATAAGCTAATTACAGTGGAACCCAGTTGTAAATAGTGAACTTGGATATAATGAAAGTCCATCTACAGTGTATAAAATGAGAGTCCCAAATTGTTTGCATGGCGGAGTGAGGTGCAGTTATGGTTAGATGTCTCCAGCTTTCCTAGCCAGGAAAGGGGTTGTCCCCCAGCTGTGGAATTTGTGTAGTTTGCCTGCACTGCACTGAGAGTGGCAAACTTATGGGAAAATCCTACACAGTTTCAGAGGAATGCAACCAACAGGCTCCTATAGAAATCTGTAGGGTTCTCTGCAAATGTCTCTAAAATTGTGTGGCATTTAGTTAAGAATGAAATTCTCTCTCTAGGTCTCTTGAACTACCCTATAGAATTTTATAGCAGGGATAAAACTCTATTCTATGTGCATTCCATAGGGACAGGATTTGAGGGAGAAAGGGTTGTGAAGGGAGTGCAGATCCTATCTGCCTATCTATCATCTGTCCCATGCCTTTTCTACCCCCATGTTGCCAGGCAGAGAGACCACTGGCATGGAACAGGTAACGCTTGAAGACAAAGGTTCCACCACTGTTTAGATTCTCCTGTCCACCGTCCCACAATGGGAGCACATAAGGGGTGTGAATGGAGGCCAGTCAGTAGTCTGGTAGAAGTCGCCTCTGTTGAATGGCTCAACAAGCCTGGAGGGAGAGGTCTGTGAAATCATGACTGTTGTGGAGACAGAGAATCAGGAAGTGTTATTTACCTTTCACATGGCACAAGAACCAGGATCACCCAATGAAATTAATAGGCACCAGGTTTAAAACAAACAAAAGGAAGTACTTTTTCACATAGTGAAGCGTCAGCCTGGGGAACTCATTGCCAGGGGATGTTGTGAAAGCCAAAACTATAACTGAATTCCAAAAAGAACTAGATAAGCTCATGGAGGATAGGTCCACCAATGGCTATTAGCCAACAACCCCGTGCTCTGGGTGTCCTTAGGCCTCTGACTGCCAGATGCTGGGACTGGACGCCAGGGGATGGATCACTTGATTGCCATGTTCTGCTCATTCCCTTTGAAGTTGGTTCTGGCACTGGCCACTGTCAGAAGACAGGATACTGGGCTAGATGGATTATTGGTCTCACCCAGTATGGCTTTTCTTATGTTCCCCTTTTTGCCCCCTCTGCATGTGCCCAGCATCCAGCCCAACCAACTAGAGCTGGCCGCGGGCATGATGATTTTGTTCAGAAAGAAGCTGTATTGTTGAATTATCATTTTATTTTATTTTGTTTTATTTTTTCTAGAGAAAGCTCCACTGCACTTATATGGTGATCAGTAAAGGGCATAGATGTGATATATTAGATATATTATTCTGTGTAAGTAATGTTTTGTTCTGTGGTGAGTATGTAGGTTTAACGCTTATGCAGTACTAATTGTATATTCTTGCCCTTAGCTGCTTAGGTGCAAAAGAAGCAAGCATAAGCACTCTGTGATATGTGAAACTACTGTGTAATTCATTACCTTGCTGCTACCTGATCATTACAGGCAATTAAAAGGTAAACAGTTAACCATGTGACTGAATGGTGCTTAGATTACGTGGGTGTTCTTTGAATTAAATCATTACCAGAAGTGAGACTGCCTGCTTTTCCATTGTTTCCAATTTAGTTAGCATTTAGTTCCAGCAAAACATCCTGTAGTGATTTTTAGCCACCTTTAAAATTGGTTGCAGCTGACTAACTGTTGTGCCACCATAGAGCTTTTTTTATGGTAGATAGTCAATCTGAGAATGACCATCTCTTCAATAACAGGATGGGAGTGGTTTAACAAAAGACAAAACACTGAATTACCTTTCTCATAATGTAATGAGCTGTGCTGGAACTGAGAGCTCTTAACTATGGCACTTAGCAGCAAACCTTAAAACTAGATCTTTTAGTACTACCAAATGGATCGTTTTGCACGTCACATGAGGAATTGTTCGTTAGTTCCTAATCCAGATACGAGGTTGGAAAAAAGCAAACCAATCTTTGCAACCAAGCTGCCCACCTGCAAGGGAAACACAGTATTTGAACCAGATGAAGTCACCCTCTCTATCAGCTTAACCCTTAGCAAAGTGCATTAGTTACTCTCCAGGTATGTTTCACTTAAGGACTGTCTAATTTCCTGGGTTTTACCTAGGCTTCTAGGAGCCAGGGGTCAGATGGGGGGAAGGCATCTATTGTTGCTTAAAGTCAGGGTAGGCTCGAGACTCTGGAGTTCTGAGTGGTCTTTCAAGAATCTCATTTTCTCTCTAGCCCTGCCTTCTTGCTGTCATGGACCAAGACCTCACTGTACAAATATAACAAAAAGACTGTCCCTTCCCCAAAGATCTTACAATCTAAGCAGAACACAGAAGATAACAAGTGAATATAGAGAGACTGATGGGGGAGTACAAGGAAACAAAGGCAACACTAATAACAGAATTGATTTTGTGACAAATAAATAATGTGATGATGCTAATGATCCAGGAGTAGTCTAGTGATCCAATAGCAAGCAACCTGGTACCATGGGATACTTGATGGGCTCCTAGAAGAAAAAGATAGACACATCATTCCTCCTGTATATACTCGTCTGCCCTTGATGTGGCTTCTCAGTATGTAGCTCAAGAGAACAAGAAACTCTAATAAGCAGTGGGGAATTTCCAGTGTTTTTCAACATTTCTGAATCACAAAGGGGCCAAACCACAGCTGGTATGAACTGGTGTAGTTCTGCTGAAGTCACCAGTTTCCAGCAGCATAGGATTTGGACCAGTAGTTTTGTCTCAAAAATAATAGAATGAGCTATATTTATGGTAACCTTGTAATTTACATGAAAAATGGCAGAAAAAAGTTGCTCCTTGGAGGCAGTCTTTTCATACTGTGCAGAAATCAATAGGAAAATCAGCCAACTTTGAACAAAATGTTACGTCGATTTGTAAAGCCATATTCTCAGCTCGTGTAAATTGGTGTCACTCTGTTGATTTCAGTGGAGCAACACTGATTTATACCAGCTGAAGATCTGGCCCAAGATGTGCAGTGTAGCAGTAACTACTGACCCTTGCTATATGACGGGGGGTTACCTTTTGTAATCTTCATTCCTGTCAGGTGACTGCAGCCAGGAAACAAGGATCAATCTCTTATCACCACTCATCCATATGTACCCTTATTACATATAATATTTACATTTTGGGGGTTACATGTAATTTGGTTGTAAATTAACTTGGTTGTCTTTACTTTCTAAGGCAGATGAGCTCTAGGATTCATAGATGAAGATAGAAAACTGTTTCCCATTCCCCAGACACACTGATGTTTAAAAGGGACACTCAGGAGAAAGCATCCACACTAGAGCTGGTTAGAAATTTTTGGATGCAACATTTCGTTGTTGGAAAATGCTAGTTTGTCAAAATCAAAATGTTCTGAAGAAATGTGTCAATTTTTATTAAACTTTTGATGGAGACCAGGCAGGCTGCCACGGCCTGGGAGCTGCCAGGCTCCTGGGCTCTGTGGCAGCCCACCTAGCAAGTTGCTTTGGGAGTTAGGATGATTGCCTGGGGAGTCGGGCAGCTAGCTCCCTGATTCTCCAGGTAGATAGCTCTCCAGGCTTCCAATTTCCTGGGCAGCCAGCACTCTGGGCTGCCTGACTCCCTAGCTCACAGGGCAACTGGTATCCGGGCTGCACAACTGCCCAGGGAGTTGGGCAGCCTGGGGACCAAACTGAAAAATTCTATTTCAGTTTTCCCAAAATAGACTTTTTTCCAGTCTTTCCCATGAAAGTTTGTGCATTTTTTTGTGGGAAGGAAAGACTGTTTTCCAGCCAGATATAGTCCATGCCTTCTACTCGAATGCTATTGAAATACATTGGCGTAGGAGAGAGAGTTTTTGGGAGGGATTTAGTGGGGAAAATTGGTAAATATTTTGCTATAGAAATAAGAACTGTCCCAGTTTAATAGGGGCATTTGGTATGTGTACGTTCCCTCTGAGAACTGGGATTCTCAGAACTCCTTCTTTCTCTCTCAGTCCTTCTTTTCCATGACCCAGTTTCTCTGCCTGCCTTATTTTGGTCTAGGATAAAATTTTCGAAAGTGCCTAAGTCCCATTTTTCCAAATTGACTTAGGTTAATTGTATAGGTACGTCGGAACCTAAGCCTCATTGTGACGTAAAGTCCCAAGTCCCAGATTCACAAAGATATTTAGGCACCTATCTCCCTTTGATTTCAGTTGGCTCTATGCACCTAAGTGCCTTTGTGTATCTGGGCCGAAGTGCCTAAGTCAGCTTTGAAACTGGGACTTAGTTTTTTCTAAATCATTCACATGCTTCTGAAAAGTTTTATTCTAAATCTCACTGAAACCAAGCATAAGGAGTGGAAGTGTTGTGAATAAAGGAAATGAAAAAAACGTTAATAAGCCACACAGATCAGGATTTGTTTGCATTGTGGAGGATGCCTCTTCACTGCGCACAGGGGTGGGTTGTTAGTGGGAATCATAAAGAAACCTGTGTAATTATCAAAATGGCAAATATTTTAAATCTAGGTGGACAAAGAGAGATCTCTAATTAATCTTTTCAGACAAACTTCAAAGGGCAAGAAAATCAGTGGGATAAATTTAGTTATTCATGGAGAATTAAGTAGCAGAATTGCTTTTGAAGGCTGAAATCCATCAATATAAAATACTCATTAATGTTTTAAAGGGGAAGTGTGGGTGTGGAAGGTATGAGTTTGAAATCTTCACAAGTGCTTGACAGCAGTCAGGTTTGCATTTGCAGCGCTTCCAAAACCCTGCTTTGGATATCTCTTCAAAAGAGTTTAAACAAACTGAGGGAGGACTCGTCCCTCAGAACTCTACAGTCATCCCTTCTCTTTGGACTCCTACCCAAACTCAAATGCAAGATGTATTTTCTTTAATTAGTGTGTAATGAGAATATCTTGGAGCCCAGAGTGGGTGAAAGACTTGAGGGCTCAAAGTCAAAGTGCTTCAATTCATTAACCATGGCAGACAGGCATAATAAGTATGGATCAGCCTGAACCTAAGGAGGAGCCTATAAAGAATTGAACTTTACCCTCTGTCAGGGTCTGGGGATGCAATGCAGATCAGTAAGGGATTGTGTCACTTCTTATCCTGTAACCCTGGGTTCTTCACAATGTTTTGCTGCTGTAGCTCCCAGCCTGGACCACTCACAGACTGTCTATCAGTATGCAGGTCATACCCTGCATATCTGGGTGCTTAGACAGCCCTGGTTCAGCAGCTCAGACCCCAGCAGCCTGTTTACAGTCCCACAACCCCACTCTGGCTTCCACTAGCCTTGGCTACAACCAGTAAGGTGACCTCAACACACTGCCAATCCTGAATTTCCCCAAAACTGTGTGTTCTGCAGCATACAGCCCATTACAGCTTATTAACGTAACTGGGATTAATATACCCTTCCATTCAAACACAGCACAGAGCTGGTTTATAGTAAAAATAAAACAAATTTATTAGCTGTGGGACATAAGCTAAGTGATGCCAAGTAAAAAGAATAAAGTTAGAAAGGGTTACAAGGAAATAAAAGTGAAAACACGTATCTAAAATCTAAAACTTAAGCTAGTAAGGTACAAGCTTTGGTTAAGATGGTTTCTGTCACCAGTCATTCTTCTTGTAAGCTGTGATTGACTTTCCCTCAGTCAGAACCTTCCACAGAAGTACAAGATGCTGGCTTCCCTTCTCTTCCTAGGGGAAAAGATCTGTGCCTAAGTAGGTTTCTCTCCTGTATTCAGTTCCCAGAGACTTCAACATACACACCCATTCTCAGCTTGTAAGAAAAGATGTTGTATGCACTGTAGTTGTAGCCATGTTGGACCCAGTGGTATTAGATAGACAAGGTGGGTGAGGTAAAGTATTTTATTGGACCAACTTCTGTCTGATAAGAGAGGCAAGCTTTCAAGCCACAAAGAGCTCTTCTTCAGGTCTGGAAAAGGCACTTCCAGCGCCACAGCAAAATGCAAGGTGGAACAGATTGCTTAGCATAAATAGTTAGCACACATTGTAAGGGATCATTCAAGGTGGAGTGGCCTGTTAACACCTCTTCAGGCAAAGGACAAAAAGAAGGGGGGAATGGGTTACAGATTGTTGTAATAAGCTGTAAAATGAGTGTTCAGTTCATGGTTTTTAGTGTCCAGCAGAGTAATAAGTTTTAGCATCCAGGCTTGTCTTTTGAAAGTGTGGTGCAGGTTTCCTTTGAGGATGATGACTGATAGACTCATAGATTCTAAGGTCAGAAGGGATCATCTAGTCTGACCCCCTGCACAAAGCAGGCCACAGAACCCTACCCATCCACTTCTATAACAAACCCCTAACCTGTGTCTGAGTTATTGAAGTCTTCAAATTGTGGTTTGAAGACCTCAAGCTGCAGAGAATCCACCAGCAAGTGACTCATGCCCCACGCTGCAGAGGAAGGCGAAAAACCTCCAGGGCCTCTGCCAATCTGCCCCAGAGGAGAATTCCTTCCCGACCCCAAATATGGCGATCAGCTAAACCCTGAGCATGTGGGCAAGACTCACCAGCCAGCACTCAGGAAAGAATTCTCTGCAGTAACTCAGATCCCATCCCATCCAACATCCCATCACCGACCACTGGGCATACTTATCTCCTGATAATCAAAGATCAATTGCCAAAATTAGGCTATCCCATCATACCATCCCTTCCATAAACTTATCAAGCTTAATCTTAAAGCCAGATATGTCTTTTGCCCCCGCTGCTCCCCTTGGAAGGCTGTTCCAGAACTTCACTCCCCTAATGGTTAGAAACCTTCATCTAATTTCAAGTCTAAACTTCCTAGTGTCCAGTTTATACCCATTTGTTCTTGTATCTACATTGGTACTAAGCTTAAATAATTCCTCTCCCTCCCTAATATTAATCCCTCTGATATATTTATAAAGAGCAAGCATATCCCTCCTCCGCCTTCTTTTGGCTAGACTAAACAAGCCAAGCTCTTTGAGTCTCCTTTCATATGACAGGTTTTCCATTCCTCGGATCATCCTAGTAGCCCGTCTCTGTACCTGTTCCAGTTTGAATTCTTCCTTCTTAAACATGGGAGACCAGAACTGCACACAGTATTTCAGGTGGGGTCCCACCAGTGCCTTATATAACAGTACTAACACCTCCTTATATTTGCTGGAAATACCTCGCCTAAAACCGCATTAGCTTTTTTAACGGCCATATCACATTGGCGGCTCATAGTCATCCTGTGATCTACCAATACCCCAAGGTCCTTCTCCTCTGTTGCTTCCAACTGATGCGTCCCCAATGTATATCTAAAGTTCTTATTATTAATCCCTAAGTGCATGACCTTGCACTTTTCACTATTACATTTCATCCTATTACTATTACTCCAGTTTACAAGGTCATCCAGATCTTCCGGTATGATATCCCGGTCCTTCTCCGTGTTAGCAATACCCCCCAGCTTCGTGTCATCCGCAAACTTTATTAGCACATTCCCGCTTTTTGTGCCACGGTCAGTAATAAAAAGGTTAAATAAGATTGGTCCCAAAACCGATCCTTGAGGAACTCCACTAGTAACCTCCTTCCAGCCTGACAGTTCACCCTTCAGTACGACCCGTTGTAGTCTCCCCTTTAACGAGTTCCTTATCCACCTTTCAATTTTCATATTGATCCCCATCTTAGGTGAGATATAGAGTGATAGCTTTGTGAAGTGTTCACCCACAGGTCATAAGGTGTTTTTGTCTTGTATCATTTTCCTGTGTGAGTTCATTCAAGAGCATAGTGATTGCCTGGTTTCACCCACATAGTTGTTGTTGGGGCATTTAGTACACTGGATGAGGTACACCACATATTGTGATAGGCATGTGTAGGATCCATGGATCTTGAAAGGTGTGTTAGGAGGAGGTGGTATTGATCATTGTGGCACTGGAGATACGTCTACAGATTTTGCATTTGTTGTTCGAGCATCTCATGCTGCTTTGAGTTGGTGCATTCTGGTCCATGGGGAACTTGTTTCTGATGATGAGCTTGGGGATTATTTGAAAGCCAGCAGTGGGGGTTCAGGAAAGCCCCATCCTGAAAGAATTCTTTCCCAGACCTGTAGAGGACCTCTGTGTGGCTCAAAAGCTTGTCTCTCTCACCAACCGAAGTTGGTCCAGTAAAAAATGTTATCTCATCCACCTTGTCTCTTTGTTTCAAGAGGCAGAATGGCCTCATGCTGTTCTTCCCTTCTTGTGGATTTTTTATCCCATTGCTGATTTCTGTGTAAATGGAGATTCCGTTGGTTTTGGTCACACCTTGCTTAATCTCTTTGGAGACAGGTAGATAGCTGCCTTCTCTTTGTCTGGGAGGGAACCTCTTTCTCCCTGTTTGGCCACCGACTTTAAAGTGTAATATTAAGTATCCATAATTTCTCATAGTGTTAATACATACATTTCAGCATTATCTTAATCACGAGTGTGTCATTAGCTTTCAGAAAAGGCCTCACTCTATACACTTTTATTATATAGTAATATTTTATGCAATCAGTTCATTCAATTGCTTATCACTTGAGTATCAGTCCCATGTCTTTATAGATTAATAAACCTTTGTAATATATTCTTTGAAAAGTAAATATTAGACCAAGCTTCTCTCTCTCCTGCTGTTAGCTTGGTAACTTTGTTTACTTGGAATGTGTATGTACCTTTCATTGTCTCTGCCTGATGAGCTGGCTACTGGTTAGAGAAGAAACACATTCCTTTGTCTAGGGCAGACCTGTTTGAAAACTCCCCCCGACATACCTGGTTTACATACTTTAGTCATAATTCTTGCTATATCCGTAACTCTTAATGCGCACTGCATACGTACATCATGGAAGAATATTAATGATCAGTGATTTATTCGTTTTCAAGTGATACATCACAAGGCATATTTTGCAAAAAAAATATTACAATAGTGTATTGGATGTGAATACAAGTGTGGGGGGGGGCAGGCCTGTAGTCCACGAGGATCTGTCTGTGCAGAGACCAACCTGATTGCACCTGAAATTTATTTCACAAACATCTCTTCAGAAAGATTTGGGGACATAGATCGGTTAGCCTGGATATTGCTATGATGAAAGATGCACGCTAAGTCACCCAACTATGCATAGCTTTGTTTCATGTAAGTCACATTAATTATTTAATTGTAATGGTTGCAGTCCTATTCACTGCCTAGAGGAGACACTCACTTAGGAATCAGAGACCCTCCAGCCTGAAAACTATATATGGCAGAAATGTGTACCATTATTTCTAGTGGCCATTTAGCAGGAAAGTGGCTGCTCACTTCTAAAGGATTATAACTAGTGTTTTTAGGGTTTCAGTATAACGTCTGTTTTTTTTTTATTTTCTCATTTTTTTTTACCAGTCTCATGTCTTTTCCTTATTGTCTGTTTTCATAGTCTCATCTTGTCTGAAGTGTTTAATAAAATATGAGGAAATGTTTTCTTGGATTTCCATAGATAAGGGGAAAGCTGTTTTTTTCCTTTATGTGCCTGGTCCTGCCTGAAAAAATCCCATGGCTATCCTTCCTTCTGCAGAAAAGCCATTTTGAAAAAACTCCTCTCTGACTTAATATAAACTATATCTGGGAGTTCCATTGTGCTTACCTTTTGCCTCTGTCTCAATGTCACCATCTAATGAATGAAAGAGTGCAAGAGCAGCTGCTCATATTGAAATTAGAGAGACAAGGAGGGTGAGGTAATATCTTTTATTGGACCAACTTCTGTTGGTGAAAGAGAGACGAGCTTTTGTACTTACTCAGATCTCTTCTTCAGGTCTGGGAAGTGTACTCAAAGTGTCACTGGGCTTGTCTACACTTAAGTTTTATAGCCCTCTAACTTGCTGGCTCAGGAGGGTGAAAAATCACCCCGCTAAGCACAGCAAGTCTGAGCGCTTTAAAGTGCTACTGTAGATAGGCTCCAAGCGCTGGGAGCTAATCCCCTCATGGAGGTGGATTACCAGGAGTGCTGGGAGAGCTCTCTCCCAGCACTCGCGCATGACCATACTCGCACTTCAAAGCGCTGCCACGGGAGTGTTTCCTCGGCAGTGCTTTGAAGTTTCCATGTAGACATAACTCACTGCTAAATACAAGGTGGAACAGATTGTTTATCATAAGAAGTTAACACTTACTTCAAGGGATCACTCAGGGTGAAGGCAAGTGGCCTGTTAAACAGTGGCTGAACAATCTGTTCCAATTTGTCTTTAGCTGTGACACTCTGAGGGTATTTCCCAGACCAGAAGAAGAGCTCTGTGCAGCTCGAAAGCTTGTCTCTCTCACCAACAAAAGCTGGTCCAATGAAAGATATTACCTCACCCACCTTGTCTCTCTAATATCCTGGGACTGAGATGACTACAATAGAACTGCACACAGTGAAATTGACATAAGTCTGCACTTCCTGAGAATAAAGTGAAAGTGACAAGATCTTTATTTCTGCAGCAGTTGCAGGAATCTGGAGCATTTACTTCTGTCGATATCACCATACGCAGCATGTCTACTTCTCCACTCTTGCTACATTGTGAGAGGCAGGGATTTTAACAAACATAGTTAAATGCTTCAAATACTAGCCTTTTCCAGGATACCGGCTACTTAGGAGAAAATGTAGGGCCAATTTTTTAGTGGGCTTCTAAAAATGTGGCCAAAGTGTTTGTGGATGCATCTGTCTACATTTGCAAGAAAGGGTACTTGTACCTTCAAATGAGTAGTTAGACTTGTAGGGCCAGATCCTCAGCTGGCATACATCACTGTAGCTTCCATTGCCTTAAATTGGAGCTACACTGATTTACACCAGCTCAGAATCTGCCCTGTAACAACTATTTTGCACATGCAAGGAGCTGTGCACCAATATATGTGCTCCCAAATACATGTTGGCATATCTGAGAGGCCTGTTGGTAACTTTTACAATAATGAATGGTCAGCTTCCAATAGTTTGAGGTCTTTGGGAAAGAGGGGAAAACTATTTTCTTCCTGCATGTTCGTATCTGGAAAGACATTACTCTGCTTCATCCAGCTCAAGGATAATTTTGTGTCTTTGGATTTTTGCAGACACAGGCACCAACTTTGTCCTTTCCCGGGGGGTGCTCAACCCCCCACTCTGCCTCAGGCCCCGCTCCTACTCCACCAGTTTCCCCAAGCCCTGCCCCACCTCTTTCTGCCCTCATCCTTCTCTTTCCACCCCACCTCTTCCCACTCCATTCCACCCCCTCCCCAGAGCACACCCCACCCTCGCTCCTCCCCCTCTTCCCCAGTGCTTCCTGCATGCCACTAAACAGCTGATCCGTGGTGTGCGGGGAGGCAGTGGGAGGGGCTGATCGGTGGAGCTGCCACTGGGCTGGAGGCACTAGGAGGAGGGGGAGGAGCTGATGAGGGGCTGCCGGTAGGTCCTGAGCACCCACCATTTTTTCCCTGTGCATGGTCCAGCCCTGGAGCACCCATGGAATTGGTGCCTCTGGTTGTAGAAGAGCCCCAAGTATGAAAAACAAAAAATGTAAGTGGATTAGGTTTAGCTCACTTATGGAGAAGAAGCCAAAGTTTAGTTTTTGCCTTGGAGCTATTTTTTCGTTGTTGCTGCTGCTGCTGCTGCTGAGAGTCTAGCTCCTAAAGGTTAAAAAAATGTCAATGTCATCTGCTTTGGATGAAAGTGAAATGAGTCAGCGGAGAAAACATAGAAGGACGTAGCTGAGTGTTTCATTCCAAGCTGGGGAGCATGCACAAATGCTTAGAGGAGGGAACTGGGAGTCAGAACTCCTTGCTTCTAGACCCATCTCTGCTCCTGATTAGCGTGATGGGCAAATTCCTTTACCTCTCTGTTTCTCTGTCTGTATAAATGATGCTTACAGTTCCTCCTAGAGGAGTTTGGAGGTTTAACTTATTATTGTTTAACGCCTTGCGATCCTTGATGGAAGGCGCTCTGGTTGGAATCTGGACCCTACTGAATTCAATGGCAAAACTTGAACTGACTTCTATAGGGCCAGGATTTTACCCAATGTGTGTGGAAACTATTATTATTCCCTTTAAGATATGGCCTGTCCAGGTTTCCAGCCCTGGATTTCGCTGGGCCAGATCATCCGGTGGTGTAATTTGGTGTAGCTCCATTGACCTCAACAGAGCTGTGCTGATTTACACCAGGTGTGGATCTGGCCACTTATCTGGTATTGCACCCCCTCAGTACATGTATAATTGTCATGCAGCTACATCAGTGAAAGCAGTTAACAGGTTCATTGTATCACCCCTCAAGAGGGTTCAGTTCTTGAGCTCCTTCCTATCACTGAAACCAGTAATCCTATCAACCGTCGTTGATCTCCTGCCGATAGAGATTCAGCATGGGTAAATAATTACATTCATTTTCTAGAAAAAACTGTTAACACTAGAAGTATATCACTGACTCCTTAGATATGCCAGTGTTGTCCTTGGTTTCAAAGATTAGGAAGACAGAGAAGAATCTGTTTAATATATCATGTTGTAGTGATATCACTTGTGAACAATAGCCACTGAAAATTCCATCTTTTCACAACCATCATGAGTTTCATTTTTGTGGGTTTGTTATCATTAAACTTTTATGGCTGAGTGTTTAGAAGAGGGAATATTGAATGTATTTAATATGTTTTTAGGGCGTGATCCAATGCCTATTGATAGAATCCTTTAAATATCAGGCCCTCTCTCTTTTGCATTTCAGCACTGTATGAATGCAGAATGTATAGAGGCACAAAAGGTTTGTGGCTTAGATAATGTTCTGACTCTTCAAATTTGGGGCCCAGTCCTGCAACCTTTTAATCACACAAATAACCCTTACCTATGAGAGTCTGGCTTTAATAGCAGTACTCTTGTGAGTAAGGGTTGCAGGAGCAGGCCTTTAGTCATTCAGGATGCATTTTCTTGGCTTTTAATTTTATACTAGAGGTTTATATTGAGAAGGTAGTGTGACAAAGTTCCTCCTCTACCTTTGTGGGTCCTGCACTTATTGGCAGATTTGCTCACCTCAGTGATCTCCCCCACAGTCTGGATCAACTCCTCCTGTGTCTGATCAGGAGTTGGGAGGTTTGGGGGGAACCTGGGCCCGCCCTCTACTCCGGGTTCCAGCCCAAGGCCCTATGGATTTGCAGCGGTCTATAGTGCCTCTTGTAACAGCTGTGTGACAGCTACACCTCCCTGGGCTACTTCCCCAAGGCCTCCTCCAAACACCTTCCTCCTGGTGTCTGATAACACTTGTACTTTTAGTCCTCCAGCAGCACACCTTCTCAGTCTCAGCTCCTTGTGTCTCTTGCTCCCAGCTCCTCCCCATCTGACTGGAGAGAGCTCCTTTTAAAACCCAGGTGCCCTGATTAGCCTGCCTTGATTGGCTGCAGGTGTTCTAATCAGCCTGTCTGCCTTAATTGGTTCTAGCAAGTTCCTGACTACTCTAGTGCAGCCCCTGCTCTGGTCACTCAGGGAACAGAAAACTCATCCAGTGACCAGTATATTTGCCCTCTACCAGACTCCTGCACCCCACTGGTCTGGGTCTGTCACCATAGATACCAATTCAACCAGATAAGAATAAATTCTTTGTGCAAAAGCAAGTGGACAGTGAAAAATACATATACAGTTGCATATCTATTCAGAAACCTGCATGGAGATTTAGCCTCATGATTCCACTAACATCAACAGTGTATTCAAGAACACTCCATTTTTGTTTCTCAAACAAGAGAGCAATTCGTTTTGAGCGTTGACTCTGTACCTTGGAGATAATTTTCATTGGCACTCTAAAAATTATCTAATGGAAAAAGTATTTGTAAAAGGGCAGTTCTCTGGGTCTGATTCACCCTTGTGTTATTCCACTTTTGTGTTGGTTTAACTGTTGAAATCAATGAAGTTACATGCTCAAAACTGAGATAACACAGCAGTGAATCAAGCCTTGTAATTTTAGACCATCATATGTTATTTTAACTACAGTGCCTTCCTCTTTTCTTATGATCAAATCCATCCCTATCACTTTGATTGGCTGTTTATTTCAATCTTGTTATTTATGTGGCCCCAGAGTGTACATCACAGCTTGCATCGCCATAGCAGTGCTATGCTAATATCCATGTCTGAATAACAGACGTTTTTAATGTAGATGTTGTTTTGGGTCTGCCTTGCAGGTTGAAACTGAAAACGAGATAAAAGACAATCTTTCTTATAACTGAATAGCAGCTATTAATATCCCGTGTCTGTCTGTCAGGTAATCATTAAGTGTGTGTGAGTGTGTATGGGCCACTCTCATTACCAGTTCAAAAGTGATTTTTCTGCCCTTGGTATCCTGCTGTTAATTGATTTGTCTCGTTAGACTGACCTCACACTTTGTAAGGCAACTCCCATCTTTTCATGTATTTATTCCTGTTCCTGTATTTTCCACTCCATGTATCCGATGAAGTGGGTTCTAGCCCACGAAAGCTTATGCTCAAATAAATTTGTTAGTCTCTAAGGTGCCACAAGGACTCCATGTTGTTTTTGCTGATACAGACTAACACTGCTACCACTCTGAAACCTGTATTATCTCTGTAGTTTCTGATAGTCATATTAGCCTGCTCTGTTAAGAATTTGCAGTCATTTCTGTATAAATATTCTCTCTCCCCCTCCTGGGATCTGCTGCCTTTAAAACCTATGTAAGGCAGGAAGCACTTATCTTCCTTACCTCATTTCATAGGTGTTCAAGAAAAGGCAAGATGGGGGACTAGTTAACTCAGGAGATAGCTTCTGTATCCTGTTACTAGTCACTTCTAGGGCAACTGTTGAAATTCGGTGCAGGATGGTTGTAGGCTGAAATTTGTTAAAGCTGGTGGCACTAATTAGTGTATTTGGGCCTGATCCTGCAAACATTTCCTACCTTGTATTTTCTTTCTCTATCACATAGCCCCATTACTTTCAGCAGTCTGTAGGACTGAGCCCCTCAATGGCAGGATCAAGATGGAGGCCAAGCACTGAAAGGTGACTAACCTTTTCATGCCTAGATGTGGATCCTTTCCAGGTCAGGAATGAGGCCTGTTGATAGGAGTAGCATGAGGTGAAGCATGCACTGCTGCAGCCTGTTGTTCTGTGACAGGACTTTGTTCTCCAGGGCTGTCAATCCACCAATAGTCACGACTGCTATATTGACTTAAATAGTGGAGAGTCTGGCTTCTGCTCCTATGGTTTCTCTGAGCTTTAGTTCAGAGTTGTCAGGTAACTGTGATATGATTCTCCTCTGCTTCAGCTTCTTTTTGCCTGTGATGGATCTGCACTGGGCATTCTTTAAAGCATTAGAAAATGCACTGCATCTCTTAGCCATCTTTTGCATCCTCCTGTGACAAGACTCAGAGCCTGCCTTTGGAATTCCTGCTTGCTTTGCCCAAATGGATCTGGTAAAAGGCCATTTCAAAAAATGTCCCTTTGGTTTATTAAAAATGTATCTAGCAGTTGGTCATTGTTGAAATCCGAGACCATCTCCATTTGGTGCTTTGTTGTAAAAACTCCATATTCAGCTAAAACATAAAAGTTCAAGTAAGAGTGCTATAGATACTTAATCAATGTCTAATGGACACTTCAGTGCATCTAAACTTGCAGCCTATTGATGCCCAGTAATCGGAGGATACTGTAATAACAGAGCTTTAGTCCAGAGCTGCTGGTCCTTGGTACAATATGTGATTAAAATGGTCGTTTAATAGTTTATGTTTAAAAGGCAAGTGGAGGGCGACTGAATGAGGAGTCCTCTTTGAACCTGAATGTGGATACAAGACTACAGGACACTTTTTTAGGAAATGAAGTCCCTTTTGAAATTAAGCCCAAAAGTTAGTTGCTGTTGATCAGCCATGACCGCTTGAAGTGTAAAAGAGCTTCACTAATATTTTCATTAATTAACATGGTGAGGCAACTAGGGGTTGAGGCAGCAAAGAATTCTGTGGCGCCTTATAGGCTAACAGACGTATTGGAGCATGAGCTTTCGTGGGTGAATACTCACTTCATCGGATGCATGTAGTGGAAATTTCCATAGGCAGAGAGAGAGAGAGAGAGAGAGAGTGTGTGTGTGTGTGTGTGTGTGTAACGAGGTTAGTTCAATCAGGGAGGATGAGGCCCTCTTCTAGCAGTTGAGGTGTGAACACCAAGGGAAGAGAAACTGCTTTTGTAGTTGGCTAGCCATTCACCATTGTAGTTGGCCAGCCATTAGGGGTTGAGGGGGAATCCAAGGAGCAGCTGTGTAGGAAGCCTGAGGCCTGGGGAAGAAGCCAGGAAGTCAGGGGGAGCCAGGAGCTGAGACGTGGTGAGAGGTAGCTGGGACAAGCTAGGGGATAGGAAGTAGCCAGTGGGGTTAGGAAGGTGAGACCCAAGATGTGAGGGGTAGGGTGGCGGACAAAAGCTGAGCACCAGTGTAATGAAGCCAGGAGGAGCAAGCGAAAGGAGCAGACGGATGTTCTGTTCATAGCTAACCTTCTGGTCCATGTATGTTGTGCATCTCACTCAGATGTATCATAGAGAATAAGGATCTGTCACAGCTCTCATTTTGAGAGCCTGGCTGTTTAGTTCAAGTGGTACATTCAATGTCCAAATCAGTCCCTGGTGTTAGCCAAGATGGTGGCTGTCACTTAATTTTTAGGATCCATCATTTTCTGATCAGTGTATCCTGTTAATGCTAAACGCCCCCCACGTAGGTGAATCAGGATCTTTACTGTTCCTTTCAATACCATGCCTATGAGCAGTATCTGAGCTGAAGCTTGGAACTTTTGCGCTCCATTACTTGGGCCAAAAAAGCACAACATGAGCTATGTGAGACGTGTTGGGGGATAGGACACTAGTTTATATTTCCTTGTTTTGCCTAAACAGATGTAACTGAGTTATGTATGTGGAGTGAAGAGCAGTAGGCAGTGGCCTCCCATTTAGGATGTGGGTTATTATAGGATCATTCAAAAGAAAGCAGCAAAGCATATTAATCGTACTGAGGCACTCTGGTTAAAAACTATTATTCCAAAATTTAGAGGAGGTTGATTATGGGGGCACAGAGTGATGTGTGGTGAGGAGCGAATGGAGCCTAGGGTTTGATTTTGTGCTCAGTGGAGAGAATAAATTGTGTGTGGGGATTTGTTTGAGGAGGGATATTGTGCAGTGACAAATGAGTGAAATGGGGACCATGCAATGAGATGATCCACATTGTGGATTCCAGGGCTTGGAAAGGCCTGGCTCACTGAGGCAATAATTCACAAAAAGCAACCATACAGGGGCTGGTGCAGCAAACTCCACTTCTCAGAACCATTCAGTGCTTTTAGTGCTGACTCTGGGAGGAGTTACAGCACCAGTGCCTTCCCCTCACAAGGGAAATACTTAGGCCTTTGTCTCCTCTTCATAAAACAAGTTCCCTAATATAGATAATGATTAGTCCCCTTTTTCAGGAGGTGTAGCAGTCCCTTTCCCTTAGGTGTTAAATAGCATAACTCTTGTCCACTGGATGAGAAAAGCTAAAACTGGTCCCTTTTTACACAGAGTAAATGGTGCACAATAAAATAAACCATCTTCCCTTCTGCACGCCGCAGGGTTTTGCAGATCAGCTCCCCTCAGAGGAGAGAAGTTCTGTGTCTGCTCACTAGAACACAGCTTACAGCTAGCTCCCTCTGTCTTCTTTCATCCTTGTAACGAGCCCCACGTGATTGGCACTAACATGGGAGACACAAACCATGACTCTGTTCACTCTGCTTGTGTGTCACAACTAGAACTGGTCAGAAATTTTCTGACAATGTTTTTCCGTCAGATACCTACCTGGTCATGTGCTATGCTCCTCCAGGCTACTGGGGAGCCCAGTTACCCAGCAGCCCAGGCTCCTGGCTCCTTAGCATCCTGGACTCCCAGCTCCCATACTCCCAGCTCGTGAACCTGCAGTGTTACTAACCAAACCCCAATTTGGATTATTGCATCTTGCCTAACTAAATTCCCCCTCCGTTTACAATTAGATACCTGTGGGCTGATACTCCACTGGTATAAACTGTAGCTATGACAATTTACACCCACAGAAGATCTGTCTCCTCGCTCTTCACTTTCTGTCTTAAACTGTTATCCTTTGTTGCTTTGTGCTGTTACACAGCTGCTGCTCCCTGTCCCAGAGGTAGCTGCATTTCAATGCTGGCTGAAGCCATTCCAGTATCTAGCAATCTTTGCAAAGCACTCTGAGATCTCACTGTTTGAAAATGGTTAAATATAAATGTAAGAGATTATTACTATGTTGTCAACTTTCATGATTTTTTCATGAGTGTTGTAATATTTGGTGTTTTCTTGAACCCCGAGCTCCTGGAGTCAAGTCATTACGTGAGAATCTCAGTTTTCATATAAATAAAATAGCAAGTTTCTAGCTTTCATGAAAGTGTGACCCAAATGTACCCTAAAAGCTAAAAACCCTAAGAAAAAAAAATAAATGTATCATTTGGCTTAAAAATTGTGAGGTTTTTTTCATCTCTTGATATTGGGAGCAAGGAGGGTCTGAGTCATGATTTTTCAGTGCTCGGGGTGGACAGTACTGCTAACAGTTTTTTCTTAACTTGGAATTAACGGCATACATCAACATATAAATAAACTGCACTATACACACTTCATTTAAAAGAAGATAATGTTCTTAACACATGGTGTTTCCATTCTCCTCAAAGAAGTGACTTTATTGAGGTGCCTTTGCCAGCTCTCTCCCCCATCTCCTGTGTTTTCCCCTGGAAGGCTGTAGACATCAGGCTGCACAGGATATTTAATATTGGTAGTTCTTTTTATTTCAGTAGTGTTTAGAGATCCAAACCACGATTGGTCCTATTGTGCTAGGCAGGGTACGAACACACAGTGTGAGACAGACTCTGTTGTAAAGAAGAGCTTGCCATCTAAACAGACAAGACAGATAAAGAGTGGGAGAAAGTTAGTATTATTCCATTTTACAGATGAGGAACGGAGGCAGCAAGAGATCCATTGATGTGCCCCAGGTGACAAAGGAAGTCTGTAGCAGAGCCAGGGATTGAATCTGAGCCCTAGTTCTGTGCTTTAACTACAAGACCATCTATCCTCCCTCTCAGCACCCATTCACTGGCACCAGCAGTGCTACTCCTTAGCAGGTTATTGCAGTCTTGAGCTGGTGGTTTCCACATTTTGTTGGGCGCTCTCTCTCGAATATTCTAGGAGTTAGGTCTCTGGATTTTCATTTTCCCACGTATATTTGTAAGACAAGTGAAACTTGTCTCTGGAAGTAAAGAACTCCAGACATGGCTCAGTGTCCCGGATAAGAACATGCATAATCAAATAGATACATTACTTGTTTCAGTGGATCAGTTGAGAGTACACTGACTATAGATCTATGCTGTAGTCACCTATCCATACATGAAAATATACAATATGGACAGCCCTACATACAACTAAATATAAACCAAACCCCACCAGCCTTCAGCCCACCGCAGAAGCCAGAGGAAATAGTTGGTCTTCGTTGTTTTTCCAGAAGGTTAACCAAGTTAGAACAGCCAGCTGTCCCCCAAAAGCCATAAGGATCAGCACAGGGATGGCTCAGAGCCACTTGCCTCCGTAGGTGCCAGAGTGATACTGAGGATCTTGTGCTTAGGTGATCCTTATGAAATGAGTTGGGTCCTCTGCATCCAGTTTTCAGTGGACAAATGTCACCTGACCAATTGTATGCAACAGAAGTTGGTCCAATAAAAGATATTACCTCACCCACCTGACCAACTGACAGTACTTGCAGGCCCTGCTGGCAGACACAGAGAGGCCTGGGACTGAAAGCACCATGGTGTCAGAAAGCAAGACATGGAGGGTCAGGTCTAGTGGTTGGAGCAGTGGAAGTCATGACTAGTGGTCAGTGTAGTGGCAGCCAGACCAGAAACGGGAGACATGCTCAGGAGCAGGAAAGCAAGAGTAGGGCTCGGAGCTAGGTTAGAGCAGGCTGAAGCCTGTGGAGTCTGTCCTCACTATCAGGCAGGGGAGAGTTCCAAGTGATGCTGGGCAGGCTGAGCTGCTGTTTCTCCTGCGAGGCGTGAATATCTGCCCTGAGAGTCACCAGACCAACTCCTGACTTGTGGATTGGCTGGAGCCTAGCTCAAAAAAGACTCATCACCACATGTGGCTTAATCAAGCTCTAGTTCAGGGATAACTCATCCCCTTGCACACGGATACCACAACACCTCTCACATCGAGGAGGTCCCTCCAATACATACAGGTATATTGGTGGAGCAGGGCACATGCTTATGCATGGTGCTGTGCCTGTTCTTTGGATAAATACAGGGCTCTGGAGCATTCAATCTGGCACTTATTCACACACGAAAAATAAAATAGTTTTACAAGTTTATCATATAGCCTGAAGTCCATCATACTTCTGGTATTAAGAGAGGCTACATACAAATTGCACCACTGAAAATATATATACATTCCACTGTTTAATCTCTAAAGGCACAGTCCCCTCCCAGAGAATTCAGGAAGATCTGAAACAATAGTTTGTGCAGGAAGGATCTTGCAGGTGGTAACAATGTATTTGTGCCAAGAGGCAAAATAAAAGAAAGGTCATCACATCTCCGGAGGGAGCCAGGTGCTCTATGGCTTTTCAAAAAGTATTGAAAAATGTCTGATGACTGAATACAGAGCTGAGGGCTAAGACTAATTGCTGCCTGTGTCAACCAGCTGGAGGTTTAACCTTATTCAAAGATAACAGCACTTTGAAGTCTCTATGCTTAAAAAGTGGGGATGCAAATAAACTAAAGTAAAAATGAGGGCTGGAGATTAATGTCATTCTAGTTCTTGCAAGTGAAAGAAGGAACTTTGTGACTGAACTGGAGGTGAAATTGAACTGTCAGATGCTGTTGTGAAAGGGCTTGTGGGAGGAGAGACGATTCCATAGTGCTAGTGAACTGATCATATTTTTCAAGTGCCTTTTAAAACAGCAGGCAGAATCCTTCTCCAATCCCAGGGGAGATAGCAGTGCTACAACAGAGTATTAGGGCTGCTACTCTCCCGCCGAGATTGGAGAATAATCGCTAATGGCTCAGATACCTCCTCAGTCAACTCCTACTCAGGAGATATCTGAGCCATTAGCAATTATCTTTGAAAAGTCATGGAAGACGGGAGAGATTCCAGAGGACTGGAAAAGGGCAAATATAGGACAACCCAGGGAATTACAGACCAATCAGTTTCACTTCAGTACACAGAAAGATAATGGAGCAAATAATTAAGCAATCAGTTTGCAAACATCTAGAAGATAATAAGGTGATAAGTAACAGCATGGATTTGTCAAGAACAAATTGTGTCAAACCAGCCTAATAACTTTCTTTGACAGGGTAACAAGTCTTGTGGAGAGGGGGAAGTGGTAGATGTGGTATATCTTGACTTTAGTAAGGCTTTTGATACTGTCTTGCATGGCCGTCTCATAAACAAACTCCTATAAGGTGGGTGCATATAACTGGTTGGAAAACCGTTCCCAGAGAATAGTTATCAGTGGTTCACCATCAAGCTGTAAGGGCATAACGAGTGAGGTCCTGCAGGTATCAGTTCTGGGTCTGGTTCTGTTCAATATCTTCATCAGTGATTTAGATAATGGCATAGAGAATACACTTCTAAAATGTGCAGACAATACCAAGCTTGGAGGGGTTGCAAGTGCTTTGGTGTTCTCAACCAGGGATACAGATACCCTGGGGGTACTCAAGAGATCTTTCGGGGGTATATCAACTCGTCTAGCTTTTTGCCTAGTTTTACAACAGGCTACATAAAAAAGCACTAGCCAAGTCAGTAAAAAATATAATTTCATACAGACAATGACTTGTTTGTACTGCTCTATATACTACACACTGAAATATAAGTACAATATTTATATTCCAATTGATTTATTTTATAATTAGATGGTAAGAATGAGAATGTAAGCAATTTTTCAGTAACAGTGTGCTGTGACACTTTTGTATTTTTGTCTGATTTTGTAAGCAAGTCGTTTTTAAGTGAGGTGAAACTTGGGGTACGGAAGACAAATCAGACTCCTGAAAGAGGTACAGTAGTCTGGAAAGGTTGAGAGTCACTGACCTAGAGCTAGACAGGTGTTTGTCCAATCTGTTCTTGAAAACCTCCAATGATGGAGATTCCACAACCTCCATTAGTAACCTGTTCCAGTGCTTAACTAGCCTTATAGTTAGAAAGTTTTCCTAATATTTAACCTAATGTTTTTGGTGTTTCCCTCCCTCCCTCTCTCTCTCTCTCTCTCTCTTTCTCTCACACATTATAACTTTTTGAGTGTTTTTCCTCTTATTTTCTGTTTGCTCAGATATCCACATTATAATTGGTTGAATAGTGTAAAAAAAAGATTTGCAAATATACATGGTGAGTTCGTTCTGATGTTACTCATGAGGTCACACTGAGTTTTTGGATTGCTGGTGGACTCTGTTATAGTTATTAAAATGATTGTGAATCCCGATAGCTTCACAGAATTTAGCCTGCATGAATATTTAAGGAGAAATTCATCTCAGAAGTTTATTCTTTATTGGGATGCAGCTCTGTTTGCTCTTTGTTCATCATTTAAAATCTTTCAGTCATCCAATCAGGGAGCAGAGGTAATAACATGTGACTTCAGTTATTAATCACACAGTACAAGTAGCAAAGAAATGAAGTGAACCATTCAGACATTTTTACAGGCTGAAATTTGTTCTCAGAAGCTATTTGGTGAATATTGACAGATAACAAATACATCTATAAAAATGGGGATCATTTCATGAACAGAAGAAAGGGTATCCATTGGGTAATTCAGGGGTTCTCAGACTTCATTGCACCGTGACCCCCTTCTGACAACAAAAAATACTACATGACCCTACAAGGGGGGACTGAAGCCTGAGCTCCGCCGCTGCCCAGCTGGGGCCAGGGGAAGAGGGGAAACCAAAGAGCTTCAGCCCCAGGTGTGGGGCCTATAACCTGAGCACCATCACCCAACGGTGAAGCCTTTGGGCTTCGTCTTCAGCCCCCGGCCCCAGCAAGTCTAATGCCAGCCCTGGCAACCCTATTAAAACAGGATCGTGACCCACAGTTTGAGACCCACGGATAATTTATTCAGAGTTAATAGTTCAATCTGCATGTTTGTTTCCTTGCTTTCCTTTGAGAACAGTTTATTGATGTTTTTATGATTATTTCGGGGTTACACCAGAGACATACGCTGTAATACTGGATTGATTTCTGAAATCTTTACTCAGGCAAAACTCACATTGGCTTCAAAATTTATGCTATAAGTTCTCGATCCTGCCATGAGATCTGTGTGGGCACAACCCTATGCCCATGTGGAACCCCAGTGAAGTCGGAGAGGGGGCCTCCAGGCAGGTGCAGGAGTTCATGACACAGATGTAGTTGTAAGGTCAGGACCTAAGAGTGAAATTCACCTTTCTGCACAGAGCCTCCGCCACGGGCATAAACTTCACCCTGACTGACTTGAATGGGAGTTTTTCCTGAACAGTGACAAGATTTGGGGGGAGAGGAGGGCAGAGAGCGTGGAAGACTAGAAACAACACTTTCTTACAAGTATTTTTAATGAAAATCATAAAAAACTTTGACTATGTATTTTAAGAGGTTCCATGTTTTACTTTTTTCTCTTAGATGTCACAGTCCTGTTTGTATTGCTTTAGATGGCAGTGACACCTTGTGGTACTGGCCACTAAAGCAACATCTACAAGGTTTTACTAAACATTCAGTCAGGCGGTGCTTGTAGATCACAATAAAAAAAAAAATACAGTGACAGTTTTAATCATGATCCGCAGTGTCTGTTCTTCTGCTTTGGTTTCTGAGAGACTATAGGTCTGATTCTCAAACTGCTGTACGTGAGCAGCTCCCATTGAAGCCAGTAGCTGTAGAGTCAGAACGTCCATGTAACAAATGCATCAGCTGGTTTGTCAAAACCCTCATGTATGAATTTTGGTGTAATATTTGCAGTATGTGAAGCTATCAATGAGTGTTAGGAATTTTGAGGGCATCAGACATCTTTTACGACGGGTTGGCAACCGATGGCACGCGTGCCAAAAGGTGGCACACGAGCCGATTTTTGATAGCATGTGGGGCGGGCTGAGCTGCTCAGCCCACCGCCGCTCTGGGGTTCCCACTGCTGGCCCCTTACCAGCCGGAGTCCCACCACCGGTCCCACTCAGCACCTGCTGAGTGAAGGTACGCCAGGCTAGCAGCAGTCTGAGACCCCAGATGGCAAGGAGCTGGTAGTGGAAACCCCAGAGCGGCAGCGGGCTGAGCTGCTCAGCCCACCACTGCTCTGGGGTTCCTGCTGCTGGCCCCTTCCCTGCTGAGGTCACACTCAGCACCCGCTGCTGGCCTGGGGGAAGGAACCCCAGGCTGGCAGCAGGCTGAGACCCCAGCTGGCAGGAGCCAGTGGTGGAAACCCCAGAGCTCTAGCGGTCAGCCCCCCACTGCTCTGGGGTTCTGGCTGCTGGCCCCTTGCCAGCCACGGTCCCCGCAGCCCCACTCACCTTGCTTCCAGTTGGAGTTTCAGCGCAGGCCCCCCACCAGACAGGTTCCAGGCTTCCGGCCCTGCTCAGCCCTACCAGCTGCTAGCTCCACTCACCTCAGCTGCGGATCAGGGGTTCCAACCACTGACCTCCTGCCAGCCAGTTATCAACTTATAACTCAGAAGCCTGTGTGCAGCTTAAAGTATCTAAATAGGTGTCACCAGACATTGGAAAACTCAGCAAGGATCACACTAAACTAATAAGATCTGCATTTAATTTTAAATAAAGCTTCTGAAACATTTTGAAAACCTTGTTTACTTTACATATAACAGTAGTTTGGTTATATATTATAGACTTAGAGAGAGACCTTCTAAAAAACGTTCAAATGTATTACCGGCACGTGAAGCCTTAAATTAGTGTATACATGAAGACTTGGCACACCACTGCTGAAAGGTTGCCGACCCCTGTTTTACAAGATGCTCTGCACCACGTAGAACAGGGCCCTTGTTTAGAATCTGTAAACCTTTGCTCCCTCAGGACAGGGTCTATGGCAGTGTGTGGAGTACAGACATTGCACGCCTAACTGGCATGGGAATAAATGGCAGTGTAAATGATGAGGCACTGCTTAGATGAACAAAGTAGCGAGCCCTGCATTACTGATTCCCAGGGTATATATCTTACATGGCTTTCTACACACCCAAGCCCTGTATCCTTCATTTACACTGCTATTTTTCATAGTGTAGCATCCTACTGCCTCCTCGCCGCTGGAGGCTTTCCCCACTGCAGAGAAAGTCTCTGTCAGCAAGGAAGGCTCTGGCTGGGGGGAGGGAGGGGTGCAGTGTGGAAAGGCTCCAGCAGTGGAGAGCTACAGTCTCCAGTGAGTGTGGATGCAGCATATAACTACGTGTACCCCACACGCCACTGCAAGTGTAGACAAGGTCTTAGAAAGCACAAAGGATGCCACTTGAGTATGGGCGGGGCTAGTCTCTGCAGTCGCAGCTTCACTGCTGTTGTTACTGAAGCTAGTTAGAATCAAAGCTAGCTCAGGTAGGTCTGCAAATTCTGCAGCCACACCTCCCAGTTGCAGTAGATATACATACCCTTAGACTGTACGCTCCTGGTGGCAGTCTTGTTATGTGTTTGTACAAGTGCCCAACACAAAGGGACTCTGGTCTATGATTGGGCTCCCCATAGGCTACTGCAATACAAATAATAACCATCATAAACCAATGTAATACAGCATGTGTGCTTTTGGCATGTAATGCAATCAGAATACCTGCTGGCTCTCTGTCCTGGTGAGCAATTTGAGCTTGAGACGTTTGGAGACAATATTGATCTTCCATTTTGCTCTTTCTTTCAGGGGGTTCACGAATCTAAAGGAGTGACTGAAGACTATTTGAAACTGGAATCCCTGATACAGAAGGTGGTTTCCCCTTACTTGGGCACATATGGTCTGTATTCCAGTGATGGACCCTTCACACACTCCTCTTGTATTTTGGGTAAGAATAACAGGGGCTTGTAAAATGTCATTGATTTGACATAGTGCAGACAGCGAGCCAGAAAGCTTTATAAATACATCACACTGATGCCCATAAAACAGGTGATTGTCGATGCCAGAAAAACAGGGACATATTGTTTCCTTTATGATGTGCTGGGGGCACAGAAAATTACAGCTGAGCCTGACCAAGCCTCCTCCAGCTTTTGAAACTCTGAAATAAAATTTGTAATAAAAGAAGTTTTATGTTCCATGGCTTGTGTTATGCAGGAGGTTGGACTAAATTATCATAATGGGCCCTTCTGACCTTAAAATCTATGAATGTTTACATCTCTCTCTATACCACTTCCAGTGAAAAGAACTGAACTCAGGGTGCATTATGGACAACGTGAGGTAGAAGGAGAGAGGATGTGCAGATACAAGAAGTGCATGCAGCAATCACTGTGCCTAAATGTAGCCATTTCTGAAGTGGAGCGTTGTGCCTTTTTATCAATATCCAGCAACTTCATACAACTGTTTAGGATAGAAAATGATGGTGAAGGATGATCAAAAGCACTCAGTGTCTTCCATAGAAGGTTCCAGCTAATGTTAGTAGAGGTGGACTTAGGCCAATACTGAATGCTGTTCCATTTGAGTAGTTTGTACTGTTGAAACTCTAGGGAAGTACACAGGCACTGCAAGTCAGAATGGAAAAGTAGTAATTGTACCCATAGTTTTAAAAACAAGTAATTTGCTATCCAGTTTGGATATACTTTAAATTGTGCATTTTCTGGGCAATTGATTTACTCCGTTTTCTCGTATGAAATTGTCAAGAGGGTAGTTCATGTTGTTCACATGAAGCTGAATTGAAAGTGGAATGTGTTGCAACAGGTATTTAAAGAAACAGATCAATTTTATGTGAGTCAGCCTAGGCTGGTTATCTTCACAAAACGATGATTCAAAAGAACCATTTTGTATTCATCACTGCTATTAAAGGGACATGAAACAATGTGATTATTGGGGTTGCTCATTACACCAAGCCCCTAGGGTGTCATAGCATGTCCCGTGATCCTGACTTGGAGCCAAGCACTGTAGGTGCTTCAGCAGTTACGTCTCATTGGTACTAGTTCTGGTGGGGCCCCAAAACCACTCAGACACATGGCTAAGATCCAGGGTATTTTTCTAGGCCTGGCAGAAAAGGGAAAGTTGGCAGATATCTTAGGTACAGAGCCTTAAACAGTTCAAAGTGAGCAATGATCATATCTCTCCTTGGGGCCCTTTTGCACAGGCTGCCTCCCCAGCCACTGCTGTTTCAGCTTCCCTGCAGCACCTCACTAGCCATACAGCTGCCACTTCCAATCAGAACTGAACCACTTCCTTATCTGACCTGGAGGAAGGGGATGTGCAATGGAGAGAGAGCTGAGGGGAGCTGTAGTCTGTTGCTGAGCGGATCCATCATAGTGCCCCAGATTTGACATCATTTAAACATCAGCTTTTACAAAACACAAGAACAATAGAAATATTCCCACAAAAATTTAATACAATTCCAATGAAAGAGTTTTTAAAATAAATAAATATTCCACTACTCTTATTTGAAACCCAAACATTGAAGCACTAAGGCCTTATCTGTACTGGCTGAGTCATCTGCTGGAACTGAACCCAGGTTCAATGGATTTAAAAGCATAAGTGTCTACTGTCTTGGAGCTAATAAACTTGGATCTGATCTCTGTACTAAATCAGAGCAGCCGTAAGCCTTTATTTATGCCTAGCTGTCAAAAGCCCCATGGGCACATTCTGGTAGGTGAGGAATCATTAGTGCATAGTTTCTCTTTGCCGCAGCCGTAGCCCCATACACTGAGATGGTGAAATGACAGGAGCAGCAGGGCAATCGTTTGAAGACCAGATGCAGTAGCTGTATGATTGTTCCTGCTCAAAGCATCCTGAGTAGTAGCCAGGATATGGCCCATAACTAGGAGAACAGTGGAACCTCTGGAAGGATGCTTAATAATTATTTGAATCTTGTATGAATGTTTCATGAAAACGGCACAGTTCCAAAAGGTTCTTAGGTAATGCCAGTAATATAAAATTACTGCCACCTAGTGGTCATTGAATGAAAATGGAGCTGTGGATTAATTGAATTCTAGCAACTAGCTGTAAAAATCTAGAATACTGTGAAACTGAGTTCAGATTTCTTATCCCAGTCATGAGAGAGGTTCTGATATTATTTTGGGTCACACAGCACCATGGCAGTACGTGTAATCTCAAATTAAGTTTTTAAACCAAGATTTTTCAAAGTGATTACACATTTGGGGTGCCTTAAATCAGGGGTTCTCAAACTTAGGGGCCGGGACCCCTCAGGGGGTCGCAAGGTTATTATATGGGGGGTCGCAAGCTGTCAGCCTCCACCCTAAACCCCGCTTTGCCTCCAGCATTATAATGGTGTTATAAATTAAAAACACTTTAATATATTTAAGGGTGGTTACACTCAGAGGCTTGCTATGTGAAAGGGGTCACCAGTACAGAAGTTTGAGAAACGCTTCCTTAAAGGGACTTGATTTTTTCAGAGGACAGGTGACTGGTATATAACTACTCTGGATGGATTTTATATCATTAAATAGCTTACTTATAGTTAGCAGCACCATCTTCTCAATGCACGTTTTTGTTCATCTTGGAGGAGTTCGTTTGGTGAAAGAACAAGCTCAATTAAACCAAAAGAGAGCTCAGCCGCAACAGACACAAGAGAAAAAGCTGAGTCTCAGATCCTCACAGTGAACTTTGACTCCAGTCCTCTCTTCTCCCTACATGTGGGGAACTTCCAGTCACATCCATAGCCATGCACGTCTAAGAACAGAATTTCAGTCCTCGTTTGTCATTAAATAAAAGCACTGTCACAAACTCTGGCAATTTTATCACAAGTCACACAGTATTTGGCATTCTTCTTAAACCCCTAGTGCTTGGAATCATGTGAATATTAGAGAACCTCAGCTTTATTTTTTTAAGTAAGTTTCTAGCCCTCATGGTTGTGGAATAAAGCTTGAAGATATGATCCCTAAAGGCTCAAAAACTAGAAGGTAAATAAAAAGAATCCAACGCTGATTCTTTGAAAAAGCTTATGGTTTTTGTGCCAATCTCATGTTTTTAGGGCCCTGACTCATTATTTTTGAATGCTCGGGGTTGGCAGTGCTATTAAAGACATAGACTTCAGAGATTTTAATTGAGATTTGTGTTTGTTTACAGAGAAGCGGTTCTTCAGACGTTCCAAATCAGGTGACATCCTCGCCAAGAACCCCGTGGTGAGATCGAAAAGCTACAATAACCCACTGCTGACCCCGGTAGCTGAGTATGAAACAGAGGGTATTGCAGCCAATGGAACTGGCATTCGAAGGCACTCCGTTTCTGAAATGACTTCATGCATGGAGCTACAAGGGTACTCCAATCTCACAACCATCATGGACAATGGTTCCAAAAGCTCTATGACAACCACGAAGAGCTCACTCTCAGGAGAACAAGAAAAGCCCAGTGCCAGTTCAGTGCAATGTTCCAGCAAACTCAATGCAGTTGAGCAACAGCAAGGACTCTTTCACACCATGGGTGATCAAAACAAGGCTTTTGAGCTGGCCAGGGACCCTGCCTTGATTCCAGTCCCTTCTTCCAGCCCCGAGAATATAGTGGACCAGATTTTGGAGTCAATTGACTCTGATTCTGAAGGAATTTTCATAGATTTTGGCCGAGGTTGTTCAAATTCATCAGCGTACAACGTGGATGTGAGCAGACAGAGCATCGTGTGACAGACAGGAGAAAAGTCCTTGGTTTTATTATTATATACAAGTAACTGGTATGTTCGGCAACACAGCAGGGAATAGATATACATACAGAGCCAAAACCTCAGCAGGTGTAAATCATCAGTATTAAAAATCAGTGGAGCTATAGTGATTTACACCACCTGGAGATATGGCCTCTAATTTTTTTTTTAAACCACCAACCTATTTTCTTCCCATCATTCTGCAGTAAGATTTCTTACTGTCTTTGTAAGATTGTGGATTGTTTGTTTTTTCTGAATGGAAAAGAGTCTAATAGAAAGCTGTTAGTGCAGCTGGATATGTTCATTTACTAGCATAGTCCATTGTATGGCTGTGTTCACCTTTATTTTTAGTTGTCTTGAAAGATTCCTGTAAAAGTGCAGGTTGCTCTTTGAACAACACGATCTTGGCTGGGAAAAAAACCTTAAAAAAAAAAAAAAAAAAGAACAAACCAACTGATGTGGTCATAAATGTAGCAGAATACAATGATTTATAGTGACACTTTTTTTTGTCCTTTTCTTGGTATGTCTTGTATGCACTCCTCTAACCGCAATGAGTTAGGATTATTAGGAAAAAAAGTAAAATAAACAACAATGTGCTACATAATGTGATGCAGTGCCTGGCATCTAATGTTTTGTTTCACAGCCAATATAGTGTCTAGGTGAGAGAGATGTCCTATAACTGGGTTTTAAGACTGTGTTAATTTGCTTTTAATGTGACACTTCCAAGAATTTTGTGCACTGTAAACTCTTGGACAACTCTCCATTCTATGGTGAGGTCCCAGCAGAACACAAGTTACTTGTTTCCTGTGTAAATAAAGTTATGGCCTTTCAATGGAAATCTTAATTATTTATCAGGGACCTTAAAGGAGTACTATGCAGCAGGTGTTGTAATTAGGTATTGACATGTAAAGGATTAGCATATGAACCAGCAGCCCTTCTGAGTATGCATAGTCCCATCTCATACCAGTAGTCCCAGGGAGTCAGTGGAGTTAATCTGTTGAGATGTGTACAGATGATTTCAGGATCAAGCCCCCAGAACAGTGCAAAGGAGTTTGGCCACTTGACATCCAGTAACATTAATGTGCACTGTGCAGTTACATGCCAGTACCATCTAGGGTTTTGACCTGATGGTTTTAAAGTAAATGTGGAACCCATTACAGATGCCACATTACAATGATCTGTCCTGGAGGAGTGAAGTCCTGTAATTAACCATAGAACATGGTCGATATCCAAGCAGCATTTGTGAAATCTTCCCTCAGTACTTCATCGTCATGTCTTAGTTCTGGCTCAGGAGACACCTGCACAGTTGTTTAGTCTCTTACTACTATGGATGGTCTGTCAAGGCTGAGGTATATTTGTAGGGAGGTGCCCCAGAAGCTTGCAGTGCCACTGGCCACCCTGCTGTTTCTATAAGTAAAAAGGACTTTTCACTTGCACTAAATTTATTTAAAAGGGGGAAAAAGCATTTTTTTCCCTAGACACAGCTGTTACTAGCTGTCATAGGGTGGGATGTCTCTTTAAGGTAGTCAGGTTTAGCCTTAACTGTAACCAATGAGCTGCCTCCCAAGGGATGTGCCTGAGACCAGGTGGTAGCCTGCAGGTCACCTGGCCTTTAGATGAAAGGCCAGCAAGCCATTGAGTTGAGAGTGAGACCTGCAGGGAGTAGGTAAGTTCTTGGAGGAAATACTGCCTCAGTGCAAGGAACCTGGTTTGATTTATGTTGAACTGTTTTTGATATGGAGAAATAAAACTCAACCCTGAAGCGAGAAGAGATTGAAATCCTGCTGTTCTTGGGAGTGTCATCTGATGTACTGGCTGGTGAGTTAGCCCCACTGCTGAACAGCAGCAAAACTTGGTCTGTGGGTCTATTATTACTGCGGATGATGCATGACAAGCCCTGCATTAACTAGCAGGGCTGACAGTTAAATATTTATTTTTACTTATAAGCTGTGTACATTTGCTATGGGAAAACACTGACATGCAATAAACATGGAACCCTATGATAGTGTTTTGGTAGAAACACTTCTCAGTAGAGAATCATGTTTTACATTTGTTCAATGCTGGTCAAAATACACAGCTTTTTCCAAGCTTAGGGTCACTCAGATGCTTAAATGCAGAACTGGGATATGCCAATGACCAAGCTAGTTACATATGATAACTGGGCTCTGTATCTCTCTAAAGCTAGAATTCCCCTGGAGTTTCACTACCCCGGAAGCAGGACTTAAGTACCACTGGGATGATATGCTTGAGTTCAGCAGGGCCAAAGTGGGGCAATGGTGCATCTCTGCAGGATGAGTACCTTTTGCTGAATGATACAGCGAGTGGCATGGACTTTCACGTTCACGCCTGTCTCTGCCTCAGGTGAAGATGAGCACTCTATGTGGGGAGGAGGGGGAACGTTGGTTTCTGGGATCAGTACTGAACCAGCCTGCACTTGGAGCCCCACAAGGTGAGCAAGAACCTATGTTCTAATGTACAGCCAGCCCAAATGCTTTGTAAATTGACTGACCTTGAGATCAGTGTAGCTTAAGTATGACCTTTTTTCCCCTTCCTTCCCACTGAGAGACCATTTCATAGAGAAAGCAGGGAGTGCATCCGGTATCTTATTGGAGGGGGAAGAAGGGAAATCAGAGACTTTTTAAAAAGAAAAGCTGAGCTGAATTTTGAAAAGAGTGAGGGCAGGTGACAGGGAAAGCAGCAGAGGCCAACAAAGTGCCACCTTGTTAAAGGATATTTACAAAGAAATGGTTTCTAACTTTGTAAATGCTACTACAGCACAGTGTTTCTAGCACTGCATACTCTGTTAGGTCATAAATAGTTTTCTGACACACACGCTCAACTCACCAGCAAAATATAGTGTCTGTCTGTCCCGCCCCCTGCTTTTTCTGTTTTGAACGTTGCGTCTCCTACGCCTTTTTCTCTATACACTGACTCCCGCCCAAAAAGAAGCACAAAAGTCTCAGAGGAGGAATGGTCCCATGTACCCAAGTGGAGCTAAGATAGAAATTGGACAGGTGGGGCTCTGTGAAGCCATTGATACACAATTTAAAGTCCTATTAAAGTTGGCTGACACGTAGAAGAATGTTAGGGTGTGGAACCCCACACAAGCAGAAAGAACTGGTGGAATAGCTTGAGAACCAAAGCTGATCAGTGTGGTAATGTTAAGTAGTGCCCTCTAGTGCAATCAGAATTGGTTGAATAATGTTCAGTCTAAAATCAGGGCTTTTTTGCCCAATAATAACCTGAGAACTATTTTCATTATTTAACCAGCTCTTGGCAGCTGGTAGGGTTTTAGGGTAAGCAATTCCACTAAAACAAGGGCACTCACTGGAGAGGCCTAAAAATAAACTTGGAAATGCACCAGCTGTGCACCTTTACACAGACCCTTAAGTAGTTACCCCAGGCACAGCTGAGGGAGATCTCCCATCTCCTGCTAAAGATCTGACTTAGAACTTCCATGCTTTGCCAGGGACAATATCACTGAAGAACCAGGAAAGGTCATTTTCTTGTTTGAAATAAAGGGTAAATCACTAAAATAGAAGTATCACTCAGTTTAAGGAGTTGCCCGTTGTTTTGCAGTGCATATGAGTATTCAAAATCCTTCCATCCAGTTACTACTAGACACGTGCTTCTGCCTGATCATATAACCTCTAGTAATGGTTAAACTGTGCTAGAAAAAACTTCTCTTGGTTCTTTAACGAAGCTTGTTTAACATCAGCTGCTCCCCAGTCCAAAAAAGGCTGAAAATGGCCTGTGTTTGAAACTCCTCCTATCAAATCCCATATGCTGGAAACATATCACATAACTCAGTACTAGTCCCTTATACAAACTTTTCCTTACTGATTTTGCAGGTAAAGAACCATGCCTTCCACAAAATGGCTACTCAGCTACTAGACTACAGTTCCCAAAATGCTATAAGGCTTAAGGTGAAAGTTCACACTACCCTCCCAAGGTATAAGAAATTCTAACTTGTAGGTTTCAGTGTGGTAGCTGTGTTAGTCTGCTTTAAAGAAAGCTCCATGCTACAAGTAGGATGCCCAAGGCAAGTAGTGGCTTCCAATACTGTTGTTTAAAGCAAACCTACAATTTGCAAATACAATATTGCCAGCCCCAAACACTCAAAAATCATGAACCAGGCCTCCCAAAATCAGGCAATTGGCTTAAAATTCATGAGGTTTTCAAATGCTAACATGTGGCTCTTTATGTGCTTTCTGAGCCTTTAGGATATACTTGCTTCCTGTTTTCCAGCATTTTTGCCCTGATTTTACCCTGGTGCCTTCCTACTCCCCAAATATTTTCTCACCTACCAAAGACCTTGGACTGAGGAAAATCATCCAAACCAAACAAGCAGTGGAAGTACTACTACTGTTTGTATTGCAGCAGCAGCAACAGCTGGAGTCCCATTATACAAGGCCATGTAGCAGCACCTAGTTAGAGACAGCCCCTGGCCTGCAGCGTTATGTTCTAAACAGACCAAGGGCGAGAGAGGAGACAGCAGCGCAGAGAGGGGATGTGAGCAGCAGGTCAGCAGCACAGCTGTGACTAGAACCCAGGTTTCTGAGTTGCCATGCCCCAGCCCCTAGACCAAATTGTATAGAGGCTGTGCCTCCCCAAACAGCCAGGTGTGGCCTGGCCCCTGCCCCCTATCTGACTCCCCCTGTTTCTCACACCTATCCAACCCCTGATGGGCCCCCACCCAGACCCCTGCCCCATCCACCCATCCCTGGCCCCTGACCACCCCCTGGCCCCCCACCTCTGACTTCCCCCTGCTACTCTATCCAACCCCTCCTCTCATTTCTGACTGACCCTCCCCCCCAGGACCCCTGTCCCATCCAACCACCCTTTCTCCCTGACTGCCCCTAGAACCCCTGCCCCTGACTGCCTCCCGCTGCCCCATCCAACCCCCCCTCATTCCTGACTGCCCCCACAGGACCCTGCCCCCATTAAACCCCCACTGTTCCTGCCCTCTGACTGCCCCAACCCCTAACTACACCCCCACTCCCTGACCAGCCCCCAAACTCCCCTGCACTCTATCCACCCCCGCCCCCTTACTGTGCTGCCTGGAGCACTGGACAGGCAGCCACACTGCCCGGCTGGAGCCAGCCACGCCACATAGAGCACCGGGTCAGGCTGTGGCTCTGCATCTGCACTGAGAGCTCGCAGCCCCACCGCCCAGAGCATTGTGCCAGCGGCATAGTGAAGTGAGGCTGCAGGGGAGAGGGAACGGCAGGGGAGGGGCTGTAGGCTAGCCTCCCAGGCCGGAGCTCAGGGGCCGGCCAGGACAGTCCCGCAGGCCATAGTTCGCCCATCTCTGCCCTAGACTATGCTGCTTCCCTAGGCAAAGGAGCATTGCTAATGTATTATTCCTTGCTGTAGAATTATAGGTGCCTTTTCAGCGTAATGCTAGGAAAAGTAAGTCTCCAACAAGACAAGAAAAGGCCATTCACACTAACATACTTGAATAGTAGATCAGACTAGAGCTGGGGGATAGGGTGAGAGGAGGTCAAGGAGGTGGTTACGGCTGCTGTGTCTAAGCTCCCACCTGAGTTACAGCAATCTGCCCTTATTTGCCCTAGCTGTCTGTAGTCCTCAGAAGCCCATTTACCAGCTGGGGATAGCTGGAGAACAACATGCTCCTGCCTTTCCCCCCAACCCACTCCACTGCACCGGGGGCTGTAGGGAAGGAGGCCAGTTACACTGGCTCACTGGGACTGCACTGCAGCAGAGGAATCCCCAGCACGGCCCTTGTGGTCCCATTGCAGGGCTTGAGTCACGTGCAGAGAGTGTAATGAGTGAATTTATCCTGTTAGCTGATGTCAGGGAGGGATTCATGGATATCACTGGGAATGGGATTTTACAGTTGAGTCAAATGACTAAATTCCTGAAATCTGAGCTATGGAGAAAGAAGTGGATGGTCAAGTTTTGAAGGCAGCGACTTGAATCTTATGTCCAATGTGAGGATTTTTAATGTATGAACAATCAGACATGAACTCTTAGCGGTGTTCAATGTTGGCCTAACTCTGATCCCCCCAAAGTCAATGGTAAAACTCCCATTTGTTTCAATGAAAGCAGAATTAGACCAATGTTGAGCAGTCTTGAAAAATTCCTCCCTTAGGTTATTAAGGTTGAGAGATATACCAACTCATACTATTCAAAGATGATATCTCTAGATTTGCAATAAGGATTTAGATTTGACCTATTTCACTGTCATAGTAACTTGGGCATTTTAATATTCTTCAGACAGGTTACTTGACTAGTAATTAAATAATGAAAACAGCCTATTCTTTCATAAATGTGCACTCTTCAGGTCCTGTGTTGCATTATTGGATTAGAGAGCTGGCTGCCTACTTGTAACAAGATTGCTTACCTGAAATTGATCTTCTTTCAGATAGCTCTGCCCAGAACCAGAGGAAAGAAAAATAAAGACTAGATGTATAAGTTAAAGGTAGAATTGTGGTATTTTACAGGGCTAATAAACTACAAGAGGTTTCTGCTCTTTACTGTGGCTAAGTTGAGGCTATATTTACATCATTATAGTTAAAATTGGGTTGGCATTTCCATCCCAGGGATTTCTAATTCTGCCAGATATTTTATTCTGGAATAGAACTCAGTGTATAATGTCTAATCTCCAGCTGGAAAGACTCTTTAGTTCTTTAACTAGTGTCCAGAATGCTTTCCCTTTAAAAAACATTTTGTGTCTAAATATTCAAACTAGTTTTGAGGGGGAAAATCGGTTTGGGGGCATGTTTAGAACACAACTACTGTCTTTATTAGTTAGTTTGTTGTTGTGGTCAAAGTCACTGGGCTGGGATTCAGGAGGCCTGGGTTTAATTCTCAGCTCTGCCACAGTTCCTGTGGAGAGTTGGTTGGGAATTTTTTGATATTTTTTGTTTTTGTCTGAAAATGACAGTTCTTCTTCGAGTGATTGCTCATATCCATTCCAGTTAGGTGTGTGCGCCGCGCGTGCACATTCGTCGGAAAACTTTTACCCTAGCAACTCAGTGGGCCGGCAGGTCGCCCCCTAGAGTGGTGCCGTCATGGTGCTCGATATATACTCCTGCCGGCCCACCCGCTCCTCAGTTCCTTCTTACCGCCCGTGTCGGTCGTTGGAACAGTGGAGCGCGGCTTAGCTGACCTCCACTTCCCTAGCTACTCATAGTTCTCGTATATAGTTATGCAGTTATAATCCTTTTATATATATATTTGTATAGTTATACGTTTTTTCTCTGCTAACATAGTTAGTTTAGTAATAGTTAGCAGGGTTCAGGAAGTAGCCCCTTCCCTGCACCCGGTGCCGGAGCCCATGCACGGCTCACCGGGTTTTAAAATGGGCTCGGCCTGCCAGAAGCCGATGCCGAAGGGAGATCCACACGACTCCTGTTTGAAGTGCCTCAGGGAATCACACTTGACAGCTAAGTGCCCCATTTGCAAGGCTTTTAAGCCGAGAACAAAAAGGAGCGGGACTTTCACTTACCCCTCCACCTTTGGCACCAAGCGATGATCAAGCGGCTGGCAGAAGCGCCTCCTCGGCACCGGACCCCGCCGGTACCAAGGCCTTTCGGCACCGGACGTCGCCGGCACCGGACGTCGCCGGCACCGCTCCCTTCCTCCGAGGTCGAGAGAGCCTACAATTCCTGCTGGTGCCTGACGGCTCCCCGGCACGCGCCGTGGTTGAGCCCCCTGCTCCTGCTGCTTCCGTGCCACCTGCATCGCAGCCAGAGAGCTCGTCTAAGTCAGACTGCCCGGCACCGACACCTGAAGAGGCACCGATGACATCGGCACCGTCGATTCCAGTCCCCCAGGGCCATTGAATCCAGTGCCTGACAGCTCCCCGGCACGCGCCGTGGTAGAGCTTACTGCTCCCACTGCTTCTGTGCCAACTGCACCGCAGCCAGAGAGCTTGTCTAAGTCGGATCGCCCGGCACCGACACGTGCTGAGGCACCGACGACGTCGGCACCGTCGATCCCGGTCCCACGAGGGCCGTCGAATCCGGTGCCTGACAGCTCCCCAGTATGCACTGTGGTTGAGCCTGCTGTTCCCTCCACGCTGGAGACATTACCAACGGCGAGGGATCTCATTGCCATGACAGAGTCGATGCTGCCTGACCCCGGCACCGCCGGTGTGGGTAATACAGTCTCTTCATATGACCGTCCTCTGCCAGCACAGCAGAGCGGCACCGTTCATGATCACGGTCCCGCAGACACTCCAGGTCCCGTCGGCACACCCGACATCACTTGCAGTCCCGGTGCTGTTTTCCTCATCAGTACTGGTCGCACTCGCCGCACCGGTCGGTATCTCGTTCGCCGACCCGCTACTATCGGCACCGTTCCGACTCCTGGCACCGCGACAGGTACCGTGACTCCCGTAGCCTCTCCCCGAGCCTCGAGATCTCGGTCAACCTCTCAGCACCGTTCTGGTTGCAGGTCTGGATCTCGTTCCAGGTACCGGTACGCCTCCCGGTGCCGATCCCCGGTGCCGAGTTGGGCAAGGTCCAATAGAGTCAGAGACTCTGCCCATGCCTTTTTTTAGTACCTCCACAACCTGAGGTGGAGGAGGTCCCAGAGGTAGAGGACCCGGTATGGGGCCCTCTAAGGGGTACGACTACTCGTCTGTCCGCTCTCCTCTCTGCTCACTAGTCTTTCAGTCAGTTAAGGAGAGGTATCGGCATGGCCAGCGGGCGCCAGCCCCGAAACCAAAGGAGGCTTGGCGAATGAACCTACTTGACAGCCAGATGTACTCTGCAGAGGCCCTGCAGCTTTGGGTAGCAAAGCAACAAGCCTTGCTTAGCTGCTATAATTATAGCACCTGAGTGAAGGTAGTTTAGTTTAGGGAGTTTCTCCCTCAAAACTCCCGCCAAGAGTTCACTGCCGTCTTGGAGGACGGGGGAAAAAGGTACCCAGAGCATCCCTCCAGGCCTCGTTGGACGCAGCAGACTCAGCAGCCAGGACTCTGGCCTTTGGTGTCGCCATGAGATGCATCTCATGGCTTCAGGTTTCAAACCTCCAGCCGGAGCTGCAGTATGCCATTCAGGATTTACCCTTTGTTGGTAAAGGCCTCTTCGCGGCAAAGACAGCCCCAGGCTGCGAAGCCTATGGTCAATAGGGTCCTAATGCGCTCTCTCAGCAGGCATATGCCAGTGACCAAATGCAGGCCTTTCTGTCCCCAGCCGCCATACTCTGTGCCTAGCCAAAGACAGGGCTTTGGCAAACGGCGAGGCCAAGGTGGTCGCAGACGAACGTCAGGACCCCTAAAGAGCCAAGGTCAAGGTCCCTCGCAATTACCACTGGGACCAAAGACGAACCTTCCAAGGTGCGCCTGAGGGCGGTGTACCAGTCACAGGCCGGGATCCCAATCCCGCTTTCTCCTGGCGTGGCCCCAGTTAATTTCAGATTGCTGGGTCCTGCGCACGGTGGAGCATAGGTACCACCTCTAATTTGTTCCAGCCCTGTCCCCCTTCAGGGACCCCTCTCGTGAGCAATTCCTCGTACAAGAGGTGCAGACGCCGACTGACGAAAGGGGCAAGGGGGTCTACTCCTGTTATGCCCTAGTCCTCCACTCGAACGGAGGTCTCAGACCTTCCTAGTCCTGCGCGGACTCAACCAGTTTAGGATAAGGTTGAAGTTCCACATGGTATCCCTGGGAACCATTATTCCATCCTTGCCTCCTGGGGCTACTATGCCGCCCTCGATATGAAGGACGCGTACTTTCGCAACGCCATCTTCCCTCTGCACAGGAGATACCTCCGCTTTCTAGCCAACAGTCAGTACTTCTGGTTTACGGCCATAGTTGCCGCCTACCTTTGGTGATGTCGGATATGCATTTTTCCGTATCTGGACGATCCGCTTATCCGAGGAGACTCCGAGACACAAACCACTCAGCACGTGGGCATGGTCACGGTCTTATTCACAGGTCTAGGCCTGATGATTACTATAGAGCAATCCACTCTGGTTCCCACGCAGAGGTTGGACTTACTAGGGGCTATCCTGGTCTCCAACCTAGCGGCCTGCTTATCACAACTGCGGTTTTAGGAGATGGCAACAATCATCCGAGGTCCGCAGACTTTCCCAACGACCTCGGCTCGCACTTGTTTCCGTCTCCTGGGTCCATGGCTGCCCGCAAGTTTGTAACCAAACACGCCAAGCTCCGCCTCCGTCCTCTCCAAGTCCGGCTCACCTCGGCGTACCACCCGGACAGGGAGCCAATGGTCATGGTAGTCACCGTTCCCTCGAGCACCTTAGGCTCCCTAGAGTGGTGGCTAACTCCCTCCCTGGTGTGGGCAGGGATGCGGTTCCATCCGCCCCAGCCCTCACTGCCTCTGACGACGGACGCATCATCTCTCTGCTTGAGTGCTCATGGTCACCTCCGAGCTTAAGGCCTTTGGTCTTCTCGGGAGCTGGCATTCCACATCAATGCCCCAAAAATGAGAGTAGTCCGCCTGGCGTGCCAGGGGTTCCAGCGGCAGCTGCGAGGTCGTTGTATCTCGGTGTTTACAGCCAACACAACGGCCATGTGCTTCATAAATAACCAGGGAGGGACATGGTCCTCCCCCCTTTTGTCAGGAGGCCATCCATTTCTGGGACTTTTGCATGGCCCACTCAATGGAGCTGGTGACGTCCTTTCTCCCAGGCGTTTGGAACGCCTTGGCGCTTTGACTCAGCAGGTCTTTCCTGTCTTACGACTGGTCACTCTGCCCCATGTGAGGCGTTCTGCTTTCCAGAAGTGGAGATTTTTCCTCACATAGACCTGTTCGCTTACTGCGAGAGCAGAAAATGCCAGATGTTCTGCTCCTTCCAAGGTCTCTCCTCGGGATCGATCTTGGACGCATTCCTGATGCCGTGGAAAGGCCAACTCCTTTATGCCTTCCCACTGTTCCCACTGGTTCATTAGGTCCTACTCAAACTCCGCAGGGGCAGCGCGCGCATCATCATGATCACTCCAGCGTGGTCCAGGCAGCACTGACATACCACGTTGCTCGGCCTGTTGATAACCGACCCAATTACCCTGCCAACCCACCCAGACCTCATCACTCAGGGCCACGACAGGCTTCGTCACCCGGACCTGCAGCCTCTTCGCCTCACGGTGTGGCTGCTGCGTAACTGAGCCGGGGTGACAGGAAGCCTTCCACCTGGTCGACGTACCGGGCCGTGTGGAAGCGCTTCTTCTACAGGTGCAATACACTCGATCTTGCTCCTACTGAGGTCTCGATCCCCTCTATTTGGCCTGCCTCTGGCCTTCAGCGGCAGGGCCTGGCGGTATCATCGCTGAGGGTACACTCGGCAGCCATCTCTACCTTCCAGCCAGGCTAAGGTGGACGTTCCGTGTTCTCACACTCTATGGGTTCGAGGTCCCTCAAGGGCTTGGAGCGCTTGCACCCTAGGGTGCGCCGCCCAGCCCCAACCTGGGACCTCAACCTAGTTTTAACCAGACTTATGTCTCCCCCATTCGAGCCGTTCGCGACCGGCCCTCTGCTATACCTGTCTTGGACGACAACTTTCCTCGTAGCTGTTACATCGGCCAGACGAGTCTCCGAGCTCAGAGCTCTTACGGTGGTTCCGCCGTACACTAGGTTTCACAAAGACAAGGTGCAGTTATGACTGCACCCGGCTTTCCTCCCTAAGGTGGTTTCGGCCTTTCATGTTACCCACAGCTCAACGCAATGGGCGCAACAATTGCACTCCCTGGACATCTGTAGAGTGCTCGCATTTATATTGCGCTGACAGAACCATTTTGAAAGGTGCCCCAGCTCTGTCACGGTAGCAGACCAAAGGGAAGGCTTGCTTGTTTTCCTCTCAGAGGATCTCATCTTGGGTGATGGCGTGCATCCGCACTTGTTATGATTTGGCTCATATTTCCCCAAGCCACATCACCGTGCATTCTACCAGGGCTCAGGCTTCATCTGCCGCCTTGCTGGCTCGTGTTCCTACCCACGAGATCTGTCGCGCAGCTCCATTGGTCCTCGGTCCATACCTTTGCTTCGCAGTATGCCCTGGTTCAACAGTCAAGAGATGCTGTAGCCTCTGGCTCAGCAGTTTTCATTCTGCCACATTTCACTCCGACCCCACCGCCTACGTAAGGCTTGGGATTCACCTAATTGGAATGGATATGAGCAATCACTCGAAGAAGAAAAGACGGTTACTCACCTTTGTAACTGTTGTTCTTCGAGATGTGTTGCTCACATCCATTCCACACCCGCCCTCCTTCCCCACTGTCGGAGTAGCCGGCAAGAAGGAACTGAGGAGCGGGTGGGCCGGCAGGGGTATATATCGAGCACCATGACGGCGCCACTCTAGGGGGCGACCTGCCGGCCCACTGAGTTGCTAGGGTAAAAGTTTGCCGACGAATGTGCACGCGCGGCGCGCACACCTAACTGGAATGGATATGAGCAACACATCTCGAAGAACAACAGTTACAAAGGTGAGTAACCGTCTTTTCATCAAAACCAAAACTTTGTGGGCAATTTCTCAGTTTCAATGAAACATTCAGAAAGGCTTCTCAGGTCCAGGATGGAAATTCTACTCAAAATGAAAGCAAGAAAACAGCCTGTAGCCCAGCAGTCAGGGCACTCCCCTGAGATGTGGGAGCTCCAGGTTCAAGTCCCTGTTCTGAATCAGACAGAGCAGGGACTTGATCCTGGGGCTCCCAAACCCAGGGGAATGCCCTGACCACTGGGCTATTGGTAATCCAGGGGTAGGTAACATAGCAGGGTGCTGGTGCAAAAGCACCTAATTGGAGCTGACTGGGCAGGGGCTAATCAGTCAGCTCCAATTAGGTCAGAAAAGGCCTGATGCTGGCCTGAGAATTGGCAACACCTGCTGGCCTGATAAGCCAAGGGCTATAAAGGCTGGGAGGGCAGCCAGGGAGGGAACTGGAGGCCTTCTAGCTGAAGGCTGCCTCTGCCTGCAAAGGGGGTGACTAATCTGGTCAAGCCTGTAAGCAGATGGACACGGGTGGTGGGATAACCTTAAATAAATAAAGACAAGGGTGTTGCATAACCCTTAAAGCCTCTCTGAGCCCTATTGGGAGCAGCAAGCAGGCCCCAGGAAGAGGGGTGGGTTGTGAACCCTGTTACAGTAACACAGGTGCTTTCTCCCACCCCTCATGAAAAATTTCAAAATGTCTCAGCTTTGTTCCAAGTGAAACCAAAATAAATTTCAAACCCTCAGTTTTTCTTTGTCCTTTTTGTCTATTTAATTTGTGAGCTCTTTGTGGCATGGACTGTCTATTACTCTACATTTATTCAGGTTCTAGCAAAATCAGGCCTTGATTTCACTTGTATACTCTAGCTACTATTATAACACAGCTAAATAATTTCAAGTCTACAATGTACCTATGGAGGCTATTTCGTCCCATAGAAAGATAAATTTGTTGCCCTAAAAAGCTTACAGTGTTGTGACAAGTGAGAACTGTCCAAGAGTCAGATACAAAGAAGAATTAATGGCATAAAATAAATTATCTAAAGCCTTATTCTTAAAAGCAGATTGAGCTTCAGCTTGTCAAGCTCCAGCTATGACAAGTAATACAGAAAAGCAAGATTGTTTGCCTACCTTAGAGAGGCAATCCTTATTTGGAACCTAGGAATTTTCAGACTGGAACAGACCCAAGGTCTATCTAGTGCAGTACTGTATCCTGTGTCCAACTGTGGTCAGCACCAGATGCTTCAGAAGAAACTGTAGTAGATAGATTTGAGATAATCTGCCCCCCTACCAAACACACACAAGAGCTCATGCCAATTTCTAATACTTAGCAGAAGAAATACTATCTGATCATGTAATTAAAGGGTGTATTATAATGCATACATACAAGACTAATGCACAGGCAACCTTAATTCAAGCATTCCATAACTTTGGAGTGTTTGACTTTTTGCAACATTGTTTTTAATGTTTTTTGTATATAAATCCATATACTTGTTCCTTTTCAATCACCTATCTATCTAATCCAATCTTTCTTCATGAAGAGTTTTTAATGAGATTGAATCATTTTAACTAGCCTTCTGTGGATCCCCTCAAGTTGTGTAGTATCCTTTTTCAGATGCGGTGCTCAGAGAATTCCAGATGAGGCTGCATCTTTGATTTTATATATATATATATATATATATATATATAAATAAAATTAGGGCTGTCAAGCGATTAATAAAAATTAATTGCACTGTTAAACAATAATAGAATACCATTTATTTAAATATTTTGGGTGTTTTCTATATTTTCAAATATATTGATTTCAGTTACAACACAGAATACAAAGTGTACAGTGTTCACTTTCTATTTATTTTTATTACAAGTATTTGCACTGAAAAAACAACAACAAAAGAGTCTTTTTCAATACACCTAATACAAGTACTCTGTGGATGAGGGGAAAGCAGTGGACGTATTATTCCTTAACTTTAGCAAAGCTTTTGATACGGTCTCCCACAGTATTTTTGCAGCAAGTTAAAGATGTATGGGCTGGATGAATGGACTATAAGGTGGATAGAAAGCTGGATAGATCATTAGGCTCAACGGGTAGTGATCAATGACTCCATGTCTAGTTGGCAGCCGGTCTCAAGCAGAGTGCCCAAAGGTTGGTCCTGGAGCAGGTTTTGTTCAATATCTTCATTAATGATCTCGAGGATGGCATGGATTGCACCCTCAGCAAATTTGCAGATGACCCTAAACTGGGAGGAGTCATAGATACACTGGAGGGTAGGGATAGGATACAGAGGGTGTAGACAAATTAGAGCACTGGGACAAAAGAAATCTCTTGAGGTTCAACAAGGACAAGTGCAGACTCCTGCACTTAGAGCGGAAGAATCCCATGCACTGCTACAGATTAGGGACCGAGTGGCTAGGCAGCAATTGGAAAAAGTCCAGCAGAGTGCAACAAAAAAATTATTAGGGGGCTGGAGCACATGATTTACGAGGCGAGGCTGAAGGAACTGGGATTATTTAGTCTTCAGAAGAGAAGAAAGGGGGCGGGGATTTGACAGCTGCTTTCAACTACCTGAAAGCAGGTTCCAAAGAGGATGGATCTAGACTGTTCATAGTGGTACCAGATGACAGAACAAGGAGTCATGGTCTCAAGTTGCAGTGGGAGAGGTTTAGATTGGATATTAGGAAAAACTATTTCACTAGCAGGGTGGTGAAGCACCGGAATGGTTTACCTAGGGAGGTGGTGGAATCGCCTTCCTTAGAGGTTTTTAAGATCAGGCTTGACAAAGCCCTGGCTGGATGATTTAGCTGGGGATTGGTCCTGCTTTGAGTAGGGGGTTGGACTAGATGGCCTCCTGAGGTCCCTTCCAACCCTGATATTCTATGATTCTAAGTACTGTAGTGCAATCTCTTTATCGTGAAAGTTTAACTTACAAATGTAGAATTATGTACAAAAAAACTTCATTCAAAAATAAAACAATGTAAAACTTTAGAGCCTGCTATGGGTGATGCACTAGTATTTCTGGAGATTGGTGGTTTCATCATAATTCTTAATATAGATTTGTTCACGTCAACAAATTCTGTCAAACTTGCTTGCTATTCACAGATGTAAGACTCTAGGTATTGGTGTTGTCTTTAAATATTTATCAAGTCCTTGGTCCAGAAATTAGGGATAAGGAGAAAATTACCTAGATACAAATTAGGGCTGTCAAGTGATTAAAAAAATTAATTGAGTGATTAATTGTGTGATTAAACAATAATAGAATACCATTTAAATATTTTTGGATGATCTACATTTTCAAATATATTGATTTAAATTATAACACAGAATACAAAGAGTACGGTGCTCATTTTATATTTATTTACAAATATTTGCACTGTAAAAAAAACAAAAGAAATTGTATTTTTCAGTTCACCTAATACAAGTACTGCAATCTCTTTAACACGACAGTTGAACTTACAAATGTAGAAGTGTGTGTGGTGTTTAAAAAAAACAAAAACAAAAACACCCTGCATTCAAATATAAAACTTTAGAGCCTACAAGTCCACTGAGTCCTATTTCTTGTTCAGCCAATCGCTCAGACAACAAGTTTGTTTACGTTTGCAAGAGATAATGCTGCCCACTTCTTGTTCACAATGTCACCTGAAAGTGCCAGATGCACTAAAGATTCATGTGTCCCTTCATGCTTCAACCACCATTCCAGGGGACATGCGTCCATGCTGATGATGGGTTCTGCTTGATAACAATCCAAAGCAGTGCAGACTAACACATTATTTTCATTATCTGAGTTGGATGCCACCAGAAGAAGGTTGCTTTTCTTTTCTGGTGGTTCAGGTTCTGTAGTTTCTGCATTGGAGTGCTGCTCGTTTAAGACTTCTGAAAGCATGCTCCGCACGTCGTCCCTTTCAGATTTTGAAAGGCACTTCAGATTCTTAAACCTTGAGTCGAGTGCTGTAGCTTTCTTTAGAAATCTCACATTGGTACCTTCTTTGTTTTGTTAAATCCGCGGTGAAAGTGTTCTTAAAATGAACATGTGCTGGGTCATCATCTGAGATGTCTATAACATGAAATATATGGCAGAATGCTGGTAAAACAGAGCAGGGATATACAATTCTCCCTCAAGGAGTTCAGTCACAAATTTTATTTTTTAAATGAGTGTCATCAGTATGGAAGCATGTCCTCTGGAATGGTGGCCAAAGCATGAAGGCGCATACAAATGTTTAGCATATCTAAGTTTTACATTATTTATTTGTTTTTTTTTAGTGCTGTTATGTATGCATTGTGTCCTGGAATATGTGATTCAAAAAATATCACCTGGAAAATTTGGCTTTCTGGCTTTATATTTGCCAAATTCCCTCCCTTCCCCCAAATGAATCAGCTCATAAATGTCTAGGAATATGTTCTGCCCTAGGCTGCATGCATGGACGTGTGTTAAGGTATGGGAAATCCATGAAGGTACCCAAAGAGAGAATTTGGTTTCAATATCTGAAAGCCAGATATGGATGTGAGCATTCAGGTATGTACATTTTTCTTTTTGTAAGTAAATAATTGGAGACTAGTGATAAACAGCTCTTATGTCTTGCAAAGTGATTCACCCTTGGTCAAGTCCTGAAAGGCACTATTGATCTGAACTATATAGTAGGCATTTCTAGTGTTCACACCTCTGTAGTGTTTGTGTGCTTCTTGTAGTCAGTGGGAGCTACAGGCACTTAGCACCACTCTGGATCTGGCCCCTATTGGTATGGAATTAACAAATGATGGGTAAACACAGCAAAACACCAGGAGTACATTGCGGGCAAAGAAACCTCACATGGAACATGTCAATGTGGAGGGGCAGCTGGAAGCAGAAAATACTTGGCTACTATTCAGTTAATCCAAATTTCTGTCTGCAGATCACTAAATGATTCATCTACATGGAGAACTTACTTAAACAAGTTTCACTAGCAAAAGGGAGGACATCTCTAAATGTTGATTTTCTGTATTGACTAATTGCAGTGGTGAAAAACAGCATGAGAACATGCTGTACCAAATCTTGCACGCATGCACTCGGTGGCTGTACCAAATCTTGGTTCAAGGCATAGGAATACTTGGAAAGCGCTGCACATCTGATTTACTGCTAGATGAATAGTGTCATGCTCTTTAATGAAGCTGTAATGTGTAACATTTTTTTTTCAACTTTCCAATATTTGTTTGTTCTTGAAGCTTTAAATTTTTTTCCCCTTCAACTGTTTTTTTTTTTGTAATAGAGAAGGGTCCAAGATCCAGATCTAAACTCTCAGGTTGTTCAAAACCAGAATCTTTACCTGTGTCCTTCCTAATTTGGCAGACAAGGGGTTTATTTGGGTTTCTTTTTCTTATTTCTTCTAAAGCAACTGAAAATTATAGTAGTATTTTTGCATCCTTCCTTCCTTAGTAGGTGAAATCAACCTAGAATTCTCGTTCATTGACTGTATTAATTTCCAGGCTATATACTTGAGACCTGAGACAGAACTAGAAACAGAGATCTCATTAAATGAATTAGCTGGCAGTAACTCATGGTATCTGTGCAGTTACCCCTTTCTGCTATAACTTTTTTTTCTCAACAACCAAACCAGAATCTCAGATCAACTGGAGCTGCTTCCTCACCCAGCAATGTTGCCATATTGGTGTTACAAAAAAAAGTTTTATTGACTTATCCTGACAAATTTTGGAATAAATGTCCAGGGCCCTTGTTCTCCGTACTGCTGTGGAATCTGTGGTGGGTAATGGGGGGAGGGTACAAACAAGATAAGGTGGCTGTGCAAAATGTTCCAAAAGGTGTTCCTGCTGGGTGGTGGTCCATATAGCTGCCAGTTTCTCCTGTGCTCCCCATGAGCTGTGTAGAGAAAGGGGGCACAGCCAGGTAGTGAGAGCGCAAAGTTGGTGAACAGCTACTTTCAGTAGTGTGTTCTCCCCTTCTTTCATGGACTGTAATCTGGGTGTGTGTGTCACACTACCAGGTTAATGAATGCTGCTAGGAGCAGCACATGCTCTTCGCCCTTACAGTGAGTCCCATCACAAGGGTTACACAATAGAGACACAGGCCAAGAGCCAGTAGCACCTTGGCTACAAGTTGGCCTTGCTGCCATTAATGGAGAGGGACCCTACCGCACAACTGGCTGGGGAACTGCAGTGCTGGGGCCAGGTTTCCTGCAGGTACCCATTATTGAACATTTTTCTGGCCTTGACCCAGGCTGCACCATATCCCTGCTGGCCCCATGAAATGAGTGGGAGTCACTGCAGGCCAATGGCCTCACAGCAAAACCTGCATGTGCTCTTGATTATGTTGCTTCCCTTTGCCATAGTTTGATGGGGGAAGAAGAACATGTGATGCCAGGTTCTATTTGCTTCTTCCAACTAAGCAGCCGTTCTTCAACCCACAATGTTTATAGCCCAGCCATAGATCGAATGAATCAATTTTCCTGCTTTAATACTATGTTATAGGAGTTCTGTGAAGTTCCTACATTAAAAATGCTAATTATTATTGATTCAAATTTCTGATTACTATGATAGCCTGTGCCTGGTCTGTCAATACATATAGATCCTCTGCATTTCTCTTTTACATACCTTATCTTGGCCATTGCTGTGTCTTTGCCCATTGCTATGATTCTGCAGTTCTTTTAGTGTGCTTCTCTCTTGAACAGCTTTACATTGGGTTTAACCTGTGCAATATGCACTGTGTTACTATCCAAACTGGCCACTGGATTGCACCATTGCTCCAAATAAATGTAACAGAAAGCCAGTGCAACATCTGAGAGATGGTGATTCTCAGAGGTTTGACTATTTCATGACTATTTAAAGGTTTTGTATTCTCTTTTCCCAAAACCTCACCAGAAGCATAGGTGCCTTCCTCTGCAGATGGGCCATGGGTCATCTGCAGGTTTAAACTACAGTAGAACCTCTGAGTTACAAACACTGGAGTTACTAACTGACCGGTCAACCACACACTTCATTTGGAACCGGAAGTTGCAATCAGGCAGCAGAGACCTAAAAAAGGTAAAAACTGTACAGCACAGTACTTTTGTTGAAAATAAACTACTAAAAAAAAGTCTTAAAAAAAGATTTGATAAAGTAAAGAAACTGTTTCTGTGCTTAATTTAAATGAAACAAACTGGTTAAAAGCAGCATTTTTCTTCCACGGTAAAGTTTCAAAGCTATATTAAGTCAATGTTCTGTTGCAGACTTTTAAAAGAAAAACCATAATGTTTTGTTCAGAGTTACAAACATTTCAGAGTTAGGAACAACCTCCATTCCTGAGGTGTTGGTAACTCTGAGGTTCTACTGGAGTATAAATGGTGGCTTCTGTGTAACTTGAAATCTTTAAATCTTTACACACAGCCAGAGGTTAGGGGTCTGTTACAGGAGAGAGTGGGTGAGTGTCTGGGGCCTGCGATGTGCAAGAGGGTAAGACTAGAGGAGCATGATGCTCCCTTCTGACCTTAAAGTCTATGAGGTGCTTGACCCAGTCAGTCCAGAGGTAGGGCAATACAGTGCTTTTGGGAAATCTGGTCTTGAGACTCTGACTCACTTGCCCACTTGCACAACTAGGGAAACTCCACAAACTTAGCCCAGTTTGACTTCCAGGAGGGGCCACCTGCTATTGCAAGGCAGTGATTCCTAACACATATTTCAGAGCTCTACTGATGAACTCTGGAAAGTTGGCATCCAGCCCTTTGGCATCTGGAAACACAGCCATGACATGAAGGCCTTATGAGGGAGGAAGAGGGTCTTGAAGGATCCTCCTGGGGGAAGGAAGATAAATCATAGGGGGATATGGTAAGCAGATTCCACTTTGAAATGGGTGCGTCATGCCATGTTAGAAAAGAAGGTCGGTAATTTAACAAGCTGAAGCAGGTAGCTCATCCACAAGCTCTCTGGTATCCTGACTTATAGCTCTCCCTACACCTGTATGATGCTGCCCATCTCCACATGGCTCATTAGCTTATTCCCTATACTCAACTTCACTGGCTTCCAATCCACTCCAGGATCTGGTTCAAAATTGCCTTAGTCCTGTGGATTCACTTCAGTCTGTCTTATGGAGCCTCTTGCTCCACTCAGCTCTGGTTCTCTACCATTTAGTGCTGGTCTTCCCTCTCCTTGTTTTTTTTTTTTGGTCATTGTTTGTGCAAGAGCCTTCTCCTCTGCAGGTCTTGCTGTTTGGGACTGCATTCCTGTATCCTTCTGCCTCGCCAACTCTGAGCATTTCAGAATTCAGCTGAAAACATTGCCCTTCTTCCTTGCCTGTTCCTTCCCACTGTGATCTAAGGTGATCTTATTTTGATATACTGACTTAAAAAAAATCTGTATTTTTAAAATCTATCCTAACTGAAATAAAGGCTAGATGTAAGGAGGAAGTAACTTAATCTTGTAACTTGCCAAATATACATGATTCATTCAGCCCATTTGTTATGACTGCTCAGTCATTCTTTGGGTCTCTCTGTTTGAATTATTTTCTAGGCTTGCACTCACTGCTTACAAAGTGGATTAGTGTCAATTAAGCGCACAAAGATGTGTGGCAGTCCTATGTTGACAAAAGGCCTATGCTGATCTTCCTGGCTCTGATATAATGGTGCACAGCATTTATCTCTGATGAATGATTGTGTTCAGTGCATATATCTTTGCATGTTGGCTAATGGCTTTTGAGGCTTTTATTTATATGCCGTTAAGCAGAGCTATAGTATTTTAATATAGATGGGAGCTGCTTTATGTTTTGCATGCATATTTTAAAAATAAGTATAATACTTTGTATGCTGACACTGTTCTGAGTCCTATTTTTATACAGAACCTGAGTCAGCTGTGCTCTCTTCTTAAATCTTTGAGAGGGAGAGGCAAGGAGGGACAGGGAAACCAAATAATGGACTGGGCATAAGAGCTCTCATGTACTTTTTACATCAGTTAGGGTGGCAACCCACAACATATTTTGAAGTCTGCACACACGAATACATAGTGCTTTTACAAACATTTAATTAATCCTCCAAATGTACCTGTGAGAGAAAGCAAAAGTGAGGCAGAGGTTAAGTGACTTGTCCAAGCCCACAAAAAGAACCTGTGTCACAGCCAGGATTTCTGACACCTCGTGCCCTGCTCAGAGCACTAGGCTATATTACTCTTACAGCAATTTTGTCTGTGTGTGCTGTTTAGAGAAATGTATGGCACGTAAATCAAGGACGGCATCCAGCATATAAAGTTATGAATCATTATTTGTATTTTAAACTAATTTGGGAGTGTATTTTGTTTAAGGATAACAATATGAATCCTGTTGTAAGACTTTAAAAGATGTGGGAATCTACAGATATGGAGGGAGGAGAGAGAGGATATGATTATGGAATATTAACAAAAATAAAACTTTTGGGGGGCAGGGGAAAGAGGACAACTATGTTTTTTCCCATACGTGCCACTGAAGAGGAAGCAAGATCTACTGATTAGAGCACAGGTCCATTCCTTGACCTACTAGTGACTCCTGTAATCTTGGGCAAACCATTGTGCCTACGAGATTGGTGTTTCTAGAGTGTTTATAGATGTGCCTCCCCTTCACCTGATTCCAGCTCTTAAACATAAACAGTGGGGTAATTAGCAAGGTCAATTGCACTATGGAAGGTTGGTTGTTTGAATTTTTGCCTTGGTAATTTGAATGGCAGTAAGACCTTTGTAACAAACAAGAGAAAAGAGTAGTGTTTCATCCATGACCATGTATTGTCAGCATGCCAGCAGTGTGAAATTGCAACCCTTTGACATACTTCTGTGCAGTGGTGCATCAGAACTATAAAAGGGCAGAATATCAGTGGGAAGTAGGCATCTCAAAGGCTATGGAAGAGATCCACAGTGTGAGCCAAAGAACATGTGCATAAGATCACATTTGAGGCTGGGATTTTCAAGGAAGCCAAAGGAAGTTAGGTGCCTAAATCCCTCTGGAATTCAATAGAAGTTGGTGTCAGGGCTGGACCATGGGTGGCCTGTATGCACCGGTCAGCTGCTAAGTTGCAGTCAGGACACAAGTAGTTGAGTTTAGAGTGAGCCAGGTCAGAATGCCAGGAAGTCAGAATCAGGCACCAAGTTGCAGACAGATAGCAGAGTCAGGGTCGAGGTAGGTCAGGATACCAGGAGGTCAGGGTCAGAAACCAAGCTGCAAGCACAGGGCAAATAAGAGTGGAGATGGGTCAGGATATCAGGAAGTCAGAATCAGGTGCCAGGTTGTACACAGAAAGTAAATAGCAAAGTCAAGGACAAACTAGGGTCAAAACCACAGTCTAGGGTCTGGAGCAGAAACAGGACCGTGGGGTGGGCTGTGTGGGGCTGCCACTCAGGAGCTACTGGGTAGTATTTCCTGCAGCATCTCAGCATAAGCTTCCAGTGGGGAGGCGGCAGCGGCAGCAGTCCAGAACCCTCATGGTCCCAGCTTCTAGTCCTGCAGGCTCTTACAGTTGGTTATCTTAGAAAATCTCTACTTAAATCCTTAAGGGTTTATTCTAATTTCTTATATGCACATATTACTCCTATGAATGTCAATGGGAGGAGTTATATGTACAGGTACTGAGAGGAGAATAAGCTTCTTTGTACGCTCTTTGCTATTGGTGTTCCAGTGGTGCAGAATCTGCTAGAGATGGCTAGTTTTCCAACTCCACAAACTTTGGTGTGTGTTTGTACAAAAACCCATACAAGGGAGCTGGAAGATTTGGATTCTGATCTGTTTGACTTCTAAGCCCACCAAAGTTCAGTGTGTTTGGATCTGAGATTCTGATCTGGGCCCATCTTTAGAAATCACATACTAATTAAGCCAGGCTGGTTCAAAGCAACAATGTGACACAACTCTTCAATATTATCTTTATCTGTTTCTATGGCCAAAGAAGAAAGTAACATGATCTCTCTGACATCAGGTACTTAAGGCTGCACTAGAACAAATGTGTTTCATGTTATTACCTAACCTAGGGTACATTAAAGGATTCCATGCTTGTATGACTAAACTGGACCTTTATTATGAGAACTATTTATTGAAGTGCTGCAACTGCAACTAGCATTCCAGCCATGTGAACACAGACTGACTTCTTGTGCCTCATCTAAACTCTTCCCTCATACAACCTGTGCTCCTCCCTCCAAATTCCATGCAGATTGCTACCCAATACACTACTAAAAGGGACAGTTTCCTTTGGATGAGAAATATGAATATTTTTTAAATATTGATACCTTAATACTAACTTACTGCAATACATAGCTAGATCATTATGAGGATAGTAAATCAATCCATATGCAAAGAAAGAAGGAAACATCTCACATCACTGTGAGTTCCCAACCCTTCTGACCATTGCTAGCCACAGAGATAAGGCCCAGACTCTTTGTCCAATGGAATATTTGTTACTATTGCAATGGGGTGGTGGAGGAAATGAGATAGAACAGTGGTTCTCAACCTGAGGTTCAAGTGCCCCTGGGGTACCCAGAGGTCTTCCAGGGGGCACATCAACTCATCTAGATAGTTGCCTTGTTTTACAACAGGCTACATAAAAAGCCCTAGTGAAGTCAGTACAAACAAAAAATTCATACAATGACTTGTTTATACTGCTCTGTATACTATACACTGAAATATATATTTCAATATTTATATTCCAATTGATTTTATAATTATGGTAAAAATGAGAAAGTACGCAATTTTTCTGTAATAGTGTGCTGTGACACTTCTGTATTTTTATGTCTGATTTTTGTAAGCAAGTGGGTTTTAAGTGAGGTCAAACTTGGGATATGCAAGACAAATCAGACTTCTTAAAGGGGTACAGTACACTGAAAAGTTGAGATCCACTGAGATAGAGGAATGAGACGGGGCTCCTGGAAAACTGTCTTAAAAAATACTCATGCATTCAAAATTAAAAATAATCTGAGACAGTAAAGGAAGATGATATGCTGATATCTTGCTAATCAATAACACCAAATAACATTACTGAACTTAAAATTATGCATGCTATGTTCATAGATTCCAAGGCCAGAAGTGACCATCAAGCCTGACCTCCTGTATAATACGGGCCATAGAACTTCCCCAAAATAATTCCTAGAGCATATTTTATAGAAAATCATCCACTCTTGATTTAAACATTGCCAGTGATGGAGAATCCACCAGAACCCCTGATAATTGTTCCAATGGTTAATTACTCTCACTGTTGAAAATGTACACTTTATTTCCCATCTAAATTTGTCTAGCCTTAGCTTCCAGCCATTGGATTGTCTTATACCTTTCTCGGCAAGACTGAAGATAAATATTTGTTCCCCATGTAAGTATGGCTGTAGTCAAGTCACCCCATAACCTCCTCTTTGTTAGACTTAAGGAGCTCAATCTATTTAGTTTATCACTATAACACATTTTCTAATCCTTTAATCGTTCTAGTGGCTATTCCCTGAACCCTCTCCAACTTATTAATATCTTTCTTGAATTGTAAACACCAGAACCGGATACAGGATTCCAGCAGCAGTCACACCAGTGCCAAATACAGAGGTAAAATAACCTCTCTACTCCTATTCAAGATTCTCCTTTTTATGCATCCAAGGATCACATTAGACTTTGGCCACAGTGTTGCAGCTGATTATCCACCATGACCCCCAAATCATTTTCAGTCACTGCCTCCCAGGATAGAGTCGCCCATCCTGGAAGTATAGCCTATATTCTTTGTTCCTAGATGTATACATGTACATTTAGCTGTATTAAAATGCATATTGTTGGCATGCACTTAGCCTACCAAGCAATCTAGATTGCTCTGAATCCGTGACCAGACCTCTTCATTATTTACCACTCTCCCAATTTTTGTATCATCTGCAAACTTTATCAGTGACGATTTTGTTTTCTTCCAGATCATTGATGAAAATGTTAAATAGTGTAGGGCCGAGCATGGATCCCTGAAGGACTACTCTAAAAACACACCAGTTTGATGATGATTCCCCATTTACAATTACATATTGAGACCTACCAGTTAGCCAGATTTTAATCCATTTAATACGTGCCATGTTAATTTTATATCATTCTAGTTGTTTAATCAAAATGTCAAGTCAAATGCCTTACAGAAGTCGAAGTATATTACATCAACACTATTACCTTTTTAAACCAAACTTGTAATCTCATCCAAAAATATCAAGTTAGTTTGACAGGATCTATTTTCCATAAACCCATGTTGATTGGCATTAATTATATTACCCTTCTCTCTGTATTAATAGAGTCCCATGTCAGCTGCTCCATTATCTTATCTGGGATCAATGTCAGACTGACTGGTCTGTAATTAGCCACGTCATACCATTTATCCTTCTTAAATATTGTCAGAACATTAGCTTTCCCAGCATTTTGAGACTTATTGAAAATCAACATTAACTGTCCAACAAGCTTCTCAGCCAGCTCTTGTAAAACTCTTGGATGCAAGTTATCTGGACCTGCTAATTTAAAAATGTCTAACTTCAGTAGCTGCTCCTGAGATACTAGTGGGATGGAAAGAGTGTTTTCATCATCCATATGATATGACTGCATCATTTGCCTCCCACCCCTCCCAATACAGACTAGAAATAGTTTTTGAACACTTCTGCCTTTTCTGAATTATTATTGATCATTCAATACCAATATTAGGATTCCTTTAGTTCCTATTATTCTTTTAAAAACTCCTTATTGTCATTAAGTCTGCAGGCCACAGGTTTCTCCTTGTGTCCCTTTACTTCCCCTATTCATTCTCTAGAATTCCTAGCTTCTGACTTATATTCATTACTTAGATTTAAAAAAAGTGGATTACTTTTTTATATATAACCAGTAAGTTAATTTTACACACTGTAGCCACTGCAGCTCTTTAATGTGGCTGTATCGTCGAGCTCTCCCAGCACTGTAAAAAACCACCCCCACTGTCAATACTGCCACTTTACAGCGCTGAAACTTGCAGCCCTCAGGGAAGGGTTGTGAAAAAACACTGAGCAAGAAAGTTTCAGTGCTGTAAAGTGGCAGTGTAGACAAGGCCTTAGCCAATACAAGGTAAGATCCTAATGAAGACAAGGCAATTTGTAGCTTTCACTTATGTTAGCAGCTTGAGATAAAGCCTATGGAGGAACCTAGGATTAGGGTGGACCTTCTAACTGTTAAAGCTGCAAAATGTTTTGTCTCCAGTAGGATTTACCTCATGTCCATTACCATGTTAGCAAACATGGTAAAAACACGTCTCTTTTCCTCGTAAAGACAAGGCCCCGGTATCTATCCCAAACTCTGAAGGCCTTTGAAAATCTCAACTTCTGTCCATAGAAGAAGCGGACTCTATCCGTTACCACCAGTTCACAAGATAGAATCGAAGAGAAATCCATAGAGAGCAGGAAACAAATTTTTTTAATAAAATATAAATTTAAGTAGCATTTCAGACCAAATTAATCTTTTGTGTAAGCCATTGTAGTTAACATGCAATTTTGTCATTGGGCATACACCAGGGATGAATATGGCACATTAAAACTTGAAATCAAAACATCTACATGTTCCTGCCCCTCAGCAACCACTGTCAAAAACAGGAAATATAGCTTGAATAGTGGCTTTTAATATGGTTTAACCGATTTCTTGAAAGTCACAGATAAAACTTTAGGTTCTATCTTCAAACAGAAATAAAAATGTATGTTGCTTAATGTGTAAGATACAGAGCCAGAATATTTCTCTAGTGCTTCCACACAGATAAGCAGATCCTGATTTAGAGAGCTGAGAATGAAAATCTGCTGATCCATTTGTGTCATGGCATTGCCCTGATCCGTTTGCCCTAGAGGGGTTGTCTCACCTCTGCTGTCCTAATGCTTTATCTCACACAGCCATTGTGCTCTGGTCATTTACTCTTTTAAATGAATTGGTCGAGCAGTCTCAATTACATTGGAATGGCACTGATCCTGCTGCCTAGCACTAATCCAACCTTAATTAGAAACCTTGTATTAAGTACATCTTCAATGCCATAAAAAATGAAACCATTGTCATAATATGAAAGAAGTCATGGGGAGGGGGAGAGTTAAAAAAGAGAAGATTAGTGAGTATCCAGTGTTTCATTTCTTCTATGCTTTTAACATAAAGTAAATTGAGCAAAAAAATGTAATAGGTATCAAGTGACAAACTTGGGGCCAGATTCTGATTACTCTTGTGTGAGGGCCCAATCCAATAACCATAGAAATCAGTGGGTGTCTTTCCATTGACATAAATGGCTTTTGGATCAGGCCCTAAGTGCTTGTGGAGAGGGAGAATAGCAAAGAGCCCTTTCTCTTCATATTTTTGTGCACTTACATCCAGAACAGCCAGAATTCCATTGCTTAACATTTTCTGAGCCATAATGCAATCAGTAGTGCTAGCTGTTCCTATGTAGACAGGGATGGACTACATGGGGCCATGCTATGACCAACCTCTTCCATATCACTTAGCAAAATGGAACTAACAAAGAGTTTGTCTACTCAGAGGTTTTTTCATTTAAGTTAATTGATTGCCAGTTAATTTGAGTTAACTAACTCATTTTTATACCTAAAGCTGGATGCTCTACAAACATTTGTGGAGTGTCCAGACTAGCATGCCCAAATGCGTTAGCTGTCCCAAGCTACTTGGCAATGAATTTACTTAAGTTAAAAACTCTAGTGTAGACACACTGAGAACAGCGTATACTATCTCTACAGAAAAGGGTGCAAATATTGACCTTCGGTGTATATGTCTAGAGCAAGTATCGCTGTGGTATCTAAATGCACTCAGATTTCAAGGACTATGCTGTAGCTACAGATGCCATCGCCACTCTCTGCATGTCACTGGTACTTTGGGTCTTTTTGCAGCCGCTTGTTTGTGGTACCCTTAAACAAAGATGAGATCTCATGGAAAACTCTGTCTAATTAGTCCACGCACCTAGAACTCATAGTCACTGCCCTCTCCTCTTTTGAGTCTTCCTTTAAGACCTGCTTCTGTAATAGTGCCTAGAAGAAATCAGCCCACACAATCATGACTCGCTTGATCTGTAATCATGCATAGCTGATTTCATTTTTTTTAAAAAATGCATGCACAAACAAAGCCAGAAACCACTTTCAAGTGATATAGAACTACCATGTTGCACAGTGGCTAACTTTATATGACCATATGATCTTCTGTCAGTTACCTGGTCCTCACTCCCCATTCTCCCATTTTGTTTGTCACACTCCATTTTAGCATCCTGTTTCCAAAGAGATTGTAAATTCCTTGGGGGCAGGGACCATGTGTCTTCCTTGCGTGCATGTATGGGGAGAAGAGAGAGAGGGATGGGGTACTCCAACTTGCATAATGGGGGCCACAATTCTGAGTATAATTGTAGTATAAATAATAACTAGAGGATTGCACACTGTTGCTTTCATAGACCACAATCATTTCACAAATCAGGGACGTCTTGCATCCCTTCATTCTCTCTATAAGCTCTTTGTGTACAGTACAACCCTCCCATCCTACTTTATTTCAGGGGCTCCCTGCAAACCTACTTCTCACCTCCCTAATCAGATGCAGGGGGGCCATGTGCCCCACCATTTCCTCCTTCCAGTTTTCTGATTTTGATGAAAAGCAGTAGGGTTCTGCCCATTGATGCCTAAAAACATTCCCTGAAATTCCGGAATTGATCAGATGTGGTATTCAAAAGTTATCACATTGCTGACAGGCAGAGAAATGTCATTGAGTTGCGAGAGAGCCTTGCTTTGTTTGACCATTTATTAGTATTATTTGTATCAATGACCAGTACATATTACATTCTCTAGAGGTCTTTCTCTGATTCTTTATTACTGGCTGTTCACATTGCGTCAGTAAGTGTTGATGTAGATCACATCATGCTGTATGGACGCAGCTTTTTGATACCAAAATCACAACACACTGCCATGGCATCAAATCATGATTACTTTGCAGTTCAGAGCAAGCAAATGAACAGCTGTTAAATGATTACCAGTGCCTTGTGTCTGGCATTCATCTCCACAAAATGGGAAATGTGGTATGAAGATAAAACAACACTGTCAAGAAGAGACAGCGCTGGAAACAGATTTGGGGGGTATTATCTAAGCATGACTCCTTCATGGATACTCCTCATGCATTGTGCTGTATAGCCTTTTCTTCCCCCTTCATCACTCAGTCAGCAAATTAACATAGATTGTGATCATCTCATTGTAAGATTATGTCACTGGTACACAGACCTTTATCAAATGGTGGAACATGGTACAAAAATGGCTGAGTGATGATGCACTGACTTTTGACAATGATCTGAAAGATAATTATTTTCATTAGTGAAATAATAGACCCAGGGAACATGTTGACAATGTATGATCTGAAATAAATGTATTTTTCTTTCTCACTTTTAAAAGTAAATTTCTAATGCTATAGAGATGTAAAAAATGGGCTGCCTGGGAGACTGAAATCCTCTCTACCCAGAACAAGTGCAGCACAGAGCACAACGGACGTGACTGCCAACATACCTCAGCATTACTGTGGAGCAGGGAGCATGTGCTCAACGCCGGTTCAATCATTGGCTTCTGGGTCAAGACCAGGGCCAGCTCCAGGCACCAGCCGAGCAAGCTCGTGCTTGAGGCGGCAGATTCTACAGAGCGGCATTCCACCCAATTCTAGGGCAGCACGGACACTGGTTTGGTTTGGTTTGGTTTGGTTTGTTTGCCAATCCGGCCACCCTGTAGGGGGCGGCGGTGTGGAGTGCCCTGCTGGGAGCGGGCTGTGCGCTCCGTCTGCCCCAGTTGGTGCCAGGGCTGTAGCAAGCCCGGCAGGGCAGTCCGCGTCTTTCCCTGCCCACTGATCGGAGCGGCATGGAGCCCTTCTGGCAGGTGGCGCAGTGGTCGGGGCCACATGGCCAGTGCCCTGCTGAAGCACTGGCCACCCCCCCCTTCTCTCTCTCCCATTTCCTCCCCTTCCCCCCCCCGCTAGCTGAGGCATGTCTGCAGCGTCGGGAGTCCCTTGCAACCTGGCTCCAGTCATCCCGCAGGTTGTTCTGTTTTTTTTTTTTTTTCCCGGCTTTGCCAATCCAGCCGCATCACAGGTTGTTTTTTGTTTGGTTGGTTTATTTTGCCTGAGGTGGCAAAAAAGCCAGAGCTGGCCCTGGTCAAGACCACAAATGAAGCTGCATGTTAGAACTAACTGTAGTGATGGTTTTTGTGATGTAGGCCCCCTGCTGCTAGAATTAGACTGAGACCACTAAACTCGCTTCATATAAACTCTATTGTCAGGTGGTAACAAGACCATACTTATTGACATAGGGCTTGAGCCAAAGATCATTCAAGCAAACAGGAGTCTTTCTACAGACTCCACTTGCCTCTGCACCAGGCCAGTATCCAGATTTGAGTTAGTAACAACCAAAACCTGGAAGTTGTTGTATCCTCACAGTGGGGGAAGCAGAGGGGGGGATGTTATTGGTCTCCCTAACAAGCTGTTAAATGTGACACATCAAACAAGCTAAAATACAAGTGTGTGCTTATTTTCTGGTCTACTTTCACTATGCCCTTCTGAATGCCTACCAAACTAGTTTGTCTCTAATAAACCAATTTATTAGAGGGATTTATTTTAAAAGATCACTTGGTATACACATATATACAGTTCCCATGCATGCAAACATATATGTGCATATACCTTTCGTACAGCAGCCTGACCCTCCCCCTTTTTAGGATAGGAATAACTCCCATTGACATTGTATCCTGTCATGGGAGAACAGGGTGCTGCCAGGTACTTATGAGTTTGACTTATATGTGATTCAATAGCCCTGTTTGTGGAACCCAAGTCGTATGTCTCGTACTCTCTGATTTCTCTCCTTCCATTCACTACCAACTCCTTCCACTTTCCAGGAAGAGAAGAGGAGATTCAGGCAACTCTGTTTTTCTCTCCCGGGATGAGGGGCTGTTTGTTTATTTAGTGTTGTTTATCGACAATACTTGTGTACATGAAAGCAATGGAGTACCACTAACCTTGGGATACCATCTATTAAGGACAGAAATTAAGCTGAGGTGCACAACTGAAGTGGGCTCAAACCAAAGCTCAGGACACACACACACTTTGGGGAAACTATTATTGTTTGTTAGGATGACAGTAGTGCCTATAGACCAAACTTGGCAATTGTGTAATATCATTCTCCAGAAGCTAATGTGAACATAATACAGATTCCCATAAGAATGAAGTTTCCATTTCTCTTGTTGTTTTCTAAATAGCAGACCTGGTTTTGATCTCTACATCTAAGCACAGCAACATCTTGGTGTATTTTTTTAAAGAAATATTTAGCCTTTCTAATATGCCTTTTCCTCTCCAGAAAACTTCTTTAAATGTGTCTGCCTTTCATCTCCAAAGCAGGGAAGTATGCTTTCATCTTGCATCTCTAGACGTACTTGTCTCACTTCCTTTTAAAAAAAAAAATCAATCTTATCATAGCCCAAATGCAACCCTGTGCTCCAGTTCTCGCTATCCTCAATAATGTTTTTTTTTTCCACTGTCCCTCTCTCAAAAAAGATGAAATTAGTAAAGGCATATACTTTTTATACAGGATGTGGTAAAATAACTGCATTCAGTGTATGACAAGAGTAAAGCTAAATATACATTTTGGATGATGTTAGTCCATATGCTGTAGAAAATAGACAGAAAACATGAAGGAAAGAACCCCTACGAGTAGTAAAGGGATTTTTGTGTCTTTAGAGATTGCTTTAAAATCATAGCTGCCTGGGGGGGGGCAAGTGGGGCAATTTGCCCCAGGCTCCACAGGGGAGCCCACGAGAATATAGTATTCTATAGTATTGCCCCTTTTTTATGGAAGGGGCCCCCAAAATTGCCTTGACTCAGGCCCCCTGAATCCTCTGGGTGGTCTTGTTTAAAATTGAGTGAAACAAAATAATTATGCAAAATTGATAGTTAATTTGAAAGAGACTCCTCCATCCAAGGCAGTTCAACATATAGTATGTGAAATACAGAGCCATTTCTTGTTCTAACAGAAGTTGCTAGAGTCTCTGTTTTCCAGAGATACTCTTTGAAATCATTGTTTCAAATCACATGCCACTATTCAACCCTGGTGGCCAAAATTATACATTTCAGTAAAATAATGTTGTTCTGTATATTTACATTGTATAAATAGTATGAGGAATTTCTCTACATGGTGTATAATATTTTACTGGTGGTAAATGAAAATGGTGGGGCAATTTCTCAAAACCACCAGGAATTATGTTTGTTTCAAAGGCATTTCAAAGTGACCTCAGCTATGCAAATAATGCTACAACAGAAACCCATCACTTCAGCCTTTGTCTACACTGGCACTTAGTCAGCAAAACTTTTGACATTTGGGATGTTGGCCCCCTCCTTCCTCCACCCCGAACAACAAAAGTTTTACCAACGAAAAGCGCCAGTGTAACAGTGCTTAAAGCCGCTGCCGCTTGTGAGGGGTGGAAGTTTTTTGTCTTCTGCCGACAAACAGCAGCTACACCGTGCGCCTTTTAATGGCACGGCTGTAGCAGCACAGCCATGTCTCTAAAAGCCTCGTAGCATAGCCATAGCTTACTTTTCTTTACTTTCAGGAGACAGACACAGAGGAATAAAGAATTTGCCTGCAGCATGGCTCTCCCAGCATAGTATTTAGAGATTTTGTTGTTGTTGTTTATGCAGTGTATAGTGTGCTAAGTATTTTGATGCAGATCCGTGAAGGGACTACAGGAACTCCTCACTTAAAGTCGCCCCGGTTAACAATGTTTTGATGTTCAGTTGCTGATCAGTTAGGGAACATGCTCGTTTAAAGTTGTGAAATGCTCACTTCTAATGTTGTTTGGCAGCCACCTGTTTTGTCCACTGCTTGCCCATTGCAGCTAGCTGGTGGGTGGTTGGAACCAGGGTGGACCAGCAGCCCCCCTATCAGCTCCCCACTCCCCTAAGTTCCCTGTGCAGCAGCTGTCCCTCCCCCCACTGCCATGTGCTGCTCCTGCCCTCTGTCTTGGAACTGCTCCCAGAGTCTCCTGCTTGCTGTACGGGGGAGAGAGAGGAACAGGGAGGCTCATGTCAGAGTGTTTTCCCTCCACCCTGCTCCTGCACCCCACTTACCCCATCTTCCATAGATAGGGTCAGCTCCAGGGGTTTTGCCACCCCAAGCAGCCCCCCACCAAAAAATAAAGCCGTGATCACGATCTGCAGCAATTCAGCGGGAGGGCCTTCGCTCCGAGTGGGAGTGAGGGACTCTCCGCCGAATTGCCACCGAATAGCTGAATGTGCTGCCTCGCTCCGGAGTGGCTGCCCCAAACACCTGCTTGCTAAGCTGGTGCCTGGAGCTGGCCCTGTCCATAGACCAGGGGGGACATGGGAGGGAGCTTCTAGGCAGTAGCTGCCCTCTCAGGTCTCAGCAAGCTGATTTAATTAAGAAGGCAGTGTACTTAAGCCTGGGGTCAGCGACTTAAAGGGGATATGCATATTTTTTTCTCTCGCACACAGAGTTTGTGTCTCTGTCTGCCCTTCCTCCTTTCCTGCTGCCTTGTAGAGTGTTGTGATAGTTAACCCTTGAGGGCTCAGTCAATTGCTAATTCATCTAGCAGTAAGGCATTCCCTGGGAAATATCCCACCCTCTGACTCCTCCACCTCACCAAGCTTCACAATCATCATCACTGTGTACAGTATTAAATTGTTTGTTTTTAAAACTTATACTCTGTGTGTGTATGTATATGCAGGGGTGTGTGTGTGTGTGTATGTGCATATATAATATAGTGTTTTTTCTGGTGAAAAAAATTTCTCTGGAACCTAACCCTCTCATTTACATTAATTCTTATGGGGAAACTGGATAAGCTTAACATCGTTTCACTTAGTCGCATTTTTCAGGAACATAATTACAACGCTAAGTGAGGAGTTCCTGTACTGCTAAATCTGGCCTTTAGGCACCCACTTCCTTTCACAGATCTGGCTCTATATACACAAATAAAACATACACAGCTCCTTCCCTAATGATCTTGCAGTCTAAGGCCTTGTATACAGGTGAAAGTTGCACCAGTTTAATTTACATCAGTTTTTAAACTGGTTTAGTTAACATTCTTATTGTGTTTTGAGTGTCTTATTGTTGTTAGTGGACATTCTTATTGTGTTTTTGAGTGGCTTATTTTGACCGAGCTCAAACAGATTCCTAATCAATTTCAGCTAACCTGAAATAAGCCTGGTTTAAATGGAGTGTCTATATGGCATTTTTTACCAGTTTCACTTTGGGTTTGTTACACAGGGACACTTGGGAAAATTAATCTGATTTAAATAACGGTGTGAATTTTAAGTGGTTTAGGTAAACTGCATTAAACCCCTGTATGGACATTGTCATTCAGAATTAAAGTGATATTAATTTGGTTTATCTTAAACTACTTTAATTCTGAATGACAGTGTCCATATGGGGTTTAAAGCACCTTACTTAAACCACTTTAAATTCACACCTTTTAGTTAAATCAGATTGATTTTTCCTGAGTGTCCCTGTGTAGACAAACTTTAAATCAATTTAAAAATCACACCTTTTGTTAAACTAGAAGGTTTGCCTACACAAGAAAGCTCATAGACTCATAGGTCAGAAGGGACCAATATGATCATCTAGGCTGACCTCCTGCACAAGGCAGGCCACAGAACCCTACCATCCACTTTTATAACAACCCCTAACCCAGGCCTGAGTTATTGAAATCCTCAAAATTGGTTTGAAGACCTCAAGCTGCAGAGAATCCACCAGCAAGCGACCCATGCCCCACGCTGCAGGGGAAGGCGAAAAACCTCCAGGGCCCCTGCCAATCCGCCCTGGAGGAAAATTCCTTCCCGACCCCAAATATGGCGATCAGCTAAACCCTGAGCATGTGGGCAAGACTCACCAGCCAGCACCCAAGAAGGAATTCTCTGCAGTAACTCAGTTCCCATCCCATCCAACATCTCCCCGCAGACCATTGAGCAGACTTATCTGGTGATAATCCAAGATCAATTGCCCAAATTAAACTATCCTATCATAACATCCCCTCCATATACTTATCAAGCTTAGTCTTAAAGCCAGAAAAGTCTTTTGCCCCCACTACTTCCCTCGGAAGGCTGTTCCAGAACTTCACTCCCCTAATGGTTAGAAACCTTCGTCTAATTTCAAGTCTAAACTTCCTTATATCCAGTTTGTACCCATTCGTCCTCATGCCTACATTAGTACTAAACTTAAATAATTCCTCTCCTTCCCTAACGTTAACCCCCCTGATATATTTATATAGAGCAAGCATATCCCCCCGCAGCCTTCTTTTGGCCAGGCTAAACAAGCCAAGCTCTTTGAGTCTCCTTTCATAAGGCAGGTTTTCCATTCCTCGGATCATCCTATAGCCCGTCTCTGGACCTGTTCCAGTTTGAATTCATCCTTCTTGAACATGGGACACCAGAACTGCACACAATATTCCAGATGGGGTCTCACCAGCGCCTTATATAATGGTACTAACACCTCCTTATCCTTGCTGGAAATACCTCGCCTGATGCATCCTAAAATCGCATTTGCTTTTTTAACAGCCGTATCACATTGGCGGCTCATAGTCATCCTGCTATCAACCAATACCCCAAGGTCCTTCTCCTCCTCTGTCACTTCGAACTGATGCGTCCCCAACGTATATCTAAAATTCTTATTATTAATCCCTAAGTGCATGACCTTGCACTTTTCACTATTGTATTTCATCCTATTACTATTACTCCAGTTTACAAGGTGGTCCAGATCTTCCTGAATAGTATCCCTGTCCTTCTCCGTGTTAGCAATACCCCCCAGCTTTGTGTCATCCGCAAACTTTATTAGCACATTCCCGCTCTTTGTGCCAAGGTCAGTAATAAAAATGTTAAATAAGATCAGTCCCAAAACCGATCCTTGAGGGACTCCACTAGTGACCTCCTTTCAGCCTGACAGTTCACCCTTCAATACGACCCGCTGGAGTCTCCCCTTTAACCAGTTCCTTATCCACCTTACAACTTTCATATTCATCCCCATCTTTTCCAACTTAACTAACAGTTCCCCATGTGGAACCGTGTCAAACGCCTTACTGAAATCAAGGTAAATTATATCTACTGCATTTCCTTTATCTAAGTAATCCGTCACCTTCTCAAAGAAGGAGATCAGATTGGTTTGGCACGATCTACCTTTAGTAAATCCATGTTGCAATTCATCCCAATTACCATTGACCTCTATGTCCTTAACTACTTTCTCCCTTAAAATTTTTTCTAAGACCTTACATACTACAGACGTCAAGCTAACAGGCCTATAATTACTCGGATCACTTTTATTCCCTTTCTTAAAAATAGGAACTATGTTAGCAATCCTCCAGTCGTACGGCACAACCCCCGAGTTTATCGATTGCTTAAAAATTCTCGCTAACGGGCTCGCAATTTCATGCGCCAGTTCCTTTAATATCCTCGGATGGAGATTGTCCGGGCCCTCCGATTTTGTCCCATTAAGCTGTTCAAGTTTAGCCTCTACCTCAGTTGCGGTAATATCCACCTCCATATCCACATTCCCGTTTATCATCCCTCCATCATCGCTAAACTCCTCACTAGTCTTATTAAAAACTGAGGCAAAGTACTTATTTAGATATTGGGCCATGCCTAGGTTATCCTTAACCTCCATTCCATCCTCGGTGTATAGCGGCCCCACTTCTTCTTTCTTTGTTTTCTTCTTATTTATGTGGCTGTAGAACCTTTTACTATTGGTTTTGATTCCCTTTGCAAGGTCCAGTTCAATGCGGCTTTTAGCCTTCCTCACTTTATCCCTACATGTTCTGACCTCATCAAGGTAGCTTCCCTTGCTAATCCCGCCTTTCTTCCACTCCCTGTAAGCTTTCTGCTTTTTTCTAATCCCCTCTCTGAGTTGCTTGCTCATCCAGCTTGTCCTACAACTCCTGCCTATGGTTTTTTTCCCCTTTCTTGGGATGCAGGCTTCCGACAATTTCCGCAGCTGCGACTTAAAGTAATTCCAGGCCTCCTCCGCATTTAAATCCACAAGTTCCTCCGTCCAATCCACTTCCCTAACTAATTTCCTTAACTCTTTAAAATTAGCCCTCGAGAAGTTGAAAACCCTAATCCCAGATCTACATTCGTTTATCCTTCCATCTAGTTTGAACTGAATCAGCTCATGATCTCTCGAACCAAGGTTGTCCCCTACCACCATTTCTTCTACGAGGTCCTCACTGCTCACCAAAACCAAATCTAAAATGGCATCCCCTCTCATAGGTACTTCAACTACTTGATGAAGAAATCCATCTGCTATCACATCCAGAAAAATCTGACCCCTATTATTCTTGCAAGCACTTGTCCTCCAGTCTACATCCGGGAAGTTGAAGTCTCCCATAATCACACATTTCCCCTTTGTGTTTACTTCATTAAAGACATTAAAGAGGTCTCTATCCATATCCAAATCAGATCCCGGTGGTCTATAGCACACCCCAAGCACTATCTCAGGGGAAGCTCTAGTTGCTTTTTTACCCAGTGTGATTTTGCCCAGACAGACTCTGTCTTATCCATTCCATCACTTCTTATTTCATTACAGTTAATCTCATCATTGATGCACAAGGCTACTCCACCACCTTTGCCTTTCTTCCTGTCTTTTCTAAACAGCACATAGCCTTCAATACCTGTACTCCAGTCATGAGTACTATTCCACCAGGTTTCTGTTATCCCTATAATATCCGGTTTCACTTCCTGCACCAGTAGCTCCAGTTCCTCCATCTTGTTACCTAGGCTCCTCGCATTAGTGTACAGACATCTAAATTTTTGGCGTTTGGCGTCAGTGACATTCTTTCCCCCGTCGTGCACAGACCTTCTACCACCAGCATCACCCGTTACTCTGGTTTCTACTCCACTATTCCTCCTTGGATCAATTCTTTGGTCCGCAAGGGTATCCCCTCTCACTTTGTTTACTTCCCTCTCCAGGTTATATTCCGGCGTGGAGATCTCCTGAACATCTCCCAACCATCTCCCCCAACTTCCTAGTTTAAAGCTCTCTTGATGAGGTCGGCGAGCCTCCATCCTAGAATTCTATTTCCCTCCTTACTTAGATAAAGTCCATCCTGAGCGAACAGTTGTCTATCCGTAAACGCTTCCCAATGACCATACATCCCAAAGCCCTCCTTATAACACCAATGCCTGAGCCATCTGTTGATCGCCATAATCTTGTCACTCCTTCGTCGCCCTGCTCTAGGAACTGGCAGAATCCCACTGAAGATCACCTGAGCCTCGATTTCTTTGAGCGTCTTCCCCAGTCTGGCATAGTCCTCCTCGATACAGTCCAGCGAGTAACTAGCCGTATCATTCGTTCCCACATGAAGGACAATCAATGGATTCTTTCCCGCTCCCACTAGGATCCTATTCAGTCTCAGGTCCACATCCTGTATCTTAGCCCCTGGCAGACAGCACACCCTTCTGTTCTCCCGATCAGGTCTAGTTACAGGCCTGTCTATTCTTCTCAGTAAAGAGTCTCCAATCACATAGACTTGCCTTTTCCTGGTGACAGTGTGATTCTCCGGTCTATCCAAGCTGCTCAACTCCAAACCTGTACTGAGCTCTGCATGGGCAGACCACCTACACAGACCCTCTGATATCAATATATGGATCTGTGCAGGTGTGGGTAGTAACCTATATGTGTCCCTGCCTGCAGGTATATGGGATCTTGGGGAGCAATTACCACACAGGTGGGGTGCAAAATAAACTTTATTAAGAAAATGCAAAAACAGGGAAAATTTAATAGTGAGGGGTATGGGGTTTGTTAAGGTAGGCAATTGGGGAGGGAGTTCTTTTAGTATAGTATAGGGGGTTTCAATAGTGGGGTACAATACAGTGGGTACAATACAGTTGGTAACCAACTAACACTGAAGTATAAATGTAACAGGTAGCTAACAATTTCTAGGTAAAGGGTGTGTCACAGCAGCATATAACCAACTAACAGTTATGGGTAAAATGTGTTAAATAACCAACAACTCTAGGTAAAAATGTGTCACAGTGGTGTAAATATAAAATGTGAGGTGTGTGAGAGAGAAAAAGGGTAACCAATGGGGTTTTATGCTAGACTTCAGTAATACAATTGAGGTTTGGCAGCAGTAGGAGCGGGGTGAACACGTGGGGGAAGGGATTAAAAGAGAGAGAGAGAGAGAGAGAGAGAGAGAGAGAGAGAGAGAAAGGCAGTGGTAGAGGAATGAGGTTAGGGGATGGGGGAAGAGGAGCACGTGGTGGAGCAGAAACCAAAGATAGAGGCGCTACAGAGGGAGATTTAAACTCAGGGAGACACAGAGAGCAGACAGGCTGCAAGTTTAAACAGCAGAGAGACTGCAATGAGTGACTGGGGAGCTCGGGGGGGGGGATTGGGGCAGTGGGAAGACAAATTCAAATAGTAAAAACCTTATCTATCCCCTAACTTAATCAAACTTATATAAAATGACAAGCAGCTACAGAATACAACCAGGCAATGATTTTCTAAACTTATCTTAACCAACAATTAGGCAACACAACAAATATCACAGAAACTTACAAGCTCTACAATCTTAACAAACTATGACTTATTAAATTAAAAAAAAAAAACAAGACCTATGGTGCACCTTATGCTATGGGGAGGTTACAGAGGGCAGAGTGGTATGTATCCAAGACCCAGCTCCCAAGGAAGCCAAGGGATGGTGGCTACAGCGGTGGATACAGCTGAAAGCAGAGAGCCCCAAGGCAAAGCCCACAGGAGCAGAGCTTAGCAGTGGCAAAGAGCCCTGTAGTTTAAGAGAGGTTTTAAGACACAGACCAAGGTTTAGCTTGAGTCTGTGTGCTGGGGAAACAGAGCCAGCAGCTAAAATAATAAAATAAAAGTATAGAAAGTTTTACAGAGGGATTCTTACCAGTCCCCAAGGCAGCAGCAAAGGCAGAAGCAGCAGCAACATCAGAAGAGGCAAGGAGGGTTCGGTACAGTCTCAATAATCAGGAGATCTCTCAGGTAGCAATTTGTTCTTCGTGGGGGGGGTTTCAAAAACGGGGGTACGCTCAAAAATAAAACGAGAGCGGAGAAAGGACCCCCCAGAACCCCTGGCTGATCAGACCAGGCAGCAATGCAGGAACCTTTCTGAGGTGTGTTTCAAAAATGTCTGGTTTTAAAGGCAAACTTGGGCAGTTTCCCACCAGTAATCCTGATAGGCTCCCTCTGTCACAGGGGAGGGGGCACAGGGGAAAAACTGAAGGTAAGCCCAGAGACATGCCTGGACATAGTCCTGTGCAATAGGTGACTCAAGAGCACATGAGACTATGACTCATGCCCAGGATCTTAAAACCACAATAGGCCTTGCAGCTCTGGACATTGCCTACCCTACACCAAGCCCAGGTTCAACGAGGTGATAACAGGACTAACCCTTTGAAAAGGGCAGTGGTCCCACTTAGCATGCAGCACAAGTGGCCATCCCTTTGAGAAGGGCAATGGCTCTTGTTAAACAACTTAAGGGGCCCTCCCTTTGAGAAGGGCAGTGGCCCTGGTAAACAACTTAACAGCCAGGGAAGGGCGGCCACAGGAGAACAGAAAACAAAATGGAGTCTGGGGAAACAAAATGGAATAGGGGAATAGCTGTAACGGACATGCCCCCCTGGCCGACCTGAACGGGCTGTGAGGGGGATGTCCCATGCAAAGACCAAAAAAAGAAAAAAAAGAAAAAAAAAAGGTTTTACAAGTCATCGTCTTCGTAGTATGGAGGTGGTGGTTTGCTGCTGTCCAAGGGGATGGAGGAATACCTCACCTGCAAAAGCAGGGCTGACACAACCTTATGAATTAGCTGCTTGACCACTGCTATCCCCAACAGAAAGGCCACAAGAACAATAGCCACAGTAATAAGCCACTGCTTGATGGACTGAGCCCAGGTCCCCAACCCCCAGCTGGACCACTGAGCTTGCCACCAATCCCACTGCTTACGCTCTTCATGAATCTGGACGGCGAGGGAGGATAGTTGGTCAGCCACGGCTGAGACATTGTTCCACCCAGGCTGAAGGCGCAGGCAACATTGTCCTTTAAAGCGAGGATCGAGGTCCTCCAAGGCGACACAAAAGTCCTTCTGTAGGATGGTCTGGATCAGAAGACGGTTCTGCTCGGCGTAGTTGGCTAGGATAGTGAGGGCGTCGCTGGTTCGACGAAGTCCTTCTGCTGTGATGTTGGTGAGGGCCTCCAGACCAAGCGACAGTCCACGGATTTGCTGTAAAGTTAAACTGTATGAGAGGGGGTTAAACTGTATGTACCCTCCTATGACCATCTCGGTGGCTGACTTGAGTCGCTCCCATGCGGTGGCTGTTCGTCGTTTGCGTGGTGAGGAGAAGAAGGGGCGACAGTGGTGAAAGAGCCCTCCTCCCTTTATGACGAGTTGCCCGATGGCACATACCCCCTTTGGGAATGCGGGTAGAGCAGTCCGGGCAATGTTTTTCCCACAGAGCCACACTTGTCCTGGGGAAGAGGGTAAAAACTGGTCATGGATGGAGCTTCGCTGGGGGGATTTCTGGCCAGGTGGTATATCGACCTCCATCCATAGTAGGTGGGCGGCTCTGACCTGTCTCAGTTCTACATGGGTCTGAGCTGTGGATAAGTATTGGGTGGGGTTAAACACTGTACTTGTTGAAAGATGATTAATAAACCTGGTGAACTCAGTGCGGTATCTTGAGCTTCCTTTCTTGGGGTTTGAGTTAGGCCGAGGTCCTATGAACCATTGGGTGCAATTGGGATACTGCCCCAACGGAGTGGGATTGGAGAAGCCAAAGAACACGATGCAGGGGGCTGTTGGGAGTGGTCCTGTCACCGCAACGGGGCAAATGAGTTGGGTCTTCGGTCGTCGCTTGTGGTGTTGCACGTGAACAGAGGCCGATGAACCCAGTTTGTGTTGTTGCAGGCTGAAGCTGGATGCTGTGGAGTCAGGTTCGTGAGGGGGAGGAACTCCCAGAGGAAGGGGGACCCTCCCTCTGAGGCCTTTGGTCTTGTACAGGCAACGCAATCGTGTGATGGGGGGACATCTGACAGGTTCCCGATGAGGACCTCCTGTAGGGCGTAGGCTCTCAACCAGGCAACCAGAGGGTTTTCTCGAGGCGGGGTGGCAATCATGGCGACTGATTCCTACGGAGACATAAAAGAAAGGTGGCCCCTCTTAGGGCCTGTTATGACCGAACACTAAGCCAGTTGTGGTGGACCAGGTCAGGCTTGCCCCGTCCATCTATTTGAATATGATAGGTGTTAGGGAACCGGCCAGGTGTGATGATGGTGGCTGCTAGTGGAGTGCAGGTTCCCTGGGCATTGGGAATAGAGACCCACACTGGCTGAGAAATACTATAGGCAGGTTTCCAAGGTTCCCGTGGTTTAGGAGCAATTTCTGGCCATCGGCTGTATGCTGTATTAAGGGAAATGAGGGCTTGAGGCAGGACCCGGTCCCACCCCTTGTAATCAGGGGTGCCAAGTATGGCCCGAATCTGGGTCTTCAGCATTCCGATCCGTCTCTCCACGACTCCGTTGCTTTGGGGGTGATATGGCAGGTGGGTGTGAAGACGCACCCCCCACTGGGACACCATCTGGTCTATAGCTTTACTGGTGAACGGTGGCCCTCCATCGGTCTGGATCTCTTCGGGTGCCCCCCAGGCAGCAATTACCTGGAGAAGGGCTACCGAAACAGCTGGTGCCTGAGGGGAGAACACATTAACTGACGAGACCCTAGGTCAACTATTACAAGCCCCTTTGGATACTGTTTGGCCCCCGGGAGGGGGCCAATGAGGTCCATCTGCCAGGTTTTACCTGGGCTAAAGTGCTCAGGGCTATAAGCACCATGAGCATAGACAGGCTTGTTAGTGACTCGTGCCTGTTGGCAGCTCAGACACCCTTGAACAGCTTGGGTGCACTGCTGCCTAGACACACTCGATGTTCGTCTCCCTCGGTCAGTCAACAGCTGATGTAGGGCACGGGCAGGCAGGTGCCCCCACTCTTTATGAAGCCAGGTGATGAAGGGATCACTGCAAGAGATAATGTTAACCTGGGATATGTTACACTTATATTCTCGGAGTTGTAGATCCAGGCTGGAATGAAGAGGGTTACTGTCAGACCTGTGTGAAGGACAATGAGTAACAAACCATGGCAGCTTGGACTGTGCTGCCAGTTGAGTAATCTGTGCCCATATTTCTTCATGAGCGGTGGGCCGTCCTTCTCCCATCAGGGTGGACACGCAGTAGCTTGAGTCCACTCCCAGGACCACACGTGTTTTCGGGTGGGCTGCCACAATGTGAGAGGCTGCCAGTAGGACGCCTTCTGCTTCGGCCTTCTGAGCTGAGCTGGAAAAATCTAAGGGTTTAACTTTGAGGGTGTTACAGGTAGCACACAGCATTCCTGCTCGGGGAGAAGGCGATGTGCCCCCATCAGATACAATCCAAGGGGCATAGGCACTCAGTTGGGCAATAGCCCCCGGCTCAGTGGGAGCTGCAGTGGAGGAGGACTTGAGGGCCCAATGTCCAAATACCTCCTGGGCCTGGTAAACGAGTCGCTCCCAGGTAGCAGGGGCTCCCTGGAACTGGGGGGCCGGGGTGAAGGTGAGGTATGGGAGAAGCTCCACATGAGGCCCCTTTAGGGTGCCTGTGGCAGATTTACCCCATGGGAGAGCACAATGGACAGCAAGCATGGCAATGCCCACAGGCCCATAACGATATTTGGGTCCTGACAACTTCCGGGCCTGATTGTGGACAGGGAGGTCCTCTTGGGACACAGTTACAGCCACATGGTCTGAGGACACAGTGAGGGTAATCTCAATAGGGTTGGTGGGATTCCATCGAGCCAAGGTGGGCCCAGAGCCCAACCAGGCAGCCAGGGAAGACACCGCCTGCTCGGCCTCTAGTGTCCAAGGGGTTTTAATGTTCCTGGCATATTGCTGCAAAACAGATAGTTGTGGCAACAAAGCAGCAGGGAGAAACTGTCTGTGATAGTTAATTACACCTAACACATGCTGCACTTCACGTCTGGGGGGAGCTACCCCCAAGGGGAAAGAATTCGTGAGTGGGTGGTAAGTTAAGTGGCGTAGCTGTCCCTTTTCTACAGTAAAACCTAAAAACTGAAAGGTAGAAGTAGCAGTGAGGACACTTTTAGGCAAACTGAGGTTCCACCCATCGGTGGATAAAGCGGCCTGAACCTGTTCAGTGACCTTTTGTACTTCAGTTGGTATGGTGCCAGTTATAAGAATGTCGTCCACGTAATAGACAACATGAATGTTGGGGAGGGATGGTACCTTCTCTAATGTGCGGGTTAGGGCCTCACTGGCACAGGCAGGTGAGTTTTTGTACCCTTGGGGACACGCTTGCCATTGGTACTGGGCTCCCTGGTAAGCGAAGTTTAACAATCCCTTGGGGTCATAGAGGGGGATCTGATAAAACATATCTTTTAGGTCTATTGTACAGGCCCATTGGTTAGTGTCGTCCAGTAGGATGCGTTCTATAGTGGGGATATCCCATTTGGCGGCGAATGCTACTGATCGTATGTGTTTGTTAGCGGCGCGATAATCTATAACCATCCTGTACTCATTGGTTTTGTGTGGTTTTGGGATTCCCCATGCACTGGACAAGTATTTGCTCGCTGACACACGCCGAATCTTGTTATCATTAAGCAATGTTTCAATGAGCTGGGCAATGTGTGGTTGACCTTCTGGGGCTGTGGGTATGGGTCTGTATTTCCAGGGTGTGGGGTTGAGAAGTTCAGGTTCATGGGGGGCACTGGCACCCGATAGGGTGACTGGTAGTGCATCAAGCACGGCTTCGGCCAGTTTAAAACGCCGTAGCTCCCGAACCCCAAGGAGTGGCATGGGTCCCACTAGGGCCCGAAATGTTACTGGTGTGTGGTCTATGGATGCGTGTACCTTTACTTCTGCACGGGGTTCTGTGCTGTTGAGGCCTTGCACATAAATGGTGTGTCCTGTGGGGGTGTGAGGGACGTGAGGAGGAACAATGGACACCTGTGCCCCCGTGTCCAGCAAAAAGGGGATGACGAGACCCTTGTCAAAAACTAGCGGATAATAGGGGCGGGGGTCCCCTTGCCGGGTGCTGGCCGCCGCCAAGCACCCGGCCATTACCCGTTTTTTGGCTGGGAAGATTCTGAGCGCTCTTCCCATCCCAGAGCTATGGCCAAGGCTCTTTGCTGCTCACTATTGAGCTTACGTACAACCTCCTTAGTGAGGCCCTTGTACAATAAGAACCCAAAAATTTTGCGTTCTGTAAATGAATGCTGTGAGTACTGGGGCCTGGGTTGTGAACTGGCATGTGGGGGGTGTGGACTGGCGTGTGGTGGGGGTGGACTGATGTGTGGTGGGGGTGGACTGATGGGTAGAGCTTGGGCTGAGGGCCATCTTATTTTCTTGAGGGCTTCATAGAGTCGCCCAATGGGGCGCCTAGCATACCCCCTTAGCCACAGAACTGCCCCAGTGTCAGGGGTGGTACTGCTATCCATGGCTAAGTCAATGGCAGCTTCGTCTATGGGTATCTCGGTGGGGTCAATAACGTGTCTGAAGGCATTGACCTGGTTAATCTGAGCCTGAGTAAGCCCCAGAGGGTGTTGGGTAGGGGACCACAGCATGATGGACCCCCCTGCGATGGCACATCTGAGGGAAGAGATGTCCTTGACGCTTCCTCTGGGGACTTGGATCCCTTGAAGGGAGTGCTGTAAATGGAGGAAGGCCAGTGCTGGGGCGGTCAGGGGCCATGTAGTGTTAGATATTACCAGGCTCCCTGAGAGACCCCTGGACCAGCTACTGGTCCTGGCTAATACTATGCCCTCTTCTCTATCCACTAACTCTTGTCCGTTTTCCAGAGCCAGGCGGCCTAGCCACAGTAGTGGTGGCTCATTGGCCCCCCTAGCGGTGTCCAAGATGAACTCCTTCATCTCTGCTTTGGAGCGAGGTCGGAGTTCTGTCACCTGTGTGGTATTGCCCTGGTTATCAATCTTTATACGACTGATGGATACTGGCAGGGCTTCACCAGAGGTGACAGTGGGTGCAGGTTCATGGGCTTGGGCCTCTAGAGGGGCTGAAGGTAGGGCTGGGTATAGTGGGGTTTTCTTGAGGGGAGATGAGGCCTCTGGGTGGGTATATGGGGGTGGTTTTTCAGGGGATTTATTGGGACTGGGCAGGCTAGAGGTCAGCGGTGGTCCCTCCTGGCTAGCCTGGCTAGTGGCCTCCTTGGCTGAGGTCATTAGGGCCCCATGGAAAACAGTTAGTTTATCAAGGGCCTGAGCCAGGATCTCATAGGTAACTGTGGCTACCTTTTGGGGCTTATATATGTCATGCCACAGTTTCTTGGGCTTTCGAATTTCATCCAGCTTCTGCACCAGTTCTGTTAATATCTGGTGGGTGGGGGACCCCTGCAAAATTCGAGGTTCAGGGGCGAGCTTAGATGGAGCCCCCCCGCAGGCTTTCACAACCCTTCCCACCTCTCTCCAGAGGCGGGTGGGATCTGAATCTGCGGCTGGCTCTCCTGCCTTAGTGCAGACTGGCCGGAGGCTGGAATCAGCAGGGCTGGCCCTGAATGTGGGGTGGCAGGTTAAGAGGCACCCCACATCAGTGAGCCCCAGGTGGGTGGTATACACCCTGGAGCTCTGGCCTTTGCCAATAGTACAGACCCATTCTAGGGCCTTAGGCTGCTGTTTACTTTGCAGCAAGTGGTATTGTAGGTGGTAGGTCTGATCTTCCTCTGTCCCAGAGGTCTTGGCCTCTTTCCAGGGACAGGGAGGGCAGTAATTGTTACCCCAAGATCCTGTTCGTGATGCCATGTCCCTGCCTGCAGGTATATGGGATCTTGGGGAGCAATTACCACACAGGTGAGGTGCAAAATAAACTTTATTAAGAAAATGCAAAAACAGGGAAAATTTAATAGTGAGGGGTATGGGGTTTGTTAAGGTAGGCAATTGGGGAGGGAGTTCTTTTAGTATAGTATAGGGGGTTTCAATAGTGGGGTACAATACAGTGGGGTACAATACAGTTGGTAACCAACTAACACTGAAGTATAAATGTAACAGGTAGCTAACAATTTCTAGGTAAAGGGTGTGTCACAGCAGCATATAACCAACTAACAGTTATGGGTAAAATGTGTTAAATAACCAACAAATCTAGGTAAAAATGTGTCACAGTGGTGTAAATATAAAATGTGAGGTGTGTGAGAGAGAAAAAGGGTAACCAATGGGGTTTTATGCTAGACTTCAGTAATACAATTGAGGTTTGGCAGCAGTAGGAGCGGGGTGAACACGTGGGGGAAGGGATTAAAAGAGAGAGAGAGAGAGAGAGAAAGGCAGTGGTAGAGGAATGAGGTTAGGGGATGGGGGAAGAGGAGCACGTGGTGGAGCAGAAACCAAAGATAGAGGCGCTACAGAGGGAGATTTAAACTCAGGAAGACACAGAGAGCAGACAGGCTGCAAGTTTAAACAGCAGAGAGACTGCAATGAGTGACTGGGGAGCTCGGGGGGGGGGATTGGGGCAGTGGGAAGACAAATTCAAATAGTAAAAACCTTATCTATCCCCTAACTTAATCAAACTTATATAAAATGACAAGCAGCTACAGAATACAACCAGGCAATGATTTTCTAAACTTATCTTAACCAACAATTAGGCAACACAACAAATATCACAGAAACTTACAAGCTCTACAATCTTAACAAACTATGACTTATTAAATTAAAAAAAAAAACAAGACCTATGGTGCACCTTATGCTATGGGGAGGTTACAGAGGGCAGAGTGGTATGTATCCAGGACCCAGCTCCCAAGGAAGCCAAGGGATGGTGGCTACAGCGGTGGATACAGCTGAAAGCAGAGAGCCCCAAGGCAAAGCCCACAGGAGCAGAGCTTAGCAGTGGCAAAGAGCCCTGTAGTTTAAGAGAGGTTTTAAGACACAGACCAAGGTTTAGCTTGAGTCTGTGTGCTGGGGAAACAGAGCCAGCAGCTAAAATAATAAAATAAAAGTACAGAAAGTTTTACAGAGGGATTCTTACCAGTCCCCAAGGCAGCAGCAAAGGCAGAAGCAGCAGCAACATCAGAAGAGGCAAGGAGGGTTCGGTACAGTCTCAATAATCAGGAGATCTCTCAGGTAGCAATTTGTTCTTCGTGGGGGGGGTTTCAAAAACGGGGGTACGCTCAAAAATAAAACGAGAGCGGAGAAAGGACCCCCCAGAACCCCTGGCTGATCAGACCAGGCAGCAATGCAGGAACCTTTCTGAGGTGTGTTTCAAAAATGTCTGGTTTTAAAGGCAAACTTGGGCAGTTTCCCACCAGTAATCCTGATAGGCTCCCTCTGTCACAGGGGAGGGGGCACAGGGGAAAAACTGAAGGTAAGCCCAGAGACATGCCTGGACATAGTCCTGTGCAATAGGTGACTCAAGCGCACATGAGACTATGACTCATGCCCAGGATCTTAAAACCACAATAGGCCTTGCAGCTCTGGACATTGCCTACCCTACACCAAGCCCAGGTTCAACGAGGTGATAACAGGACTAACCCTTTGAAAAGGGCAGTGGTCCCACTTAGCATGCAGCACAAGTGGCCATCCCTTTGAGAAGGGCAATGGCTCTTGTTAAACAACTTAAGGGGCCCTCCCTTTGAGAAGGGCAGTGGCCCTGGTAAACAACTTAACAGCCAGGGAAGGGCGGCCACAGGAGAACAGAAAACAAAATGGAGTCTGGGGAAACAAAATGGAATAGGGGAATAGCTGTAACGGACAATATGGAGCACACATGTGAAAGTAACAACAAATAACTGAGAAAGTAGGGACAGGAGGATGAGGATTACAATAAAGCCACATAGTTAGGCCATCTCTACACTAGCGCTTATGTCGGCAAAACTTTTGTCACACAGGGGTATAAAAAAACCACCCTCAAGCAACATAACATTTTGCCAGCATAAACGCTTATGTGCACAGTGCTATGTTAGTGGGAGATGCTCTCTCCCAACAGCATAATGCGGTTACACGAGCGCTTTTACAGTGATACAGCTGTGTCACTGTAAGCTTGTAAGTGTAGACATGGCCTTATTTAAGTTTGTTATACATACATGATTTTTTGATCTGATTGTGTGCATATGTATGTATAGGTACACACTTTTTCTACATTGTTGAGTAATGAAAACACTTGCTTTCTTTTCATGTTGTACCCTCCTTCCTCACCCAGCCATACCATTATTTTCCCCAGTAAAAAAAGAAGCTGGAATTAGTCATTAACCATGTTAGCTTCATAGCCTGTTTTTTCACTATTTGAGTGGCTTTGTAATATTATTATTTTTATTATAATAAACACACCATAATTTCAAATATTTTCCCCACATATTCTTCCCCAATAACTAAGCAAAGACTCTTCTATACCACAATTCCAGAGATGCCCTTCAGTTCCTCCTCCACCTAAATCACAGTGACTGTGACCTTGTTACCTTTTATTTTTCATTAATTTTTTAGTGAAGTAGCTTAGCTGGGAGCCATTCCTGCGTTTTGAATTGTGTATAGCTTCTTGTGTACAGTTTTTGTCATTTTACGTGGTTAAAATACATTTAAATGGTATGCTATCAATTCAAATATGGGAATCATTTGCTTTACTAAATGCATAGTGCTAACTCTGCTGCTTGTGGGGGGAGTATACGTGTGGGGAAACTCAATGAGCTGTATTGCTGAGAACAGCAGATTATTTTTCCTGTTCTCAAAGCAAATAGCTGTGATTACAGTTCATATTAGCAGTCTGCACTCTTTTAATGTATGTCAGGCTATGAATTTCCAATTTGGTTCCTTTGACACCTCACATGGGCTGTGTTGGGCTTTTTATTTCTAAGGCAGATATTGAACAATATTTGTAACAGCAAAGCTCTTAGAACACATGCTGTTGAGTGGAGTCTAAACTCAGTGATGCTATATTCTGTAGTTTTTCTTGCAATTAACATTACAGTCGTACAGTGTTCTTGCAACAAGGCCTTCACAGTAAGCCAGGTTTATTAAGATTGGAAACCTGCTTTAAAAGGCTAAATTAAAGAATTGTGTACTAAGACTAAACTCAAAATTATCACAATTTCATAACTTGTACCAAACAATGGATAGGAAAATCTGTAGTGGCATATGAATTTTGAATCTAAAATGGGAGTAGTAATCTCATGAGGGCATAATATGTGGCATAATAATTGTTTGGAAAGCAATTTGTGATATCTATGGAAAGTGTTACGCAACTACTATGGTCATAGATTTTTAGAATTTATTATTAATAAATAATCTTATTTGTATTGTAAGAAGCCCAGATCTATTCAAATTTCAGGGCCTTTCCAAAAGTTCCCTAGGAAAAACGTCTTCCTCTGAACTTCCCTGGATTGCCACTTGTCTTTGTCCTACTGCTAAATCCTTGATCTTGGCTCCTCTGAAACAAGTTGAGCCTGTCCCAACAGCTGATTGGCCACTAGCAAAGGGCTGACAGTTGCACCATTATCTGCTGCTCATCCTCTGTATTCAGACATCCACCAGCCCAAGACCTCAGGTCCCGAGTATTCTGCCTTAATCCATCTATGCTTACGGCAAACAACGTAGGACTTGATTCTGTTAAGCACTGAGCACCATCAACTGCCGGTAAAGTCAATGGGAGTTGAGAAGTACTTAGCATATTGCAGGATTGAACTAATAACCTGCAAACCAGATAAAATGCAAATATACTGAATGATGCAACATTTTCAGGCTATCCAACAGTAATTAGAGGGCCATATACACCTCCACCCTGATATTATGTGGCCCTCAGGAGACAAAAAATCTCACCGCTTTATAGGTGAGACCGCATTGTATAGAACTTGCTTTGGCCCCCCCGTTCCTTCTTCCCTGACCGCCCCCTCCAGAGACCCCTGTCACTAATCACTCCCCAGGACCCCACCCCTCCTGCTCCCTGTCCCCGGACTGAGCCGACCCCTATCCACCCACCCACCCTGCCGCCTGACATGCACTCATAGTGGCGGGAAGTGGCGGGAAGTGGAGCAAAGTGGCCCCAAGCCTGCTCCACTCTGCCACCTCCCAGCCACGGTGCTCCGCTTCCCACCGCCGGTGAGTGAGGGGAGGTTGGGGAAAGGATGAACTCACTGGTGGTGGGAAGCAGAGTGATGCGGCCCCAGCCCACTCCTCTTTCCCCAGCCCCAGCCCCAGCCGTGTCGCTGGGGTGGGGGGGTGTTGGGGGAAAGGTCCCACACTCATCTGCAGTGGGAAGCAGAGCGCTGCAGCTGGGAGCTGGCGGAGTAGAGTGGGCTGGGGCCATGCTGCTCTACTTTCCACTGCCGGTGAGTGCGGGGGGATCCCTTCCCCCGAGCGACACGTGGGGCCGGGGCGAGGAAAGTAGAGCGGGCTGCTCCCAGGCCTCCACTAATCCCCCGGGCCTCTCTGGGACTGCGGGGCCCCCAAAATTTTCCCCCCACAGCTCCTGCCTCCTAGACCCTTGTGGGGGGGAGCCCCGACCTTCCCCAAGACCCTCTGCCCCATATTCAACCCCTCGGCCCGGCCTGGTACCCTTAACACGCTGCTCAGAACACCATGTCAGAGCTTTACCGTGTTGTATGCGAACCCGTGTTATATCGGGTCACATTATATCTGGGTAGAGGTGTACTCAGGTGGCATAAATCAGCATAGCTACTAACTTCAGTGAAGCTATGCAGATTTACACCAGCGTAGAATCTGGCCCATAATCTTTAAAACACTTGTTATATTTTATACAAAATATATGCACAGCCTCTCACATATTTGCCAGACACGTTTGATACCTCACTGAAAACCTTTTATCTTTCAGTCATGCTAGTAATTCAGTATGACTTTCACTTTTTCAGCTAATCAAAGAAATCTCCATTTATAAATTGGTTCCAGAGTAATGTTGCTGTTCATTCTGCTCATTCTAGTATCTTTAGAGATTCTGTATCACAAATATCCCTGGAATGCCAATCTGTAAATAGAGATTAATGTTTTGCACACTCAGACAGGTCATTTCAACTAATCCTGTGTATTGCCAGAAAATAATAAAGCTAAATGACCATGGTAGCGCACTCTGCTATTGCCAAATGCTTGTTTTCGTTTGAGTTCCCTATCCTTCCTTACAAACTGTAGCATCAACAAATCACATTTCATCCTAAACACGGACACAAACTGAGAGAGACATGGAGTCTCATCCTTTCAAAGCCTTAGTGACTGATAAAGTTTTAACATAAGTGAATAGGACAAAACCAATATTTCACTAGAGTTGAAGTACAGTACGAAGAACGGTGCACTTCTGCTTTAAATAATTACAGACCCCTTTCTGCAACTCAGTTGCCCAAATTGCTTGAAAGATGGATGAATTCTGAGTGTGCTTTTTGGCTAAACATAAATGATGATGAGCTACTTAAATATGCTTTTGGTCTTGTTCTCTCACTGCTTTTCTCAATCATAATTTACATCTATGGATAGCAGCAATCACTACAAAGGAAGTACCTTCATTGATTTTGACGAGACTCTTTGACCTGGCAAATTACCAGTTACTGCTATCTTTGTCTTAGATGGCCTGTTTGTAAGTGTAGTATAATGGCAGTTTGGCCACAAAAATAAGATATAAGGAATTTATGTAATTGTGTTAAGTGAGCTACTGTAAGGATGGTTTCAGGGTCTTTTAACCATATTAAATTAGTCTCATAAGCAAACTAGACAAATGTCTAGATCAAATTACTATAAAGTGGGTGCACCATAATCAGAGAGTAGTTATCAATGGTCCACTGTCAAACTCGGAGAACGTATCTTCTGGAGTCCTTCCGGGGGTCAGTCCTGGGTCCAATACTATTCAATTATTTCATTAATGACTTGGATAATGAAGTGAATGGTAGGCTTATAAAATTTGCAGATGACCCCAAATTGGGAGGGATTGCAAGCACTTTGGAGAACAGGATTAGAATTCAAAATGACCTTGACAAACTGGAGAATTGGTCTGAATTCAACAAGATGAAATTCAATACAGACAAAGGCAAAATACTACACGTAGGAAGGAAAAATCAAATGGACAATTATAAAATGGGGAATTACTGGGTAGCTGGTAGCATTGCTGAAAAGGATCTGGGGGTTATAATGGATCACAAATTGAATATGAGTCACCAATGTGATGCAGCTGTGAAAAAGGCAAATACTCTGGTGTGTTAATAGGAGTTTTGCGTGTCAGACATGGGAGGTAACTGTCCTGCTCTGCTTGGCATTGATGGGGCCACAGCTGGAGCACTGGGTCCAATTCTGAGTGCCACACTTTAGCAAACGTGGACAAATTGGAAAGAGCCCAGAGAAGAGCAACAAAAATGATAAAAAGTTCAGAAAACCTGACCTTTGAGGAAAGTTTTTTTTTTTAAAAAGGTACATTTAGTCTTGAAAAAAGATGACTAAGGGGTGGGGGTGGGGGTGGAGAGGAGAGGGGATAGGGTGACCAGATGTCCCGATTTTATAGGGACAGTCCTGATTTTGGGGTCTCTTTCTTATATAGGCTCCTATTACCCCCACATCCCTGTCCCGATTTTTCACACTTCCTGTCTGGTCACCCTAAGAGGGAAGGACCTGATAACAATTTTCAGATATGTTAAGTGCTGTTATAGAGATGAGGAGGATGATCAATTATTCTCCATGTCCACTGAGGGTAGGACATAAAGTAAGGGACTTAATCTGCAGCTAGGGGGATTTAGGTTATGCATTAGGAAAAACATTCTAACTATAACAGGAGTTAAGCTCTGGAATGGGAATTCCACAACTTCCCTTGGAAGCCTATCACAGGCAATTAAGAACAAGTTGGACAAATACCTGTTAAGAATGGTCTAGGTTTACCTAATGCAGGGGGGCTGAACTGGATGACTTTTCAGAGTCCTTTCCAGCCCTACATTTCTATGATGTCTATGATTCTGTATTGCTGAGTGCTAGGAGCCCAATTTTGAAACAGACTGTTTAGACACTGATGGACTTAGAGTAACTTACTAAAGACACAGTATGACTTAAGAAACAACGTTTGGCAATCACGCAATGGATCCAATAATGAATCAAACTGAAAGTAATGCATGATTAAGTATTGGATCATATTGTGAGGGTCTCAAGACTAAGCTTGATACATTTATGGAGATGGTATGATGTGATTGCCTACCATGGCATGTGTTCCATCTGTGACTGCTAGTATCTAATATCTTCGATTGCTGGAGATGGGACACTAGGGAAGTGTCTACGCTGCATTTAGACACCCGCAGCTGGCCCGTGCCAGCTGATTCAGGCTCGTGGGGCTGTGGCTAAGGGGCTGTTTAATTGTGCTTTCGAAATTTGGGCTTGGGCTGAAGCCCAGGCTCTAGGACCCTGCAAAGCTGGTGGAGCTCAAGCATCTACACTGCAATTAAAGAGCCCCTTAGCCTGAGCCCTGTGAGCCCAAGTCAGCTGGCACAGACCAGCCTTAGATGTTTAATTGCAGTGTAGATATACCCTAGATGGGGAGGGCTCTGAGTTACTACAGCAAATTCTTTGTGAGGCATCTGGCTGATGAGTCTCACTGACATGCTCAGTGTCTAACTGACTGCTATATTTGGAGTCAGGAAGGAATTTTCCTCCCTGGTCAGTCTGGCAGAGACTTCGCAGGGTTTTTACCTTCCTATGTAGCATGGGGCACAGGTCACTTGCAGGTTAAACTAGTAAAAATGGTGACTTCTCTGTAACTTGCAGTCTTAAAATCATGATTTGAGGATTTCAGTAACTCAGCCAGAAGTTATGGGTCTATTACAGGAGTGAAGGGGGAGAAGTGGACGTCAGACTAGATGATCACATTTGGTCCCTTCTGGCCTTAAAGTCTATGAATCTGAGTAATTTTGAATAGACATATGAGTGCATATTCCCTGAAAGAAGTTAAAAGATATAGAGAACTGTGTAGTGCAGTGGTTCTAAACTGGGGTACATGTACCCCTGAAGGTATGCAAAGGTCTTCCAGAAGGTACCTCTACTCATCTAGATCAGTGTTTCTCAACCCAGTGGGAGTCACAGGATGGGTTTAGGGGGTCACATATGCAGGGCTGGCATTAGGGGGTGGCAAGCCAGGCAATTGCCTGGGGTACGATGCCCCAGGCAACCCTGCAAAGCTATGTTACGTGCTTCAGCCCCAGGTGGCAGGTCTTGGGCGACCAACTCCTGAAACAGGTACATTAGTCTAGAAAGGTTCAGAACTACTGCTATGGTGTGTATATATAGCTCTGGGGTGCTTTAGTGGCAAAGCGAAATAGACTGTGCAACACACATTGTCTTCATGGTCACACATGCTGGGACACTTGTATGATCTGGAATATGGTTTCTACCTGGTGAATGGTAAAACTCCCATTGACTTCAATAAGCGCTTTTGTAAATCCCATCTCCGATGTGCCAAGATTTCCTAGAACACTTGATTAATCAACATTAAAGAGTACTTGTTGTCATTTGGTATCATCAGAATTTCTTGGAAGGTTGTGGTGACAATAAGTGGGTAAAGGTTTAAAAAAAAACAACTGGGCATGTTTAGTCTTGAGAGATGTAGGGGAGACCTGATAAGAGTCTTCAAGTATGTTAAGGGCTGTGATCAATCGTTCTCCAGTCCCACTCAAGATGAGACAGAAGCAATGGGTTTATTCTGCACCCAGGGAGGTTTAGGTTACATATTAGGAAAAACTTTCTAATTATAAGGCTAGTTAAGTACTGGAGTAGATTACTGAGGGAGGTGGTGGAATCTCCATCAGTGTAGGCTTTTAAGAACAGGTTGGATAAACACCTGTTAGAGATACTCTAGAGTTACTTGGTCCTTCCTCAGATCAGGGGGCTGGACTTGACTTCTCAAAGTCCCTTCCAGGCCTACATTTCTATGATTCTGTATAGTCATAAACACAGAATAAATTCCTTTGTTCATGAAACACATTCCATAGCCTTTACACTTGTGACTATCTCACTTAGACTCTGCCTACTACGTCATCTGGACCTATAACCACTTCTTGTATTCTAAATCTGAGCTATTTTAAATGAAAAGCTGCCACTGAACTGTTTTCCTCCCCCCCTCCCCCAAATGTAGCATGAGCTTGCATCAGGTCATAGCAAGTAATGGCCCAAGATAAGTAACTGGTAACAAAGTGTAACCTGCCTTTACAGATAAATAGATATGTAAAATATTGCAGTACCAATTCACTTTAAAACTTTTCTAACCTATCTTTTCTGTGAGATGTGAGGCATAGACAAAATATGTGATGGTATGGTGTGGTATAAAAGTTTTCTGGGTAATTGTTTGAGATGACCTGTACAGCTTACTCAACTTCACTTTGAGTAATGTGGTTTCCCAAACTCATGCCAATGAAAAACGTATAACACCAAGTGCCATTATGTAGTGAGGGTTGTTTGTAGCAGCCTAAGCCTGGATTTTGCTCAGAAAAAACTCTCAGGAGCACAAGTCCTATATTCTCCCCTAGTAAATATTTGTAAACCAAGGTGGGGCTCAATATTATAATTAAGCACTGCACCTTTCTTTCACCCACATTAGTATATGTTTTCTCTGCCCCCTCAGCTATGCAACCTGTGCACCCATCTGGCAGTGACCACATAGAGGAGAATTATCAGTGGGCATTGAGGGAGAAGAGCCTCAGGAGAATTTGCATAAATAGGAAGATGTGTGTGCATAAAATTGTGATGAATGGATCCCTTGGTTAGAATATTAAGCAATAATTTCAACTGAGTGACTGGATTTAGAATGTTAAAACAAGTGCCATACACATCGGTGAGGTATATGTACTCAATGTGCTTCTTCAATTTTGATAATTATCTCTCCTAATGATGCATTTGCTGTGCAGCCTGCTGGACTTCTTGGCCTAAATTCAAGTCCTAACCTAGCACAATTAACTTCAGTGGAATTCTGCCTTTTTACACTATGGCTGAGTTTTTTGCACATTGACTTATGACAAAGCTTTGAGTAAAGAGAATTTCACTTGTACATTGGCCTTTAAAAATATTTTCACTCTTGAAAGGAAGCCTGATTGACAACGGTAAAGAATATGAGCCACTGAATTAGAACATCCCAGATTTTACTAAGAACACTCAAAATATGCAAATATACAGGAGGGGAAGCAACATTCTTATTCTTATTTACAATGCTTTTGATAGACAGAAATAATTCTCTTGTTGCTTGTTACTGAGAAGAATTATTAATTTTGCTTTGTCTGTAGAAAGGCAAAAGCTGACAATCCTGTAACAACGTAGGTTGCATAAATTGGTTGACTTTAGATGCCGCCCCCAAGCCCATAACAGCTTACATAGAATAAATGATTTCTTAATGATGCCAAGTTCCATTAGAGCAGTAGCTGAAACATAGTTTTAATTGACACATACCATGTCCTAGGAAAATAACAGGCAAACTCCCTGACCATTCAATTACCATATAAATAGGAATGCACAGATCTCCTCTCATATCAGCATCTTGCTTTTTGTTGATGAAAATATGTTAATGGGTAAAAGCAGATTTTCATTTGAATAATAACTTAATGCTTCTTTGAATTTAAGATGGTGGATTAAGCCCTTTCTTTAAAAGTTTCCATTTTCCCTATAGTTCACCAGCTGCTCATGGGGGAAATAATAAATAAAAAATCAAGTGGGAGTCTTCAAACATCCGCTAGGGTGCTGGGGGGTTTATAAGCCTGTTTAGGGAAATAAAATGGAACTCTCATGTTTCATCTTTGTTTAGAAGGCTATCATTGGATACGAGAGGGGTAGGGGGGAAAGAAAGCCAGTGACATGTATTTCATGATTGGGACCCATTTTCTTTATCACATCTTGTAAGCCCTTTTGGATCCTTGCCATATTCATTGCCAGTTGGAGCTGATCCACTTCTCCTTCACATCTATATGGTTAAGATTTACAAGAACACAAGAGAATAAACAGCACTTTCTTCTTTTTGACTTGACTGTAGGCGAAGCATTGGATCTGAGTCAAAATTAAGTGTTGTGTACTGATCCTGAATTGTTCAACTGGGTAGTTGTTCACAGGGAAATAGTAATAGATGTAGCAGCACCATACATTTTTCTTCATTCTGCATCATTCTCCATCCTCCAGATGGTGCTTTGTCTCATTTTATTTTTTCAGTATTAGGCATGTAACGAATCATTTTTCCTTTGTAATCAGTGGATCCCAAATACAAGCTATTCTTTCCCCACATTCGGGATAGTCAGTAATGTCACAGTCAAGCAGAGACTAGCTGTAGTTTGTGCTAAAGTGATCACTCACACCAGCCACGAGGCTTGCTTCCAACAATAAGCAGAAATAAGACAACATGAGAGGCAACCACCAAGACCTTCCCAGATTTCTTGAAGAACAGCTCAACACTTCCTGCTTTTCAGATCACATTCCCTCCAAATGCTTCCCCTTTAAAATTATAAACATAAAACATTCTGAATCCTGCAAACTGACTTAAGAGTTTTAGTTGTACAAGGAATATGAGATTGAGTCCCAAGGCTGGAATTTTCAAAGTTGCCTATCTGAGCATCTCAATTTGTAGTTAAACACCATGGTACATGTGAGCTGCCTTCCTGTGTGTATTTTCAAAAGGTGTCCTACACACATCTGCTTTTAAAATCAGATCTGATAACTGTAAATTCCGAAGTCCAGGTGGTGTATGTACTGAAGCTGAATGTATGGATGCCCTCTTAGCAGGCAAAGAATTGGAGTTTTCAGAAGGGTTTGCTTTTTCTCCAAGATTAACACCAGGAAGCGTTCTGTGTCTTTCAGTGCCCAGCTCTATGGAAAGGGAATGTGTGGTGTTTAGTTGAGCTGGATAATACTCTGCAATAAAATGATCTGTGTGCATATAGTTGTACTGCTGAAAAGAAAGGAATGTGCTAGTAGATAATTTAGCTGTTTTTATTTGCTGCTTGAAAAAGTTATTTTTCTTGACATTCTTTATATTTCTCTCCCACATATCATCATAGATAAGCTGCAAAAAGGGTCTATTTCTTTGCTTTGGAAAGGACCATCATGATAGTGTGGTAAGATTTGCAGTGTGCCTAACTCTAAACCACAGGTGCTGGAATTGCACCCCCTGGCTTGAAGTGGTTTCCATCATATACAGGGTTTACAGTTTGGTTCAACGGCCCTCAGTATTCCCCCTACACAAACTGTTCCAGCACCCCTGCTCTAAGCATTCAAAATCATGAGGCAGTCCCCAAGCAATCGAGAAATTTGCCTTAAAAATATGTCACTTTTAGCCTCTAGGGGACACTTATGTCACTAAATAAAGAGGTAATTTAAAAAAAAAACAAAAAAAACGATGCAACAGTATATTTTTGAGGTTTAAGTGTCCTAAGTAGAAGAGAAGGGAGCCGATTGGGAAGGACACAAAGCATAAGTAGAATTGTTTGTTCCCTTGTTTCCCATTAATGCTCTTAGTGTCTAATCCCATACTGTACTTTAGCTCTGCCTGATGTCTGTCCATCCATATAATTGGAGATGTTAACCAAACTAATGAAAAATGTTCTGCTATATATGGCTGATGTGACAGCTGAAGGTTTTATTAAAACTGGAAGCTGATATGGGAACAGTTCTATTTTAAATTCTGACCATAGTGGTGCTCCCTTGACAACTGATTATGCTTGCAACTGTTCACTGTGAGGACTATATTTTAGTAGACAGATTTTCATATAGACTGCTTCCCATATAATTCATGAACTGCCCACAGCATATGACCACACAGTTCTTCATGGCCCACTATTTGTGAACCATTTATGGTTAAAAGATGATGTGTACTTTAGGAAGGTGTTAATAAGGAAGACAGGTTGAAGATCTGGTTGAAGGTTGCCACTTGGTAACACTAGTTAATGCTAACAAATTTTGAAAAGAATATAAAGCCAAATTCTTCAGGGTTTAAGACCAGATTTATTAAGAAGTAGGCTGAGATCTTTGTGGAGGGGCAGATTATTCCATATCTTCTCACTGTGGGGCAGCTTATACATCCTTCTGAAGCATCTGATGCTGGCCACTGTTGGAGCCAATACTGGATTAGATGCATCATTCTCCATCCTCCTAGATGGTGCTTTGTCTCACTTTATTTTTTCAGTATTAGGCATGTAACAAATCATTTTTCCTTTGTAATCAGGTTTATACCAGTACAATTTGCCCTTTTCCTATCAAATCTTATCGCTACCTGCAAGAATTGTCCAGTATGATGATTGGTCTTGGCCCTATATGTTTACACTATTATCTTTTACAAATCACACTGACATCATTCATGTGTTAATGTAACAGTACTGCCCATATCATATTACCTTCCAGTTCTCTTGCACAATTCTTCTACGTATCATAGTAAAGTTTCCAAAACTCTCTGAACACTTGAGGACAGATCCTCAGCTGATATACATTGAAATAGCTTCACTAAAGTCAATAGAAATACACCAGTGTACACCAGCTGAAGATCTGGCCCATGTTAAAGTTTATTTACCAAGATAGTGGATGACTCTGTAGGTTCACTGCGCTGCTGTGCCTTTTCTCACTAAACAGAATTTCCTGGTTGCAGAAATACAATGGTGACTTCAGAAACTTTTGTGAAAGCACATGTAAGAAAAAAATGCAATTCACACAGCTCTTCAGTGACTTTCACTCCTACTTTTCTATAACAACTCCTTTGTATTTCAAGTACTCTGTTTCTGTAGCAACGTAGTATGAGTAGCTAGATGACTATTGGAGGAAGTGTTTGAGGGGGAGGAAAACAACCAAAACCCCAAAATAACCAATTTTGTAGCAGACCTATCTACTTTTTTTTTTTACTATTAACGGCACAGCATGAATTTCTCTAGTTAAATTTATTGCTTAATTCATAGTACAAGACTACATAGAATAGAAATTTGAAATTACATAGGACTACAGATGTGTGCATTATTTGAATGTCTATCCAATCTATCTATGCATCACTGTGATACCTGTCACATCATCATTGAATCTGACATTATTAAGAGTAACAGTGCCAATAATAAATCTTTGATGCTTGCTTTCACCTTAGAGGACTTCTATTTTTGTCTTTCTCTGAAGCAAATTTTTAAAAATTGACAGTGATGTTGCTTAAATGAAACTAGGGGGATATTACATTGTCTAGATGGCTAACAATTTTTTTTGTTCTGATAGACCTGAATTGACAAAAACAGAAAGTCTCTCTCTTTGCATAAACAACGTGTATATACCTACATACACACAAGCATAAATAGTGGGCTCTTTTTCTCTTTATGAAAAAGCAAACATTTTAAAATAGAGTAAGGCTTTAGTACAGCTTTATTGATTTAATCTCTCAGTCCAGCTACAGGAAATATATTTTTATAGGGAGACATCATGCCAGCTCTATTTACCTTCCCACCCTAATAAATTACACAGTACGAGCTTAAGGGGCCCCAAGGTTGAAACTTGTCTCAAACACCCTGCACGGGAGGCTGCTGTGAAGGTGAGTGAACTGAGGCAATTTTCCATCTTGCAGAAGTCTGAAAGCTGGTGTACGCTACAAAGTTTCAATGGTATAATTTGCCTCCTTTCAGCATAGTCATTCATGTGTCCACACTCAACTTTGGGTCCTATCAAGAAAACCATGAAATCCTGTTGAAGTTAAATCAGCCCCCTGGGGAGCAAAAGCCCTCTACCAGCACTCTTCCATTGGTACAATGCCTATGCTGCTGCTGCTGTTGTTTTGGTTCAGTGCCTGAATTGGGGGAGAATTGGCTTGTTTCAAACCAAATATAGTTTGTTTGGGTTATTTTGTTTGTTTGTTTTGTTTTTCCTGCCAAAATGAAAAACTGAAATTTCATTCAGGTCGACTCAAATTAATACTTTCTATATGAAATACTGACTCGTTTCAAAACAAAATGTCAAAATAGTTCGACAATGCTGAAAATGTTTCAACGTTTCTGGGGGAAAAAGTCTGGAAAAAATCAAATTTACGAATAATTTTGTTGCCCTGAAAACTGAATATTTTTGGAAAATTTACTATTTGCACAAAGAAAACAAGTTTCTGGGGGAACTGAATTACCAATCCAGGAACAAACGGTCCCTCAGCAACAATCCTACAGTGCCACTGTCCCCAGGGCACTGATCACTGTTGTTGAATTTCTGAACTCTGCCCCTTTAGGGGCCACCATGACAGCAAACCTGAAACCCACTTTAAAATCCTTCTCTTCCTACTAGCCCATTTTCGTGAGCACATAGGTGTGGCTCCAGGTAAAGCTACTGGTAAACCTCATGCTGCTGCCTGATCCAGGAACTAAGTCCCAGATTTCCTTGGCCTGTGGGGAAGAGCGGATGGAGCAGTTGAAGAGTAGCTATGGAATTCTTACAGGAACAAAGATGTTTGTTGGGACATTGCAGAGGAGATGAAGAAGTTGAGTATGACAAAGAAGAGTTTCGATGTCAGGCAAAGGGGAAGGAAGTAGGAACTGTGGCAGTGCTATACAAAAGGCAGACAAGGACAACAAAAAATCTGGTGCTGCCTTCCAGACCTGCTACTACTATGCACAGGTAGATGCCATATTGAATGGGGACCCCACCATCAACACAAGGGATAGTGGACACCTCCTGACATCCAGAGGAAAGCACCCCAGAATTGTACAGCAATGAAGAGGAAGGGGTACCTGGAGGATGCAGAGCTCTTCAAGCTGCAGCTGAACACAGAGAGAACTCACTGAGGAAGGGGACAGGTACTCAGGTAGGTGTAATTTATTCTCCCATTGATGCATACTTTTTTTTCTCCACTTTTTCCACAGCCCCTAAAACTTCACCCCTTTCCCATCTTCCTCTCAAAATGGTGGTCAACTGCAAGCAGGCAGGGAACAAACGAATTTTGTAGCCCTGGGATGGCCATCCTGAGCCTGAGAAGGAGCCAGGATTTATCGATATCCATTGCCAAAGAGCCACAGTAATATGTCAGCAGTCCCCTGGAAGCTCCCTCTGCTCCCGGTGCCTCCCACCCACCAGCAGCCCCGCTAATCAGCGCCTCCCCGTCTCTTCCTCTCAGCACCTCCCGATCAGCTGTTTTGTGGCATGCAGGAGGCTCTGGGGGCAGGAGTGTGGGCACGGTAGGCTCAGGGGAGGGTGCGGGAAGGGGTGGAGTGGGGGGCAGGGCCTGTGGTAGAGCCAGGGGTTGAACAGTGAACACCCCCAGTACACTGGAAAGTTTGCACCTGTAGTTCCAACCCTGGAGTCAGTGCCTATACAAGAAGCCACATATTAACTTCTAAAGAGCCGCATGTGGCTCCAGAGGCACAGGTTGGCCACCCCTGAATTGTAGCCAGTTTATTTTAAACTAAACTAAATTATTTTAAGCTAAACTATCCGTTCAACCTTATATTTAGCTGTGACACTGAGTACCTTTCCTAGACGTGAGGAAGAGCTCTGTGTTGCTTGAAAGCTTGTCTCTCTCATCAACAGAAGTTGGTCCAATTAAAGAGATTTCCTCACTCGCCTTGTCTCAGTTTATTTTAAGAGCACCAGGCAAAATTCAACAAATAGAAAACTGGAAGCAACTAAAAAAAATTCCCAAATTGATATTTTAGCAAAAGCCTTTGAGGATTTAAATGTATAAATTTTACAGGCAGGAAAAAAAATTTCAGTAAAATAAAAACAACATCGCAACTATAATTCAATGCATTCAAAACACACAAAAAATACATGCAAATCAATACCTGGGCAATCAAATTGAATACATAAAAAATTATTGGAAGTAATCCAGGCACTAGGCATTCAGAATACATGGTATTGCAGAAATAGCATTGTAAAAGTTTATTTGATACAGTTATTCTAGTGAAAAAACACTATTTTAGTTTGAGTCCAAGATCAAAACAAATTACTTGCATTTTGTCCTTAGATTCAGAAAAGAGGTAGAAACAGCATGTTGCTGGCTCAGGCAGCTTTGCTTGGCCAGACTTGCAGAATCAGCTAGAAAACACAATGCTTCCCATTTTAGGGGCTTCTAGTTCAATTTGGCTTGAACGTCTTTTTGTCTCCTGGCACAATTTCACTGAAACTTTGAAACAGTGTTTTGATCTTTGTCTGAACGTTACTAGGAAAAGCAGCCTCGTTTCTCCCGCCCCAATACACCTTCCTATGCCATTGCAATGAGTTCTGGGGAACCATTGCTGTGAAGGGGGTGGGTTTGCATGCAGAACCAAGGAACCACAGATTGTCTTGAGCAGTTGCCTTCTCTGGCCCTTTGGTACCCTCCAGAGTGATATCTGCCAGGATCACTATGGCCTGTAATAATTTTAGCACTGTTTATTACACTATCCCTACAGTTCTCCTATACCCGAGCCCAGACCCCTCATGGTCAGAAGTTTTGAAAAGCACCTGCATATACTATGGTGTGCGCCACTGCATGGTCTGGAAACAAGCAGTACTGATTGTGATCCTGTTTATTCTTTGGGGGAAAAAATTAGGTAGTTGTGATACTTATCTTTTGATGTCTCCTAACCCCTTAAATCTAACAATGTCTGTCTGGTTGTTTATCAGTGACCTTGAGAGGCCATCCCTTCCACAACTGCTGAAAGACTCATCAAAATAAGGAGGAAAAAGCAATGGATGTGGGAGGATGTGTTTGCAGAGCTACTCACGACTTCTGAGTCCATGAGACCAGGGAAGAAAGGGAATGGATGCTGGAGGAAAGGCACAAGGACCAAAAAGTACACTCAGCCTCAGAGGTAAACAAAGACATGCAGCTCTTCAGACAACACACTCAGCTGTCTCAGAGTATTATGGAGAACAGCATCCAAAAAGACCTGCACTCCCAACAGCCACTATACTGTGTGGACAATACCTTCTTCCCAGGGCTGGAGCCATATCTCACCAACGCCCTGACTCCCCTCAAGGTGCCAGCATTCCCTGCAACAATAACCCTTCTTCTCAGTGCCACTGGACAAGGAGAACTGCCATGACTACACATACACTAATTTGTGATGCAGCCCAGAGCATCCAGCACCTTGCACTCTATTTTTTTGTCAGATTGTTCAAACTCTGTAGATAATCTTTCCACTTCTTTAATTCACCACGTTAATGTTTTCTCCTTAGTCTTCCAAATATTATGTAATACACAACATAGAGGAATATTTGGCTCACAGAGATTTAGCCTAGTCATGAAATATCTCCGTCATTCCTTTAATCTGCCAAATGTACACGCCACAGTCCATCTGCACCTGCTCAAGTAATAGTTAAATGTTTCCTTGGTGCTGTCCAGCTAATCTATATATAGATTCATGGGAGAGGGAAGCAAAAGGATAAGAGTTGGGTCCCTGAGAGTAACGACTGGCACAACAACCTCACCAATGCAAATATGCTAGTATGGGGGAAAATGTCCGGGCTGGTGTCTTTACAAAACTTCTGTATACCTAAAGCATCCTGCACCTTTCCTGACTACCCAATGGTAAGGTTAGTGAAATGTCGACAATAATCTACCAATGCTTGCATAAGCAGAAAGGCATACTTTTCCATGATTATGTAATCAGAAGTGTGGGAGGGAGGGAAAGAGGGTGGAATGAATGGGGATATACACTGCATCTATTGCCCCAAAGCAGTGAGAGAAGCCCATTCATTTCAGTGAATCCATCTATTAATTCCTGCACATTGCCCGGAGTTACAATTATGTGCATCACAACATGCCTAATGGCCATGCACACATGGCTGACAACCACCCCTACTCTAAATTTACCAATATCAAAGTGATTGCCCACTGACCACTAACAATCCAGGGTTGCAAGTGTACGCTGGGTGATTGCCCCCATCTCTTTACTGCTAAGCAGCCTGGGGTGAGCTCACCACACAACTGCAGCAACATAGCCTTCCACATCTGAAAGTTCTGTGCAGCCATGACTGGCCATGCCAGGTTTGCATCATACTCTGACCCCACCACTCAATACTTGTTTCACGGTCCCAGAACCACCTTTCCACAAGGTGGAGCTGGTCACTATATGTCTGCAGCAGCTGGCGACTTTGTCAGTGTCCGCAACCATCGACTCTCCTCAGTACTCTTTTTCATTCTTGTATGGGCAGCTGCTGTGGTGATAATTGTGGCTCCACAAATACAAAATAATCTATCACCCTGTTTCTAAACAGACATGGTAGCTGCCCCCAGATGTGTTTAGCATCCATGCTTCTGACTGCAAGATAGCAGATACTGAAAGCTGGTACAAAGAAGGGCAAATTATGGAACAGGACAGAGAAAACTCAGAATTTTAGAAAATGGCCAAAAAAAAATAATAGAAAGACGATTATGGGTGGAGGTGGAGCAGAGGGATTTCTGGGACCTACACTCCAAACTCCAAGATTCCCTGAGAACTGATTTCCCACAATGCATCACCCCCTATCTTCCCACAAGGCACTGCACCAGGTGGTGGTACCAGGGACACGGGGAAGTCAATACAATGTGGTGCTGTGAGGATCTGCTGCAGTAGCCAAGGTAGCCATATGTAAAAGCACCTTAGCAAAATAGCAATGTTTGCAGCTGAATGTTGTGGGAACTGCTACTAGTAAAACTTTCTGGGATTGACATGACCTCAGGCTGAACATCCTTTTCCTCCTGAAGCAGCCCCTCCCTGGAGACCATCAGTACTTAATCCCAAAGTCACGGAGATGCTTAGCTCTCATCTACAATACTTTTACCTGTATTACACCCAGTGTTATAACTGGGTGCTCCTGAGTCCATTATTATAGAGGAGATAAAAGTTTTAGTAAGAAAATTTCAGCTCCTTCCACCTAGGAAGAAAAAAACAATTCGATAGATCCATGGCTACATTGTAAAAAATCTGGGGCCATCCCATGTGAAATTATAATAATACTGAGCCTTTCCATAGCTCTTTCCAGCAGTAGATCTCAAAGCACTTACCGAGCGCCCCATGGTTCTTATTTTACAGCTGGAGAAACTGAGGCACACAGAGGTGGAGTGACTTGCTCAAGGCCACCCAGCAGAGCAGGCCAATGGCAGGGCCAGGAAAACGACCCACATTTCCCGACTCCCAGTCCAGTCCTTTGCCCACACTGCCTCCCCTCCTAAATGTGGCTCTGGCGCTGCCTCCCAGGCTGTGGGCCCTGAGCGAAGGAGCCCAGCCCGCACTCCTCAGTAAACGCCCAGCGATTGTCACAACCGGCTGGGGACCTTCCTTGTCCCCAAACCAAGGGCGGCCGCAGCGCTTACTCACGTACTGCGGGGGAGCGCGCTCCCCAAGCGGTGCACGGGACAGAGCCATTGGCGGGAGAAGGGGCCCGGGCCGGGCTCCCCGGCTTTGCCTCCAGCTCTCCCTGGGCTGCGCTGGCCGCGGGAAGGCAGCTCCGGGGCAGACGGGCGGGGTGTGCACGCAGCATTGCGCGCTGCCCGCCGCCTGCCACTCCCGCCCTGCCCCTCCTCCCGCCGCAGGTAGGCACCGCTCCCTCGGGAGCCGCCTGCGGAACCCACCGTGCTGGTCCCTCCCTGGCTGCGCGGGAGCAGGAGCCGCGGCCGCCGCGGGTGAGTTCAGGGGCGCTCGGGGGGCAGCCGGGCTGCGCTGCGCGAGGAAGGACCCGGCTGCTTGGAATTTCCTCGCAGGGCGCGAGCGCGCAACAGGCTGCGCTGCCCAGCGCTCCTCCCTGCGGCCCGCCCAGGGGGACAAGCAGCCCGGGGCTGCCCTGCGTACACTGCGCGGGCCCCCCCCCCCAGCCCATCAGTGAGTTTCCCTCCTCCCCAGCCCCAGCCGGCCCGACCTCCCCACACTCGCGTGGGGTTTGTTTCCTGCGGGCTCCCCATGCTAAGGCAAGGGCACGGCTCCCCCCACCTCCCTGCTGCTCGCAGCGTCCCAGGAGCGCGTGCGTCGCACAGACCTGTGCCTGGGAGTTGCTCCTGCTGGGCTTGGTCTGTGGCAGGGCGGAGGAGCTGTTGTTCTAGGCTGCGGGGGTCTTGCACTTTCTGGGATGTTGGAAGAAGGAAAAAAAACTCTCAGCCTTGGCTGGAGTTTTTAGAGACGTCCCCGGCTTTTAGATTAACCGCTGTTATTCCGCCAATTTCCTGCTGCTGGTGTTTTAGCTATACCGTAGAGCAGAGTTACCAATACCTTGGGAACGGAAGTTGTTCCTAACTCTGAAAATGTTTGTTAACGCTGAACAAAAAGTTGGGGTTGTTCTTTCAAAAGTTTACACCCGAACACTGAATTAATACAGCTTTGAAACTTTGCTGTGCAGAAGAAAAATGCTGCTTTCCGTTTATTTTTTAGTAGTTTACATTTAACATAGTACTGTGCTGAACTTTTTTTTTTCCTGACTGCTGCAGCCCGATTCCGGACTTCTAGTTCCAGTATGGTTGACTGGTCACTTTTTGAAATGCTGGTGTTTGTAATTCTGAGATTCTGCTGTAGGTCAAAACTCTTTGCCAGCCAAACAAACAAATAGTTCCCAACAGGTGTGCTTGTTATCAGGCAATATAACAAACACATCCCTTGCAAGACAGGAAGCCAAGAGTAAGAGGCATCATTTTAAAAACACTTTTTATTAATATATATTTTAAGCCAAGCACAGTTCGATGATTTCTTACAGCAAATACTTTTTAATACTGCCTGTTGAATCCCAGGCACTCCTTTATAAATACAAAGCAGTATATATTTTTAATAATAGCTATTGCTAGGTTTTTATTATTTTCTCTGATGAGTAGTTAATGTACAGAAATCATAATGTTGAGCTATGATTAAAGCCCTTTTTCTGCAGTTGATACTATGTGGGTGGGCAGCCATGTCACACAGGTTCAGCAATCTGCCAGGGAACTAATAATTACAGGTTCAGTGCCTTAGATGTCTTTAACAAAGAAACGTAAATGGGTAGAGAATGGGAATGTCTTAGCAGAAGTGTGTGCTGTGGAATGGGAGAAATAGTTCTGCATTTATTGTAAAAAATTTTACCTTCACTGGCGGACATTTGACTTTGATTTTCATTATAGCAAAGCTAAAAGGCCACCCCATTGCTTTATAAAACTTTACTCCATTTTAAATATATTTTATTCAGTTTTCAGAGTTTTTAATTTTTTCGTCTATTTTTCTTTCTATATTGTGTGACATGGCACATAAATATGTGCTCAAATTTTTAAAAGATTTAATAGCTTGCTAAAATCTCCCCCCCAGGATCCCTGCTTAATTCAGAGCACAGTATATCGTCATATAAACAAAGACTATCATAATGCATGTGACCAATGCATATATATGAGTGGGCTAAATTAAGGTTGCAAAGGCAAACCTAATTCTAGCACATCCTAATTTTTGAGTGCTTGACTTTGCAACCGTAACATTACTTTAATGTAGCTTCTTGTGTGTAATAATGTATATAACTTACAAATTTAATGTTGTTCAAAAGTGCTTGGCTGGCAAAAATGAAGACTAAAGTCTTTTTAGCCAGAGGCAGGAACAGGCTTCTCTCTACCTCTGGACATCCCACCTCGAGAATGAGTGGACACTGCAGTCCAGTATCTATTGATTAGGAATGTTGGAATGTAAGTTCAGTTTCGCTGACTTGCTATGTGACCTAGGGCAAGCTGTTTAAAGGAATGCATGATTTTGGCCCCAAAGTTAGATTTCATAAAAGTAGGTCTTCAGTAAACTTAAGAATGGAATGTTTCCAGAACCTTTAAACACTTCAATAGAAAGTTGTCTTTTAAAATAAATAAATAAATTGAGTGATTTCAAACAAATGTTGTAACACTGAGCCACCTGGAAGTGAAACTGACTTTAATGAATTAAAAACAGAACTGACTTCATTGATTCCTGGACTCCCCGCCCCATTATTAGATGAGGAATACAAAATTGAAAAGTAAAATGGATTTTTAAAGTGTTTTCAGTTTTAATAATAGAAGAGCTTTAATAGAGGTAAAGAAACATACTTGTTCACAATGACACTGATCTTGCAAACACTTAAGCATATGTTTAAGAATGTGGGTAGACTCCTTGAAATTAATGGAATGCCTCAAATTCTTAAAGCTATCCATGTTCTTAGTGTTTGCAGGATTGATGCTAATATGATTAATTAGTTCCTTTTGTTCTCAGTTTTAGAAAATGGTGCAGAGTCAATTTCGCCACTGGTGTAAGCAGTTATTTTCTGTCCAGTTGTACCCATTTACCCCATAGCTGATAGAATAAGTCAAAAAACATTGAAATTCTGATTGGGGGGCCGGATGGGAGAAGTCATTAAAATTTCAGAACCTTTTTTCCTTGTTTTTTGACCAGCTATATGGTCAGCTGATATTTGAAATTTGTATGAAATTTTTCAACAATTTTGATTTTTGTTATAAAAGACAAACATTTTTCACAAATGTTTGTTTCCATTTTTTTAACCTCCTGATTGGTTCATGTCTACAAGTTCTCCATGGAAAGTGACCCTATAAGAAAGAAAACAGAGGCTGGGGACTGAGACTGAAGAGTAACATATGCAAACCCTGACCCAAGCAACCTGAACAGCATTACTTGATTCTATGGTATAACATAATAAAAAAGACGTAATATTTATAATACAGTTTTTCAGTTGAGTCACATTTATAGGATAGCAGATAAGTCAGTCAGTAATAAAATGACTTATTTCCTTCTTCTCCCCACCCCACCCTGGCTTTTACCCTGCTAAGACGCTTGCCTGCTTACCTAGAAGCTCCGTTTATACTGTGACTTTCAAGTGATTTTGTAACCAGTTACTGACATGGTTGACTTAAACATGGTTTGCATCCATATGCAAAAAGGTTAATCCACAATTTGCAACTGCAGCAGCTGATCACGTGGGCCTAGGTTGCTATATTTCATAATACTGTTATTTTGTTCTGTAGAGGGCTGGCACGGGTCTGCTGTCTCACATGGCACTTACACATTTGGCAGCACTGCCATGCGTCCCTGCATCTCAGCGGGATTCTCTCACCTGCAGCTGAGCAGCAGGAATTTTCAGTAAATATTCATGGTTTTCATTACATGAAAAATCCTGATAACTCTTTTGTCAATTAAAAAATGTTTTCTGAAAAAAGGCACAATTTTTTTTGTGAAAAATGTTGACAATGTAGACAAGCTTTGATTAAAAAAAAAATTACATTTGAAAACAGCGAACATTTTTTTTTGTTTGAAAAATTTCTACCAGCTCTTAAAAAAAATCCTGGGCCATAGAACTCGTGTGAGAGATTACTGACTAAAGCAAAATTAAAATGACCAATTTATAAACCTCTCTGGACAGGAGAGCGAGGAGTGGTTGTAATGGAATTACCGACAAACCCTTAATTTTAGCAGTGCTGCTGGGCATGCCGTGCATAAGACACATATACATTCCCTAATCAAGCCTGCCAACTTCAAAACTAATAGCTCAATTGGTACCTTTTTACAAAAACAATCAGCGAAAAAGCTTTCAATTAATTTTTTATCAACTGTAGTCTGCTTCAAATGAGAGACCGGCAGTTAGTATTATTGTTAATGCTAAATAACAGCTTCTTTGTACTATTGAATTCTCTCTGACCCAGGCGAAAATAAACTGTTTTAAAATAAAATGTAACATGTTTTTGAAGACATGTAAATATAATCGCTGGCTTAGAACTAGGGCCCTACCAAATTCACAGTTCATTTTGGTCAATTTCACAGTCATAAGGTTTTTAAAATAGTAAATTTCATTATTTCAGATGTTTAAATCTGAAATTTCACTATGTTGTAACTGTAGGGGCCATGACCCAAAAGGTGGATGGGGCGGGGGGGGGGGGGTCGCAAGGGGTTTTGATATTGCCACCCTTATTCCTGTGCTGCCAGCACAGAAGTAAGGAATGCATGGTATGGTATTGCCACCCTTCTGCACTGCTGCTGGTGGGGTGCTGCCTTCGGAGCTGGGCACCTCGCCAGCAGCTGCTGCTCTCCGGCCACCCTACTCTAAAGGCAGCACAGAAGTAAGAGTGGCAATACTGAAACCCTCTACAACAGGGGTCGGCAGCCTCTGACACGCGGCTCGCCAGGGTAAGAACCCTGGCGGGCCAGGCCAGTTTGTTTATCTGCCGCGTCGGCAGGTTCGGCCGATCATGACTCCCACTGGCCACGGTTTTCCATCTCAGGCCAATGGGGGAGGCTGGAAGCGGGGCGGGCAAGGGATGTGCTGGCCACGGCTTCACGCCTCCTCCACTGGGCTTCTGATGTGGAACTCCCTTTGAAATCAGGAAATATTCTGTGTGTGGAGAGTTTGCAGGATCTGGCCCATAATCCAACCAGTTGAATTTCATATAGATGATTAATTTAGAATTTCTGAGATAAAACCAATCATCTGGGACAAATGTCTTAGAGAAATATGAGAGAGAATTTCTGTATTTAGGGGCATGGCTAGAATCTCTGATGTTTTGCAGGTCACTTCTAAATGAATGCTTGGGAATAAAGAGAACTTCTTCCATCTTCTTGAAAATCTTCTGAATAGGAGGTCTCTAAATGTCAGATAACATGCGTATTGGGAAACTTGTGTTTTCCATTGTGTTTTGAAACATGCCTTGGAATACTGGAATGCTCCAGAGGGGAGAGAAGTTTCAGAGAAGGTTCTTGGAACGAGAAAGCTGATGGCATGATTTGGTTTGGTTTTGTTTTTTTCTCCATTTGTAAAGAGCCACTGACTTCTTTGGGAAGGGTACAGACCTGTTTACAGTTCTCCACAGGCCTTTTCCCCCTCCCTGTCCCATTCCCTTACCACCTGGGCTTTTCTCTGCTATTCAAAACAAACCTGAACGTTTTCGAAAGAGAAAAATAATGCATCCTATTTTAAATGGACAGAGACAGTGAGAAATGTGAATCTCATGAACTATCTTCTTTGTGGTTTGTCTGAATTCTGTTCCTCCTCTATTCTGTTAAATGTCAGTCAAAGTTGCAAATACCTGTGCACAATCAAAATTTTCTCATTGTTGAAGCAGTTCTTAGGGTATGAAAAACCTCTTAGAAGTCTGAGGCTCAGGCTAATACTCTAAGGTTTGGCACACTACACAGGAAATTGGCTTTCAGCAAAGCCTTCAGAACAAAATTTTAACTCTATAACATCAAAGACTTTCTCAAACTCTCAGTAGCTCCTGCTTATTCATACTGAGTTTCAGTAGATTTGTAACCCAGTCACCTTAGCAGTTTTAACTCTGCAAAAGTTTACAATGCACTTGCTTGTGTGTACATACCCCACTGCCATCTGTTGGGTAGAATATATCTATCTAACAGTTTACTTTGTTGTGAAAAATATTCCATTAGTGCACTGGATTTGCACCCTACATTTTAGGAGCTGAAAAGTGACAGGTCCATTTCCCATGTTGCATGTACATTATAGATGGTCAGTCAATGACTGAGATATATATTTGCCACAGAATAGTACAAGGTCTACTAAAACTGAATTCATTTAAAAAATGTGACTTTGCATTCATGATGAGTGCAGATGACTGATTTTTGAGTTCATTAGAAGAGATTGGTACAAGCTATTGCAGGCTGAAAAAAGTGTAAGGAGTAGGTAGAGGATAGAATTCTGGCTCCAGTGAAGTTAATGGCAAAACTTGTGATGACTTCAGTGGAGTCAGGATTTCAGCCAGGATATACAAGAGCATCTTCAACTAGGAAGACAATGTTCCTTACCTTAAATCTTGAATAAATTGCCCTTGCATCATCCATGCCTGTCCTTCCACTTTTATTGATATGAGTTAAATGAGTCAGGAGGAAAGTGGGATAGACCATTTATGAAAATCTACTTGTCAGGGTCTTGTCCCAACGCCTTTTAAATGTACCAAGTGGTGGAAAAATTCTTTGGAAACTATACCTAGCATGGATAGTTGCTGTATGTTTACAGCTTTGCTTTTCTCAATAGCTGGGTGTAGTATACATGCTGCCTTAATTGATGGAAAGATTAAATAGGCTTGACAGACTCACAGTTGTAGGCTTAACTTTGCAGTCAGGATCCTGTGAGTCAGACTCAAAAGCTAAATTATCTAATCCCAAGAAGGAAAAAAAAATGAAGAAAAAATGCAACAAAAATTGAAGGTTCCCTTTCATATTCAATGGTTATCACTGCAGACAGAAAGAAGATTGAGTCCATTATTTCCACACATCATGTTAAAAATAATTCAAAATATATAGGCTAATTTTTATATTATTACCTTAATCTGTGGTCCTTGTTCTACCAGTTGTGACCTCATTGATTATGGTGACTGGTATCAGGTGACATCCCATTTGTAAACACTTAATAATCTGCTGCAGGAAGCTTAAATGGGCACCAGGAACTGGAAAGCTAATCAGTTTCAAACAAATGAATCTGAAGTACTTTCTACATATTGCATCTGTCCTGGGTCCCTCTGACAAATTTGATTTTTTTTCCAATCATGTTTTCCTATTTAAAAAAAAAATTTTCTCTTTTGTCTGTGTGAAAGATCTACAAAAGGAAAACCACCTGATTGCAAAAAAGACAGTGAAACAGACTATACACAAAATGCCATCAGATGCATAAAATAAACAAACTGTAAAATAGAGGGAAAACCTTTCTCTAATTTCTGTCAGCTATCCCAATCTTTGGTGTTAGTTGTAGTAATAGTAGGTAAAGCAGTTTTTGACGGAAATGTGATTTTTAAATTGAAAGTGTCCCTTGTAAAGTTACAATAACCTCTTGCTCCAGCCTCAAAAGTAGTAAGTATTAAATTATTGTAAATGGCTTTTTTAAGAGGAAATAATTTTCAATGCCTAAAACATTCTAAATAGTCACCTACAGTTTCATTTTTTTTTATCATCGTGCAGGAAATGTGAATGAGTTGACTCTAGAACCGTATGATCTTTATCTGCCATTGGGATATGTTACTTAAAACATTTTTCTTCTGACGATTGTAAAATCAAATGAAGAGAAAAGTCTACAATAATGTTTAATAAAAATGAACAGAAACTGGATTAAATTTCTTTCTTTCTTCTTTTTTAAACCAAACAAAAAAAATTTGAATTCACAGATCAAAGAAGAGGTAGAAAAGCACTAGTATATGCCTCATGCATTCTACTTTTCAAATGAGGCTCACCAAGAACTAGGTCAGATACCATTATTGGCACTGAATTATTGGCTCACTCTTTGAGTAGTCCTGTTAATTTGAATAGGACTACTCAAGAAGTAAGACTCTGACTTACTGTGTACATCACAGTCTGGCCCAAAATGCTTTACAAGCAGTAAGGGCCTGGTTCTTCTAGCCTTATTCTCACTGGGCTAGATTCTATCACCCTTACTAATATTGAATAATACCTAACTCCACAGTAGTCCCACTGAAAATCAATAGCAGCATTTATGAAGTACGATCAGCATGAGTTTGAGTGACAGAATCTGATTCACTGGGATTACTTGTGAAGCCACAGAACTGGCCCCTCATTAATCAAGCTAAATAACACTTCGTTGAGTCCCTGATCTTGGAAAACAATTAGGCACTTGCTTATCTTTAATCTGACTTCAGTGGAATTTAAGCACGTGCTTCAGATTAAGCACTCGCTGTCATGAATAAGAATCCTTAGCTCTTTTATATAAGCAGTTTTATCAGTAAATCTCAAAATGCTTTCCAAATAGGGATGCTTTTTTTAATCTGGGCTTCATGTAGTAGTATACCCATTTTACTGATGAGGCACAGAAAAGTGGGTGATTTATAGAAATTTTACTGGTATTTGCATGGGGACCTGAAGTGAAGAGAAAACATAAATATCAAGGTCCAGATAGGAGACCTAGACAGCATGACTCCACAGACCCTTGTGTTTATTGGTGCTCAGTATGTTCTATTACCGTTTCTGTCTATTTTATTTAAAAGTTAACTGCTAAGCAAATATTAAGTTAAGCAGCATGACTTTCTGTGCCGATAGCCCAACTGATCAAGCTGAGGGAGCTTTTCAGCATCAAAAGGTCTATCTGCTTCTTTAGGAACCTAAATACCTTTAAAATGTGCCCCTCAAATCTTCCTAAGGACTAGTGAGACTATTTTTGAAAACTAAAATTGGTCTGAAAATAGTTATTTCAGCTCTTAATGGGAACAAACTGGTTATGGGCCAAAGGCTAAGATGATAAACTGAATATGTACTGAACACTCTGTGAACAAATGGTGATGAAGTAAATATGAATGATTGTGTCTCTGGAGGTCTAGTAATATGCCAGCATCTGCTGAATATTCAGAAAATGCCTCTAAAACAAAATATGTAAGTTTGAAGTTGCTACAACCCCTAAACAACTTTACTTACATAGTCAGTGAATATATTGTACTTTAAAAGGATCCAAATATAGGAAAGATTAGAAAGACCAATAAAAGGCACTGACCCTCAGCAGGCATAAATAGTCATGGCTTCACTGAAGTCTATGGAGCTATGAGAATTTACATGAGCTAAGGAACAGCTCCAAAGGTTCTAGCCTGTTCCCTGCTGCTGTGTGATCATGTATCACTACTGTCTCCATCCATCCCAACATTTATTCCCCCCCCCCTTGTTTTCTTCTATAATGAAAGTATATCCTTGGATGTGCATTGTTGCTTTTACATAATGTTTATTAAATACCTTGTACAATATCAGAAGGAATGTAATTATAGAAGGCATTAAGTTATAAGTTTTTCTTATTTTGTGTCATGGTGACAGAGAAGGGGCTAAACAATGTTATTAAATGTGTTGATGATGTAGGTTTATATAAGTCTGTGTAGAGCTTGCAAGTTTGTATCTTTATCCGTAGTGCGTGTTGCAACTAGGGTTGTCACTTGCCAGATGTCCAGTTTTCGACCAGAACACCTGGTCGAAAAGGGACTCTGGTGGCTCTGGTCAGCACCACTGACTGGGCCATTAAATGTCTGGTTGGCACTGGGCTAGGTTGCTCCCTACCTGGCTCAACGTGACTCCCCAGAAGTAGTGCTGCGTCCCTTGGCTCCTAGGTACAGGTGCGGCCAGGGGGCTCCACGTGCTGCTCCCACTCCAAGTGCCAGCTCCGTAGCTCCCATTGGCCAGAAACTATGGGGTGGCACCTACGGGCGAAGGCAGTACACAGAGCCACCTGGCCACACCTCCGCCTAGGAGCCGAGGGACATGTTGCTGCATCCAGGGAACCGTCAGAGGTGAGCACCGCCCAAAGACCGCACCACTGTCCCAGCCCTGAGCCCCCTCCCACTCCCAAACTCCCTCCTGGAGCCCGTGCCCCTACCCCAGCTCAGAACCCCCTCCACTCCAAACCCCTCGGCCTAGCCTGGAGCGCCCTCCTATATTCCAAATCCCTCACTCCCCCACCCCCCAGCTGGAGCCCTCACCCCCCTCATCCGAACCCCCTGCTCCAGCCTGGATCCCCATCCTGCACCCTGCAGGAGATATGTGTACATGTGGAGATGGGAAAGTTATACCCTGGTGGGATATGTGGAATAATGGATAGCATAGGGTAATGCAGGGGGTGGACAGGAAGCTTTTTTTTTGTCCACATGGAAAACCATTAAGCATTAGTTTTATATCTAAAAATGTTAAGCATTTGAAGTTTAGCATAGCTAAAAGTCTGGCTTTTTCTATTGTTCTCCCATGCTCCCCAGCTCCAGAAACCTCTCCAAAATATCTGTATTATATTATTCTGTAATTTCTCCACTGCCTTTCCCTGCATTCTTCCTCTTCCAAAAAATCCTAACCACAAACAAATAATTAAAAGCCATCTCTCTTCGTAAAACAAACCTGGAATTTCTGGCCAAGCAATTTTGGAGATAATCTAAGCTAAAGAATATTAGGATAATTTTCAAAATGTCAATAACAGGAAGAAATTTCACACACAATAACTTTAAAACAACACTGGAGCTTAGCTTCTGTGCAGAGAGCTGCACAAGATAAAAGTACATCTTCAGTACTGAGTTAGGAGAGCTAGAGGAACTTATCAGGTCCCCAGGCTGCATTTTGGCCGCCTTGCATATTTAGCTGTAGTTGTAAAATTCAAGGGTGCCCTATAGTATAAATTCTCCCATCTTTCATAATAAATTGTGGTGGTTCTGGAAATTTCGGGGGAGGAAAAAGTTTAGTTTTGATATTTTTGCTTTAAATAGGGAAATCAAAGTATTTCAGACCAAAAAAAAAAGGGCTGTAGTTTTAGTGAATTTATCACAAGAATAGACAAACGGAAATAGGGGAACTGTGATGCAATGGATAACGCAGTAAGCTGTAGTATGGCTTGGTGTTGAACACTGATTGATAACCAAACCGTGGGCTATGTGATCACTGTATGTAGAATACATTTGGGAACTGTGCTCCTTTGTTTGAAATTGCAGTTTCAGTTTGGTTTAGCTGGGGGGTCTTAAGACATGCTAGCTGAACTGTAACCATGTGTTGATGATTAATTGAAATGCAGGGCTATGTTACATATATATTCAGTTATTAAATAAAGCCATAATTTAATCTAGCCAGAGAAATCTCCACTGAATAGTTCTGCAATTTAAAAAACTGTGGTTGTGATGTACCCACTCTTTATCCAGTAGCTTGTCAGGTTAATTTAATTAAAGTCCTGTCTTTAAAAATATACTTAAGTAAAAGATCCAAAGCGTTTAATCCCTCGAGACCGAAGCTCTGATTAAGCATGAATTCAGCCCAATATAATTCTTCCTCATTATTGCCTGTTACAGTTTATTAATTTAATAGAAAGCAGATTCCTTATGATTGATCATTAATGTTTATTATAATTATAACATCTTTAGTCAATAAAAATCGACAATGGTTCAGAAAGTGGTTTTGCAGTGGATGGTATTGCAGCCACTTTTTCTGTTTTGATTGTTTTCTCCTAACAATATAGCAAGGTTGCACAGTTTTCTAACTGGTTACATATTAGACAAATTTATTCATTTTATTCATTTTTGCTGTGCCAGGTGAGTGAATGCATATGATAAGAAAATAGCTGTACTGTTTCAGACAACAAAAGAGCATTTCTAAAACTCCCTGCTCTAGTAATGGGCAGAAATAATCCTTTTGCTTAAATACTTATAGAACTAGGAACAGCTGATACATGGAGACATTTAAACACAATAGGGAAACTATTTTCCTTTCACTCGGACTTACTTAATATCTTTTCTCAGACAGTCTTGTTGTTCTTACCTCTGAAAAAATAAAATAAATACACATGTATATCACTGGTCCTTTGCATTCAACTGTGTGTGGAGAAATCAGTAATGTGGAGTCTGGGTATATTCAATTGGTGACTTATTTTCTTCACACTCATTCACCTGTCTGGGAACAGAGGTGGTTACTAGCAGCAGTCAGGCTTTTTTTTAAGGAATCTCAGCTGGCAATATTACCAGAGAGCAACCCTGCCTCAAGATTTGACTCTAATCAGATACCAAGGCAGAGAGCAAACTCTCCTGCTGCTAGCATAGCTCTTTACAGAGCTTTGAATAAATATCGAAGCAACACAGCATGTCTTCCCTAAACATAACATTTACTAAGCAAAAGATATGGGAAGACTATAAATAACAGCCCCCTCTCTTCCCGTGGCTCCCCCACACACAGTTGAATTTGGACCTAAAAGTTGCTTGGATCACCTTCCCTCCCTCCCACCTATTGTTCTAAAACTCACCCTAAATTTGCCCATTTCCTGTGTCTTTCGTGACTCTGCAATTTTACCGTACTTAGAACATAACTGTTTTCTAAATACTTAGACGCAGAAGCCCAGTTCTCCTATCACACAGTCTGAGTAACACTCCCATGTGGGGGGATTAATAGGCTCCAGAACACCCTCTTTAAAACAAAACAAAACAAAAATTGCCAGGTTTTAGTAGATAAACCTCAGTAGCAAATTAATCTCCCATACCTACTATGAAACATACTCTATACCAGAGGTGGGCAAACTATGGCCCGTGGGCCACATCCAGCCTGCGGGACCATCCTGCCTAGCCCTTGAGCTCCCGGCCGGGGACGCTAGCCCTCATGCCTTCCCCTGCAGCCTCAGCCCGCCGTGCCGCCATCACTCTGGGCAGCAGGGCTGCGAGTTCCTGCTGGGCAGCGCGGCAGCATGGCTGGCTCTGGCTGGGCAGCACGGCTGCCAGTCCTGCTGCTTTGAGCGGCATGGTAAGGGAATGGGGAGTAGGGGGGTGAATAAGGGGCAGCAGGTCCAGGGGGGCAGTCAGGGGACAGGGAGCAGGGGGCAGTTGGATGGGGTTGAGGTTCGGGGCGGGCGGCTGGGGGAAGGGGAGCGTTAGATAGTCATGGGAGTCCCAGGGGGCCTGTCAGAGGGCGGGGGATATGGATGGGGGCAGGTAGTCAGGAGACAGGCAGTGGGGGTGTGTGGATAGGGGGTGGGGTCCCAGGGTGGTGGTTAGAGGCGGGGGGGTCCCGAGAGGGGGCAGTCGGGGGCAAGGTGCCGGGGAGGTTGGATGGAGGGGTTCTGAGGGGGGAAGTCAGGGAGCAGGAAGTGGGAGGGGGCAGGGACCAGGCTGTTCGGGGAGGCACAGCCTTCCCTGCCAGGCCCTCCATAGTTTTGGAACCCCAATGTGACCCTCAGGCCAAAAAGTTTGCCCACCCCTGCTCTATACCCATATCAACAATATTAATCACCTAGAACATCTGTAAGTACATAGCTCAAGACAACTACATTTGAACTCTTGTTACTTGAAGGGAAAATAGCCATTGAGAAGGATTTATTTTGGGCTAATGCTGTGGACAAAAATCTGGCTCAAATCAATATTACTTTTTACGTGCACAGTGTCCCAACAGGAATTTTGTAAAAAGTTTTATTAATGAAACAATGGGATAAACCTAAAATGCAAAAAGAAAGGGATACCTTTTATTCCCGATGCTCTGTGTAATTGTAATTGATATACTCCTTCTGAGTATAGTGGACTTCAGAGTGAGTTCTGTTACCATCAAGTTCTCCTTATGTAAGAATAACTATTTAATATATTATTATATTACTCCAAATCTGGGAAAACTCTGTTTTGAAATACTGTACACTTTACCTTCAGGAAACATTCAGCCTTTAGAGTAACTTAATACAGATGTTAGACATTAGACAATGATACCTCTACCTTCCAACCTCCAACCCAAAGCAGCAATACTTACCTCAAGTGAGTGTGTTGAATGACTCTAAAAAGCAACCAGACTAAATTTTGTCTGTTCTCCTATAAGTTCTTTTTGAGATGAGAAAAGTAATTATGATTTTTCACACAACCTTCCTAAGCTTTTTGATTTGTGTGTGTGTTGCAGATAGTTGACCTTCAGTCCATTAGCCAAAACCACCAAGACCTTGAACAGACAGGTCAAGTTCAGAAATTTCAGGGGGAGTTTATGTATATAAAGTGGATCTGCATTCCAAATAACTGCACGTGACTTTGTTGATACTGTTTGCTGAGAACTGGGACTCCAATAATAATATACATATATATGTACATACATATAAAAAATCTTTTTTGTATTTAATTTCTAAAATTCATAATTGTAGCTAAAACAGAATGATCATGTTTGACTTTTTTTAAATAAAATAATGCAGTAACGATATAACTATTATCAGCACTTCATTTTTTTAAAAAATATCTAATTGATAGCATCAGAAACTGAAATCCTGTATTTATCTGCTGCACGAACAGTAGTAATATAAGATTACCAGTGCTTAATTTGTGCCAGGATGAACCCTCTGACCTCTTGGCTTGGCAGTTCATAGCCCCTGCAACTCTGAGCTTGCTACATCATTTATGAATGCAAAAAAATTACTTAAGACCCAGCACTCCTTTCATTACAAATTAAGCACTGAAGTTTACCCATACCACCACACAAATATGTCTCAATTGTAGATGGATTGGTATAAAGGTTGGCAATTTCCCCTGGGAAAAACTGGTTTAGGATAGGGTACCGGTAAATACCAGTTTAAACCAGAAAGGGGTGGTGGAGGAATTATTATAAGAATAATTCTATGCAAATTACTATGAAAATTACTGAAATATATATAAATTTCATAATAGTTTTGCAGTAATATGATCTGTTTAATTTTAATTAAAGGAAATAAACTAAATAAAAGAGAGTCTCAGCCAAGGCAATAACATACAGCTTTAGGTTATCTCAGAGACTGAAATGTCTGTATTTAGAAATTCCCCTTCCTTGTTTAGCAATGAAAATTACCTGTTTGTTTAGCAAACAAAGAAGGGGAATTCCCAGATTCAGAAGTTTCAATTTCTGTTTGAAGTAAATTGCCAAATTTCCTGTCCAGTCCAGTACTCTGTCTCTTAATCTGGGTGGCTGGAGTGCAACTTACTCAGCGAGTACAGTGACTCAAGTCAAATATTCCAACATGAGCAAAGATGGAAGACCACTTTGCCCAATTCATGAATTTGTCTCAAAATAGCCATGAAGATGGCAGAGTCTTTGAAGAAAAAGTGAGTGGGAAGGAAGACTATATGAGGAAATGTTTTGCAAAATGCAGTGAAAAGAACAAAGAGACACCAGAACCACTGACTTTGGCTAAACCTATTTGCATTGTATTAGAATCAGACTCTGAGGCTGAATATATTGATAACACTGCAGTGCCATTGCCAAGTACATCAAACTAGCCAGATGCAAGTCGGCCAAAGACAATGAGGAGGAAATATCATGATTTTTTCAAGCAAAAATAGATTTGTTTGTAACAAAAGCAATGCCAGAATTGAAACTAAAGATAGACTTGAAAATTGTGAATTTTTGTATGCCTGTAATATTCTGTTATTGAACATCCAACTTTTCAAGCAATGATCAGCAGCCTAAGGCCACTCTACAAAGCACCTGTTCAAAAGCAGGTAGCAGGTGAACTGTTAGACACGTTTACTGATTGCTTTAGGGTAGAAGCATGCAAAGCATTACATGGAAAAGCATCTTGTCTGCTGAACAAGAAGAAATTGCATGGCCATGGTCTCTCAGCAAAAATCCTGACTTTCTGCCATATGTACTTGCATTTAAAATAGAAGCAGCTCCATATCCATAATCAATGTTTTCAACTGCTATCAAGGAAAAAGCTTCACATGCAACATGCTGGAAAAATCTGACGAATGCAGATGTTCCCTCTGACTTCATGGAACTGATGGTGCAATTGCATAGTGTCCAGTAAGTTCAGCAAGCATAGAACAAATCTTTCAAACTTTGGAAACATCCGTTCAAAGCTGAGGAATCAGCTTGGTCTGTCCATTACATCAAAGTTGTTCTGCTGCTGCCCAATGCTGTGTGGCCAAATGGACCAAGACTGGTAGTCTAACTTCTGATTGCTTAATGTTTGAAGCCTATCATTCTGCATTATTGTTGTTTTCATGTAATTGAATGTTTTTGACTTTTGTTAATATGATATTGAAAATGGAAATATGAGCTATAACATGTATAACTTCTGAGAAAATACTGAACTAAAATGTATACAGACATTCTGATGTTCAGTATTGTTACATGCATTAGTATTATGCCCACTGTAGTTTTACTTTCTATTTGTACAAGCCTAAATTAATATAAGGCAGTAGATTCATAGGTTACCACAAACTGAATATGTAACTAAAGCTAAATGTAATGTGGTTTGTGGTGCGCATTAATCAAACAGTTTTAAAATACATTAGAACACTGTTTGATCCAAGCCTCCATTATCCAGCTCTCATTATTAACTGAATAGGGTGGCGGGGCTGACAGGCGGAGCCTCACCCACCCTCCTGATTATCCAAAGTTTTGATGATCTGATCTGGCCCCAGTCCCAGTTAGATCAGATCAATGGAGTTCCATTGTAGAAAATGCCTTAAACTGGTACTAACTACCGGTAGTTTTTTTCCTAGGTGATTAGAAACATGGATTTTCCTGGTAAAAAACACTTCTGATAAATACCATACCAACATTAAGAAGCATTTAAACTTATATTTATCCTCTCACCTGAAATTACTTTTTATTCCACATTTGTGATGGTGATTTGGTGATGCTGACTTCTTTCCACTAGGGTCTTAACTGAAGCTACCAACCTATGTCACCAAGGCCACTAAAACAGCTGTCTGATAAACAGGTTAGATTTCTGATCTATGCTGACTCAGGCTGGATTCTGAGCAGTAAACTAGAGTTGAAAGGTCTGGTGAGATGTCCAGTATCATCAAACACTACGTGGTTTGAAAAAACAAACAGGAAACAAAACAAAATCTGGCTGATTAAGTAGAACAAGTGCAAATTATTTCTAGTGCATTTCAGGGGAGCTCTCATCTACTACTACTGACTATTGAGAGGACTTCACCCCTAAATGAAGAAGCCAAAAAGTCTATGGCATTGAACTAAGAAAAGTTGCTGTGACCTGAGTGTAAAACCATTTTTGTATTAAAAGAATTGTGATCTCAGATAGTCGGTTCATTTTGAAGCATAGCTGTTCTTTGTTCAGGAAGTGTTTCACTTTCTGTAGAAAGAAAACCAGTTTGTGAACTGAAAAGAGACATTTCAAGAGAAACTGTTTATCAGATAGCACATTTTCTTGCTGTCAAAGAGCTGTGGTCGAGTGTCTCTCTTCTCTCATTTGTTTTGACCCCATATAACTCCAGCTTTTTCTTTCAACCGATATGAAAGAAAGTAGTGCTCTCTGCTTATCCTGCTGAAATTAATTTTCCTAGATGCTGGTATGTTTCCAAGGAAACTGGCCAGTAACACGGTAGGGGTGAAGGGTGCAGAGCCTAGTTGTAATTAGAAGCTGGCGAAATATTTTTGGGTGGCAGGCTATTTTTCAGTGGAAAAAATTTTCTTCATAAGTGAAAATGTTATTGAGAAACCATTTAGCTTTTGTTCAATATTTTTCATTTTTAAAGAACGCTAAGTGTGAATGTGCTCATTCCCCAGTGGCTGGAGCCTCCACCTGGGGAATTTTCTGGCTAATGAAAAAGCATTTTGGTTTCTTTTTTTCTAAATTTTAATGCTGTTTTGCAAAATATCAAAGTTCTGTAGTTCTGTCAATTTTTTCAATTGTTGAAAAGTTTTGACCAGCACTACAACTGGCCAAAAACCACATTTTTGATTATTTTTGTTGAAAAATTTACATTAATTTTTTGATCAAAAATTCATTTTTGATGAGAAATTCTGTCAAAAACTTGAAATTCAGGAAAATTTGACCAGCTCTGGTCATTTTATTTGGCCTTTCCATTTAGGCCCTGATCTCATAGAGACCTATACACTTGTGTACCTTTGCTATTGTGAATTATCTCATTGAAATCAGACAACTATTCACAGTAGTGAAGTTAAATGAGCCTTTGCAGGCTCACTAATGTCTTTGTTGGTCACTGCTATGTCTGTTGGCAAATTTGTATGTGGATGGTGGCAAATAGCATGCTGAGATTAAAATATTTTCACATTTAGAATACAACCATGCTGTGATCCTGAGAGATGACCTCAAGAACTAAGTTGTACCAGTCCTGGTTCTGTGTCAGATGGGAGATATTCAGGGAATAGTCACTTTGAAAAGCAACATGGGAACACACAAAAAAAACCAGAAAGAGAACTAAATTATATTTGTGCACATGCTAAAAATACTAGTATCCTTCCAGTATGGTGAGGGTGAATTTTTATGTCACTAGTAAAATAGACATATGTTTTATGTGCCACAGTTGAGACCTCATGTTATGGGTCCTTGATTTGCCACTATCTCTGAGCTGTGTGGAGATTGGTGGGCACAAAGAGTGGCTTGCAGCTCACTGATCTTTAGTTGCCCAGCACTGGAAGAATTTAGAGCAGCAGTGAGGCTACTTTAATTTCTGTCACTGGCATAGAACATTATACCTACTGGAGGAGGATCAGGCATGGTGGCACTCCATTCCACCAGGCACCAGCCCCACTATGCCCCTCACATGCTGCCTTTCTTAAACCCAGAGGTCGGGGATATGGCTGGAGCAGGAAGCACCAGAGCATCATCACCAACTTCCTATGGGAGGAAAGTTCCCCTGTGCAAGGGAAATTCTCTATCACATATCTCTTGCCACAAAGTAGCTTTAGAGGACTGGAGAATATGGTCCTATGTATTGCTGTTTGGTAGGTTACTTATGTGAATGCCCAAATGTTAAACAACAGCCCCGCATAAGAAAAAAGGGAGGATCATGAAAAAATAGGGAGATGGGAAAAAAAAAAGAAAGTGGATAGTGAAGGAGATACGGACGTCTGTGAAGAGAGCTGATGTAAGCCAGTATTAGAGAATATGAAATAAACCAATGCAATTTGAATATTGATTTTCAAATACTTTTCAGCAAACTGCTCATTAGAAATCTTTGGACTAAGTATTCTGAGTACACACTGAATGGTAAATAAATTGAGAAAATCATAAGCTCTGTGAAGATAGTCCATGAAAAGGAAGAGAAATTTGTTGTTAAATAAATTATTCACAACAGTTCATTCACTTAGTATGTGTATGAGAGAGAGAGAGAAATTTGTTTGAGATTCCTCAATATAAATGCAAAGTTGTTGTAATTTTTGATTACCAATAATAAAATAATCCTCTGTAACCTCTCTGGTTCACTATTTCACCTTATGTCATATAAACAAATATTGAGCCTATATATTATTCCCATCTGAATTATCGGTAGAGGTCAGGAATGTTAGGAAAAAAATTGAGCAAAAGCATTTTATTTAAATTTAAATAAGAAACATATCTGACAGCTGAAGGAACAAAAAAGAGGAGGCATCAAAGAGGCATGTATATTGACAAACATTGTGAGGGATCCCTTGCCTTTGTTTGAAATATCCATAGAGGCTAGTTCATTATCAGACTGCTTACTATATGTGTGGCGGCTTTCATTTTTTTTATCAAGTAATAATCTTTTAGGGCTGTCAGTGAGTAATAAGATTGCATGTGAAGGGATACAGATTGTGGTATAGTGTAAAATGATTCCAAACTTCTATCATAACAAATTTGAGGTGGAGCAAGTTAAGTCTGGCAGTTTATCAGAAATGGGAATATTTGGCATAGAATGCTATTAAGCAGATTATGTTATCTCTTAGGAAGTGAGAATGCTGTGGTCAAGAGGAAATCAATTTCCTAGGGTGCTACAATAAATTTGTCTTGTAACTAGAAACTTTCTAATTGCAGCCCCCGAGGGAACAATAAGCCAAAAACCAGGCAGATAGTTGCTTCCCCGTCCCCCTTTTTCTTCATCTAAATTGTTTTTGGCATCCTAATGACTTTGCACATTAAATATGTGGAAAACACTGAATACTAGAGTTGTTGATATCACATGTACAGTAAGGTTACTTGGTAAAAATCAGACCTTACTGAGCAGTTTTGTGGGGATGTGTAAATCTTTTTGCTCAGATTACTTTATCAAAGCTGGGAGTGGCCCAATCAGTACTAAAGAGGAGGAGTTGTTTCCATCCTGCAGGATCTGAAAGAATCTATATAAAAGAGAAGGTTTTTCCAACTTGAGTCTTAAGGAGGTAACTATAGTATGGAATATTACGTTTTCTTTCCTTCTATTCAGGTTTTCATTTCTCCCCCTAAGAATACTATAGCATGCACTGTAGCAATGTTCAAGAGATTCTGTAAGTAGATTCACCTTTAACCCTGTTGTTCGTGAGTAGTTTAGTTGGAGAAAAAAAAATCCCCAGTTTGGAACTGGATTTTTTGTTTGTTTGTTTTTTTAAGAGTATTCTTATTTCTGGTTCTAGTAGTGATGTTTAAAATTAAGAACAAAAGTTTAAAATATTCTTACAGTCTTGTAACTTAAATTCTTTTTGGCCCTGATCCTGCAGCTTCTCTGCACTGGTAGTTCTCTATATCCATGCAGAGAATTTCAAGGTGAGGGCCTTTAGTTTATTATGTTCTGTAATATGGACTTTGATTTTAAGGTTGAGCTGGGATGGAAGGGTCCAGGAATATGCCTGGCAGTGAGATACTGCTTCACCCTCTTCAGACCGGCTATCTGAGAGGGTGATTGGGCTGTGATTTGCAGAACTTATTTTAGATGATGGCCTCAGAAAATGAGCAGAGCTGCTAGAGGCCACTCAGTTGCTTTACTTGTCCTTAAGATTAGCTGTTGAGTTGGACATTCTGACAGCTCAGGGCAAGGGTGGGCAAACTTTTTGGCCCAACAGCCACATCTGGGTATAGAAATTGTATGGCAGTCCATGAATGCTAACGAAATTGGGGTTGGGATGCAGGAGAGGGTGTGGGCTCTGGGGTGGGGCTGGGGATAGGGGGTTGGGATATAGGAGGGTGCCCCAGGCTGGAACCAAGGGATTCAAAGGGCGGGAGGCGGATCAAGGCTGGAGCAGGGGGTTGGGGCACGGGGGAGTGGCTCAGGGGTGCAGGCTCCAGGTGGCGCTTACCTCAAGCAGCTCCCAGAAGCAGCAGCACGTCCATTTCTGGCTCCTATGTGGAGGGTCAGCCAGGCGGCTCTGCTGCATGCTGCCCTGTCCGCAGGTGCCTCCCCTGCAGCTCCCGTTGGCTGTAGTTTGCCTGCCTCTGGCCCATAGTTTAAGTGATAGTGGAAGATAAATTGGTGGAATTTAACAAAATAATAATTGGCTGTATAGTTACAAACAGCTCAATATGATTAACGTCCTGATTCAGCAAATCGCTTACATGCTTAAGTACTTGGCTGAATTTGGGCGTAACACACGGTTGTGCATGAGGCTATAAATGATGCATGTTTAATTTAGGGATGGTCAAAAAATTTATGATGGAAATTTTTTCTATTGTAAAAAGTCTGTTTTATCAAAATTGACAAGTTTTAAAAAGGTCAAACCATTCAATTTTATTGGAACAGAATGATTTCTCATTTCATAATGACTTTTTGTTTTTAAATTTATATGTTTATATATTTTAATTTTTACTAAACCAATTACCAATTAGAATACCAGTCATACAACACCAGCTGGAATACCAATTACCAATGAGCAAACTAAGTACCAATTACCAAATCAAGTAGAATACACATTACCAACCAAAAACCAATTACCGAGCCAATTACCATACTGAATTATCAATGTGAATGTCAATTACCAGTTTCCAGTTGCTGTTTAGAATACCAAACACCAATTATTTTACATTATTTTATTTTATATTTTTTAAAAAAATATTAAACCCTAATTTAAAATAATGCAAAAATAAAATTAAAAAATAAGATATCTCAAAACTGAAACAAAATCTCTTGATTCACCCAAAATAATTTTAAAAAAATAGTTTAACAGAAAATCTCAAAATTTTGACTTATTATAATTTAGAACAATTTTTTCCTCCGAAATGTCAGAATTTTTCATGGAATGGAAATTCAGCATTTCAGCAGCCCTAGTTTAACCCTCTTTGGGAGCCCTTCTATAATCATCTGTGTTGGATATGCAGTGAATGTGTGTGTCTTGTTCTACCTTGCTCTTTAATGAACATAACTAAAGAGGTGGGCACAGATTCAGCCCTGCTTTAAGCAGTACAACTGTATTAATTGCTGTGGGGTTACACCACAGCTGACTTTGGCCAGCAGTGGTTATGTTTTCATAAATATCAAATATATGTAACAAAATAGCTAAGGCATCCAAAGGAAGAAGGTGAGAGCTCTAACGTTCCACACATCTGTCCAAAGACTAGTCATAAGAAGGGCTTTTGAATATGTAGTTCAAATGTACCATTAATATTTTATGTATGACCATTCTAATGATGTGGGTCCCAGTTCAGCAAAGCATGTAAGTATGTGTTCAAAATAGGAATTACTTGTGCTTAAAGATGAGCACATGCTTAAGTGCTTTGCTGAAATGAGCCTCTACTTCATACTGGGAATACTAGTAATATCTTAGTTCTCTATGGATTTTTTAAAAACCTATTTCCAGTGTATTCTTAAAATGGGAAGAAAAAAAATCCAGAACCTTTTTGGGCTGTGGGAGTATGTGATGTGGCAGTAAGGAGCATGGGAATTGTCAAGGAAATCTAAACGGTTTGTGTGCTTGTTTGCACACCAATGCTGAAGATGATCTTTCATATTATAGCATTGCTGATGTTTAAGCTTGGGGGAAGGTTTGAGTGTACTAATGTGCACTTTTTCTTCAGCCCAGCCATAAATTTACCGGTGTTCTTTTTAATTCTATAAAGAAAACAACTACAGAATCATGATGCTATTTTTAAAAATGAAAACAAAGGAAGAGTTTGAAAAGCTTGATCTTCTTCTGGCCTCCCTGCCAATTTGAGTCCAGATTTTCAATTTAAGAGAGTATTTTAGTTAATGGAGCAGGAATTTGGGAGACAGGACTTCCAAAACCCATTCCCAATTCCTGACACAGTAGTTGTGTTGACCTTGGGTGAGTCACTTAATATCTCTGTGCCTCAGTAAACTATCTGAGGTGCTGTGTAGCTTAAGTACTTAGTGTTGTTATGTCTACCTGAAGTTTTCATGATTTTGTTTGATATGGAATCAGTTTTGTCAAATTAGAATTATTGCTGTAGCAGAACACAATAAAGATGGCAACTGTGAATGAGTATAGACTTTACTTCTCCTGGAACTGACAGATAGCTGTGAGATGAATAAAAGGAATTATGTAGCCCAAAACGAGATTACTGACAATTCCTTAATTCTGATGGCTGTAGTCACAATATGTATTAAATATGTATTTTGAAGAAGGAAAAAATCCAAAATAAATAATTATATAGATCGTGTTTGCTGAAAATCCTGTTTACTACGCCTTGCATTACCTTGACTGCTAAGTCCAAACCTATTATAATCCTCTTTATTGTAACAACATTTCTACCAAATAAAAATGATTTGGTTCCAATTACATGATTATGATTGGGTAATAGGATTTTTTTTTATTTAGTCATACACAATGTAAACAAAAGCTGAAGGCTTTTTCACAGTGATGGTAACTGTTTATGTTTTTCTAGGGTTAATTGAGAACCAAGAGGCATCAAATCCAGCAAATATCAGTCAGCAAGAATTAGGCTTGTTCCTAACAGAAAACATGTCTGAAATTGATTTTGAGGAATTAGCCGAAATAGGTAAATATTTTTTATCGTACTTCAAATAATAACTTTGTAGAATTACAGATGATTTAATAGAGCATCTTCACTGAGAAACTTCACAGGCATTTTGTAATACTATTTTGAGCAATCCAATATGAGTTATAGCCACTATACTGATATGTACCCTTTTAAAGCCATTAGGGTTGAAGGTTAGTTTAATACAGCTTTTATGAATTATTGGTATATGTTCCCAATGCAATTCTAGGCTATTGGAATATCACCATCATCACATATTGTGACACAAATGGGAGTCATTACTCCAAAGAGACATGTATTGAATGTGCATAGAGATTGCGATATTGCATGTTATCTCCGAATATGTTGGAAGAACAGAGCAATATGACCCTGGTTTTATGGGGCTCATCAATTTGAAAAATCAGTGTTTAAAACCCCCCCCAAACCTCACTTTTGAGGATGCCAGACTGAACCTTGGAGGAGGAACCTTTCACAATCTATATTTTACTCTGTCTTTCCTGCCCTGTCCCATGTTATCACTTTGATTTCCCAGTCATCATGTACTTCCACAACAGCTGGCTCCCGCTCCCATTTTAGTCCTGGGGACCGAGCCAAAATCCAGTTAAGTCAATGGAAATTAGAATCCCGTTGATCTCAGTAGGTTTTGGATCAGGCCTTTCCTTTTCTCTCATAGCCAGGGTTAACAGCAGTAACCGCCAGTAGGAACTGAAGCAGGGTGATGAACTCCTTTCATATATAGGCAAAACACAGTAACTGGGTTGTTCTCAGTTTGGAATAATGAACATTTTTTACGATGAGACATCCTCCCTCCTACCTTTGCCAAAAATTAAAAAATGGTTAATAAGGAATAATTTCAATCAGTTCAAGGTAGCTAGTCTCAAAAAAGTTCCTGATTTTTATAATAGGGTGTCTTTAATCACTGCAGGTAACTACAGTGCAAATGAATACACGTTTGCTTTTCATCTGCAGTTCTTTACCATGTGAGTCTAAACCAGTCAGAGTTAATTATAAATTTTTACAGTCGAGATTACCTATGTATACTACAAAATAAGCTTAAGAGTGGCAGTGTGTTTATAAAACTTTGGTTTAAATTTCTGGGTCTTTTATGTTAAAAAGTATATTGTATATTTAAGTCAGTATAGCCTTTTGCATATCAATTGATTCTGATGAACTCAGTGTTTGTAAGCACATTTGTTTACTAAACAACTTCCCCTGTTCTACCCCATGATGTTAATATCTAGCTCTTTCTATCCCTGCCCCGCTTTGTCTTTTGTTTGTTTACTAAGGTTGATTATACTGTGCAGAAACTTAAAATTCATAAGCAAAACTGAACACTGTTGTCCTTGTTCTGATTTTTAATGTGATTCAAAGTTGGGGTTTTTTTGTTGGTGGTTGGTTGGTGGGTTTTTTTTGTTGTTTGTTTGTTTGTTTGTTTGTTTTTTAAATCATGTCTGGGTTGTGTTTTTATTATCCATTACTTCCCAACTAGCTCTCAGGGCGTAAGTGTGCTGTCCTTACAGCCACAGCATCCAGCTGTTCAGAGTGGTATATTTTTGCCTTTGTAGTTCATCATTTTTAAAGGGTAGGGAAGTATAAATTTGTAGGCAATGTTATGAATTTTATCTTTACATGTGTGCGGAGGTAACAAATAGGTTATTTTGATAGCTACATCTTTTTTATAAGACTAAAAGTGCCACTATTTTATTTTCTATGGATTTTTTTTTTATTGTGAAAGTTCAGGGAGAAGGTAATGATATTTAAATAAAACCATACATACATGCATACCTGTACAAACCCCAGGCCCAGCCATGAGTGTGATCATTTTTCATGTTTTTTAAATGCATTTTTGTTACAAAGTCATGTTAAAAGGCAAAATGAGACCAAACACCCCCCCCCCCAATCCTAATATGTTCCTGTTTAAAGGGTAATCTGATAGATATTGGAAAATTATGCAATGCAAAATAAAACAAAGAAATTATTTAGAGTATTTTCTGCACAGTTATTAGTTATTTGCACCTAAATCTGATTGGAACGATACCCTATATACTCTGTTTTCGCATATGTATCTCGGGTAGAGGTCAAGTTATATGAAATACATAGATGTTCAGAATGCAAAATGTTGTTGAAACACCCAAAAAGTGGAGTTAATAATTTTCCTCTTCGAGTGATGGTCCCTATTTTATGCCACTAGGGTTACGCATGCAACTGTGCATCCAGAGTTGGAGAATTTGAAGTAATGTCTGTTGGTCCACGCATGTGCCCTGCCTCACCTTGTGCTTCCGTCCGAGGTGATAAAGGGCAGGGCGGATCCGTCCACAAGGCATACAGACCCAATGGTAGAATAAAAACTTTTTAGCCTGATCACAGCAGTTCTGCCAGGACTAGCAGGGCTTCTCTCTTCCTCTCCTGACAACACGGTGGCTGCATCAGCCGGATCAATTCTCCGCCAGATCAATTCAGACAGTTCCAGGAGAGTTGAGGAGAGTCTAGGGGAAACTCCAGATGCCTGTAGAAGAGATCCAAGATTCCCAGAACAAGCATCTGGATATCCTTCGCCAGTGAGAATAGCATTGCTGATTAGCAAAGCCATACTGGAAGCTGCCAGAACGGTATGGCACACCCCAGCCACATGCACAGCTACTCCCAAAGGAGTGAAAAAATGCTACTATGTTTTAGCGAAAGACTCCAAATTCCTTTTCTCACTCCCACCCCCAAATTCCCATGTAGTCCAGGCTACTACAGAAGGATCTGAACAACAAACACCTTCAATCTACAGCTAAAGAAGGGAAGTGCTTAGATCTTCTGGGTTGTAAAATAGTCTCATCTTCCAGCCTGCAATTGAGAATCGCAAACTATCTGCTAGATATGATTTCCTGAATTACAGCAAATTCAAGGAAGGGGGACAGAAGGAGATAGGAGAGACTATCGCTGAGTTGCAGTGGGCAGGGGTCATTAAGACAGGGCCACCCAGAGGATTCAGGGGGCCTGGGGCAAAGCAGCAGAGCTGCGACGCTTGTACTCAGCCAGCAGCGGTCCAGGTCTTTGTCGGCATTTTGGCGATAAGGGGCCCTTCAGTCGCTCCATGTCTTTGGCAGCACTGAAGGGCCCCTCTGCTGTTGAAATGCCACCAAAGAGCCGGACCGCCACTGGGCCAGGGCTTGCGGGACCTCTGTGAGGCCCGGGGCCTGGGGCAAATTCCCCCACTTGCTCCTCCCTCTGGGTGGCCCTGCATTGAGCCAGTGGTATCTCTTTTTAACAGCCCAGTATGGCCTATGAAAAAACCTGATGGGTCTGGGTGGATGACAGTAGACAACCGGGCCCTGAACAGTGAGGTGTACCCCCCACTCCTGTGGCCAGGGCCGGCCTTAGGATTTATGGTGCCCTAGGCGAGATTATTAAACTGCTGCCCCTGTGCCTGATCTGCTCTTAGCAACACAAACATAAGCTTACAGTATTGGAAAACTTGCCACATTCACGTTATTAAAACCAGTTTAACTTAATTAAGCACACTGTAATGCTGATGGACTAGCACTAAAGAAGCAGCACTATAGAAAAAATTCTGATGACAGAATGATGCAAATTTTTTTTTAATTTATCAAAATTTTATTGGAAATTTATATGAAGAGATATTGAAACAAAGATTTGTTTTTAATTAAAAGCAATCTTTCTGGCTTTTTTGGCTGCAAAATCAGTAATAATGTCATCGTATGACAAAGACAAAGTCGTGTCTTGTTTGATTGCAAGAATAGCAAGACCAGTTAAGTGTTCCTGACTCATTGTAGAGCGGAGATAGTTTTTAATGAGCTTTAGTTTTGAGAAATTCCGTTCTGCTGATGCTACTGTTAAAGGAATTGTCAGTAGAATACGAGTGGCAATGTACACATTAGGATATATGTCAAGAAGTTTGCGGGTATGAATAAACTGTACAATGTCCATCACCGATTTTGCATGTGGCAACATTGATGACAGTGTACTCAGTTCTTCGTACAGTTCTTGTCCATTTAAATCAAAACTATCACCGTGCTTCAGGAGGCTCTCTAGGTTCTTGCACTTTGTCATTAGTTGCTCTTGTTTTCCTATTTTGTTGAATTTAGTTATGTCATACAAAAATCCAAACTGTTCATGGTGTACTTGCAAGGTATTAAACCTTTCATCAACAGCAGATACTGCTTTATCCATCACAACATTAAAAAATTCAACCTCAAATTTCTTTTCTGGATCGTCTATGGGCATGATCTGCTGTACAGATTCTTCACAAAGAAGTGTCCCTGGCCTTTTTAACTCATATTAACTATGTATTTACTTTATGAAAGTTGGAGAAAACATTGTGAAAACGTAAAACATTGGCTGCCCAACTTCTGGGCTGGCAAAAGTTATACTGACTCACAGGGGAAAAAAAAAAGCAGGAGAATCTTAGTACAACATATGGTCACTCTATACCAGGGGTCGGGTCGGCAACCTTTCAGGAGTGGTGTGCCAAGTTCACTGTAATTTAAGGTTTCTCGTGCCAGTAATACATTTTAATGTTTGTAGAAGGTTTCTCTCTATGTCTATATTATATAAATAAACTATTGTTATTATCTGAGGTCTTGGCCACCGGTCCTGCTCAGGCCACTGCCAGCTGAGTAAATGAAACCCCAAACCGGCAGTGGGCTGGTGGCTGGAACCCTAGACAAGGATCCCAGGCCCTGCTCAGCCCGCTGCTGGTCTGGGGTTCTGACCACCAACTCCTGCCAGCCAGGATCCCAGCCGCCAACCCCCCCTCAGCCTGCTACCAGCCTGGGATTCTGCTCACCCAGGCTGGCAGGAGGCAGAGTGGGGCTGGCGGCTGAGCTCCTGACTGGCAAGGGGCCGGCAGCCGGAACCCTGGAGTAGCAGTAGGCTGAGTGCTGCTGGCAACCCAGACTGGCAGCAGACTGAGCCATTCAACCCCCCATTGGCCCTGCTCAGCCCGCCACCAGCCCACTCAGCCCGCTGCCGGCTGAGTGAATGGAACCCCAGGCTGACAGCAGGTTGAGTGGTTCAGCTGGCCTGCTCAGCCCACTGCCAGCCTGGGGTTCCTTGGGGGTCCCCAGGCCAGCAGCAGGTGCTGAGTGGGGCCGATGGCTGGTATCCCAGCTGGCAATAGGGCAGCAGCCGGAACCCCAGAGCAGTGATGGGCTGAGCCACTCAGCCTGCTGCTGCATACCATCAAAAATCAGCTCACCTGCCACCTTTGACACGTGTGCCGTAGGTTGCCCGACCCCTGCTTTATACACTAGTAAGGAGATGAGCATATTACAGTTGTTGGAGGGCTCTTATCAGGAGTAACAGGCTATAGGAAAGTCAGTCAACATTTTTTGTTTCTCTGATGAAAACTGGCCCACTCCCTGCCTCAAACCAAACCTGTCACTAATAATTGTCAACAACTTAATTTTCTGTTTTTGGCTAAGATATTGATTTTTAAAAAAAAAAATATTGAAATTGGATTCAGGATTGTTAGCAAGAATTTTTGGCAAACAAAGTTGTTAAAAGACAATCTAAATGGCAACACAGTACTGCTTTCATGCTTTGCTCACCCCCCAGCCCGCTGGTCCAACAGCTGCAGTAGAGGAGGAGATAGGTGGAAAACTGCAGGAACCCAATATCCACCTCTTGGGGTGCAGAGTGGCAACAGCAGCAGCAAACCCTCAGGTGCAATCACACGCCAATGGGCACCACCACCAGCCTTATGGACCATGGTGAAGTTAGCACAGCATCTGATCTCAGGGACAGGGCACCCATGGAGCCACAGCAGCTCATCCTGCCCTGTGCAGCTCCCCCCGGATGAGATGGCTTGCTGGCAGCTGCCAGCCTGGGGGAGAGGCGCTCCCCAGCTAGGGTGGCCAGATCCAGATGTCCTGATTTTATAGGGCCAGTCCCGATATTTGGGGCTTTGTCTTATATAGGCACCAATTACCCCCACCTAGAGTGACCAGACAGAAAGTGTGTAAAATCAGGACAGGGATGGGTGGGGGGGGGGGGGGTAAAAGGAGCCTATATAAGAAAAAGACCCCAAAATTTGGACTGTCCCTATAAAATAGGGATATCTGCTCACCCTACCCCAATCCCGTATACTAATTTTTCACACATCTGGCTAACCCCAGCCAAGCCCTGCGTGACATTGCAATTCTGGCTGCCTGCCCAGGAAGTGAGTTACTTTCACTTTCATTCCTCAGCAGGCAGCCAGCCAGCCTCCCCTCCCTCGCAGCACCTCACCCAACCCAGCCCTGACGGAGGGGAGGGAGGAGAGAGAGGGGTGCTCCTGGGGAGGAGGGAGAAAGGAGGAGGTGCTCCGTGGGGCAGGGGGGAGAAGAATGGATGTTATGGGAGACAACAAAGGATACTGGTTCCAGAGCCACAGCCTCACCTGACCTCAGCCAGGGGGAAAGAGTCACACTCACAGGTGAGCTCCTTTCCCACCCCCCACCCCCTCCCCTTCCCAGAGACCCCAGTAGCCAATCCAATTCCTCAGACTGTGCTGCATTCGGCTCTCTCTAGGACCCAGCAGCCCTGCTTCTACACTGTCTGGGCTGCCTGGAGAGTGGTGCCCCCAGGCAGTGTGAGGCCCTACGCGGCTGCCTATTCTGCCTATGCCTAAGGACGGCCCTGCCTGTGGCCACCATTCCTGATGATGTGATTTTAATTGAGGCCATCGAGCAGACTGAGGGGGAATGGTATGCCGTTATTGATCTGGCCAAGGCCTGTTTCTCAATTCCCATTGCTGAAGAAGCACAAGCGCAATTTGCCTTCACCTGGGGCGGGTGCCAGTGCACTGTCACTCAATTGCCACAGGGATATGTCCACAGTCCCACGTTGTGCCATGGGTTGGTGGTGATGTTCACCCCCAAAGAATCAGTGACTATTCACCGCTATATTGATGATGTGATGATTCAGGGGAGGGACCATAATGTAGTGGAGCAAACCTTGCAGGCGCTTACCACTCACATGCAGGCCAGGGGGTGGGTTAATCCCAACAAAGTACAGCCCACCAGCCGATGCGTGAAATTCCTTGGGATCGTGTGGCATGGGGCTCAGTGGCACAGTCCTCCTTTTGTTGTAGATCAAATTGCCCAGCTTGCAGCCAAGGTTGAGGGGCAGCAAGTGATCGGGTTGTTTGGTTGCTGGCGTAACCACATCCCACACCTCGCTTTGCTTTTAAAGCCTGTTTATAATGTCACCAGGAAAAAGACGGCATTCAATTGGGGCGAATCCCAGCAGCATACATTTGAGGAGGCTAAAGCTGCCATCCAGATTGCAATGCCCTTGGGCCCCTATGATCCTCATAGCCCCTTTCACCTGAAGGTGTTAGTGCTGGAGGATTATGCCTCTTGGAGTCTGTGGCAAAAATGGTTGGGTGCCCGCGATAAGCAGCCCCTTGGATTTTGGTCTTGTAAACTCCCTGAGGCGGCCAGCCAGTATACTCTGTTCGAAAAGCAGCTTTTGGTTTGCTATTGGGCCCTGACTGAAACGAGCGCCTGACTGAGGGGCAGATTTCCAGCCCGAAATCCCCATTATGAATTGGATTTTGGACCCCAACACTAGAGAGGCCACAACAGAGCTCTATTGTGAAGTGAAAGTGGTATACTAATGATTGTGCCCCCACAGGACCCCAGGGCACTAATAAGCTTCATGAACAGTTGGCGCAGCCCCAGGAGGAGGCCAGGGCGGCTGCCCCCCCCTCCACTGCAGCCCAGCCTCCACCTGAAGCCTCCACTGTGTAATGGGGTGCCTCATTTGATAGTTTGAGTGCTGCCGAGTGGCCCTACGCCTGGTTTACTGATGGCTCAGCCAGGTATGTTTGTAACATGTGGTGCTGGAGAGCTGTCGCCTTAAATCCTGTTTGCCAGTTGCACGAGACTGCCAAGGGACAGGGAGCCTCCAGCCAATATGCTGAGCTTTATGCTGTGCTGCTGGCGGTGAGCTGGGCGCTTGCCCTTGGGGACCCTGAGGTACGCCTGTACACTGACTCTTGGACAGTGGCTCAGGGACTGGCCATCTGGATGGGCTGCTGGAGAGCCTAGGATTGGGCCATCCATGGCACACCTGTGCGAGGCACCCCTGCTTGGCAGGAGTTGTATTCGGATGCGCAGGACCTTTTGATTTATGTGTTTCGTGTAGATGCCCACCAGAATCATATCCAGGAGCATCACTGGAATGCTGCCACGGACCAACTGGCCCACATAGTCAAGTGTATGGCGGCCCCCCCGATGAGGGGGAGGCTCTTTCCCTCTTGGCTTCCTAGATACACACACACTCAGGGCACTTGAGCCCGGAGGGTGTGTACCATTGGCACAGGCCCGAGGTATCCCCACTTCACATGTAGCCCTAAAAACAGCTAAAGCCATTTGTAAGATTTGCCAGATTGTTAAGCCCTTTCTAGTGGAAGCCGGCTCCCCTGGACAGGTGCTGCGGGCAGACCAGCCTGCTCAAATTTGGCAGGTCGATTATGTTGGCCCACTCCCTCACAACCACTGCAAGGCGTATATTCTCACCATGGTCGATATGGCCACCAGCTGTAGGGAGGTCTGGCTGGCATCCCATGCTGACCAGTGGAATACAATCACCTGTGGGCATTTGTGACAGAGTGCTGCCAACGACACATGGGTTTACAACAATGGCTGGGGTGTTGTGTGTGTGTGTGTGGTGGTGGTATTGTTGTTTCACATAGTAGTCTGGGAGGATGAGGAGTGCAATGAGCCCCCGGTGTAGCATTGCCATTGCAACGTCACCCATATAATTGACCGCACCATGCCTGTAGCAGTTCCGTTTTCACACCTCTAGCAGAGAAAGATAAATGCAGAGCTGTTAAAGCTGTTTACTCTTTAACTTAACTCAATCAGGTGTAGGGAAACCAAGCTTAGCATAGTCCCTTAAAACTTAAAGTTTGAAAAGAAATAAAGTACGGCCTATTAATAGTTAATAGCCGTCGTAGATGACTAGCATTGATACCTTGTTGAAGGTGGATGCAAATGAAGAGGTAGACAGGAGTATATAGGTGGGTAAATTGCATCTCTGATGGCGAGATGCATCACCTTTTTATAGGGCATTGATCGAAAATCGTTCCTCTTATGCCCAAATTCCATCTTCTTCCTCAGAAATGTTAGGGTACCCTTACCTCATAGGCTAGTATGTATGTGCATATGGATGACAGGTATGTACGCACTTGTGATGTACTTGTTAGGTCTGTGGAAAAATCTCCTTTTGCCATCCTTTCATTCTTCATTGGTTTAGGCAAAAGGTCTCTAGACATCTGTGTAGGTGTTTTATCTATTTTTACTTTTCTGGGTAAGGGTCCCAAAATGTGCTAACTTTGCCTTAGCTTAACATACAGGGGTTTTGACCTGTAGGTCTCTTGCATTACAGCCAAACTTATTTTTAATATAAATCTATAAGCCTATTACATCACATACTCAAATTTTATGAGAAAAGATATATTTATACAAACAAGCAGATTAATCCTATGGGCTACAAGATGTGGTGTACTGGAGCACCACGAGAAATGCTTACGAGCAGTGGCTTGAGTTCAGACCCTGGAATGTTTCTCTGGAGGTTGGGGTTACCTTTGCTGAGTTGGAATATTTTTTGCAGCAATAACCTATGGTTTCTCAGGTGCTGGTGGAGTGTGGCACAGCACTCACACGAACCCAGGTAATAATGTTGTATGATCATGGCTCCCTTGTCCGGATGGCGAAGGCTGAGTCAGAGCTAACTGTTCATCATTGGTGGGATGTATTTAAGGGGTGGTCCCCTTAGGCCACAGCTGCCCTAAATTTAATGTTGCATCCCACTGTTGTTGTTTTTGTAGTGATGGGAAGCTGCTTTGTATTGTGGGTTACCCTGTGTTGTTATATTCGATGGATGGCACAGCAGGTGTGAGTGCTCATGGCATACCATGAAGCTGTGTATGGTCCCCCCATCAGCATAGCTCTGCCAGGAAATAAGGGGTGGAGTGTTGGGGCTGACCACAAGTTACCTTGGCCTTTTATTTCAGGATGGTCTGGGTGGAACTAGGAGTGAACTGACTTTGATCAAACGGGCTGGCTTGCAGCCACTCCGACTGGATAAACAAGTGAAGAGATAAGCAGGGCCCAAGAATGTTAAGTGTGGGAATAGAAAGCAATAGTGTTTCCTGCCAGAGCCTAAAAACGGCTATGAGAATTGCTTTAGACGAACAGTCTCACCTGCGGACCTTGGCCTTGTGGGCGCCCAGGAACTCCCCATGCTGGAGCAGCGCCTGCTCCGAGCCCTCAAGGACAAGGCTGGAAGGTCCGGTACTGTCCGTAGCAGAAGGGGTGTAAGCATTCATTCTTGCTTGCCTGCTTGGTTGCTGGAAAGCACATATTTAGTAACGCGTGAAGGCTGGGAAGCTTCCTGTACTTTGGCAATAAAACTGGTTAAACTTATACAGCTGGTGTGGCTTCATTGAGTGTATCTGAGCTCCCCTTTGGCACAACACTCGGGGCTCCAGCCATGCGGGGGGTAGGCATCTCGGGGCTGCAGGGGTGTGGCACGGGCAGAAGGGATGGAACCAGAGTTAACCTCCCCAAAGGGGGTCTCCACCCGCCGCTCATGGACATGATTTTCAGCAGTACAAAACATTCTTTCCAGCAGCAGGAAAGACTCTAGGTGATGTTACCAAGCCAAGTGGAAACACTTCTCATCTTTGGCTCAACACAAATGAGTCTTACCAGAATCAGCAGGGATCCCGCTCATCCTAGACTACAGTCTCTCCTTAAAGTCATCAAGTCTCGCCCTCAGTTCTTTGAGAGTCCACCTGGTGGCAGTTAGCGTGTTCAGCCCTCCAGTGGAAAGTTACTCTGTCGTTATGCATCTGCTTACCACTAGGTTTTGGAAAGGCCTCATCAGAACCTTCCCACCTGTCCAAATGATCACATTGCAGTGAGACCTGAATCTAGTTTCTATGCCAACAGTGCCATCCTTTGAGCTGTTAGATTCATGCTCCGTGTCCTTCCTTTCTATGAATGTTGCCTTCCTGGTTGCAATTACTTCTGAGAGATGGGTTGGCGAGCTCAAGGCTCTGATGGCAGACCTGCCTTTCATGGTGTTACACAAGGATTAAGTCTCCCTGTGTCTACACTTCAAATTTGTACCAAAGATAGTCTCCCAGTTTCACATCAATCAAACCATCTACTTACCTGTTTTCTTTCCGAAACCACGTTCTTCTGCAGAGGAATGTCAACTCCATTCCCTTGATGTATGGTGAGCTCTTGCTTTCTACCTACAGAGAGAAAAACCAATCAGGAAGTCCCCTTGACTACTTATGGCAGTAGTAGAGAGACTCAAGGGGCAAGCCATCTCCACCCAAAGAATTCCAAATGAATTTCTGGTTGCTTTAAACTCTGCTACCAACTATCAGACCTGCCTCCTACAGGGGTGCAGGCTCACTCCTCAAGAGCTCAGGCTTCAACTACAGCCTCCCTTCAGGACATTCCACTTGTAGACATATATAGAGCAGTCATGTGGAGTTCGGTGAACACCTTTTGAAGCACACTACACCTAAATGCAGGACTCAGCAGCGGACACCTCCTTTGACATGACAGTTCTCCTCACAACCATTCCATCCTTATCCTCGCACCCTTTTTCAATTTAGGTACAGGTTGTCAATCACTGTCAGTGGAATAATCACTTGACCATCACTCAGAGAAGAAAAGGAGGCAACTTACCTGTAACTGGAGGTTCTTCAAGAGGTGTGGTCCCTATCTGTGTTCCACTTCCTGCCCACCTTCCCTTCTGCTGCAGATTGGTCAATTTAGAATAGAAAAGGAACTGAAGATATGCTCTGTCCACCCCGCCCTTTATTGCCTCGGACAGAAGCCCAAGGCAAACCAGAGCGCATGCACAAACCAATGGACACTAATTTCAAATTCTCTAACTCCAGACGTATGGTGTACATATGTGACCCTCAGTGGGATACAAATAGGGACCACACATCTCAAAGAACCTCCAGTTATAGGCAAGTACACTCCTCTTCTTGATAATATTACTAACTTCATCTTAATATAACTTGTATGATAAAAAACAGCTGTCATACAGTGGGTGATATGCTTCGGGAGAACAATAATGTGTCTCTTGAAATATCAGCCTTTCTTAATTTAAGCCATCAGGTCACTTGCATGTTAGTATTTCAGTTATAATTTTACTCTAGTATATTTTTCAGAATCATTCTTTTGAACAGTATTGAAATATTAATGGCTGTGACTTTGCATTCAGCTCACAATGCATTTGATCTAGGTATTTGTTTTCCCACGCCAAGGCCTGTGCATGCTTGGGATCATCTCTTTTTAAGTATCACACTTGTTTTTGGTGAAATGCCATGTCCATGTACAGTAAAGGGCCATATCTACCTTTCACTGAAAATTTCAATGGAAGGGAGTTTGGACCTTGAGAGTCCAATCCAGTGTCCACTCAAATAAATGAAAAGACTCCTATTGATTTCATTGCATTTTGCATCAGGCCCTTAGTGCTTTTCTTAAGCTCTGTAACCCACTGTGTCCCCCATTGCATTTAAGGTTTCAGACAGTGATTTTTCTGTCTCAAAGAGCTTACGATCGAAGTATAAAACAAGATATGACAGACAGGGGAAGCGTAAGGAAATAGTGAGACAACATTGGTTGTTATGACAAGCAGTGATCACAACATAAGAACTGCCTAACCATTGTCAAGTTTTTGTGAGCAGTGTAGCCAAGAAGAACTTAAAGGAGGGCAATGAGAGAACTTTGCTGCAGATGTTTATGGGGAGCTCCTCCCATGTATGCAGTCTAGCATTGGAGAAAGTATGAAGGTGCTTCTTTGAAAAAGTAATAAACGAGTGAGTGAAGAAAGCTAGCATCATTGGGAGATGGAGGGTGGATCTCAATTTCGCAATATTGTATGCGAGATAAAAGGTTTTTTAGTAGTTGATTTTATAAATTCTTGCTTACTGCTTTAGAATTACAGAAAGATGAGGCAGAACATGCAATAATGGAAAAGCGAAAGACCTCCTTCACACCAGCAGCATGTGAAGACACTGAACTAAGCATTAATCATCCATACTACGATGTTGCAAGGCATGGCATTGTGCAGCTAGCAGGTATATTTATAAAAATTAAAATGCATGACATTTCCTAGATTTAGCAGATGTTACTCTGCACCTTATTATATTGTTTCATATTACACTATTTAAAGTGATACATGGGAATAGTGTAGACACTTTGGACCCCGATCCCAAAAAGAACCTAAGCATATGCTTAACTTCAAACGTGTGACTAGAGTTTAAGTACACGCTTCAGTGCTTTGCCAGTTCAGGACCATCGGCCACAAAGTCAGGTTTGGTTTTGTTTAAAAACAAAGGTACAAGACCTAAATATGAATAGATGTATTTGCTTATAATCAGTGAAAAGTTATTTTGTTTTTCATTTCCTGTATGTTATGAAGCCAGACACATGATCATTCTGCTAGCCCACAAGAAACAGAAAAAAACAACTGAGCAGTCTAAAATGTTACTGTCTAAAATGAATGAAATGCAAAATGTAAACTATCGGTGTAAATGATGAAAATGTAAATGTATCACCTGACTTTCAAAGAGGAAGTGAATAGGAGCGGCAGGTGCTTCACTCCTTTGAAAATCAGGTCATTAGATTTTAAAAAATTCTGTTTTTAATAATGTATCACATTTTATTTGTGACAGGTAAGCACATCTTTAACATGTTTATCTTGATAGTGTCCCCTGTGGGTTTTTTCCCTTTGATTTGTTTTTGGCACTATTTTAACTTGCAACACAACAGTAATGCATAATCCTGAGCTTATGGGTAACCTTGACATTTTTGCACCTCAACTACAAAGCCCGGCATTTTTTTCAGAATGAAATAATAACTAATAGTTTTTCCCACTAGTCACCCTGATGAATCCCAAAATTCTTTACAAACTTAGAGCACAGTTTTTGCACCTTTTACTTGCATAGGGCTGGGTCATTAATTTCCTGAATAAGGATGAATTTAAGCATATCCTTAAATGCTTTCCTGAGTCTAGGCCATAGATGGCAGTATAAGAGTCATTAGTACTTGATCAATTGATTTACTCTGGAGATCTTGAAGTATTAGATGAGCCAATTCATTCTGATATGGCCAAACCCAGACATGTCTGGGTTGACACACAAATAGAGTGAAATCCTAGCTCTGTTGAAGTTGATTGGAATTTCACCATTGACTTCTATGGGGCCATGATTTTACCCATAATATCTGTTGAAGATATATGTATATTTTCAGGTAAAACTAATTTACCTCAGCTTCACAACAAACTTGATACAAAAAGTAAGAGTTAAACCCATGGCTAAGAGAGTACAAGATTCAAACTCTATTAGGGTTGCCAACTTTCTAATCACACAAACCTGAACACCCTTGCCACACCTCCTGCCCTCCCTTTCCTGAGGCCATGCTCCTGCCCCGCCCCTTCTCCAAGGCCCCACCCCTGATCACTCCATCCCCATCCATCCATCACTCGCCTTTCCCCCACCCTCAGTCACTTTCACTGGGCTGGGTCAGGGGGTTGTGGAGCAGGGGGGAGTGAGGGCTCTGGCTGGAGGGGGGGCAGGCTCTGGAGTGGGGCCAAGGATGAGGGGTTTGGGATGCAGGAGGGAGCTCTGGGGTGGGGTTGGGGATGAGGGGATTGGGGTGCAGGAGGGGGCTCCAGGCTGGGGCCGAGGCGTTTAGAGTGCAGGAAGGGGCTCAGAGTTGGGGCAGGGGGTTGGGATGTGGGCTCGGGGGGGGGGGTTTGGGTGCAGGAGGGAGTTCTGACCTGGGGCAGGGGGTTGCGGTGTTGGAGGGGGCAAGAGTGCAGGCTCTAGCTGGGCATTGCTTACCTTAGGCAGCTTCCAGAAGCAGCCAGCATGTCCAGCTCCTAGACAGAGGGGCCAGGTGGTTCCGCACGCTGCCTGTGCCTGCAGGCACTGCCACTGCAACTCCTATTAGCCATGTTCCCAGCCAATGGGAGCTGCAGAGTCAGCGCTCGGGGCGGGTGCAGCACATGGAGACCCCTGGCCTCCCCTGTGCCTAGGAGCTGGACATGCACAGCCACTTCCGGGAGCTGCGCAGAGCCAGGGCAGGTAGGGAGCTTGCCTTAGCCCCGCTGCACCACCGACTGGACTTTTAGTGGTCTATTAAAATCTTCTGGATTGCTTTCAATAGCCACTGGGAGATCGAGGCTGATTCCAGTAGACTCCCAGCCAACCCAGGATGGTTGGCAACCCTAAACTCTATTGACTGAGCAAGATACTAATCTGACAGAACAAAAGTACTTTAGGATGTTTGTGTCAGGAGCTTGTCCCCTGACCACTCCTCTAGTTCTGCCCTCTGATTCTGCTTAGGCCACTAGGCAAGACTCCTGTTCACATCATTGGATCACACCATCCACACCCCGGTGTGTGACAGGGAAAAATACCAAGACATCAAAGCTCGCCATGAAGTCTCTGAAACTAAATTAACAAAGAAGTGTGAATGAGCTGGCAAAACTTTGAAATAGAAAAGAAATTTAGAAACACAAATAGAGACGTTAACAGAGACTTTGAAGATATCAAGGTCATTATAATGTCCCTCCAGCAACCTCTACCACCTGCCTCGTTACACATCGTTATAGGATAATACTTCAGTAAATAAAAGGGATCATCTTTTATATTCAACTTTAGCAGAGCTGCCAGAAAATTGTCCATAAAGGCAATGCTTTTTTCCCCGCTGTTATACCTAGCACCCGAATGTTGTGGGCCTGGATTTGAGAGTTTGAACTTTTCCTTCTGGCAATACATTATATTTCCAGTCTCTTGTTGTAAGAGAGGTTTTCTTTTATGTTTGTGTACCTCATCTTCCCTGCACTCGAAGCCCCAATGGAATTCATTGACACTTGTCATTTGTCTACTGTAGCTGCTATTAATTCTAACAGATACCTCTGTGTTTATACTTCCTGGAGGATATCATAGAAATGTAGGATTGGAAAGGACCTCGATAAGTCTTCTAGTCCATCCTCTGCACTGAAGCAGGACTAAGTATTTTCTAGACCATCATTATATGTTAATCATGGCTTATAAGCACAGTGCCTGATGCGCAGCTTAACCCTCTGAAAGATGCAGTTTGAAAATTTCTTCTGAGATTTGCTTAATATTTTTTATTTGCATGGCAATCTTAGTGATTTCTTCTGAATGAGGAAATTGGCATGAGTGGAAACTGGTTGTTGAACAAACTAAGTACCCTGTAAGCAAACAGAAAATATGTCCTCCATATTCTGAGCGAGGTTCTGCCCCTTGAGTAGGAGGAGTTTAAATGGTGGGGAAATTCAAAAGGGGCCAAAATATTTGAAGTAAATAATATATATACTCTTCTTCTTGAGCCAACTCCTTTAAAAAAAAATAAATTATGCTTTCACTGATGGTGAGCTACAGGAAAAGAGAATACAAAGTGGATAAAGAATGCTAAGTAGCCTTTCTATTCAATAACAGTCTCGCCTGACATATTTATTTGTGGATGTTCAGCTCAGTCTTGTGACATATCAGGGGAGGGGCATTTGCTTCAAGATTTCTCTGGAGTGAGAATCAGCATGGTTTTAAACAATACTCATTTGCAGCTTTCTTGTTTCATTGTAGAGCTCCCTTCTTAAGCATGTTTGCTCAAACTGAAATCAAAAGGCCATATATCTATCCCTACCTTAACTCCATTGAAGCAAATAGAAGTACTCTGGGGATGCATCTGGTTAAAATGTTTACTTCTGTACAAATTATCTTCTTAATGTGGCAGCCTTGGTAGTCAAAAATAACTGCTTTAAGATCAGAAAGCAGTGGTTTTAGCTGGCATGTCAGTCAGGAATAACATGCTGGAGCTTAGTAACCACATTGAATGATTTAAATGCAAAACCCAAGTGCATTCCAATAGCCAGCAGCTGCACATCAGAATCTTTTGTTTAATATTTAAAAATCATAAAATTCTAGGGGAGAATCAAATAAGAAGAAAAGATAAAGGAGACGGCAGGGAGGGAGAATGCTTCAATTCAGCAGAGAGACTTCTCTACTCCCTCTTTTAACTAGTAGTCAATCAAATTCATATGCTTGCTGGATTTAAAGCATCTCAGAAAGGAATAGTCTTTTCAAATCTCCTTCCCTTCTGGGAAAAGGTCAGTTCCTTTTGAAAACAAAAATCATTTTTAAAAAATTATTTGTACCTAGTTTATTATACATTTTAATCATCTCTCAAATAAAACAAATTATAATTTCAGTGTTTGGAGTGGCTTAGTTAAAGTAACTCTGCAAGCTGTTCATTCTATTCTCATTTTGCGGTTGAAAGACAATGGAATATATTACAAATGGATAAGGAATGAGAGGACAGAATTTAAGTGAAGATTGTGTGCAATAATTGTTCTGGCTTTTACTTTGATTTTATTTTCCACAATTTTGTAAATGCAAAAAATGGCCTTTCATTATGTTTTAATAACAATCTAATATTCCTCCCATAAATTAAAATAATTTATACCTGCTTACTATAACAATAGCTTTGACAAGATCCAAAAGATTCTTTGAAGTCTATTTCACACTGTATAAATAAGAACAAAGTTAATCCAATTTCCACTGTCAAACAAAAGTGTGGTGGATTTTTTAAAGAGTTCTAGCTGTAGTAATTGTTCAGACTGAAATTGGGTGTTTACTCAGATTGACTTGTCTCATTAATGCTGATATGCAGTTGGCTATTTTACATATATGTCAGCTTGAAGCATGCAAATTATTCTGCTGGTCTGGCGATGTACCCATTTGTAAGCATATGAACATTTTTGGAATCCCAGAGCAGTAAAGACTGTTGCAGGACTGATTGTTTTTACTTTAATTTTGATTAAAAATAAAATTGAGATTTTTTTTCTTGTGGTGCAAGTGGAGGAACATGTAAAAGCTACATAATACATCAAGCTCTTTCCCTTATCTTCCTCTGATTGCCAGAAGCTGAGATTGGATGACAGGAGATGGATCACTTGATAATTGCCCTGTTCTGTTCATTCTCTCTGAAGCATCCGGCACTGGGCACTATCGGAAGACAGGATACTGGGCTAGATGAACCGTTGGCCTGACCCAGTATGGCTTTTTTATGTTCCATTATCCTCCCACAGTATGGCCTCTAGTTATTTCTTGCATGATCATGTGCAGTGCTTTTGCATGTGTGCTGATTTTGTGTGTTTCTAGAAGAATTTCTGATTTCTGCTGTTTTCTAGAAACACACAAAATCAGCACACATGCAAATTAGATATGTGCTTTTGTCCTGTTAGCTCAGGGGTAGACAAACCGATGGCACGTGTGCCAAAGGCTAGCTGATTTTCAGTGGTACTCACAATGCCCGGGTCCTGGCCACCAGTCCGGGGGCGCTCTGCATTTTAATTTAATTTTAAATGAAGTTTCTTAAACAGTTTAAAAACTTTATTTACTTTACATACAACAATAAGTTAGTTATATGTTATAGAAAGAGATCTTCTAAAAACATTAAAATTTATTACCGGCACACAAAACCTTTAAATTAGAGTGAATAAATGAAGACTCGGCATACCACTTCTGAAAAGCTGCCGACCCCTGTGTTAGCTGTTAGGCTATAGCTAGTCATTTGAGTTGACATGGTCTTGGTTTTAAATATGCATGTTCACTAGCTCCTACCCCTTTTCCATTTAAAATGATTGTTAATAAGGTCTCCTCTATACATTTCTCTTTTCCAGTCATTTTAATCGAAAACCACAAAATACAACATTCACATAGCCCATACAAGAAATAAATGTTTCGTATCGGTCTTTTGGTATCAGACTATACATACTATATTTGTCTTTTAGAAATCAAAACGGAAAGTATTGCACAATAGGAAGGTCTAAAGTCTTAGGGTATGTGTGGACTGTGTATTTGCTCAAATTCAACAGGAGAACAAGGGTCTGTTTAGGGTCTCTCTTACTTTATGATACCCTAAGAACACAGGAATCTCTATGTAAAAGAAAATGAAGCTGAGCTTGAGCATCAAAGTTCAGATCTGAATGTGAACTCTTTCAGAATTTGGGAGTGTTTGAATCTGAGGATCTGGTCTGGGCACATCTCCAGACCAGACCAGTGGTCTTTCTAATCTGGTACCGTGTGTGACACCGGTAAATCAGGTGCCAGCTCTTGACAAATCTGTAGGCATCCACTGAGCACTGACAGATTCACAGCCGGAAACTAGACCTGTTCAATTATATGTTAATACAGTTGAACAGTGGGTGTTAGACTTTTAAGGATGTGTTTGGACTCTATAAAATGTTTGTAAATTGATGCATGTATTAATCTTATTTGTAATGTCTGTATTCCATGCTACAAGGTAAAATATGTTTGTTTTAGAATTGTAAAAATGCCTGCTTTGAACTTGTGAACTCAGATGGGAAGAGAGACTTCCCCCACCCATCCAGAAGGCATATCAAAAATTAAGTGGTCCATTGTAGGACAAAAGCTTTGTTTATTTCCCCATCTACCCATGGAGAAATAAGTGCAGAAGGCTTCATCCTATCTGTCTGAATGCTGGAAGAGGGAAATAAAAATAGCTTTCTTGCACTCTCACAAGGGCTGGAGTTAAGAAATAAAAAGCGGAGGGCTCCAGGGTCAACCTGGATTAAGCCCTAAAAAAACATTCAATGTTGACAAATTACTGTGTCTCTCTCACCAGTCATCACAGACTGGAACTCATTTGTGTATATATGCTTGCTTGATTTCACCTGTAAATAGCTGTCATTTCTTTTTCCTAGTTAATAAACCTTTAATTAGTTTATTACAGCATTGGCTACAGGTGATATCTTTTGGTGTGAGAACAGGGTAAGCGCCTGGTCTCTTAGAACCGGAAGCAACCTGAATATTTTGTGATTTTTGGCATTGGTTACCATTTATCACTAAGTCTAGCTTGCCTGGGTGACAGGATAGACTGGAGAGCTCAAGGGAACTCTCTGTGACTCCGTGGTAATATTGCTACAGCAGTCTAGGAGTTCACATTTGTTATAGGGTTGGTGAAATCTAATTATAGAACATACCATCAGTTTGAGTTGTCTGCCGCCTTTTTGACAGTCTGCCATGAGGTTGGCACACTTGGTCGTGAGCCACTCCAGTAAGTCTGACACTGTTTTTCCACCAGTAGTTCATTAATTGTTTCAGAGGAAGGTGTAAAATCTCACACTTGAACAATATAGGCCACAAGGTATACATGTTCCATTGAACCAGCCTTGTATTTCTTTGCTCTCTTTAATCTGCATTTTCTTGGAAGCTACTTGTGAAATAGCAAAATATTGACTTTGTATCTCTAAAACTGGTGCTAACCCTCAATACAACACCAGAGCATCTCTGTAATACAGAGGTCCAAATTCATTCCAGGTATAACTCCACTGACTTCAGAATTAAATCTGGGATGGGTTTGGCTCACTCTGCTATTTCAAGTTCAAGAATGGAACCAGATGATACTAAACAAACACTTAATTACATCAGAAAGTTAGTGGTGCCATCTGCTTTTGTCTGACTGAAAGAACAAGATGTTTGCCAAGAGTTTAAGAAAACTGTATGGAAAATATATTAAATGTGATTGGTGAAGAGAACAAACAAAGGCACAGATCCGGGAAACCACCTCTGCATGCACTTTAATCTGTCCTTATATAGGAAATCACTTGAGCACATGCTTAGGTGCTTTCCTGAATTGAGCTAAAGCCATGATTCCAGATAGTCTTTTCACAAAGAACTGGTTTCCAAATAAATTAAGAACATGACTGGAATTCAGAATAGTGAACGCAGTCATAGAAAGGACTTGTGAAATGAAAGCAGTACCATTTTTTTTTAGAACTGTGAAATAACTATGGAATCTTCAAATCCACGTCTGACTCAGTGCTCACTGAGTGGATCAAATTTGTGTCCTAAATAATAAACAGTTTGCTCCTGCTGTCTAAATTAATTATGCTTTAAAAAAAAAAAGGTTTAGAACATGCATGGGAATTTTGGTGCATGTTAAAAAGCATTGCGGTTTCCTAGGGAGTGAACAATTTAAGTTCAAACAACATCCTTAAAATTGTTGGCCAGGCATCTCTGTAATTTTCTTTTACATTCTTTCTTCATCTAAAGATTCCACAGGGCTCACCTGGGACTTCCGTGGAGCAAAGACCTTGTGCTGGCTCTCCAGAAGAGAGAGAATTTCATTTCTAGTGCTCTTGGCTGGGATTGTCAAAGTTGCCTAAGGGATTCAGACTCACTTCTAACTCCATTCAAATAAATGGAAATTGAGCGTTTGAATCTTCTAAGAAGCTTTGAAGATCTCAGCTCATAGTGCTGTAGTTGGAGGGGGGAATGTCATATTTTGGCTTTTGATTCACATGTTACTTGTTTTGCAATTTGCTAAGCTTGGTGGACAAAAGTTAAAGTTTAGGCTGCTTTAGGTTATCCTGGGAACCTTTTTGACCTCAGCTACCCAAGTTTCAGATAAGCAGAAAGGACAACCATCCATACCATCACTGACACAAATGAGGCTTAGTCACATTACATAAAAACATAAGCATGTCCATACTGGATCAGACCAATGGTCCGTCTAACCGAGCATCCTGTGTTCTGACAGTGATCAGTGCTAGATGCTTCAGAGGGGATGAACAGAAAAGGGCAAGTATGGAATGACCCATCCCCGGTATCCAGTCCCAGCAGTCGGCAGAGGTTTAGGAACACCCAGAGTATGGGGTTGCATCCTCTTGGCTAATAGTCATTGATGGACCTATTTTCCATAAACTTATCTAATTCTTTTTTTAACCCAGTTATAGTTTTGGCCTTCACACATCCCCTGGCTATGAGCTCCATAGGCTGTGTGTGGTGTGATGAAGTGTTTCCTTATAATTGTTTTAAATCTGCTGCCTATTAATTTCAGTGGATTACTTCTGGTTCTTGTGTTATGTGAAGGAATAAAACTTCCTTATTCTCTTTCTCCATACCATTCATGATTTTATAGACTTCTATCATATATTCCCCCATAGGTTTCTCTTTTCCAAGCAGGACAGTCCCCTTTTAATCTCTCCTAATTCAGAAACTGTTCCATACCATTAATCATTTTTGTTGCCCTTCTCTGTACCTTTTGAATTTCTAACCTAACTTTTTTGAGGTGGGGCAACCAAAACTGCACACAGTATTCAAGGTGTGGCATACCATAGATTTATATATTGGCATTATGATATTGTCTATTTAATCCATCCCTTTCCTAATGATTCCTAACATTCTGTGACCTTTTTTGACTGCCACTGCAAATTGAGTAGATGTTTTCAGAGAACTATCCACAATGACTCCAAAATCTCTTTCCTGAGTGGTAATAGCTAATTTAGACTCCGTCATTTTGTGTGAACAGTTGGAATTATGTTTTCCAATATACATTACTTTGCATTTTCCAACATTGAACTTCATCTGCCATTTTGTTGCCCAGTCACCCTGTTTTGTGAGATCTCTTTGTAACTTTTCGCAGGCTGCTTTGGACTTAATTATCTTGAGTAATTTTGTATCATCCGCAAACTTTGTCACTTCATTGTTTATCCTTTTCTCCAGATCATTGTTTATCCTGGTCCCACTACAGATCCTCAGGGCACCTTGCTATTTACTTCTCTCCATTGTGAAAACTGACCATTATTCCTATCCTTTGTTTCCTATCTTTTAACCAGTTACTGATCCAAGAGATGACCTCCCCACTTATGCCAGGACTGCTTACTTTGCTTAAGAGCCTTTGGTGTGGGACCTTGTCAAATGCTATCTGAAAGTTCAGATACACTATATCAGCTGAACTCTCCTTGTCCACATGCTTGTTGACGTGTTCAGATAATTCTAATAGATTGGTGAGGTGTGATTTCCCTTTCCAAAAGCTGTGTTCACTCTTTCCCAACATTATGTTTATCTATGGGTCTGATAATTCTGTTCTTTACTGTAGTTTCAACCAATTTGCCCGGTACTGAAGTTAGGTTTACCAGCCTGTAATTGCCAGGATAGCCTCTGAAGTGTTTTTTTAAAGATTGGCGTCACCTTAGCTATCCTCCAGTCATTTGGTACAGAGGGTGATTTAAGTGATAGGTTACATACCACAGTAGGTAGTTCTGTAATTTCATATTTGAGTTCCTTCAGAACTCTTGGGTGAATACCATTTGGGCCTAGTATCTTACTTCTGTTTATCAATTTGTTCCAAACTCTCCTCTATTGACACCTCATCTGGGACAGTTCCTCAAATTTGTCACCTAAAAAGAATGGCACAGATGTGGGAATCTCCCTCCCATCCTCTGCAGTGAAGACTGATGCAGAGCTTAGCTTCTCGGCAACAACCTTGTGTTCCTTGAGTGCTCCTGTAGCATCTTGATCATCCAGTGGTCCCACTGATTGTTTGGCACCCTTTCTGCTTTAGATGTACTTAAAAAAAATGCTGTTAGTTTTAGTGTCTTACTAGTTGCTCTTTAAAAAAATGTTTGGCCTACCTAATTACACTTTAACATTTGACCTGCCAGAGTTTATTCTTCCTTTCTATTTTCCTCAGTAGGATTTGACTTACAGTTTGTAAAGGATGTATTTTTGATTCTAACTGCTTTTTACTGTTTAGCCATGATAGCATTTTTTGGTCTTCTTACTGTTTGTTTTTGTTGTTGTTGTTCTAGGTGGGAATACATTAAGTCTGAGCCTCTATTATGGTATTTTTAAATAGTTTTGGAAACTTGCAGGAACTCTTGTAACTGTACTTTTTAATTTCCATTTAACTAGCTTCCTCATTTTTGTGTCGTTCCCCTATTTGAAGTTAAATGCTACTGTGGTAGATTTCTTTGGTATTCTCCCCCACCCCACAACAAGGATGTTAAATTTAAGTACATTATGGGCACTATTACTGAGTGGTTCAGATATGTTCACCTATTGGACTAGATCCTGTGCTCCACTTAGGACTAAATCAAGAATTGCCTTTCCCCTTATGGGTTCCAGGACTAGATTCTCCAAGAAACTGTCATGAATAACATCCAAAAAGTGTATCTCTGCATCCCGTCCTGAGGTAACTTGTACCCAGTCAATATGGGGATAATTGACATCCCCCATTATTTTTAGGTTTCCTGATTCTGTAGCTCCCTAAGCCTTTCACAATCACTGTCACCATCCTGGCCACGTGGTCAGTAGTATATTCCTGTTGCTGTACTTTTATTATTCAAGAATGGAATTTCTATAGATAGAAATTCTATGGTACAGTTTGGTGCCATTGTGGTACCATTTGTTACAAACTGGTACCATTATCACTAGGCTTAAATTATTTGGAAATAATAAAAATATGGGAAACTTCTATTGCTGCTGTGGCTACCTTCCTAGAATTTGGCCCCATTTCTGCTCCCATTGAAGTCAGTCGGACAACTCCCATTGATTCTAGTAGGAGCAGAAGCAGGCCCTGTAGCTATAACTGATATTTTAGGAAAAAATAAAATGATCATAGTATTTTATATTTTAATATAAAAAATCCTCAAAAATAGTGATTGGCTTTACAAGAATCCCAAGAGTTTATTTGCAAATTGGGATGAGCTACATCCATTATAAAATACCTTTTGATCTGCAACATGCAGTTAGCAATTGCAATGCCATCCATGGTCTTAATTAAAAAATAAAACAATTTTCCTACCTGTCCTTCCCTGCATCTGCTGGTTGGTGATTTTTTTTTTAATTAAAACTTGTATTGTTCATTAAAAAGTGCTGTGCAATGTACATCTATTGCAATGCTCAGCATAGACTTGAAATATGGACAGAAAATCCCAAAGGGTTTCCTGTGATCTTATATTTTAATTTGCACAAATCTTAATCTGAACTGTACAGATTATACTCTCCTTCTCAATGTGGAAGCATCTTCTGTCAGCACATAATGCACAGGAACAGTTTGGTTTCATAATATTAAGAGAACTGGCTCAACACAATCTGCTCCAGCTGATAGTTCTGATGCTGTCACAGCCAATGATTTGCTGAGGTCTCTTCCTTTACACTCTTTGCTTTAGGTGCATCTGCATGAGCTTGGGTGATTGATCCAAAGGCAGCACTTAATATCCTCACATGCCACAAGAGGGGAAATCCATTTCAGTCCCTGAAATGTCTGAGAGCGCAATTTAGCTCAATAACTTCAGAGATTTATGCCTTAGTGGTGAGAACTATGGGCCAGATTCACAACGGTATTTAGGCACCTAAAGATGCACATATCCCCAAGTGGGATTTTCAAAAGTGTGTAAGCAGGTTAGGTGTTTAGTTTCAATGGGCGTTTAGTGCCTGACCCGCTTAGACACTTTTGAAAATCGCATTTGTTATATATCTGCATCTTTAAGCTTGTAAATACCTTTGAAAATCTGCTCCTTATTCTGCAACTGACTCCATGTGGTCAGATCCCTCTCTCTGCACGGAGCACCACTGAAGTTAATGAAATTCTGCAGGGGAGAAGGACTCTGCCCATGTAAAGTTAATTGCAGTGTTTGGGCTCCTTAAGGACTTCAGTATTGGACCCAATAATAATAATAATAATAATAGTAATAATAATCTTTGCACTTACATAGCACCTTTTCATTTGAAAATCTCCAAGTAATTTATATAGTGATTTTCCTTTCAAACTTTTATAAACAGGTAAACATACTGAAAATGAACATAGAAACAAAACAAGCATTTAAGAAAGAACTTGAGTTTTTAGCCTTTTTACATCTGGCTATCATCTGGCAGTTTCATACTAACAGGCAGGAAGCAAGAGAAATCAAGACAGTGAGAAACTCATATGGTGTTCAAACCAATGGGAAAAAGCATTAGAAATTAAACTAAACATAAATTGCTGTTTGTGTGCATGTGTGTATATTTTATATATATATAATATATATATTCAGTGTGATGAGCTTAATTTTAACAGAATACAGGTCTAAATTATGGCTCCAGATCTGAATTGCACTGTACTTTGAGAAGGTTGGGATTCAAACTTTATGGCACAGGCCCACCTGCATGACTCATATTTCTTCAGTGAATACAAATGGTCTCCAGAACTAGAAAACGTGGGCCTCCTCTTTAAGAAATGGTACTCCTTTGCTCTCTGTCCCTCTTCCTCTTCTTGAGATGAGTGTTGTCATTACAGACCACTTCCCTAATGGTAGGTAGAAATAGTGCTGAGGCCACACTGCTGGCATTGCAGTGGGGCTCATTCCCAGTTTGTTTTGTCCCAGTTCTTCTGATTTCTTTTTGGGGTGTTTAGAAGCTGTAACTCTGAAATGGGAGGAAAGATGGGCAGAAGGAGTAGTTTTACTTGAATATACTCATCTGGAGAGGGGGAATGGCAACAGATGCAAGAAGCATCATTTTTCAAGGAAGGTTGAGCAAGTTATCCATTTTCATCTGAAATTCCTGGACACCATCAGTCCATGAAATACGGAAAAATAAGTTAAAACAAACCACTGAAAATACTGTTATTAAATGTTAAAATAAAGGCCTATCTGTATGCCGTAGGTGCTCTTGACACAATATAAAAGTACATCCTAAATACAGAAATTTAAGAACTTATCAAAAACCCTACTCCTTCTTGAACTTTTCTCCACCCTTACAATTACAATTCCCCGCCGCTCCAAACCCCAGTGTTCAAATGTGCGGGGGGGAAACGTGAGGTCACCCGAGTCAGGCTATTTCAGACTGAATGGGGTAAATTCCAAGCTGCAAGGTTCTGTCACAGAACATCTGGCCAGCAGTCTCCTCTCAGTCATACCAGTGGAGCTCCAGTTTTGTTTTGGTCACCCATTAATTTTTGAACAATGGTTGGTTTCTTCAAAATTTTATTAACAAATTAGACTTGTATGGAAAAAAAAAACAGGAGTTTTTCTGTGTCTCAACAGTCCTGTGAAGTTGGTATTATTATTATTATACCTGTGACGGCTGGCAGCTAGATCCATCTCCCTCCTCAGCTAGAGGGAGATTCTTGCTCCTGGCCCACTGCCATCTTATAATGGCCAGTTGGGCCCTTATTAGGCCAGCTACAGCTGTGGCTGCTTCCCAGTCAGCCCAGCTTTCAGAGTTGCAGCCCTCTCCAGGACTGCTTTTACCATTGCAGCCCTCCTCAGAGCTCCTTGTACCCTTCCAGGGCCGGAGTGGGATGATCACCCCACTACAATACTCTTAATGCAAATGGAGAAATTGACGCACAGAGTGAGTAATATACTCAAGATCACACAGTTAAATCAGGGCAGAGCTGGGAATAGAATCCAAAAGTCATGAGTCTTAGGCCTGGTCTACACTGGGTGGGGTGGGCGGGTGTTGATGTAAGATACGCAACTTCAGCCACGTGAATAGCATAGCTGAAGTCGACGTATCTTATTTCGACTTACCTCCTGTCCTCACCGCGTGGGATCGACAGATGCGGCTCCCCCGTCAACTCTGCTTCCGCTGCTTGCCCTGGTGGAGTTCTGGAGTCGACAGGAGCATGTTCGGGGATCAATATATCGCGTCTAGACGAGACACAATAGATCGATCGCTACCCTCCGATCTGGCGGGTAGTCAGGACGTACCCTCAGTCATTTTTTCTGATTGTAAGGTAACTGTGCCTTCTGCCAATGATCAGTGGCTGGTGGACCAGGGCTCATGGTTTGGGGCTCACGCGAGAAGGATTCTCTGCTTTACTACAGGCCTGCTCAGTAACTTTGGGCAAGTCATTTCACCTCAGTTGTCCCATCAGTAAAATTGGGATAATAGTATCTACTTCCTTTGTAAAGCTATGGATTATAAACTCTGTATAAGAGGTAGGTGGTCGGTATTCTAGCCTTTAGTGAAGGTGATCAAATACAGACAGGAGTTCAAAAGTAACAATAAGAGACCTTATTACCTTAACTGGAAACCAGGCATACAGTTCTATTGTTCATGGAGGTGATCTTATCTGACAAAGAAACTGTTCTATGTGTCCAACGCTAGCTAATACTGGATGCCCAAAGGAAGGTATAGAAACCCCTCCTAGTGCACCTACTTCTGCTAATAGAATATCATGTCTGTCTTATATGCCTGTATTATATGAATGCTATATAGTAACATATCTGTCAGACATGAACAAATAGGCCAGATAGCGTCAAGATTTAGGGAAGAAAAGTCTTTTGGTAATGTTTGTAATTTCATGTTTGTTTATCATTAATTTAAGTGCTTATTTGTCAGATTTGAATGCTTTTGTAAGTGCTCTGAGAATTTCAGATGAAAGGCACTTAACAAGTCCCCCCAGGAAATAAAATAGTGACCTGTTTTATAAACAGACTACTGATTACCTCAGTGCATGCACCAATTGTTCATTGCCTTCTGCTTTCTGAAGTAGTATGTGAATATTCTATTTAGTATTTTAAACAGGATTTTTTATTTACCTGAAAAGTCCATTAAACATTAATTTCCTCTCCCCCAACATAATAGGATGGATTTGAAACAAGGTACTCTTCTGCAGCTGATCTCTGAGATACGGTAGAATATATACGGGGAAATCCAAACAGACGTAGATTATGAAATTGCCCATGTATTGGACAAAAGAAATACATGGTGTTTTTTTTTTAACAATACAAAACCATTCGGTACAAAAGGAATTGCTTGTCTTATGTTGATTGAAAGTGTGTTAGTACCTAATCAATTGATGACATTATTCATCCATGTAAAATGTGTGTGGCTGTGTTGCTAAGATCATTAGCTTAGTGCTTCCTGGACTAGCATCACTTGCACAAGTTAGAACAGCCTGAGAATAGTCTCAAGCTATGTACTCCTAGCTTTACAGAAGACTTAAGTATTTATTCATTAATTCATTTTGTTTACCAGTTTCACCCATTTCCTTCCCTTCACTCTTTCTTCTTTTTCTTCAGCTTCCTCATTACCAACCATTTATCAGATGATTGTTTACAAGACACCGGTAATGAAGAATACCATTTATTAATTCTGCTCCCAGGACAACAAAGCCAAACTTCCTTGAGACTTCAGTGGGAATAGGACCAGGACCTAAGTTTAGTTTACTTTGAAACTTGAGCTTAGGCAGGATCATATGTGAATTAGGCCCATTAAAATAATGCAGAGCATCCCAGTCAATTTAAGAGAAATATCTTCCCATTGTAGCTATATAGCCCCCCATTACCATAGTATCTGAGCACCTCACCGTCTGTAATATATTTATTCTCGCAACCCCCTTGTGAGATAGGGCAGTGCTATTACCTCCATTTTACAGATGGGGAACTGAGGCACAGAGAGACTAAGGGCTACATTTTTAAAGGCATATTGGGTACCTAAAGATGCAGGTAGCACCTAGTCACCTAACTCCCTTTTGCAAGTCCCACTAGGTGCCTATCTGCATCTTAAGAGTCTGATTCTAATGGTAAATCTGGACTCTGACTCAGGTCTGACACCTACCATCTACACACACATCAGTCAGGCCGGAAAGATCTCAGGATTTGAGCCTACACACTCAGCCAGAGGTCTGGGTCCAAGCTCTAGCTCCACTGTGATGTGAGTCCAAGTCCAGGGATTTTGCACTGTAGATGCAGATCAATTTGGGTTGCCAGATTTGGGTCTGGATAGTCTGCCAGCACTCTCCTGCAATCCCCCGGCCTGTGTTTCTCAGCCATTCCATCCCAAAAATTCACATCCAGTTCCTGTTTGGGGACAGACCTGTGGAGCATCCCGCAGCAGAACCAGTAGCAGAAGAAGCACCTGAATGTCACCCTAACTATACCACCTTAAGCCCTATGCCTCTTGTTGAGGTGGTTTTATTATGTCAGCATAGCAAGGGAGCTACATTGGTGGGAAGAGCATTTCAGTGTAGGCAAATTTCAGTGTGTACACTGCTGTTTTGTTGACAAAGCTTTTGTCAACAAAACTGTGTAGTGTAGACAAGGCTTTATATATGGGATCTGACGGGATCTTGGGGTGCAGTCTGGGACTGTGGGATCACTGTGACCTCTTAACTCTGCAGCCTAGCTTTGCTAGAGACAAGCCGCAAACCCCTCCAAGCACTGTTATCACTCGGCACAACAGCATGTGGAGCCCCACACCCAGCTAGATTGCATGAATGCTCCCAGAGCCACTCATGAATCACACCAAGAAAGGCACCAGCCAAATCTCCCCAGCACCTAGCCTTGTACCTCAGGAATATACTGTCTTGCACTGCTCGGGATGAGCAATGCACATTTATTATTTGGTTCATCACTTCATTAATGGAAAGTGGATATACACCAGCCTTTGCAAATCTGAGCAGATTTACCAAACACTTCAGGCAAACTCACTGGTAAAGATAAACAGTAAAACAAATTTATTGACTACAAAAGTTATATTTTACGTGATTATAAGTGATAGGCAAAAAGTCAGAGTTAGTTACCAAAATAAAATATAAGCATGCAGTCTAAACTCTCAACCCTATTAGACTGGGCAACATCTAAGCAGTTTTTCTCACCCAACTGGATATTGCAGTCCTTAATATACAGGTTTGTCTCTTAAACCTGGACCAGTCCCCTCTGTTTCACTCTTCAGTCTTTTGAGTGTCTTTGTTGTTTGCAGCATAGTGGGGGAAGGAGAAAGGCCAAGCCTGGGGCCCTTGTGTTCTGTTTTGTACCCTTAGTCCATGGGCTTGGAGAACATGAGTCCAGGCACGTCTGGGAGGCATTGCTGGGTTCCCAGGCCAGGCTGAGCAATTCCCCTGTTGTGGCCTTATGCAGGTGAGCCATTGAATTGTAGCTCCCTTGCTGCACGATGGTTGGTTGACACCCCACCCAGGTGTTGGTTACTTTCCTTGCTGTTATCTCTGGGGAGCAAATATGTGACTGAATCCCCAACTTACAGCATGTTTTAGTGACAACCATACAACACAATCTCATAACTTCATATGCACTAAAGATTTACATATTTAGATAGAACAGTGACTTTCAGCTGATCATAACGTTTGCCCTGAAACCTCACATGGCATGCTTTACATGCAATTTCACAATTATATACAGATGAGGAATACGGGGGGTTACAAGATGCTCTCCCAAAGTATAATATGTCACAATACCCCCTCCCTGGTAATACAATGCACCTTATAAATCAGCCACACTTGCCCCGTCCCAGACGGCCTGTACATTGAGTATAAAAATAATAATAAAGCTGTCTGTGATGAGTCCAGACAAAATCAGGGTCTGTATTTGGTCAAGGGTGGCTGAAATCTGAGTCCAAATTACAGCGGAGGGTGGCTGTCTGTCTGTATTAGGTGTCCAATGGCTGGCAGTCAGTCACGTCTGTGCATGGGCTCAGGGTGTATTGCATCTCCATGCTTGTTAACAGGGTGCTTGTTAATTTTTCCACAATTTTTCATCCATTGTGGCTGGTGATCTATCTCTGTGGTCGACCAGGACCTGCATAATGATGGAGTAGGGTCTTTTGCAGTTTACATACTCGTGTTCCTTACAGAGGGAAAACTACGGGCACGTGAGTCCCATTGATAGCTCCAGCGCAGTTTGGAAAGCACATTCTGTCACACTCAGCAGTTATTTCAGGCACACTTTTAATGCCCACCACCTTTGGGCACATCCCAGTGCTGATCACCTCACAAACCTTCACTGCAACAACCCTCACAGTTAACTTGCCAGCTCCAAACAGGTTAGCAACAGACCTGTAGCAGTCTGGGGTAGCCCGCTTCCAGATGGATATGGTGACCTGCCTCCGGACCACCACGTGGACCCTTGTGTGTGTTGTGGCACTGGAGAGGGTTAGGGCATGCTGTTCACACACCCCAGGAATACCTGCTTTTTCCATTTGAAAGTTCTGGAGCCACTGCTGTTCATCTCAAGTCAACATAATGATCCAGTCTCGTGGTCTGCACTTGTGGCCCTGCTGCAGGAGCGCTGGTTTGGGGGGAATCTGCAGTTGTGGCAACAGGTCTGAGCAGCATCAGCTGGGTCACAGTTGGCATGTTAGTATCCCCTTCCAAGAGGTGTGTGTGACGTTGCACTTCATATGTTTTATGGAAATATGCTAATGAGTGTGAATATAATGTAACTGGAATATGTTTCATGAAAAAGGTCTCTTGTAAGGTATTACAAAGCTTATAATCTACTGAGTGTGTTTGCATGTATGTATCATTCTTGTGTCTGAAGCTAGAAATATGAAGTATTACTCTAAAGTCTTACTGTAACTATGCAAAGTGTGGGCAATTAATAATGGCTTAAAATCTTGATGTCTTCCATTAACCAGGACAATTGGTTGTAAATGGCTCTGTTTACTCTGGTACGTGCAGGCCAACCCTGAAAGAATGGAGAATGATGTCTTACAGTGATGTAATCATGTCACCTGGTACTGGAATCCATCTTAAACCTGGTGCTTTTCCATTTAGAAGGAAGGGTGGGAGCCCAGTGAGAGACAAAGGATTCCTGCCTTGTGCCAAAGCTATAAAAGGGAGTGGAACAGAACAAAGGAGGCTGAAGTTATGACAAATCCCCTAGTTACCACTTGAGCTGGAACTAACAAGAACTGTACCAAGGGAAAGGATTGAGCCCAGACTAAGAAGGAGTCTAGTCTGTGAAAGAAACTTATTGGAAAATCTCTGAGGGTGAGATTTACCTGTATTCAGTTTCTTAATGTAGTAGGCTTATACTTGGGTGTTTTGTTTTATTTTGGTTGTAACTTACTTTGTTCTGTCTGTTATTACTTGGAACCACTTAAATCCTACTTTTTATTCTTAATAAAATCGCTTTTGTTTATTATTGAACCCAAAGTAAGTGAATAATACCTGGGGGAGCAAACAGCTGTGCATATCTCTCTGTCAGTGTTATAGAGAGTGGACAATTTGAGTTTACCCTCTATAAGCTTTATACAGAGTAAAACGGATTTATTTGGAGTTTGGATCCCATTGGGAGCTGAGTGTCTGGATGCTGGAGACAGGAGTCCCTGCTGAGTGGTTTTCAGTTAAAGCCTGCAGCTTTGGGGACGTGGTTCAGACCCTGGGTCTGTGTTGTAGCAGCCTTGCGTGTCTGGCTCAACAAGACAGGATTCTGGAGTCCCAAGCTCACAGGGAAAACGGGCTCAGAGGTTTTAGCATGTCAGGTGATAGTCCCAAGGGGGTCTCTGTGACCAAAGCCGTCACAGTGTGTTTGGCAGGTCAAAAACAATTGACAAAATATCCAACAGCATATCACAGATGCTCTGCCTGAGTCCCAAAATAGGACTCACAGTGTGACCTGGAGACGTTCCTCCACTGGATCAGGATGATGGGAGTATGTGGACACAAAATGGCTTGGCTGGATGTTTCAGTGGGCTCAAACCATTTCTGGTCAAGTCACGAGGGATGCATAGACAAGTTATCCCACAATCCACTACAAACCAAGCCCTAGAGCAGGTGCAGCTGGCAAGAAACCCTGAGATACACTTCCAGCAGCAGAAGGTCTGATTCGAGTCTGCACAGTGGAGTTTGGACACATCAGTACAGTTTAGAGGCCTAGGTTTATCCTGCAGTGTGGATACTCAAGTACGAACTTGGAAACACCAATCTACAAGTGTGGGTTCCACAGATTCGGGTTTACTATTTAGAGTGGACATACCATAAGTGACTTACTCATGGTCACACAGGAAATCTATGGTAAAGGAGGAAATTGAACTGAAGACTCTCAAGTCCCTGGGTAGCAACTAAATGACCTATTAGTTATCCTTCCCCTTAGTAGTACAAATATAAAAGTTACAGACATTATAAGTGACAAAAGATAGGCATAAAATGTTTAAACAGTCTTGCCCCAATGTGGATGGGGAAAGGAAAGCCAAGTTAAGACCAGTCTGAAAAGCAGGCCTTTAATCTTCCTGGACTTAATTCTGCAGGGGGTTGAATCCCTCCGGAAAGGAACTCAATGCTCTCACCTTCATTTGAATATGGCATTCTTTACTTCTGTTCCCAGTGTCCTATGTACACTGCTGAACAACTTATTCAGCTCGCTCTAGTGGTGAGTAAAGGAATTCCTGTGTATAATTTGTCAGTTGATGGCAAAGTTCTCAATATGTCTGGAGTGGAGATGGGACTTACAAAGTTCAGGTCTTTTTCAGAGTTTGTAGGTGTGCAGATCCACGGTTTTGCTTCATATCCATATCTTGTTTCAATATCCTTCTGCATATGAAATGAGCTATATAAAGGTCTTTATTGACTGTTTTTGTTTACCAGGTGATGACAATTCTGGGAGGAGGGTGATTACTTTCAGTTGCTGTCGTATGCCCCCTTCCCATCAGCTCAATCACAGCAGACTACTAGAGTAAGTTTCTCTCATTTCACCTTCTCTCTCTCTCCAGTTTACACTGCTTAAAATTATAAATGGGGTGTCTCATGAGTTCATTTGTAGGTAAATAGGCTTTTTTTGGTCGAGTATGAAAAAAATGTCTAAGACGTGCTAGCCTGAATACTAAGCCTCTGAATCAGAGGAGAAAGTATCTTGGAAACCAAGCCCCAGCAACTTAACCAGAAACAGGAGGTTTTTTTGTGTATTGTAGTTACGTTATTAATCAACTCTTAATGGATTTTTCAAATGTAACTTATTTTGAGAGACAAATAGAAAATTAAAATATTTTAGTACTTTTCAAACTTATTATTTGATAAATAAGTATTTACTGAATATTATATTTCTCAAATACTTTTCATGACATTTAACCAGCTGCAGGAGCAGCAGAAGCTGTTTTTATTTTGTTTTCTCTTCTCAAAAAAACATTTAGTAAGAATGCTGTTTCATTGTTTATACTACCATGCTTTTTGCTTTTGATCTTTAGATGATTCACATTAATTACTAACATTTAATGAGCTAAGTATTTCATTAAGCTTGGTATTTCATTATCTCATCTTATAAATGGTGTTGGTTTTTCTTGGTTCAAGCTGTTGTAAATGATTATTCCTTTTCACAACATCCTTTTTAAAGATTGGTTGTAGCAAGGTAACAGAGATAAAATGCTGCAATGTGGAGGACCTAGTTTGGGATTAGAACAGGACCTATCTATTATCCCATACTATTATTCCAGTATTACAGATGGGAAGCTGAGACACGGAGCAGTTACATGTTTTGCCTAAGGTCAAATAGGAAGTTTATGGTAGAACAGGGAATTGAATCCAGATCTTCTGAGTCACAAGCCAGCACTGGACCATCTTTCCTTTCTAGGATCAGACCAAGCAAGGTTTGAGGAAAAACTGTTCAGACTGGGGCCAGCATGGCAGAAATTTTGCACATGAAACCATGTTGGAATGGATTTGGTGTGGCAGCGTTTTCATTGTCATTCTTGGAAATACTGTCCCAGTACGTAATGCTTCTATGGATAGTATTGCCGGCTTGGAAATGGCAATTGGCTGTGTAGAAACAGGGAGCAGATGCTCAGCTGACATAAATTGTCATAGATCCATGAGCTGTAGTAATTTGCACCAGCTGAAATTCTGCTCCATTATTCTCAGAAGTACTGTATTTTAGCTATAGTATATCAGGGAATTATATAAGGCAAGGAGGTTCAATAGATTGCCTGGGAACAAGGGTATGTTTTGGGATACTGTACCTTTATTTCCAGAGACTTCCATTTTTTGTACCGCCTTCTGAAAGATTATTGTCATGATTGCCATTCAAGCAACTCCTAAAAACCCTAGCCAGCGATCAAGACCCCTGTACAAACAAGTAACGCAAAGACAGTCCTTGTCCCAGATACTTCACAGTCTAAGACTTTTACAATAAGCAATGGAAAATAAGCAATAAACAAGGGAGTAGAAGATGGCAGGAGAAGAGAACAGTAAAGTTAAATGTATTTGCATAGGTCAGTGATCAGCAACCTTTGGCACATGGCCTGCCAGAGTAAGCACCCTGGTGGGCCAGGCCGGTTTGTTTACTTGCCGCGTCCACAGGTTCGGCCGATGGCGGTTCCCACTGGTCGCGGTTCGCTGCTCCAGGCCAATGGGGGCTGCAGGAAGCGGCGCAGGCAAATAAACAAACCGGCCCGGTCCACCAGGGGGCTTACCCTGGCAGGTTGTGTGCCAAAGGTTGCCGATTGCTGGCATAGGTAATAGTCACAGTAAGCTCAGAACTTGCAGATTCCCACTAGCCTAACAAGTGCCACGTGGAACTACACATTTTATTAAATGAAAAGTGCCTACATGCAATTAAGAAAAGTTGTTAAGACTATGCCACAGAATAATAGGCAAGAATTGATAATGTAATAACACAGGTAAATTAAAATCTGGTTCAGAGAGAGGTGAGTCGAGATGATACTATAATGGTGGCTTTGTTGCCTTGTTTGAATAATTCAGCTGTGGGGGAAAAAATGCCTTGTCCTATTCTCAATTGTACAACAAAGGAAAAAGAAAAGTACCTTAAACTATACCATACAGGAATCAATACAAAGAAACCTGCCTATAGAAACATGCAATATCATTTCAAGATGGAATTACTTAAGTGCATTTCCTTAAATTCTCTTAACACATAGGGATCTGATAATTAAATCTCTACAAAAGAAAGCCAGACTAATTTAAGGAAGAAAGAAGTATCTGATGCCCGCCACAGTAATTAGAGCTGATTAAAATTTTTCAAAACATTTGAAATTGACAAAAAAAATTCACAAAATTTCACTTTTCACCATTTCTTGACAAGTGTTAATGCCAATATTTATTCAGAAAATAAGAATTCAGAAAGATGAGAACACAAAGCCGGAGAGACCCACTCAATTACTGTATGGTTTCTTCATTATTTCCAGAAAGCATGCCCAGATTTTTTCATCGTTTGATTGCCCATCAGCACTGCAATTTTTCTAACTCTTGACTCGATATGTTCTTTTAATGTGGAACATTTTCCCCCTGAACATGAAATCACTGGCATCATGGTACATAATGAATGAGGGTATTAATATTGATCATGAACATGAATTTACGAACTTTGGCATGCTGGGCAAAAATAGTGATTTTGGTCCTTTGGACACTTCTCAGTGTATAAATCCATAAAAATACATTAGATATCACTTTTTAATACTAAAATATTGCCTCTCTTCTCAGATATTTGAGGTATACACTTGACCAGTATGTGGAGAATGATTACACCCTTGTCTACTTTCACTATGGCCTGAACAGTCGGAATAAACCCTCTCTGAACTGGCTGCAAAGTGCCTACAAAGAATTTGACAGGAAGTATGTTCTCCAAATATTCTGTCTCTGCCCTTTCTGTGAGTAGGATCCAACTATCGCACGCTAGAGGTCTACCTTTTGGTCTTTCTTTGCTATTGAGATCAAAGAATTAATTTCCATTAGCATACAGGGGGAGGGATAGCTCAGTGGTTTGAGCATCGGCCTGCTAAACCCAGGGTTGTGAGCTCAGTCCTTGAGGGGGACACTTAGGGATCTGGGGCAAAATCAGTACTTGGTCCTGCTAGTGAAGGCAGGGGGCTGGACTCAATAACCCTTCGGGGTCCCTTCCAGTTCTAGGAGATGAGTATATCTCCATTATTAAAATTAGATTACATTAGAAATTTCTACCATGCGTAGGGTGAGCAGATGTTCCATTTTTAAAGGGACAGTCCCATATTTAAGTCCTCCTGGAAGTGTCCTGACTTTTCCTTAAAAATGGGCAAATTGTCCCATATTTTCTGTCTCCCCCCAGCCATCAGTAATGGCAGTCCTGCTGCTATCCAGATCCCTTTTCGCCAGCCATCTGCCCATAGGTGGTGAGTGGAGGGGTGTCCAGTGGCCGATGATGAAGATGAGTGCGGGGCTGGCCAGTCCCCATGCTGGTCCGTCAGCACAGCCCCCGGTGCATGCCAGCTCTCAGCCAGCAGGGCACCACCCCCATCCTGTTTCTGGCTGGTGTGCGCCCCCTCGCTATCCTCTCCCTGCTTTTCCCCTTCAGCCACCCCCACCCCCCTGGCCCCATTGGTCATGTCCCACTCCCAGTACTGAGCAGAGACCCAGCCCCTGGTCAGAGTGCTCAGCTCACATCAGCCTGGCCGGCAGGTTCCTTCCCTCCCCACTTCCTCTGGCTGGGCCAATGCCCTGGGAAAGCCCAAGACCTTCCGGCCCGGGGTGCTGGTCAGGAAGAGCCAAGCTCTGCTTGTACCAAACCTCCACACAGCGCTGGCATAGGGAAGCTTCTCTGCCCCTCAGCTAAGCTCTGGTGTCAGGCAGAAGGGATTTCCAGCCTGTTCACGCCCTGAACCTGCAGTCTCCACAGCAGCTCCTGGGCAGGGACTTAGCACCATCTTCACCACCCTCTTGGTCCTGCCCGCAGGGAGCATGGGGCTGCTGTGTCCTCTAGGCACCCTCCTCTGCAAAGCCACCTTTCTGGCCAGGTTTGCTGAAGCCCCTGCAGTAAGGTTCCCTGGGCCCTGGTGCACAATGCATCCTTAGGGCTTAATCCCTTTCTGCCTGCACTGTAGTCGGGACAGAGGCAGCTGGGTTATGTCAGTGGCCAGCAGCAGCCTGGAGATGTTAGCTGCCTTTTGACACTGTATGGGCAGGGAGGGAAAAGCTGCTTCCAGCCCCGGGGTGGGGGGTAGGGGAAGAAGAAGAAGAAGAGATGAGTTCTGCAAAGAAACGGGCCAGATCATCCCTTCCCCCCGTCCTCCTCTGCAGCTTGAAGCAGCTCCTGTCCCTTCCCTGCCACACACTGCCAACAGGCTGCTGCTAGCCACATTCTGGTGTGAACCCTAGCAGAAATCTGGGGAGCATGTGACCCTGCATTACTCTCACCCCCCATATGTTGCCTTGGGAAGATGCGGCACCAGGTACCGGGAGAGGCGGGTCTGTCCCGGGGGCCCAGCCAGGCATGGAGGGCAGAGAGTGCCAGGCAGGGAGGGTCAGGTTGGTCGGTCACCCCCCTGTGAGAGAGGTATACAGGACTGTGTGTGTGTCACCTCTCCCCATGTGAGTCTGTGAGGGGTAACAGTGTGTGTGTGTCACCCCTCTCCATGTGAACCCTAAAGCCTTAAAGATATAAAGTAAATAGAATCCAACTACGCAGTATTTCTTTTTAACAGGGGCTCACTCAACGTGATGTTAATTTGAACGTTTGTACTGCATAGTTCTGATTGCCATTGAACTTGCTTGAATACGAGTAATTTTACCAGGTGTCCCGTATTCAGCACAGGGAAATATGGTCATCCTAACCATGCAGAAATGATTAAGGGTGAACATTCTAGGTACTGGAAACATTATCCAGGGTTTAAAAATCCTGCAGACTCATAATAAGGAGGCCCAGCCATTCTGTGGCATATTTAAAAGGATGTTTGCAACAGTTCAACATTGGTTATTTGTGATTGTCTCACAGTTGTGATCTAGCAGCTGATATTTTAAATAGTTCCAGGACTAAACTAGAGATAGGAAAAGTAGAGGCCAGCTTCTGAAATTCTGGACCAGAATCCATTTCACCACATAGATTTTAAGGTCAGAAGGGACCATGATGATGATCTGTTCTGATCTCCTTCATAACAAAGGCCATAGTTCCTTCGCTTTATGTTTTACTATGTAGTTCACAATTGCTAGATAAATTGCATTGCAGACCTGGAAGCCAGGACAGAACCCCTGATGTGTCTGTTCCAAAAACACAGGCTTCTAGCAGTGGAGCTAAAAGTGACCCAACTGGCAGCAGTTCATCTTTTACAATCTCTCTGCTCTGGGCAAACAACTAGAGGGCAAAGGGAAAGAAAACAAATACACACAAACGCCACCCTTTTCCCCTTACTCCCACTATCAGAAATAGCACTGTTGCTTTACATTTTTCACATGCCTCTGAGCTCTCTGATTCTGGAAGGGATTAGAAACATATCTACCAAGAAAGACTATTCTAGTGGTCTTTGTAACCTGACCAGAGAGAGAAAAATTACCAGACATCTCATGACAGATCCTGTTCTCATGAGAATCGCAGCCCAATTTTGTATATTCAAGAGGCTGAGATCAACACCCAACTTACCACCCTTTTGAATTTCATACACAAAAAACTGAAACATTAAATACCCACCACACAAAAAGTAAAATTTTGCCTAGCAACCATCAAATATGGAGAGCTATGTTGTCATCTGAAACGTCCAACTGCTGTCATGACTTATCCCTCTCAGCTCAGTGGCAGACTGAGAGAGTTTGCTTTTGCTGGGAGATTTCTCGGAATGGAGAGTGCAAGATAGTCACTGGTTTTGAGACTGGAGAGGGACTTATATTATGTTCACTATATATAATAGTGATCTTTGCTGTGCTGGGGTCTCTCCCTGTAAAGGAATGACCATATGAAATTGTAAGCCTGTCCTGTCACACACACTCTTTACACAAAGCCATGCCCAATTTACAGTCACCATATGGAGGAGAAGCAACAGAGGGGAAATATCTTCAGTTGCATTGGCTTCTGAAGTGTGCGCATCTTATTGACACAATGTGGCCTTCATTTCTGCCCAAACCCATTCTCTCCATTCTCCTCCCTAGCCAGAAACCTAGAGAACGAAAGGGAACCAGATGAGAGTGCGTAACTGGGCAAGGGCAGGCAACCTTACACCCATTATTTGAATCACAGTTGGAATTCTTAGCACATTGATATTGGGAAGCTCACAGCAATATTCACAGCCCAATATTCATGTTCAGTTGTGCTAGCTAAAGGAAAAACTAAACAAATACCCTGTGTACTTCTTGCACTAAATTTTGTCCCCTGTACTCCTCTCTCCCCCCAATTGGCAAGTGTTACAAATAAAAATAGTCAACATAAATGGGATTTCAAAGGATAAATTTCAGATAAGTTATTTACAACACAGGGGGATATAATTGTGCTACATAGGTGAAGAAGAAGATTATAAATATGTAGCTTTGCACAAAAGAAATGGGTCCACCTGTTACCCCCAGGTATAAAATAGACTCAACATGTGAATTTCTACTCAATAAAACAACTGCTTTTTGTTATTCAGAGTGTTCCTAGGTGCACAGTTCCAAACTTTGATGCTGACCTTATGATAACAATATGGTTTTTGTTTGGTTTTTTTTCACTCAAAACCACTTGAGTGCAATTAAAATAAAAAAGAAGTAACTGCTTTAAGTGCTTGGTTCCTTCAGCCACCTCTAAATATATAAGCTGTTATGAAAAGGTGGCTTTAGCAATTCTTGATCAGTGGAATATGTTACTGATGATGATCCTTTAATGGTCAGCATTCAAGAGGGACCTTTCCTATTGGGGAAAACTTAAAAGAGAAAAGCAGCAATTTATATAAAAACCAATTAACTTGGCCTCTCATTTTCTATATCTCCTTTGATAAAAGATCTTATTTCTTCATGCAGCCTAGTTTCTCTTCCTGCTTGGCCCTACTATGATCCTTTATTTATGACATGAGATACGTCACTGCAGGATCAATCAGGATTATGGGGGGAAGAGAGATTTTGTTTTAAACACATTGGAGCCGGGACTCAGTTGATGTAAATCTGCATAGTGCCATTGGCTTCAGATAAACAATATCAGTTTACACTAGCAGGCGATCTGCCCCAAATATCTTCAGTAATTACTAATAAACCAAAGCAAACATAGCAAAAGAAATAAATGAAAGGATGTAGGTTTTAATTCTGAAAGAATAAAACTTTCCCCAGTATGAAACTCAGTGATGGAAAATGAAGTAAAATACTTTTATTTCTTTCACTGGAACTTTCAAGAAGCTCTTTTTGTCATTTAAATGATGCTCCCCACCACCACCATTATTAAATCCGCAAAACAACCCAGACATTGCTTAGCAGTGTAGTGGGGTAACGTTGGCCTACTTTTTTGCCATCAGGACTGACCAGCTCCTTTTTTCATTTTACACTCAATTTCCTCTGAATTAGACTTTTTTTTTTTAGTGTACTTGAAAGGTATATATTTATTGTTCCAGTATTAAAATCCTTCCATTCAATTGCAGCTACTTTATGCTTCAGCGTATGATATTAAAAGGCTTCTAACAATTTAATTTTCTTTTCACAGGTATAAGAAAAATCTTAAAGCACTCTATGTTGTACATCCAACCAACTTCATAAAAATTCTGTGGAACATTTTTAAACCTCTCATAAGGTATAGGTGATTTCATTAAAGAGAGTTTCCGATATAAGTTAGGGGGCAGTTTGTCTTTTAGTAAGTATTTTTAAAAATACACTGCTTAAGTAAGATACCAGACAATATTTAAAGTGTGGCTTAATGTAATATATTTTAAGAGGGAATCAGAGTGGAATGTAAAAATAGTTTGGGATTTTGTTTCCCTTTTCCATGAAGATGCAGAGGTCTTGATTCAGCAAAGCACTTCAGCATGTGTTTCAGTTTAAGGATGTGCTTACGTCCATGCTTATTCATCAGAACAATTAAACGTGCATTGAAGTAATTGTGACTGAAGCACATGGCTAGATTGTAAGCTCTTTAGGGTAGGAGCTGTCTTTGTGTTTGTACAGCTGCTCACAAGATGGGGTCCTGTGATCCCTCACTGAGGCTCCCAGGCACTACCACAACACAAATAATAACTAATAAATTACCTATACCTTTAAGTATGTGCTCACGTGCTTTGATGAATGGAGACTGGATTACTTGTGTGCTTAAAATTAAACGTACCTAAATGCTTTGATGAATCTAGGACACAGGGAGTAATACAAGCACCTTGGAAGGACAAAATCACCCTCACAAATTGGAGAATTGGTCTGAAATTAACAAGATGAAATTCAATAAAGACAAGTGCCAAGTACTTCACTTAAGAAGGAAAAGTCAAATGGACAACTACGAAATAACTAGGGTGGCAGTACTGCTGAAAAGGATCTGGGAGCTATCACAAATTGAATAGGTGTGGACAACGTGATGCAGCTGCAAAAAAGAGTAGTAACTTTCCGGAGTGTTTTAACAGGAGTGTCATGTGTAAGACACAGGAGGTAACTGTCCTCCTCTATTCGGCATTGATGAGGCCTCCACTTGAATACTGGGTCCAATTCCAGGCACCAAACTTTAGGAGAGATGTGGCTAAATTGGAGAGAGTCCAGAGAAAGCAACAAAAATGCTAAAACTTTTAGAAAACCTGACCTACGAGGAAAGGTTAAAAAACCTTTGCATATTTAGTCTTGAGAAAAGAAGATAAGTCTTTAATTTTATGTTAAGGGCTGCTATAAAAAGAGGACAGTGATTGTTTGTACTTCATGTCCACTGAAGGTAGGACAAAATGTAATGGGCTTATCTCTAGTAAGGGAGATTTAGATTAGATATTAGAAAAAAAACTTTCTAACTATAATAGGCTTCCAAGAGAGGCTGTGGAATCCCCATCATTGAAGGTTTTTAAGAACAGGTTAGACAAATACCTGTCAGGGATGCTCTAGGTTTACTCGGTTCTGCCTTAGCACAGGGGACTAGCCTTGATGACTTCTCAAGCTCCTTTCCAGCCCTGCATTTCTGTGGTTCCGTCTCTCGAACCCTACATGCAATTGTACAATGACTGACTCAACTACTGGGACCAGCAGGTACTTCAGGATTTGGTACTTCCTGCACATATATAGCCATACAAAACTTTCCCTGAACTTCCAAGCCTTTGCAAATTATTCCTGCCAGAAGCTGGAATCTTTCAAATGCACGGGAGTTGGAAGTGTGGTTAATGGAGCTACAGTGGGCTAACATCAGTGAGTATCCATTTAAGGTAATGGCTTCCTAGTTTTTGGGACTGGTATTTGTTCCAAGTACCCACTCCCTTCTGAGTTTGATAGTATGTCTATAATAAGATGAATATTGTTCTTGGATCAATGGTTTTAAATCCATCTGCCTACTGAAATGTGTGTAATATTAATATAGCATAAGCATGGGTCACTTGCTGGTGGATTCTCTGCAGCTTGAGGTCTTCAAACCACAATTTGAAGACTTCAATAACTCGGACATAGGTTAGGGATTTGTTATAGAAGTGGATGGGTAGGGTTCTGTGGCCTGCTTTGTGCAGGAGGTCAGACTAGATGATCACATTGGTCCCTTCTGATCCTAAAGTCTCTGAGTCATTCATATCAGGGTTTGTTTAATATAGTTTCTTCTTCTGCCTCTGTTATGGTTAAATTTTCAGCATAATGCATTATCCTTTCATTGATTTTATTTTTATCATTGTGCATCTCAATATTTGTTTTGATCTAAATCATTTATTTGAATTTTTGCCATTATAATTTTGTAATATTCTTTTACAATAAAATTTGTGAACAACGTTTAAAAAAACAACCCTGAAACTAAGAATGAGGTTACAAAAAGTTGAAAGTATCTATACATTCTGTAGATGAAGATTTGGTCCACATAAAATGCAAAAGCTAGAAAGAATATTATCTGCTGCAGGTTATTTAAGTGTCAGATACTGTCCCACACTTCTGTTTAAGGAAAATTCCACTGTTCTTAAAGTAACATAAAATGCAGGGAAAGATATTTAAAATCAAGTGCATCTGCAAGTCTGTGTCTGAGTCCCAGGCTATAGAGCTCTCTCTTTATTAATTCTGTATTGCCAGTAGGTTGTATTAAAAATTAAAACCTACGTATACATAACATTAATTTACCAGAATAGTATGAGTTAGGAATTTTCTGTACCCTTCAATGTACTTCTGCTTTCAGGTTATTTCAGAGTGATCTTACGTTGACAGTTTATACTTTGATTTAAAAACCAACATCAAGCCAAAGTTCACTAAAGGAAAGAGGGGGAAATACCAGAGTTTGTATTTCATAATTTCTGCTCAGTTATAGCCATAACTCAAGAAAAGGTCACTACTACTGTTTCTCACAAATATACTGAATGGAATTTAAATGTCGTAACTCAAATGTATCTGTTTGCACTTGAGACTTGTTTTTGGAGTATAGCATAGATGAACACAGCATTTGCTATAAGCAAGTGAGTGACTTATTAGATCAAAGAACAAAAGTAATAAGAAAATATGTAGAATAATTGTTTGAATATATTTAAGGAAAAAGTAACTATTTATTTGAAATTTTTTGAGCCACAGTAAAATCTCATTTATCTCTTCTGACATCCAAATGAGACTGGAAAAGAGGGCATTTAATAATTCTAATCATCCCCCCTCCCCCTCCCCCCAAAAAACCAAAAACCTATCAAGGGGAAAGGGTGCTGTTCTGCATGGATGAACTAGTAAAAGCCATAAAACTTTAAAAATAGCACAATATGATCTAGTTCAGCAGTGATGATGCAGCAGTTTTACAGAACAAAAATTCCTGACTGCCTGTGAGTGAACTGCAAATTACCCATTTTATAAAATTGTATTACTAGAGTGAGTTCTCAAAGACATTCCTTTTTCATTTAATGAAGTCTATATTACAGTTAGCTAATTGCCTTGCACAAAATGTTAGAATCATAGACCATATTGGAAAAACTTGCTGAAAAGCCCAAATGAGATGGTACACATTCAGGCTGAAATCTGTTCATGTTGCAAAACTAATTCCCTGCTAGCAAAATCTAGCACTTTCTTTTAATTAATACCTTCTAAATTACGGTATTAACTTTTTTTAATTCACACTTTCTTCCAGTAGAGGGAGCTTGTGTACATATGTTGGATGACTCGGCAATGAGCCAATTACCGCAAGAGTATTGGTCTCCCAGTTCTCTGAGTAACTTATAGAAAGAAAAGAGAAGTGTGTGTTTTATATCACATTGCTGTTGATGCTTTAATTTTTATTACAACACAGATTTTGTTTTACAGAAAAAGAGGCTTATTTCAGAGGATGTTGATGTATTTCAAATCATACTTGGAACGCCCGAGTCAGTAAATGGGCCTTTACAGACTAAATTTTCAACTTTGACTAGCAATATTTCGTGGCACAATTTTGGGAGTCCCATTTTATGACTCCTTAAAGGGGCCTGATTTTTCACAACACGTCTTTGAAAATCAAGCCTTTTTAAAGTGTCTACAGCTAAGCATCCAAAAGTTGAGATGCCCAAAATCAATAGTCATTCTTGGAAAATGTAAGCCTTCCATTTATTAGATTATAATATCTACTATCCTGCTATTTTCTCTTTCAATAGAGAGCAAGTTTAAAGTGACACATACATGTTTTTCTATCAGCAATGTGGCATTCTTTCCAGAAGTTTACATAAAAAGTGTTCTATAACATTCCTTTTCAGAAAGTTTTCTAGCCCCATATGAAAGCTGTTATTCAGCAGTTCTCAAACTAATGTTTTCCATATCTATGCAAATCGCAAAACATTCAGATGGAAGTGAGTTATTTTTTTTATTCAAATCAGACTCTCAGAAATGCACTGTGTATGTTTGATCATGTGAAAATGAAATACATCTTGTGTCTCCAGCTGCTTCAGTTATAGTTTAATTTTGAGTTTCATTTGAACTTACATTCTGTAATAGAAAACAAACCTTTCATTGATGTTCCTCCCATGCTGATTGTGTCCTTTTTTCCCACTATTTTGTTTAGTCATAAGTTTGGGAAAAAGATCACCTATTTGAACTATTTAAGTGACCTGAGAGAGCATCTCAAATATGACCAGCTTAATATCCCTGAAGATGTTATTCGGTATGTAGCAAGTTAATAACATATCCTGTGATACATGTTCTGAAATGGAGAGTTGTGTAATATTCTTTGTTTTTGAAATAAGATCTAATCTAATTTCTATAACAATTAAAAGCCAAATTTGCTATTTGTCCTTGCCTAGATTTGGCTTTGAAAACTGCATTGTCAGCAGAGACATCCTGTAAAGATGTTGAATGTTTACAAAAGAGAACATTGTATAGTTCTCTACAGGTTTGGAATATCCTTTTAGCCTCAGATCCAAAAGTATTTTCTTAATGTAATTGTAGTCACTGTGTCTTCATTAACAAAACCTTGCCATATGTCATTACTGCTTATGAGTAGTGCATACAATTTACTTATTGTATATGTGCATAATCCTGTTTATTGAGAAGAAAAAAAATTTCACCTATTACTCTTTAGTGTGTTGACAGAAGGTGATTTTATGTTACTACTGAATGAAAATAGCTGGAAGCTTTTTGTTACGAGTGTTACTGCTGTGTGGGGTTTTTGGACACCTTTGTATAAATATGTAATAACAAAAAGCATAGTATAGCTCTGCGTTTATAAAAAGAGTTGCGTGAGGGGGTTGTGCTTCTGAGCAGCAACTGTGGTTGAATTTTGCTTTTAAATTATAAGACTGTTCCTATCTCTTGGACTTGTTTATTACTATATTTTATTGATTGAAGCAAAACAGCTCTTTCATGTGTTACTTAATGATTCTCCCACCAATGCTTTCACAGATCTCACAAATACTAAAATTAAAAATCACTGGAGGTATTTGTGGTCTTACAGAAGATCAGCATTGTGAGAAACAGGAGTGATCATGCAATCAGTGTGTACTGTAGTTTCACTCTTGATACGTACAAAGTCAATGATTTTTGTTGTTTTCAGACATGATCAAAATCTTCGGGATAAACAGAAGGGGAGACCACCACCTTTAGCTAAGCTTCCTCCACCAAGACCTCCTCTTCCTACCCAGCAATTTGGGGTCAGCCTACAATAGTAAGATTTCTTTGCTTATACCTCTGAAATAAAGTCTGGAATGTACTGTATCACCGTGGATTCACATCACACAAAATCTGGAAATTAATTTACCACCATGGTTTTTTTCCTCTCTCTATATTCTATGTCTCTCTTTAATAACAGTGAAAGCTGGTACCTTGTAAGGCCAAACAGTAACATCTGGTGAATTCATGGCATTGGGTAAGTCTACACTGGGAAAAAAAACAAACCTGCAGCAGCAAGTCTACAGATTTAGGCTGATGGGGCTTGCGCTATGGTGCTAAAAATAGCAGTGTAGATATTCCCACTTGGGCTGAAGCTCCAGTGCTAAGACTTACCCACTTCACCAAGTTTCAGAGCCTGAGCTGCAGCCCAAGTCGGAATGTCTGCTCTGCTCTTTTTAGCACTGTAACATAAGCCCGGGTCTTTAGGCCCCAGCTCTGAGACTTACTGCCAGGGGTGGGCTTTTTGCAATTAGACATACCCCTAGAGCCCTCGGGAGCTCCATGATATGCCTACAGTAACTTGTGCAAGCCTAGATGTTATGTAACTCTTCAAGTGCTGGTCCCTATGTGTATTCTACTGTAGGGTATGCATGTGCTCCATGTGTCTGAAACTGGAAGTATCTTGTATGTAGTGTCTGTTGGTCTGTGCTTGCACCCTTGCTCTCCTTAAGCTCCGTACTGGTGATATAGGGGGCTGTGTGGAGCAACTGTCTCTCCAGTTCCTTCCTAACACCTGTGATCTTTCTTGGGGAGTCCAGAAATGTAAGTTACCCTATCACCCTTCTGCCTTAGCAAAATAAGAATTTGTTGGCGCTACACTTTGCGACAGCTCTCTGCAATCCCAGTCTGCTAGCCTGCCAAACAAGCTCCTTAGCACTCTGCCAGTCCTAACTTTGCCTTGCAGGTAAACCCTTGGTGTTCTTCAGCTCCAGAACTGTCCAGAAGCATCTCCTTGCAGCTGTCAGTCCCTGTCACTGAATACCCACAGAAATACAAGTCTGCCATCTCCAGAGAGAGAATACGCCCCAGCTTGTTGATGCAGCTGAGGATGCACACCACATTTTACTGTAACAGCACTGAAATTAATTTGTAATAAAACAAGAATAGGTTTATTAATAAAGAACAGAAATTTAAGTGATAACTAATCAGAGATAATAGAAACAAAATGGCTACAAATAATGAAAAGTATAACACACTTCTAAGAGATTACATATAACCTTCGCAGTCTCAAAGCTGTGTCTAAAGCAGTTTTCTCACCTATGACTACTTCTCAGCATCACCAACCCACATGGTTGGGGATCCAACATTCACAGATGCAAAGATCCTGACCTCTTTGTGCCCTCAGTGATGGATAAGAAGATGCCTTTTTGCTTTTCCTCCTGTTCCCCAAAGTTAATTATCTTGGTCCTGAGTTGCCATGCTGTTTCCTTTGCTTCCTGATAACTGAGGTTTATCTCAGATGCAAATGAACTGCTCATTGTCTCTGGCATTACCATGCTGGCCAACTATGATTTTTATGAACTATTCAAAGTTCCTAGACCTTGAAGAGAAACTTCCTCAAAAGCACATGGATCAATGTCAAGTCCTTATTGATGAGGGCAAGTTGGTGGCCAGAAGTTCACTACAGGCCATACCTGATGTTGCTGACACAGTGATGTGTTAAGAGATTCCCAAGAAAGACTGAAAATATGGTAGCAGATTTGCTGTATGATGAGAGTAAACTCTTAAGCAAAAAGATAAGTCTGTGCATTTGTTAAGACTCTCAGGCAACCCTCCATTCTGTGGGTACATATAAACACCAGCCCAGAAGAGGAAACACCACGAGTAGCTGTATAAGCCCATGCCCTTGCCACAGCCCTTCTACCACCAATGAACTTCTGACTTGCCTCATAAAGAACAGGGAGTACAAAAACCTAGGTACATGGCTGCATCCACCCAACTTCTCCCCCACCCCACCACCAACCAAAAGGTACTTCTAATGAGATGCTTGGGAACTGCACATCCATGTTGATGTCCTCTCCACCCAATTCCAGTGTCCACTTTGGCAGCTGTCTAGCATACTTTCCCCACAACTGGAGGGAGATAACGAACAAATGAGTGCTATCATCCATTCAGGCTATACCAGCAAGTTCCTCACCCCTTCATAAAAACCCTTTCCTGTCTTCCTTCAGGGACCACTGTCATGAAGTGATCTGCCTTGAGGAGGTAGAATCTCTCCTTCACCATGGTGCAGTAGAGCAGATACCACCTCAATATCAAGGAAACAAGTTCTATTTGAAATAGGTCCTGATGCCCAAGAAAAAGAGAGGTGGAAACCCATTCTCAACCTGTGACAACTTAGCGTGTTTCTTCACAAGCAGAAATTCCACATAGTCATACTGGCTTCTAGAATTCCATCTCTGGACAAAGACACATGGGTCACATCTCTCAGCATGAAAGATGCATACTTTCTTGTGGACATTCACCATTCCCACAGATGATTCCTCAGATTTATGGTAGCATATGGGCATTACCAATACAGGTGCTTCCGTTCAATATAGCAACAGCATTCAGGGTCTTTACAAAAGTGTTTTCAATAGTAGCAGCATAGGTCTGATGCAACATCAACACTATGTTGCTGTCTGTAAAGGACTGGCTTCTGATGGTATGTTGTGTCTGGAAGTCCTGGCTTTGATTTCATCACCACTTCATCTCCCAGCATCCTTGGGAATCCAAGCTGACTAACTTAAACTATAGAATTCATAGGTAGGTGCAACTCTGGACTTGATCAGGGCAAGAGCTTACTTCTCTGTGATCAGATTTCACCCCATGAGTAATCTGATAAAATAGATTATGGACAGTATGTGCCTCATGCTGCTGGGGCACATAGCATCGTATCCTTCTATGACACCTTTTGCCAGGCTCCACCTCCATTGCCTGAAAGCTTGGCTCTGAACGGTATATATTCCAAGCAGACACAGCATGAACACAGTGGTGACTGTGACTTGAGTGGCTTCCCACCCAAAGTGAAAGCCTCGCTAATGTGGTGGAAGAGTGTCAGGGTTGGAGTTCTTCCCACACACCGGAGAAAACAGTTTCAGATGCCTCCCTGATAGGGTCGGGGGGAACAGCATGGATGTTCACACACACACAAAGGCATTTGCATACTGTGTGGAAACAGAATGCATATAAATCTTCTGGTGCTCAGAAAAGTCAGAGAAGCCTGCAAAGTGTTTTTACCACTCATATGATCCCGACATGTCCTGATAATATCAGATGACCTAACAACTGTCTTTTATGTAAACAAGCAGGGAGCAGTGAAGGTATATCTAGAACCACATCACCTGTGAGCAGTCTGCTTACCGGGTGCCCATAATTCACCAGCAGACAGCCTCAGCACATATTTTGCCATCGATCACAAATGGAAGCTACACTACACAGGGGTGGATGCTATCTTTGCTCAATGTGGAACCCATACTTGGGAATTGTTCGCATCCAAGACAAACAGGAAATGTGATACTTTCTGTTCCATGGGAGTCCAGGAACAGGTTTCCAAACCCAGTGTTCTTCTGCTGTCCTGGAATGGCCATGTGAGAGATGCCTTTTCTCCCATCCTGTTAATACCTTGAGTTCTGGAAAAGATCTGGTGAGACAGAGCCCTCATCATCCTAATTGCTCCCAAGTGGCCCAAACAGCACTGGTTTTCAAGCCTTCTACAGATGTCAACCCATCTACCCACTAGCATTCCATCCTTCCCAAATCTATTGACCCAGAAGAATGACAAGCTCAAACATCTCAACCTGGACTCTCTTCATCTCAATTTGGTATTTGGCTGGATATCAGATGTAGAGCCCCTGAGCTCGGAAGCAACCGAAGCTGTTCTTAGTAATAGCAGAAAAGATAACACTTCCTGGTGGAATCTAGCCAAGTTGAAATGTTTCTTGATCTGGCCCAGCAAAACCCATGTTTCCAGAGACAGCAGGTATTCCAGCTATTTTGAATTATCTCCTGGCTTTCAAGATGATAGTCTCTCTCTCTGAGCTCACTTCAAGTCCATCTAGCAGCAATCAATACATGTCACCCACCAATTGAAGGCTAATCCAACTTCACTCATCCGTTGACAACTTGGTTTCTGAAAGGTGTGATTACAACCTTTCCCTCAATCATAGAATTGTAGGACTGGAAGGGACCTCAGGAGGTCATCTAGTCCAGTCCCCTGCACTCATGGCAGGACTGAGTATTATCTAGACCATCCCTGACAGGTGTTTGTCCAAACTTCTCTTAAAAATATCCAATGATGGAGATTCCGCAACCTTCCTAGGCAATTTAATGAACGCATTGATGTCTGAATTCAATTCAGATCACTCAACCTAGTCACGTTCAAGTACACAAGGATATTTATCCCAACTGTTAGCCAAACCCCCATCAAAGAAGTGATTCTTGCAAGTGAAATGGTGCCATATAAAAATTAAAAACAAAACAACGACGCCTCTACACATTCTAAATGAGAAATAAATGTATCAATTTAAATTGGATTTATGGAGAAAGGTAAACTAATGAGGAGGAATAATGACACTTAATGGGAGCCTTAGCAAACGTAAAACTGAAAATTATCAAATTTGCCTCAGTGTCTTCATGAGTGAGCTGCTCTTATTCATTCTGTCTCCTCTTATGATTACTGTAACCTGCATCCACAATCTGTTAATGATCTCACTTTTCTCTTGCAAAGGGGCAGGTTGCAAGTCTTTGTCTCACGAGACAAGATTGTTCATTTTCTTAGGAGATAAACAGAGAGAAGGTAGTTTTACAATCGTGTAGCAAATAGGAATGCACATCTACTGACAGCAGAGTGATTTCGTGGCTACTGTGCTTGTGAATTATTCCATCACGGGTTTTCAGCAGGCAACTGCAGAGTTGCACCTTGTATTGGAACTTAGAGGGACAGTGCACTTGGGCCACTGTTCTGCACTTGATAGTGTGTGGACTGCTGCACTCATAGGCAGCCACAGTGAAGTACATAGTGCATGGGCAGTCTGCCTGTGCACTATCATTTGCAAGATCAGAGTCACAAACTGAGCTGGATTTTTAGCAGCAAATCCCGAAGTCTTTACTCAGGCAAAACTCTCATTGAAACTAGCAGGGCCGCTCGGGGGGCGGCAAGTGGGGCAATCTGCATGGGTCCCCAAGAGAATGGGTGAGGCTCCTGGCCCTGCCTCCACCCTTGCCCCTCCTCCGGAGCCTCAGCACATCCAGAAGCATCCCTGAACAGCGGTGCAGTGTGGCTTCGGCGGGGCCTGAGCTCCGCCCTGCTCAGAGCTGCGTGGTAAGGGCCAAGGATGGGAGCTTAGGCCCCGCTAGAGCTCGCAGCCCCACCCCCTTACCATGCGGCTCTGAGCGGGGCGGAGCTCAGGAGCCTTGTCGGTGCACCGCTGTTCAGGGATGGTCCTGGATGTGGCATGCTGAGGCTCCGTGTGAGGGGGGAGCTAGGGGTAAGAGGCCGGGGCCGAGGGTCGGGATTGGATAAGGGACAGGGAGGGGGGAAATGTTGGGGGGGTGGTCAGGGGACAGGGAACTGGGGGCGGGGGTGGATCGTGGGCATTCCAGGGTCTGTCAGGACTCAGCGAGGGGGTGGATGGGGGTTGGGGCAATCAGGGACAGGGAGCAGGGGTGGGGTCCCGGGGTGGTGTTGGAGGGTCTCTGGGGGATGGTGAGGGGGCAAAGAGCAGGATGGGTCAGGGATTCTGAGGGGGGCAGGAAGTGGGTGGGGGTCAGATAAGGGAGCAGGGCCAGGCTGTTTGGGAGGCACAGCCTTCCCTACCCTAAAGCTCATTCAGCAGTTTGAGGGTTGCAGAAGAGCCAAGCTGTTAGCTTTTCCATTAGGGCTACCATCCCTTTCACTTCTAAAATGCCAAATTATAGTTTATGTTTAATTTCAGTGCCATAGGGAGATTCAGGTCAGGGGAGGATAGCTTCATTTAAAATTAGCCACTGGGAGAGGGATCACATGAGAAAAGCAATATCCCACACCACCTACCTACTTCCCAACTCTACTAAGGGAGACACCCCCCTCCCCGCATTCCCTGAGGCTTCAGAGGAGTTCAATGGTTCTCAAACTTTTGTCCTGGTGACCTCTTTCACATAGCAAACCTGTGACTGCGAGCCCCCCCCCTTATGAATTGAAAACACTTTTTTATATATTTAACACTATTATAAATGCTAGAGGCAAAGTGGGGTTTGAGGTGGAGGCTGACAGCTCGTGACCCCCAGTAATAACCTTGTGACCCCCTGAGGGGTCCTGACGTCCTGACCCCCTGAGGGGTCCTGACCCCCAGTTTGAGAACGCCGGGTTAATTTAATTTTAGCACCCTGTGTCCATTCACATGCGTGTGCTATTTTGAGCATGTCAGTTTTCACAACGTAGGCTCATCCCAGATTCTGGAACAAGCTCAAATGCTCAGTTCGTGGAGTATGTACATAATCTATACTAAAGACAAACCCACAGTAACCATCTCCAGTTTGTGAGGGACCCCATGGAGCCAGTCTGTAGGAAACAGATAAATGCATGAAGGTTAAGTCCATTAATGGCTATTAGGCAGGATGGGTAAGGAATGGTGTCCCTAGCCTCAGTTTGTCAGAGGGTGGAGATGGATGGCAGGGGAGAGATCACTTGATCATTACCTGTTAGGTTCACTCCCTCTGGGGCACTTGGCGTTGGGCATTGTCGGTAGACAGGATACTGGGCTGGATGGACCTTTGGTTTGACCCAGTATGGCTGTTCTTATGTTCTAACCTAAATGAACCCGAAGTTATGGAGACAGATATGAGTCAAGGAAGCCAGCAGAGTATCAGAAACCTGGAAAAAATCTCTGTCTGGATGGGCTCAGGCATTTGGTCACAAGCTGAGGTGATACAAAAGTTTTGGATTTTTTTTAAGCAGAATTTTTTATTGTTTCTTTAAACAATCAAAAACAGCAAGCAGCCAATATTTGGCCACACACTTCTGAAACCCCAAACCATATTCAGGTTTTGGCAGAGTAATTTCCGCTTTTCAATTAAAAAAAACAACAAATTTTGAAGGAAAGCAGACATTATCTGCTTTTTAAAACCCCCTAGTTTTCGATCCAAAAACAGTTTTGACGGAAAATATTTGTCCAACCCTTTTAATGAGCTTTAGTGCCTTTTAGCACTAGCTGATTCTGAGAACCAGTGATACCTTGTAAAGAAGTTTTCTCAAAACTGGGTTTGTGCCGAGATGAGGAAGGTTTATTTTTCCCCGGGCTGCTCATGGGGGGGAGCAAGTGGGCCAATTTGCCTGGGCTCTGCAGGGGCCCCCATGAGAATACAGTATTGCAATTATTTTTATGGAAAGGGCCCCCGAAATTGCTTTGCCCCAGGCTCCCTGAATCCTCTGGATGGCCCTGGAAACTAGAGGTTGGTTTGTCATCGTACAGTAAGGGGGAACATCCTTCCCTCAGTTACAACAATATAAATCATATATAACTCTTCAGTGAAGTGTAACTGAGAGCACTCACTCTGTATTCACAGGCATTGGTTATATAAGTATGATTGTAGTAGAAGTATATTTTGTTCCAGTCCAACAGCACTCGTATTGTCAGAAGTATACATGAGGCTAGAGGGTACTGAAGGGAAGCCGCTCATGTTAAAGTTTATATTAAAAAAGTTTATAGGCCGGAGGATGGAGTTTATAAGCTTGAGGTTTGATAGTTCCAAGATGCTGACTTAACCAGTCAATAGGAATCCTGTATACTGTTTCATAGTGAAGGGATTTTCCTTAGTTCACTGTTGGTTAATTCTGCTCTCATTGGAGATAATGGTAACATTCTCACTGACTTCACTGGAAACTGAGGTCAATGCTGAGCTTGGGGTGGCATGCTGCGGGGGGCGTTCTGCCGGTTGCCAGGAGGGCGGCAGGCGGCTCCGGTGGGCCTCCCGCAGGCGTGCCTGCAGAGGGTCTGCTAGTCCCGTGGCTCCGGTGGAGCATCCGCAGGCACGCCTGCGGGAGGTCCACCGGAGCCACGGGACCACCGGACCCCCCGCAGGGAAGCCTGCGGGAGGTCCACCGGAGCTGCGGGACCAGCGATCGGCAGAGCGTCCCCCGCGGTGTGCCGCCATGCTTGGGGCGGCGAAATTGCTAGAGCCAGCCCTGGCTGAGAATCTCACCTTAAAAATCATAAATGCAAGGACCCTGCTTTATAATGTTAACATTTATCTCAGGCTGACATTTCATATTGGTTCTGTCTCCTAGCAATCAGGGTGCCCAGAGTTGTAATGAAAACTAGGATATCTAAAAATGACAAGCATTGATTCAGGGCCCCTCACTGTTATCTCAAATGGCAGGTGAAGAAGTATTTTGTTTCAGGTGGCGGGGAGAGAGTTGGAGGAGATGTTCACATGGGTTACTGATGCAGGTCTGGGGCAGTACCTTTTCTTAGAAGAGTTCATTAGGCCATGCAGAGGTTTTTAACATCATAGGCCAGGATTTTCAAAAGAGCCGACAGGAATTAGGCATCTAAATCCCATTGAAAGTTCCTGGGAGTTTAGGGCCTAACTCTTAGGCTTCTTTGAAATCCCAGACATAGTGAATTGGGCTTAATTTACAAGTGAGGTGAAGACCTTATTATCAACTTATTTTATAGCTCTTCATCCTTATGCTGTCCTCAGTGGCTCACAGTCCTGTTTCTGAATATTAAATGGGTACATTCAACCTGTTTAAGCACCAAAATCTCTCTCTCCTTTAAGGAGAATTGTAATCTTCATGAAGATTCCCTGGGAGGATTGCAGGAGAGAAGGAGAAAAGACAGATTTTGACTCTATTGAGATTCAGTGATGTGTGGTTTATATAAAGATTTTATTGGCATGAGTTAAGGATCACCATATTATTCATGAGGACCACAGGAAAAAAAGTTATACAGGATATTCCAAATGAGTTCCAATAAAACTTTTATACCATTCCACACTCTTAGGTATTTTGTTTATGCCACATATTTTACAGAACTGCTATTTTAGACATTTTTAAGGAGTTTTAAAAATTTTATTGGTGCCACTTTTTCTGGCATTCTGTCCTTAACTGCAGGCTGCCTTCATTTTGTGTGTCTATCTGCATAGATGGAAAGACTTTTCCCCTCAAAAAAAAAAAAAAAAAAAAAAAAAAAAAAGATGACGACGATGACCTTACAAGTTATACTATTATTTCATCTAAATAACTTTCCTAGAAATCAAGATGTGGACAGTGGAAAGGAAGGAGTTGAGGCACAACTGAGAGGGGAACTGATGACTGGACTGGGATATTGGATGACTTCACTTATTTCCTCGCTTCTTACAGTTTGGGTTGGTGCTGCCTAGAAACTTTAAGTCAAACTTGTGCTTCGTGCTCTGTAAGTGGAAAGAATATGAAGTAGGTCTTTGGCCCAAGGAATTTACAATCTGCCTAATGTCCCGATCCTGCAAATGACATTCAGCAAGGCTCCATGAAAGTGCAGAGATCTGTCTGCATGAGTCATAAATGGGATCAGGGCCTACAGGTGGTAACCATTTTTAAAGGGACATGGTCAATCTATTTATCCCTTCTGCCCTCCGCCACCCACAATTTAAAATAACCCCATATAGCATCTCTGAGGATTTATGTATGAGAGGAGGGATGGTCAGTGTACTAGACTGGGACTCAGGAGATATTGCTCAATTCCTGGCTCTAGGGTGACCAGACAGCAAGTGGGAAAAATCGGGACAGAGGTGGGGGGGGGGTAATATGCAGCTATATAAGACAAAACCTCAAATATCAGGACTGTCCCTATAAAATCGGGACATCTGGTCACCCTTCTTGGCTCTGACATAGACTTCTCATTCAGGCCCTGATTCAGGCAGAGCCTTTAAGCACATGTTCAACTTTAATTTACTTCGTGGGACAGAAGCAGGTGCTGAAATTTAAACACATGTTTTAGAGTTCTGCGTAATCAGGGCCTTAATCTCTCTTCACTTCAGTTTCCCATCTGTGAAATGGAGATGATAATATTGAAACTGTGAACTCTTTGGGGCAAGAGCTCTCATCAAGTGTCTCACACAAGGGGGCCCTGAACTTGCTTTGGACCCAGAGACACTACTGTAGCACAAATAATATATAGTATTAATAAATACATTTAAAAATCATCCAGAAGTGCTGCATGAGATTTCCTTAGAATCTGGGGCATTGGGGGACTAAAAAGATTGACCATTTCCCTTTAAAAATGGCTACCATGTTTAGGCAGATTGTAAGATCCTTGGAGCAGAGACCTACTTTATACTCATTTATGCCTATACAGCACAAAATACTCTGTCACTGTGTGATAAAGAATGTCATATCAATTGAATTTCTAGTATATAGGCCAGATTGTTCTGGAGCCAAATTCTACCTATTTCTTTAATCTAAAACAACACTAAAGGTTTCAAATTCTGTTTAAAAAAAAGTTGTCCTTTTGAAAACATAGACTGAATTAAGCATTGAAGTTGATAATTAACTTCATGCATTTCATCATATAGAAGAGTTGTCCCCTTACAGAATGTTTTTTGTCCATGCTTTGTTTTGAACACTAATTTATTGAGAGGTGAGGTCCCAACTCAAAGTCAATGATACCACTCACATGTTCAAAGTTAAGCAAGAGCTTAAGTAACTTGCTGAACTGGGTTCTTTATGCTCAGATAAAGTGGGCACTGAGTATTGTGGGACATAAAGACCTACTGTTACTCATGATTAAGTTATCATATTTATAAATCCAGGAATTTCAAATAATATCCATATACAGTACACAAGAATACCTATACAAAACAGGACATATTTTCTGTTCATTCACCTAGCCAACCTCCACAATATAATATAGATAGACTCGGATATTGGTTATGCAGAACTGTTAGCACTCCCTTGGTTTAAATGGAAAGAGGCAGCATCACTGTTGCTATTCCAAAAGAAACCATCATTGAAGATTTTATTAAAATACAATGCAAGAAAATAAAAATCAAGGCATCTTCATCTTATATTGATCTGATGAATACAATTGTAATGCATGAATGAGGTTCCAATTTTCAACACTTAATTAAAAAAATCACAACATGTGCCAGACTGTGGCATTGTCCTTTGGCGTACACCCTGCAAGCTCCTGTAAACTCCTGTTGCTCCACTTTATTGCCTTTGTAATCAAGGAACACCACAGCTGAGCTCCAGTGCAGAGCACAGTGTTGACCTTGGCTAGTTATTGGCATCATTCTCAATTGTCTCCATTTGGGTTTAAAAATCTTGTTGTGGAAAGGGAGGAAAATGTTTAGTTCATCTAATGATTGCCATGGCTGGGGCAGGAGAAGAGGGGAAATGCAGGAATTGCAACAATCGCAGAGCTTCAGCTTGTTTTTAAACACTGAACCATTATCAAACATTTCAGGGTGCTTTCATTTTTGCTGTAATCTTTCTTGTTTGTGTATGCAGTGCATGTGCAACCAGGAGGAAAGAAAAATTCTAAACTGAATCTCAGCATGTCATAGAGGGGGAAAAATGAAAAGGAGAGAGAGAGAGAGATTATCAACCAAGAATACTTAATGGTGGTTGAGAACAATGTTCAGCACCTTAAGTGAGTTATCACTAGTCGAAAAACTAGAACTGAATCATTCAACATGTAACATGCTGCACTAACTAATAAGAGATTCTGCTCCAGAAAATACTTTCCCAGACTAGTGAGTGTGTGTTAGAACTGATCCGTTTAAAACTGGCACATTGTTACAATATGATGCAGTTATAATATGAAAATATTCTGCTGTATTGCTAGTATTTAAACAGGAAGTGTAAGATATCTTTTATTCCAAAATGCCAGTAGTAATTGCTGCTCTTCACATATGCACTGTCAGCCATACAGCACAAATCATATGACCGTGAAATTGACCATAATGAACCGTGAATTTGATAGGGGTCTACTTATGACAGTGTCATGTGGAAAGGTCAGAAGCCTCACTAAAACCAAGATATAGCATGACTACTCCCCCCACACTCCGCAACTCTCCTCATCCAACCACTATGCCAGTAACCCTGTCAAAGAAGGAAATTAGGTGGGTCTGGCATGGTTTGTTCTTGACAAATCCATGTTGGCTATCACTTATTACCCTATTATCCTCTAGATGCTTACAAACTGATAATTTAATAATTTGTTCCAGTGTCTTTCCAGGTATTGAAGTTAGGCTGACTGGTCTGTAATTCCCAGGATCCTCTTTGTCTCCACTTTTAAAGATAGGTACTATGTTTGCCTTCTCCAGTTCTGTAGGACGTCACCAGTCTTCCATGAGTTCTGAAAGATCCTCTCTAATGGTTCCAAGATTGCTTCAGCTACTCCCATAAGTACCTAGAATCAATTTCATTGGGCCCTGACACCTTGAATACATCTAACTTGTATATATATTCTTTAACCTGTTCTTTCCTCATTCTGGCTTATGTTCCTTCCACCTTGTGGTTAACATTGTGTTAAGCATCTGATCACAATTAACCTTCTTAGTGAAGACCAAGAGCTGATCTACACTGCCGCGGTAAATTGATCTAACTTACGCAACTTCAGTTATGTGAATAACTTAACTGAAGTCGACATAGTTAGATCCACTTACCGCGGTGGCTACACTATGCTGTGTCGATGGAGTAGTGTGTCCCGTTGACTTCCCTTATGCTTCTCAGGGAGGCGCAGTACAAATCGATTTAGCATGTCTTCACCAGACCCAATAAATCAACACTCGCTGCATCAATTGCAGCTGTGTCCATCTACCGGTAAGTGTAGACATGCCCTAAAGCAAAATGGGCATTAAACTCTTCAGCCTTCTTTCCATTATTAGCTCTACTTCCCCTTTAAGAAGCTGACCCACTCTTTTCTTTGTTTTTCTGTTTTGCTCCTAAGTTATTTATGGAACCTCTTCTCATTGCCTTTTATGTCCCTTGCTGGACATATTTCATTTTTTGCCACAGCCTTTCTGATTTTGTGTTTACTTCTTTTGTATTCCTCCTTAGCAATTTGTCTGTTTCCACTTTCAGTAGGATTTCTCTTTTTATTTTCAGATTATTAAAGAGCTCCTGATGCAGACATATTGGTCTGTTACTGTTCTTCCTATCTTTCCTTCTCATTGGGATAGTTTGCTGTTGTGCCTTTTAATATTGTCTCTTTGAGAAACAGCCAGCTCTCCTGAACTCCTTTTTCCCTTAGCTTTTGTTCCCATGGGACTTTACCTACCAGCTCTGAGAGTTTGTTAAATATACCTTAACTAATTTAATTCATTTAGTTTTACAAAGTAACAAGCAAACCACAGATAGCAGGAGAGAAGAAATCATAATATATCTGAAATGAAAAAAGCATACCTCTCCACATGAGCTATTCCAAATAATCATCGTGCTGGGAGGGTATGGCTTGATGCATGTGTGATCCTAGATGAACATCTTAAATTTTCTGTGTATTAGCCACAATGATTGCAGTCTCTCAGAGATCATTAACACATTCACAGACCTCTACATTTCTTTTTCTTAGTGCTGAGATTTTGATAGTAAACATGATTTTGATTTCAAATAGGGGAAACACAACTATGTATGTAAATATATACCATGTTTAAACCTGCGATCTGCTCTTTTTGATTGTTGAGTGCTTTAAAACACTAGTGGAATGCTCAGCAAATACTGACCATCTTTTTGGTATCCTTTCAAAACCTGTCAAAGCCAAACATATTTTTCTGTTGTGTTTTTTTAAGTAAAGGAGATAGTTGCAGAATTTTCTGATGTGTCTAGATCAAAAAAACGCTGTGTTCGATTTTAGCCTCAGCTGCTCACTCATGAAAGAGAGAGAGAGAGAAATCTCATTTCATGGGAATCATTCAGAGCATTAATAAACTCAGCCTCACTGCATCATGTTGCCTTCAAAAATAAATAGTACAATTATTAATTATACATACACAGTAGCTTAAAAGGAGACCAATGACAAAGAAAAATCTACATGATAAAAGCCCCCTAAACTTGCAGCATCCCTTGATCAAGACTTATTATAAAACGTTCACAGCAAACTCCTTCTCTGTCTGTCTTTAAGCCTTCCTAAAACCCTTCCACTAAAGATGTACAGCAAAATCCAATCAAAAACATCATAGTTGTCGTCATTGCCGCATTGTTATAAGCCACCCTGCTGTGGCTTGCTAATCTAAGAGAACAATAACCAGAGTGAAAACAATCAAAAGTGGGGTAAAGTTAGTCTGGAATATCATTCTGTCTTCTTGTCCTTGACTCTGTTTCAGAACAGTAAACAGCACTTACTTATTACTCAGCATGAAAAGTAAGTGTGTGTGTGTAGACAGATAGATATTTCTACCAGGAAACAGGGTATTTAGGCATGTCTCTTTATCTAAAACTTGAACTTTCTAGTTTCAATAGGGCATTGGTTTGGGCTGAGGTTAGCGTTAGAGCCTTGTGTGGGGAGGTTATTTTTTATAATTGTAGAAAAACTCTTGAGTGTGGTGCAGGCACCTGCTTAATGTATGTATAAAATGCATCTCTTTAGATTTATTTGGAGGCTACTCCTTTCTCTTAATCTATAAATGTCATTTAAATGTGGTGGCACTTTTATTTTCTTCCAACAGTCTCAAGGACAAAAATAAAGGCCAACTAATCCCACCAGTAATGAAGCAAACTGTGTCCTACCTGAAAAGTAAAGGTGAGATCTGATTTTGTTTGAGGCTGGGTGGGGGAAAACATCTGCACAAGGGTGTCATGAAATTATACAGCTCTCAGGGCCCAATTCATCAGAGTTCATAGGCACAGACCTAATTTGAAGCATATGCTTAGATCCTAAAGAAACCAGTAGCTTCAGTGAGAACCAAACATATGCTCAAGTGCTTTGCTGAATAGAGACCTCAGTTGACAAAAACTCTGATAGGGCTATTGTATTGTTACACTGTTGTCCCATAAGAAAAAAAAGTTTGTGGGTTTTTGGTTTTGTTTTTTGCTTTCAGGTGCAGGAAATGGCAAGTGAAAAAAGAATGCTTGAAATACACGTTCTCTCCCATGTTGTGCCATTGATTTCTTTTTAAGTAAAACTCCCAGTAAAAATCAATGAGGAGTTCAGCTTTAAAAAAAAAAAATCAATGTAATAAGAAACTCAGACTTGAAAAAAAAAATCTACTTTACAGGAGTGACCCTGCAGTCCTCACTCAGCAAAATATTCCCATTGGCATCAAAGTTCCTTTGACTGCAGGTCAGACCCTGCATTTATAGTAGATAAAATGTATATCTGTTACCAAGTAAGGGCAGTGTTGTCAGTTGCCCTATACGCCCATGCAGGGAAATATGGGAGCATGAGATGCCAGCTACCCAAAAGGGTGGTACATCCCTTCCCACACAGCTGGCCAAGGAGTTTGTGGGAGGAGTGTCAGCCAGTGCAGTTGATCAGCACAAAGAAGCAGCATTTTGTAACAGATACAGAGTTCATGTAGTTTACTTTCCACTAGAGAAGAGGCAGTGGGGCAGACAGGGAGCAGTTTCTTACTCTCAGAGCGTTACATTTTGGTTCCTGGTCTGCTTCTGGTGCATTGCAACTGTGCACTTTCAGCCTTTACTTTTAACAATACTTCCATAGCACCTTTTGTCCAATGATCTCAGAGTTTCACAAACATGAATGAAGCCTCTCAGCAGCCCTGTGGGGTAGATGCTGGAATCATCCCTGTTTTATGGATGGTTAAACTCAGACATGGCATGGTTCAGTTACTTGCCCAAGGTCACATAGTCAGTCAGTGGAAGAAAAGGAAGGGAACGTAAAAGTCAAGATAAGAGCTGTGTGAAACAACAAAACATGGATAAATCCAAGTGAAAAAACACTAGCTTGGATTCTCTTAGGACTTAGCGTGCCAAAAGTTTCACTAAGAAAAAATCTTGGCTGATTTTTGTTGGTTTGCTTTTTATGTTTTGTTTTGCTTCTGGTGGAAACCATGTTCAGCTCTGTTTTAGCACCCAAAATAAGGCAGTTTTATCTGAGATTTCCTTTTTTTTTTTTAGTTATTTGTTTTGATAGTACACCAATAACAAGGATAACAGTAAGCATTCAGGGTATAAGTCACCCCTCTTCAGAAGTGGACCCACACAAGGCTTATGCAGCATATACAAAAGGGCCGGCTCCAGGTATTCTGCTACCCCAAGCAGCAGTGGGGGAGCTGATCGGCAGCACTTCAGCGGCAGCTCAATCTCACCGCTCCATTCTTCGGCGGCAGTTCGGCAGTGAGTCCTTCACTCTCCCCTTCAGCAGCACTTCAGCAGCAGCTCAAAGAGGAAGAGAGGGACTGAGGAACCTGCCGCCGAATTCCCGCTGAAGACCTGAATGGAGTGCCGCCCCTTTGTATTGGCCACCCCAAGCACCTGCTTCCTTAGCTGGTGCTTGGTGCCGGCCCTGATGTAAATTCCACTCTAGATTTTGTGCTGGCCTTCTGAATGGAGTGAATTTTACCCTGAGTGTTCATGTTCATGGTCAGTGAGATTTGGTTTGAGTTTATTAGCTCATTTTAACCCAGAACTCAAATGATTCAAACCTGTTTAAACTGCCTCTGGAAAGGATCCGTACTAATCACTGCAAAGGAAAAAAAAAAGCCGCCTCTTGCACTATTGGTGACTCCTTGACTGAAATACTGGCTCCACTGAAGTCAATAACAGAACTCCCGTTGACTTCTGGCGCCTGGGGATTGACCCATCGTTTCTTGGTCTAATCAGGAGGCCAAGTAGGCTAAAATTTAGTTTATTACACATTAAATAACAATCCATGTTGTAATCATACCTACAGTAAAATAATTCATTGGCATATTATCTATTTGTCCAAATAAGGGTGATAACGAATGAATATCTACTGCTGATTGGCAAGAAGTTGAATACAGCATCCATAAAGGTGTATAGAACAGTTGGCTCCTTTCCTCTCAAGGACATATGGATTGCCTTCAATCACCTGCAGTATCCAGAGGTCAAATAATGGCGAGTGGGCCAATTCTGCTGTTAATACTAACCTCAGATCTTCAGTATGTGAGCACCTCTACTGGGGTTTTTAGTGAGACCCTTTGGATCCACTTGAGGTCCACTTTTTGGATCCTCACTTAACTGTAAGCGGGAGTAATGCTTCCAGGCCAAATTAGAAGATGGAACCATTACAAGCGTAACATGTGACAAATGTCCTATGGCTAGGTGTAGTTGTTCATGGCTAGGAATGTGTTCAGGCAAGGGAATAAGCAGCAACTGCAGACTGTCTCTGTGATTGTAAATGGGTAGTTTATAATCTCCAGAAGCTATAGTGCATGTTCCAATACAGTACACCAACCACCATATGATGAAAGCAGTTAGCTCTACTCCGGACACATCCCACCATCAAGATTTTGACTGTTACTTTAGTGTGATACATTTAGGATGCTCATTTCATACTAATCTTAATAGACTAAATCCCTCCCTCATATTACCCCACTGAAATGTGCCGAGTTAAATCGAGGATGAAGTTGTCTTGAATTATGACAAATTTATTGTCTTGAAACTAATTATAAAAATACAGTTCAATCAGTTAACATTTTCTGAGAGTTTTTGGCTGTGTTTTTGGAGCAGTGCACACATGGTCTTCATCTTGACTATCTTAGAGGTTCAGCAGGAAATGAAGGTACTGTAACCATGATTATGCTCTAACAATGTGTCTTTCCATAGCAATGTGTCTTTCCGTAGCTGGGCAGATTTGGTACCATACCTCCTGTACTTCTTATTTTGTTACTTTCTTGATGCTCTCTCTAGTTCACTGCTACGCTGATCCCATGCTCTCCCGCCTCACCAGCTGCTGAGTCTGGCCTAGATACCCTCTGTCTGCTATAGCAGCAACATGAAAAGCACAAAAGAAAAAGAGCAGGCTTTCAGTTTTCATTGTTGTGATGAGGAAAAGCACCGGGTCAGCCTTGTCATTACAAAGTCTTTTCCAGATGAAGTGATTTTGTTACCCGGTGGGCAGTAATAATCCTTGAGCTTTCTCCAGACCACATCCTTTAATTTTTTTAAATTCTTTTGGCTAAAAAGCAACTATAATCCACCAGCTCGTTCAGCACGTTTTGCAGAGCCTGTGAAGTTTAGGGGTTAAGGGAGTGTGATGATGCTTCTTAATAAAAGTTCTCAGTCTGGATACATTCAGTTCCTCTGTAACTTTTTTCAAAGCTACATATTCTAGCCAAGCACTGGCAAGCCTAAGTACTTCTCCTTTTTCCTTTCTCTTTATTCTGGTGTAGGCTCCAGGCACCTGCTGTGAGGATGGGCTTTCCCAGTGATCTGCTCTCCCCCACTTAAGCACAGATCTGTTTAGGGCTGCCATGTTTCCAACCGTAGGGAGTTCATTATGAACCATGTTTCTAAGAGAGAATGGTTTGTGAGTTGGGAAGTTTTCTGACATCCGCAGCCTCCTAGCACATGCAATGCAGTCAAAGTGTTAACCAGTAGATGGTGAGCATGCACTTTTGCACCTGCTTAAAAGAGCGTAGATCTCATTGTACCTGCTGTTCACTACAATTTTAGTGCCTTGACTAAAGCTAGAGTCTCTCAAAGACTTCCTTTGACTTCAGTGAGCTTTAGATCAGGTACTTAGAATTTGGGGACCTCAGAGAAGCAGGTTGCCATCAACTTCTGGCAACCTCAGGGAGTCTGGCTAGCAGTTCTTCCCTGCATGCACAGTGAAGGCTGCAGTTCAGTCTCAGGCATAAAACCAATTGTGTCCAAGTCCATCTGGTTGGAATCCTGTCCTGGCTGACAAAATTCCTGTGGCAAAGCACATGCTAAGCAGAGCAAGAGGTAGCCCTGATGACCTTTTAGGGTGCTCCACCAAACCAGAACAAGTCTCCACCTCTTAAGCTGCAGCAGCCAAGAACTGTGTAGAAGGGAGTCCAAACTCCCTTTTCACACAGGGACAAAGTAACCTTCATTAGCCTGAAGAGAGAGAATTCCAAAATGGCCTCCAAACTCAAATCTTGTTCTTCCACACCAATTATTGGGCTAACAAGGGATTGTATGTTGATAATCACTTAATAGGGATTGACAAGTTCTTAGCTTTTAATCATACAGGAACTTTTTAAGGAATTCCTGCCTGAGGTGTCGTCATTATGCTAATAATGTTGTTAGTATTATTATCATTTAAATGTATATGTTTACTCATTGCCACCAATATCCCCAGAGATTTGCAGTTTGAAAGACAGACACACACAAAATGGGAATGAAGTGGGAAATGCAGAGATTGGGACAACTTCTCACTTTAGGGCCTAACAGAAGTCATGAGTTTTTCATAATCCATGGATTTCAAGGCCCAAAGGGACCATTATGATCATCTAGTCTGATGTCATGCAGGACAAAGACCACTGAAATTCACCAAGTGAAGTCAACATCTAAGGGATAATATTTAAGGGAAAAAGTTGTTCAGCAGAGCTAGCAGTTTCTCAAAGAGACAATAGTAAAGGCGCAACTGCAAACTATCACAATGCAAAGGAATTATAGGAAGAATAGTAAGAAGCCAACATAGCTCCATCAAGAGCTCTATACCCTTAATCATTTTATTGCCCTTCTCTGTACTTTTTTCAATTTCTAATATATCATTTTTGAGATAGGGTGAGCAGACCTGCATATAGTATTCAAAGTGTGGGCATACCATGGATTTATATAGTAGCATGATGATATTTTTTGTTTTATTATCTATCCCTTTCCTAATGTTCCTAGTATTCTATTAGCTTTTTTGACTGCTGCTGCACATTCAGTGGATGTTTTCAGAGAACTATCCACAGTGACTCCAAGATCTCTTTCCTGAGTGGTTACAGCTAATTTAGACCCCCATCATTTTGTATATACAGTTGGGATTGCATGCTCCAATATGCATTGCTTTGCATTTATCAGCATTGAATTTCATCTGCAATTCTGTTACTCAGTCACCCAATTTTGTGAGATCTCTTTGTCACTGTTCACAGTCTGCTGTGGCTTTAACTATCTTGAGTAATTTTGTGTCATCTGCAAACTTTGCCACATCACTGTTTATCCATTTTTCCAGATCATTTATGAACATGTTGAACAGCACTGGTCCCAGTACAGAATCCTGGGGGACACCACAATTTACCTCTCTCTGTTCTGAAAAATGACCATTTATTCCTATCCTTTGTTTCCTATCTTTTAATCGGTTGCTTATCCATGAGAGGACCTTTCTTCTTATCCCTCAATTACTTAGATTGTTTAAGAGCCTTTGGTGAGGGACCTTGTCAAAGACTTGATGAAAGTCCAAATATTCCCTATCACTAGATCATCCTTATCCATATGTTTGTTGACACCCTACAAGAATTCTAATAATTATAAAAGCTGTGTTGATTTTCCTCAACCTATCATGTTCATCTGTTTCTGATCATTGTGTTTTTTACTATAGTTTCAACCCAACTGAAGTTAGGCTTACTGGCCTATAATTGTCAGGATCTCCTCTGGAGCTTTAAAAAATAAATTGGCCTCACATTAGCTATCCTCCAGTCATCTGGTACAGAACAGGTTACGTATCACAGGTAATAGTTCTATAATTTCAATTTGAGTTACTTCGGAACTCTTGGGTGAATACCACCATCTGATCTTTAGTGACTAGTTTATCAATTTGTTCCAAAACCTCCTCTATTGACACATCAATCTGAGACGATTCCTCAGATTTATCACCTAAAAAGAATGGCACAGATGTGGGACTCTCCTCTGCAGTGAAGACAGATGCAAAGAGTTCATTTAGCTTCTCTGCAATGGCCTTTCCTTCCTTGAGTGCTCCTTTAGCACCTCGATCATCTAATGGCCACACTGTTTGGCAGGCTTCCTATACTTCATACTTACAAAAACTAACAGCAAACATTTTTTTCTTTTGTTCTTCAAATTCTTTTTACCCTGCCTAATTATACTTTTATACTTGACTTGCCAGAGTTAATATTCCTTTCTATTTACCTCAGTAGGATTCAACTTCCAATTTTTATGCTTCTAACTGCCTCTTTTACTCTGTTGCTGAGCCACTAAGCACTCTTTTGGTCCTTTTTTTTTTTTTTAATTTGGGTTGTACATTTAGTTTGAGCTTCTATTATGGTGTTTTTAAAAGTTTCCATGCAGCTTGCAGGCATTTCACTCTTGTGACTGTTCCTTTTAATTTCAGTTTAACTATTTTCATCATTTTTGTGTAGTTCCCTTTTCTGAAGTTAAATGCTACGGTGATGGGCTTCTTTGGTATTACCCCTCTGCCAACAGAGATATTAAATTTAATTACACTGTGGTCACTATTACTGAATGGTTCAGCTATATTCACCTCCTGTGCACCACTTAGGATTAAATCAAGAATTGCCTTTCCCCTTGTGAGTTCCAACGCTATCTGTTCCAATAAGCAGACATTAATGGGGTCTAGACGCTTTATCTCTGCAGCTGTCCTGAAGTGACATGTACCCAGAGGATAGATGAAATCCCCCATTGTAATTGGGTTTTCTATTTTTATAGCCTCTCTAATCTCCCTGAGCATTTCACTATCACCATCCTGGTCAGGTGGTCGGTGTTATATTCCTATTGCTATATTCTTATTATTCAAGCATGGGGTTTCTAGCAATAGAGATTCTGTGGTACTGTATAGCTTGATTTATTTAATATTTTTACTGTATTTGATTATTCTTTCTTTCACATATAGAAGCGCAAACATAGAACATATCTTTAAAAGGGGGAATAAACAGGACGCAGGGAATTACAGACCAGTCAGCCTAACTTCAATACATATAAAGATACTGGAACAAATTATTAAACAATCAGTTTGTAAGTACTTAGAGGATAATAGGGTTACAAGGAATAGTCAGCATGGATTTGTCAAGGGCAAATCGTGCCAAACTAACCTAATTTCCTTCTTTGACGACTACTAGCCTAGTGGTTGGTGCAGAGAGTTGGGGGTGGGGGCAGTAGACATGCTATATCTTGGTTTTAGTAATGCTTCTGACCTTCCCACATGACATTGTCATAAGCAAATTAGGGAAGTGCGGTCTAGATGAAATTGCTATAAGGTAGATGTGAGAGAGAGGGCAATTTCCTGCAATATACTGGACAAACTATTGAATTAGGTTTAAGCATTTTAGGAGTACATTGTGTTAAAAATGCAAATGTTTATGCATTACTGCAGAATTGTATACAACACCTCTAGGCAGGAAACCTGAGCAATGTGGACTCTGGGAGGTGCTATGAGCGTCAAAGGACTATACAAAACAATGTGAACTTATACAGCTAAGTGGTGGAAATACCTGGAGGCGGGGATGCAAATTCCCTATTTCCAGACCTAGCTTTTCGAAGCTACATCTGGAGGAGAAACCCATTATCTGACTGATCACCTGTTCACAGTCTCTGAGGATCAAAGATCCAAACCGTATAAAGGAGACAATCCCAGATTCATGGGGGGAGGGTTTGTTCTCAGCCAAGGCTGAGATCTACTTGAATCATCCCATAATTATTTTTTCTCCAAATATTAAGTGGTTGTGTTAGTCCGTAACATAAGGCCTTGTCTACACTACAGAGTTTTGTCAACATAAGTTACGCCAATGATAGAGAAAACAGTATATTTACATTGCGTGCACATGTTCACACAACACTTCTTCTGTTGGCAGAGTGCGTCCAGGTTGGTGCTCTAGCATTGACAGAGAAAGCACTTCCCTCTGGGTAGCTATCCCACTGTGCTACTCACCACCTTCTACAGCTAGGAGTTGTGGGACGGCAGAGTGGATCGCAGTGCATCATGGGTGCAGGCTTAGGGTGACCAGATGTCCCAATTTTATAGGGACAGTCCCCATTTTTGGGTCTTTTTCTTGTATAGGCTCCTATTACCCCCCCCACCCCCTGTCCTGATTTTTCACACTTCATCTAGTCACTCTATGCAGGCTTAATGATGCAGTTTTTTCTGTCCCATCATTCTGTGGGCTTCAGACTGCATTTCACAGCATTTTTTAACGGCCTCTGTTTACTATGCACCTGCCATCTCTGTCTGAAAGGGTGGATTCTGCACTGTTCTCTACTGTTGTGGTCACTGTTATGAACACATCGCAGATGGTCATGCAGTATATCATGAGCTCCCAATCTGAACAGGAATCAGAAGTGCCTGACCTGCTGTGTACCATGAAAAGAAACACCAGATTATTTTTGGCATTCATAGAGCAGTGCACACTGTGCGCTGTCACTTTTGGGCTCAGGAAACAAGCACTGAATAGTAGGATCACGTCATTATGCACGTCTGAGATGTTGAGTAGTGGCTGTAGAACTTTTGGATGCAGAAAGCCACCTTCCTGGAACTGTGCGCTCTCCCCAGCACTGCAGCACAAGGACACCAAAATGAGAGCTGCCTTCTCTGCAGAGAAGCATATGGTGATCACTGTGTGGAAGCTGGCAACTGCAAAATGCTACCAGTCGGTGGCAAATCACTTTGGAGTCGGGAAGTGTACAGTTGGGTCTGCATTAACGCAAGTGTGCAGAGCCATTAAATCGCATCCTGCTACAAAGGACTGTGACTCTTGGCAATGTGTGTGAAATAGTGGACGGCTTTGCAGCAGTGGGATACCATAACTGTAGTGGGGCAATAGCTGGCACACATATCCCAATTTTGGCGCCAGACCATCTTGCAACTGAGTACATCAGTAGAAAGGAGTACTGCTCTATGGTATTGCGGGCGCTTGTGGATCACTGTGGGTGTTTCACTGACATCAGCATGGGGTGATCTGGTAAGGTGCATGATGCATGCATCTTCGGGAATGCAGACCTGTACAGAAAGCTGCAAGCAGAGACTTTCTTCAGAAGATTCCAGTGGAGGATGTTTAAATGCCCATAGTGATCTAGGGAGATCCAGTGTATTCCTTATTCCTGTGGCTCATGAAGCTAGGGATTGAACTGGGACATGCTCTGTATAGTAACCAGTGAGGGTTTCTCCCCTTCCCAGCTGGCAGAAAGCAGGAAAGTATTTTAGCATTTTGTATTCCTCTGAGCCTATTGTCTCTTCCGTTGTCTAATAAAACTTGTCCTGAATCAAGCTGTTGGCCTGCCCCAGCTTAGTGAATCTGCCTATCGAGTTTGTATGATATCAAATAACAGTAAAAATGCAACACTGGGCAAGCATGACAATGGCTGAATATACATTTCAGAGTTCTTGGCTTTTGTGTTTTTCCCAAAAGTTATATTTTTACCAGGGTTCACTGAGACACTATAAATCTCAAGTGTGGTTGAGATGTCTGCAGAAACCTCAAGATAAAAATAAACCTTGTAATAAGAACCACTTATGTTTTGTTGGTGCCCACGTATAATAAATAATCTGTGCTCAAAGATATCAGCTGTAACTTGTAGATTGTGCCACTTAAGCACAGAGCAATCGCACTGCCGCACATGGAGGCAACCACTGTTACACCCTGTGTTGGGTGGAGTATAACTAATTGCTCTCTCTCTGCTTGTCTGCGTGGTCTGGACTCATGGCCTCACCTCCTCCCCATGTATCCTTGTCGCTGTACACCCCTGTGGAGTAGAAAGAGCTGCCCCTGCTATCAACATGGTATTGCTATTACACATGGTATAAGGTATCTGCCTTACACAAGCAGCACACAGAGGAAGGAAGGTTACTTATGCCATTTCCTCAAACCCCTACTGTGTTCATTGTGAGGGCAGGGCAGAATCTACCCCTAAGTGGTTGGGAGAGTTTTAAAACAAAGTTTGGGCATTTTATGTATAGTGCTTCAGCCAGTGTGATGCTTTCTAATATAATTGCAGGCCCATCACTCCTTTTAGAAGTAAGAATTTAAGTAATTAGCTCTCATTTTGAAAGAGGAATCTAATGAGTTTCTAATTTCTCTCTCGCAAACAATTTTTCAGCAAAGTTGTAACACGGAAGTCAGTTTTGACCCTTCTTAAATATTCCTGTGTGTTCTTCCTATGGCACAAGGAGTCTCGAAGTGTTTTAGAAGATATTTTTATCTGCACTACAATGATTTTAGTTCTGAGTGTAACGCAATGTACTATAACTATATATGGTGCTGTTACAGGTCATGATATTGCACTGTAAAATTCTGTCTTTTTATTTAAGAGGCAGTGTAGAGTATCAAGCTATTTCTAATGATGATTATGAAATAGTTTGAATACTTAACCAGTGAAGTTCCCAAGCTAAGCAATTATTTGTCAGTGAATACACAATAGGACAATACAACTGCTTCCCCATTCAGAACACTGTGCCATTCTATGTAATGTCCAACTTTTTTTATTTTTAATTCTGGACTTTCTGAGCCAGATTTTCAGGTGCTGTTAATTAGCACAGCTCTGTTGATCTCAGTGAAGCCAAGCTGATTTACACCAGCTGAGGGTCTGCCAGTTGGAGTGGGGTACATGGGTGCATGACATGGAATTGCAATGGAATGTTTCTAAGTTCAAAATCATAAGCAAGCAAAGTAAACCTTGTGTGTAATGTGTCCAAGGTCTATATAAACTGTTTATACTGTAGAGCTGGAATATGCTATTAATGGCAAAGTAGTTTAACTTGTCTGCCAAGGGGAGTATCTTTCTCTGTACAGAAGTGGAATTAAACTATTGTCCTAAAGTTGGGTTAAACCGGATCTGATTTATGCAGATTTATAAATTTATGATTTATACCTTGATTTATGCAGACCTAAAAATAGTTGAATTGGTCTAACTGGAGGAAAAAAAGTAAAAAAAAATAAATAAATAAAAAATGCAACGTTCTAAGCAATAATGCCTCAGAATGGGGACAGTGTTTGCTGAAGCTACTTTTTTGCCCTTCCAGTGCTCGTACTGGTTCTGATGTGTCTGCTGCAAAATCAAGAGTATTCTTTTAACGTGCTTTGCAGACCTGGTGCTAACTAGTACTAAGTTACTCAAAAAGGCAGTTGTGTCTCTCGCTCTTAACACAACAACATAATATGAAGGACCCACACAGGTAGAGTGGAATTCGAATGCTAAGTTTACTAACTGTATACATCATGCAAGGCTACATATATACACATACATTTCTGTTCTGGCAAGATTCCTGGTGGCTTCTGAGAGTGAGATCCACACGAGGAATACGAACTTTTTTAAATGGATACTTTCCAATTCCTGTATACTACAAAGATCAAAAGGAATCAGTCAGAAAAAAGGCTGTTTTTATTCCTACAAAAAAATGACCCTTCCTCTACCACCTTTTTGCTAAAGTTATGACCCATGCTTTATAAAAGGGTCACATTTTCCACCTGAAGAAAAACATTGCTGGTTTAGGGAGAAAAGAAAATCATGCAATTCACTTCCCAGGTGAAAAGAGAAATTAGTTGCAGGAGTTTTGCTTTAAGGATGGCTGTGCTGACTTAAAGGTAATCAAAATTGCTTAATTTAAATAGTTGTATGTGTGGACTAGTGCGGGGGGTGTTAAAGGGTCTGGAAGAAACCTACTTTTGGTAACTGCTTGCTTGGTGCTTTTGGTAAAACCAATTACCATTTATTGCTTTACATTTTATTTGTCCTGAAAAATTACCTCTGAAAACAGCATAAGTGATATCAATAGTCCATGTTTCTGTAGGTGAAGCTTAAAGTCACTTTTGCCCATAAGACCGCTAAGAAACTTACCAGGGAAAAGTTTGGTATTAAGTATAATTATTGTAACAATGATGAGAGTTAGTGCTCGGCATGCACAGTTGCTATCTGCACTTCAGATTAATATATTCAATTAGACCCAGGAAAGCTCACTGTAAAGCATACCCGATAAAAGAATAAACACGTTAAAAGTGGATGTATATTACATAGCAGTTTATAGAGGGAGAGCCACATCAGATAAAGGCATTAACTGTTAAATAAACTCATTAAAATGAAATAGTGAACAATTATGAGATCCACCCCAAGGAAAACCTGTTGTCTAGAAAATACTCTCTGCAGCAATGTCAGCTCAGGTGAAACTCTCAAATTTTCAGGAAATTATTGTATTGTTTTGCCTACCATTTTCAGAACTGTAGTTTCACACAGGTTGAGCTATAAATTGAACAGCGCAGTTGATGTGGCTTGCAATAACTTTATTCAATTTAAATATGGTTGGATGGGAGTAAAACAAGCATTCAGATAGCTATTTGGTCCTCTAATACACACACTCTCTATATTGTCCTCCTAGGCTCTGTGTAAGTAGTTTTTCTGGTATACTGTCATTCATAACTCTTCCAGACTTGACTACATGTTCTGAAGTTTAGTATTAGCCCCATATCCTGCAAATAGTCATGCCCATGCTTAGCTTTACATTTAGATATTTAAATTTGCAAAATTGGGAATTAAATTACTAACAGATGTTCTTGTACATACTGTAAATATTAGTTGAGTGTCCATTCAAATTCTGTTGACTTATTTCTGTTTAGGTTTTACCACTAGTTGACATTCTTGATCCTGTTATTATATTGACTCACACTCTCATGAACATCATTCAGTAGATGGCTACAAATAGCATATGAACCTATGTTTTATGAAGTGCATCCTTACACACCAACTTGAGTGAATTTATGGTAATCAACATATTGACTAAAAACTAGAGCTGACCTAAGGACAACAATTTAGTTTCACGTTAGAGCAAAAATAAAACCTTTAGAATATTTTCACACAAATGGAATGAGGGTAGAGTTTACAGAGACCCAGAACACCATGGTGGAAGTGAATACAAGACGGACTTTATTTTCTGCATACACAGGCTTATAACTGCCTGCCTTATACCCACTAGTGGCTCTGTCTTTTCACAGCTCACACACCAAAGAAACAGGAGAGAAAGTAGGGACTTTAACGTGAGTCTCCCACGTGCCAGGCCAGTGTCCTACCTACCACGATAGAGAGTCCCTCCCTCCCTGATCTAAAGACCTGCCTATCAAAAGTTTTGTGGAAACCAATACATCTCTGGAAAACATTGAAACGTTGATGAAACAGCATATTTCAGCAAAAATGTTGTAACTAGTTCTACTTAAAACACTCTCAAACCAAAATAAGGCCCTATTCACGCAAACACTTTTGCATGTACTTAACTTAGAGCACATGACCACTAATTTCAATGAGGCTACTTGCATGCTTTAAGTTAAGCACAAGCAAAAGGGTTGGCAGGACACTGCCTAAAAATCTGTGTACCTCCCACACAGGCAGCCATCCCTTCAAGCAAACAGCTTTCCTCCTTCCTTGAAAGATCAAGAGACTTTGAGTTTGTTGGACCAGCAGGGAAAATGATTCCAGAGCATGAAGCACCCTCTGTCACTCTATACTGTGCCTTGCAGGAGATGCAGATTGGGTGGAGCAGCACAGGTTGGGGAGAGGGAAAAGTGACTTCGTGCCAAATTGGAAACAAAAAATACCAGAATGCTCATAACTTGTTCTTGTCCCAGATTTTGCAAACTGAAGAGGTTCATAATCGTTCACGTAAATGTTTATCTAAAGCTTTGAATGTGGGAAGTTCACTGTGTTGTTTTCTCTGTCTTCAGATAGTAAATGCCTTTGTGGGAAATCTAGGTTAAAATTTGCAAAATCCCTGTATGACCAAAGTCCCATTTTCAAAAGGGACTTAGGAACCTAAATCCCAATGATTTTAATAGTCTAAGGGCTTGTCTACTTGAACATTAATTGATGGCAAACTGGGATGTTAATCTACTCCATGCTGGCCTGCTGCACATTAACTTACATGTGTACCCTGGTGCTGTGCGCTAAACGTTCTGTGGTGCATTTTTATCTACCCTGCTGTGAAGCAGGAATAGATTGAAGTGCAATAGAGAACTTTTAATGTATGGCAGCAGGGTCCACACAGACAGCTAGACTGTGGCAGGCTAGTGTGGGGTAGATTCACACCCCAGCTTGCCACGAACTAAGTGTTTGTACAGATAAGCCATTAGGCCCTACTATCTTTGAAATGGGACTTAATCTCCTTTGTCATGTGGGCACTTCTGTTAATTTTTTTTCTTTCAGGGTAAAGTTAATTGCAAAGTGTTTAATAAAACCTTGAGAAAAGCAAATGTTATTTCCACAAACTGTGCTGAAGGATGAGCTCAGATTGCTATTACAGGGTAAAAGCATGTTTGCTTCTACATCCTGGCTTGATGGATCACAAAATGCAGGCACCTCTTCAGAAGAACCTCGCTGGACTCTAAACTCAACAAAATGGCAGTGTTTGAAAAACACTTGCCTCTGAATCTCATGTGTACTTGTCACCAAATCCACTCGCTCTGTTCTAATAGGATTTAAACCCATCAAAACAAGCCAGTGAGCAACAGCTGGGAGTCTACTACAGGCCACCTAATCAGGTAGAAGAGGTGGATGAGGCTTTTTTCAAACAACTAACAAAATCATCCAAAGCCCAAGATTTGGTGGTGATGGGGGACTTCAACTATCCAGATATATGTTGGGAAAATAACACCGCGGGGCACAGACTATCCAATAAGTTCCTGGACTGCATTGCAGACAACTTTTTATTTCAAAAAGTTGAAAAAGCTACTAGGGGGGAAGCTGTTCTAGACTTGATTTTAACAAATAGGGAGGAACTTGTTGAGAATTTGAAAGTAGAAGGAAGCTTGGGTGAAAGTGATCATGAAATCATAGAGTTTGCAATTCTAAGGAAGGGTAGAAGGGAGTACAGCAGAATAGAGACAATGGATTTCAGGAAGGCGGATTTTGGTAAGCTCAGAGAGCTGATAGGTAAGGTCCCATGGGAATCAAGACTGAGGGGAAAAACAACTGAGGAGAGTTGGCAGTTTTTCAAAGGGACGCTATTAAGGGCCCAAAAGCAAGCTATTCCGATGGGTAGGAAAGATAGAAAATGTGGCAAAAGACCACCTTGGCTTAACCATGAGATCTTGCGTGACCTACAAAATAAAAAGGCGTCATATAAAAAATGGAAACTAAGTCAGATTACAAAGGATGAATATAGGCAAATAACACAGGAATGCAGAGGCAAGATTAGAAAGGCAAAGGCACAAAACGAACTCAAACTAGCTATGGGAATAAAGGGAAACAAGAAGACTTTTTATCAATACATTAGAAGCAAGAGGAAGACCAAGGACAGGGTAGGCCCACTGCTCAGTAAGGAGGGGGAAACAGTAATGGGAGACTTGGAAATGGCAGAGATGCTTAATGACTTCTTTGTTTCGTCTTCACTGAGCAGTCTGAAGGAATGTCTAATATAGTGAATGCTTACGGGAAGAGGGTAGATTTAGAAGATAAAATAAAAAAAGAGCAAGTAAAAAATCACATAGAAAAGTTAGATGCCTGCAAGTCACCAGGGCCTGATGAAATGCATCCTAGAATACTCAAGGAGTTAATAGAAGAGGTATCTGAGCCTCTAGCTATTATCTTTGGGAAATCATGGGAGACGGGGGAGATTCCAGAAGACTGGAAGGGGGCAAATATAGTGCCCATCTATAAAAAGGGAAATAAAAACAACCCAGGAAACTACAGACCAGTTAGTTTAACTTCTATGCCAGGGAAGATAATGGAGCAGATAATTAAAGAAATCATCTGCAAACACTTGGAAGGTGGTAAGGTGATAGGGAATAGCCAGCATGGATTTGTAAAGAACAAATCGTGTCAAACTAATCTGATAGCGTTCTTTGATAGGATAACGAGCCTTGTGGATAAGGGAGAAGCGGTGGATGTGATATAGCTAGACTTTAGTAAGGCATTTGATACGGTCTCGCATGATATTCTTATAGATAAACTAGGAAAGTACAATTTAGATGGAGCTACTATAAGGTGGGTGCATAACTGGCTGGATAACCGTTCTCAGAGAGTAGTTGTTAATGGCTTCCAATCTTGCTGGAAAGGTATAACAAGTGGGGTTCTGCAGGGGTCTGTTTTGGGACCGGTTCTGTTCAATATCTTCGTCAACGATTTAGATGTTGGCATAGAAAGTACGTTTATTAAGTTTGTGCACGATACCAAACTGGGAGGATTGCAACTGCTTTGGAGGACAGGGTCAAAATTCAAAATGATCTGGACAAATTGGAGAAATGGTCTGAGGTAAACAGGATGAAGTTCAATAAAGACAAATGCAAAGTGCTCCACTTACGAAGGAACAATCAGTTTCACACATACAGAATGGGAAGAGACTGTCTAGGAAGGAGTATGGCAGAAAGAGATCTAGGGGTCATAGTAGACCACAAGCCTAATATGAGTCAACAGTGTGATACTGTTGCAAAAAAAGCAAACGTGATTCTGGGATGCATTAACAGGTGTGTTGTAAACAAGATACGAGAAGTCGTTCTTCTGCTTTACTCTGCGCTAGTTAGGCCTCAGCTGGAGTATTGTGTCCAGTTCTGGGCACCGCATTTCAAGAAAGATGTGGAGAAATTGGAGAGGGTCCAGAGAAGAGCAACAAGAATGATTAAAGGTCTTGAGAACATGACCTATGAAGGAAGGCTGAAGGAATTGGGTTTGTTTAGTTTGGAAAAGAGAAGACTGAGAGGGGACATGATAGCAGTTTTCAGGTATCTAAAAGGGTGTCATCAGGAGGAGGGAGAAAACTTGTTCACCTTAGCCTCCAATGATAGAACAAGAAGCAATGGGCTTAAACTGCAGCAAGGGAGATTTAGGTTGGACATTAGGAAAAAGTTCCTAACTGTCAGGGTAGTTAAACACTGGAATAGATTGCCTAGGGAAGTTGTGGAATCTTCATCTCTGGAGATATTTAAGAGTAGGTTAGATAAATGTCTATTAGGGATGGTCTAGACAATATTTGGTCCTGCCATGAGGGCAGGGGACTGGACTCGATGACCTCTCGAGGTCCCTTCCAGTCCTAGAGTCTATGAGTCTATGAGCTTTCACACAGAGCACCTCCATTTTATTTTTTCAGGGCTCCGAGTAGAAGGCCTGTTCAGAAGGTCAGCCAGCATACAAACTATCAAAGAGGTTCATAAACTGTATAATCAGGGTAAGTCACCATCCTCTCATTGCTTTAAATTAATAACACTCTAAAGGCCACATGGATGTTGTATCTGTTGGTGACACAGTATCGCTATCTTTCATGTAATTAGTTAATCATAAACCCATTTGTAACCTAAAATGTCATATTAGTGTAAGCAGTAATACAGAAACCTGAAAGATAACGACAGGCATTTAAAGTTTTCTGAATAATGAGTCATCAATTGATGTCAGAGCTGGAGTTTACAAGATCTGAAGCAGCTAATGAATTATGAGGCTTAAGTCAAAAATGGTCTACTTTTTCATAAACAATTGCATTGCCTCAATGCTCAGTAGGTTACTGCAGTTAGTTACAAATTATCCAGAGCAGGATCTTCTTGTCATTTTGTCTCTAGTGTTTTTCCATGATAATGACAATGAAATATAATTTTACACAACAGTTTGTGAAATGTGTTGAATTCATTTGCTGAAATGTCTTTTTGAGGTGAATCTCTTGAAGCTAGATTATTAAAACTCCATTTAAAAAAGTACAACGTGACAATGTTAAGATTTTGCAGCAGCTGAAAACAAGGAGGTTTTCTTTTTCTAACTGTGGTTTGGAACACAGTTTTTAAACATAATAAAAGATATGTTGAAATATTTAACTGAGGAATCATCCTTTTGGTCTTCTAGGGAAGCCAGTGAATTTTGATGACTATGGAGATATCCATATTCCTGCTGTTATTCTGAAGACTTTCCTCAGGGAACTCCCACAGCCTTTGCTAACCTTTGAATCCTACGATCAAATCCTTGGAATCACTAGTGAGTATAAATCACTTATGTCATGAGTTTTATATTTGTAATTGATCTGGGTTTGGCTAATTTATAATGACTCAGTCATTAACCCATGACACAGTAGGATTTGTATAGGAACGGTCATCTCCAATAAGCTGCAGGCATTAGACTGGGATCTCAAGGTCCCAGCCTGCAGGCCATCTACAGCCCAAGAACCTCCCCACTGTGGCCTGCGGAGGAGAGACGCATGCAGCCACACTGCCGGCTCTGTCTGCTGCAGGTGCTGCCCCATGCAGCTCCCATTGGCTGGGGGAGACGGACAGAGATACCATCACTAGTTGCCAGGCAGAGTCAGCCATGGAGGCAGCATCATTAGTTGCTAGGCAGAGTCAGCCATGGAGGCTGTCACTTTTTCCCACAATGAATATAAAGAAGTCAAAATACCGAACACAACTATCTGAGGCACATCTTGCTGCAGTCCTGAAGGTTTCAACTGCTCAGTCACTGAGGCCAAACATCAACAAACTGACAGAACTGAAGTGTTGCCAGGTGTCTGGCAAACACTGAAAACTCTCTGGCAGGCAAAGAATTTTATAAAGTTGTATGACAGTTTTATTATTTCTAAGAAATTCAAAATTAAAAAAATATAATATAAACATTTTCTTTTTTGAACACCGTCTTCAGTGACATTGTCCCGCTGGGAGGATTTGAGAACTGGCACTGGCCCTAAGGTAAATTGAGTTTGAGACCCCTGCACTAGACTGATCCGATAGCAAGCATAACTTTCGATCCAATAGAGGACAGAGGTAAAAATCCATGGCCAAGACTTTCAGAAATAGGACCCTGAAATTAGACTGCAAGTCCATATTTAGGCATCTGCCTGATTTTCAAAAGTCCTGAGCAGCTAACAACTTCCAGCCTGACAGGTGCATAAGAGTTTCTGAAACTCGGGATTTCTGAAAATAGACCATGGGCCTAAATACAGACTTAGTAGCCTCATTTTGGATTTCTATATTTGAAAATCTTGACCCATGTTGAAGTACAGAACAGCATATTATTATATATTTATAGTACAATATATTAATATGCACCTTTTCTTCCACCCCCACTTTGCTCTATTCCCTTTTCCCATACTAAACTCCCTTGTTCAAAGGTGTTTCTGTTCTTTTTGTATGTTTTTTATATGATGCTTTGCATCCTGGAGTTTTTCAAAATGCTTTTAGAAGCTATTTACTGCTCCATATAAAAATCACTTCACTGCTAAAGTGCAACTGCCCTTGGGGATGGAAGTTGGCAGCCAGATGGGGATCAGTGTGCAGTGAGGAAGTTAAGCAAGGGAGGAATTTGGAACAATGCCACCAGGGCAAACTCCACTCTTATGGAAGCATCCTATGTGATATGTAATGTCTGCACAGAGCAGGTAGGAGCTTGAAGATTTAGCCCCAAAGGCCCACACATGGGCTTCTCGCTTTAACCAAGGTTTATTCATTTATTTGTACTGCAATCCTGCCTTATCAAGAATTGAGCAAGATTTCCAGCGTGCTTTACTCAATTACTTCAAAACATTGGACCACACTCAGGTACACCAGTTCAACCCCAGTGTCTTCATCTGCACTGGTGAAATTGTGGTAGTAGAATTTGGCCCAGCCTACGTATATTTCATTGAAATTTTAGTAGAACTACTACTCTGGAATAAAATATTAGGGAACAAACCAGATTGACTTAAAGCTTAGAGAGGGGAATATATTAATTATCTAAAGGGCTGACATCACATGAATCTACTGGTGATAAAACTTCAATCATGTGGCCTTTTTCCAGGCATTGAGAATATTTTATGCTGACAGAGTAACTCAATATATTCTAGTATGTCTGGCATTTAGTACACGCTGCTTGGAGAGACCTATTCTTCTATCCACTGGTTTCATTCTGGGTGGGTTCTAAATTCTGGTAAGCATTGAGTCAACAGAACTTTCGTTCACAATTTGTGACTGAGTGTTTGTTCTAACCAGGTGCTCCTTGAGGTGGGGGTAACTAAGGGTTGGTTGCTTCCAGAACAGTTTGTTCATACTCTGCTAATAACTGAGAGACTCTGCTGTTGGAAAGCTGATATTGTTATCAGTGGGGGTGACTCTGTTGCGGCTGGTGACTATGATTTTCAGGCAGGGACTGTCGTTTGGTTATATGTTTGCATAGTACAATGGGGTCCTGATCCATAAATGTGGCTCCTAGGCATTATTGCAAAACAAAGAAGAAGAAGAAGAAAAGTTGAACATGTCCCTGATCCTGCAGCCACCTATGCACATATTTAGCTTTGCTCATGTGAGTGATAATCCAGGGTACAGTGTAAATTAATAACTAAATTTTGTTTAAAGCTTTCATGGAGTTCTATGCAATTTACTGTGTGGGGGTCTTTTGGAGAACACCTTAAAATATATTCTAATGTTCATGTAATTGGAAGTCAAATAGACTAGCTAAGTGGTTCAGGGTGTCGTTTACTTTCCCCTTGGAGTCTTGGGTTTAAACCCTATGTAGCTTATCAGTGAAAATGAATTTAATGATGTCAAGCTAGTTTCTAGAGAACGCATATCCACAGAAATCACCATCTTGTCAGTCTCTGCCTAGGACTTGAACATGGAGGATTGTTGCAGGGTCACAACAGAGGTATGTTTGCAGGTATATGAGTAAGGAGAGAGCATTTTGAGTGGCAGGGGTCTCATTGACAGTTGATTCAGGGAATAAATATAGGGCAGCTGTACCCAATACATAAAGAGAGGTAATGGGATTCAAATTTAGGACCATGAAATTTCCCTCTAGCAAAGAAACAGCTTCAGCTCACTCATCTGGTAGAGAGAATAGTCTGAGGGTTATTCTCAGGCTCTGAGCTGTGCTATCCAGTGATTATATGAGAGGCTGGGAATCATGTGTTTTAGATTCTATTCATAACTATCAATGACTAACATCATGATTTTTTATTAACTTCACTTCTGTCTCTCAGTTCTCTTGTTTGTAAAAGTGGGCATAATAATCCTTGCCTGCTTCACAGGGATAGTGCAAGGCTTAATTAATACTTGGAAGGTGCTTTGAAAATCTCAGTTGAAAGTGTTTTCACAGTCCAAAGTCATGCCACTAATTATTATCCTGTAACAGAGATTATCCTGTATTATCCTGTAACTCACCATTCCAGCACCTCCTGCTGGTGGTCTTGGGAATTAGCTCTGTACGTTAGTGCACCCTCTTTGGGTGGTTCCTCACCACCATCACTCCTGTTCCAGGACCCATGTCTCTCCAAGAACTCTGGCATCCTCTTCAGCAGCACAGCCCTCCATCCATGCCATACACTGCCCCTCCCTTCAGGGAGACCTGCAGTCCACTGTTCAGCCACTTTCCTTAATGGCTACTGCACCAAATTGACCACTTCCTCATAGCCCCAGCATCCTTGTTGCCCTTGCCTCAGGGCTTCAGCCTGCAATACCCAGCAGCCAGCCAGGAGCTGTCTCTTGCTCCCCCAGTCCCTGCTAGCAGCACTGCTCTATCTAGGGTGCTGACAGTTCTCTCAGCCCTCCAGAAACACAGTCCTTTCTCCTGGGGCTCCCAGCAGACAACTGCACTCCTCTGCCCTGCAGCTCCCTTTTTATATTGGCCTGCCTGGCCCTGATTGTCTGCTCCCTTCAGACCCTTTCTAATTGGCTGCCTCCAGTGCAGCCTCCCTAGGGCTGCTTTTAATCCCTTTTCTGCCTGTGAGGGGCAGCTGCCTCATCACATATCCCAACAAAGGGAAACAGTGTACACAGATCAAGCTAAATTCAGTTCTCACTTACAGAGATGTAAATCCAAAGTAACTTCACCAGATTTTTGCAGGTGTCACTGAGCATATAAATTGTCCAGAAAAGAAAATTGCAACCTTGTCTATATTTTTATGCCTATTGGATTACATTACATATTACCTTGATATTACAGGTGTGGAAAGCAGTTTACGAGTGACGAGCTGTAAACAAGTAATCCAAGGACTTCCTGAGCACAATTATGTTGTTCTGAAATACTTGATATGCTTCCTTCATATGGTGAGTATAGGCAAAATTCCCATAATTCTGGCAGACTGTTTTTTTAAAGTCTGATTTTGCAAAATTCAACATTTAAAATAAAAGAAAGAGAAGAAAGATATTGAAGAATCGGAGAAATGCAAAAAGGCTGTTGTGCATTAATTGTCAATGCAGCAGCTTCAAGCTGCAGCACATCTCCTCTTCTAATAAAAGTCAGAGTTGAATAATGACCTCAGTGATAACTTCAATATAAAACTCTGTATAAATAATTGAAACCACGGTGTAAATAGAACTAAAACCTCACATTTGCTAATGTGTTTGAAAGGGACACTTCCACATTTCTATTGCTTTTAATTATTTGATTTATTTTACTTCCCCTTTTTGTGTGAAATAACTTTTTAGAAAAAGCTTGGAAATAATGTTTCCCCCCTAGCGATTAAATAAACAAGCCTGTAAAGCCTTTAGTGCCAGAGAAAGGTGTTGGATCAGTAGCCCCTGGAGTCCAAAGTCATCTATTTATCCACAGAAGAGCAATATAGCAGTAGTAGCAGCAATGCAATCTCCCTTCCTACTGCCCAATTTGCCATCTCTCTAGGCTAACTTTTTCAAGCCTCGATGCTTAAATTTAAGCCCCTTAATATATATTTATGAGGCATCTATGTAAAGCAGCCTGATTTTCAGAGTGCTGGGCACTCACAAATCCTGTTAAATTCTGAGACACTTTGCTGATTTATACCATCTGAGGAATTGGTCCTCAGGGGAAGACCTTGTGTGCCATGTACTTGTGAGCCACATTTCAGAAACAAGTTATTTTAATGCCTCTTTAAAGCAAAACCCCACCAAAAAACAGTATTAAAGGAAACATACTGATATAACCCCGATGCACACAGGACTAGTGGGTGCCTTTCATACCTACATGTTCATTTATCATTACTTAACTGAACTCCAAAAGCTATTATAAAAATCCTCACGTCATTTGCTATTATTTCAGCAACTGATATCTCTCCTCAGTGTTTTGAATCGTGTAAGTGCCTTTGTTCCAATAATAGATACACCATCTCAACACACTTCTTAAGAGCTGAACACTTGAGGTGTTAATGAGGTGTGCAAAAGTACTACATAGTGTTTTCTGTAATTGGGCAACAGAACATAGCATTTATTTTTGAGTGTGCCTTGTTATGTAAAACACAGAGTCAAGTTGATATTAGCACTCAGATCTGCAATTTTTGCTGATCTGTAGCTTTTAATCTTTCACGTTTGAGGGAGTGTTTGCATTCATAAAGGTCAAGGTAATGTGAAACAACCTGGAAGCTAGAGATTTCTATTCATCATAGGTCAGGTGTGCTATGCAAGCAGCCATAATTCAAACTTGAATACACGGCTCTTCCAGTAATCCCAATTTTTACCTGTGACCATCACCCTTCTTACGTATAAGAGGCAATTTAATTCCCTCACAAGCTCAGCCTTGAGTAGTGCAAGAGGTACTTGTGGTAATTTTATGAAGTGGGATGAAATGTAATCACAAGATACAGTTTTTAAAGATGGTACATTTGATTCAAGCTTCTCAGCAAAAGACCCACACTTTGCTCTGCAGTCTCTACTCCCTTACTTAACGACACATCTTCTTGTGACCAAGGGACACTACAACAAGACAATGTGATTCCAACAGCAGTAAAATACCTGAGTTATGGGAATGGCTCCAAGTCCTTTGACCTTAGACTAGCAGTGAATGATTCCTTCAATAATGAGCCCAGCATACCGAAAAAGGAGCAAACTGTCTATTCCCCACTCAAGAATATCTCAGGCTGCTAGAAAGTGATCATTTTGGGTAGTAGCAGTACCTGGCCACTCAGAGCAGATCTGAGCAGTGGAAAGCGTTGGATGTTTATACAGCAGCTATGCAATGTCCCCCAGTTGAGGTATCCAGGCATTACCACAATACAAATAACAAGGGGAAAACAAGCCATGTCTTCAAGACTCAGGCCCTAAATGGTGCTCACAAAAGATTTACATGCATGGATGCTCAGCTGAGATCATCAAATGTGTGTGCGTGCACAAACAAGTCTTTGTACGTACAAGTTTCCATTGGCATGTGCAGTTAGTTGATTTATGCATGAATAGATGAGTTTAGTAGGCTCCAAAAACTATGCTTATGTGTATGCAAATTATCTTGCAGAAGCACTTTTTTGGGCTCTAGTTATAAAAATAGGGCAAAAAATGTACACCAGCACCTTGTTAATTAATACATAGTTCAATTTGTTTGTCAGGAAATGGGTTCTTTTCCTCTTTACAGCATGGCATGCAGGATCATTTGCAGTTACTCAGTTTGAGGCTAAATCTTGAGTTCTGTTTATGTGGTGGTACAGGGCACATAAGCCCCAGATGGCTGAGTAAGGAGGCTCTTCACGGGACAGATCATTACTGAGTCCATGTCTGCAATATGGGCACTACAGCAGCATAGCTACAATGCCATGGCTATGCCACTGTACCCAGTAATATAGATGCAGACTACAGTGACAGAAGAGTTTTTTCCATCACTTTAACAACTCCAACTCCCTGAGTGACAGTAGCTAGGTTGATGGAAGCATTCTTCTGTCAACCTGGCTGCATCTACACCAAGAGTCAGGTCAGTGGAGCTATGACGCTCAGGGATATTCATTTTTCACACCCCAGAGCGCTATAGCCATGTCAACTCAAGGGAGGAAAACTGGGTTGTGTATGGGATCAATATCTGGTTTCTCAGGTGGAGGATCCTTAGAACTTATGCACGTGCCAAGCTGCCCTCCGTGAATCCTGGTCTTTCTCACTCCTGGCAGCTGGGTCTCAGAGCTGCAGTAACCCCCAGGCTTACTGCTACCTGTTCATGAGGGTGTCCTTACCTTCTAACCAAGAAAGATTAGATTTTGGAGGGAGATTGGGAGTGGTGTCACTGCCTTGTTTCCCCTCAAGTTGCAATAGGAGGACTGTTGTGATCTTTGGTCCAATAGAACCCATATTCTCCAAGTCATCAACCAGTAAAACCTGATTTATGGCTGCATGGCCTACCTATGCCACTAGCTGTCAATCAGCTTCCTATCATGGGATTGGGGAAGCCCTCTGCTTTTTGAGTGACTCCCAAATGCCATTCCCTAGGACCTGGATGGCCCAGAGCTGTGGACTCAGCCTTGGGGCAGGGCCTGGGCAGGGCAGTAGCATAGCTACTATGTGCTCAAGTGGGCTGACCATTCAGGATCCATTTAGGCCCCTGTGGTTATAGAGTATTCACTCCAGGCAGCTCTATGTGGGATTTGGCCCTTCATATTGCTTGTGTTTGTCACTTTCAGTGGTATGTATGTTCTTTTCCAGGTATCCCAGGAGAGTATTTATAACAAAATGACTGGATCCAACCTGGCGTGTGTCTTTGGGTTGAATTTAATCTGGCCGCCTAAAGGAGCTTCTTCCCTGAGTGCTTTGAATCCTCTAAATCTCTTCACTGAATTACTGATAGATTTCTACTCTAAGATCTTCAGTTCACGAACAGTACCTGGTGAGATCTTACCTTAATGTTCACAGAAAGGGAAAAGGAATATGCCTACCTTAGCAAAAACCTCCACAAATAAACCTATGAGAATTTACTATACACAGGATTTTACAGAAACAGATATATTTCATATACAGAGCAAAATCCTTTTCTCTCTTTTGCATCATCATGATTTTCCAGATATCAAAGATGTTAGGGGAAATATGCTTACCAATACTCTTTGTATGTGGGTGTGTATATATAAACATTCACAAACCTTCAGGTCAAAGTGGCATAAACTTTCCTCTTTTCATAATCTTTAGCAATTGTTAAATATTTGTTAGTTTAAAAATTCATAACGGTAGATAAGACTGTCATTCATTTAAGCATCTGGAAGTTCCCTACTATGTGGCATTTTTTCTAGGGTGATGCTAACTTCTGGACCATCTGGAAAAAGTTTCTTTTGAAATCTTCAAATATGTACAAATTATGGATTAGTTTTTCAGAATTTCAGACACTCATTCCCACAAACACAGAAGTGTGTGCATTTGTGTCTGCGTTTATGTGTAATTACCATGAAAACCAAAGTATTTGCCTGTGTCAGTTAGATTATGCATACATCTGTCTCTGTGCTTTTAAATATCTGGTATGCCTGTCCAACCATTGTAGTTGCACATGCAAACTAAGTGGAAAATTACACAGCACTCTTGAGCTTTTAAAAATCGAGTCATTTGTGCTTTTATCTTTAAAGAATCTCTGTATCAGTATATAGTTAATGCAAAATGTGAGAAATCATTGTTTGAAAAATGCATTGAATATTTTTATTTGTTGTATGGTCTTGAAGTTTTTTGAGTTGTTAGAAATCTGCTCCTAAAATCAGTCAGTCTCTCTCTCTCTCTCTCTCTCTCTCACACACACACACACACACACACACACACACACACACACACACACACACACACACACACACACACACACCAAAAAAAAAAGACACACACACACCCCAAAAAAAAAAAGAGAAAGAAAGAAAATCTTAACCCACCTTGAACCCTGGAAAATACTCCTGATGGCACTTTTATCTAATCTAATGTATGTTATCGGTGGGATGACATTAATCCCAGTGGGAATAATTAGCCATAGTAATGTAAGAGGGAGTTTCTGTGTTTTCTCTCTAGATACTTGTGTTTGAATACCACTTTAAAGTTCTGCTCCCTCGATATCTGCTACTGATCATTAGTGGAACAGGATAGGGAGGTTATCATTGAAACAGCAAAAGGGACTGAACTAGTGGTGACCAAAATAAGCAGTATTTTCCCCAACGTCTGCTTCTGCTGCTCCCATACAAAGCTGCTGAAGCAGACATCCCATTCAGGATATAGTAGAGACAGTGATCCATGGAGACCAGTTTGGTTATCCCTTCACCTTCAAATACAAAGGAACCCTTTCCCTTCCAGCAGCTCTAGCTAATTGAGGGATTGTGCTTCTCCTCTCTCATCTTGACAGCGACTAAGTATCTGCCTGTCTAACAGATGCAGGCTTCCAAATCCTTGTTGGAGAGAGCAAGTAATGATTTATTCCTTTTGGCAATTTAGAGCACATAGGAGAGAGTACCCATCACACCATGTCAGTCCTATGTTTGCCCAGTAGATGTCATCTACAGCATAAGGCTATAAAAGGAAATTATTGCAATGTAAATAATCAAAAAGCTATAAAACAAGCTGTACTGTATGTGACATCCTTTTAAAATTTAAATCGTGGTGTAATTTTCTCTTAATTCATCAAGTGTTTCAATTAAAAATAAAATGTTGGCTTTTAAATATCTATTGTTAAGTGTCTGTTCTTTGTTAGTATCAAGTGGCCAGTTTGGCATGTCTTTGCTACTTAAGTATAAAATGTTGCCCAGTATAAAGAGAATAATTAAGATGAGTTTATGAATTTTATGTTGTTGCACTTTCAGGAAAATGAGGTTGCAAAGGAGGAAATGTGTTCAGTCTCTGTTTTATATCATAAATTGTTAAGACAAACAAATTCCTGTGCAGTACAGTACAACGATTTGAAGATACTATTCTGTGAATTGGCACCAAACATTTATATCAGAGGAACTTGGCCTACAGGCCAGTGCGTGAAACTAGGAATTAGAAAGCCTACTTTCTAATAGCATCACGTGCCCAGAGTGAGAGAGCTATCCAGTGGCAGTTATTTCACCTTTCTATGTCTCCATTTCTCCTTGAGTAAAAGAAAATAATAATACCTACCTTTTTAAAGTGCTTTGAGATTACTGGCTGAGAATTACTATAGAAATACAAAAATCAGATATTTCCAAAATCCAGCTGAGCCAAATGGCTCTTTCAGTACAGTACTAATGGTTTTCAGATGTTGGGGAATGTTGCACTGATCAGTGATTTGAGTATAGAGGGAGTTTATGCAAAATACTGTACCGAAACACCTTGGGGTGAAATCCTGACTCTGCTGAAAACAATAGGAGTTCTGCCATTGACTTCAGTGGGGCTAGAATTTCACCACATTCTCTGGCTATCTTTTTGTACAGCACTAGAAAACAGTGGCAGAAGTATCCCAGTATCAGTTACGCCATAGTGAAATCAGAGCCCTAGCCAGAATAGATTGCTAACTCAGCAGTAATTCATCGTAGAGGAAAGTTTTTTCTTCCTGACATTAGTTTTCTGTTCCCCAGAGGTCCACTGTCTCTTACAAAGGTGGATTTGGTATATGCTACATCATTTGGCTGATATTTGACTGTGTGGCTCAGAAACTGATCTCTTACTGTGTGAATCAGTGGCTGGTGCCTAGCAACAAGTAAAAGTACCAGCAGTGTGCATGGCTTTAGCTACTTTATCTGCTTGTAGGCACCGAGAGATATTTAAAGATTGGATATGTTTTATTTATTTGTCACATACCAAACTGCAGTTTTTCCTTCTAGTCTTTGTGAATGACCATTTTTCAGAGATCGCTGGCTTCTGTCATATACCAATTGAAGTACAGAATGGAGTTTCTGATTCCAAGATTGTTTCATTTTTAAGAACAGAACATACAATATCCTGCAGTTTGACCAACTGGATATTGTTTAGAAAATTTAATACTGTTTCTGATTATGAGCAGTGTTCACATTGGTGATGGTACATTCCTGCTTCTAGTCACTTTTTCTCAGCTGGCAGCAGTGAAAGGTGTAATATGTGATAGCTGGCTCTACCCCCTCCCAGCCATTCACTGACTTTGGACAGGTCTATACTTAAAATGCTGCACCGGTGCAGCTGTAGAGCTTTAGGGCATGGCTGCACTTGCAGATTTAGAGCGCTGTGAGTTAAACCCGCCTTTGGAGAGCAAAGTAGGGAAAGTGCTGCAGTCTGTCCAAATTGACAGCTGCAAGCGCACTGGCGTGGCCACATGTGTGGCACTTGCAGTGGCATTGGGAGCAGTGCATTATGGGCAGCTGTCCCACAGAGCACCTCTTCCCATTCTGGCGCTGTTGCTTGTGGGAAGGGGGCATGGAGTGTGGGGCGTTCTGGGTCCTGTCCCAACGCCCTGTGATGCATCGGTGCACATCCCAGCAATCCCTGTGCTTCCGTCCACATTTGGCACCATCTTTCAACTTTTTTTGTGTTGCACGCTCTATCTTCCCTAATGTGCATAACATTGTGGCTGGCTTTGCACGAATGGGTTTCGCTAACTGCGGAGGGGCAATAGATGGGATGCATATTCTAGTTCTGGCATCAGCCCACGTAGCCTCCAAGTACATTAATCGGAAGGGGTATTTCTCTATGGTTCTCCAAGCATTTGTGAGTCACTGTGGGCATTTCATTGACATTAACGCAGGCTGGCCTGGAAAGGTGCGTGACGCATGCATCTTTCGGAACACTGGCCTGTTCAGGAAGTTGCAAGCCAGGACTTTCTTCCCAAACAAGAAGATCACCGTAGGGAAAGTCAAAATGCCGATTGTGATCCTTGGAGACCCCGCTTACCCTTTAATGCCGTGGCTCATGAAACCTTACACAGGGAGCCTTGACAGCAGCAACGAACGGTTCAGCAACAGGCTGAGCCAGTGCAGAATGACTGTGGTGTGTGCTTTTGACCATTTAAAGGGCCGCTGGCGCTCTCTGTATGGGAAGCTGGACCTGGCTGATGACAACATCCCACAGTTATATCCTCGTGCTGTACCCTCCATAATATTTGTGAAGGGAAGAGTGAATGATTCACTCAGGCATGGAACTCGGGGATTCACCACCTGGAGGCTGAATTTGAACAGCCAGAGAGCAGGGCTATTAGAGGGGCCCAGTGCGGGACTGAAAGGATTAGGGATGCCTTGAGAGAGCAATCTGAGGCTAGTAATGTTTGGTGCCCTGCACAGGAGTGAAGTGCAGTGGTTCCAATGTTACTAGGAATCCGTGTTTGTTACGCTGACTTGCAGTCCATGTTGTTTTCCTGGGCTAAGGTATCTTTTACTTTATGCAATAAGAAAGACTGTTTTCAAAGCCAGAAAATCCATTTATTGAAAAGAAAATTTATCTATTGAAAAGAAACACAACTGCTTGGGAAACAGAAAGGGCAAGGGTGTGGGGTGGGGAACGGTACAATCACAGATTTGCGTATGTCCTGTCTGGAGTGCTGTGCAGTGAGTGCTGCACTTCAGGATGGCTATAATGCATGGTGATGGGAGTTAAGTGCAGTGGATAAGGGTCGTAGTTTTCAGGGCTGGGTGGTGAAGCTACAGGTGTTGGAGACAGCTGGTGGCAATAAGAACCCGGATGTTGGGGAAGAGTGGCTGGAGGTGACATGAGGACACAAGGGAAAGAGTTTTGGGATAAGAGCTGCAGATGGGGACGGGCACGGTAGTGCTCCGCCTTCATGGCTACAATCACCTGGATCAAGTCTGCTTGGTGCTCCATGATGCTTATCTGCTGCTCTGTGCTTTGCTGGAGCTCCGCGTTTTTGTGCTGGCGCTCCTCATTCTGCTGGCGGATCCTCCTTTCACTCTCCCTCCACTCCTGGGCTTTTAGATTCTCGTTAAGGGACTGCTGCATTACTTCATGCAGCATGTCTTCTTTGCTTCTATGTGACCTCTTCGTAATTCTTTGGAGTCTTTCGGCCAGTGATAACACGGATGGCTGAGATCCTAAGGTTGCATCTGTAAAGGAAAAATGCAACACTTAAGAGACAGCATTGTTCGTACCAGAGAGAGCAATGATTCCCCCGTACTTAAGGGCACAGTCTACACAATAGCATAATTTGCCTGTTCCAAAGTGAGCACACATAACCCACAGGAGCCCCAAAATGGTGATTAAGCACAGGGCCAAACTGATTGTTTCACGGCCATACTGTCCTCTGGGTTTCTGTGCCTTGAGGAGAGCTAACAGCTGCAGGGGACCCTGTCCCCACATTTTCCACAGGAGTTTGTCCTGGAAGATATCTCGCTGCTGAGAGTGACCTGGGAAGCAAGGGAGGATCTTCTACTGCAATGTGGATTCTGCCCTGGCCCATATGCAGCTTGCCTTTGTGCAGCAATGGTCCCCCCACCCTTTATGGCACAGTGGCGTGGACATGTTAGCCTGACTGGGACAAGGACCACAGAGGCTCTCTCCCAAGAAACCTGTGCAAACGCATTGCCCAAGTTCTGGATGAGACCTTTGAAGTGATCACTGAGACTGATTACCATGATGTGAGAGAGCATATCAACACCCTATTCTGCATCTAGGCATGCATGCAGCCCTAACCCTCCTCACCCCAAGAGCCTGCACCGAATAACTTCCTTCCCAAAATAAAAGCCACTTACTGAGAATCTCCTCTGGTGTTTGTCCTTCCCCAAGCACCAGCCACCGCGACTGGCTACCTTCCTCCTGGCTTGAGAACAGCTCTTGGCTGCGTGCATCTAGGGATTGTGGGGTGTCTTCCTCCTCAGCACCCTCACTCCCACTTTCCTCCTCTTCCTCCTCCTCCTGCCTTGTTGCACTGGGCTCTGAAGTGTCCATGGTGGTCCTCAGAGTGCAGGTGGGGTCACCCCCAAGAATCGCATCCAACTCTTTGTAGAAATGGCAGGTTACGGGGGAGCACTGGAGTGGCGGTTTGCCTCACAGGCTTTACAGTAGGCACTCCGCAGCTCCTTCACTTTAACCCTGCACTGCAGTGTGTCCCAGTCATGGCCCCTTTCCAGCCTGTCCCTTGATATCAGCATGAAGGCGTTGTAATTCCTACGGCTGGAGCGCAGCTGGGACTGGACAGCTTCCTCCCTCAAACACTGATGAGGTCCAGCATCTTGCCATTGCTCCATACTGGGGATCGCCTGGGGCCTGGAAAGATTTGCTTAGAGCACTCCACACCTGGCTGAGCAAACAGGAAGGGGATTTTCAAAATTCCCAGATAATTTAAAGGGTGGGTCTGACGGTTGGTCACCTGAAGGCAGGGCAGTAGAGTTCAAAGTGATGACCAGAATGGCTAGAACTGGTATTGTGGGACGCTTCTGGAGGCTGATCAGAGTGGATTAACAGACCAGGGCATCCACACTGGTGCTGCGGTGCTCTAGCGGGGGCACATCAAACGTTCCACTCGCTGAGGTGGATTACCAGGAGCGCTCTAGCCGTGGAGTCAGAGCGCTCTACATGCCTTGCCAGTGTGGACGCATCGTGAATTCGAGCGCACAGGGCTGCTTTAATGCTCTCTAACTCACAAGTGTAGCCAAGCCCTTAGTGAAGACGCGACTATGCCGTCAGGAGTAGGTAATGTACCTCTGCAATTTTTCACATCTCTGAGCAACGTAGTTATACCAGTGTAAGTTTATAGTGTAGCCCTGGCCTGACTGTTGTGCTTCAGCATTGTCATTAGGGAGGATCCTTCAAAGACAGAAGGCACCTTGATATCAAAAGACTTGCAACTACTACACAGTTCAGTTGCAAAAAAGGGTGTGTGGGTGTGGTAATCTGCCCTAAGAACCCCTGTTATCTGGGACTGAATGCCAGAATTAACTATGATGTTAAATCAAATCTTATGCATTATTCAGAAGGGTTTAAAGTGAAATTCATGTTAGAGATATGTATGTTTCAGATTTCCTGACTCCAAGAGGATTCCTGGAGATGTCCCCTGCAGTTACTTTGATAACAGTTTCTCTTTACAAATGGTAATTGCACAATTCCAGCTTTGGTACAGCGTGCCCTTGCGAACTCTTCCCTGTATCAAAGAACAATTTTCAGATCATTTCCATAGCAAAAAGGAAATGATTATGGAGTTAAACTGTTGGAAACACGTGCTGGGTTTCAGTTTAAAACAATAAAATGCATTCATGAAATGAGAAATGGAGTGTTACCTGTACTGACAATATGCAGAGAATAAATTGCCTACACATTCTAGTTTACTGAGCTATTAGGAATTTAAAATTGTTCCCAGGATTAGTCTGATTATCAAATGCTCCTAGAAATAAAGTGACTTATGGGCTGTTCAGAATCTATAAAGAAACGTGAAAAGACAGAACAGTGCTGTTAACCAAAGGAGTTGTTGTTATTCTTAATGATCATAAGTATGAGTGATCGCATTACTGTATCTGTTACATCTCTCTGTGTATAGTATTTAATAATACATTGCACTTGTAGAGCATCTTTCACTGGAGAATTTCTCAGAGCTTTACAAATATTGATATATTCACCCACCCATACCATGATGATTCTAATAGAAAAAATCAAAAGATATTTTATTCAAATGTGAAATATGCACTCAGTCACCTGGGTAGGGGAGCAAGTAGAATTTATACCAGTAGTAGGCAACCTATGGCATGCGTGCCGAAGGCAGCACGCAAGCCGATTTTCAGCGGCACTCACACTGCCCAGGTCCTGGCCACTGGTCTGTAATTTAATTTTAAATGAAGCTTCTTAAACATTTTAAAACTTTATTTACTTTACATACAACAATAGGTTAGTTATATATTATAGACTTCTAGAAAGAGACCTTCTAAAAACATTAAAATGTATTACTGGCACACGAAACCTTAAATTAGAGTGAATAAATGAAGACTTGGCACAGCACTTCTGAAAGGTGGCCAACCCCTGATTTATACAATAATACAAGGCTCCACCATTCCACTTTATTTCCTGAATACCTACCTGCGTTGGAAGCATTTTGCAGCACAAAGTGAAGTGTCTTCAAAACTCCAAAAAATGTGGGTTTTTCTTTTACCCCTTTCAGGAAGCAAGATTATTGCAAGCACTGGCCAAACTATAAGGTTGTACGGTTTTTTGGCATTCTCTTGGCCAATCAATTTCCCCCTCTTATTCGATTCAGTTTTAAAACATACTATCTAAATAAGCTAATGGGCCAAATTAAGTAAGTGAGTAAAGGCAGCTCCACTAAAGTCTATGGTTTTACACTGGCAGAGAATTAGGCTCAGTATTTGTGTACTGAGGCCAGATCTGTAGCTGGTGTAGTTTGGCGTAACACCATTGTCTTCATTGGAACTATGATGATTTTCATCAGCTGAGGATCTTGCTCATGTTTATCTTTGTTCTTGTGCATACAGTAAACCAGCTTTAATATGAATATGTAGTGTATATAACCTATCAAAACAGTCTCCAGAAAATCCTCCAATATTTTAGAGCCAACTAATCTAAGAAGCGATATTGGAGGTTCTTTAAAAGGTGCAGTGTCCTACAAACACTTTTCATTAGGTTTTTCCTGTTACAAATAGAGTTGGCAGAATTGTATTTTATTTTTATAATTTTGATAAATATTACTTTTAAGCATTTATTTGTCAATATACATTTTTACAATTGCACAAAATTATGGGTTTTAAGCATTTTTAATTTTTGTATCAATTTAAATTTTCACAGTTGTTGGAAATTATAGGGGGAATCAGACAATGGGGGGGTCAAACAATTATTTAATGACTGTAAGCATTGAGGTTTAAAAAGTTAAAGCTTTATAACAATTAAAACACAAATGACAAAGTAAATATCCTTAAATCAAACATTAGCAAGTTCTCTAGCAGCACTATCTGTAAATTTTGATTCTTCTCAATGGAAATATTTTTCCTTGCTCTGTGTGTGTATGGTGAAATTACATTCTACTGACATTCACCAATAAAAATCTAATCCTTCCAAGCCTGCTTATAAATATCACCATTTTTCCACTTTAACCCATGTAGCTATCTTTGTAATAGGTTGATGGATAAGGACATGGCTTGGACAATATATTAGCCAGTGGACCAAGACCAGCATTTTCAAACAAGTCTATATCTTGGCACCTCAGAGTGGCATTTTTAGAAGTGCCTAATGACTAAGGAGCACAAGTCTCATTGAAGTCAATTTCTTTGCCCAGTTCTGGATATCTCTGCTTTCAGTGTGTTTGCATCTGCAGTGAAAAAGAATTCAGGTGTGATCTCTTTCCTGGAATTCACTTCCATTGTTAAACTCCAATATGCTGTGGTCATTGTGTGACATGCCTCTATCATGGTGGCTTTGACAGAATGAGACGTGACACCATGAGGAAGAGTCCTGCAGCCTTGGTGGATATAATAGATACCAGTTGAGCTAATTCACCAGTCCTAGAAGACACCACACTTATTTGCAATATATAAATCTATTAGAAATAATTAGAGCTGGTTGGTGACATGCCTACAAAATATTTTTTGTTGGGATTTGGCAGTTCATTGAAACTGAAAAGTTTTGCAGAAATGGTTTTATTTCGAGTAAGTTCCTCAAGAAACTGATGGAGCTGTGCCTGGTTTCCTGCCAGCTGATGGGCCTAATTCCTCCAGCACCCCACCACGTGGCCTGCCCTGCAGTCAATGGGCTCCTTTTGGAGAATTTCGTAGGTTTTCATTTTAAATCCTCCATGAAACAGAATTACCTTTCTCCACCCAGCTCTAGTAATAATTTGAATTCAAGAGAAGGAATTCAGCTAACTGCACCCCAGAAAAAAATTAGCAATCACTTTTCACAAGACAGTGAAAACTTCAGTGATGCTACAGCTGTGATTTCTCGCTGGCCTCTTTATTTTAAAGGTGCAATAATTTTGCTGGAGCTATTAGAAGATTGAGTGGCTAAGTATAACCCCTACACATCAATGTGCTAGGAATTGTGCCTACAATTCATCACAGATGCAAATGTTGGCTTACACAAATATTTTTGGTTGCAGAAGGTGATTCCACTTCTCAAAATCACCTCTTCTGTGTGACGTGGTACTACTTTATTTCTGTCTAGACCACTTTCTCAAATAGTAGTTCGCTTTCTCTTCTGTCCTCAAGTGGTTATTAACCTTAAGCTCCCTTGTCACCATAGTGACATCAATGGGAAATCCAACAAAGTGACCGAACTTTTAAATCTACATGAAATCAGGCATCCCCACCTGGCCATCTTTCGTGAGGGTTTTTAATGCTGGCGTGTGCTCTCAAACTGTTTCTGCGCTTTCAAATGTTCTGGCTTCTCTTTAATCACTCATAAAAGCAGTTTATTGCCTCTTACTCCTTCACCACAAACATTATCCCCTTAATTAATGGGGCAATAAAAAGCATCTGTAAAATACACCAGATTGCATCGTCCTTAGTGTCTGAACTTAATTTCTATAGCAATCGTATGGGGTTCTTCTGGGCAGATTCTTTGTCACTGCACCCAGCACTCTAGATACTAACCCTAAAAGTGCCAGACACAGATATTATCCACCCTGCATCTTTCTCTGTTGTTAGCTTCCAAAGAAACATGCTGTCTCTGCTGCCGAAGCTCGCTCACTCTGCCCCATCCCTCCTCAGGGCTGTTGCCTGTCCTTCCCCCCCACCACCGCTAAATCCCTCTTCTGTCACTTCCAAACTTTTTCTTTGCTATTTCCAGACCTATGTGATTAACCAGGCTGCTTCCGGTGCCCCACCCACACTCCCCTTACACACATGCTTAATTTGACTTCGCTATTAATAATGTTCCTCATGCATCTGCTGCTTAGCCCCCATTTCCTCACACCTCCATTCAGTTCACCTTCTCCATTTTGGCCATATAAGGGAAGAGGCCACTTGGCCTTTCACCACTTCTGTAAGACTGGATAAATGGAACTGAAACTACAAGGGGTTTAATTCCATGTGGAAATTTGAAATCACAATGCTTGAATGAGTATGAAATTACCCAAAACATGTTTTGCCATCTCTGGAACAGACAGATGGTTATGGTTCTGAGAAATAGGCTACACTTTTGTATTTAATAATATCCCAGCGCTGTTGGGCTGAGTGTAAAAAAATGAAAAAGCTGTTTTCCTATTTCCTAACCTCCATCACCTCCCGAAAATGTACTACATTGGTAGGTAGTTGAAATGCAACCACAGCTGATGAGTCCAGTAAAGCTAATATTATATTTAATGACCGTGCCCAGAGTGGAAACAATATCACATTTGGCAGTGTCGTTTTCCATTCTAAACCCTGGCATGTAGCTGAAGAAGGGGTTTCCAATGCATTCTTTTGCTGTCCGTATTCCCCTTCTTCCACATAACAGATCTGAAAAGAGGATTTATTTCCCACCCACTCTCTGTACAGTAGCCTGTCACACTAACTGGGCTACCAAATGTTAGCAGCTGATTGTCCAATTGTTTATATACTGTATGTTCTTCATGGAGGATTTAACACCAGAGTAAAACAAATAAGCCAGAAACCACATATACCTTTGTAGATGGATTAGAAGACCTCTGCTGTTCTGAAGCTTGAATAAATCTTTATTCCAATCATTGCCTCGTGGCTGAGGCTGCATTCTCAAATAGTACTGCAACAAATCCTTCCAAGATGCAAACTCACAGCCCTAATGGGTAAATGGCCCATGCAATGGAAAAAGCAAATCTATTACATTAAAAAATAACATTAAAGTAAGATAATACCATTATGGTTTTGCAACAAAAGATCTTTACAGAAGGGTGCAAATAAGCAGGGGATTTGTATCCATCACTTACAAGAGCTGAAACCAGGTGTGCTCCTACAAGGAAGGCAATAATAATACCACATTATGGAGATGATACAGTATCATAACTTTTTTATAACCACCATTTGAAAGTTAATAGAACTACACTCCTGGTGCAGCAGCTGTATAACATCCATTAGGGCCTATACTTTGAAAACACTGTAGTGGAGAACAAGCTGTTTGGATTGTTATAAATTAGGTGATTCTTCTAGGATTTAATTATTGTTATTATTTACTAATTGCATTACAGTAGTGGCCAGGTTCCAATAAAGATTGGGGTTCTATTGTGCTAGAAACTGTATAAACACAAAGTAAGAGAGAAGTCATGCCTGTTACAGTCTAAATCAGGGGTTCTCAAACTGGGGGTTGGGACCCCTCAGGGGGTTGCGAGGTTATTACATGGGGGTCATGAGCTGATCAGCCTCCACCCCAAACTCCGCTTTGAATCCAGCATTTATAATGGTGTTAAATATATAAAAAAGAGTTTTAAATGTATAAGGGGGGGGTCACACTCGGAGGCTTGCTGTGTGAAAGGAGTCACCAGTACAACAGTTTGAGAACCACTGGTCTAAATAGACATGATGGACACAGAGTGAGGAGGAACAGAGGTACAGCTAAGTGTAGTGACTTCTCCAAGGTCACACAGCAGGTCAGTGGCAGAGTGACAGAACCCAGATCAAGACTGAGCATGATAAGTTTATGGAGGGGATGGTATACTGACTTTGCCTACAATGGCATATGGCCCAGCCACAATTGCTATTAGCAAATATCTCCAACGGCCTGAGGCAGGACACTAGATGGGGAAATACTCTGTGTTACTACAGAGAATTCTTCTTGACGTGCCTGGCTAGTGGGTCTTGCCCACATGCTCGGGGTCTAACTGTTCACCATATTTGGGGTCAGGAAGGAATTTTCCCCCGAGTCAGATTAGCAGAGACCCTGGGTTCTTTTACCTTCCTTTGCAGCATGGACCCTGGGTCTCTTGCTGGTTTGAACTAGTGTAAATGGTGCATTCTCTGTAATTTGAACTCTTTGAATCAAGATTTGAGGACTCCAGTAACTCAGCCAGAGGATATGGGTCTACAGTGATGCAAGTAGAGCGGTACAGTCCAGTACGCTGAGCCAGTAAAAGATTTATAGCTGGTACACCTTACCAGAAAGACACAGGAGGCACAGAACATGGGGCTGCTGAGTGACCCCACACCAGCAGCTTCTCTGGCATGGCTGTACTGCACCCAGCCCTTCCATGCAGCTGCGTCTCCTGAGTCCTGTCTGGGGTCTGTACAGCAGCCCTGCAGGAGGGCAGGGCTGGGCTGGGGGCAGTTCCCACGTTCTGCTCCTTTCACCACTGTGGTCCCTGGGAGAGCCCTGTGGTTCAGAAGTCTCTGGTGCAGCGGGAGGAGGACAGAGTGTCCCCCCCATACACCCACCCTTGGTAACGTGGCATGAATTATGGGGAGAGAAGAGGGAGAGTGTGGTGCCCCAGGCTCGGGGTGGGACAGGGAGTCGTCACGTGGTGGGGGGGTCACATGCCCATTCCCCCGCACGCACACACTGTACTGGTAAGAAATGAATTTTATTTGCGCCACTGTGAGTCTATTGCAGGAGTGGGTGGGTGAGGTTCTGTGGCCTGCAATGTGCAGGAGGTCAGACTAGATGATCATGATGGTCCTTTCTGGCCTTAAAGTCTGTGAGTCCTAGTCCAATATTCGCTGAACTACTCTTAACTTTCAGTGTGGCTGGGAACTATCAGGATGGTCCGAACCTCTGTGAGCAAGGTGTAGTAAAAACCTACAGAGTGGAACAGTCCTTGCCTGGAAGAGTTTCCAATCTACCAGAAATTACATGCCAGACACTATTTCCTGATGGAAGCCTTTAATTTAATCTCCTCACTGCTGCTGGAAGAGTACATTTGACCTAGTAGTTGTTTCAGATGTTCTATGTGTGGTTGTGTGTCTTAGTCTTATTAAACTAAAGGAATGCTGTGTTTCTTTAATATGTGCAATTTCACCAACATTTAATCCAGAGTGATTTAATCATGACAAGCATCACATTGAAAATATGGAAGTAGCTGTGATAGTGAAATGATGCAACATAAGCATGGATTAGTGCCGTGTGTTCCACATGGGGCTATGCATCAAGATACTTACAGTGTTGCGGATCACAGCAATCTGCTTTTCAAGTGATGTGTCTCAGTTTGAGCACCTGACCTCTATGCATCAGGATCTGTACTGGCTGCCTGTTGGCTTCTTGGTGGAGTTTAAGTTGTTAGCTTTGACCTATAAAGCTCTAACTCGCTTGGGACCTAGCTACATGGGAGACCATCTCCCCATGGAGATGCACAGACCAGCGTCCCTTCAATTTAAAAAAAAGGTGCTGGCAGTGGAGCAATCTCCATGAGGAGCTCCCAGCTTTGAAACCTGTTCCTCACTTGGTCCAGAATGGCCTGTGTCTTCTGACTTTCAGGGAATGCAGCAAAATTTATTTACTTTGGCTTTGGGGGGAAGAAGGGGCACGATGAGGGAGTGAGATTTATTAGAAAAAGAGTTTGAGGAAAATTTTCCCCTTGTAATTTACATCACATAGGATGCTATGCTTCTCTTTCATACTTTTATACATTGAAAGAATACTACTAATGAATAGAGCTGCCCAGGGAAAGGTTTTTGGATCCCGTGAAAAATTTCAAGATTTTGAAAATTTTTCCTGTACTAATTTGGATGAAAAGTCAATCTTGAAAACTCTCTGTGAAATGAAAATCTCAGAATATTATTGGTTCAGGTCAATTGAAATATTTCCAATTGATTTAGAGGTGGCTATATATATAATTTACTATAATTAGATTACAGGGCTAAACAAAAAGTAATTTCAAATCAGAAAACTAGAATTTTTCATTTTAAAAAATGTCAACATTTTTCAATTTAAAAGGCATCAAACTTGATCCTTTCCTGCAAAAATTTTCAGTTTCAATGAATCAGCATTTTCCAATAAAAAAAATCACTGAAAAACTCCTCACCAGCCCTACTAATTCATCTCTTTGTCATCTGGGTGGGAAAAGTATAAAGGACCATCCATCTTAGCACACCGTTTCCTGCAAATACCACAAAGCCTGTGCATTCCAGTCAATATTTCTTAGTAAGAAAGGAAAGGGCATAGATCAGCATTTGTGTTGAGCTCCCTGACAGTAATTTGCCTGGGCTGGGAAAGCTAATGATCCAACCAGCAGACCAAATTTGGTGATGAATCCCGGTCCTGTGCCACCTGAGGCACATTGCACATATGCTAAGAAGTCAGAAAGGGGGGTTATAATTGTGAAACAGAATACAAGATCTGATTGTGTTGATGATTTTTTGCTGTGATACACTGTGCATTACAACAACATTGTATGAAATAGTGCATAGTGCATATTTAAAAATAAGGTAAAGATAATATGCCGTATTAATGCAAATATACATCTGCCATGTTGCCACAACAGACAGTTGAAATGGATCCTCTGGAGTCATTAGAGTCTATTATGTCAATAATGGGTGGGTTGAAGTTACCTGCGGCACACCAGGTCCTGATATGGGGAACTTCAACATACCCCTTGAGTTGATGATCTGCACATGAACATGTCCCAAAGTCCATCTCAGGACACTTGTCATGGTATAAACCCCCACTCTGAACCTTAGCGTCCAAAAGATGGGGTACCAGCATGAATTCCTCTAAGCTCAATTACCAGCTTAGTACTTGTAGCTCTGCCACTAACCAGGAATTCCAGTGCCTGGTACACTCCAGTAGCCCCCAAAACCTTGCCCGGGGACCCCCAAGACCCAGTCCTTCTGGATCGTAACACAAGGAAAGTAAACCCTTTCCCTCACCATTGCCTCTCCTAGACTTCCCCTCCCTGGGTTACCCTGGAAGATCACTGTGATTCAAACTCCTTGAATCTTAAAAGAGAGAGGAAAATTCACCTTCCCCCCTCCTTTTCTCTCCCCCTCCCAGACTCTCCCTGAGAGAGAAAGTAATCCTAACGCAGAGAGAAAATTAACCTTTCTCTCCCCCTTCCCTCCTTTCTCCCCACCAATTCCCTGGTGGATCTAGACCCAGTCCCCTGGGGTCTCACCAGAATAAAAAAACAATCAGGTTCTTAAACAAGAAAAGTTTTTAATTGAAGAAAGAAAAAACAGTAAAAATTATCTTTGTAAATTTAAGATGGAATATGTTACAGGGTCTTTCAGCTATAGACACTGGGAATACCCTCCCAGCCTAAGTATACAAGTACAAATAAAATCCTTTCACCAAAATACAAATTTGAACTCCTTCCAGCCAAATACACATTTGAACTTCTTCCAGCCAAATACACATTTGCAAATAAAGAAAACAAACATAAGCCTAACTCGCCTTATCTGCCTAGTACTTACTATTCTGGACATATAAGAGACTGTATCAGAGAGATTGGAGAGAAACCTGGTTGCACATCTGGTCACTCAGAATCCAGAGAGAACAACAACCAAACACCAACAGCACACACAAAAACTTCCCTCCCTCAAGATTTGAAAGTATCCTGTCCCCTGATTGGTCCTCTAGTCAGGTGACAGCCAGGCTCACTGAACTTGTTAATCCTTTACAGTCAAAAGAGACATGAAGTACTCCTGTTCTATTAACCTTTAACTATCTGTTTATGACAACACTAATGAGCCATTAGAGTTTATTAAACTAATGATCTGAAGCTGATGTGCGTATGGCAAATCTGAAGGCTCTCTGCACCTAGTACTATTTTAGACAGACATTTATGAACTTATTTCCCTGTAGATATGTTTACACTTAAATACTGTTAACTATTTTCAGTACCAATATGAATTACCTAATGGGATGAACAGATTAGCTTGAAGACCCTTCCACTGCCCTTTTGAATTGTCTCTTCATTTCAGTCTGCCTTGGAGACAGAGAAGTTTTAACAAAACCTTAATATGAGGGAACCAATTGCTAGTGCTCTTACCAGACTTGTTTTATAGATTCTCATTAATAGTGAAAAGAAGCGTATTCTGATGGCTAGAACAGGGGCCTGAGAATTGGAACCACATTCATTCCATTCCTCAACTCTGTCAATGGCTCATTCTGCCACATGGGTAACATCTCTTACTGTCTGTGTCTGTTTCCTTCCCTGCAGCATTAAGGAAATACCTTGCAGGGATGCTGTGAAACTTAATTCATACCTGTTAATAAAGTGCATGGAGAACCTCAATTGAAGAGTGTAAATAATTATTTTTGCAATCTGTTACTTTTGGGGTGTCTACTAGAGGATGTGCAAGCAGCTGGAACAATAAGAGGAGGTCATGTTTTCTAGTATTTACAAAAAAAGCCTGCAAACTGAAAGGATCATGGCACCTACTGTGGGCTGAGACACTTACTATGAACGAACCATGAGGCAAGACACTTTTAGACCCAAATGCTCAAAAGTGGGCCTAATTTTGTGTGCCTCAGTTTTGAGATGCCCAACTTGAGACTCCTAAAGCTGGTACCTGAAAGCTGGTACACTCTAGCTCAGTGTCCGTTAATCAGTGCCCACATTTGAAAACTGGGCCATTAGTTTTCATGTGACTATCAAGATACTTACGTGGCTTGTGGCATTCTAGCATCTGCTCACCACCCAATCATTTAAAAACTAAAACAATAACTCTCTTTCTTCTCATTCCCTCTCTTCCTTCCCAGCCTGTAAAAGAAATAACTCAAGTGGGTGAGCACAAGAGAGAGAAGAATTTACTGAGGGAAAGTTAGGAGGAAGCAAGTCTTGTATTTAGTTCTGATAATGCTCGGGTATTCATTCTTATTTCATATGGGACTGCCACAGTCTAGGTCCAACTCTTATGAAAGTTCTGTTCTCTCACACTCGCAAGCCACCCCCTGCTGGTGGACAGCAGTCAAACTAGGTATAAAGCAGGATCTCCAAAGGGTAGTTCTGTCTCCCAACTATTTTTTTAAACATATTAGGGGATGTTTCCATAATAAAACCCAATTTTAAAATATATTTTAAGACTAGTACCGTATTGGAAATATATAGTGATTGTAAGTTTCCTTTTCTCTGCCTGTCCTTGGTGATTGAAAACAAGGGTGAGAATTGCTCTCTTAAGGGCTTATCTGCATACAAACGGAGTTAATCGGGAATAACTGCCGCTAACTCTATGTGTGGACCCTCTGATTCTGTGCCAGCTGGCCCTGCTGCCTTCATAATCAAAAGAACAAATCTGCCCCTTCCTTCTAATCAGGAGAAGACTGGAACACACACACTCACTCTTACTCACTCACTATAGAGCATAAAACAAAGCATTGCAATGAAAATTTATTCTGAAAATAAAAATCCTAATGGAGGTTTAACCACGGGGGGCGGTGGGGAACACCTTTAGAGGTACTAAGAGTGGGGGAAAAATGGTTGGAACTGTGATAGTCAAAAAAGCAAACACTCAAGCATCTTTTTCTACACCGTACTATCTGCAACATGTTGAGCTGTTCTGTTTATTACCTCCACCAGCAGCACTATCAACATTATTGTTAGAAAGCGAGCCTCTTCATTCAAACTGGTCATTTTACCCCAGCAACAATCCCAACCTCATTTATGGGCTATTTATTGTGTCTGTGGAGGGAGGAACAAGGAATGATTGATAGGGAAATGTAAACACATTGTCAAAGTACTGGGAGAGGGAATGAAAAATGTTCCAGTCATTTTATTCACCAAAAATTTCCTCCTTCATGTTGTATAGAGAGAAATTAAAAAGACGACTCAGCTACCCAGAAATCATATGGTAAAGAAAGTCAAAATTAATTATTAAAAAAAATTGAATTCCCCTTTTGGCTGATTTTCCTCCAGCTGCACTCCACTGAAAAGAGCTATCAAAGAAAACTATCATTAGTTTTTAATTCAGAATGACTTCAGAAAGCAATTCTGATGCCACAGTTGATAGCTTTCTGACAGCCTTTTAATCTCCACAGGTTGTTGACAAGAGCTGAAGGAACTTGGTCTGTCGTCATTCTTGGCTCTTACATTTTTAGATCAAAGAAATGTTCTGCTTAAAAGCAACTAATCTTTCTGGAGCATGTCTATGCTAGCTATCTAGACCTTACCATGGGCTGGCATGATGGCTTCTCACATGCCACTCTGTTCCTCTCTTCATCCCACATTAGTGGTTTGAGTATATAAACAAATACACTGAAGATAACCTGTACTTTGCATGTGTGTCTGTGTATAGTTGCCTGTGTATAAATATGGTCCATAGGTCTGGCCAAGTGGTGCATAGTGGGATTTAGGGCCAGAGATCCGGTATGTTACAGCTGGTTTGGAAATGTTTGCTACTGCAAAATAAAAAAAAATTTGAGGAAAATGGAAAAAAAAATGTTTTCCTCAAAAATTTTCTACAAAAGTTTGTTGAAAACTGAAAAAAAAATGTGCAGGGGAGATTGGCTGTAATGTTTCAGTTTTCTACAAAAGCACAGTACGGTTAGTTGCAAAGGGACATTTCCTGCAAAAATTTCCATTATAAATATTCCATTTTCCCCGAATAAAAAACCTTCCAAAAAAAATGACCATGTCTATTGTATGCTACCTTTGCTCTAACCTCCCCACCCCCTCTTCCAGTGGCCTCTATACTGACTGGGGGTCTCTGGAGTGTATTGTGATGCAGCCATGTTTGTTCCCTCCTCAAGCATGCCCCCTGTGTTGAGAAAAAGTGGCTCAAGACTGGTTACACTGGTTCTACCCAAGCTGATGATCTCTCTCTCTCTCTCTCTCTCTCTCACACACACACACACACACATTTAGAGCAGTTTTATGGCCTCTTGGGGCTGCCAGAGTGGTACAGAGGGGCCATATGAGAGAGAGAGAGAGTGTGTGTGTGTGTGTTTACGGTTGTAGTGTAACTTCCATTTTTAACCTCCATTTTAAGTCTATTTTCCCCTTTCCATGCTTGCTTTCAGCCCAGTACTAGTTTTTATTTTTCCTTTTTGAAAGCTGGAGTAGGATTTAGACAGCTGTTTTCGAACTGGAACAGTGGGGCAGAAAGTGTTGTTTTTACTCTGGAAATAAAGGTTTTGTAATGGGCATTTTGTGACTGGATTTTAGCACAGAAGTCTCTCAAAAACAGGTGACGTTTGACCCTTCATTGAGAAGTCACCACTGTGGTAGTTTGGAAAAACAGAACTAAAAAGAATTACAAAAAGAAAAGCTGGGATATGTGCTGCCTCATCCAAAAAATTGCTATTCATTTTTTAATTGCTGGCAGCTCTGCGCAGAGTCACATTGAACACAACACTCTCACTCCCCAATGGTTCAGGAAGGGGATAAAGCTGAGTGGTGATCTGAGCAGGTGAGGCTAACAGCATCTTGTAAAGCCCCACTTTTAGTTGGTGGCTTATAATACCCTTCATGATGTTTTTCCTTTTAGGCCAAAATTCCATATCCTGATATAGTGTTTCTCAGTCTTTAAGAAATGTTTGGTTTATTATTTGTGTAGATTTTGGTATCAGTCAGAATCTGGACCCATTGGGTGAGGTGCTGAAGAGACATGTTCCCTCCTCAAAGCAGCTTACAATCTAAAGGCCTGATCCTGTAGCTTGTGGGCTGTCTACTGCACCTCTGCAGAGCCCCCACTCAGGTCAGGGTCAGAGCATAGTTAGATCCGCTACTCAGGTAGACCCTTCTACTTTTGCCTTTAGTGAGAGTCTGTAGGCATCAGAGTTCTCCAGCATGGATCCAGTTGCAGGATGGGGCCTAATTTAAATATTATTGAGCCAGTCAGGCATGAATACATATATAGGGGCACACTGGGGAAGTTCTGTGACTTGTTTATACAGGAGGATAGACTAGATGTTTGCACTGGTCCCTTCTAGCCTTGGAATCTGTGAATCATCAGCTGGTGTAAGTCAGCATAGCTCCATGGACTTCAGTGGAGCTACAGATATTTGCAGCACATGATGCTCTAGCCTGAACTTCTGTTTGGAGACTCTCCATATCTGAGGTGTGAAAGAGGAACAGTTGTGTAAGCTCCATGGGTTTCATATGTTTGCAGGAGGAAACTCTAAGGAAATCATAAGTGATTGAAAATTGACTCTGCCAACACACACAGCACAAGGTTTCTAAGGTCTGACTCTGAACCCATGGGGAAAAACAGATGAGAGAAGGGAAAAGATGCCCCTAGCCCTTTAGCCTCAATACATTGGCATGCCTAGTGTGCTCTAGGGAACAGCAGGATATAGGGTAGGAGCACAATGTTTTGATGTTGCTCTGTTAAGTAACAAGTTCCCATAGACAAACTGCAGAACCCATACAGAAAACATTAAAATGATTCAAAAGGAGAAACTAAGCAAAACATCTAACTTTAACGCTCTTCCAGTGTAAGTTGCACCCTCTCAATTGCATCACAAAAAGCTTAAAATTAAAGGCAGGCTTCTACCTCCATCTCCGTATTGTCTCCATCAGTGTCTGCATTTTACTCGGTGAATTTTCCCGCAGGCAGTTCAGCCTAACCCAGCCTATTGCACAGTAGTAGCTTAGTGGAAAAATCCCAAAGCTGTTTACTCCCATGTTATGCAAACTGACCAGGTAACCCATCACCCTATTTGAATACACACAAAAAAATTAACCAATGCAAACACCAGGAACAAAATGGATGCCTGATTCCTAAACTACATTTCCCAGAACAACACAGGCCAAGGGTCAAGGGTCACACATTTCTTCCATAGTATAAAAGCTCCAACCTCTGTGTATACCTCCATTACAGAAAGCTCCTGCTATTAGGAGGGTCTAATACTGGCCTATCCTTTGGCTGAATACAATATCAACTTCATCAATGCTATAAGGTGTTTTTTTGGACAATTGGTAAGTTTTAACAGTATGGCAGAAAGGGATCTAGGGGTTATAGTGGACCACAAGCTAAATATGAGTCAACAGCGTGATGCTGTTGCAAAAAAAGCAAACATGATTCTGGGATGCATTAACAGGTGTCTTGTGAGCAAGACACGAGAAGTCATTCTTCCACTCTATTCTGCGCTGGTTAGGCCTCAACTGGAGTATTGTGTCCAGTTCTGGGCACCGCATTTCAAGAAAGATGTGGAGAAATTGAAGAGGGTTCAGAGAAGAGCAGCAAGAAGGATTAAAGGTCTTGAGAACATGACCTGTGAAGGAAGGCTGAAAGAATTGGGTTTGTTTAGTTGGGAAAAGAGAATACTGAGGGGGGACATGATAGCAGTTTTCAGGTATCTAAAAGGGTGTCATCAGGAGGAGGGAGAAAACTTGTTCATCTTAGCCTCTAAGGATAGAACAAGAAGCAATGGGCTTAAACTGCAGCAAGGGAGGTTTAGGTTGGACATTAGGAAAAAGTTCCTAACTGTCAGGATGATTAAACACTGGAATAAACTGCCTAGGGAGGTTGCAGAATCTCCATCTCTGGAGATATTTGGGAGTAGGTTGGATAAATGTCTGTAAGGGATGGTCTAGACAGTATTTGGTCCTGCCATGAGGGCAGGGGACTTGACTTGAGGTCCCTTCCAGGCCTACAATCTATGAAATATAATTTGCTGTATCCTGTATAATGGGGGATGAATTTCTTAAATGTTTGCCACTCCCAGGGAGAGCTCCTTCACTACTGCTAACCCCAAGCATTCAAAAACCACGAGTCAGGCCACCAACTAGATTACAAAGCATATTACTTTTTAAAAAAATAATTAATTTTGGATTTTTTATGCTTGCCTTTTAGCTGTTAAGAGTTCATGCTTTCAATTTTTTCTCTGCAATCGTGAGGCTAGACCCTCTTGAAAACTCTTTCTCTTAAATCACAAGACTCCAGGACCTGAGGCTTTTAGACAATCCTGAAATATCATGAGACTTATTATCAAATTGTAAGAATTGTTAACACTGCTCCTTCAAAGAACTTCTTTGATAATTCATGTAATAGCAGCCACTGGAGTGAGCTGGAGAGAGAGAGATTAATCTCGTGCTAGTACACTTTCACAGTCAACACTTATCACAATTAACATTCTACCTAAAAGACTACTATCTCTGCTTCACAAAGATGTTCTGTGAAATATGTAAGATGCAGAAAGGGGCTTTGAGCAAAACGTTTGAGTTCTCAGTCCATGCAGCAACTTGTGAAACACTGCATGGAATTAATTTGCAAACTGGATACCATCAGATTAGGCCTGAATAAAGACTGAGAGGAAATGTTTGGGTATCTTAGCACCCAAGTTCAGGAAGGTTCTTAGGCATGCACCTAACTTTAAACAAGTGAGCAGTCCTAATGAAGTCAGTGCTTAAAGCAATGCATGTGCTTATGTAACTTGTACTATTTAAGGTCTTAATTCAACTATAGTTAAATTAAATGAATAGTTTGTGTTTTGTTTTGCTTTTAGGCTGGGCCTTCCCCAGTTAAGTAAAGGGTGGTACAGTCCTTTCTACTAAAGCTGTAGGAGGTGAATTACATGTACTTTGTAAAATCATTTTTGTGTCTGCTTTACTGTCACTGATGGAGGGGGTTTTTCCCCATAGCTGCCCCATCATGCTCAGATTTCATTATGCAGAGTGTATGTGGCTGCCCACGATAAAACGGTCGGAGGATCCAGCCATGTGTATGTCAGTCTGAGGGAGGGAGAGAGATGTGAGATACCTGAGTACTTCTGAATATGGATGGTTCTCAAAATAATGAGGAAATCCATATAAAGGAATTTGGAAGAAGTAGCAGTGGCAGCCACCGAGAATCGTTTCTGATACTTTTTCCTCTTTCCAACAAATAGCCAGATATTCTAACAGACCTAAAGAACAGCTTCCGAGGTGGTGGAATGCACTTCTGTGGCGCAAACCAGTGCTGTTACTCAGACCCATGGGCATGTGGGACTTTGATTATAGTTTAGAATGTAGGGATTCAATGAAATAGTCTCAGGATACATTTTTCATTCTGTTGGCTTATTTCTCCAAACCATTAGGTTGGCTTCAATAGGCCGGCTTTAGGAAGTGCAGGGCCCAATTCGAATATTTTTGGCAGGGCCCCGGCAGGGATGACTAAAAAAAAAACCATGTAAAAAAAAGCCTTTCATTTCTTAGCAACTGGTTCCTTATAAAAAGTTCTGATTTAAAAGATGTGCCACAGTATGTATTTTTTTGTACCAATAAGGTTACCATATGTCTGTATTTTCCTCCCAGATGGCGATTTAAGAACCAAAAAGCCTGAAATGTCTGGGAAAATACAGATGTGTGTTAACCCTACCTAAAGTTCTTTTTTTAAAAGATGGGCCTGAACTAGAAATGAGCTCCGTTTCACATGTGTGGGTCCCTGCCACTCCCTGGGGGTGTGCTAGGGTGACCAGATGTCCTGATTTTATAGGGACAGTCCTGATTTTTGGGTCTTTCTCTTATATAGGCTACTATTACCCCCCACCCCCATCCTGATTTTTCACACTTGCTGTCTGGTCACCCTAGGGTGTGCACATGTGTGGGTCCCAGCTGCTCCCTGCCCCCCTCATTGAAGCAGGTGTGCAGGGTTACTGCCCTGGGAACTGCAGGGCATTAGTGGACATGGGACTGGCTGGAGGCAGGGCAGGGGCTGACTGGAGGTAGGGTCTGGCTGCGGCAGGGCAAGGGGTGCAGGGCTGGCTGGAGACAGGGGGTGTGTGGGGTGGGCTGGCTTCAGGCGGGGCCGCAGGGGTTGCAGCAGGGGTTGGCAGGGCTGGAGTCAAAGGAGTGCGGGACCGTCTGGCTTCAGGGAGGGGGTGTGGCAGGGGGTGGCTGGAGACAGGACAGGGGGTGCAGCAGGGACTGGCTGGAGATGGGCTGGCTGGAGATGGGCTAGCTGCGGGCAGCGGGTGCTGGGCTGGCTGGAGATGGGCTGGTGTGGGCCTGAAGGCAGAGCAGGGGGTGCAGGGCTGGCTGGAGACAGGGACTGGCTGGAGGCAGGGCAGGGGGTGCGGGGCTGGCTGCAGGGGGGATGGGGCCCAAATGGGAGCATTTGCCCTGAGGCCGGTGATTAAAAAGGGCTGGGGACTCCGGACGCTGCTGCCGCTAATGCAGCAGTGGCGCCCGAAGCCCTGGGCCCTTTAAATCAACACGAGAGCGCCGGGCGGCACGGGCTGGGTGGCCTGAAAGGGCTGGTTGGAGGATGCTGACCCCCCAGCCCTGCCCCGTCCCGCCCCTTCCACCCGAGCTCTCCCCTCTCCCTGGCCTGTACCGGTAAGTGGCCTAACTTACTTTCACTGCTGGCTTGAGGGTATCCCACAGGAAGGAATTCCCAAGTGTGCTTTCCTGAGTTCTCAAAAGGGTTCTGCATTTGGGTGGTGGCAGAATCTACCCATCCAAGGTCAGAGAGAAGTTGTGACCTTGGGAGCTGAATACAAGCCTGGAGTGGCCAGTATTAATTTAAGTCCTTACGGGTTCCAACCTTCTGCACTCAAAGTGCCAGAATGGGGAATCAGCCTTCACAAGCCCACTGGCCAGTCCCAGTTCCCTGCCATAGCCCTAAGGGGCCAGCGAAACCCTAACTCTCGGCTTCGAGAGGGAGCCCAGAGTAAGGTGGTGAGATCTCCTTCCTCTTCCTTCTCCTGGCCAGACTGTGCCCTTCCCCAGAAATAGCCCCACCGTGTTCAGTGGGACTGCTCAGCACATGTAACTGCGTGAGAACATGGCCCTTGCTTTGCAGGTTTATCTTTATTAGCTTTTCCACAAAAGCCTCACACAGGAGTCTGTTCAGCCAAGTGGCCTGACATAGTCTCAACACAGCCTGCTCCCTCAGCACTACAGCAGAAGAACTGTGTTTGCTTTTAAAAGGGGCTGGATGCTCCATCTTGGTCCAAAGTATGGCTGCCCTATAGATAAGGTGAGTGCACGGAGCCCCTCTTGTCCCTCGCTCGGGAAAACAGATGCACGTCCCATATGTTAAGTCTTTCTGCTGCTGGAAATAACTGGTATTCATTACAGATGGGCCTGAGTTACAAAAGCTAGATCTGGATCTGAGCAGCCTCAAAATGTGAGTTGCCTCGCTCAGTGCTTCTAGTTTGGCCTCCTCTACAGTACCAACCTGTCTTATATTTTCAGTTCTTTTGAGAAATTAGTCCCACCTAACCCTTGTACTTTGTAATACAAATGAGTCTCCATAGCAAACTGCTGCAGTGGGTGAACATTTGTGCTCACCCTCCCCTCCCCCACCCCCATCACCCCCTTCCCCCTACACAGATTCAACATTATATACAGCTCAGCAAGGGCTTGTCTTCTCTCGGGGCTGGAGATGAACATATGGTCTAGCGCAAGAGGCAGGAGTGTCAGCTCCTCTGGGCATACACCTTTTTTTATAGTTCTGCGATGACATCGTCACATTAAGATCACATTCTGCTAATGAATGGCCCCTGCGCAGAAGAAGAGTGACCCTCACTCCATGCACACCCTTAGGTTAAAAAGCTTTATGTCCTGGGTAAAGCCTCCTTACTGACCCTGAATTTGGGCTTCAGTTTAATCCTGTCCACGGGAGCAAGAATCTCCAGTTAATCATATAATCCACTTATGCTTCTTGAAGATATAGTTGGTGTCAAGTAATTGTTCACTTATAGCTTGAACCCTCATTCATGAGGGCGAGTGCCTTGGTTGTGAGTTTGTCTCTTTGTGACGTATCGCCATAGGGTGACTGGCAGCCAGACTGAGCTGGAAAGTTACTTCCGAACTGAGGGCGTTGCTAATATGGGCATTCTCATTCTGCAGATATTGTCATTCCTGCCCACAAACACCAGGAAATAGTCCTGCTAGGAATTAAATCATTTTGTTGCACTGCAGTCATTGGTAAACACTGTGGTGGAATTCCTGTACGTGCAGCTTCCTAAGTCCTATTTGTGCACTAGTTGGTAAGTGGGTTATTTGGGGACTATCTTGAAGTGATCTTCAGGGATTCCTCAGTTCCCCGGTAATTGTCTAAATGAGGTATTTGGAATACAACAAATAACCATTGTCTTTTGAGAAGCTTGGAACTGGGGAGCTAAAAAGCAGTCCCACTAGCTTAGCAGGTAGAGGGAACTGCTACATATATATGAGAGAGCCTGGCATGATCCTTCCAATAGGAGGAGGTTGGGTACATACATATAAGGCAGTGTATTTATAACTAAGGCTAAGATTTTGTTATAGATATCTTTAGTAAAAGTCAAGGACAGGTCACCGGCAATAAATAAAAATTCACGGAAGCCCATGACCTGTCCCTGACTTACTAAAATATCTATGATAAAATGGAAAGCCTCTAGGCAGCTACATGGCCAGCTAGGAGCTCCAAGACCTTCACCACCTATGGATGCTTGGAGCTCCAGGGTCCCCCTCCACCCAGGCTGGGAGCTGCGGGGGTCCCCTTCGGGTGGGGCTGTGGGGTTCCCTTGCCATTCGCAGTGGTGGAGGGCTGTGGGGATCAACACCACAGCAGTGTGGAGCTGTGGGGATCAATGTCGAGGGCAGGTGGGGGCTGTGGGGGTCCCGCTGCCTCCCATGGTGGCAGGGAGCTGCTGGGTTCCCCCACCAGCAGCGGCCAGAGGCTGCAGGGAGTCCTGTGGTGGTCGGGAGCGGCTGGGAGACTCCCATAGCCACAGCTTCCAACTGCCGCGAAAGGCAGTGGGATCCTGCAGCTCCCAGCCACCGCAGGCTGAAGTCACAGAGGTCATTGGAAGTCAGATTCCGTGACTTCCACAACCTCCGTGATAAACTTTTAGCCTTATTTGTAACATTTAGGAGGTTCACTGTTGGATTGGGTATTACCAGTGGAGCTGGCAGAATTGTTCTTTTCTTTGAAAGAAACCATATTTCACAGACAAATAACTTTTCTCTGGAGAATGAGAAATTTCACTAAACTTGACTTTTTTTCTAATTTTTTTTTAATCTTTCACTAAAGTTTTTATCAAAAGCAGCATTGAAATGGTTGAGTTTCAATTACATGGATTTTTGATAAATGAAAAATTTCGGTAACAATTTTAATAGTGGGGTTCTTAAACATTCACAATTTAAAAAAAATGTAGGTCCATTTGAAATACAGAAAAATGGAAAATGGTCACTTCTTGCATTGTTTTTTTTTCATCTTTCACTCTGCTCTAATAGCCAGTGAAGGCTGCTTTCACATCTACCCCCATTCACCTCACAAAATGGTCAAAACCCATTTGAGATTGCTGAGAAATAACAGCCGATCCTATTGGCTGAGGAGTGGAATTGGAGAAAGAGGGTCCAGTTTTAGAAGAGACTTTAGTTCAGTGTTCACCAGGAGCCAGGGAATGCAACATGAGCCCACGCTGCTGCCATAGAAACCTCTAGAACGCCACCTGGATCACTGGCCACTCAGCCTCACTAATAACAATATCACCTGCTCTGCCTGCCTGACAGATCACTTATTGCTAACGAAACAGGGCCCAGACTAAAACCCAGACCAGAATCAACCAAAGCCTTATTTTGTGGCAGAAGGGAGGAGGGGGAGAGGCAGGAAAGGAGACAATGGGATTAAAATCCAGATCCGAGTTTCATCTGATGGCCAATTCCAGTCTAGACATTCCCCAAATTTATCTGTGTTCATAATCTAGGTTTGAATTTTGCAACTTGAGCTCCTTTCTATTTATAAATCACATCTGTCACCTGCCCAGTATTTTAATAACCTAAAAGACAAGTCCAGTGTTTTTGCCGATTTCTTTCTATTCTAAAGAGACCAGGATTTTTCTTGATCACATCTGAATTGTATAGATGCATGTTCTTGATCGCGTTCCGACTCCTCTTTGTAAACATAGCAGAGATGGAAATATTTATACAGCTCAACAATGGTATTAAATATTAGACATGGCTACCATCCCTTAGTCTGTTGTAGCACTAGTTCTGCTGCACCTACTTTTACAATGTACGTCTGCTGTTTTGAAGGGAAATTTGTGGACTAGATGCAAATCAGCAACTGAGTTAGAGACCCCCTAGAGGCAAAGTAACATCTGCTTATCTTTGATAAGAATTTGAGTGTGAAAGTGAAGTATTTAGAATGAAACTAAACACTTTGATCTGTTTTTTTCCCCCATTATTATTTCATGTTGTTTGAGACCTTTAAATGTTCCTTTCAATTCTAATTAGGCTGTAGTATTATTTTTTAAGTTATCTCAGTCTCACATAATACATTCACAGACAAAAAGCGACATTTAAATAACACTGCAGTTGGAGACAAATCAGCAATAGCCTGGCAAATCAAAACTGTAGCCTGGAACTCTCCTTAGCTCATGTTACCACTCAGAGCAAGAAGGGGAGAAGAGACACAGTTGGCATAAGTGACTAAGGGAGTGTTGATCTTACCTTGACTTTCCCGACTTGATGAGTTTGTGCCATAAATTTAATTTTTTTCTCCTTTTTTTGTTCAAGATTTTTTTTTTAAACACACATTTCATGGAAGATTACTGAATACATTTGAACTTTCATCAAGGCACTGAACTTAACTAATAAATAGGCAGTTTTAAAATGTATTGTTTATCCACCTGAATACACTTTGTGATTACTTGGTTCTGTGTATTTAAAAATCTAGCATTATTATTTTACAGACACACAGTAAAGCTCTGTTCAGTTAAAGAGAGAAATCCTGGCAAGTTCGTGGCATTAATCTGGATGTATACCAACCTTACTGCAGAATTTGGCCCATAATTTGCATTTCACTTTGTCTTGTGAAGAAGGAAAACATTTTGGAATCCTTGAGGATGGCAGTTCAGCTGCAGGCTAGATTTCACTCTTACACTGGTAACACCATCAAAACAGCTACACAGATGTAACTGAAATCAGAATCTGGATCATATGCCAGGAAAAAGTAGGTCAACCCACTTGTATGAACGAACGCCATCTCATAATGGGCCAGATTCTGCCTCCTTTACACTGGAGTTGCTAATGCCACAGCTTGTCCCACTGATTCCCCAAAATAGCTTTGCCAAACAGAGCAATCAACCTGGCTGACAAGGAATTGGAGTCATGGAAGTGGTAGGCCAAGCAGGCATAAGTTAGAGCTCCTAACCGTTTTACACACACACACTGAAAGCCTGGCCCCATATTAAGTTAATGGGAGACTTACCATTGATGTCAGCAGGGCCAGGATTTCACTTGAACAGCAATCTGCTCCTAAGGATTAGTGACAGTGCAGAAGTGTTGCACAGACTATGCGAGCAGAATGACATTTAATCCCATATCATGTGGTACTGCTTGTTCTTGTGACTCAGATTCCTCTGCAACTGCTGTGACGGTTGTGAAGTGGTCTCTGGTGTAAGATGGAGACTTTGAGCACACTGCTTGGAACAACTGAGTGATCTGTAGTCACTAGGAGCAAACTTTAGGCCTGATCCTGCTCTCAGTGACACAGATAGGTCTATCCTTGATATATACAGGGCTGGGCCCTTTGTCACCTGAAGACAAGCTTCTGCCTTAGAGCTAGAGTTAGTTATCTCTCTAGGAATGTTTCACCCAAGACTTGACTAGTGCTTGGCTAACATGGTGATAAGTGCAACATGCCAACAGAAGATCCTTTCCCTGGCTAGAAACAACTGTGTCCCTACTACTGTATGGCCGTCGCTGGTGTTGCAGAATATAATGAGTGTTCTGCTGGCAGAATTTCTTTGCAGACAGACACTTACTGTCTCTTTTTTTTTTTTTTTTTTTTCACAGTCCCTTCAATGTCTTCCCCATGGCCTCCTGTCACCCCACCAACTACAATCTGGTTGGCTTCCCCATGGATCAACCCTCTTTGTGCTGGCCAATACAGAACAGAATAACTATTTTTTGGGGACCCAAACAACTGCAATAGCTTTTCCCCTTCCCTAGAAGTGTGAAGTCCCTCCCAGCCCCAGACTTCCAAGCTAAGCTCAATGTTCAGATGTGGACTTGGACTTATCTCAACTTGAGCCCCCCATGACATTCTCATAAGCGAACTAGGACATTGTGGTCTGGATGAAATGACTACAGGGTGAGTCTCTGAACCGGTTATGGTCCCTACTCAAAGAGTAGTTCTCTGGAGCTTGCTGTCCACCTGGGAGGCTGTACCTAGTGAGGCCCCACAAGAGTCTGGCCTGGGGCTGGTGCTAATCAATACTTTTTATCAGTGACTTGGGCAATGGAGTGGAGAGTGTGCTTATAAATTGTGCAGCTGACCCTAAGATGGGAGGGGTTGCAAGCACTCTGGAGAACAAGATTAGAAATCCAAATGACCTCACTGAACTGGTCTGAAATCAACAAGATGAAATTGAATAAAGACAAGTGCAACGCACTCAACATTGTGTGTGTGTGTGTGTGCGCGTGTACACGCACGTGCATTAGAATACCTCTCCAGGTCCCTTCCAGCCCTACATTTCTATGATTCTGTTGTGAAATGGAGAACGATCACTGACGCACCAAGCTGCCCTGAGTCATGCTACTCCTGTGGCTTATTAACCCCTTGCACTGGTTGTGCCAGTCAGTGCAGCGGCTACACAGAGGCACTGAGAGGTGAATGCAGATGCATTGTGTGGAATTTTAATGTCTGTGTGAGCTTAGTGTTGCGCTGAGATCCCTAACACCTAAACTCTCTTCATTCTTTGAAGAGCACGTAGCAGGCAGCATGGTTGGGGCAGGACAAGCTTCAACGTGCTGTTCCAGCACTATGGCCGGACAGGCCAACTCTGGTGAGAGAATGATTGCATAGCAATGTGCCCTCGGGCAATGGTCTCTGTGGCAAGACGATGTCCCGATCCTGTCTTTTGCTCTGGTCACAGACTCTGAGACCTTCAGTTGTTAAACACCCCAGTGCACTTTGTTTCCACTTGCTCGTCCCACTGATCCATGCACATAATTATTTACAGTTTCAGTCTCTCCTCAGCAAATAACTCAGGAGACAATCTCTCTACCTAGAGCAACTTCCAGGCTCTGGCTCTGCTAGCCTGCTTCTCTTCCCTGCACATCCTTCACATGCCACCTTATACTTCCTGCTTTTATGGGCCAATTTGCTCATTAGTCCTCCCCCATCTCACTCTAATCCACTAATTTGGTCCCATCAGATCCACCGTGGGGTGGGGGTGGGGGATTAATTGGTGTTTAAGTGACCACAGCGCTGGCTCTGCTGTTGGTTCCCAGCACTCGGTTAAAGTCTCAGTGCTTTGGAGTCTCAGCAGGATCATCAGATTCTGGTGATGTACCTCTTGTCTTGTGGAGAAGTGGACTGAGATCCCCAGCTTGTTCTACTGGACAACTTTGGTTATCTCCTGACCTGGGATAGCTGTGACACTGCAGTATAAAGCTGAAAGGTGCCTTGTAACTTCTTGGCAGACTTTGACTTTTTTTTTTTTCATAAACTGACAAATATTTTTTTAAAGCATGTTTTTATTTTGATGTTTTTACAGTTGTGGTGGAGTTAGCCATTAGGGCAGTCAGACACTAATTCTTTAATGACTGTACACTTTGTGATTTAGAAAATTAAATCATTATACCCACAAAAATACAACTTGGGTGTCAGTATCACATGTCAAAATATACAAGGTCAATATCCTTAAATCAAAGGTCTCAAGCAGCATTTTCCTTACTTTGCCTAGCTGTAAGTTTTGATTATTTTGTTGTTGTTGATTTGGGTGTGTACACTGAAATCGATGCTTGCTAACACTTACCAATAAAAAAAGACGGTTACTTACCTTTGTAACTGTTGTTCTTCGAGATGTGTTGCTCATATCCATTCCAGTTAGGTGTGCGCGCCGCGCGTGCACATTCGTCGGAAAACTTTTACCCTAGCAACTCGGTGGGCCGGCAGGTCGCCCCCTAGAGTGGCGCCATCATGGCGCTTGATATATATCCCTGCCGGCCCACCCGCTCCTCAGTTCCTTCTTGCCGGCTACTCCGACAGTGGGGAAGGAGGGCGGGTGTGGAATGGATATGAGCAACACATCTCGAAGAACAACAGTTACAAAGGTAAGTAACCGTCTTTTCTTCTTCGAGTGATTGCTCATATCCATTCCAGTTAGGTGAATCCCAAGCCTTACGTAGGCGGTGGGGTCGGAGTGAAATGTGGCAGAATGAAAACTGCTGAGCCAGAGGCTACAGCATCTCTTGACTGTTGAACCAGGGCATACTGCGAAGCAAAGGTATGGACCGAGGACCAATGGAGCTGCGCGACAGATCTCGTGGGTAGGAACACGAGCCAGCAAGGCGGCAGATGAAGCCTGAGCCCTGGTAAACTGCACGATGATGTGGCTTGGGGAAATATGAGCCAAATCATAACAAGTGCGGAAGTCTGCCATCACCCGAGATGTGATCCTCTGAGAGGAAAACAAGCAAGCCCTCCCTTTGGCCTGCTACCGTGACAGAGCTGGGGCACCTTACGAAATGGTTCTGGCAGCGCAATATAAATGCGAGCACTCCACAGATGTCCAAGGAGTGCAATGGTTGTGCCCATTGCGTTGAGCTGTGGGTAACATGAAAGGCCGAAACCACCTTAGGGAGGAAAGCCGGGTGCGGTCATAACTGCACCTTGTCTTTGTGAAACCTAGTGTACGGCGGAACCCTCGTAAGAGCTCTGAGCTCGGAGACCCGTCTGGCCGATGTAACAGCTACGAGGAAAGTTTGTCGTCCAAGACGGGTATATCAGAGGGCCAGTCGTGAACAGCTCGACTGGGGGAGACATAAGTCTGATTAAAACTAGGTTGAGGTCCCAGGTTGGGGCTGGCGGCGCACCCGAGGGTGCAAGCTCTCCAAGCCCTTGAGGGATCTCGAACCCATAGAGCGTGAGAACACGGAACGTCCACCTTAGCCTGGCTGGAAGGTAGAGATGGCTGCTGAGTGTATCCTCAGCGATGATACCGCCAGGACCTGCCGCTGAAGGCCAGAGGTAGGCCAAATAGAGGGGGTCGAGACCTCAGCAGGAGCAAGATCGAGTGTATTGCAGCTGTAGAAGAAACGCTTCCACCTGGCCCGGTACGTTGACCAGGTGGAAGGCTTCCTGTCACCCCGGCTCAGTTACGCAGCAGCCACACCGTGAGGCGAAGAGGCTGCAGGTCCGAGTGACGAAGCCTGCCGTTGCCCTGAGTGATGAGGTCTGTGTGGAGTGGCAGGGTAATTGGGTCTGTTATTGACAGGCCGAGCAACGTGGTATATCAGTGCTGCCTGGACCACTCTGGAGTGATCATGATGATGCGCGCTCTGCCCCTGCGGAGTTTGAGCAGGACCTAATGAACCAGTGGGAACAGTGGGAAGGCATAATGGAGTTGGCCTTTCCACGGCATCAGGAATGCGTCCAAGACCGATCCTGAGGAGAGACCTTGGAAGGAGCAGAACATCTGGCATTTTCTGCTCTCTCGGTGAGCGAACAGGTCTATGTGAGGAAACATCTCCGCTTCTGGACAGCAGAACGCCTCACATGGGGCAGAGTGATCACTCGTAAGACAGGAAAGACCTGCTGAGTCAAAGCGCCAAGACGTTCCGAACGCCTGGGAGAAAGGACGTCACCAGCTCCATCGAGTAGGCCATGCAAAAGTCCCGGAAATGGATGGCCTCCTGACAAAAAGGGGGGGGGGGAGGACCATGTCCCTCCCTGGTTACTTATGAAGCACATGGCCGCTGTGTTGGCTGTAAACACCGAGATACAACTGCCTCGCAGCTGCCGCTGGAACCCCTGGTACGCCAGGCGGACTACTCTCATTTTTGGGGCATTGATGTGGAATGCCAGCTCCCGAGAAGACCAAAGGCCTTAAGCTCGGAGGTGACCGTGAGCACTTGAGCAGAGAGATGACGCGTCCGTCGTCAGGGGCAGTGAGGGCTGGGGCGGAGGAAACCGCCTCCCTGCCCACACCAGGGAGGGAGTTAGCCACCACTCTAGGGAGCCTAAGGTGCTCGAGGGAACGGTGACTACCATGACCATTGGCTCCCTGTCCGGGTGGTACGCCGAGGTGAGTCGGACTTGGAGAGGACGGAGGCGGAGCTTGGCATGTTTGGTTACCAACTTGCGGGCAACCATGGACCCAGGAGACTGAGACAAGTACGAGCCGAGGTCGTTGGGAAAGCCTGCAGACCTCCGATGATTGTTGCCATCGCCTAAAACCGCAGTTGTGATAAGCAGGCTCCGGCTAGGTAGGAGACCAAGATAGCTCCTAGGAAGTCCAACCTCTGCGTGGGAACCAGAGTGGATTGCTCTATAGTAATCATCAGGCCTTGACCTGTGAATAAGACCATGACGATGCCCACGCGCTGAGTGGTTTGTGTCTCAGTCTCCTCGGATAAGCGAATCGTCCAGATACGGAAAAACGCATATCCGACATCAGCGAAGGTCGGCGGCGACTATGGCCGTAAACCAGAAGTACTGACAGTCAGCTAGAAAGCGGAGGTATCTCCTGTGCGGAGGGAAGATGGCGTTGCGAAAGTACGCGTCCTTCATATCCAGGGCGGCATAGTAGCCCCCAGGAGGCAAGGATGGAATAATGGTTCCCAGGGATACTGTGCAGAACTTCAACCTTATCCTAAACCGGTTGAGTCCGTGCAGGACTAGGAAGGTCTGAGACCTGCGTTCGAGTGGGGGACTAGGGCATAACGGGAGTAAAACCCCTTGCCCCTTTCGTCCATCGGCGTCTGCACCTCTTGTACGAGGAATTGCTCGTGAGAGGGGTCCCTGAACGGGGACAGGGCTGGAACAAATTAGAGGTGGTATCTATGCTCCACCGTGCGCAGGATTCAGCGATCTGAAATTAACTAGGGCCACGCCAGGAGAAAGCGGGATTGGGATCCCGGTCTGTGACTGGTACACCGCCCTCAGGCGCACCTTGGAAGGTTCGTCTTTGGTCCCAGTGGTAATTGCAAGGGACCTTGACCTGGGCTCTTTAGGGGTCCTGACGTTCGTCTGCGACCGCCTTGGCCTCGCCGTTTGCCAAAGTCCTGTCTCTGGCTAGGCACAGAGTATGGCGGGTGGGGGCAGAAAGGCCTGCGTTTGGTCGCTGGCATATGCATGCTGAGAGAGCGCATTAGGACCCTATTGTCCATTAGGCTTGGCAGCCTGGGGCTGTCTTTGCCGCGAAAGGCCTTTACCACAAAGGGTAAATCCTGAATGGCATACTGCAGCTCCGGCCGGAGGTTTAACCTGGAGCCATGAGATGCACCTCATGGCGACACCAAAGGCCAGAGTCCTGGCTGCAGAGTCTGCTGCATCCAACGAGGCCTGGAGGGATGCTCTGGGTACCTTTTTTTTTTCCCCCGTCCTCCAAGACGGCAGCGAACTCTTGGCCAGTTTCGGGGCTGGCGCCCGCTGGCCATCATATCAGAATCGTGGTCCTGAGCATAAGATCTGCGCATGTGGGATGACACGCATGCGTGTCCGGATGGCCATGGAGGTACTAAAAGAAGGCACAGGCAGAGTCTCTGACTCTATCGGACCTTGCCCAACTCGGCACCGGGAACCGGCACCGGGATGCGTACCGGTACCTGGAACGAGATCCAGACCCGCAACCAGAATGGTGCCTGGAGGTCGACCGAGATCTCGAGGCTCGGGGAGAGGCTACAGGAGTCAAGGTACCTGTCGCGGTGCCGGGAGTCGGAACGGTGCCGATAGCGGGTCGGCGAATGGGATACCGACCGGTGCAGCGAGTGCGACTAGTACCGATGAGGAAAACAGCACCGGGACTGCAAGTGGTGTCGGGCGCGCCGACAGGATCTGGAGTGTCTGCGGGACCGTGATCATGAACGGTGCCGCTCTGCTGTGCTGACAGAGGACGGTCACATGAAGAGACTGTATCACCCGCACCGGCGGTGTCGGGGTCAGGCAGCATCGACTCTGTCATGGCAATGAGATCCCTCGCCGTTGGTAATGCCTCCAGCATGGAGGGAACAGCAGGCTCAACCACAGTGCATACTGGGGAGCTGTCAGGCACCGGATTCGACGGCCCTCGTGGGACCGGGGTCGACGGTACCGAGGTCGTCAGAGCTTCGGTGGGCGTCGGTGCCGGGCGATCCGAGTTAGATGAGCTGTCTGGCTGCGGTGCCGTCGGCACGGAAGCAGCAGGAGCAATAAGCTCAACCACGGCGCGCGCCGGGGAGCCGTCAGGCACCGGATTCCACGGCCCTTGTGGGACTGGAATCGACGGTGCCGACGTTGTCGGTGCCTCAGAGGTGTCGGTGCGGGGCGATCCGACTTAGACGAGCTCTCTGGCTGCGGTGCCGTTGGCACGGAAGCAGCAGGAGCAGTAGCTCAACCACGGCGCGTGCCGGGGAGCCGTCAGGCACCGGATTCTACGGCCCTTGTGGGACCGGGATCGACGGTGCCGACGTCGTCGGTGCCGCAGCAGGTGTTGGTGCCAGGCGATCCGACTTAGACGAGCTCTCTGGCTGCGGTGCCGTTGGCACGGAAGCAGCAGGAGCAGAAGCTCAACCACAGCGCGTGCCGGGGAGCCGTCAGGCACCGGATTCTACGGCCCTTGTGCGACCGGGATCGACGGTGCCGACGTCGTTGGTGCCTCAGCAGGTGTCGGTGCCGGGCGATCCGACTTAGACGAGCTCTCTGGCTGCGGTGCAGTTGGCACGGAAGCAGCAGGAGCAGTAAGCTCTACCACGGTGCGTGCCGGGGAGCTGTCAGGCACCGGATTCAATGGCCCTGGGGGACTGGAATCGACGGTGCCGATGTCATCGGTGCCTCTGCAGGTGTCGGTGTCGGGTCATCCGACTTAGGCGAGCTCTCTGGCTGCGATGCAGGTGGCACGGAAGCAGCAGGAGCAGGGGGCTCTACCACGGCGCGAGCCGGGGAGCCGTCAGGCACCAGCAGGAATTGTAGGCTCTCTCAACCTCGGAGGAAGGGAGCGGTGCCGAGTCGACTTCGGTGCCGGCGACGGCCGGTGCCGAAAGGCCTTGGCAGTACCGGCGGGGTCCGGTGCCGAGGAGGCGCTTCTGCCAGCCGCTTGATCATCGCTCGGCGCCCAAGGTGGAGGGGTAAGTGAAAGTCCCGCTCCTTTTTGTTCTCGGCTTAAAAGCCTTGCAAATGGGGTACTTAGCTGTAAAGTGATTCCCTGAGGCACTTCAAACAGGAGTCGTGTGGATCTCCCTTCGGCATCGGCTTCTGGCAGGCCGAGCCCATTTTAAAACCCGGTGAGCCGTGCATGGGCTCCGGCACCGGGTTCATGGAAGGGGCTACTTCCTGAACCCCGCTAACAATATCAAACTAACTATGTTAGCAGAGAAAAAACGTATAACTATACAAATATATATATAAAAGAATTATAACTATATAACTATATACGAGAACTACGAGTAGCTAGGGAAGTGGAGGTCAGCTAAGCCGCGCTCCACTGTTCCAACGACCGACACGGGCGGTAAGAAGGAACTGAGGAGCGGGTGGGCCGGCAGGGATATATATCAAGCGCCATGATGGCGCCACTCTAGGGGGCGACCTGCCGGCCCACCGAGTTGCTAGGGTAAAAGTTTTCCGACGAATGTGCACGCGCGGCGCGCACACCTAACTGGAATGGATATGAGCAATCACTCGAAGAAGAATAGAATCCTTCCACTTCTACCCATTAGCCAGTCCCTGAGTCATGAAACCTGCCTTCTTCCTGGAGGATGCAATCTTTTGAAGAAGATACTTAGTGCACAGGAGCAGAATATATGACTATGCCAACTTTGTCACTGTGAATTTGTTTCACACATTCTGACATTTGCCCCAAACCAGAAACAAAAGTCACATGGCTTAACAGCCTGCAATAGTTCAGTTTTTAAGAGTGTCCTTGAGACGGGATCAAGACACCAAATGTGGACCCAAATACAGATTTCAAAGCTACGAACAATTGGGTGTGTTTCGATTCTGGGTTTGGTGAGACCTTTTATAGCGCAGGGGCTGCCTAGAGTCTGAACACTCCAAAATCAGGGACAGTTCAGAGCTGGGAGTTTATCATCTAAATCCTAATGAATTTCTCTTTTTAAAAAAAAATAAAGAAAGCCTTAATGCTTCCTTCCTTCTCCCCTAACCCCCATTCACACTAACTGCTTCTCTCTTCACATTGTCATAACTTAAAAAGGGCCCTTGATGCTTGGATTATGAAACCAACTGGCTTCACAGATTGAGACCTCATGTGCCAGGTCTGAACACCTTTGAGAGATAATTCTAGGCTGCAGAAGGGCCAAATTCTGTTCTTAGTTACACCCTGGCAACCCTATTGATTTCACAGAAGCTGCACATGAGGAGGATTTGGCCTTAAATGTGTCAAATTTGACAATAACGACCTGATTTTTGCTTTGTGAAAAAATATATAAAATCAATCCCTTTCTGGTTTTCCATAGCCCTGTTTCTAGGCTGTACACAGTTAGACCATCTGACAGCAAATCAAATTTCAAACCAGTCTAATTAATATAATCTGCCCTTGGCCTGTTGCATTTCACCACCCCTAAAACCAAATTAGGCCTCTTGACCTCCACCCCTGTGAGTTGATGGCAATTGGCTTTCCTGCCTGTTAGTGCAGTGGGGGTGGGGTGGAGGTAGAGTACATCCTCCTGGCAGCTCTATGCATCAAAAGGCTCTGATTTTTTCACAAGCCTCTTGGTGACAGCAATTGAAATTTTTGCGGGGTGAGGGGGAATACAAAAGCTCTTCCTGAGGACTTTCACAAAGTCAGTTAGCTCCATCAAATCACTGATTGGGAACCCCAAAAAAGTAATAGCAGTAATGAGCAAGTGAAAGTCATCTTAATAAGCCCTGTTATTGGATGCAATGGCCCAGATTTCCTCAGAGCAGTATAAATCAGGAGTGTCCCGCTGGCACTAGCGCTGCAGCAGTTTCAGACTGGCATGAAAGAAGAATGGGGCCAAATTTGTCATCACTTTGTTCTGTAATTATACTAGTTTGAAATGCAGGATGATAGACCAATTTCTCTCCTTTTTTTTTTTTTTTTTTTTTTTGCTGTTGCTGTTAAAAATTTGCTCTGCTACAGATTTCCTGTGTCACCTTGGCCAAGTCACTTACTCTTTCCGCTCCTCAGTTTCCTATCTGTAGAAAAGGGATAACATACTTTTGTCTTGTGTAGTTAGACTGCAATACAAGTGATGGTTGTTGGTGTGCGGCAAGGGGGGAATCCTATTTAACATTCAATGGATCATTGCATTCTGTGACCAGCAATGTGAACAAAAACAGTAGAGTGAGAAAAGTAAAACCCGAAGTGGGACAAATGAATATGCTTTAAGGATTCCCTCTATGTATTTCAGCACACAAAGCTATCTTCACAGGAATAGTAAGTCTGATAATTCTATCACCAGATGAGATTATCATGGAGTGTACAATGGGACAGATTTTAAACGTGAGTAACACGTGTAAAATGTGTCTTGTCCCCCACCGCCACCAGCTAGTGCATATGGAAAATAACTCCTAGATGGCAGGGTAGCAGGTTATGTCTTTAGCACCTGTGAAAAAGATCTGTGCTGTGCTGCTGAAAGTCTTGGAAAATCTGCTGATGACCCATAAACTTGCACGGGTAACCTTCATCTGAACACAGAAATGAAGTATTCAGACTAATGCAGGCTTTGGAAGCCAGCTTGAAAAATCTTGGCCAGTATTTCATACGGTGGTTAAATCCCAGCCGTTACTTTTTATTAGGAAGAACTCCAAAAGGCCTGACACTTGTGAAACAAGATGGGAGAGATCATATATTTTACTGGACCACTTTCTGCTGGTGAGAGGCAAGCATTCTAGACTGGGACCGACACAACTACAATGCTGCATACTTTACTTGTGCGTTGTTAGGCTTCAATGCAAACCATAGTGCTGCAGGAGCCTTGACTCTGATAGATAGAAGACTGGAAACATTAGGTGTTTCAGGGGAGGGAAGACTTAATTTGTTCCTGAATCCAGAAGTCAAACTGCAGGAGAGGGTTTGTGGGTGAGGTTCCTGAGCAGAAGGCGGTGCCTGGCACTGGCCCATCAGCCTGGAGTACCAGGCACTTAAGCTCCTGTCCTCTTGGCATCTCACTCCTGGCTAACTTAGGCAACTTTCTGCTCAGCTGTCAGTTGCTTAAGGAAGGGATTTTCAGAAACCAAACTGAGACTGAAAATTCCACTGGGCAGTAGGTGATGCTGCTGTTCTGAGCAGTGCAAAGCCTGGATACCTTTAAGCAACCTTGGGTTTGCCTAGCGGAAACTGGATCAAAGCATTGCAGGATAAATAACAGCCCTACTGCCCTTCTTACTTAAGTGCAAACCAAAGTGTCTTAGCTCCCCTTGGTTAGCACCCCTTTTGAAACATGCTCTGAACATCAGCTAAGAAGCCATTAAATGTGCTCTTGTCTAGCCACAAGTTTAAGAAAAGATTACTTGAAACGCTGACTGTTCCATTTTTTTAAAGTACAAATCAACTGATCTACACAGTCTCTCCTGCTGCAAGGCCTTAAAATGGCTTAGCACCATCATGCTGGAATACCATAGAGCGATTAGCTTATGTGCAGGAGCACGAGATTCACATTGATAATGCATCACTTACTTTCAGTGCTTTCACGCAAGCCGGAAATGAATTCCAACTTTCTGGTGGAGATAGGGCAAGAGCTGTCGTAAGTGTCACTCAGCAGTGATTCAACCCCAGCCAAGCAGCCTCCCTAGTAAATCTAGACTGGGTGCCTAGATTCACCCGACAGGCTTGCAATTAGAGAGAGAGAGAGAGAGAGAGAGAGAGAGAGAGAGAGATTCTTCTCCACTATGGCTTCTGAACAATGGGCCTGGCTGGGAAATGATGTAGTAGCATTCAGAAAGTGTCACTGCCTGAAGAGTGGTACTCTCAGCTGAGCATTGTGCGTGTGGGGGGCAAGGATGGGGCTTAACACAGTCTATGGTGCAATTTCAAAATATGAAATGACTGTAAGTGAGGTCTGAAAGAACACTTTAAAAACAACCACAAAAATGTCCTCCAAAACTAGACCAATTTCTTGAGAGGCTATTTCTAGTCTTTCTTCCTTTTCTAGTTTGGCCCACTTTATTTTAGACAAAAGTCCAAGCAAAAATCTAAAATGTAGTAATACTTTGTTTTGACTGTGACAAATACAATGTACCAACATCCTTTATCAATGCTGCGATAAGTAAATATTATCCAAAACTTGTTTAACAGACGGAGAAACTGAGGCAGTGCTAAGTGACTTGCGCAACACCCTGAAGTCAGTGTTAGTACTGGTAGTCTAACTCAGTTCCTAGCTCCCCGTCCTATGCTCAGGCCATGGGAGTGTGACATTCCCCAGGGTACACTCTGACTATTCGACAGCTGTGTCCCTCAGTTCTCCAACCTGGGGTGCCTTTACACTCCTTCACTGTGAGAGCAACCACCTGGCCTGCTCACACACAGCCTTCAGCATGTAAATTACGTCCAGCTGCACTGCAAGAGTGCTTCAGTCAACCCGCCTGTTACCCTTGAATTATAGTGCAGAGCAACACCAGCAACGTGTGTCCTGTACTGCCCAGTACCCTCCTGGACAACACAAGCTCATATAAAGGCCATTATTTTATTAATACAAAACAATAGGCACAAACTTTGTTATCTCAAATGGTGTTCCCCAAACACTTCAATCCAAATACGCTGACGTAGATAAAACAAGTTTATTTAACTACAGAAAGATTTTAAGTGATTACAAGTAATGAGGGTTAAAAGTCATAATTGATTACAAAGAAGTAAAAGGTAAAAATGCAACCAATACCTAACTGAACAAACCGGAGTGAATTCAAAGCAAAGACTCTATCACCACATGTTCTAGCAGCCTTACTGCCTGAACCTCTTTCAGCGGGTGTCTCTTCGCCTCCTCTCCCCCGACCCAATTCAAAGCTGTCTCTTTGTTCTTCAGGTGCTATGATGGCTGAGGAGAGAAAGAAAGGAAGAATATTTTGGGGACCGCTCTTCTCGTTTTGTATTGCTCCCCTTTTCTTTGAAAATCCTCTCCAGCTCTGGTTCAGGTGACAGCCAATCTGTTTACACAGGCAAACCCCAGCTGTTCCTTTGCCAAGATGTAAATTTCTCACTCAAACACCCTTCATCCTGCCAAAGAATGGTTGTTTAACCAGGTGATAGTCCAGTTGATTACACTGTCACCTGGCTAAGGTGCTTACTAGCCTTTTGTCTCGGGGGAATTGGTTTAATCTATTTCTCCAGACTTGGATCATGTCTTATATGGTAGAATTCTATAACTTTACATACAATGTTGTCACACATATAGTGCCAGGACAGATTATGAGCTTTCAAATGCTACTTCACAAGGCATACTCTGTATAAAGTTTATCATAGTCTTGTAAAACATAAGGGTTCAGGCTATCATGTCACAGAAACAAGCCTTCTGACCTAGCCCCACAAATGGGACAGGCGTGGCATTGCAATGCCTAACTTACCACGCAGTGGACTCCATAAAAGATGGTTACTCACCTTTGTAACTGTTGTTCTTCGAGATGTGTTGCTCATATCCATTCCAGTTAGGTGTGCGCGCCACACGTGCACGTTCGTCGGAAACTTTTTACCCTAGCAACTCCAGTGGGCTGGCAGGTCGCCCCCTAGAGTGGCGCCGCCATGGCGCTCGATATATACCCCTGCCAGCCCACCCGCTCCTCAGTTCCTTCTTGCCGGCTACTCCGACAGTGGGGAAGGAAGGCGGGTGTGGAATGGATATGAGCAATACATCTCGAAGAACAACAGTTACAAAGGTGAGTAACTGTCTTTTCTTGTTCGAGTGATTGCTCATATCCATTCCAGTTAGGTGAATCCCAAGCCTTACCTAGGCGGTGGGGTCGGAGTGAGAAGTCGTGGCATGGAGCACTGCAGAGCTGAAGGCCGCGTCATCTCTGGACTGCTGGACCAGGGCGTAATGGGAAGCGAAGGTGTGGACAGAGGACCAGGTCGCCGCTCTACAGATCTCCTGGATGGGCACGTGGGCGAGGAAAGCCAGCGATGACGCATGCACCCTGGTAGAGTGCGCAGTCAAACGGCCCATAGGGGTGTGAGCCAAGTCATAACAGGTCCTGATACAGGATGTTACCCACGAGGATATCCTCTGTGAGGAAATGGGAAGCCCCTTGACTCAGTCTGCTACTGCCACGAAGAGCTGGGGGGATTTGCGGAACGGTTTGGTCCTCTCCACATAAAACGCGAGTGCCCGACGGACATCAAGCGAGTGGAGTTGTTGCTCCCTGCGGGATGAATGGGGCTTTGGGAAAAAGACGGGGAGGAAGATCTCCTGGTTGACGTGAAAAGCTGAGACCACCTTGGGGAGAAAGGCAGGGTGCGGTCTCAGCTGCACCTTGTCTTTATGGAAGACCGTATACGGGGGATCTACCGTGAGGACCCGGAGTTCTGACACCCGTCTGGCTGAGGTGATGGCCACCAGGAAAGCAGTCTTCCAGGAGAGAGAGAGCAGGGAGCAAGTCGCTAACAGCTCAAAAGGAGGGCCCATGAGCCGAGTCAGAAACAGGTTGAGATCCCAGGTAGGTGCAGGGGGTCGAACCTGGGGGTAGAGACGTTCTAGTCCCTTCAGGAATCTAGTCACCGTAGGGTGAGAGAAAACCGAACAGCCATCTCCCCCCGGATGAAAGGTGAAGATAGCCGCCAGGTGAACCCGAAGGGACGATATTGCCAGGCCCTGCTGCTTGAGGGACCAGATGTAGTCTAGAATATTGGAGATAGAAACCTGTACAGGGAGGAAACCCCTCTCCGTGCACCAACAGGAGAAACGCTTCCACTTGGCCGAGTACGTCGCTCTAGTGGAAGGCTTCCTGCTGCTCAGGAGTACTTGACGTACTGGGGTAGAGCACCATAGTTCCAACCTGGTCAGCCACGCAGGAGCCACGCCGTGAGGTGCAGGGACTGGAGGTCCGGGTGACAGAGCCTGCCGTGGTCCTGGGTGATCAGGTCCAGGTGAAGGGGCAGGGGGACTGGGTCGGCTATGGACAGGTCCAGTAACATGGGATACCAATGCTGCCTGGGCCACGCTGGAGCTATCATAATCACACGGGCCCTGTCCCTGCGCACCTTCAGAAGGACCTTGTGGACCAGCGGGAACGGAGGGAATGCATAGAACAGGTGGGCCGTCCACGGGATAAGAAAGGCGTCCGCTACCGACCCTGGCTCCCGGCCCTGAAAGGAGCAGAACGTCTGGCATTTCTTGTTCCCCCTGGACTCAAAGAGGTCCACCCGGGGACAACCTCACCTCTGGAAGAGTGAGAGGGTGACATCCGGGCGAAGGGACCATTCGTGTGAAAGGAAGAATCTGCTCAGACGGTCTGCCAGCGTGTTCCGCACTCCGGGGAGGAAGGAAGACATGAGGTGAATGGAGTGGGCTATACAAAAGTCCCAGAGCCGCAACGCCTCCTGACATAGGGGAGAGGATCTTGTGCCACCCTGCTTGTTCACATAGTACATGGTCGTCGTGTTGTCGGTGAATACCGCGACACAGCAACCTCGAAGCTGATGGGAGAATGCTTGGCAAGCAAGGCGGACTGCTCTCAACTCCCGTATGTTGATGTGGAGGGCCACTTCCTGAGGGGACCACAGGCCCTGTGTCCTCAGGGCTCCAAGGTGGGCCCCCCAGCCCAGGTCTGAGGCATCTGTTGTTAGGGATACCAAGGGTTGAGGCGGATGAAACGGGAGGCCCGCACACACGACTGACTGGTCTAGCCACCACCGGAGGGAATCCAATACCTCCTGGGGGATGGTGATAATCACATCCAGCGAATGTCTGGCCGGCTGGTACTGCGCGATGAGCCAAGACTGGAGAGGCCTCATGCGGAGCCGCGCATAACCTGTCACAAATGTGCAGGCTGCCATGTGGCCTAAGAGGGTTAGGCATGTCCTTATAGAGGTCATGGGGGCCGCCTGTAGGCGCCGAATGATGGCCAACAGCGACTGGAACCTGGGCAACGGCAGCAGGGCCCTGGCCAAGGTGGAGTCCAGAATGGCCCCGATGAACTCTATCCTCTGCATGGGGAGCATAGTGGACTTGTCCACGTTGATAATGAGGCCCAAGGTAGCAAAGAGTCCGCTGATCGTGTGGACGTGGTTGCGGACCTGTAGCTCTGATGTGCCTCGAATCAGCCAGTCGTCGAGGTAAGGGAACACGTGAATGCGGCTGCAACGAAGATGTGCGACGACGACTGCCATGCATTTTGTGAATACCCTCGGGGCCATGGAGAGGCCAAACGGGAGGACCGCAAATTGGTAATGGTGGCGGTCAACCATGAACCGAAGGAAACGTCTGTGTTGCGGCAAAATGGCTACATGAAAATAAGCGTCCTGCATGTCGAGGGTGGCGTACCAGTCTCCAGGATCCAGAGATGGGATAATGGTCCCCAGGGATACCATGCAGAATTTCAACTTCACCATATGTTTGTTGAGTTCCCGCAGGTCGAGGATAGGTCTGAGGCCTCCTTTGGCCTTGGGGATCAGAAAGTAGTGGGAATAAAACCCCTTGCCCTTCTCATTCTCCGGAACCGCCTCTATGGCTCCTTTGTCGAGGAGCGTCTGCACCTCCTGACGGAGGAATTGCTCGTGAGAGGGGTCCCTGAAGAGGGACGAGGCTGGGGGGCGGGAGGGAAGATGAGAAGTAAATTGCAGACGGTATCCCGTTTGCACAGTGCGTAAGACCCAACAGTCGGATGTTATTTGGGTCCACGCCTGGAGGAAAAACGAAAGGCGGTTGGAAAACAGGGGGGAAGGATCCGCGGGGAAAACTAGTACAGCGTCCTCGGGCGCACCTTCAAAACGAAGGTTTGGGCCCAGGTGGGGCTTTGGAGGAGCCCTGTTTCTGCCCCCCCTGGTTGCCCGACTGTCTGCGCCTGCCATTTCTGCCACGGCGCCTATTGAGGTCCTGTCACTGGCGGTACTGGGGGTACGGCCGGCGCTGCTGCTGTTGTTGCGGCCGGAAGGGTCTGCACTGTGTCCCGGGCGTGTGCATCCCTAGGGAGCGCATGATGACCCGATTGTCCTTTAGGCTTTTCAGCCCGGGGTCCGTCTTCTCCGAAAACAGGCCCTGACCTTCGAACGGGAGGTCCTGGATGGTATATTGGAGCTCTGGCAGAAGGCCAGAAACCTGAAGCCAGGAGATGCAGCGCATTGTAACCCCTGAAGCCAGAGTTCGAGCGGCCGAGTCTGCTGCGTCCAAGGATGCCTGCAACGAAGTTCTTGCGACCTTCTTGCCCTCGTCAAGAATTGCCGCAAATTCTTGACGCGCATCCTGAGGCAACAGCTCCTTAAACTTATCCACTGCCAACCAGGAGTTATAGGTGTAGCGGCTAATGAGGGCTTGCTGGTTGGAGACCCTCAGTTGGAGGGCGCCCGCTGAGTAGACCTTCTGGCCTAACAGGTCCATACGCCTCGCCTCCTTGGACTTGGGTGCCGGGGCTTCTTGTCCATGACACTCCCTCTCGTTCACCGACTGCACGACGAGGGAGCACGGTGTCGGGTGCACATGGAGGTACTCATAACCTCTGGAGGGAGCCATATATTTACGCTCCACCCGCATGCAGCAGGAGGGATGGAGGCCGGTGACTGCCAGATGGTATTGGTATTGGCATTGGCCTGGATAGTCCTGATAAAAGGCAGGGCGACCCTGGTGGGAGCATCTGCTGAGAGGATGCTCACCACGGGATCTTCGATTTCGGAGACCTCCTCAGCTTGCAAGTTTAAGTTCTGCGCTACGTGCCTGAGGAGGTCCTGGTGCGCCCTGAGGTCGTGTGGGGGAGGGCTGGACGATGCTGTGCCCGCCACTGCCTCATCGGGAGAGGACGATGAGGAGACCCCTGCTAAAAGAGTGTCCACGGGAGGCTCTGTCTGAACCCGCGCCTCTGACTCCGGAGGGAGCTCAGGGTCTTGCTGGTTGAACCTGTCTTTGCCCGCCAGAGAAGGAGGAGGACGAGATAGCGAAGCCTCTGGCACCCTGCTCTCAGCCGTCGCAGGCTGAGGAGGAATTTGTTGAGGGCCTTGGGCTTTATGGTACACCCAGGGTGTCCAGAAACCCCACTGCTGTGGTCCCTGATCCTGCGGAGGAGGGTCCTGAAGAAGGGCCGCGGGTCTGTCTGCGTCTATTGCATACACACTGTCTGTCTGTGACGAGACAGACAGCTGCCTGGAAGGCCATGGAGGGGCTGAACGCGGCTGGTAGGGTTCTCTTGGTCTCAACGCCGAAGATCTTCTCGGTGCCGGGGCCCATTATCGGGAATCATACCGGTGCCGGGACCAGGACCTGCCACCGATGCGGTGCCGGGAGGTCGACCGGGACCTGCCACCGATGCGGTGCCGGGAGGTCGACCGGGACCGGGACCTGCCACCGATGTGGTGCCGGGAGGTCGACCGGGGTGCTGATCGTCGCCGGGAACGGCTCCTAGAATCTCAGTGCCGGTAGCGGCGATGTGATCCAGACCGGTGCCGCGAATAGCGGGACTGTCTGGAGGATGACCGGCGCCGCAAGTGCGACCGGTACCGCCGAGGGGAGGGGTGCCGGGACTGCGAGCGGCGCCTGGAGCGAGAGCGTCCGCGGTATCGGGACCTCAATGGCGATCGGTGCCGGCTGGGTGAGTCCGGAGACGGCGCTCGCATCGTCACCGGCTTGCCTCTGGATACGACCCGCACCGGGGGTACCAGGGGTTGAGGCTGGGTAGGCTCTGTAAGAGCAATCAGGTCCCGCGCCGAAGTGAAAGTCTCTGGCATCGACGGGACCAATAGCTCAACCCCAGATCTTACAGGGGAGCTAGGAGGGACCAGACTCGACGGACCTCCAGGGCCCGGAGTCGACGGAATCCCTGCTGGTGGTGCCGCGGCCGAGGTAGGCACCGGGCGCTCCGCTCGAGTCTGCATGGATGGAGTCGCAGACTTCGAGGGCCTTGTCTCGGGTCCCGGTGCCAGGGAAGGTCGGTGCCGGGGTGTCGTTCCGGTGCTGGCGCGATCCGGTGCCGGCTCAGAGGCGGCGCTCTGTGTTGAGGTTACCGGATTAAGTGCCGCTTCTATTAGGAGAGTCCTTAATCTTTGGTCCCTCTCCTTTTTTGTCCTAGACTTAAAAGCCTTGCAAATGCGGCACTTGTCCGAAATGTGCGATTCCCCCAGGCACTTTAGGCAAGCGTCTTGGGGGTCGCTGGTCGGCATCGGCTTTTTACAGGCCGAGCATTGCTTGAACCCCGGCGAACCAGGCATGGGCCCGGTGCCAGGTGCCGGGAAGGGCTACAGCCCAAACCCGCTAATAACTATACAACTATATACAAACAACAATAACTAACTATACTTTTACAATTATTTACAACTATCTACAAGTATGAACTGTAAAGATGAAGGAGAACTAGGGACGTGGAGGACAGCTATGCCGCGCTCCACAGTTCCAATGACCGACACGGTGGTAAGAAGGAACTGAGGAGCGGGTGGGCCGGCAGGGGTATATATCGAGCGCCATGGCGGCGCCACTCTACGGGGCGACCTGCCGGCCCACTGGAGTTGCTAGGGTAAAAAGTTTCCGACGAACGTGCACGCGCAGCGCGCACTCCTAACTGGAATGGATATGAGCAATCACTCAAAGAAGAACCCTGAGTTAGGTGCACAGCTCCCTCTATAATGCATGAGGAGCGTTAGGCATCAAAATGGGGGTGGGGGAGATTAACAGCTAAGTGGGGAGCTGTCTGGACTTGCCAATAGGAAATCCTTGAAGGTGGGGAGGGGGGGAAACAAGCCCTGTCTCGCAAAGGGAGTTAGGTACCTAATTCTGGGTTGGCTAGAGGTGCCTGTTTCTGCTCAGAATTCACATCCATAAACCCGTGGCTGGTGCTTCAGCCAGGTCAGCTATTTCTTGCAAAATATCTTCATAGCCAAGAGGTTAGCGCACTCATGCCAGAGGTGGGTGACAGGGGCAGCTCCAGGCACCAAGCACGTGCCCGGGGCAGCAAGCCGGGGGGCCAGCCTGCCGTTCGCCGTGAGGGCAGCAGTCAGTCTGCCTTCAGCGGCATGCGTGTGGGAGGGCCGCCAGTCACACGGATTGGGCAGCAATTCAGCGGCGGGTACGCAGAAGGCATGGGACTGGTGGACCTCCCACAGGCATGCCGCCGAATCTGCGTTACCAGCAGACCTCCCACAGGGATGCTGCCAAAAGCCGCCTGACTGCCATGCTTGGGGTGGCAAATTACATAGAGCTGCCCCTGGTGGGCGACCAGCATTCAAGCCCCTGACTGTGCCTGATTTGGAGCAGGGATTAACTTGCCAGGCATCTGGTTTTCGCTCAGAATACCCAGTTCAAAAGGGACCCTGATGGCTCTGGTCAGTCCCGCTGGCTGTTAAAAGTCCAGTTGGTGCAGGGCTGGCAGGCTCTCTGGCTGGCTCTGTGCAGCTCCCTGGAAACGGCAACATGGTCCTCAGCTCCTAGGCATAAGGATGGCTCTATGATTTTTGCCGCCCCAAGCACGGCAGTCAGGCACCCTTCAGTGGCATTTCTGTGTAGATCCCCAGTCCCGCGGAGTCAGTGGCAGTTCTGTGGGTGATTTGCTGATCCCGTGCCTTCAGCGTACCTGCTGCCGAAGCCACAGGACCATCAGACCACCCTCAGAAACACCGCCGAAGGCTGCCTGACTGCCGCCCTCACGGCGACTGGCAGCCTGCCCCCCGTAGCTTGCCGCCCCAGGCATGCGCTTGCTGCACTGGTGCCTGGAGCCGCCCCTGTAGGGGCAACCACAGCATGCCCTGCATGCTGCCTCCCCACCCGAGTGCTCTCTCCGGAGCTCCCATTGGCTGGGAACCAGGGGCAATGGGACGTGTGTGTGTGCGTGCGTGCGTGTGTGTGTGTGTGTGTGTGTCGGGGGTGCCTGCAGTCAGCGCGTTAAGCCCCGGCCGCTCCTGCACCCTAGGAGCCAAGGGACATGTTGCCACTTCCTGGGAGCTGCCTGAGGTCAGTGTCTCCCAGACCCTGTAACCTGAACCTTGTCCTGAACCTGAATCCCCTGCCCCAGCCTGGTGACCCCTCCTGCACCCCAAACCCCTCATCCCTGGCCCCACCCCAAAGCCCTCATCCCCCAGCCAGACTCTCACCCCTCCTGCACCCCACCTCCTTGCCACAGCCTCCTGAAAATGAGCAAGTGAGGGAGGCGAGTGAGCGACAGAGGGAGGGGAGAATGGTGCAAGTGGTGGGAGCTTGGAAAAGGGGCGGGGTTCTTCAGGAAAAGGCTGTGGAAGGGGCAGGACAAGAGTGTTTGGTTTTGTGCAATTAGAAACTTGGCAATCCTAGCTGGGATCCGACCACAGATCTTCAACGTGCCCAGTGGTTAGTGTTCTCCCCTGGGTATTGCGTATAAGGGTGGGGCACCACCACCATTTCCTCCTCAGCTGTGTTTTGTGTGCTGTTAGGTGTGCTCAGAGAACACCCAATGGATGGGGGAACAGGGCAGACCGTTTGAGAATCCCATAAACATGTAGCTGCTCTCAAGACTTATGCGGCTGTGTGCATGTCCTGTGGCAAACATTTAGGTGCCATGGGGCTTTGTAGCAGAAATGTATGTGCTGAGAGACTTTAGGAACATACAGGAGTAAGTCACAGTGGATCACAGGTTTTGAAGATCTAAATGTTGGTATTAGGAGCCTCAGTGGGCAGCTAGATGCCTCATTCTCTTTGTGGAGCTCGCCCTCTGTCTCTGTGCGCCTGTTCCCATTTAATAGCGGTCGGTTCTTCTAGAATGATATGATGCAGTATCAGGAGGGTGGGTCACAAGGGCTTTTTAATCTCACTAACTCCTATGGTTGCCTGATGTTTGCCCTAGACTTGGCTCTTAAGTGCATTGGGTTTCCAGCCGGGTTCCTCCAACCTCTGCCAACTCTATAGGGTTAGTTGGTTTGTTTTTGTCCCCACCCCCAAGGGGAGTGAGGCCCTTTCAATTAGAGTTGGGTGACTGACCTTTGTGCCTCTGAAAATTCCCATCACCCTTTGGAAATAGGGTGACATTTAATTATTAGAATTGATTTCTAGCCAGCAGCCTTTGTAACTGAAAGTTTACGATGAATCCTATAGACACTAGTGCCACTGTGGTAACTGGGTAACACTTTGCAATATTTTGATTATGTGCTTAATTAACATCATTTCTAGTTTTTCTTACGGAAAATACCAACCATAAAGGAATGAACCACCCCAAGTTTCCCCTCAGTTTATCAACGCTTACCATACATTATAATACCAAGGCGGCTTCTGATAACAGTGTTGGAATTGCAATTGTTATTAACGAGTTGTCTCCTATGTGAATGAATGGGGCTGGGGGAGATGAAAGTCCTTTCCAAATCCCACAGATGAAGTGGCAAAAATGATTGAAAATTTGAGCTGTAACTGCTTAATGAGTAACATTGATGATCAAAGTGCCAGTACAGTATTTCTGCGGCTTTTGAACAACAACAAAGTCACCTACTATCCTTCAATAAAAATGCAAACAACAAATTCAAAGCCCAACACCATCTCTTTCTCCTGGAATTTTTATGTGCCTGCCTAGTCTGTGTAGTAGCTTCCATCATGATAATTTAATGTTACTAAAAAGCTCTACCCTTTAATAGTATTCACTCTTGTTTACTTAAAAGTGGCTTGCAGAGGCAGAGTCTGGCATTTTCTGCTTATACCAATCAGTCTCTTGTGCTTGATGCCAGATGCCACCTGGGTTTCATTTTTCAGGTGAAATGAGCTGCAGTTGGTAAAATCTGATGAAAGTGAATAGGACTAGTCTGAAATGAGTGGCAATAGCCACATCAGATAAAGTCCCCCTTTGTAACTACCCAGAGCCTGCAGAATACAGAACAGTGTGCTGAGTAACAGATGCATTGTTTTAAAATTTTTTTCATTGTTATTAATGGGCCATCAAACTGATAGAAAACCAAAGTACTCTAAGTATTTCTGTGTGTGACGTAGAGTAATGAAACTCATGTCACTGGAGTTGTTTTGTTTTTGTCTTGGAGCCCTCATGCAGGACTTTAAAGAAAACTGATGGTAGCAATGGGATGGGGTTGCAGTATTACCAGCCTCAAGTGTCATAAATTATGAGTTAGGCGTTCCCTGAGATTGGCCTAAAACTTGAGCTTGTGTGTGATTTTTTTTTTCCTTTTAAATACTTGAGGTCTTTTTAGGATCCACTCTAACCTACCTTTTCAAGCCAGAAATTTATTTAAAAAAAACATTAGTCACATGATCCAGGAGCTAGGGCTTTAAGAAAAAAACACCTAAGAGCATGAGTCTTGCAATACCCTGTAAAATTGTAAGAGTTGGGATTCTATGCAGATATCTTACAACCTTCTATAAACAGGTTGGGAACCTCACTCTTGGTTGTATCTTACACACGATAAGACTGGCCCCATCTGTGTAGGTACTTCTGTACTACCTGAGCACCCCACTAATATTAATGGAGTTGTCCTCACAATATCCCAGTACCAATATCTTCTTTTACTGGGGAAGGGGGGGGATGAAAGTAGAGTCCAGACTGAGGGGTGGTGGGGTGGTGTTGAGATCACCCTCCTGTATAACCAAGGCTGGTGCGAACAAGTGTTTAACCCAAGTGGGGCTGGGCAGGCTGCAGTCACACACAGACACTCAGGGTGTGGCTTGCGTGCTGGAAGACTGTGAGTGGTCCAAGTGGGAGCTAGTATTAGGCATTCCAGGCACTCAGGGTTGGAGGGCAGGGGTGACACATTGGTCTAGACCATACCCTGATGTGTCACCGGGGCTCAGAGAAGATACTCAGAGTGGTGGTTGCGGGTTAGGGAAGTTAAGAAGAAAAAATGGTGCCTTCTTCATTTCCTATCCCCTTTGCGCATTCAGGCTGGAAAAGTTGCACCACTTCAGGGGAGGGTGGGAGAATACAGTGGTTCTCCCTCTGACACTTTAGTGTTCTCTCCTACTATCAATATCAGTCCATCACCATATGCCCCCCACAACATGAGTACATCCATAACCTCATTCATTCACCAATTGATTCTATTCGCCACTACACTCCTGCCTACTGCGTCCAATCTTTCCCCTCTGCCAAACCATGAAAGGTCTTTCCACCCCAACCACTATGTTTAGTCTCCTCCCACCACCCTTCCTAGTTAAGCGTGGCAGCTGAGAACCACACCCTGCTAGTATGACTCTTTTCCAGCAGAAGTGCCCCAGTAGCTTCAGGTGTGACTGTACCCTGAAGTGTATCAGTCCCACAGCACACTTCTCATATTGGTGTGGCTGAGCCCCATTAGTCCTTAACCACCAGCCATGCCTGCTAATGTAAGGAATGTTTTTGCTTTCAAGTCTGTGCCTTTATCCATGGTGTCACAGGACTCTTTTTTTCAGAACTGACCCTGCTTGGGCCAACAGCAGGGTTTGAACCTGGGACCTATAAGAGTTAAAAACCATGTGCCCCTAATACTTGACATAGTGAACTAAATAGAGTAGCAGTCTCATGTAGACTAGCCAATAAAAGGTGACACTCTCTTAGCTTGGGTTCCGGATGTAATATCGTACCCATAGTATTTTTGTAAACTATGCTATCTGGTTACAAAAATGTAACTATACTGTCTGCTTTGGGACAGGATACACTGCATGGCTCCACTGTCATAATACTACAGAGATGGCCACAAACAGAAGGAAACAAATGTCTAGGTGACTTCTCAACCCTAGTGCAGTTAGAATAGTAGCTGTTGCTATATGTACCATGTTGGTACATGACTGCCACACTTACTTTCCATTCATTTTGAATGGACACAAGTTACTTTGTATCCCCTTCAGACAAAGAAGCGAAAATGAGGCTTAGAGAGGTGCAATGGTCACATGCACACAACACACAACCTGTGGAATGCCTTGCCAGAGGATATCATGAAGGCCAAGACTATAACAGGGTTAAAAAAAGAACTAGATAAGTTCATGGAGAATAGGTCCATCAATGGCTATTAGCCAGGATGGGCAGGGATGGTGTCTCTAGCCTCTGTTTGCCACAAGCCAGGAATAGGCAACAGGGGATGAATCACTTGATGATAACTTGTCTGTTCATTCCCTCTGGGGCACCTGGCATTGGCCACTCTGTCGGAAGATAGGATACTGTGCTAGATGGACCTAGGAAAAAATACACATCCCTGGAAACAGTGCAATAGTTCTACATTCCCATGGTCCCAACAGCCTGAAATTAAACACTGACACAGTACGAGGCTGAAGAGCTAGGAAAAACATCAAGCCTGTCCAACCTGCCACACCTAGAAGTGCCAATAATATGTCCCACTCTGTTAGCAGGCCAGCACTATTGTAATAATATGTCTTTGTGGGGCTTTAGCACAGCATTTCCTTTTTCTCTCCTCCTTCAATAATCTTTTCCTCAGTCATTTAGAAAATGGATAATCTCAGTACAAGGCCCCATCCCAGTCCTTAACTGTGACATTGACAGCCCATGTCTGTCACTTTACCCACTTGTATAGAACCTTGCCCCCATTCACCTCAATCACAAAAGGTAAGGACATTAAAATATGGCCACATGTTTGAGGCAACACATAGGACAACATGTCAAGTAAGGCAGAGCATGGGGACTAACAATAAGAAGGAAGTGAAAAAGATTTAGATGTGGCTTCATAGAAGGAATTTGAAAACAAGCAGGTGCTGTGGCAGAGGATGACAGGGAAATGGGAAGCCAAGTAAGGGATTGATGCAGGCACCACTGCAAGATGACTTTGAAATGATGTAGATATTCTCAAAAGGGGGCAAAAGTAAGAAGCAGAGAGAAGAAGGTTACAGACCAGTGAAGGCAAACCAAGGTGTGAATGAGGCTTAGTACTACAACGGATGGTGAAGAAAACCAGAAACAGGAGTGTAGGTAGCAGAAGGGGAAAATGATTACATAGATTGTAAACTCTCTGGAGGGAGAAGGACTGTCTTTTTTCATTAGGCACTATACCAATGAATAGCGCAACGGGGTCCTAATCTGTAAGTGGGGTATCTATGCATTACTGCAATATATATAATTTGTAAGGGGATGGAGGAGATTACATTAAAGTTTGTGAGTTTCCTTTGATCTCTGGGGATGTTTGGTCGAGAAAGGACTGAAGGATTGAGGCCGGGTTGTATTTCTGAAAGAATGAATATCACACCATCCACACCACTATTAAATTGTCAGTCAAGTTTAATGCATCATAAAGAAGTAAAACTACATTGGCATATTTAAGACAAACACTTTTTTTCTATGCACACTATCCACTGGACAGTCCCCTTTTCAAAATAACTACTTTTAACAGTCCAAGACATGTCTTCAGAAATTCTTCACATGTTCAACCTTCCATATTTTCCTTTTTTTAATTTGTCTGAGAAGAAAAAAAAACATTAAACCTGAAAACACTTACATTGCAAGCCACATTAGAATGCATAATTGGCATACAATAATCAATGTATAACAATTGTGTTTTACTTAGTTCACTTTGTTCATCAATAAAAGAATATAAAAATCTTGTTCAACTGAGTGTTAAGTGTAATAAAATAGATTTGTATAGTACTGCACAGTTTCTCCCGGAGTTGTGAAAATGGTTGAAGGGACCATGTGCTGCCCAGTGATGGGCAACTGAAGAGGCCAGTCCCTCATTTTTAAAAAAATGACATTCGGCACCATGTCATATGCTGATGTGAGAGACTAGCTGTGTGTCATGCTCTAGTGGTTCCTTGCTTCTGTTTTGTTTCATACCTGTTGTACTAAGTAACTAAAGGATCGAGAATGGAATCAGTGGTTGTGTGAAACTCTGCATTGTTAGAGGAAAAGGGGTTGCCCATCACTAACTTCCGAGGTAGGCCTCAGGATTACAGGATAGGCCTGTGGCCTACTAAGGCGCCAGACTGACCCTTGTAGTATCAGGAAGACTCGCTAGTGAAACAAGCAGGAGCTCTAGGATTTTCTCAGACTAATGCTAAACATTTTCAAATGTGTTACAAATCAATAAAATTTAAAAAGGAATTAAGTTTCCAAAAACCCAGCAAACCCTTAATTTTCCACAGTCCAACCCTCCCCCTAAATTCTTGCTATTATCCAATATGACAAACAACCCCTTGAGGCAGTTTTTTTTTTCCTGTACCATTTTTGCAGATATTCCTGCAAACAAACAAACAAAAACCCCACCAGCTTTTTTCCATGTTACCTATTTTTACAATAAAAATGCAGTACAAAAATGTAAAATTATTTTTTGGCATATTATCTGTACTGGCAAGAAAAGAAAAACAATCTTTATTTGCTTTTATTTAAAAAAAAAAAGGTTCAAAACATAACCAAAAAAACCAAACCCTACCTCCAAAGCTATCCACTATATGGTTTATGCTAAATCTTGCACAAAAACTCCATGAGAAAAATACATCAATAGCAAAATAAGTAAAAAGGACCTGCAAAAAAGTAAGGAGTTTTACAGTCATACCTCTTTAAATACTTCAGAATGCATATACAGAAGCATCAACATGAAAATACTTCAATATTTTACTAGAAACGCTAACTTCATACAGTTTTTTTAATTTAAATATCTGCAATTCAGCTATAATACTGAAAAAAATGATCTTTTTGTTTTAAAGGCTCTGTGAGCGTCCATGACGTCATTCTTGTCTAACAGCCCATCTTCAGTTCACCTGAATCAGTGAGGCAGACCTTGTTCACTTTCCTAAGAATCCATGTCAAGTCCTAAGTAGTTCCGGCTCTTTTTATATTACCAGTTTCCTCCTTCAAACAGCTTTAAGCCCAGCTACCTCCCTACTCGTTTACTAACTCTTTGTATTTAAAATGTTTCCCTTTAAAGCAAACTTGTAAAATTGTCTGCCCTCCAAAAAGGATACTTCACTTTCTATCAGCCATACTATTTCTTTTCCTTCTTATTCATAAATACATTAAGGCCAACATAACAAAACAAATCTCATAAGCACTGAAGGTCTTGGCAAATACAAAACTGCAGCAAAATCTGCTCTGTGGGAAGTTGCTGCCACAGTGACCTACAAACTGGACTGATTGGCTTAAATTCTACATGTGTAAAAAATGAGATTGTTTTTCGTTTCCTTCATTTCCCGTTGTTTCGGTTTAATCTCTCCTTTGCGCATGTATAAAGTTTTTTTTTTGTTTTTTTCCATTTCCCCCAGACAGCGCTGTCAGTTGTTACCCTGTGATTGCTGCAAGGCTTTGTGCATGGCAGCAGAGGCAGATGAGGGTTTGATCCAGGGGACAGTTAGCAAGGAGGAGGTGGTGGTTGTCGTCATGGTAACCTGAATCATCTGCTCATTTTGTATCAGTCTAATGAGAGTTTTGAGACGTTCCAGCGATGACTGAGTCCCTTTCTGCTGGGCTAACAGGCTGTTTTTTAGCTCTAAGCATTTCTGTTAGAGAGAGAGATGGGGAGAGGGAAGGAGAGACTTACAATACATTCAAATTGGCATCAAACATCCCCCCAAACATGCTTTACATGTCTGGAGAACATGTCCATCTCAAACCAATTACGTTCTCCTTTGGGGATAGCAGAAACACAAGCAAGAAACTAATGGAGTAATACCCACTGGTGCATATAGTGCCTCACTTGTCTTAGCAACAATATTCATCTAAGATCAAGTATATATTGAGGGCACTTTTGACCATATCCTGTTGAAAGACAGGAAGAATACATGATCATGTGATGGCAGTCTACAGATTTTGTTGGCATGGGTTTACAATGGCCACATGACTTGAAAGTGGCAAAGCCATCAATAAGCACTGTAAGTCTTCCCAAATGACTTCAGTAAAACCTTCAGGTCAAACTACACTCGGATGTATTTTGTATGTGGCACATATTTACAGTCAATTTTAGGGAGACTAAATAAAATGGTGTTTGTTTTAAATCCATTTACCTAAAGCCAGGCAACTTAGTAACAAGGATGCCAGTAAACTGCTAAAGAAAACCTCAAATATTTTTCAGGTATAAAATGTTAGTTTAAGGGCCACTATTTAATGTTCTACCATGGCTAGAAACAGAAGCCTTATCCTACTGGGAAGGGAATTTCTGGCTTTTAATGGATGAAAGCTCCTGTTTCTCTTTCCAATAGGTCATGAAACCCAAAACAGTTACTGGTCCAGGTCTGCATATTGTCTCTCATGGGCCTTGGTCCAGAATAGTTTTAGAGGAGAACATTCTGCAGTTCTTGGGAAGCAGGAAACACTTACTTGACTTTTTTTCTTTTTTTAAAAAAAGTAGCTGTTCAAAGGTTTGGGATTTTGGAATAAACCCTGGGGGAGATGGATTAGAGGGCAGGTGAAGTAGTCCCAGGTGAATAATAAATGCATGGGTCTGCAATTTATAACAATATCACTGTCACACGTGGTGTGTATGGGGTTTTCACTTAATTCAATTGGTAATTTACTTTTTTAGTTAATCTAAACCTCAGAAACCTCTTTGATTTGGATAAATATTATCATAGGCCAACATTGCCATTTAAGAGAGAATGCTTCACAATCAAAGGGCCTAATTCTGCTTCTGCACCAGTCCCATTGACTTCAATAGCAATTATTTTTACACACACACACACACACACACACACACACACACACACACACACACACACACACACACACACACACACACACACACACACACACGTTGAATTTGGCCCAAACTCTCTTTCATTCTGAAATCACTAATCCAATTACATTGTTCTAACCACTAAAGAATACTCTACCCCACAGAGACCTTTCTCCGTGCATGTGTTAGTTTCCATTAGAGCTGACGGTGGTTATGTACAGTTAAAGGGAGTACTTCCCACTGTGATGTCTTTTAATAAGTTATTACTTTTCTTTCCACTCTGTTTTAAATGTGATCAAATATTTAACATGCCTCTCCTGGATAACTGCAATGGTAGAGCAAGTACTGACCAGTTACTGTTGCAGCTGCCACTTTAATTTTCCAGGATCGAGAAGATTAAAATATGTAGTTACACCATATTACAAACAAACAAGCAAATTCTTAGTAGTAGTAGTTCTATAGTTTGGGGACAGGTTTGTGGTCAAATAGCCATGCCTTAAGTAAGTCCTGATGTCCATGATAGCTAGGAATTTGGGTTCTAAACTCGGGCTTACACTCTCTAGAGTGGCAGGGACTGGTAGAAGTAGTGTACACGCATACCTGGAATCAGGTTATGCTTGGGTGACCCCCTCCAGCAACCCTTGGTTCTAGTTCTTGTAGGAGATGCTGAGAACACTGCTGTGATACTAGACCTTTTGAGAGTGGTGACGATGGTCATACCTGCCTAACCTCATGCTTTTGGACTGATGCGCAGGCTCTTGGCACTGGAGCAGGTCATGCACAGATCTTTCTTGTGAAAGATGGGAAGTGCTATACTGCAGTTCTATAGCTCTGATGTGTATAGAATGGGACAGAAGATATGTTTAATTTTGTTTTCTCATTTGAGTGGGGAAGCGCTCCAATAACAGATCTGCCACTGCCTCCTGCTCCTCAACCTGTCAGTGTATCTTGCTCACCCCCCACAAAGAGACCGCATATATGTTTCTTTGTAAAGAAACTATTCACACTTGAGTATGAATAGTTTGTGAGCATAACTCATTTCCCAGCCATCTAATCTCAGTTTTTCAAATATAAACGCTTTATAACCAATTCTGTGGGAGACATTATGCCCCACAGTCTGGAGTCTTACTTTAATTGCATTGTTGAGAAGTCTCTCTTTCTCTTCCAACTGTCTATGTTCACTCTTCAGCTCGCTGCCTTTCTTTAATAATTTTCTCTTCTCTTCTTCTTTGACTGTGGAACAATAAGGTTTAGAATGTAAATATTAAGATACAGACTGAAAAAATGGTCTGCACTGACTCATGAGAATAGGATTAAGTGTTCTAGATAGAGCATTCCATACGTCTACCCAGTCCCATCTCAAAATGCATAGCCAGAGGAACTGAGTTTCCAGTTGCACATAAGATAACTCTCTATCACTTTTGAAATGGTTCAAGTACAGGACAGACATTAGTCCACAACACACCTTTGAGGTGGATATAGAATCCCTATTTTATAGATAGGGAAACTAAGGCAGAGATTAAATTACCTGCTCAGGGCTACAGAAATTCATTTAAGGACATTTCCTCTCACAAATGCTAGGTACACAGTTTCAGACAGTCATGTCTTTATTAAATCAAAACCAATACTTTTTAAAGCAAAGGCACTAGTTCTTATCAAAGACTATGTTCATACCAAGTTTCATGTTTTCAGTCATAAGCAATTTTTACACTGGCCTTGTACTTTAAAGTGTAATTAGAATTAGAACTTCTCTTAAAATGTTTGCAACCAGTACATTTGCTAAAAAGTGCATTTTTTGGGGGGGGGGTCAAATACAGTGAACAGTTTTGGCCAAAAAAAAGGAAAACAAAAATTTAGAAAATGGCTAAAAGGTTGTTTTGGAAAAAATAAGAACAGTTTCAAGACAAAGTACTGAATGCAAATGACCAGTTTCTAAATGAAATGCCAAATCAAAACAATTTGATGTTTTTGAATAGGCATTCAAAAGATTTTATTATTAATTGTTCATTCAACTTTAGAATTTTTCTCCAATTTGAAAAAAAATGTATGTTTTTGTCTTTCAAAGTTTTTCTTTTCTTTCAAACTTTCTAAAAAAGAACAAATTAATCTTCAATCCATGAGAAAACATGGAAAACTTCAGCTGAAAGGTGAATGTTACAAAAAATGTGTGTGAGAACAGGGGGTAGGATGAAAAGCATTTAGTAATACTGACTGGCAGGCACTACCACTGATCTTATGGAGCTTTAGCTCTTCCACGCATCTTGCTAACATGAATTTATGCCCTCTGAGTTAGACAGTCACTCCCATTAACTGGGGACTAGAGAGCCTCTTATCAGGAATCACGCCATTCTGTACCTGTTTTATGAGTAACATAGGAATGAACAATAGCCAGAGTTCCAGTCCATGGCACATTTTCATCTTTCTTTAATACCTATAAATCCAAAGAACAACACAAATTAGTAATCCACGAAGAGACACACATACACAATTCACGCCTTCCCACTCACCCCACAAAAAAACTTTACTATTTACTTTACTATTACAAAAAAATGGTATAACTGGAATTTTAAGTTGTAAACTGAAATGCAGTGGAAAAATTCGGTAACTTTTATTTTACTTCACTGTAAACAGTGTCACTACATAATTGCTAGGATGGGGTTTTCAAATCTCACACTTGATGACCACCACAGGGGGCCAAAAGGAATTATTCTCCAGCCCCTTTCATACAGGCTTACACAATTTCCAGGAGAGTTAGAGGTATTTTGCCTACCTATTAGGTACAGGCCACCACTGGAGATAGAATACTGGACTTGATAGAGAAGAGAAGATAGGCTGGTTCCACTAAATGTAAATATAGACCAGCAATTCTCTTTTACATTTCCAAAGAAACTAAAGAGTAATTATTCCTAGGGGCTAAAGCAGAGAATTATAAGGAACAAAAATTAAGCCTGCTCATTCTGCAATTTAGCAACATTGTTTTACAGTTCTTACAGACCTGCTGCTAATCATTTGGCTTGTGTGAACACTGTTAGAATTGCATTTCTAAAATGTTTATCAATAGCTGCATATAATAAATCTTATAAAGAAGATGGTGTACTCTCCTTACAACCTTCAGCTCCTCTGGTGCATTTTCTGTGCACGACACTGTCGCCTCCGTCTGCAAGAACTAAATTACTTGCTTTGCAATTGTACGTACAGGTGGTTTTTATAGAAGAAAAATGTAAAGGAAACGAACAGCTATTTTTAATCTTTCAGCGTAAATCTTGAGGGATGCAATACCATGAAATCAAGAGGGGAAAAAATGAAAGGTATGAGGCCAATGCTGTGAAACTACCTGGCAACAAAAGAAGCAAATTACCAAAGAAACTTCAATGCAGTTGAATCTCAGCGTTACGGACACCCTGGGAATGGAGGTTGTGTCTGTAACTCTCACATGTTTGCAACTATGACCAAAGCGCAGTTCAGGCTCCAGATCCAGCAGCTGACACTTCAGGCCAGGCTCCAGCAGCAGGTGAGCTCCCCACTCAGCGCTGGCAGCTTCCTTCCCTGGGTTGGACTGAGTTTGCCAGCTTGTGCCCCTCCCGGCTGTGTGTGTGAGTGAGAAAACAGCGTGTCTCCCTCCTGGCTTGGGAAAGGGGGTGGTGATAAAAACAATGCATCCCCCTCCTGGTGGGGGAAGAGGGGGAAGGGGTGAAGTGGCGCAGACCCCAGCACTGCTCCTGCTTTGTTGGCTTTGGCTGCCTTAGGCTGGCAGCCCCAGCTTCATCACCTCCTAGCTGTAAGTGGCTGCCCAGCACATGGGGGTGAGGTGGGGACAGGCAGCCCAGATGTGCCTACTTTTAAGATGCAATATAGGCACAGTACTTTACTTGACTTTTTTTTTTTTTTAGTCTTTGCTGCTGCCTGATTGGTTACTTCTGGTTTCACATGGTGTCTGGTTGACTGGCCAGTCTGTAACTCTAGTGTTTGTATCTTTGAGGTTCTACTGTATTACTTTTGATAATCTTGTCTCCTTAGCTACTGTTGTAGGCTCTCTCCTTTTTTCTTTTCTTGGAATGACTGCAAAACACATGCCTCAACTCACTTACCTTTTGTTGGCACTTTGGGCAGGCCCAAACCCCTTTGGGGACAGTTTTCAGAGGAGGATCCAAGCAATTGAGATGATATGCTCTTGGACATGTGCCACATGGTTGCAAGTTAATGCCACGCTTACATGCTGTACAGTGGTCATCGTGGTGAATTTCATTCTGAAAGAGAAGAAGAGGGTAGGTTGGGTCAAGTCAACTCTTAATGTAACTTTCCACAAGCAGCACTTGGAGCCACTACTTCACCAGACAGACCATTCAAACACAATATCTCATTTTCGAAAGCTTCCTGGCTGCTGTAGAAGGAAGACAAACAATTTTGTACTCATCAACAACAAATGAGCAAAATTCAATGAGTTGAAACAAATAGAAAAAATGTGAAATAATCAAACAATCACGCAGACAGCAATCAAACACAGCTATGAATCAACTAATGTTTCCAGCCAGCAATGTGATAATTATTCCACTCTGTTTCTGGGAATGTGTCACTGTCACTTCCAACACACACACATCACCAGGTGCAGTTCTATTTCGATGAGTGGGCCAATGTCATTATATGGCTCACTTGTTCTTCAAGTCCCCAGTAAAAGCAAGTAAGCAAAAGTTTCTGGGGGGAAAAAAAGCACAGTTCCAAGTCTTACACACATTACCTTGAAGAGCTGCTAGGGAAACAAGCATGAATACAACTTTCTCCCACATGCCCCCTCACAAATTTCCTGTAGAGGGCCCCCATCACTCTCTTCTCTAGTTTGTTAATTGTTGTTTTCTGATTTAAACCACACAGATCTACTATGACAACCTTTCTCACACACGACTGATTAGTACTTTATCAGTAGTTCATTTTATATATTGCTAAGTCTCATTAACAAAGTTATAATGTCATGTAGTAAATTGCTATGCTAATATGGTGGCAATGTTAATTACTCTTCATATAATTAGGTACATTTTAAGATAAGGGAGACTGATTTTGGAGCTCTCATGGTTTGTGAATCATTACATAAAAACCTCAATTCTCCTACTAGATTTCCATGAAAAAAAAAGTGATTTATTGAAATAAACATATTCTATAATCATATTTTCATCTCTCAGAAAATCATTTTTACAAAATTTCATGTCAGCTTTATCCAGTATCAGATCCTAAACTCAAAATTCCTCTCCAAAAATGTCAATATTAGAAAGCACTATTAAAAATGTCTAGATTTTAACCTTAGCAGAGAGAGATCTACTCAAGTAGAACAGTAAATATTTTTCCTAGATGTTTATTAATACCACAAAGCTAAACCAGCATTTTCTCAATCAATGGATTCTACAAAGTATTAAATTCAAACCCGTGAACATGAAAGCACGTAAGTTCATCTTGTTCTGAAATTCTGTTTTAATGGTTCAAAGATTTAGGTAAACTAGACAGATTCCAGAAATGGTAGGAAAAAAAGGGAAAGAAAATATTGCAATTTTGTACCGTGGCAGAGACTATGATAATTAACAGCAAGCACTGTATTACATGATGATGAGAGAGACAGTGGTAATATACAAATCTTGCTAAACATACCTTCCAACATGGATCCTCATTTGCTAGCACATGAAAGAAGGGCAGAGAACAAGTTAGTGGGCAACACATCAGTGCAATGAATTTTAGTCAAGCCATGACACAAGTGATGGAAGAAGGGGGAAGGGGGTTATAGCAGGTTATTTTAATGTGGACATGAGAGAGTGACACTTGAAATAGCACCAATTAACATTTTAGTATTCAGAGCTGCATGTTATTTAGGTTTTAGGAATTGGGCACCTGAAACTCTAAATGCTGAAGATGTTAAAAAATTTCATAGTACCAAAAGGTTGATGTCTGTCCTAAACTTGCAATGGATAGGACCTATCCAGACTTAACTAGATAGGAAAAAATCTTCTTTAAAGGTTTGACTCTTCCAAGGCCGAACACTCAGGCCCCCAACCAGCAGAGCACTTAAGCAGGTGCTTACCTTTTCAGTACAGGAGTAGTCCCATTGACTTACAGTTAAGCAAGTGTTTAAGTGCTTTTCTGACTCATGGATAAAATGCACAACACCTTGCAGGATCGGGCATTATATTATCATCAACCCTTCAACATCAGAATTGCTCATGTCAAAAATGTGTGTCATGTTTTGGTCTATTGCGTAAATGACTCTTTAATGGTTATAGCCCAAGCCTGATGGAAGGAGTAGTTAGAGGTGGTTGAAAAATACACTGAATTTTTCAAGAAACTGTTTGGAAAAAAATCATTCTTTAATTTTCTTTTTTCCAAGTCTGTAATTTCCATTGCTGAGTCACAAAACACTTGGGCAGAATGCTTCACTGAAAAGCCCTAGAATGTCTCTCCTCCCTCCTGTAAGTCAGCTGATGGAGTAGTCTTTCTTTGGTTTAGGGAGACAGAACTGAGGAAACTTCTTTCCTGTTCTCCTTTTCTGATCACACGTTATCTGGTGTGTGTTTACATATATCTGGCAGACAGAATTTGATCCACATGCCCAAAGCACCGCCTGTATGCATGCGCGCACACACGGAGCACAGTGAAACTATGATTATTCAGATGAACGGGGGACATGGATGTTATTCAGATAAGCAGAGGAGTGGATAATTGGAGAGTTTTCTATATAGGCGATGCACATCAGGGACATGATCTCATTTCAGCTAAGAGATTTTTCCCCATAAACAAACTCTGAATAATTGACATTTCACCGAGAATATCACAAGCACCACTCTCTCCTACATTTTTTGAAAGGAAGAGCTGTTTCCTGCACACTGTTTTCTTTAACAAATATACAATGTTTTTCAAAAATAAATAAATCCTTTTTGGTTTGCATTTGTCAATGAAGTTGGCCTACTCTGAGGCCTTGGCTACACTGACGCTTTACAGCACTGCAACTTTCTCGCTCAGAGGTGTGAAAAAAACCACCCCTGAGCGCTGCAAGATACAGCGCTGTAAAGCGCCAGTGTAAACAGTGCTGCAGCGCTGGGAGTGCGGCTCCCAGCGCTGCAAGCTAAACCCCATGAGGATGTGGAGTACGTGCAGCGCCGGGAGAACTCTCTCCAGCGCTGGCGCTGCAACCACACACACACTTCAAAGCGCTGCCGCAGCAGTGCTCCCGCAGCAGCACTTTGAAGTTTCAAGTGTAGCCAAGCCCTGAGTGTCCACTTTTCCCTCTTCTACCTGCTAAAATGATCTAAATGGAGAATTATTTTTAAAGGGAGGATGGTATAATAAGCAAGGTGGTGAGCTACGCAATGAAGACAATGAGATTAAAGTGTAAGTTCTTTGGGACAAGGGCTGTCTTGTTTTTCTGTGTTTGCACAGTGCCTAGCACAATGGGATCCATCACTGGGGCTCCTAGGTGATATCACAATACAAATATATAATAACTGAAGCTGTGAGCTATGTAATAAAGACAGACAATGGAGAGATTGTTCAGCACAGCAACAGGGATTTTAGGTATTAGGAAGAATAGTTATAGGGCTTACTAAAATAGCTAATAATTAAGGTAAAACTGTGTCATATCCCAAGCAGCTTTATGACAGTCATGCCACTGAAGCTTTGTCACCTGTCTAAAAACATGGACACACAGAGGAAACAAGGACATTTACTGAGGGTCTGAGAGTAACCTATCTAATGTTGTTCTCTCTAGGCATTTGTTTACAGGGAAACACAGGCATCAATTTTAAGTTGGATAAGAAGAGTAAGGAAAATTTGATATCAGCAACATAAAAAGAAAAGACCAAAGCAGGTCACAACTTTGCATCTGTATTAAAATGGCACTTTTAATTGCGCCTTAATACTTAAAAAATATTTTTTTATTGTTGAAAAAGGATAAAAATACCTCTAAAGTACTATGGTGTGCATTTACAATAGAATCTAAGTTGTAGCTGTTGTCACATCTCTTTACAGTCTTCCTCTCCTCTTCCGCAATGTATTCAAGCCTCTCATCCTCAGTTCTACACAGCGCTGTCCCCCCTACAATGCAATTTTTGTTCCCTTCTATGCTCTGTTTAATCCTCTCTCCTCAACTTTCCCTCCTTCTTCCCTTATTCCAGTCTCGGTTCTGTGCCTTTTCTCACGCTGCTCCTTAGGCCTGTCACTTATTCCTTCTTCCCAAGAGCCATTACTTTTCCTCTCCAAATTTCTCTCAGTGCTGCCAACTTGTTTTTTATCACCAAATCTTACATGAGTGTGGTGTTTTCCTTAAAGCCCCAGCTCCTGGACTCATTAAGTATGTGAGAATTTCACTTTTTCTTTGAAAACTAAGTTTCTAGCTCTCATAGTTACAGAGTACAGCTGGAAAATGTGACTCCTAGAAGCTGAAAACCAGAAGATAAATTAAAAGATCCCCTAATTTATTTTTTTAATCTAATCCCATGGTTTTTGAACATTTGGGATTGGCAATACTGCCTCCTTAACATCTTCTTTTTCCTTTACAACACTAGAAACCCGATCTTCCATTGATTTCCCAGGGCTTTGGGGGATCAGGGTTATATATCCTCACGATCCCTTAACTTTAACTTTTGTTTTGCAGTGTAATCATCCATTTTCATTGCACAGTCCAAGGGGCAGGGGCCTTGTATAGCTATGCACCCTATGGTACTCTAGAAGTAATTAATAACAAATACAACTAATAAATATTTAATACCACATCATAATAGCAATGTATTCATTTAAAAAATACTTACCTCTTGCTGAAAGGAACAAGGGGTTATTCAAATAATTTGATGCCAGGCGTTTCCGCTGCAAAGGGAGAGAAAAGAAACCATACTGTCATCTCAAGAGCTCTGGCTCTCTTATGCTTTTCTACCCTCAGTCTCTAAGGAATTTTCTTCATGCATAATCAGTACTCAAAAAGCTAATTCTGTGACTCAGAATATAGGCTTCTTAAGGCTCCTCAGATGGTGAACTAAGCCACATACAGCTGCATTATTCATCTTCTAGCAAGGTTTTTCTAGACACCTTTATTAGATTTTATTAACAAACGGTAAATGCAAATTATTGATTGGGCTTCAGGAGTGGTTCCTGGGGTCTGTAAACAGTTCTAAAGAACGTGGCATCCAAACAACATTTATCATAAACCAATATGTACTAAATTGTTGCTGCAAGACAACACTTTTATTAGTGTCAATAGAATTGGTGATGAACTTCTCACAGGAGGGGGAAAGAAGTCACCACTTTGTGTGACAATTATCTGCATTTGATACAAATAAATTTTGATTGCAAGCTGTACACAAAGGCCTTGGGAAAATATTTTCCCTCAAACATTAATGTGTACTGCCTTAGGTGTCAGAGGTCATTTCAGTCTGAGAGAATTTCAAACCTATGGACACCTGTTCACTAGGAACTTGACTGAGACAACCAAATACCATCTGGTAACTGGCTGGAATGTTAACAGCTATTGGTCACTAGAAACCTGGGTTTGTAACCTAGAGAATAAAGGTCTCCATCCACAGTAGTTGCTTTCCTGACCCATCCAGTTCCTGTTCTGTGAGATTGCAAAGAGTGCTGTACTCCTCCGACAGATGTTGTTGAACCTACTTTCAGGAAAATCAGAGTTTTCTTTCTAACAAATGATTTATTCAGTGGTTAGTAAACTGCTCTCTGTCATGCTCTTCAGAATACATGGATGACTGGATGGCTAATGAATTTTCAGCTGACATCTGTTCCTTCAGAAAACATTCAGCCTGAAACATAGCCTTCCTTCTGTTTTAAAAAATATACTACCCAGGGTGGAAGAATGGAATAATTTCTTAACAGCATAAAACCCCCAAACATGCTTCTGGGCAGAGATTTAGCTGCAGAAACAGAAATCCAGTTTGAAACAGCAACTGCATATTCACAATCAAGGAGGTTAACAGCACAATGAAGCACACTTTCTTGGCTCCTGCAGTTTGGGGGAAGAGGCAAGTAATAAGTATAATCTATATGCAATTTCAATTTAAACAATCATGAATTAAAGATCATCCACTAGATCAACTGTAAATTAAACTGCACCAAAATGCCTGGGAAAATGCCACAAAATACCTCAGCTCACTGATTAGTAAATCAATCTGCGAAGCTAATTGATTGGAGGAAAACTGTTTGCTTCCATTTTATTTGAATGACATTCCCTATGGTCAGTCCTTAATGACAGCTCTTAATTACGACAGAGCTGGTCAGCCACATGACTCTCTCATTTTAAGATTCTTTCTGCATGCTATTCTTCACTTCAGGATATACTTATGAGAATAAGTCTAATAAGAACCAAGAACTAGGATATGATAAATGTATTTACCTCCTCATCAACCCTATACAAGTTAATTTAGTTTCTCAAAAATACCCCTCAGATTAGGACCAAAAAAACCCATGCAACATACATTTTAAACAATCCAGTTGCAGTAAACTTCAAGCCAAGTTTACTTGAGGTCCCTATGGTGCTGGGCATTATATGTACATATAGCAAGAGACAGTCCTTACCCTGAAGAGCTCACAGTTTGAATTAATAAGATAGAAGGGGTGGGGAAAAGGAAGCATCAACATTCCCCATCTGTAAAATAGGGATAACTGAGGCAGAAAGAGATTAAGCAATTTTCCCAAAGTTACAAAGCAAGTCTGTGGGCAAGACAGGAATAGAATTCAGGTCTCCTGAAACCCACTCCATGGCCGTAAACCACAAGACCAACCTTCTTCACAGATAAGTCATTCAACAACCCATTTACATTCTGCCTACCAGTTCCTTTCTCCCATCAACCAACTACCTCCCCTCTACCACATTGGCCAAAATAACCGGATATCTCAAAAAGCTGGTTTAGCTATGAGTCTGCATTGCTGATAACTTGTTAAGCAAAATCTATGTCCTTTGGTTTATAGCACACAGGAAAAACTAATAAATGTTGCTCATATGTAGAGCTTGCCAGAAACCAACATTTCCATTCTATGCGCAATTTCAATTTTTTTTTATTCTGAATTACAACTGAATGGTAAAATTTCCAAATTCCCTGTGGAACAAAGATTCTGAAAATGTTTAATTGAAAACTATCATAACGTTTTCTTTAGATAATGTCACACAGCTTCCTTGTCAAAGTATTTCATTTTAATATGATAAAAAATATAATTAATTTTGTTAACTTTTATTACATTAAAATATTAATTTTAATGATATAAAAGTAAATCTACACGATAGGTGAAATGCTTTTAACTTTTTCAAAATATTTTGCCATTATCAGAACAAAACCAGAAGGTCAAAATGTACTTTTTTTTTTTTAATAACCCAAGCTTTGAATCCAATGCTAGACTAGGGTCAAATTTTGTTACACCTGCAAAATCTCATTGGCGTGAACACGGTAGTACTGGAATAAAAGAGCAGAAGTTAGATGTCAGGGTTTCATGTCTGAGTTCCTTTACTATCAACAGGACCCATAGGCACATTAGTTAATAACTGCTCATGAAAGGGCTAGATTGTTTTCTCTGCTTTTTCACTGACAAGTATTACATGTGTAGCAGCAGTGCAAGTTTCAACTTACTGGCCCATCACTGTTCTTCAGTCTTGACCTGGAAAGATCCTTCTCTATGGGAAAGCAAATAATTAGGTCTCATGTTTATTTACCCTTTTTTGGCCTCTGCTCAGACCATCAACAAGGGTTCCAGTTAGAGCCAAATGATGTTCTGATGTGAAAAGCTGTTGCCTAGAAACTGAGATAAAACATGTTTGTTTCATACCTCCTATCTCATCAATCTCTCTTTTAAGTAGATGAGGTTCCTCATTCATATGTACTTTTGCAATAAGAAGTACTTAGGCCAGGGTTTCTCAAACGGGTCGCCAGTTGTGTAGGGAAAGCCCCTGGTGGTCTGGGCTGGTGTGTTTACCTGCCCCATCTGCAGGTCTGGCCGATCACGGCTCCCACTGGCCGCGGATCCCTGCTCTGGGCCAACAGGAGCTGCTGGACAGGGCGGGTAAACACCCCGGCTCGGCCCGCCAGGGGCTTTCTCTACACAAGCGGCGACTCCGTGTGAGAAACCCTGACATAAGCCTTTTATTGGCATAGAACAGAACTGTGTTTAAAAAGTGAATGATAAAATACCTCAGTTTCCAAGAGTCCGCTATAGGCTGGATTTGCTGTGCTTCTTCTCTTTCTTTCCTGACGCTTGCTCTGGATTTCTGTAACCATGGAAAGAAACGTTCATTGTGTGTTTCTCATTCATCGGGAAAAAATGTAGCTCTAACTTGTTAAGCAAGATGCTCTTGCCCCCGATGCCTTGGGCATTGTGTTCAGTTTCAGTTTCTACAGTATAATTGCGTTGCCTCAGCACTGATAGTTGCTGCAGTTCAAGGTCCGATATTACTAAGCCTTTCTTATAAAATTCAAACACAGGCATTTTTATTTCATCTTCCTCCAAAATAGGCTTGCTCTGCACTAAAAGATTTTATTATGATCCCTTCAGAAACTTATTTAGAAAGCACCATCAGATGCTTTCAAAGCACTACCAATATCTGTTATTTTAAAAAAAGAGCATATCAAACATATATCCCTTGCAAGTTGTATCAAGTAAAAATCACAGGGATATTTTGAAATTTTACTTTATATTGGTTTTGTTTTCCTCAGGTTAGGAGGGTGATGAAAATCAGGGTCATAATGAGAAGCTAAATTTAATCTTAACTACGGACTGATAATTTGTCTGTCCATAGTATACAACAATATTATGATCTTGTGCATAGAATACAGTATCTTTGTTATTTAAGGCCTTCTAAGGTCATCATAATTGGAACTCCAGATGCACCTAATCACAGTCCTGTTTAGCAGAACGGAAACACAGGAAAACTCTTGTTTTCTACACCAAAAGGGATTTAGGACTAACATTGGCTGTAAAAAGTAATGCGGCATACCTCTGTATGTAGATAGGGTAAAATCCTGAACCCACTGAATTAATCAGGCCAGGATTTTTCACCTGATGTATTTCACTTTATTCTTTGCAAACTGCTTGTGAAAATGGAAGAAGATGTTTATTATGTCAGTGTATTTTATAGCCTTCATTTTTCAAATCGACTAGTAATCTTGGATGCACCATTTCTGGGGACTCCGCACTTTCTGAAAATCAGGCTCTTGAAACATGTCAAGTTGGATACTGAAAATCACTTGTCACTTCTGGAAAAACTGAGGCTTACATACACTATCTTTTCTCATTGTCAGTCCTGGTGAAAAACGCTAGAGACTGAAGTCTATGTATTTGCAGGCAGCAGCTGTGCAAAGTTTTCCTCAATGTCATGATATCATGCCCATAAGGGGCTACCTCTAGTGGCAAGAAACTAGTTCACCCCAAATGCCCATCCAGCCTTTGGCTTTAGCTGAGGTTGCCAACAAGTGTGCTGGAGGGTTTTGGTGGTGTGGACACTCATTCAGTAGGAATTGGATTGAGAAAACTAAGCTCAAGTCCCCCACAAGGCATGCCCAGTCACCAGATTGTAACAACTTTTTGTCATTGATGCTGGATACAGGATGCACTCTGGTTACCCATTCTCAGTGCCACAAGTATGTATGTATGTATGCATTTTTTTTTTTAAGAAAAAGCTAAAAAGAAATACTTTAGGTGGGTTTCATACATCAGCAACGCATTAATTGGAAATCAGCTTTGTCCCCAGGGAAGCATCAGCCCACTACCACCATCACTAATTAACATCTCTTGTAAACTGGTCTATGCAGCCTATATTGACAATGTATCCTGAATGACATGTTCCTCTTACAAAAATCCAACACAAGGTTCGTGTGTTCCATTTACTACTTAAACCCTCAAACGAGGGTGCATGTGACTCAGGTTGACTCTCTGCAGACCAGTGTGCTGTTTCCCAATGAAACGAAAGAAACTCTTCTGCAAGTAAAAGCAGCAAAGAATCCTGTGGCACCTTATAGACTAACAGACGTTTTGGAGCATGAGCTTTCGTGGGTGCATGCATCTGACGAAGTGGGTATTCACTCACGAAAGCTCATGCTCCAAAACGTCTGTTAGTCTATAAGGTGCCACAGGATTCTTTGCTGCTTTTACAGATCCAGACTAACATGGCTACCCCTCTGATACTCTTCTGCAAGTTAGCAGGAAGGGTTGCTAGGCTGACGCATACATTCCTGCAGAAGTGGGTCACAGCCCATAAGTTGTCTAGGGCCCTCAACCACAAAGTAAATCAATACAAAGGAAGGAAAAAGCTATTACATAATAGAGTAATGATATCAAATAAGTTTTAATGACCCAGTCTGAATATGCTTTACATTTTTATTTCCAAAAGCATAAAATTGCTAACCACATTAGAAACACTAAAAATAAGATGAATTTAATGACCAATACTGCCTGACAAACAGCAATGACTGGTAACAGTAAATATGACAGAGGACTGAAATAATAAAATCTCAGGAGAGTGAAATCTATTGAGGTACCTTTCTTTCACAGTTGTAATCACCACTAATTGTGAAGAAATACCCTTTCCATAGTAAGTGCCTTTATACAGAGCTATTTATTTAGAAGTAGCAGGAATATGAAAAAAAGTGAATTTGTCTAAAGGGACTGATTTTGCAGGATTAGAATAGTATGTAGATTCAAAAATGTAAGTCTTTGCGCTTACAGTATAAGAAAAAAATTTGGGGGCTACTTGGTATTTTCAATATAGTGGCATCGAATTAGCATGTTTTATTAAACCAAAGGGCAAAAGAATTATGATATGAAGAGCATCATTTTGAATATGTTTAGTTTGCACTTTATCATAATTTCAGATTCTGCCCCATTTTTCTCAAATATAAAAGAGAACATGAATAATTTCTAAGACTTGCAATCATCATCTGTACTTTTTGAATTATAAGAGATGCGCAAAAAATGCTCTCGCTTAATTTCCATTTCAATCTATTTCCATTAAAGAATAGGAAAGCTGATGTCTTAAACTTTCTTTAAACTGCTTTCAAATTTTCAGTCTTCAGGACACTAGGTAATTTTCTATAATGCAAATATAAAGAGAAAAGCCACTCTGGAAAAATGAGCAACAAAATTAACGCAAACCTACTGCATATTTTGGCATGATAGTGTTATTAAAATGCTATAGTCTCCCTGAGGTACTAAATAAAAAAAATCAATGTACTAGAGAAACAGGAAGATGAGTGGTTTTATTAAAAATACATAAAAATCAAAATTTCCAGTGGTAAAACGGGCTCTAACTCAGATACTGAAGTACATGCCTGATTTTTAGCCTGAGTAGTCTAACTGATTTTACTAAGAGCTTGTCTACGCAGTGGGGTAATGCTCTTTATAGGGTGTGATTTCTAAAGCGCACTAATGTGTGCATTAATTGGTCTATGCAAACCTTGCTGGTGTGCATTAAAAGTTCCCTAGGGTGCTCTGTTTTAAACAGTACTACATTAAAGCCCTCTGGAGAACCTCTAATGCGCACCAGCAGGGCTACATGGACCAATTAATGCATAACACATTAGTGTGCTTTAGAAAGTACACCCCTCATAGAGCACATAACTCCAATGTGTAGGCAAGCCCTAAGACTACTCGCACATTGAAAGTTAGACATATGCTTAAGTATCTTCCTGAATGGGAGCCATAAGATAGGATCTTAATAAATTAGTTAGTAATTTATGATTCAATCATGCAAAATCAAAGGCCAGATTCTCAGCTGGCATAAGTGCCACTGACTTTTACAGGGGTCAGCAACCTTTCAGAAGTGCTGTGCCGAGTCTTCATTTATTCACTCTAATTTAAGGTTTCATATGTCAGTAATACATTTTAACGTTTTTAGAAGGTCTCTTTCTATAAGTCTATAATATATAACTAAGCTATTGTTGCATGGAAAGTAAATAAGGCTTTTAAAAGGTTTAAGAAGCTTCATTTAAAATTAAATTAAAATGCAGAGCCCCCCGGACCGGTGGCCAGGACCTGGGCAGTGTGAGTGCCACTGAAAATCAGCTTGCGTGCCGACTTCGGCACCCGTGCCATAGGTTGCCTATCCCTGGACTATGATGAACTATACCAATTTATACTTGTTGTGGATTTGGGCCCAAGTTTTTATAGAAAAAAACCTACTGTCTGAAATTTGTAGTTAATGTTTGGATCTCTTCCCCTTGCTGCCAAAGAAATCTGTTTCACACCTGCAGCAAATATGCAAATCAGGCCACTTTTCCCCATCTACACTTTCACAACAGAAAAAGATGCACAAATCTGTTAATTCTTGCAGTTTATTTTTGAAGATTGCAAGAGAAAGGTCAACGGTATCTGGCTGCTGCACTGAATTCATGCGTTTGTTCTATATTGTATGCAAGAACCTCGGAAAATATGCAGCTCTTCTCTGTGGAATCCAACATGGCAAATTAGCTCACTTTTTGAATAAACATTTAAAAAGTTAGCATAAGGGAAATCAATCGGAGTAAAGATTTTTTTCCAACCACAATAAAGCAAAATCTTAAATTTCATCCAAATGCCCTGTACATTGATCATGAGACTACAGAACACTTAGGGATCAAACACACACAGAAAGATGGACATTGGCCCAGCAAGTGGACTGGGGGAGGGGAAGAAATCTGCCTACAGAACGGGTGGGTAAATTGGCTCTCTGATTCACTACCCAGATCTGCGTTGGTCACAGCTTTGGTGGAGTTTAGGTTTTGCAACCTATGACCCTTGTAACAGTTCTCAAGGGGTCATCTACCAGCTGGGACTGCTTGAGAGCAGTGCATTCTAGCCAGACCTCTCCTGACCCATTATGCCAGGCATCTCAGCTGAGGAGTCAATGTCTTCTCCCTGCAAAGAGAGCTAAGCAAGAGCCAGGGGCTTTGACCCACAATTTTTAGGATGAGAGGGACAGCTGAACATTGGTAAGATTTTACCAAATCCTTCAGCTTTCTGTAGACAGATTCCTCATTGATTCTTACTGTCTGCAGCATAGTATGGAGAACAGACCAGATTACAGACTAAAGTGTAACTGTAAAACAATATATGAATACTTACCTTCCAAGTGTTCTGTTGTAACCAGGCCTAATGCTACCATAAAGGCAATTTTCTAGGGAAAAATTAAGAAAGTTTAGTTTTGCATCCTATGATAACGACTGTAAAAAAAATGCCAGCTTTGCCAGAATAAACTCTATTTAGGGATTTTAGAAAATTCTACTTTTTGAATAAATATGTAACAATGTGAACTTAAACTGAAGATCTGTTCAGTTATACATGAACAGACATATCCTACATGCATGATTACATGAGTCTTGGTAATATGCATAGATTTATCAAAATCCAATGATATAAACATAAGAATTTACAGGTGCAGGTGTCTGACTCCAAATTAAAAATTTAGATTCATTTTGTTTTGATCAAAAGCATCAAAATGAAACATTTAGACATTTCCTAAGTGAAAATTCAAGTTTTCATTCTGTGAAGCATTGATATTTTGACTTTTTGTCCCTATTAGGGATGAAACCAAACTGAAATACCAGAATTTCCAGTGTGATGAGAATTCCGATTTTCAGATCTAATAAACATTATCATCTTCATTTTACATACGAAGAAACTGCAACTGAGGAGGCACAAAGGGCAGAGTTGGGTGCCTATATCCTTTTTGTTCCTTTTAAAATCTTTATCAGAAAGGTGAAATGATATGCCCAAGACCACATGGTGACACAATGGCAGAGCTAGGATTGGAACTGGGGAAGCTCCAAACCCATACTCCAAACCCATACTCATTCTGCCAGACCACATAGTCTGCTCAAGGTTCAGTGCTTGCCATAGATAAAAAATAGGTAAGTGGCATCTCAGCACTAGCAAGATGGATGATAGTTAGTATTAAATTGCCTCTTCGGCTACTGTGGTGATGATGGGCATACAATCAACTGACAGATTTGCATGACAAATCTTAACTCCAATAATCTGCACTCTCTACACATATAAAACACCAACTGGTATCAGTGGGGGGTCCTGCACATGAAGGGAAAGCAGAATATCTGATCTGAGATCCACTGTGTAGATCTGAGAGGGGAATTTTGTCAATAGATTTGAATTACAAGCAGCACCTGATGAGAGAAGCTGGGATTTAACTTTACAGCATGATAAACCTACCTTTAGTGATTTAATTGACTTTTTAATTTCAGGCTTAGAAATTTTGAACAGTCAATATTTGATTAAATTCTCATAGCAGAGCCATAAATGCATATGATATTACCTGAAAAATAAATTGTGAGTAGGGGCAAAGTGTCAATCTCTTGAACCTAAAATTAAATTGAGATTGGAAACCCTGCTAAATAATTTCAAATTTTTATTACAAAAAGTATTTTAATAAAATTTTCTAACAATATTAATGATAGTATAGTTATTTAACATATGCATAGAATTCATTAAATGGACCTGATAGTTATTTCACTATTAAGGATAGAGGAGTTAGACCTTTATAGATGTCTGCAAGACAATTTCTTTTTTAAAAACCTTAGTATGAGCTGTATTTCTTTAACGAGTATTATTTTAATGGTATATATATTTTTATGGGCTTCACTTCTTCAGAATGATGTGCTCCACTGAATTTCACTCAAAACACTACCTCCACTGCTATGCATTTTTCCAAAAATCTGAGGAGCTACAATGGAAAATTGCTAATTCTCACTACACTAATCCATAAAAGTGATAATTCCGTCTATCCAGGTTCTCATTTCACACTCATCTCCATGGTATATCAGACCCTTAAATGTGTTTAAAACTAAAGCATCAATCTCTCTGTTCCTTTCCTCTGTAGGTAGGAGGAGTAAACTGTTTTGACTGTAGTATTTTCTTTTAACTGTGCAGTAAAAAATAGTGCAAGAAAACGACATTGAGGAAATGAATAAGAAATGAGCTTATTGGAAAAAAAAACCAACAGAAAATTGATTATGTTAAAAATTTTAAATTATGAAGATTTTTCCATTTTCTGGGATTCATTGTGAACATTTTTGGCAACATTTTCTGTGACTTCTAATTAAAATTTTAATTGAAATTATCAACTTTTTTCATTTATCAAAAACTGTGTATTCAGCAGCCATAATTATTCCATATAGTTTTAATAAAATCATACTTTTTTTATTAAGATGTTGCTAAAAATGTCATGGAAAACATTGCCAAAAATGGAAAATTTCACTGTCAGCAAGTTTTTGCAAAAAGTTTTGTTTTCTTAAAAAGGACATTTTTTAATGAAAAAACTTTTAGGGCAAATTGTTTTTTGACAAGCTCTATACATCAGTTTTACATTTAGGCCCCAATTCAAAAAGGTATTTAACAGCGTGCATTACATTCAGCATTTCAATGACAACTCAAGCAGTCAGTAATGTCAAAACACACACATGCTTAAGTACTTTGCTGAATCAGGGACCTAGATCTGGTAATATTGTGATCTGTTTTTGCAACTCACATCTCTTTAAAACAAACCAATTTTCTCCTCGACTTATCAGCAAAAATTGAGTGGGTATTTCCTGAAAGAGGAATCATCGCTCAGTAGTTAGGACACAAGCCTTAGTTTTGGGAGATCCAGGTGCAATTCCTTTGGACAAAGCACATAGGGCCAGATTTTAATAAGCACATAGATGCTTAAAAATGCAGATGTTCAAAAATAGATTGAAAATCAATGCAAGTTAGGCCCCACCTGCTTTTGAAAATCCCACTATATGCCTATCTGCATCTTCAACCACCTCGATACTTTTAAAAGTCTCTGATCCCCATCTGTAGAACAGAAAAAGACATTTACTCACCTTTGTAACTGTTGTTCTTTGAGATGTGTTGCTCATATCTATTCCAATCAGGTGCGCTGTGTGCACGTTTGTCGGAAGATTTTTACCCTAGCAACACTCGCTGGGTTGGCTGAGGCGCCCCCTGGAGTGGCGCCACCATGGCGCTGGATATATGCCCCTGCCAACCCAGCGCCCCCTCAGTTCCTTCTTGCCGGCTACTCTGACAGAGGGGAAGGAGGGCGGGTTTGGAATGAATATAAGCAACACATCTCGAAGGACAACAGTTACAAAGGTGAGTAACCGTCTTTTCTTCGTAGAGTGCTTGTTCATATTGATTCCAATTAGGTTACTCCCAAGCCTTACCTAGGCGGTGGGGTCGGAGTGAGATGTCGCAGAGTGAAGGACCACTGAACCAAATGCCACATCTTCTCTGGACTGCTGCACTAATACATAGTGGGAAGCGAAGGTGTGCACGGATGACCAAGTCGCTGCCCTAAAGATCTCCTGGATGGGTACATGGGCCAGAAAGGCAGCGGACAAAGCTTGAGCCCGAGTGGAATGGGTGGTGAGGTGGTTAGTTGAAACGTGAGCCAAGTCATAGCATGCACAGATGCATGATGTGACCCAAGATGAAATGTGCTGCAAGGAGACTGGTAGGCTCTTCATCCGGTCTGCCACCTCTACGAACAGCTGATACATCTTTCTAAAAGGCTTTGTTCACTCGATGTAAAAGGTGAGAGCCCTAGGAACATCTAGAGAATGCAGTTGTTGCTCTTGTCACGAAGCGTGTGGCTTCGGAAAGAAAACCGGGAGGAAGATGTCTTGGTTGATATGGAAGGCAGACACTACCTTATGGAGGAAGGCGGGGTGTGATCGCAGCTGTACCTTATCCTTATGGAACGCCATATATGGAGGGTCCGCTGTGAGGGCCTGAAGTTCTGACATGCACCTCACTGATGTAATAGCGATGAGGAAAGCTATCTTCCATGAAAGGTACAGAAGCGAGCAGGTGGCCATCGGCTCAAAGGGGGCACCCATGGGCCTGGATAGGACCAGACTGAGGTCCCACATAGGGACTGGATGATGAACTTGTGGGTACAAATGCTCCAAAACCTTGAGGAACCTGCTGACCATAGGATTAGAGAAGACTGAGTGCCTATTCTCGCCAGGGTGGAAGGCTGAAATCGCTGCAAGGTCTACCTTGATGGATGAGACCGCTAGGCCGTGCTTCTTCAGGGACCAGAGATACTCTTGGATGGTAGATTTGGTAGTGATGGGGGACTTCAACTATCCAGATATATGTTGGGAAAATAACACCGTGGGGCACAGACTATCCAATAAGTTCCTGGACTGCATTGCAGACAACTTTTTATTTCAGAAGGTTGAAAGAGCTACTAGGGGGGAAGCTGTCCTAGACTTGATTTTAACAAATAGGGAGGAACTCGTTGAGAATTTGAAAGTAGAAGGAAGCTTGGGTGAAAGTGATCATGAAATCATAGAGTTTGCAATTCTAAAGAAGGGTAGAAGGGAGTACAGCAAAATAGAGACAATGGATTTCAGGAAGGCGGATTTTGGTAAGCTCAGAGAGCTGACAGGTAAGGTCTCATGGGAATCAAGACTAAGGGGAAAAACAACTGAGTAGAGTTGGCAGTTTTTCAAAGGGACACTATTAAGGGCCCAAAAGCAAGCTATTCCGATGGGTAGGAAAGATAGAAAATGTGGCAAAAGACCACCTTGGCTTAACCACGAGATCTTGTATGACCTACAAAATAAAAAGGAGTCATATAAAAAATGGAAACTAGGTCAGATTACAAAGGATGAATATAGGCAAACAACACAGGAATGCAGGGGCAAGATTAGAAAGGCAAAGGCACAAAATGAGCTCAAACTAGCTATGGGAATAAAGGGAAACAAGAAGACTTTTTATCAATACATTAGAAGCAAGAGGAAGACCAAGGACAGGGTAGGCCCGCTGCTCAGTGAGGAGGGGGAAACAGTAACAGGAAACTTGGAAATGGCAGAGATGCTTAATGATTTCTTTGTTTCGGTCTTCATTGAGAAGTCTGAAGGAATGTCTAACATAGTGAATGCTTATGGGAAGGGGGTAGGTTTAGAAGATAAAATAAAAGAAGAGCAAGTTAAAAATCACTTAGAAAAGTTAGATGCCTGCAAGTCACCAGGGCCTGATGAAATGCATCCTAGGCCTTGGCTACACTCACACTTTACAGCGCTGCACCTGGGGTGTGAAAAAACACCCCCCTGAGCGCTGCAAGATACAGCGCTGTAAAGCGTCAGTGTAATCAGGGCAGCAGCGCTGGGAGCGCGGCTCCCAGCGCTGCACGCTACACCCGTAAGGGATGTGGTTTACATGCAGCGCTGGGAGAGCTCTCTCCCAGCGCTGCCACTCTGACTACACTCACACTTCAAAGCGCTGCCGTGGCAGCGCTCCCGCAGCGCTGCCGGGGCAGCGCTTTGAAATTCCAAATGTAGCCATACCCCTAGAATACTCAAGGAGTTAATAGAGGAGGTATCTGAGCCTCTAGCTATTATCTTTGGAAAGTCATGGGAGATGGGAGAGATTCCAGAAGACTGGAAAAGGGCAAATATAGTGCCCATCTATAAAAAGGGAAATAAAAACAACCCAGGAAACTACAGACCAGTTAGTTTAACTTTTGTGCCAGGGAAGATAATGGAGCAAGTAATTAAAGAAATCATCTGCAAACACTTGGAAGGTGGTAAGGTGATAGGGAATAGCCAGCATGGATTTGTAAAGAACAAATCGTGACAAACCAATCTGATAGCTTTCTTTGATAGGATAACGAGCCTTGTGGATAAGGGAGAAGCGGTGGATGTGGTATGCCTAGACTTTAGTAAGGCATTTGATACGGTCTCACATGATATCCTTATCAATAAACTAGGCAAATACAATTTAGATGGGGCTACTATAAGGTGGGTGCATAACTGGCTGGATAACCGTACTCAGAGAGTAGTTACTAATGGCTCCCAATCCTGCTGGAAAGGTCTAACAAGTGGGGTTCCGCAGGGGTCTGTTTTGGGACTGGCTCTGTTCGATATTTTCATCAACGACTTAGATGTTGGCATAGAAAGTACGCTTATTAAGTTTGCAGATGATACCAAACTGGGAGGGATTGCAACTGCTTTGGAGGACAGGGTCAAAATTTAAAATGATCTGGACAAATTGGAGAAATGGTCTGAGGTAAACCGGATGAAGTTCAATAAAGACAAATGCAAAGTGCTCCACTTAGGAAGGAACAATCAGTTTCACACATACAGACTGGGAAGAGACTGTCTAGGAAGGAGTATGGCAGAAAGAGATCTAGGGGTCATAGTGGACCACAAGCTAAATATGAGTCAACAGTGTGATACTGTTGCAAAAAAAGCAAACGTGATTCTAGGATGCATTAACAGGTGTGTTGTAAACAAGACACGAGAATTCATTCTTCCGCTCTACTCTGCGCTGGTTAGGCCTCAGCTGGAGTATTGTGTTCAGTCCTGGGCACCGCATTTCAAGAAAGATGTGGAGAAACTGGAGGAGGTCCAGAGAAGAGCAACAAGAATGATTAAAGGTCTTGAGAACATGACCTATGAAGGAAGGCTGAAAGAATTGGATTTATTTAGTTTGGAAAAGAGAAGACTGAGAGGGGACATGATAGCAGTTTTCAGGTATCTAAAAGGGTGCCATCAGGAGGAGGGAGAAAACTTGTTCACCTTAGCCTCTAATGATAGAACAAGAAGCAATGGGCTTAAACTGCAGCAAGGGAGATTTCGGTTGGACATTAGGAAAAAATTCCTAAGTGTCAGGGTAGTTAAACACTGGAATAAATTGCCTAGGGAGGTTGTGGAATCTCCATCTCTGGAGATATTTAAGAGTAGGTTAGATAAATGTCTATCAGGGATGGTCTAGACAGTATTTGGTCCTGCCATGAGGGCAGGGGACTGGACTCAATGACCTCTCAAGGTCCCTTCCAGTCCTAGAGTCTATGAATCTATGAACTGGCATCTGCAGGGGGACAGCATCGTTCTGGGCACACCAGCAGGAAAATCGCTTCCATTTGGCCAGGTATGTGGATCTACTGGAGGGCTTCCTGCTACCCAAGAGTATTTGCTGCACTGAATTGGAGCAACGCAGCTCAGTCTGAGTTAACCATGCAGCGTCCATGCTGTGAGATGGAAGGATTGTAGGTCTGGATGGTGTAGTCTGCTGTGTTCCTGAGTTATCAGGTCTGGCCACAGTGGTAGAGGAATTGGTTTGGTCATTGACAGGTCGAGGAGTGTGGTGTACCAATGCTGTCTGGGCCACGCTGGAGCAATCAGGATTAAGCGGCCCTTGTTCCTGCATAGCTTGAGAAGGACCTTGTGGACCAGGGGGAATGGAGGAAAGGCATAGCGCAGGTGGTCTTTCCAAGTTATCAGGAATGCGTCCAACAGGGAGCCCGGGTAGCGTCCCTGGAGAGAGCAGAACACCTGGCACTTCTGAGTGTTGCGATGAGGTCTATGTGGGGAAACCCCCACTTCCGGAAAACATCTGGGTGAATCGACCACTCGTGAGCTAGGAAGGACCTGCTGAGGTGATCTGCCAAGGTGTTCTGGACTCCTGGCAGAAATGATGCCACCACGTCGATTTAGTGGGCTATGCAAAATTCCCAGAGATGTATGGCTTCCTGACAAAGGAGGGAGGACCACGCTCCACTTTGCTTGTTGATGTAAAACATGGCCGTTGTGTTGTCTGTAGAGACTGACACAACGGCCCTGCAGGTGTTCGCAGAATACCTGACATGCCAGGCACAATGCTCTCAGTTCCCTTATGTTGATGTGTAGGGTTATTTCCTGTGCGGACCAAAGACCTTGCAAAGTCCTGCAGGGTGAGCGCCCCAGCCCAGAGATGACGCGTCCGTGGTCAGGGCTAGCGAAGGCTGTGGGGCATGGAATGGCCTCCCCCCACACACCAGGGTGGGGTTCAGCCACCAACCCAGAGAGGCTAAGACCTCCATCAGCACAGCGAGAATTGTGTCCAAGCTGTCTCAGCCTGGACGATACACTGACGAGAGCCAGGTCTGAAGTGGACGGAGGCGAAGTCTGGCATGTCTGGTCATGAAAGTGCAAAAGGCCATGTGGCCTCGCAGAGTGAGGCACATGCGTGCTGCCAAGGTCAGGAAGCTTCGGAGACCCTGAATAATGGTCATCATGGCCTGAAAATGGGCCTGCAGTAAGCACGCCCTGGCAAGATTCGAGTCTAGGTTCGCCCCAATGAAGTCTATTCTCTGTGGAGGTTCTAGAGTGGACTTTTCAGTGTTGAGAAGCAGGCCGAGTTGCTCGAACAATCCCATGACGAAACGAACATGAGACTGCACCTGCACCTCAGAGGAATCTCGGATGAGCCAGTCATCTAGATATGGAAAGATTTGTATCCGAAGTAGGTGGAGCGAGGCCGCTATGACAGCCATACATTTTGTGAAGACCCTTGGCGCTGCGGACAGGCCAAAGGGAAGAACAGTAAATTGGAAATGTTGCTGGCTGGCCACAAAGTGAAGGAATCACCTGTTGTCATAAACAGATAGCTAAGGGTTAATGTCTCTTTCACCTGAAGCACCTGACCAGAGGACCAATCAGGAAACCAGATTTTTTCAACTCTGGGTGGAGGGAAGTTAGTGTCTGAGTCTTTGTTTTCTGTCTGCCTGCTTTCTCTGAGCTTTGGAGAAGTAGTTTCTACTTTCTAGTCTTCTGTTTCTAAGTGTAAGGACAAAGAGATCAGATAGTAAGTTATATGGTTTCTTTTCTTTGGTATTTGCATGAATATAAGTGCTGGAGTGCTTTGATTTGTATTCTTTTGAATAAGGCTGTTTATTCAATATTTCTTTTAAGCAATTGACCCTGTATTGTATCATCTTAATACAGAGAGACCGTTTGTATGTATTTTTCTTTTTTTTTTATATAAAGCTTTCTTTTTAGACCTGCTGGAGTTTTTTCTTTACTTCAGGGAAATTGAGTCTGTACTCACCAGGGAATTGGTGGGAGGAAAAAATCAGGGGAGATCTGTGTGTTGGATTTACTAGCCTGATTTTGCATTCCCTCTGGGGGAATAGGAAAGTGCTTTTGGTTTCCAGGATTGGGAACGGAGAGGGGGAGTCACTCTGTGTAGTTTCACAGAGCTTGTGTCTGTGTATCTCTCCAGGAGCACCTGGAGGGGGGAAGGGAAAAAGGATTATTTCCCTTTGTTGTGAGACTCAAGGGATTTGGGTCTTGGGGTCCCCAGGGAAGGTTTTTCAGAGGGACCAGAGTGCCCCAAAACACTCTAATTTTTTGGGTGGTGGCAGCAAGTACCAGGTCCAAGCTGGTAACTAAGCTTGGAGGTTTTCATGCTAACCCCCATATTTTGGACGCTAAGGTCCAAATCTGGGACTAAGGTTATGACACCTGTGCAGTGGGTAAATCACTATATGGAAGTATGCGTCCTTCATGTCGAGGGCGGCATACCAGTCTCCCAGATCCAGGGAAGGGATAATGGTTCCCAGGGATACCATGCGGAACTTCAACTTTACCATGAATTTGTTGAGCCTGCACAGGTCCAGGATGAGCCGTAGACACACCTTTGCCTTGGGGATTAAGAAGTAACGGGAGTAAAACCCCTTGCCCCTCAAGTCCTTTGGGACCTATTCTATCAGTCCAATGGCCAGGAGCGCCTGTACCTCCTGTAAGAGGATTTGCTCGTGAGAGGGGTCCCTGAAGAGGGACGAGGAGGGAGGGTGGAGCGGGCGGGGTGAAACAAATTGAAGATGGTATCCAGTTGCCACCGCGCGTAGGATCCAACGATCTGAGGTTATGCGGGACCACACAAGGAGGAAATAGGAGAGATGGTTGCAGAAAGGCGGGAAAGGATCTGGCAAGAAGACTGGTGCTCCGTCCTCGAGCACACCTTCAAAAATTTTGTTTGGATCCCACTGATGGCTTTGGGATGCCCTGATTCTGGCCTGCTCGAGGACCAGATTGTCTCCTGCAGTTACCATGGCCACACCTTCTGGTGAAGTCTTGCCGTGGCCGAGTGTTAGGGTAGGTGCGTTGAGGCTGGGGCAGGAAGGGTTTGCGCTGAGTGGGGTATGCATGCCCAGTGAGCGCCTGACGGCCCGGTTGTCCTTTGGGCTCTGAAGCCTAGGATCCATTTTGACAGAGAACAGCCCTTGGCCATCAAAGGGCAGGTCTTGGATAGTCTGTTGCAGCTCTGGTGGAAGGCCAGACACTTGCAGTCATGAGATGCGGCGCGTGGCCACGCCCGAGGCTAGAGTTCTAGTCGCCGAGTCCGCTGCATCTAAAGATGCCTGCAGGGATGTCATCACCACTTTCTTGCCTTCCTCAAGCAAGGCCACAAACTCTTGCTTGGACTCCTGGGGTACCAACTCTTTGAATTTCCCCATCGAGGTCCAGGTGTTATAGTTATAACAGCTCAAGAGAGCTTGCTGGTTAGCTACTCTGAGCTGTAGACCACCAGCTGAATAAATCTTGCATCCGAATAAATCCAGGTGACTAGCGTCCTTGGACTTAGGACTGGGCGCTTGCTGGCCATGTCACTCCCTCTCGTTCACCGACTGCACCACAAGGGAGCAAAGGTGTGTGTGAACATAGAGATATTCGTAGCCCTTGGAGGGCACCATATATTTCCTCTCCACTCCTCTGGCCGTGGGAAGAATAGATGCTGGGGACTGCCAGATCGTATCGGCATTAGCCTGGATGGTCTTAATGAAAGGCAGGACAACGTGTGGGTGCATCTGCCAATAAAATGTCAACCACTGGATCTTCTACTTCCGCCACCTCCTCCACCTGCAGGTTCATGTTTTGTGACACTCTGTGCAGGAGATCCTGGTGAGCCCGAAGATCTATAGGCGGTGGCCCAGAAGAGGACATGTCTGCCACTGCCTCATCAGGCGAGGAGGAAGAGGAAAACCCGGGGACCAGTGGATCCTGGGGAAGTTTGGTTGTGGAGGGTCCTGGTGTTCAAGGTCCACTAAGGTGATGGCCTGTGCTTGGTCTGGCAGAATAACAGCCGCATCCGAGTCTACTGGGGGAGGGCAGCTTACAGTGGCCTCAGGCATCCGATGGTCCAAATGAGCTGACCAAGAGGTGTCTGAGGGGGCACCTTGGGCTTGATGGTATGCCCAAGGCATCCAGAAGGACCGTTGTGGTGGTCCCTGATCAGAGTCTTGACCTTCATATTGACCTTGACTAGTACCCTAGGCGTCATGGCACTGGGTGTGGTAGTCACTCCCTGCCTGGGACGACGACTAATTCGGCTGTGAAGGCCAACGAGGGGCCGAACGCCCATGCGACATTGCACCATCCCGCTCTGTCAGTTCATGCCTTGGAGCTGGAGATTAGTGCCAGGATCTTCAGCGGTATAGCGACTGGGATTGGGACCGATGGTCATAACGGTACCAGGAGGCCAATCTAGATCTTGATGAGGATCTGTGGTGTCAGGACTGGCTGCGAGGCAACCAGTGCCGGGACCTGGATTGGTACCGATCGTACCGAGAGGGAGACCTGCATGAAGCCGAGCAGCGCCGTGAGTATGACTGGCGCCGAGATGGAGATCGGTGCTGGGACTGCGAGTGGTGCCAGGTCTGGGACCGTCGGCGGGATCAGGACCGCGACCTGGACTGGGACCGAGATCGGTGCCTAGCTGTCACACTCAGCGAGGAAGGTCGCGTCAAGGCAGGTTTGCCTATAGACTGGATAGCCTGTGGCGGTGGTGCCGGGGGCTCAGGAGGTCCAGGCTCCATCAGTGCAATCAGGTCGTGAGCGGTGGAGAAGGTCTCCAGAGTGGATGGCAGGCCGAGCTCAATCACGGTCTGCACCAGGAAGCTTGTGTGCACCGGACTCAACAGCCCTTGTGGAGCCGGAATTGACAGTGCCGAAGTCGGCGATGCTGGAGCTGGAGTCTTAGTAGGACGGTCCGGTCTGGGCTGCTGCTCCAATGGCGGCACAGGTGGTCCCGGAGCAGCAGGTGGTTTATGCTGCTTCTTAAGCCGCGGAGACAGCGAACGATGCCGCGACTGTACCAGTGCTGGAGATGTCTGGTGCCGAGATTCTTTGCCGGTGCTGGGTCATTTCGGTGCCGGAGGAGTGCTTCGGACTGACGGTGTCTGTTCTGTGTGCGGTACCGAAGGCGCCAGGCTAAATGCCGCTTCCATTAGGAGCTGTTCAAATGAAAGTCCCACTCTTTTTTGTTAGAGGCTTGAAATCCTTACAGATGCGACACTTGTCTGGTTGATGAGATTCTCCCAGGCACTTCAAGCAGGAGTCGTGGGGGTCTCCTGTTGGCATCGGCTTGAGACAGGCCGAGCAAGATTTTAAGCCTGGGGACCTGGGCATGGGCCCTGGTACCGGGGAGGAGGAAAGAGGATGAACCCTGCTCCCTCCAAGTACTATCTACAGTATATATACAACTTACTATTAACTAAACTGTAACTACTAAAACTATTAAAACTATTAACAACTACACTAAATACTATAACTATACTAAATACAGAACAATGAGTAAAGCTAGGGAGGTGGAGATCAGCTAAGCCGTGCTCCACAGTTCCAATGACCGTCACGGGCGGTAAGAAGGAACTGAGGGGGCGCGGGGTCGGCAGGGGCATATATCCGATGCCATGGCGGTGCCACTCCAGGAGGCGCCTCAGCCGACCCACCAAGTGTTGCTAGTGTAAAAATCTTCCAACAAACGTGCATGCGGCGCACGCACACCTAATTGGAATCGATATGAGCAAGCATTCGAAGAACAATACTATTTCTCCAATTCACAGGGGTGTTGTGAGGCTAAATACATTAAAGAATGTGAGGTGCTCAGATATTGCAGTAAATGAGAGCTAGCTAAGTAACCTGAGATAGAAGGTTTCGTTACTTTTACCAAGCGTACTACTGTACATTTTACAGTATGCTATGAAATCTTATCATAATTAAAACTACATTTATAAAAATCCATTAAAGTACAATATCGTTTTTTTTTTTAATGGAGTTTGTTCACTTATTTGTAACACTGAGCAATCCACAACGGGGTTCTTGGCCATTAGCAAGAATTAGCAAGGTCCTATTGTATTTGCTGTATTTTTAATTGTGAATTCCAATCTTTCATCACTGACATTTATTTACAGAATTTGTATTGAAGTTTCTATTTATGTTTTGTGCTTTTAAGATAAATAAAGGAGCAAGTGCTTACACTGTACATATATAATACATATGTTAAATAATCCTACCTTCTGTATTCTGTACCACCATATATTGACACGTGCTTTTGGAAATGTGCAGTACATCTTTCCACATGGCTTTGTAAAAATCCTTATTAAACTATTTCATGTTGTAATTACATGTTCCATTTATGTCATTACACGTGTTTACACTCATTATGCAGTTAGTACTAATTACACTAATTACATAAATGCATGATAATCAACTAAAGTTTACTTTCAAAGAACAAAAGAAATTAACTCTAAACCTACACTCTGAGCCTTATACTGTGAGACATATCAATAAAATAAAGGAAATTCACAGTTAAGCCTCTACTGTCCTACACTGAAAAGTGTGGTTGAAGATGCTTCCTACTTTGCCAGTGATGATAATCTTGTCTAAATAAACAAAGGATTCAAAGGCCAACGTGCTCACAGACCAGGATACTAATTTAACAGGACACTCACTAAGGCCATGTCTACACTAGTGTTTATTATGTGAGCAAAACTTTTGTTGCTTGGGGGTGAGCGACATAAGTTTTACTGACATAAGCGCTCGAGTGCACAGCTCCTCCTCCCCTCGCTCCTTCCCTATGGCAGTGTCCTCTTTTTGGGAACTTGAAATATGGTAACCCTACAGCTGCTAGTGACCACTATATTTTGTCTGCTTCACAGTTTCTTCAGATTCTTGCAACGTTTTTAGAAGCTCTAAACCTCCATTGTTTCCAGCAGGCCCTTGAAATTTAGAGGGAGAAAGCCTTGTAGCTAGAGAGACTTTTCTTTGTCTTTGTCTTTTCAGGTTTGGCGGAATTATAAACTATTGAAAAAATTACTATTTCCTTTCTTTTACTTGCTTTCCTCAGAGAAATTTGGGCAGCTTGCCAAAATAATAATTGACTATGAACATTTTGAAAAGTCAGACTTGTGCCCATGCAGAAGCACCACTTAATTGCTGCTAGAATGCCTGAGAGCTGCCAGAGCAGTGGGGTAGGAGGAATGAACAAGGCACTGTTCTCTCTCCTACCACACTAATCCTGGCACATGGCCCACACCTTCTATCTTATTTCTCTCTGGGAGTACCACATGAGGTGAGAGACTCCCCCATTTCCAAGGGGGAGAGTCAGGGAAAGCTGGGGCAGATTCCCTGGTAAAGTGCCTCGATTCAGCAGCTAATCCCATTCTCCAGGGGCATCACATGGAGCAGGAGCCAAAGGAGTGCTGGGCTGGGCTTCCCCCAAACATGCCATTGACGTAATATATGGTGCCATCATCCCTCCTCTAGAAGAACAGCCTACTCCTGTTGCTAGCTGATGTAGTTAGTTCTGTAGTTTAAATAGTAGTGATCTGTATTGCAATGCTGAAGGTTCAAACTCTGATGATGATGATGTATGATGCATATAACGGAATTTGATTTTGACCTTTTTCCTTTAAAGAAAACCTAGGTGTTATCTACAAAAATTACTTTTATAGAGGTTGCAAATCAAACCAACTGAAAGTCAAAGAATGCCAGATTTATGATTGTCCACATGGATTCCACTCTTGGTGGTTAAAACAGTTGTATATTTGCACAGAGTTAGGTACTAGGAGTGCTACTTAAGATTACAGTGCAGCCCTACCAAAGCAGGTATTGGATCTGGAAGCCTCTTCCAAAGAGCAGTGTCTTTTAAATTAAGTGTGGACCAAGATCTATTTAGCTGCCCCACAAACTTCAGAAATATGGGCAATCTTTAAACAGGCTGGCATGTGCTCTAATGTGGCTGGATCTAACTTGGTTAACACAAAATATGTCTTTATACAGTTGGAGTCCCACTTAGATAATCTGAGAGGCTACAGTCTGACCCTTAATCCTCTCTGCAAAGGCCACAAACAATCTAAGAGTTTCTGAATTACTTTGTCCTGTCAGTTTATAGTCCTTACTATATCAAGTGTAACGAGGAGTCTGCTGTGTGAAGTATATCAAGTGGCTGAAGTTTAGCTTCTGCTGAAGTAGAATGAGGCCTGAAGAAGAAAACAGAAAGATGAATAAATGGTTCATATGGAACATCTGAAACGTCTTTGGTCAGAATTACCCATAAAGCTGATTTAATGGCCACTAAAAGGCACTCTTCATAGATAAGTGGCAAGGTTGCTAAGGGCTTAAAGGAGGGACCTATCACTTTGCTTGAGGTCCTAAGAGGGAGGTAAAAAATGAATAAAGGCCCTTAAGGAAAATATACTATGACACTGATAGGAGTGTGATGTGCTGATATTGCTGCTAGAGCTGACCGAAAGTCCAGATTGTTTTAGGGCTAGTAGATGATCCAGTATTGTGATATAAGTGATGTCAAGGGAGAAAATGAATGCTGAGATGCCCAAATAGAAATCTTCTTCCATTTAGCTCTTCCAAGTCAGTCTTGTTGACTGTTTCTCACTTAGGAGCAGAATATTGTGAACTTCAGCTGAACAAATTCTTTCAGGAGACATCAACAAGGCAGCATCCAGGATGTCAGATATAACAAAGCTGGGTCCAGGTGAAGGATCTGACTATTGTTCTGCTGGGCAGAGCAGGTAAGGTGATAAGGCAGGAGAGCTCTGTTGAGAGGTTCATTAGATCCAAATACCAGAACTGCTGGGTCCATTCTTGGGCTATCAAAATCATCAGTCTTGCATCTTGCTTCAGAACCCTCGTTATCATGGGATTGGTGGAAAGGCATACATTCATCTCGGTGACCAACAGATGACAGAAGTGTCGGTCAGGGAGCCTAGGCTCAATCCTCCTTTGGAACAAAATGTCTGCCACAGTAAATAAGAAATGTCAGATGGGTCTATTTCTGGAAATCCCCATTTGTGAAAGGTGTTCTGCAGGACTGAGCCTATGATAGGCCATTCGTGGTTGTCTGAGAACTACCTGTTAGGTTGATCTGCTAAAGTGTTCTGAAGGTCAAGGAGGTGCAGAGCCAATGGTGCACAGATGATCTTGCTCCCTCTTGCCAGAACACATAGCTGTGGTGTTACCTGTCAACACTTGGACTGTGAATCCCTAGACTAGTGGTAAGAACTCTGCATGCTAGGCAAATGGCTCTGAGCTCTGGGACATATACTCCAGCTGATCTTTCTGAGGGGACCACAGGCCCTGAATTTGAAGGGGATCTAGATGAGCCTCCCATGTCTGAATGGAGGCACCTGTCACAGCAGTTTTAGTAGAAAGAGGTGAAGAGACAGGTATTTCTTTGAACACCGGTATTGTCTCTCTCCAACAGTTTAACAAGGAGAGAACTTCTTGAGATACTATGACCATCATGTTCATGTGGTGAAGTCTGGCAAACTGCATCATGTGGGTGTCCCGTACATCTAAGTCATGCTCTTACGGATGTTTTTGGGTGTATCTGAAGTTGGTTGATGAGGCTTACTATTGTCTGGAATCCCTTTTGTGGAAGATAAGCTCTTGTTGACATGTACTCTAACACAGCTCCTATGAATTCTAGGGTCTGAGTGGGAGTAAGCACGCATTTTTTTCTGACTTTCAGGCAAAGAAATAAAGGTCATTTGAATTGTATTGATCATCTGATGGGGTTATCTTCCTTGAATCAACCAGTTCGCAAGGTATGGATACATTTAAATTCCATGTATCCTAAGATGATGTGCCACAACACAAAGTTGTGGCAACACTCTCTACTGATAGTGAGATGTTCCTATCAGGAATCTGTGGGCTGGATGAACAGATCTGTGAAAGTAGGCATCTTGCAGGTTGAGAGCTGCAAACCAGGATGGAGGATCTAAAGATGGAGTTATGGAGGCCAGGGTCGCCATTTTGAACTTGAAACAATTTGTTGAAACATCAAAGATTCAGAATGGGATGCCAATCCTCTTTATTTTTTGGGATGAGAAAATAATGGGAATAAAACTCCATTCCCCTGAATTCTAAGGGCATCTCCTCCATCACTCTCAGTTGTAGAAGAGAGTCTGCTTCTTACTTTAACCACATCTCATAGAAAGGATCTCTGAAAAGGAATGGAGAAGGACGACAAGATGTAGGAAGCACCTGGAAGTGGATAGAATACCCCCTGTTTCAATTTCCAGGACCTCTTGGTCCAAGGTAATCTGAGTCCAAGCTTCCCAAAAATAAAAAAGAAGCAGTTGCCAAAGGAGGAGGAGAGAGAGAGAGAAAGCAAGAGATCTTCTGACCGTTCTGCCAAGCTCTCAACACTAGTGTCAAATCTGCCGGTTGGTGGAAGACACAGATTGTGCAGCGGCAGATGGTTGTTGTTGCTGGAAACTGCTTTCTTCTTGGTGGCTCTGATATTCTTTGAGGCTGCTAAGAGTCCTGGGAAGAGAAACACTGCATGAAGGAAGTCCGGTCTGGCTTGCTTCTTCTTGGGGCTGGAACATAGAGTCCCAGGGAGCACAGAGTCACCCTCGAGTCCTTAAGGATACAGAGGACCTTATCAGTCTTTGAATTAAGAAGTTTGTTGCCCTTAAAAAGAGGGTCCTCAGTTGTTGTTTGGACTTCCTTGGGACGCCCTGAAACTGAAGCCAGGAAGATCTTCTCATGGCCAGCTAGGTTGCAATAATATTCACTGGTTTGTCAGAGGTGTCCAGCGTGGCCTGTGCCGATGTGCGGTTTATCAGCCGTTCTTCAGACATGATGATGTTAGCGTCCCTCTCTGTTCTCAAGATTGTCTGTCAGAAACTGAGATACTGTCCCAGTTCAGATATTTGTATTTGGACAGAAGTGTTGTGTAATTAGCCATGCACATCTGGAGGCTGATCGATGAATACACTTTGAATCCAAATGGATCCAGTCTCTTTAGATTTCTCTCCCTAAATGTAAATTTGTGAGGTCCCTGCTGCTTCAACTTCTCTTGGATTGCAGCTATCACAAACGACCCTGCTATTTGGTGGGAATAAAAGTACCCAAATCCCTCATAAGAGACTTGGTACCTCCTGCCAGCTTGCTTGGATGTGGCTGGAATGGATGCTGGCATGTGTCACAGGTCTTTCACAGGTTCCAAAAAGCCCCTCCTTTATAGGCATGACAAGCCTTCCAAGCATGGATGTATGCAAGATGTCCAGCAGTCTGTGAGGTTTCTTCTGCACCACTTCCAGATGTATATCCAGAGTGTAAGCCATACACTTTACGAGGTCTAGAATGACTGATGTCATCAACTGAAGAATGCAGTGTAGTAGCCGTGTTGATCCCAGAATATTAGAGAAACAAGGTGCATGAGGTAATAGCTTTTATTGAACCAAAGTCTGATGGTGAGAGAGACAAGTTTGTTGTGATAAGCCATACATCCAGTATCTCTAGTCAATCTATGATTTTTAATGTCCAGTAGAGTTATGAATTTAAGCTTTATGATACTAGATTCATGCTTTATTACAATGGTGGCCAAATGGTGGCTAGCGAGCCACATGTGGCTCTTTTACAGTTTAAGTGCAGCTCAAGGAGCCCCCTCACACCTTCCTCCCCTGCCATTTTCTACCTACCAGACTGGATGTGGGGAGCCCTGCAGCAGGGTGGTGGGGCTAGAGGCTCCTGCCAGAGACAACTGGTGCCTGAGAGCTGGGAGGGGTGGAGGGGGAGAAGGCACAATTTAACATTCAGCCCCCTCAACAACTTGAGTCACACACACACAGGGACTCCCCTGCTCTTGCCCTCAGTGGCCTCTCCCTGCAGTTCCCAGCTGTTTGCTGCTGCCTCTCCCTACAGTCGCAGCTCCCAGTTCGCCGGCTCTCCAGGGAGGGAGCCTGGCCACATCATGTGACCAAGCACAGCCAGCAAACCCTGGCAAAAATCTGGTGGCAGGGGGCATGTGACCCCCCTCCGAACCCCAGCAGGCATGCCCTGGCTCTCAAATTTCTGAAGATTGTCATAAGTGTCTCGGAGGGCCAGTAAGTCTGGTCACCCCTGGCTTATTACAACAGTCTGTAACCCAATAACCCCATCTTTTTATCTTATGACTGCAGAGATGTTAATGGGACACTCTACCTTGAATGGACCCTTACAAAATATGCTAACTACTTAGGCTAAACTATCAGTTCCACCATGCATTCAGATGTGACATTCAGAGTGCCTTTTTGATGTGACATTCAGAGTGCCTTTTCCAGACCTGAAGAAGATCCCTGTATGGCTTGAAAGCTTGTCTCTCTCACCAACAGAAGTTGGTCCAATAAAAGATGTATCTCATACATCCTGTCTCTCTAATTAACTTAAGAAGGCATCCCACAATTTACTGCCTCATTGGGAGAGGATGAGGAGATCACAGTGAGGAGCAGTTGTTCTTGTAGTGCTATTGCTGTAGTTACCTAATCACTTTCCTTCTCCTGCCTTTCCAGGATCTGAGGCTGCAATAGCCAACCTGGCTGCACTGGTTTATATTGCCTCTTTTGGGAGGGAGAGCTAACCCTACAGGAGACATTAAAACCAGAATCTGACTAACATAATCTGTGTTTGCTACAGCAGGGCTGCCCCTAGGAGGGTGCGGGGCCCGGGACTGAGGTGCAAAGTTTCTAATTTGCCGAGAGGTGCTCCCCCTGGCTCTGCCCAGGCTCCACCTCCACTCCACCCCTTCCCCCAAGGCCCCACCCCCTCCCTGCTTCTTCCTACCCCCGTTCTGCCTCCACTCCTTCCCTGCCAAATTCCACCCCCTCCCCCGAGCATGCTGTGCCCTCGCTCCTCTCCTCTCCCCGCCCAGTGCCTCCTGACACCATGAAACGTCTTATCTGTGGTAGGCACTGAGAGGGAATCACACAATATCAGTCCTTTTAATACTCTTTTTATTATATGAGCCTCTTAAAATTGTAAGAAGAATACTTTAAAAAATTCTCTTCTAGTAGGACTATAGATTTATTCTGTAATAGTCCTTCAAAGTTATAGTTCCAAAGTTACTTTGTGTTCAATAATTTATTAGAAGTATGAACTGGATTCCACCTGAACTGAACTTTTGCTAACTAGAAACAGATTCAATTTATATAATTTAAGGAAATCCAGCAAAAATATTCATAATCCAACTTGAGTACCTCTAGTCTAAAAGCACAAAAATCCTGTTAAAAGAGATAGCCGTGTTATGCTGTATTTTTTCAGATCTTCTGGTTTATATTTTAATTTACACAGAAAATGCAGTTCATCTAACATATTTATTCTTTTATCAAGTTTCCCTCTTTAGTTATTCTGTATATGGGGATTTCTGTATATGTGGATATGCATGTATTTATCAAAAGCAAAAACCTGTGTTATATACAATGTAAAAGTCATTAGTCAATGAGATTCATAAAATGCAAAAGATACACTTCCAGAATGAATGTGTTATTTCAGCTTCACTACAGAGCCTAAGCCAGATATATATATGATAACAAACAGTAATGTATTAAGCTAGCGTACACATTTCACAAGAAATAGAGTGCAATGTGGCTAAATGAACACAGCTGTCAGGCCTGAAACTCTTGCTTTCCTAACTTCTAGGACACAACCAAGAGTGCATGTGCACCTAACTGCATTACCTTGTGTTATCTTATTTACACCATGCAAACCGGGTAGCTAGGCAAGCAAGTAGCTGATTTGTGGGCACAAATGCAGTAATTTTGCATGTACCCTGAAAGCCCTTTAGAAATGGTCCCATATAAATGAACAGTATTATATCTCATTTATGAAGAACCAGACAAATTATATTGGTTTTATCACCTCTGGATTTTCCTCCTTTTTCTTTTTGGCAGCAGGGGGTCCCTGAGGTGACTCTTCAGGAGGTTTCTTTGTTTCCACTTTATTTTCTGTCTGGGTCTGGACTTGAGGCTGAATGATGATAACCTGCAAAATAAAGAGAGCAGAGTTCACTATACAAAACAGATTTCCCGGTTGAGTGCCTGACCTCGATCCTTCATTGAAGGATGGTGTCAAGCACCTGCTAAACAGACAATAAATAAAAGTCACAGGCCAAAATTTTCAAACCTGGATGATTAACATTAGCATCCTAAATCTATATTTGGTTTCCTAAAGAGAAGTAGCCTGGTTTTCACAACAGCTGAGGCACTCCACCTCCTTATGGAAGCCAAAGGGAGCTGCAAGTGCCTCCATCTCTGAAAATCAGGCCACTTCTATTTAGGTATCTGACACTGATTCAGGGACCTAACTGTAGGCATCCACGTATGAAAGTGTTGAAAGGCTTTACGTTCATTTATTTATTTAATTTTATTCCAGATACAAGCAAGAAAGATATAAATGCTGTACACTCAGGCCTGTTACACAGAGGTAAATCTTGAGTAACTCTGTTGACATCAACAAAGTCACTCCAGATTTGCACTGGACTAACTGAGATCAGAATCCTAAAAAGTATGTTTTATGGTAGGTTTCCAATTTGTCTAAAAATACAGTAAAATGTACATCCCTTCTGAACTACAATTCATTCTTGTGCAGCACCATCCATAAAGAAAGCGTTACACAGCCCTTCACGGTACTTACGTGGGTGTGTTAGTTAACACACTGAACCACTGACATTCTGAGAATCAAAAAAACAGACTTATACTTTGTAGATTCAGTATCTCAGATGCCATTAAAAAACACTGAGGAACAAATGACTGACCACAAAACTATCCATGTGACTTCATATTATTACCAAAAATTTCCTAAGGATTATGACAGACCTTCCCAAGATCATCTTTCTGATAATGTTTATTGGATTTGAACATTAGGCTTTTAAAATCTATTTTATTCCTAACTTTTAATTAATATTACTTAGTCATCACACATCCGATCTCCAGGTACTCATTTTAAAAAATTCAAGTGCTTACGCAGGGAAGAATTTTTTATTATTGGTAACCAGATTCTAGGAATAGAAAAATAAACTATGTTAGCTAGAGAATCACACCAAAGATGCCTACTTTGTGTATTTACTTAAAAGTCTTCTTATCTTCTGTGCTCTTTCCTGTCAGTGTATTAGACCTTGTCTCGCCAACAAGTTCTAAAGTAACAGGACCTGTGTTATCTGAAATACACTGAATGTCTTTTGGACATGCCAGTCTTCATTCAAATAGAATCTGGTGTCACAGATGCACAATTCTTGTATTTCAAAGCTTAGCAGCTGTGCAAAAAGTAAACAGGTATTTCATAACTGGATTTTTTTTCTAGGAGTTCAGCTGCTGATCAGTTATGAAATCCTGAACTCTCATCTCTTATGGACTTCTTCCAGAATTGCAGAAGAGAACACCTGGCTACTTTATATAGCCCTGCAGCGTGCTACATTTGAAAAGACTACAGAATCAGGTTCTATAATTAACATTATTCTTCTTTAATTGAAGGGAAAGTCAATAGGAAATTTGTGTCAGCTGAGAGTTTGAGAGTTTCATTAATTATGATTGGACTGAGAGGAAGGATGATCAAATGGTCCAAAAATGCCAGGCTACACAATGATCCACTTACTTTCCCAGACAACCAGAAAAAAATGTAGGTACACTAATAAGCATCTAGTATCTTTCATGTGTCCCCTTAAGACTTTTCTCACTGCTTTCTGATTATTCACTTCAAAAGGAACAGTTGACATCACTCTATAAAGGGCTTTCCAAACTACTGGGAATATATTGCCTATACCTGCAATATAATTGTTGATCTTGATGTAAAGATGCACTGCAATTGCAAAACCTACCTTGCTGTCGGCACTAATGAGGAGTGGTTGCACTTTAATGCTATCGTTGACCACAGAGACGGTAGCGCTCGTGCTGATAGGAGTTGCATTGTTGGGGGAGGTTGATATAATAGCATAGGCCACACCTGCACTGCTCAGAGGTGATGAGATAGATGTAGACTCGGCTACACTTTGTGACTGGCTGTTAGGTGTCTGTACATGGCTGACAGTATTATTGGCAGTGGGGAGGGCAGGGCTAGGGTTTTTGATGCTCACTACTGTTGCCTTTTGGAAAGTAGGAGGCTGTTTGGAAGGTTGGTCTCTGCATGGGGAAATAGGAAGGCTGTCTGGAATCAGGGTCTTTGGCCTAACCTATAAATAGAGAATTAGAAATTATTAGACAAAACCTAACATAGTAACAAATAAATCATATAAACACACTCTACCAACAGCACTTCACATTGCATTAGCAATGTAGCAGGGTGTCTAAAAATACTGCATAGCAATTCCAAGTAGAAAGTGATTCATTTATTTGTAGATGTATTCCAAATTCTGCCTAGCTGAGTCATTTCCCAGTCCTTAACTCACTGCAACACTGAATAAAAGGACAAAAGTAAATTCCTTACTTTTATTAGCAGATATTCATACAAATGCTACTCAAGTCACACTCTGTTTACATAGGCCAAAGGCTTTTCAAAGGCATGGACATTCCAGAATGACATAATTTCTTGTGCTGAAAGAAACTATATTCTTGCTATGAATTAAAGAGGGGAACTGAATCATTAAGGGAGTTCTGGGAATGCATCTACAGGAACAGTCAAGTCAGTGAAATCTGAGCATGTCATATTGTGGTAGAATAGTAAATGAAGATCTTTACTTAGGTTTCAAAGGTGCACAGTTTCTAACAGCACGAAGATTGTTCTTTTAGGTTCACAAAACAAAAACTGAACTTAATATTTTACAATTATGAGTAAAGGGCTAATTTGAGGCTGGAATTGAGGAGGATTGCAACAGAGGCTCGTCTAAAGGAAGGGGAAAAAAATCTGACAAAGTTTGTGAAGAAGGTGCAGCCCATACTCTACAAAGGAGACTAGGAATGAAGGTCTCAGAAGACTGTGTTCAGCTAATGTGATATGCTGCTTCCATTGGAAAAATTAATGCAATCCTGTCAACATGACTCATACTTAACAATGTGTTAAGTATGAGTTCAAAATATAAAAATTTAAATTGCTATGCAGGAAGTTAACTTTAGCCTTAGCTCATTCATTACATGGCCATATAAAACACACGGGGCTCTCACTGTTTTTTTGTCAGTCACTGCTTGCACCTTCCATCCCATGAAATAAAAATGATATTTCATAACAGACATATATTGGACACAGCTGTTTGTGTCACTATACCTTAGCTTACAAGAGGCATTCCAAAGATATTATCTTCAGTCTTGAGTTTAAAAGAACAGTTAAATGAAAATGTCTTGATTTACTGGAACACCCTGCATGATCTTTCAGGACATCCTTCTGTAGGTTTCAAGCAGGAGAGCATACCCAATGCTCTTTGCAGAAGATATGAAGAGTGCCCACAAGGCCCCATGCAGTCATATATTTTGCTTATGCTCATTAATTATTTGTATTATGGTAGCGCTTAGATGCTTCAAATGTGATCAGGACCTATGCACTGTACATATAGTAGGGTATGATAGCGCTGTGAACACCTTACAATCTAAATAGGCAAGACAAACATAAGGTAAGAAGGGAAACAGAGTCACAGAGAGATGAAGTGACTTGCCCAAGGTCACTCAGCAGGTCAGTGGCAGAGCCAGGAACAGACTCCCTTTCCAGTGCCCCATCCATTAGGTACTCATATTATTTCTTATGTGCCAAATATGACATCAAATTAATTTTTATGATTCCCCATTACTGAACACTTTTATTTAGTTATGTAATAGGGCATAAATCTTCCCTGAGCCTTGCCTCTGTTTTCTGTGGTTTATATAATTTGACATCTTCAGATGAAAGAATTTAGACAAGTCCAAAGGCCAAGATTTTCAAAAATACAAGCTTTACAGTCAAGGTCCTAACTCCATGTAGAGGCAGAGGTGCTGAGCTGTTGGCTGACCAACACTTTTGAAAGTCAGGCAGTTGCCTATATATATGGACTTAGGAACCTACTGGTAAACTCCTATTTTAAAACATCTTGGCCTACGTGTTTTGCAAATTGGGCCCCACAACACTGACAGCAAGCTATAAAGTAGCTATTATCCCCATTCTATCAATGGGGAAAACTGAGGCACAAACGCTGACAGAAGCTGTTATATAACCCAGATCTTCTGGTTATCCTCTTATGTTTTCACTACAAGATTATGCCTTTTATTTCCTGTGTTATGTCCTGAGTAGCTCAATGACTGGTTACTCATGTGTCATGGCAGAGTCACAGTTACAGAAATACAATTATGTAAGAAACTAGCACTCATGAAACACTTTGCCGTTGAGAAACTGAGCACTCAAAAGAACTTCAGTTATAGCTGAAAAAATTCAACTTTAACTCTGACCCATAGGTCTAATATCTGAGGATTATGACCTCACTTTGAATCATAGAAAATTGTTTTGTCAATTAATACAATACATATTAGAAAATGGAAATATCTACAGCAAGATATAGTACAGGACTTCAGATTTGGCTTGTGTAAATCTTATTGAGATTTATAAAACAAATCAAGTTTGGAAGAAAACCAGCTCCGTAGTTTTATTTACTCAAAATGTCATTTCATTTACTAATATCTGAAATGTCTGTTGTTTCTGCCATTCTAAATTTCATTTTATAGATCTGTTACTGTATATTAACCAAAAACCTAATAAAAAGTAAATATAAAAATGGCCATAATATATACATTGGTTATTCTATTAAGGGTAATACTTAATATCATATATTATCTACAGTACAACATATCTATTAAACACTTTGTGTGCAAAATGTACAAATCTATATCACTTTGCTACATAACAAAACCTCTCTGCACAAATAATTAAAAGGAATGAATTGTCCAAAGAAAAATATTTCCTATATGGTTCACCATGTTGAAATATCTGTTATTCTGCAAGACTACGGTTAAGTATACATTGGACATTTTCTGCCACCTTGTGATAAAATAGGGGTACTGCATGTCTTCATAATCACCGACTCCTGCATATTCCTAGACGAGATTATTTAATGCTGTGAAAGTGTATTTATTTATTTTAATTTCTACAATAAAAAGGCAGCCTATGCAAAAGCTCTGGGCATCCCTGGCACCAGTGCAAAACCAACATAAAATTAAACAGCTACTCAATCCAACAGGTAATATGACACAACTCTCTACAGAACTCCACACACAAAACTCTTTTCGCCCTACACTGCTCTGACTCTCCATCAAATGCCACCCTTTGAAGCTAATCTCCTAAGTAAAACCACTACTCAACAGCTACGCTAAAGGATTAAAAGATTTCTATTAAACTTTCACATAAAAACAAACTGCTACTGTATTATTGTAAAACTACCACTGTCAACCAGGAAGAAAAAACATGGAGAACAAGATTAGTGTAAATTCCTTGGCAACCCTGAAAATTTGCAGTTTAAATTCTGGCGACGGAAGCCAGAACAATTAAGTAATCAGAGCAGCAATATTCTGAAGGGTACAACGTTTTTATGGCAACTGACAGTCAACAAAGTGGGAATTGGAGGAAGACAGAGGTGAGGGGTAGGGAATATGTTGCTAAATACATGAACTGTTTCAAAAATATATTTACTGCTGAACATTAACACAGACTTGATGGCACCTTATACATACTGCAGGAAGCATCACAGGAAAGGAGCCAAGAAGTTTAGAAAAGGAGAGAAAAAAAGAACAACAAATAGAATGTATGTTGTGAAGGGAACAGTTGCAACTGGTGAACACAATGCAATTAGTGTTTTTCCAAGAAAAACATTGTTCATTTAATACGTGAAAGCTGTCAAAACATTGTGTGTGACTACCAGTACTCGGACCATATAGGAGAAGAGATACCCCTTTTCTTGTATATAATGATTTCAAATACTACGTTGTTAGTGAATTTATGTAGTGCCACAATAATAGAAATGCTTGATGTTAGGTGGTAGTATTCACGTATCCAAGGTACCTGTCACGCTACCTGGCAGAAGAGTGCACTTTTCAAACAGATGTTCCCAGACATGAGAATTCAGTATGTGGCTGGCTGTTTTTCATGCAATAACAAGAGGTCTGATCCTGTGAGATCCTCTGCACCTCCTGTGAATTGCCAACTCAATTCCCACTGATCTCAAATGGAATTGATGGTACTCAGCTTCATATCAGGCTCTTGCACAATATCAGGCTGCTTTTGGAGGTTATTCACACTTTATTTTCACTTCACCTTTGCACTCAGCTTAAAAACAGACTCAAAATGGACTTAGCAAAATTCTCATGTCACAGAGGAAAAGTGCTTCTAGCAGAGGACAGAGCTCTTCAATTCTTAAAGAGCTTTAGAGGATAACACTCCCCCAGAAAACATTAGCAATGTCTGATAAAAGTTAATGTAATACGGTCTAATCATATGCTTAGCTGTAGAAAAGGGATACAATTTTAGCAACTTCAGTGGTGCTGCAATTCATTGACACCAGCTGATGATCTGGCTCCATTATTTTTTTTTTAAGTCAACAGCCTTACATTCAGAAGTTTCACACAAGGAAGGTTCTGCATGAATTTACAAGAGCCTGGCATGCACTAAAATCAGGGTTTCCCCAAAAGCTTGAAATCTTAGTGTCCTCATCATACTAGTTTTTATACACAAGCATTTCCTTCCCAGAAATCCTCCTCGAGATCTTTAGCTTGGTCTAAGATGACAGCAACATAAACAATCTGATCAGAATTCCCTAACTTAAAGTTTATTTTTCAGTCACACATGTAAGTGCATGTGACCACAGAACCAAACATATTTTTTTCTTTTCTGGTGGTGGTGGCAGGGAAGAGCAGTTATTCTGCATGCTTCAAGGGACAATGAAAAACCCCTCAGTTTAATGACTGTTCACTCCCAATATGGGAGTGACCGATTTTCTTGCTAGAAGGCTGGTGGGACTCTCCTTAGAGTCCATCAATGCCACTGATGATACATTGGCTGCAGAGGTCACTGCAGAACAATATCAAGTGCCCCACTCTATCTCATGAAGGGGCAAGCAATCTTTCTCTCCCATGCTCCCACTCCAATCCAATTTGGGGAGTGGTTCAACACTGTGGATTGTATTACCATATGGGTTTGATTTCCCATTTTGCTACTAACTAATAACTTTCCTGTAGTGAAAAGGGGTACTGATACAATACCTCTGTTTAATTTCTAAGGCAGAGCTATTTGATTTAGTTTTCCTTCTCTAGGAGCACCCTCAACCTTAGTCACTGCTAATGAAATTGAGCTGGTGCTGAATCAGCACTGCTGATAACTTTCATGCTAAAACTTGCTGCCACTACTTTTTTTGTGACTAGGCAGTCGGCTGGTACAATGAAGGCAGGTGGGAGTCCTGTCTTTAAAAACGCTTTTATATGTCTTTTGCACACAAAACTATATTTTCATATGAACATTCCAAGATTTTTGTTAATGAAGTGTACATTTTCTATCCAATTGTACTGCCTACATTATTTGGCTTGGTATTGTCATTTTTTCCTGTTTGTGCTGAATTTTGTTGATGTTTTAGATTGCTGTTTGTCTTTTGTAAAGTAGACAACTGCTATTACAGCTGCAAACTAAAATCAATGTCATTCCAAGGGTGATTGACTAGGGACTGAGGTTAACAGGGATTTCTGCTATTTTCTTCCTGAGGGACAGATTCTGTCTTTGAATGCATAGGAAGGCCCTCATTGAGCCACGCATATGTCATGTGAGGGCAGAATTTGATCAAAACAGGTCATTTACTGTATGCCCACATCAATACCCCTAATTCTACATCCTACAGGGTACGTCTACACTACGGGATTATTCCAATTTTACATAAACCAGTTTTATAAAACATTGTATAAAGTCGAGTGCACGCGGCCACACTAAGCACATTAATTCAACGGTGTGCGTCCATGGTCCGAGGCTAGCGTCGATTTCTGGAGCATTGCACTGTGGGTAGCTATCCCATAGCTATCCCACAGTTCCTGCAGTCTCCCCCGCCCTTTGGAATTCTGGGTTGAGAGCCCAGTGCCTGATGGGGCAAAAATCATTGTCGCGGGTGGTTCTGGGTACAGCCTCACCCCTCCCTTTGTGAAAGCAGCAGACAACCATTTCGCGCCTATTTTCCTGGGTGAACTGTGCAAACTCCATAGCACAGCAAGCATGGACCCTGCTCAGATCAATACTGCAATCGTGGACGTTGTAAACACCTCGCGCATTCTCGTGCAGCCTATGCTGAACCAAGACCTGCAAAGCCAGGTGAGGAGGCGGCGGCGGCGGCTACGGCAGCGCGGCGATGAGAGTGATGAGGACATGGATACAGAATTATCTCAAACCGCAGGCCCCTGCGCTTTGGAGATCCTGCTGGTAAAGGGGCAGGTTCTAGCCATTGAACGCCAATTTTGGGCCTGGGAAACAAGCACAGACTGGTGGGATCGCATAGTTTTGCGGGTGTGGGACGATTCCCAGTGGCTGCGAAATTCCGCATGCGTAAGGGCACTTTCATGGAACTTTGTGACTTGCTTTCCCCTGCCCTGAAACGCCATAATACTAAGATGAGAGCAGCCCTCACAGTGGAGAAGCGAGTGGCAATAGCCCTCTGGAAGCTTGCAACACCAGACAGCTACCAGTCAGTCGGGAATCAATTTGGAGTGGGAAAATCTACTGTGGGGGCTGCTGTGATGCAAGTAGCCAAAGCAATCATTAAGCTGCTGCAACGAAAGGCTGTGACTCTGGGAAACGTGCAGGTCATAGTGGATGGCTTTGCTGCAATGGGATTCCCTAACTGTGGCAGGGCGATAGATGGAACCCATATCCCTATCTTGGCACCGGAGCACCAGGGCACCCAGTGCATAAACCGCAAGGGGTACTTTTCAATGGTGCTGCAAGCACTGGTGGATCACAAGGGACATTTCACCAACATCCACGTGGGATGGCCAGGAAGGGTTCATGACACTCGTGTCTTCAGAAGCATTGCTCTGTTTAAACTGCTGCAGCAAGGGAATTACTTCCCAGACCAGAAAACAACAGTTGGGGATGTTGAAATGCCTGTAGTTATCCTGGGGGACCCAGCCTACCCCTTGATGCCATGGCTCATGAAGCCATACACAGGCAGCCTGGACAGTGGTCAGGAGCTGTTCAACTACAGGCTGAGCAAGTGCAGGATGGTGGTAGAATGTGCATTTGGCTGTTTAAGGGCGCGCTGGCGCACATTACTGACTCGCTAAGACCTCAGCCAAACCAATGTCCCCTTTGTTATTGCTGCTTGCTGTGTGCTCCACAATCTCTGTGAGAGTAAGGGAGAGACCTTTATGGCGGGGTGGGAGGCTGAGGCAAATCACCTGGCCGCTGATTACGCGCAGCCAGACACCAGGGCGATTAGAAGAGCACACTAGGAAGTGGTGCGCATCAGAGCAGCTTTGAAAACGAGTTTAATCACGGGCCAGGGTACGGTGTGACTGCTGTGTTTGTTTCCCCTTCATGAATGCCCCCCCTTTATTGACTCCTTCCTTGTAAGCAACCCACCCTCCCCCTTCGATTACAGCTTGCTTAAGGAAATAAGGTCACTATAGTTTAAAAATCATGTATTCTTTATTAAAAGTCATTCCCTGTAAGCAACCCACCCTCCCCCTTCGATTACAGCTTGCTTAAGGAAATAAAATCTCTATCGTTTAAAAATCATGTATTCGTTATTAAAAAGTAATTATAAAAAGAGGCAGAGAACTGACAAGGTATCCCGGGTGTGGTTTGGAAGGAGCATAGGAGGGAAGGAAAAGGCCATTAAATACATTTCAATGTAATGACAGCCTTTTGGTTGGACTGTCCACTGGGGTGGAGTGGGCAGGTGCACGAAGCCTTCCCCCATGCATTCTTACATGTCTGGGTGAGGAAGATATGGAACATGGTGAGTGGTGAGGGTGGTTATACAGGGGCTGCAGCGGCACCCTGTGACCCTACTGCTCTTCCTGAAGATCCACCAGATGTCGGAGGATATCAGTTTGATCACGCAGCAGCTCCAGCGTTGCATCCCGCCACTGCTGATCTTCCTGCCTATACCTCTGATCTTCCTGTCGCCACCTCTCATCTCGAGCGACTCTCCTATCCTCACGTTCGTCCCTCCTATCCTCACGTTGGTCTCTCCTGTCCTCATGTTCACTGGCATCTTTCCTGTACTTTGCTACCACGTCCTCCCACTCATTCAGATAAGCTCTTTCATTGCGGGTTACTTCCATGATTTCCGAGAACATTTCGTCTCGCGTCTTCTTTTTCCTCCGCCTTATCTGAGAGAGCCTTCGGGATGGAGTAGGGAGGCTTGAAAAATGTGCAGCTGCATGAGGGAGGGAAAAAAGGGAGAAAAGTATTTAAAAAGATACATTTTACAGAACAATGGTTAAACTCTTTCACAGTGAACAACACTATTCACCTTACATAGCACATGTGATTTCACTACAAGGTCGCATTTTGCATCTTAATGTTGAGTGCCTGCGGCTCTGGTGTTACAGATCTCACAGATGCAAGTCTGGGCATCAGAATTCAGCTTGCATGCGGCCATGGTAAGCCATTGTCTTTCGGCTTCTCCAGCCTTCATATACACAGTGCCCTCTGATGCTTCTTTCCTGTTAACATGCAGCAGCAGAAGCCAACCCCCCCCCATCCAATTCTCTAGGATGATTGCTTTACCCCTCCCCCCACCGCATGGCTGGTATCATGGAAGATCACTGCTAATCACCCCCCTTTCTGCCCCCTACCGTGTGGCTGGGAGCTGGGACGATTCCTGCTAGCCAAACGCAAAAAAGCTTAGCGCTATCCTTCCTCCCCTCCCCCCGCTTGGCTACGTGCAAGGAAGGATTTCTTTTAAGCAACAGCCCAGTAGGAAAATGGCCATCTCTGTCCCCTTAATTAAATTCCTGAATTTCAACCAGGTTACCATGAACGATATCACTCTGCTGAGGATAACAGAGCGAGATAAAGAACAGATGTTTCTTGAATGCCAGCAATCACCGGGACCATACGCAGCTATGCTTTGTCATGCAATGATACCCGATTACTTGCTACATGCATGGCGTGGTAAAGTGTCCTACCATGGTGGACGGAACAAGGCTGCCTTGCCCAGAAACCTTCTGCAAAGGCTTTTGGAGTACCTCCAGGAGCGCTTCATGGAGATGTCCCTGGAGGATTTCCGCTCCATCCCCAGACATGTTAACAAACTTTTCCAGTAACTTTACTGGCCGCGAATGCATCCCAAGCCCTCGTGGCAAATCAATCATTAAAAACGCTTGCTTTTAAACCATGTTTTATATTTACAAAGGTACACTCACCAGAGGTCGCTTCCATGGCTTCTGTCTGGGCTAGTGGCTTGGGAGGGCTGGGAGGGTAATTCTGTCTGAGTCACAAAAAGCTCCTGGCTGTTGGGGAGAATGGAGTGCTGTGTGCTCTCTGCAAGCTCATCCTCCCTCCTCTTCCTTCTCCTCATCTTCCCCCTCCGCAGAATCCTCAGCCATGGTTGAGATTACAACCCCCATCTCGGAATCCACGGACAGGGGTGGGGTAGTGGTGGCGCAGCCCCCTAAAATTGCATGCAGTTCAGCATAGAAGCGGCATGTTTTCGGCCCTGACCCAGACCTTCCGTTTGCTGCTTTGGTTTTCTGGTAGGCTTGTCTGAGCTCCTTAACTTTCACTCTGCACTGCACTGAGTCCCTGGTGTGGCCTTTGGCCATCATAGCCTTGGAAATTTTTTCAAATATTTTTTCATTTCATCTTTTGGAACCGAGTTCTGTTAGCACTGAATCCTCTCCCCATATAGCGATCAGATCCAGTACCTCCCGTGCGGTCCATGCTGGAGCTCTTTTTGATTCTCAGGAGACTGCATTGCTACCTGTGCTGATGAGCTCTGTGTGGTCACCTGTGCTGATCACAGCTCCACACTGGTCAAACAGGAAATGAAATTTAAAAGTTTGCGGGGCTTTTCCTGTATACCTGGCCAGTGCATCCGAGTTCAGACTGCTGTCCAGAGCGGTCACAGTGGTGCATTGAGGGATACTGCCCGGAGGCCAATATGTCGATTTGCGGCCACACTAACCCTAATCCGATATGGTAATATCGATTTTAGCGATACTCCTCTCGTCGGGGAGGAGTACAGAAACCGATGTAAAGAGCCCTTTATATCGATATAAAGGGCCTCGTAGTGTGGACGAGTGCGGCGTTAAATCGGTTTAACGCTGCTAAAATTGGTTTAAACGCGTAGTGTAGACCAGGCCTCAGTGTTATAAGTCAGCTCCCTTCTTGCTGAGGCACTTTTCTGTGGTTTCCTTCAATTCTTTAAAAAACTGTGTATCCAGTCTTCTAGGTGCATTAACATTCATATTTATTAAGGGCTACATTTTCAATTGGACTTCAGCCAAGCTTGTGGCTGCAAGAACAATATGCTTCCATGTTTTCTGCACGCACAAAATTAGTGAATATTAAATACTACAGCATGGTTCTAAGTTTAGTTCTACACTGGTGGTTCTCAACTAGGGGTAAACGTACCCCAGGGGTTATGCAGAGGTCTCCCTGGGGGTACAACTCATCTAGATATTTGTCTAGTTTTACAACAGTCTACATAAAAAGCACTAGCAAAGTCGGTACAAACTAGAATTTCATACGGACAATGACTTGTTTATACTGCTCTATATACTATACACTGAAATGTAAATACAATATTTATATTCCAGTTGATATTTGTAATTATACAGTAAAAATAAGAAAGCAATTTTTCTGTAATATTGTGCTGTGACACTTTTGTATTTTTTTTTTTATAAGCAAGTAGTTTTTAAGTGAGGTGAAAGTTAAGTGAGGTGGGGTACACAAGACAAATCAGACTCCTGAAAGTGGTACAGCAGTCTGGAAAGATTGAGCAAGCCACTGTTCTACGCCATACTGATTAAGTTACTTGAAGTTAGATAAGGCATCTCACTCTCCACTAGAATTCCAGCAAGTCTCTCTGGAACTACAGAGAGAGTTATGTCCCAGAAAGCTGTATGCAATCCCCTCATAGGATTCTAGTCCTTTTCTCCTTTGAATTTCTAATGATGATTTTACCCAATTCAATTATATCACACTTTGATTCAAACAGTGGCACAAGTAAATTTAACATTTTATGTAACAAGTATTTCTTTTGGTTTCCTTTCCTGTTTCAAAGTTTTCTTGAATTCTGATTTGAATTGGTATTTAAATATTTTTCCACTCTTTCTACTGTTTATGTTCATCGCTCAAACATTATGCTTAAAATTAATTACTGCAGTGAGTTTTTTCTCAGACCTCTTGAAAGAGTTCATTATTATGCAAACAAAGAGAGCCCTTACACACACTAATCTGTAACATTTTCTCTTCTCTACAGCCCCATCTCCTACCTTGGGCTATGACTACACTAGACATGTTTTCACTAAGATTTCCAACAGCTGCTACCACTGGGAGGGCTAGAATATGTAGGGCTTCTTCAGCTATGAGCATTTTTACCACTGTGTTGTCTGCCTCTGCTCAAAGAAGGTCTAGATGACACGGTGACAAACGAGCTAGAGGTCACTGCAACCTTGTCTATATTAACTACTACTGGAGCTGCACCAGTGTTAGCAATGTGATATTATCTGTACTGCAGCAGGCTAGGGAACCCAATCACAGACCAAGATTACATTGTGCTGGACACCATATAAACACATAACAAGACAGTTCCTGCCACAAGGAACTTTCAATTGAACGATAGGCAAGCCCATACTAAAATATACATATTAAACTCACATATCAGACACAATTCATATAAAATGCAAGGCAGCAACAGTCATTCATAGCAATAAGAAAAATACACACAGAATTTATCTGAAGTATGTGTGTACTTGTTTCTCCACCTCCACTAATCTTAATCATAGAGCACTGTAGGCCTTTGCTGGGATACTGTCTGCACTGTTCTACCACAGATGTTATGAGCAAAGCACTCCCAATCCCTGCCTTCAACTAGGAGGTGGAAAAAGAGGTCAATGAAACAGGACATTAATCTCAGAGTCTGATTCAGCTCCCACTCAGATTAATGAGAGTTTTTCAATTTATTTGAATAGGAGTGGATTGGGCCCAAATTTATTTTAACTGAAAAATAAAACAAAACTGGAGGTTTGATTTTAGTGTCCCTACCATTATTTAAATGTTTATTTGAGGGAGTATATCACCTTGTAAGACTGCTCACACTTCATTTTAGTTGGATACAGTACTTCTTTAATTGTCACTTAAATGACTGTAAAATTACCAGATTATTATTTGTATTGTAGGGACACACAGGAACCATAGGCAGAGCATGAGTTTTTCAGTTGGGGAGGCTACTCCCATGAGTGTCAGAAGCTCCACAGAGTGGGGAGCCACCAGCACTTGGACTGTGGCCCTTCCTCCCATGGCCCCAACACTCCCATCTCCCTATGGCCCCACCCACACTCCATCCCAGGTCCCTCCCAGACTCTTCCTGAGGCCCCACCTTCTCTCTGCCTCTTCCTGCTCCCACTCTGTCTCTTCCGCCGAGGCCCTGCCCACTGCTTCCTCCTCTCTGCCCACTTCTTCCTCCTCCCCGATTGCTTGCCCAATCACTTTTTTCCTGCCTTAAGGGCAAGAGATGGGTGTGGGGACTGTGAGCAGAGAGAAGTGAGCAGTGGGAAGGCCCTCAGGGGAAGAGGCAGAGTGGGGATGGGAAGAGGTGGAGTGGAGGCTGGACCTCAAGGGACGGTGTGAATCAGGGTTCGGGGCCACAGTCCAGGAGTCGATGACCCTCCAACTTCTAGGGAGTGCCCAGGTCTCCTACTTCCCAGGTGCAAAGGTGGTGGGGCAGCAGACCTCCAAAGGGAGGTGACCCGCATCCAGCCTTTGCCCCCTGCCTGGGCAGCTTTTTTTATTTTAGGGAGTCTTAGCCTTCCCAAGCCTCTAATATGCGCTGCCCATGCACTCAGGGACTCCACTGTGCTAGGTGCTTGTAAAGATACACAAGAAAAAGATTTTTTTTTTGTATTTTGTTTTAAATAAACCCAACCTGTGTTTCTAGAAGAGAACAAAGAGTGCAGTTTAATGAAGGAGTGCATTTCATTCAACTGGAAACCCCAAACAAGATATGAAATGAAGAATAAGGTGGTGAAGGGGGTATGAAATTCGCTGACATCCTAAATTATGAGGAACTTCCACACTTGTCTGTAACAAAAGCAAAATATAAGAGCTCTGTTAAAGAGGCTTGCTTTTAGTGTTAGTGAAGGCCTAAAGAAAAAAAATTGTTTGTATTGTACAATGAACTTATAGTATTGACTACCCCAGTCTAATCTTTCTACTTGTGAATGAAAAGGGAAGTTTTGAGAATGTCAAGGTTATTTTTATGATGGTTAGGAAACAATCAAAGTTATGGAACTGTCTATAAGCCCAGGGAGGGTGGGCAATGGGCAAAATTGTTGCTGGCTGGATAGAAGGGCACGGCTTGAAGAAGGAGAATTAGAAACTGTTGAAAGGTGAGTAGGGAATCTGATAATGTGTTTCTATACAGACTGGCTAGCTCATCTTCACTTTCATTCTTTAGTTTTCACAATGATGAATTCACTATGTGGCTGTTTCTCATTCTAACTATAGTAAGTGTGAAAACTGATGATTAATACTGAAGAATAAGTGATTGGTATTTTATAATCATTGAACTACAATGTATGAATGTCTGACTCAACATGCCTGAAGTCAAAAGCAGTGGTAGAAAACATATAACTGAATGGACTGAAGTAATGAAAACTGATAATTCTTCAAAAGTAAACTGTTAATATTGTCAAGAATTGTTAAGTAACAAGATATAAAGGATTCGTGCTCCTCTTAGAAAAGTGCAGAAAATCAGCTTTCTCTAATTCTTCAAGATCAAATGTAGAACTGAATGACAGTTTGTCTACATAAGAAGAACAGAACACTGATGACCGTAGGAGTGCGACATCTATGATGCCATCACTGTCATCTTAATATTACTTTAAGACCCTGTTACAGGTTTTCCAGCAGCTCTTCAACATCTTCTTTCATGAACAGCAGCTCTGTTCATCTTTGATACCCCAAAAATGAATATGTGATTACGCCATAAAACTGAAAAGCAAACTTGAACTTGATAAGGAAACTATAACCTTCTTTTATGCCTTCCACAAACTGAACAGTGAAAAGAAATAATTGAAGTGCTTTTTCCTCAATGTACTCCTCCAGAGACATTTTAATTCACAGGTCTACTACTAAATGCATGTGAAGAAACAATATAAAAGAATTAAAAGAACCAACACTGACATTAATATTAGGTGATTGCTCAGACATGAGAAATGACTTGCTAATGGCTACAGACGGAAAAATGCATTTCCACTTACTGCCGTTAACTCTGTATCTGAAAAGAAAGCCACTGAGTATTGTGAGAAACTTGCTGAAGATGACATACAATGGAGGTCTTTGCCATTTGCTCAGACAACACAAATACAATTAAGAATAGGAAAGAATTTCAGGTGCAATCATTCTAAACCTGTGTGTTCTGTACACTATTTAAGAGAAAGGAAAGCACACTGTGAAAATTCAAAAATCTTGCTGCCACCCATAGCCTCTTAGTTGATTGTCTGAAAATGTGACTTACTGCAGCAGCTTCATAATGACACCTGAGAACGAATATCTGAATTTGCATCCAACTACCGTAAGGTATGCTGAAATTTCCAATGAGCATGAAGAGGAATTTCATCAAAATAAAGCAAGCATTTTACACAAATAAAACAAGCATCTTACACAATGACAGATTTTAAAGAGAGGCACTAAACTTAGTAAAAAAAAACTTACTAAAAGCAACTGAAGGTTTCAGAAGGACATGACTGATCAACAGGCTGAAGAATACTATCAGACGTAAGAATGAACTCAAACCACACAAGGAAAAAAATCAAAAAACAATTCACGAACTACTATGGAACCTGCCTACTACTTAGCAAGCATGACCGATTCCCAAATAGGTTGGATCATGATTGAACCCAGCACCAGAAGAAGAGGCTGAAATGTGACTGATGTAAATTTAATCCTGTTTCATCCTTCTATTCTAGAATATTAAACAGAAGATCTGGATCTCTACTTCAAACCTTTTTTGTGAAGGAGATGAACTGTGTCACAAGTCAACCAGTTAAAATGACAGAAAGTTGCGGGGGTGGGGGGGAAGAGAGGGCAGGGAAGGGGAATCAAGGTTCGATTAACTAATTTACTTGCTTTAAGTGTATGGGTCTCTAAGGCCAGAAACAACAGGCCTAACTAGTTCATAGACTGGGAATCTCTCTAGTTGCATCCTTTGCAGAGCCAGATTTACACCTTATGCGCCCCTAGGGACAGCATCTTCAGCGCTCCCCCTTTTCCCCTGCCTACAGCTGACCTTCATATTGCACACAGTTTTAGAGAGGTAAGATACCTCTAGAATGCCAGTGCCCCTAGGAAATCAGGCCCTGATCCTTTGTTTTATTTACAGAGTTGTAAGCTTTTCATTTAGGACAATCTAAGGACCTTTTCAGGTTTGAGATTCATTTTGTATAGTACATTTATTGCTCATTTTGCTATTCCATTTCATAAAATACTTAGTAGTTTTCTTGGAGTGTCATAAACAGATAAGTAAGAGTTAATAGAACAAAAGTGCTTCATATCTCTTTTGCCTGGAAAGGGTTAACAAGAACAGGGAGCCTGGGTGTCATCTGACCAGAGGACCAATCAGAGGACAGGATACTTTCAAATCTTGAGAGAGGGAAGTTTGTGTGTGTGCTGTTAGAATTTGGTTGTTGTTTACTCTGGGGGCTCAGAGGGACCAGACGTACAACCAGGTTTCTCTCCAATCTCTCCGATACAGGCTCTTATAAGTTCAGAATAGTGAGTACTAGGTAGATAAAGCGAGTTAGGCTTATGTTTGTTTTCTTTATTTGCAAACGTGTATTTGGTTGGAAGGAGTTCAAATTTATATTTTGCTGAAAGGATTTTAATTTGTACTTGAATACTTAGGCTGGGAGGGTATTCCCAGTGTCTATAGCTAAAAGACCCTGTACCTATTCCATTTTTTTAAATTTGCAAAGATAATTTTTACTGTTTTTTCTTTCTTTAATAAAAAGTTTCTTGTTTAAGAACCTGATTGTTTTTTTTTATTCTGCTGTGAGACCCCAGGGGACGGGGTCTGGATCCACCAGGGAACTGATGGGGAGAAAGGAGGGAAGGGGGAGAAAGAGGCTAATTTCTCTCTGTGTTAGGATTACTGTCTCTCTCAGGGAGAGTCTGGGAGGGGGAGAGAGGAGGGGGGAAGGTGCATTTTCCTCTCTATTTCAAGATTCAAGGAGTTTGAATCACAGTGATCTTCCAGGGTAACCCAGGGAGGGGAAGCCTCGGAGAGGCAACGGTGAGGGAAAGGGTTTACTTTCCTTGTGTTAAGATCCAGAGGGTCTGGGTCTTGGGGGTCCCCGGGCAAGGTTTTGTGGGGACCAGAGTGTACCAGGCACTGGAATTCCTGGTTGGTGGCAGCGCTACAGGTTCTAAGCTGGTAATTGAGCTTAGAGGAATTCATGCTGGTACCCCATCTTTTGGACGCTAAGGTTCAGAGTGGGGAATTAGACCATGACATGGGGTCTTTCACTGTTTTCACCCCAGTGTTCCTCCTTCCCCAACAATAATCACACACTCCTAGAAGAAAACCTAGTGGTTTGTTTTTTTCCAGATTGGGAAAATCACAACCATGTTGCTTAACTAGCACTGAAGCCAAGATGTTCAGTAATTTACAGGTTCAAGCCGTTAGTTTTTATTCAGTCAACTGCGTGCGCTAGCTGTGACAGGGCTGGACACCAAAGAGGCATATAAAAGACTAATTAAATATCAGATTTGGAATTCAGTTCAAATAATTCCACACAAAAAATTGAAATAGTATTGTTACCTGAGGTAGCACTGCTGGTCCTTGTCCTGCCAACCTCTGCAAGGAGCTGACCTGAGGAACTTTAATGGGCACTGCAGTGATAGTTCCCAAAGCCTGCCGGAAGAAAATAGTTGAACAGGGTTTGAAACAATGGCACTTTCAAAATTCTCCACAGACAGACTGAAACCTACCCAACTATTCTCTGCCTGTATTTGGCTCTTCGCAGTTGGAAGTAACACATTGTAGCATTTCAGTCCATTTGGAACTCTGTCTCCCTCCCTTCTTCTGAGACAGAGAATTGTTTCCCCTCTTTAATCTTCTCTTAAAAGCGTCCTTAATTATGATCTATTGTCTCTGTGGAACATTTTGCAATACCGAGTACGAAGGATTTGTCTTGTAATGCATACCATCCTAGTTATTTTAAAGGAATTTTAGCCCTGTCAAGTTCAAGGTTGGTTTGTGCAGTAGCATGTTTTCAAAAGTCATCCAAGGAAAAGAGATACATGCTGCCTTCATTTTTCAAAAAGTGGGATTTAAAGATTTATATTACACATTGCCAAGCTACCTTTAAAAGTTCAGTGAGTTTAAAGAGTATATTCTATTTTTATCGTAAAAACAAGATTTGGTGTATGCTGATCTGTTACAGTCCCATCAAATCCAAAAGCAGAATGCAACCTATGGAGGTGCAACAGTGTATCAGGAATCTAAAACAGCTACAGGATACACTCATTTTGAGCCAATATGTCAGTTACCACGACTCAAACATACTCTACCTATACATTCTTCTCTTCTTTATGTTACAATTGTTTTCAACATTTAAAAAAGACCTGGTTCTTCATTTTAACCTATATGAGATTTACTTCAGACATATTGGGTAACTGAAGTGATACTTGATATCCAGTTATTTTCTTTATGCTTTGAGATTGCAGTTGGTTATCAGTAGGCTGGAGAGTAACATATGTTTCTGTGATGAGAGATTAGAAACACCTCTCCCTCTGAAATTTGTTTTGATCCATTCCTCTGCTCTCCTAACCCAACTATTCCATCATCCAAATCTATAAAACTGTTTTATTTTGTATTCAGCAAAGATTAGAACTTGAACTGGGAGTAGTCGAGTCCTATAGACCAGTGGAGTTCACGAGTTTGTCTTTGCAGTGTCAGTGCTTCTGTAGCTCTTTCTCTCTCTCTTTCTCTCACCACTCCTGCAAGAACAAGTTATTTTTGAGTACTAACCAGAAATGTCCCTCTGAAAAAGAGCATGGCAGGCTACAATGGTGCCTTGAGAGAAAAACAGAGGGAGCTGTTTTTACATCTCCTTGTAGCAGTGGGTGTAAATTGTACCCCCATGTGCAAGTGAAGACCTTTGCATCAGAAGAGGGAAGATCAGGCAGTGTTTTCACCGTAGTAATCTCACATAGATTACACACAGCAGCACCATTGGAAGCTCACAAGTAGAGGCTGTATTGTGGATTATCTGAATCACTACCTCCTCCTGCCTCCCTACCCAATCAGTGCCAGGCACTTTTGGTGTGTGGTGTTGGTATCCTGCAGGCCCTGCCAAAAAAGGAAAATTGTAGCCACTTTCTACTACTCAGCTTCCACCCCAGCAGACACCCCATTGCTGGGGACTCAGCTCCTTCCTTTATGTCAGTACAAACTGGAAACAAGTGAGCCCAGCCCTTCTGCCCTCTAAGGTGAAAATGAAAAAGAACATACAACATTTCAAACAACAGTGGAGGAGATGACCGTTTAAATTTGCTACTCGCATACGATTCAGGTTCTCCCTCCATTCCAATCTTCTTTGTAGTTAGAATAATGAGGTTACTTCTGTTACAATAATGAGGTTACTAATGTGCCTGTACCAGGGTGGTCACTTACTGATGGCCCCGTTGTGGTCAGAGGTCACTCTGCAAGCACCTTGGCCCTTTAAGCCCCTCTTGCAAGCCTCACATGGGCTTTCATGGAGATAACAACATCCTCAGCCTGTGGCTGGTTTAATAACCACCACAGTTCTTAATAATCCTCAGGGTCCCAAAATAAAATCTATCCCCACACCACAGTCCACACTCAGCTCTGGTGTCTTCTCTCACAGCCAGAGCTCTTCTTCTGTCTCAGTCTCTTCTTATAGCTGTCCTCCCAGGTCTTCCTCCCATGAGCCTGAGTCAGCTGACTTGGGCTCTAAGATTTAGAGCCATGGGTTTTTTATTGCAGTGTAGAAATACCCTTGGTCTCAGGGTCTTCCCCGCAGGAGTCCTTCACACTCCCTGTGTCTCTCTACACTTTCCTGTGCTTCCCCCCTTTATTACAGCCTCCTGCTGCTATTTATAGGGCAATCACCCTGCTCTCTCCCAGATGTGACACATTCTGTAATCAGGGTTGGCTGGACTCCAACTATGAACCAACCTGTTACAGTGCCCAAATAGTAACCTAGAAACAGCTGGACATTCACAATTTATCTTAGACCATAGAATGTTTTCTCTTAAAGTCATTGGTTGAAAATCATTGAACCCTATTGGCTATTCAGCAGCCTGGGTAAAATGAGTTCGTGGTCTGCTCAGTTTCTCCTGGTGAAGCATTCCCATCACAAAAGGCACTCTTGCTGGTAGTCTCACCAGATGGCTTAAGGGCAGAAAGAGCGCTATCTTGCAGGTATTACATTGGCTACAGTGTAGTACATTGACAGGATGGCAAAGGAAAGATCACACTGCTGCTGACCATGCTGCGCACTCTGTGGCCATAGGATTACCTTTCCCAATAGTGTTAACGTACCACCTTCTGTGAGCATTAATTAGGCTAGTTAAAAAGGCATCCTCTTCTTCAACAACTGGGCCTGATTCTTCAGTGGTCTGAACCCTGAGTCATTTACACCAATGCAAAGCAAGTTTTAAACACTGCCCTTTGGATTTTACACCCACTTTACCCTTGTGTGAATGATGACAGAAGGTACAGGGCAGTCAACCTCCAACCTCTCCACCTAAAATCTTGCTCATGACTGTTCTAACATTTAGAGTAAAGAGGAAGAGCTCTCATATGTATGCATGCCCTCTACTAGCAAGTTAATATAAAAAGTCCCCCACTTCTCTGAGCTGGAGTCAAAATGGTTGCATCTTTCATTGTCAACAAATTTTAGACATGCAGTTACATACACTGAAAACACACTGTAAACACACAACAAAATGGTTTTCAGATTGCACAACAGTGCATCCCAGATTAGAATAAAAAGTGTTGCTAATGAAAGGATTGGGAATTGAACATGAAACAAGGAGTCCAATTAACCAAAAGTTATTTAAGAAACAGCTGTCAACAAGTAAGATACTGTAAACAAAATTCCATACTGAAAATACCTTTCTTGGACTTCTTCAAATATGTGATCTTAAAAAAAACAAACATAAACCTCTAAGAAAAATTAAGAGTTTTTCCATCATATTCCTCTGAAAAAAGACCTCATCTTAACCTATGTATGCATTATAGAAGCAGTTCTGATACCTTTACAATACAGAAAGATTGAGCCAAAAGTGGTACGGGGATGGGAGGAGAAAAGGGAACTCCAAAAGCTACTTTGTACTATATTCTTAGTTCATTGCTCTGACATCCATGGACAACACATTCTGGCTGTGTTTTCAAATGAAGCTATCATTAGTCCTGTCACCTACACTCTCAAAAAATGCTCTAGATTTATTTCCCTGAAGAAGCTCTGAGTACTGCTGCTATCTCTCAAGAGAATGAAAACAAATTATGGCATTCTTCAGTTATGAAATTTTCAGTACAAGAGATGCAGCTTAGGGTTTACCAACTTTTTGATATTAAAGAACTGCTGTTTAAATATTTAAAGGGACATTGCCAGGGTAAATCTCACATGTTGAAGGTGGAAGAAAAATCCAAAATGTTCTTACGTATATTTCTTACAGCATCAAGGAATACAAAAAATTGAGATAATTTTAAAAAATACAATTTACTTTTCACTATTTGTGCTGTTTGCTTACTGTTTATCTCTCTTTGTTTGGACAATTAAAATAGTTCAAGTCAGCACATTAGCAGAAGAAGATGAATAATAAAGAATAAATACTTTGCACTTATCTATAGTGCCTTTCAGATACGAATCTCAACTCCTTTGCTAAGGTGGGTTAGGGCTTGGCTACACTGAAAACTCCAAAGCGGTGCTGCGGGAGCGCTCCCACGGCAGCGCTTTGAAGTGCAAGTGTGGTCGCAGCGCCAGCGCTGGGAGAGAGCTCTCACAGCACTGCAGGTACTCCACCTCCCTGTGGGGATTAGCTTGCAGTGCTGGGAGCCGCGCTTCCAGTGCTGGGGCACTGTTTATACTGACGCTTTACAGCGCTGTAACTTGCTGCGCTCAGGGAGGTGTTTTTTTCATGCCCCTGAGCGAGAAAGTTGCAGCGCTGTAAAGCACCAGTGTAGCCAAGGCCTTAGTATTATCATCTCCATTCTATGATGTCAGAACTGAGGGTCAGAAGCAAAGTTAAGTATCCAGGGTGAAGAAGTGGCAGAGCTGGGAACAGAAGACAGATCTTTTAATCCAGGGGTGGGCAAACTACGGCCCATGGGCCGCATCTGGCTTGCCAGCCGTTTTAATCCGGCCCTCCAGCTCCTGCTGTGGAGCGAGGCCTGGGGCTTGCCCCGCTCTGGCGCTCCAGCTGGGGAGCAGGGTCAGGGGTCACTCTACATGGCTCTCGAAAGCAGCAGCATGTCCCTGCTCTGGCTTCTACGCATGGGGAAGCCAGGGGGCTCCGCTCCGCACGTTGCCCCTGCCCCAAGCACTGCCCCAGCAGCTCCCATTGGCCAGGAACCACAGCCAATGGGAGCTGCATGGGTGGCGCCTGCGGACGGGGCAGTGCACAGCAGAACCACCTGGCTGATCCTTCACATAGGAGCCAGAGAGGGGCATGCTGCTGCTGCTGATTTCGGGAGCTGCTTGAGGTAAGTGCTGCCTGCAGTCTGCACCCCTGAGCAACACCCTGTCAAACCTTAGTCCCAGATTTGGACCTTAGCGTCCAAAATATGGGGGTTAGCATGAAAACCTCCAAGCTTAGTTACCAGCTTGGACCTGGTACTGCTGCCACCACCCAAAAAATTAGAGTGTTTTGGGGCACTCTAGTCCCCCCAAAAAACCTTCCCTGGGGACCCCAAGACCCAAATCCCTTGAGTCTTACAACAAAGGGAAATAAACCTTTTCCCTTCTCCCCAGGTGCTCCTGGAGAGATACACAGACACATGCTCTGTGAATCTAAACAGAGGGACTCCACCCTCCCCGTTCCCAGCCTTGGAAAACAGAAGTACCGAGAGTTAATCTCTCTTTCCCCCCTCACCCAGAGGGTATGCAAAGTCAGGCGAATAAATCTAACACACACAGATCTCCCTCTGACTTCTTCCTCCCACCAATTCCAGGGTGAGTACAGACTCAATTTCCCTGAAGTTCCCCACTAAAGAAAAACTCCAACAGGTCTTAAAAGAAAGCTTTATATAAGAAAGAAAGAAAAATACATACAAATGGTCTCTCTGTATTAAGGTGACAAATACAGGGTCAATTTCTTAAAAGAATATTGAATAAACAGCCTTATTCAAAAAGAATACAATTCAAAGCACTCCAGCAACTATAGACATGTAAATACAAAAGGAAAGAACAATAACCCTTATTGTTTTTATGATCTCTGTACTCACAACTTGGAAACAGAAGATTAGAGAGCAGGAAATAGAAAAACTTCTCATCCGAGAGAGCATACAGGCAGAAGACAAAGAACTCAGACACAAAATTCCCTCCACCCAGAGTTGAAAAAATCCGGTTTGGTCCTCTGGTCAGGTGCTTCGGGTTACTTTTTTTTTTTTTTTTTAGGTGAAAGAGACATTAACCCTTAGCTATCTGTTTATGACACACCCCGCATGCCCAAACCCCTGCCCCAAGCCCTGATCCCCCTCCCATCCTTCAAACCCCTCAGTCCCAGCCTAGAGCACCCTACTGCACCCCAAACCCCTCATCCCCAGCCCCACCCCAGAGCCTGCACCCCCAGCCGGCGCCCTCACCCCCTCCCTCACCCCAAACTCCATTTCGTGAACATTCATGGCCTGCCACACAATTTCTATACCCAGATGTGGCCCTCGGGCCAAAAAGTTTGCCCACTCCCCTTCTAATCCCAATGCCTCAAGTGTTACTCCAGTTCACTCCTTTTAAACTTGAATCGCAGAGTGGTGAATCAAGCTCTAGCTACCTGAAACAATGCCTCCATGCTGATTCGGGGATACAATAAAAAAAGGGGGGGGAGATCTTCGTCACATTCTTATGGAAGTACTGAGGTTTAGGAGTAAGAGCTGAAATATGAGGTGATGTGGTTCATCTTTATATCATTCCTGTTTCTCAGTAACGTAATTTGGTGCAGACCTGGAGTACCAGTGGTGAATCAGGTCCCTTGCTCTCAGCTTCAAATATTCAACCACATTGTCTCCATGAGGACTGTAATCAAGATCCCCCTCTCCACAAATGTGGATAACCTGTTTTTCCCCTTCAGAGATACCAGCTATCTCATAAGCGACCCATACATTTCATGGTGAGCGTAGGCTGGGCTTAGCCTTTTGTCTCTCATTGCTGCCATTCTATCTCTTTCTTCCATTTTGGGTGTCTTCCCCCCTCCATTTGTCAAAGGAGCAAGCTGGTGCACATTCTTATAAACCTTTAATTAACAAGCTGAAAAGACATTTTTCTGGCAATGCCTGACCTTTAAGCACTTTGTATGAATTTATCGATACCAGCAGAAACAATAATTTAAAAGGTTATTTTATGAGTGCAGAATAGTTTATAGCAGCACTTTTGTCAAGATAAATGAGTTTCTTATTACTACATTTACAGCTCTAAGCATTTTAATAAAAAAGGACTATAAAAGTCAAAGATAACTTCAAATCTCTCCTTTATCTGCTGTCTGTGAGGGTTTCTGGTGACCCCCTGAAATACCTACACTGCTATATACTTCTAGTATGGGAAGGAAGCTGGTAATGGAGGGAAGGTTAAGAATCCTCATTCAGTTTACCCAAATTCTTTTGATTTGATATTACATGTTTAAGCCAGATTTAGGGTCTTTTTTATTGAGAGAAACTTTTAAATACAGACAAACTAATTTACCTTTCACAAATATTTCCTGATATGGCAACCCTTATACGGAGGAGCACTTATCCTAGGCCTAGCCTACACACAGGGTAGACCCACAATCACTATCCTAGACCCTGGGCTGAAACGGAACCTCAAACCTTATGTCTCCCATATACTGATGTTAATGGTTAATGGATACACATGATCACAGATTCTATGGTCACATCTCCAGCCTGCTTCCAAACTCCCCCCTGTGGTGATCTACACAGAACAGAGTCCAGCTCTCTGGCTTTCAGAGAGGGTCTCCTTTCATGACCAGTCCACAGCTGCCCAAAGAGAGGAACCACAGCTAGTTCACTGAGTTGGTGACCTTCTGCAGCTTCTATATCCTGGGTAAATGACACCTAACAGCAGGCTTTAAAGAGGTTTAAGGACTGTAAGCAGCCAAAGAGAGTAATGAAGAAAAAAAAAGAGCTTTTGCATGGGTCCCTAAATTAAGTAGAGCTCACTCAGTAATAAAATCATAATTTGAAAAAGCCACAGTATGATACAACTGGCTTAAAAAACAACAAAAATCCAATTGTTCCTGTGTAACCAAAGAATGTGCATGGAAAAGGACTAGAAGTTTCCAAGGAAAGTTTGAAAACAAGTCTTGTTTTTAATCTAATACAATGGAGATAATTTAGCAAATAGTTGCAACGCTTTCATCTCCACTGCTGCTCTTGTTCTAAACCAATGACTTTCTCAAAGCAATCCATTCTCAAAAGCTTAGGAGATGTAAGCAGAGAGGAAAGGACAAGTGAAAGTCAAAAAATGTGAAAAGTGAAGCTACACGAAGGAGGAGAGAAAGGAATCAGATGAACAAAGGCTGAACAAGGAAAGATGAAAAAAAGAGGATGAGCAGCCTGGTAGCAGCCAAGCAGTACACAGACCTCCAATGTGGATGATCAGATTAAGCCCCAGGAGAATGTTTTCACCCTAGATCTCTACTGTGTGGTCTATTAGAACTCTGCTTAAGATACTGTGCAGGCTTTTAGAGCTAATCTACACTGGCAATGCTAAAGTGCTGCTGTGGCAGCACTTTAACATGACTTGTGTAGTCACAACACAGTGCTGGGAGAGAGCTCTCCCAGCACTCTAAAAAAGACGGTTACTCACCTTTGTAACTGTTGTTCTTCGAGATGTGTTCCTCATATCCATTCCAGTTCGGTGTGTGTGCGCCGCGTGCACCTTCATCAGAGATTTTTACCCTAGCAACACTCGGTGGGCGCCCCCTGGAGTGGCGCCGCCTGGAGTGGCGCCGCCATGGCGCCCGATATATACCCCTGCCGGCCCATCCACTCCTCAGTTCCTTCTTGCCGTCTACTCCGACACTGGGGAAGGAGGGCGGGTGTGGAATGGATATGAGCAACACATCTCGAAGAACAACAGTTACAAAGGTGAGTAACCGTCTTTTCTTCTTCGAGTGCTTGCTCATATCCATTCCAGTTAGGTGATTCCCAAGCCTTACCTAGGTGGTGGGGTGGGAGCGAGACGCTGCGGAATGTAAGACCGCTGAGCCGAAGGCGGCATTGTCTCTAGACTGTTGGACCAATGCGTAGTGCGATGCAAAGGTGTGGACGGAAGACCAGGTGGCTGCGTGGCAGATTTCCTGCATAGGAACATGGGCCAAGAATGTGGCAGATGAGTCTTCAGCCCGAGTAGAGTGGGCGGTAAGATGGCCAGTCGGAACATGAGCCAAGTCGTAGCATGTCCGAATACAGGATGTCACCCAAGAAGCAATCCGTTGGGAAGAGATTGCCATACCCTTCATACGTTCTGCCACTGCTACAAATAGCTGAGGTGAAAGCCGGAAGGGTTTGGCCTCTCGATGTAAAACGTGAGAGCCCTGCGGACATCCAGAGTATGCAGCTGCTGTTCCCGTTGCGATGAGTGCGGTTTTGGAAAAAAGACTGGCAGGAAGATGTCCTGATTAACGTGAAAGGAGGAGACGACCTTAGGGAGGAACGCCGGGTGTGGTCGCAGCTGTACCTTGTCCTTATGGAACACCGTATATGGAGGATCCACAGTCAAAGCTCTAAGTTCTGAGACTCGTCTAGCCGAGGTGACAGCAACTAGGAATGCTGTCTTCCAGGACAGGTACAGCAGCGAGCATGTGGCTGAAGGCTCAAAGGGGGACCCCATGAGCCTGGTTAAGACGAGGTTCAGGTCCCAGGTAGGGGCTGGTCGTCTGACCTGGGGATAGGGTTGCTCCAAGCCCTTGAGGAATCTGGAAACTATAGGATGGGAAAAAACGGAACTGCCAGCCTCCCCAGGATGGAAGGTGGAAATAGCTGCCAGGTGCACTCTTAGTGAAGAGATCGCTAGACCTTGCTCTTTGAGAGACCATAAATAGTCCAAGATAGTGGGGACTAATACAGATTGCGGAGAAAGGTCCTGCTGGGTGCACCAGTGACAGAAGCGCTTCCATTTAGCAAGGTATGTTGATCGCGTGGAGGGCTTTCTGCTTCCCAGCAGCACTTGTTGCACTGTGGCTGAACAACACAACTCCGATTGGCTCAACCAGCCAGCAGCCATGCAGTCAAATGAAGGGACTGCAGGTCCAGGTGGTGTAGCCTGCCGAAGTCCTGCGTGATCAGGTCCGGGCAGAGTGGCAGGGGAATCGTCTCTGACAGAGACAGGTCAAGCAGCATGGTGTACCAATGCTGCCTCAGCCAAGCTAGAGCGATCAGGATAAGGCGGGCTTTGTCCCTGCGCATCTTGAGCAGAACTCGGTGCATGAGAGGAAACGGTGGGAAGGCATAACAGAAGTGGCCCGTCCACGGAATGAGGAACGTGTCCGACAGGGAGCCCAGGGAGTGACCTTGCAGGAAGCAGAACACCTGACATTTCCTGTTCTCCCTGGAGGCAAAGAGGTTTATTTGGGGAAAGCCCCACCTCCGGAAAACTGAAAGGAGAATGTCCGGACAGATGGACCACTCGTGCGCTAGGAAGGACCTGCTCAGATGATCTGCGAGCGTGTTCCGGACTCCTGGGAGGAAGGAGGCTACTAGGTCTATGGAGTGGGCTATGCAGAAGTCCCACAGGTGGATCGCTTCCTGACACAAGGGGTAGGACCGCGTCCCTCCCTGTTTGTTTATATAATACATGGCCGTTGTGTTGTCCGTGAAGACTGCAACACAACGGCCCTGCAGATGGTGCTGAAACGCTTGGCACGCCAGCCGGACCGCTCTCAGCTCCCAGATATTGATGTGTAGCGTCAACTCCTGGGACGACCAAAGGCCTTGGGTGCGCAGGTGCCCTAGGTGAGCACCCCAGCCCAGGGAAGATGCGTCCGTTGTTAGGGACATGGAGGGCTAGGGAGGATGGAATGTCAGAATGATGTCTATGGCGTCTCTGCGCAGCCGATAGACGGAGGTGAGCCAGATTTGGAGAGAACGCATTCGCAGCCTGGCGTGCTTTGTGACGAATGTGCATGCAGCCATGTGACCGAGGGGACCAAGGCAAGTGCTGGCAGAGGTTGTTGGAAAACGCTGAGGACCTTGGACAAGTGAGACTATGGCCTGAAACCGGTGGGGGGGTAAACTGGCCGTCGCAAGGTTGGAGTCCAGCATTGCCCCAATAAACTCTATCCTCTGCGTAGGCACCAGAGTGGACTTGTCTAAGTTGATGATCAGGCCTAGACGCAGAAAGAGGTCCTTGATAATGGACACATGGCTGATGACTTGTGCCTCGGAGGCCCCTCGGATAAGCCAGTCGTCGAGGTAAGGGAAGACGTGTATTCGACGACGGCGCAGGGAAGCAGCGACAACCGCCATACACTTCGTGAACACACGAGGGGCCGAGGAGAGGCCAAAGGGGAGGACAGTAAACTGGTAGTGTCAATGGTTTACCACAAAGCGCAGATACCTCCTGTGAGGGGGATAAATTGCTATGTGGAAATATGCATCCTGCATGTCGAGAGCGGCGTACCAATCTCAGGGATCCAGGGAAGGAATAATGGTTCCCAGGGATACCATGCAGAACTTGAACTTTTTGATGAATTTGTTCAGTCCTCGCAGGTCTAGGATAGGCTGGAGGCCCCCTTTCGCCTTGGGAATGAGGAAATATCGGGAATAAAACCCCTTGCCCCTTAACTCCTCCGGTACCTCCTCTATAGCTCCGATTGAGAGGAACTTGCGGACCTCCTGGATGAGGAGTTGCTCGTGAGAGGGGTCCCTGAAGAGGGACGAGGAGGGGTGGTGGAAGGGAGGGGGTGAAACAAACTGAAGACGGTATCCAAGCTCCACCGTGCGTAGGACCCAACGATCTGACGTCAACTGGGACCACGCCGGAAGGAACGGGGAAAGGCGGTTGTAGAACTGAAAGGGATCCGGGGAGGCAACTGGTACACTGTTCTCGGGCGCACCCTCAAAAGTTTTGTTTGGGTCCCAGCGTTGGTTTGGTGGGACCGGAATTGTTGCCCCCTTGAGGTCCAGACTGAAGTCTGCGATTAGAACGACCTTGTCTTCCGGCAAAGTCTTGCCTTGGCCGAGGCGGGGGGTAAGGGCGCTGTGGTTGGGAGCGGAAGGACCGTCTTTGAGTCTGAGGCGTATGCATTCCCAACTAATGCATAATTACTCTGTTGTCCTTTAGACTCTGCAGTCCGGGGTCCGTCTTTTGCGAAAACAAGCCTTGACCATCAAACGGCAAGTCTTGTACTGTATGTTGCAACTCAGGTGGCAGGCCGGACACTTGAAACCATGATATACGGCGCACGGCTATGCCAGAAGCGACCATTCTGGCAGCCGAATCGGCGGCATCTAATGAGGCTCGTAAGGAGGTCCTCGCAACCCTCTTCGTCTCCTCCAGGAGTGCTGCAAATTCCTGGCGGGAATCCTGCGGCACCAACTCGGCAAACTTCCCGACAGCCTCCCAGGTATTGTAACTGTATCTGCCAAGGAGGGCTTGTTGGTTCGTTATGTGGAGTTGGAGATCTCCCGCAGAATAGATTTTTCGTCCCAACAAATCCATGCGCCGGGCCTCTCTAGATTTAGGCGTGGGGGCTTGTTGGCCGTGGCGCTCCCGTTCGTTGATGGACTGTACCACCAAGGAACAGGGAGCGGGATGCACGTAGAGTACTCATACCCCTTGGAAGGCACCATGTACTTCCGTTCGACCCCCTTGGCTGTGGGCAGGATGGAAGCCGGGGATTGCCAGAGAGTGTCTGCTCTAGCCTGGATCGAACGGATGAATGGGAGAGCCACTCTGGTGGGTGTCTCTGTGGACAAGATGCTAATCACCGGGTCCTCCACCTCTGGAACCTCCTCTACCAGCAGGTTGATATTCTGGGCGACACGCCGCAGAAGGTCCTGGTGTGACCGGAGATCAATCGGAGGTGGTCCCGATGATGACGTCCCCACTACTGCCTCATCCGGGAAAGAGGAGGATGACAGCCCCGGGACGAGTGGGTCCTGCACTGATGCCTGGTCTGGGGAGACCTCCGTCTCCGGAAGGTCATGTGGTTCCGGTGCGTGTGCACTGGTTTCCTCTGTGTCAGCTGGGAGAGGTAGGCTGACGGTGGCCTCGGGCACATGGTGCTCTGAGTGACCGGAGTGTGATGGGCCAGTCGGTTCACCTTGGGCTTGATGATAGGCCCAAGGTGTCCAAAAGGACCACTGATGAGGTCCGTGGTCCGGGCCATGGGCATGCGTATCCGAGTCCCCATAGGAGGCACTGTCCGCATGGGAGGAAACGGATGGATGACGCGAGGGCCATGGAGGAGCTGAAGTCGCTTGGACTAGGTCTCTGCGTCCACTGGACTCCTGTCTGTGCGGTACTGGCGAACGGAACCGAGAGTCATAGCAGTGCCGGGAGCGGGACCTGCGACCAGCGCGGTGCCGGGAGGTCGACCAGTGCCTCTCATCACCATGCCGAGATCGGCTGTGAGAGGTACGTCAGTGCTGGGATCTGGACCGGTGCCGAGAGTACCGTGATGGAGACTGGGATCTCGAGTGGTGCCGCGAGTATGACCGGTACCGGGATGGAGAGCGGTACCGGGACTGCGAGCGGCGCCGAGAGTGGGAGTGATGGCGGGACCGAAAGCGTCCGCAGGACCTGGATCGGGACCGGCGGTGTTCCGCAGTGTCTGGCGAAGATGGCCTCATCATGGCGGGCTTGCCCAGTGACTGAACAACCCGCACCGGCGGTGCCGGCCAGGGCCGGCTTTAGGCCGATTCAGCCGATTTCCCGGAATCGGGCCCCGCGCCTAAGAGGGCCCCGTGCGTTAAGTGCCTTTCAAATATTTTTTGCTTACCCCGGCTGCGGTCTGCTCCGGGGTCTTCCAGGGCCCCGCTCCCCTGACCAAAGCGCCAGTGGGAGTGCGGCTGCCCCACAGCCCGGCTCTCCCAGCTGGAGCCCCGGCCGGAGCATGGCAAGCCCCGCAGCCCCGCTCTCCCGGATGGAGCCCCGGCCGGAGTGGGGCAAACCACCCTGCAACCCCGCTCTCCCGGCCGGAGCCGGGTAAGCCGCCCTGCAACCCCGCTCTCCCGGCTGGAGCGGGGCGAGCCCCGCTGCCCCGCTCTCCCGGCCAGAGCCCCGGCCGGAGTAGGGCAAGCCGCCCCGCGGTCCCGCTCTCCCGGCCGGAGCCTCGGTCGGAGCAGGGCAAGCCCTGCCGTGGCCCCTGCTAGAGCCCCGGCCAGAGTGTGGCAAGCCACCTGGCAACTCAGCTCTCCCGGCCAGAGCATGGCAAGCCTCCCCACGGCCCCGCTCTCCCGGCCGGAGCCCCGGTCAGAGCGCAAGCCCTACCTGCAGCCCTGCTCTCCCGGCTGGAGCTCTGGGCCCTTTCAATAGCCCCCAAAGCCCTGGGATAGCAGGGGGCTCCGGGGGCTATTTAAAGGGCCAGGGCTCCAGCTGCCTCTGCCACTCTGTCCTTTAAATAGCCACCGGAGCTCCCCCGCCCCCATGTGTTCTCCAGGGCTCCCACGGCTATTTAAAAGGTCTGGGGGGGTAGAAGCAGGGGAGCCCCAGGCCCTTTAAATAACCCCCAGAGCCCTAGGATAGTGGGAGCCTTGGGAGCTATTTAAAGGGTGAGGGCTCCAGCTGCCTCTGCTGCACTACCCTGCCCTGCTCACATCATCCCTGCCCCCCCTGCCTGCAGCCAGCTCTGCACCCCATGCCCATAGCCAGCCCCTGCCAACCTCCCTGCCCTGTCTCCAGCCAACCCCTGTCACACACCTCTGTGGCCCTGCCCAAAGCCAGCCAGCCCCCCACACAGCCCTGCCCGCACCAGCCCTGCACACCCCGCCTGCCCTGCCCACACTCAGCTCTGCACCTCCTGCCCTGTCTCCAGCCAGTCCCTGCGGCACCCCGCTGCCTGAAGCCAGCCAGTTCTGCACTCCTCTGTCTCCAGCCCTCTCAACCCCTGCTGCATCCCCCTGCAGCCTTGCCTAAAGCCAACCCACCCCACACCCCCGTCTCCAGCCAGCCCTGCACCCCTTGCCCTGCCTGCAGCCAGACCCTACCTCCAGTCAGCCCCTGCCCTGCCTCCAACCAGCCTCATGTCCACTGCTGCCCTGCAGTTCCCAGGGCAGTAACCCTGCACACCTGCTTCAATGAGGGGGGCAGGAAGCAGCTGGGACCCACACATGTGCACACCTGCAGAGAGTGGCAGGGACCCACACATGTGAAATGGCGGTCATTAATAAGCAATCAACAGCATATATGATGCAATGTACATACTATATATATAGCTATGGAAAGTAAATAATACATGGAAGAAACAAAAGGCTTTTTTTTTTTTTTTTTTAGTCATCCCTGCCAGGGCCCCTCAAAAATGTTCGAATAGGGCCCTGCACTTCCTAAAGCCGGCCCTGGTGCCGGGGGTTGGGGCAGCTCAGGCTCCGTCAGAGCAATTAGTTCCCGAGCCGTGGAGAAAGTCTCCGGTGTCAAGGGCACGACGAGCTCGACCACAGTGTGCGCTGGGGAGCTGGTAGGCACCGGACTTGACAGCTCCTGAGAGACCAGAATCAACGGTGTGGAGGCAAGCAGTGCCACAGCAGTTGACGGTGCCGGGCGGTCCGCCTTAGATGTACGCTCTGACTGCGGCGTAGATACAGGTGCCGCAGGAGCCTTGTGCCTCTTCCTCCTAGGGGAGAGGGTTCGGTGCCTGCCAGAGGGTTGAGCCGGTGAAGACTGGTGCTGAGGAGCCTTCACTGGAACCGAGCGTTCCGGTGCGGAGGAAGCACTCGTCCCCGGTGCCGGAGTCGGTGCCGAGGATGGAGGAGTTCGAGCTGCCTCCATCAAGAGTTGCTTGAGGCGAATGTCCCGCTCTTTCTTCGTCTGGGGCTTGAACGCCTTGCAGATTCGGCACTTGTCCGCAAGGTGGGATTCTCCCAGGCACTTTAAACAGGAGTCGTGCGGATCTCCTGTGGGCATCGGCCGATGACAGGCCGCGCAAGGTTTGAAGCCTGGTGAACCGGGCATGGGCCCCAGTACCGGGGGAGGAGAAGGGGCTAGCCCCCGACCCTCTAACTATATTCACAACTACTATAAAACTACTAATAATATAAAAGTTAACTAGAACTACAGAAAAACTAACTATGTACACAATAACTATATAAACGAGCGAAGAGCTAGGAAGGTGAAGATCAGCTAAGCCATGCTCCACTGTTCCAACGACCGACACGGGTGGTAAGAAGGAACTGAGTAGCGGATGGGCCGGCAGGGGTATATATCGGGCGCCATGGCGGCGCCACTCCAGGGGGCGCCCTGCTGGCCCACCGAGTGTTGCTAGGGTAAAAATCTCCGACGAATGTGCACGCAGCGCGTGCGCACCTAACTGGAATGGATATGAGCAAGCACTCGAAGAAGAAACACCACCTTCACGATGAGGGTAGCTCCCAGCACTGGTGCACTGTTTACACTGGCACTTCACAGCACTGAAACTTGTTGCGCTCAGGGAGGTGTTTTTTCACACCCCTGAGTGAGAAAGTTGCAGCGTTGTAAATTGCCAGTGTAGACAAGCCCTTAGGTCTGACTTCAACACTGCTATGATCAGCACAAACTTCTTTATTTCTATGTTGAATGGTATAACCATTATACTGTAAAGTTTTAAATACATATATTATTGAAAGAGGTTTCAGGTTTTACTCAGTTTGGGTAACACTTATTCATGGAACCATCTCTAACTATGCTTGCTATTAACTGTGATATTTGGATCCATTATTAAAACTATGGGGCTGACCCTGCATTCATTGTAGAAGCAGAAATGTTGTTGATTTTAATGGGAGTTTTGGAAGCAAGAAAAACATAGAATCGGGTCCCAAGTGTATAATTATTAGTGGGCATGATTCTCTTCTAAATCCAGAATTATACTAGGGTAAATAACACCACTGAAATCAACAGTTAAATTGGTGCAAGAAAAAAATTAGGCCCATTTACTGACAAAATTAATGACCATTTACTTTCAAAACCCTTTGCTAGAGTGCATCAATAAAAACATATTTAATTCTAGAGCATTTGGGTTTGTTATATTTTAGAAAAATAATTTAATATTTGAGCTCTACAGACACTACCTTTTTATATTATTTTCAAACTATTTCATACTGAGTTTAATACTACAGCAAAAATGCTGTGTTCCTACAATATATTATAGTACCACTAATCTTTTTTTAAAAGTACATATTCATCTCTAAGATCTACTCCTGCTTCCTGTCGCAAACAAGACACCTAAAGCTATTTTTTAAAAATGTTTTTGTCTGTTATATGTTCAATATTGGCGACAACAGTTTTACAGAATGGATTTTTAATGTGGTAGTGACAGGGGAACAGATTGCTATGGCAACAGCAAAGATGAAAATTCTTAACCTGAATGGATATTCACTGAAGTAATTGCAGGTTTTTTACCCATTCTGCATTCATTTTACAACTTGAATGCAGCATTCAACCTTGAGCTTGCTTTATATAAATGCCAAGTACTAAATGCAACCTCTGAGTTCATTTGACTTAAAATTTGCTATACCTGACTTCAATGATCACCCATTGTTTCTAAGCTTGCTACTATATTCTGTTACCATAAACATTTGAATAGCAATTATTTTTTCATACCCTCCATCAGTAAAAACAACATATTTAAGTTCTCTGTGTGGCATACACACAAATATCTTTTCTTTCTTTTCAGCAATCATAAAGATATTTAGTGTATATTTGGTATATGAACTGTAGTTTGACTGGGACTTCACAGAAATTTAAGAAACTCTGGTCCAAATTTTTTTAGAAGCCTAAAAGTAATTGCTGTTTTCCCCTTTTTGTTTTATCTCATACCAGTATTCTTGTAGGTCTTCCTCTCTCACAGACTGAATTCACAATCTTGTACATATGTTTGTATTTGTTGTGATACACTCAATAAGCCCTATTGCTGGAACTAGGGGTGCTGCAGCACCGCCTGGCTTGAAGTACTAATAACAACCCAAATACGTGGTTTCCGCCTTCAGCACCCCCACTGTAATAGCACCACTGCCCTATTGCATTATTCTGTAGTTTGAAGAATTAAAAAAAAAAAGACAGGAAAAGGTCCTGGGATTTCATGAGTCACAAAAATATGAGCTGCAGAGGAGAGCAAAGTGTGTCAGAAAAATTCTCTAATCTGCAAAGGGGCAGGGAAGACAAAATTGGTTCTCTTGAATGCTTACAATTCTCTAGACATGATAGACATCCACCCATTATGCCAGTTCTGTGGAGTCAGGGCTCCTGAAGCTTTGGGAGGATATATGGAGCCATCGGTGGGAGAGTTGCTGCGGGTTGTGAGATCAGCAATAATTCCCTACCTTCACCTACCTTCTCAGGAATGGAATGGGAAGTTTAGGGCACAGGCTAAATGCAGTGTGTGTGTGGGTGATTGTGGTGGGTGTTAGCCAACGGCAGCAAAACTCAGAAGGGTGGGAATCAGGAGAGTAGCATGGGGATCTACTAGACCATCATGAGGAGTTACTTGGGATGTAAAGTTGTCTTCTGCCTTCCTCCTGGATCCTCAGGGTTGACAGGCCACACCCTTTAATTTCCCTTTCTGCCTCCTCACATTTCCCTTTCTAAGGAAAGAATCAGGCAGAAACTCAGTTATCAGTTTTAGCCCTCCCTAAACTTTCCCCTAGGAATGCAGCATGTGGGCCCAGAATTGTAGACAGCATTCTGTCAAAGGAGAGATGCTAAGAAAGGTCCATAAGCTTCTTCGGTTTCACATTCACAAGGATGCCTTTTACTCCAGGAGTAGATGATTATACCACATCTGTACTGAACTGCTGCTTCCCTCTAGCCTATTAAACTTAAACTCTCCATGAAGTCCTTTACTGTTTAGTCCTTTTCCTTTAAGGGGTGGGACTAATGTTATTAAAGGGAATGAGCTAACCCTTTGCTCAAAGGCAGTACGCAGGACTCAACTACTAAACTCATGTTTGGCTATACTGAACCACATTAGCCCACACATATTTGGTCTGCAATTTGAAGCTCTGCACAGAAATCAGACTTAATTAACTAAGTCTCCACTTCCTGAGAAAATGAATGCAGTTTTACTGAGCTGTAAGTACAACATGAAGCAGCTGTGATCACACCTATAGTCTCTTGCTCAGCTGATTCCTAAGAGATTTGCTCTTTAACCACTAAATTGTACCAGTTTTTTTAATGAATAATGGCTTCAGATTATTTCCTCTTTGTTGACAGATTTTGTGGCAACTGTTTTGAAATAAGGAATCACATATGCAGTATGTATAGTGGACCTGATTTTGCCCTACAATCCATCTCTAGAGCCAGCTTAGCCCTGCATAGTTGAACCTATGCCACCATTTCCCCTTCGTCACCACTGGCCGGGGGGGAGGGACAAGGAGGGGGTCACTAGGGGAAGGAGCCGTAGTCAAAGCTCCTTTATGTCCTATATATCCTCATCCACAGGTATAGCCCAAAAGGGCTGTTGCCAGGCACCGTAAATAAAAATAGCCTTCAGGTTGCACTACTTCAGTGGTTTTCAAACTTTTTAGGCTGCATATTCCTTTCCAGATAAATATCCCATTTGAGATAGGGTCATAATATAGCTATGATTAGATTGCCAAATCTTACTAAATAAAGTGTGTTGTCCTCCACTACTGACGAGAGCTCGCGTATCCCAGTCTGAAAACCACTGCTCTAATGTATACCATTCAGTGGCCAGAAAGCCGTGGGACAGGCACAAAAGTGGCTTAAAGTTACATGTGCAGCCCCCTGCTTTGGATTTTCATTAGCCACTCCCCATCCATGCTGGAGATTGGAAACATACACGTAAGAGACTTGGGATGGGAGCAATGGGAACTAGCCTAAACTACACCTCTACCCCGATATAATGCTGTCCTCGGGAGCCAAAAAATCTTACTGCATTATAGGTGAAACCGCGTTATATCGAACTTACTTTGATCTACCGGAGTGCGCAGCCCCGCCCCCCAGAGCACTGCTTTACCGCGTTATATCAAAATTTGTGTTATATCGGGTCATGTTATATTGAGGTAGAGGTGTATATCCTATACATATAGATGTGAAAAACATTAAAATTACCAACGTTCAGGAAACACAGAAATTAAGTTTCCCAAAGCAAAGTTAATTTGGTAGTGCAACATATCCTCTATGCTTCATAGAAAAATCATTTTTACAAAATATTTAGTAATATACTAAGCTACCCATCCAACAACAACAACAAAATACAGTAGCAGGAAAGTCTGCTTGGGTTCAATTTGGCTGAATTACATCACTGTTGAATCCTTAACTCCTGTATTTCCAATCTCTGATTGCAACTGTCCAACAACACTGAAGTAACAGTTACTTACTGTACTTACCTTTTCTTTAAAATAGTGAATTTCATTACTGCAGACGTAGCTAGTTTTAAAAGCTTACAAGCTCTGCAGAATTTAACTTCACATCTAGTTAAGTTAAGTGAATGAGAGCTCAGCAAAAATGGGGTTGCAAGATTTTGGAGCTTTGTGCAGGGAGCAAACATGCTTCAGCCCAAAATAAAAAAAAATTTATTTCAGCGTTATAAGCATGGGCAGACTGGAGCCTCAGTTTCCCTGTTGTCCCAGGGACAAATGCAAGAAACCCTTTGGCTTATAAGGAAGAAAAAGTAATCTCTCCTACTGTACTTCCTAAGCTACTGCGTTTATTTTAGGCCATTAGCAGAACAACCCAAACAAAACGTAAAACCCACCACAAGCTCCTCTATGTCAGCTCCCAGATCCACCATTTAACTGCAGCAGTTATAAGAAAAATGTAAAAAATCCAAAATACAGCATCATCCCCTTTGTCTACTACCTGGGCAAGGTCAGCTTTAATGATTCCTAGCTGACTGGTTAACAAGGCCCACCCGCCCAAACAAACTCATTTGTTTGACTCCTGCTGGTCCTAGATAAACCCCTACAGAAGAGGCAGCTGTATTATGATATCCTCCCAGGAACTAGCACTGGGACATTCTCAACACAAAAGGATTCCTTCCTTGAATGTTGAAACGCCAATGAATCCTGTCAAGAGGGGCTATAATGGAAACCATTTTGCAACCTTAACTATAGCAACTGCTACTGCGTCACCACTTTAGCAAATAATTTTGGTCACACTTTATATTAAGGGTTTTTATTTATAAATAGTTAATAAATGTTTAATAAATTATTAATAGAGGTTTCAATAAATGGTTTATCAACTGGTAGAGTCTAATAAGTTAATAAGTGGCGTAGAACCACACCTTCTACTGACACACTTGTAACCACCTCTACCCCATACTACTGTCTGTAACATGCTTATAACATGATAAGAATTTATAAATTATTTAATTACATTCACTGCTATATAATAATTTCTAAACTATTTATAAATGTATCCTTAGTATAAAATGTGACTATAATTTCTGCTTTCTGGGGGGTTTAATTTCAAAATCAACACCAAGGTCTCATCACACTTCCCTCACTCAAGACAAACTTTCACTAATTTCAATGGAAAGTTTTCCCTGAATAATGAGGCCTGGGCTAGACCTTGAAGTTGCTCTGGGTTTTACATAAAAAGCTAGTGTTATTCCATATGTCTCTGCCTAGCCCATGTTTTATAGCATATTCAGTTAGGTCCCAGTCCTACAAACTCTTGTGCACAAGTAACTTTACACAAAAGTAGTCCCATTGACTTCAGTGGGACTATTTATAGATGTAAAGTTAAGCAAGTCTTAAGTGTTTGTAGAATCAAGGACCTAAATTTACTATACCTGAAGGAGATTAGGAGTGTGGAAGAAGGGAAAGAATTAAACAAGGATTTGTAGGGGATCTTAATGCATGTCAGTTTGTTAACAAGAGTTAGGCCAGCTGTAACCCTAATGACATGAAACTTGTAGAAGAGAGAATTGTGTGAGGAAAGCAGAAAAGAACTGTGTGAGAAGTTATCATGACCTTGCACTGATAATCAAATAGGTTGGCTGGCGCCCAGAAGCTGAGAAAAATAAGATAGCAGGATGGCCTATGCATAAACAAAATGCATCTGTTGCTCATCATTGTTTGTAATATTGCTTGCTATTGTCTGTAACAAAGGTATAAATGCTTGCTGTAATTGTTTACCTGTTGAGAGACCTGTCCGGGACTGGGGCAACCCTGTGTCCTAGGGCACTCCCTCCCTCAATTACAATTGCTTGAGAAATAATAAAATATTTGATTTTGCTGCACCCAAACTAAAAGCGAGAACTGAGTTTTTCTCCAACAGAGAAAATACACTGTTTTCAGTGTATTTATTTTGGGAATTAGATTGAACTAGACAGATAGTAATCTTCCTGTATGGTAAGTCATTCACTTTCCTATTTAGGCTCCAATACTGCAATGAGCTCCACAAACACAGAACCCATCACGTCCTCAAAGCCTCATTGAATTCAATGGGTATGTCTACACTGCATGTGGGAGCGAGCCTCTCAGCTCAGATGCACCGACATTCTAGCACGGCTCATGCTAGCAAGAGCTCTGCTAGCATGAGTCTGTGGACCTGAGGTGGAAGGCTTGCTCCCAGATGCAGTGTAGACATACCCAGTGTGGCTCCTCATAGATTCATGCTGCGGTCCTTCTGCAGAGCTCATTGCAGGATCTGGGCCTAAATTCTATGGGTGTTTCTTACTGCAAAAAGGGGAGATAAGAGGTGTTTTTTATTTTTAATTTGACAATAGGATGATAAATCCACAGTAACTGTCAGGGGGACTTAAGAGCAGGTTTAGTACCTGAAACTATTGTTAACTTTTGTTTATAAAACTGACTACATTTCAAGCTGATGGTACCACTTTAAGATCATGGTTCATATCATCACATTGACTTTTACTCAGAGAAACTGATGACAAGACATGCTCCAGGATTTTCAGTCATATTTCACCTGCAAAAGTGAAAATTCTGCATATTCTATTTTTTTCAATTTTAGTTAAAAATTGAAAAACGAGAAAATAAGATTGAGAAAATGCTTCAGAACTGGATTTTTTGTAATATAACATTTTCTAATTACAGCTGCAGCCAAGTGAACCTGTTTATAGTCAGCTGGTAATTGGCGGTAAAAGTATTAGTGATGTGATTACATAGTCCATGGCCAAATTCTGCTATCAGCTACACTGGTGTAAATATAGAATAACTCTACTTGACTTCAATAGAGTTACACAAGATGTACACACAACGTATAGTGTAATTTGTGCTATATGTAACTAGTGAAAAACATTGTGACATGGAATTTATTAACATACAGCATAAGAGAAGACAGCAAATCAAGAAGCAGGATGATTCAGGTCTATGTAATAATTTGTCAAGTCAGAAAGAATTCTTGGACTCTGGCCAGATGAGTCAGGATTTGATCTTTTATCTCTCAAGCCTTGAGAACAAAGCATAAACATTTTGAGCCATTACATTATCTACTTTATCTTTAAAGCCCACATTTACAATGCAGATAAAGCAAAACACTAGAGGTCCCATCTGTTCATGGTTGTTGTTGTGGGTTTGTTTTTTTTAAATCATACCAACAAATGTAGTTTCTGACTTCCTGCCAATGGCTAACAAAATATTAAAAGTTATGCAGTTCGATGGAATACAAATTATTTCAACTTTTGACACTTATGTATTTTGAAAAGAGGGGTCCAAGAGAAGGTAAATGCAGAAATGTTACATTATGAATTAGAATCTATTAGATCATTGGACAGAGTAGCGGGATTCTAACTGGGCAATATCTAATTGATTATAGCCTACGGTCTTCTAAAACTTTGCCTTCCAGCATCCCTGCCAAACTTCTACAGCCTTCTCATCACTATTATGCTAGAATAGCTGTCTTTTTAATGTTTCTTTCCTTTTTGTCTAATGAATGTATTGATTATTGAAAGAAAAATGCAGATCACATTAGATTAAGTGGTTTTTTACATAACTAAGGGATAGTAAGAATGCAGATAAGGAGAATTTAAATCACCACTGTCACACTTCAGCAAACTTTAGAAAATAAAACACAGCAAACTTTAGAAAATACATGTAACTTGAACCTTATCAACTATCACGTAGTCTTTGAAAAGATGATGCCAATCACGGCTAATTCAGTGATCTTGCATTTAAAATTAAAGCAGTCTCCAATATAACCAATCTCCTCTTGATTGATTCAATGAGCAATACAACAATCAAAGTGTTTGCAATATCACAATCCATCATCATGGATGTAAATTTTCATGATACAGACACTGAGTTGTGGTTTTGTTTAACAAAAGCAAACACAAGAAATAGGCTGAGCAAAAAGAAGTTACAGAAAAAGTTGTTTAATAAGGATCTTGCCAAGAAAAACAAATTGTTTCGATTAACTTCATGTCTTTTATAAAATAAGTTGGTATGTTTTAATGTCTTATGGTCCACGAATCCTAAGATAAAGAAGGATTCAAAATTTGAATACAGAGCTAGATTCTTGTCTACAATGGGCAAAGCTCCAAAGGCAACATTTGGCCAAAGAATGAAAAGGACCATTTTATTATCTATGCACTTCAAGGACACAGGCCCCAGACCCGCAAAGCAATTAAGCATGTGTTTAACTTTAAGCACATGAGTAGACACATTGACCTCAATAAGACCTCTTACATGTTTAAAGTTGAGATAACATAAGGGGTAAGAGCCATTACTTCTCTTTTTATAAAAGAAAATAAATCATTTGCTTCAGTGCTCATTTATTTTAGGTTGATCTAGTCATTCAACTATGTTTAATTAGGTATGGTCTTAACAACAATCAAACAGATAAGCAACCCCCAAAATAATAACCAAGCTTTTGATTCTCCCCTCACCAAAAATAGATAGCTCCAATTGGTGTCAATGGCATTTACTCCTTTCCAGTGGAGGAAAGAATTAGGTCCCAAATCACTGAAATCAGTACTTTAGGCAAGATTTTCCGTAACTGGCTCTTAACTAGGATAACCTGAGAAACTAAATCTCAGTACAGCAAAGCCTTTAAGCATACCTTTAATTTTAAGCACATGATTAATCACATTGAAATCAGCAGACCCACTCACACACTTAAACTTAAACACATGATTAAGTGCTTTGCTGGATTGCAGCCTATCTTCCTGATCCTGGTCCCACTGAAGTCAGTGGTAAAACTCTCACTTATTTCAATGGGAAATTCTGCAGTCCGTCATCAAGTATCAATTCCATTGACATCAAAGGGAGCTGGGAGTTATGCTCAATTTAGGACTGCAGAATTTGGCCTCAATTACTGAAAAGCCTGATACTGAAGTCTGTATGTAAGGAGTTCAAGAAGAATTTTTATTTGCCTTATATTACATGGTACCTGACACATATTTAAAGGGAGAATTTCAATGTTCATAAATACTAATTCAATTAGGGTGAAATTCACCTCAGTCCAAAAGGGCCAGCACAAACCTTTGCATCTTCAGGGTTTAAGTGCCATTTAAATGGTGCATAGGCCTAAAGTTTGCTCTCTGCACAAAAGTAAAGCAGGTAAACACAATGCCACACGGTTAGGTAAGAGGAACAGACCCAGGATAAAAAGTAATTAATTAGTAGATATTCCTTCCCTTCCCCCATTGCTGGAATTTTATAGACAACAGGTATGTAAGTACACCTCTATGCTGCTATAATGTTGTCCTTGGGAGCCAAAAAATCTTACCGCATTATAGGTGAAACCGCGTTATATTGAATTTGCCTTGATCCACTGGAGCGCGCAGCCCTGCCCCCAGAGCACTGCTTTACTGTGTTATATCCAAATTCGTGTTATATCGGGTCGCATTATATCGGGGTAGAGGTATATAAGAAAGCACACAGCTGCTTACTAACACTTTCCTTTTCACAGACCCAAAATGAAATACATTTGACTAGTCACTAATTCTTTTAAAAAGTTGGATGAATTAGGATGGTTACATTTGATATCAGTTCAGTCTCTGCAACTCACATTGGCCAGCAAAGCAGAAACTCTGCCCACATCACAAAAGACACTGAAAGTAAGTACTGTAATATGTAATCCCTTTTCCTCAAGAGATACTGAATGTAGGGTAAATAGAAACAACAAATAGAAAAATATATTATTAAACAGCAGGCAACTCATGAAAATAATCCTTACATAGACACAAACAGAATGCTCGTGGGTGAATATATGCAGTGGGCTAGATCCTCACGTGGTGTAAACTGGTGTGCAGCTCTGCTACAATCGATGGAATTTTGCTGATTCTCACCAGGTGAGGATCTGGCTCCAGTATGTGCGTGTGTGTGTGTGTGTATGCATGTACGTGTGTGTGTGTGTTCACATACTCTGTATCTGTATAAACAGATATTTCCTCACACACACATTTTTAATTGGTTATTGTGCAGCAATTTAAATTGAGTTTATAAAATGGTTGTGATATAAAGAAAAAATAACTAAACTAACATCAATAAGTGCTAATAAATATTAATATAACATCACCACCACTTTTACTGCAATGTGAAACCAGTTTATTATACACAGATGAAATCAAATTGCTGCCTTTATTACTGTCAGGAATGACTTCTAAGATATTTCCATAAACTACTTGAGTATTCATCAGCACTGTGTATTTACAACATACAATCTCTCTCTCTCTCTCTGCTATTTTTATATAAAATAATTTAAGAGCAGTTTTTGGTATAGTTTTCCAATTAATTTAAATATACACTCAAGTATACAGTTAAAGCATAGTACTTTATAACCATACCTACTGCCAGTGCTTTACATAGCAAAGCAGTTCTAAGAGCTACAGGAAATTTTATCATGTTTGTGTTTTCAATATGAACATTGGCATCCTGAAAGATGATGAATAAGTAGTCTGCAGTTCAATAATATATGCCTGGAGTCATGCATTCAAGTTCACATGAATCATTCAACTGCCCCACAACCTCCACAGATAATAAAAAAAACCACCTTTTGACAATAAATAGAACTAAGACAGTTGGCTGTATTCCAAAGCCTTTCATTTCCTAAAGTGGTGCCTTTATTAAAGTAATAGCGCATGTAGGATAAGTGGATGTTTTTATGTATCCTGTAATTTAGAAAACCTAAGAGATTATTTTTTCCTGATCATCTTACGTTATTACAAACTGCACTTCAATCAAGAACCACACAGTGCTCAAAAATTCTATCCGTCCCCTTCCATTCTTGCACCACAATATTAAATAGAACTAACTTGAAAATTCTGACATTTTCAAGAATGCTTGCCTCATAATTTACACGAGGCACAGACAGCCTCCAATTACAATGAAACAGCTACAGTATATTACTATTTTTAGAGCATTTTTTGGTTTTCTAAAGTAAAGCCAAGCTCTCCGTGGGGGTTTTCCAAACAATAATGAGCTATAAAACTCAAAGCATTTGAGCAAAAGAACTCTGTTTATGTGGATGATTTTTTTTATTTATTTTATAAACATAAAATACCATACTTCCTAGGAAGAACACACCTAAGAAAATTTGCGCATTTCTCACCTACGTTTTCTTACTCAAGATATTTGTAGTTTAAAACAGCTCTCTCTGGTTACAATCTGAGTCCAATCCTGCATGCCCTGTGCACTGGAAGTCCCACTGACTTCACTTGGCATTGCGACTGTGTATGGAATGCACCATTGCACCTAATCTGTCTTTATTCAGTCCTTGATGTCAATAGGAGTTTTACCGGAGTAAAGATTGTAGGATGTGGTCCTCCAAGGGCTATGTAAATGCATCACTGCCCCCACTCTTCCTCCCGAAATGCAGACTGGGAAAGGCTATACACCTTGTATATATTCACCACATAGGCCTGTCTGGGGTATTTAAAAGGAAACCATTTATAGTCAGGAAGCAAAAGTGATTATTCTGAATCTGACATTTAAATATCCTATCAACAGCAACTAGCCGTGCTGACTGGTTTAAATAACTTGAAGGATATGATCTTATGCTATATAGTAAAAACACATATTTTAAAGTGTCATTTCATTATACAGTATAAATCAGAGATGTGGGGCCAAATCCTGTCCTCGGGTCCATATATGTAAATCTGAAGTAAATTCACTGACCTCACCAGATTAATCTGCAATTACGCTGGTGTGAATGTAGGCAGAATCTGAAATAAGTACTCTATTATCCATTTTCTTACATCACTATGCTCTTTTCAGCTTTCTGTTAAGACACTGGGGAAGGAATTGGAATTCTGGAGTTATGGAATTTTGTCCTGGTTCATAGATTCATAGACTCTAGGACTGGAAGGGACCTTGAGAGGTCATCGAGTCCAGTTCCCTGCCCTCATGGCAGGACCAAATACTGTCTAGACCATCCCTGATGGACATTTATCTAACCTACTCTTAAATATCTCCAGAGATGGAGATTCCACAACCTCCCTAGGCAATTTATTCCAGTCTTCAACTACCCTGACACTTAGGAACTTTTTCCTAATGTCCAACCTAAATCTCCTTTGCTGCAGTTTAAGCCCATTGCTTCTTGTTCTATGATTAGAGGCTAAGGTGAACAAGTTTTCTCCCTCCTCCTGATGACACCCTTTTAGATACCTGAAAACTGCTATCATGTCCCCTCTCAGTCTTCTCTTTTCCAAACTAAATAAACCCAATTCTTTCAGCCTTCCTTCATAGGTCATGTTCTCAAGATCTTTAATCATTCTTGTTGCTCTTCTCTGGAACCTCTCCAATTTCTCCACAAAATTCTTGAAATGCAGTGCTCAGAACTGGACACAATACTCCAGTTGAGACCTAACCAGCGCAGAGTAGAGCGGAAGAATGACTTCTTGTGTCTTGTTTACAACACACCTGTTAATGCATCCCAGAATCACGTTTGCTTTTTTTGCAACAGTATCACACTGTTGACTCATTTAGCCTGTGGTCCACTATGATCCCTAGATCTCTTTCTGCCATACTCCTTCCTAGACAGTCTCTTCCCAGTCTGTATGTGTGAAACTGATTGTTCCTTCCTAAGTGGAGCACTTTGCATTTGTCTTTATTGAACTTCATCCGGTTTACCTCAGACCATTTCTCCAATTTGTCCAGATCATTTTGAATTTTGATCCTGTCCTCCAAAGCAGTTGCAATCCCTCCCAGTTTGGTATCGTCTGCAAACTTAATAAGCGTACTTTCTATGCCAACATCTACGTCGTTGACGAAGATATTGAACAGAGCCGGTCCCAAAACAGACCCCTGCGGAACCCCACTTGTTAGACCTTTCCAGCAGGATTGGGAGCCATTAATAACTACTCTCTGAGTACGGTTATCCAGCCAGTTATGCACCCACCTTATAATAGCCCCATCTAAATTGTATTTGCCTAGTTTATCGATAAGGATATCATGCGAGACCGTATCAAATGCCTTACTAAAGTCTAGGTATACCACATCCACCGCTTCTCCCTTATCCACAAGACTCGTTATCCTATCAAAGAAAGCTATCAGATTGGTTTGACATGATTTGTTCTTTACAAATTCATGCTGGCTATTCTCTATCACCTTACCACCTTCCAAGTGTTTGCAGATGATTTCTTTAATTACTTGCTCCATTATCGTCCCTGGCACAGAAGTTAAACTAACTGGTCTGTAGTTTCCTGGGTTGTTTTTATTTCCCTTTTTATAGATGGGCACTATATTTGCCCTTTTCCAGTCTTCTGGAATCTCTCTCGTCTCCCATGACTTTGCAAAGATAATAGCTAGAGGCTCAGATACCTCCTCTATTAACTCTTTGAGTATTCTAGGATGCATTTCATCAGGCCCTGGTGACTTGCAGGCATCTAACTTTTCTAAGTGATTTTTAACTTGCTCTTTTTTTATTTTATCTTCTAAACCTACCCCCTTCCCATAAGCATTCACTATGTTAGACATTCCTTCAGACTTCTCAATGAAGACCGAAACAAAGAAATCATTAAGCATCTCTGCCATTTCCAAGTTTCCTGTTACTGTTTCTCCCTCCTCACTGAGCAGCAGGCCTACCCTGTCCTTGGTCTTCCTCTTGCTTCTAATGTATTGATAAAAAGTCTTCTTGTTTCCCTTTATTCCCATAGCTAGTTTGAGCTCATTTTGTGCCTTTGCCTTTCTAATCTTGCCCCTGCATTCCTGTGTTGTTTGCCTATATTCATCCTTTGTAATCTGACCTAGTTTCCATTTTTTATATGACTCCATTTTATTTTGTAGGTCATGCAAGATCTCGTGGTTAAGCCAAGGTGGTCTTTTGCCACATTTTCTATTTTTCCTACCCATCGGAATAGCTTGCTTTTGGGCCCTTAATAGTGCCCCTTTGAAAAACTGCCAACTCTACTCAGTTGTTTTTCCCCTCAGTCTTGATTCCCATGGGACCTTACCTATCAGCTCTCTGAGCTTACCAAAATCCGCCTTCCTGAAATCCATTGTCTCTATTTTGCTGTACTCCCTTCTACTCTTCCTTAGAATTGCAAACTCTATGATTCCATGATCACTTTCACCCAAGTTTCCTTCTACTTTCAAATTCTCAACGAGTTCCTCTCTATTTGTTAAAATCAAATCTAGAACAGCTTCCCCCTAGTAGCTTTTTCAACCTTCTGAAATAAAAAGTTGTCTGTAATGAAGTCCAGTAACTTATTGGATAGTCTGTGCCCCGCAATGTTATTTTCCCAACATATATCTGGATAGTTGAAGTCCCCCATCACCACCAAATCTTAGGCTTTGGATGATTTTGTTAGTTGTTTAAAAAAAGGCTCATCCACCTCTTCCACCTGGTTGGGTGGCCTGTAGTAGACTCCTAGCACGACATCACCCTTGTTTTTTACCCCTTTTATCCTAACCCAGAGACTCTCAACACTTCCGTCTCCTATGTCCATCTCCACCACAGTCCAAGTGTGTACATTTTTAATATATAAGGCAACACCTCCTCCCCTTTTCCCCGTCTATCCTTCTGGAGCAAACTATACCCATCCGCACCAACATTCCAATCATGTGTATTATCCCACCAAGTTTCAGTGATGACAACAATGTCATAGTTATATTTATTTATTAGCACTTCCAGTTCTTCCTGCTTATTACCCATACTTCTCGCATTTGTATATAGGCATCTAAGATACTGGTTTGATCTTGCCTCCCAGTTTTGCCCTGACCTTCCTTTCTCTCTGCCATTATAGCCCACGCTCCCTCTTGTTTCCGACCCATCTCCCAGGTCTTCATGTTCCCCACTTATCTGTGGGCTTTGCTCACCTGTCCCCATCGAACCTAGTTTAAAGCCCTCCTCACTAGGTTAGCCAGTCTGTGTGCAAATAGGGTATTTCCCCTCCTTGAAAGGTGAACGCCACCTCTGCCTAGCAGTCCTTCCTCGAATAGGGTTTAAGATCAAAATCACAACAAACATTCTTTTTCATTTGTTTCATTGGGTAATTTCCCCCCATCGCCCTCATATTTACTATAATGCTCCCATGACATGGGAACACATTTGCATTAAAGTTATCAAGGTGACTGCTGACACAAGAGACTAAAGATGTGATATTGAATCTTTCCATTCTAGGACAAGTACCTGAAGAGGGGTTCCAAAGAGGATGGAGCTAGGCTGTTCTCAGTGGTGGCAGATGACAGAACAAGGAGCAATGGTCTCAAGTTGCAGTGGGGGAAGTCTAGATTGGATATTAGGAAAAACTATTTCACTAAGAAGGTGATGAAGCACTGGAATGGGTTACCTAGGGAGGTGGTTTGGACATCCCTTAGGGGAGGATCTATAAATAGAGAATCTCTATGTCCTAGTGAGGATGAGAGGATGGAAAATGATAAAATACAGGCAGGATCTGATCAGAAACAGTCAAATAAAAGAGTCTCATTCAATTACGTTGTGTAATGGCAGACAGCTAAAAGGAAACAAGTTTTTAAAGTGCTTATATACCAATGCTAGAAGTCTAAATAATAAAATGGGTGAACAAGAGTGCCTCGTATTAAATGAGGATATTGATATAATAGGCACCACAGAAACTTGGTGGAATGAGGATAATCAATGGGACACAGTAATACCAGGGTACAAAATATATCGGAAGGACAGAACAGGTCGTGTTGGTTGGAGATTGGCATGATTTGTTTACTGACCACCTGACCAGGATGGTGATAGTGATTGTGAAATGCTCAAGGAGATTAGAGAGGCTATCAAAAAAAAAAAACTCAATAATAATAATGAGGGATTTCAATTATCCTTATATTGACTGGGTACATATCACCTCAGGACAGGGTGCAGAGATAACGTTTCTTGACACCTTAAATGTGCTTCCTGGAGCAGCTGGTCCTGGAACCCCCAGAGTAGAGCCAATTCTTGACTTAGTCCTAAGTGGAGCAAAGGATCTGGTCCAAGAGGTGAATATAGCTGGACCGCTTGGTAATAGTGACCATAATATAATTAAATTTAATATCCCTGTGGCAGGAAAAACACCACAATGACCCAACACGGCGGCATTTAATCTCAGAAAGGGGAACTACACAAAAATGAGGTGGTTAGTTAGACAGAAATGAAAGGGTACAGTGCCAAAAGTGAAATTTCTGTAGGCTGTGTGGAAACTTTTTAAAGACACCATAATAGAGACTCAACTTAAATGCAGACCCCAAATTAAAAAATATAGTAAGAGAACCAAAAAAGAGCCACTGTGGCTAAACAACAAAGTAAAAGAAGCAGTGAGAGGCAAAAAGGCATCATTTAAAAAGTGGAAGTTAAATCTTAGTGAGGAAAATAGAAAGGAGCATAAACACTGGCAAATGAAGTGTAAAAATACAGTTAGGAAGGCCAAAAAAGAATTTGAGGAACAGCTAGCCCAAGGCTCAAAAAGTAATAGCAATTTTTTTTTAAGTACATCAGAAGCAAGAAGCCTGCTAAACAACCAGTGGGGCCACAGGACGATTGAGGTGCTAAAGGAGCACTGAAGAACAATAAAGACATTGCAGAGAAACTAAAAGAATTCTTTGCATCAGTCTTCATGGCTGAGCATGTGAGGGAGATTCACAAACCTGAGCCATTCTTTTTAGGTGACAGATCTGAGGAATTGTCCCAGATTGAGGTATCATTAGAGGAGGTTTTGGAACAAATTGATAAATTAAACAGCAATAAGTCACCAGGATCAGATGGTATTCACCCAACAGTTCTGAAGGAACTCAAAAAGGAAATTGCAGAACTATTAACGTAGTCTATAACCTATCATTTAAATCAGCTTCCGTACCAGATGACTGGAGGATAGCTAATGTGACGCCAATTTTTAAAAAAGGGCTCTAGAGGTGATCCGATCCCAGCAATTACAGGCCTGTAAGCTTGACTTCAGTACCGGGCAAACTGGTTGAAACTATAATAAAGAACAATATTGCCAAATATATAGATGAACATAATTTGTTGAGCAAGAATCAACATGGTTTTAGTAAAGGAAAATCATGCCTCACCAATCTACTAGAATTCTTTGAGGAGGTCAACAAGCATGTGGACCAAGGGGATCTGGTGGGTAGAGTGTACTTAGATTTTCAGAAACTCTTTGACAAGGTCCCTCACCAAAGGCTCTTACAGAAAGTAAGCTGCCATGGGATAAGAGGCAAGGTGCTCTCATGGACTGGTAACTGGTTAAAAGATAGGAAACAAAGGGTAGGTATAAATGCTCAGTTTTCAGAATGGAGAGAGGTAAATAGTGGTGTCCCCTAGGGGTCTGTTCTGGGACCAGTCCTATTCAACATATTCATAAATGATCTGGAAAAATGGGTAAACAGTGAGGTGGCAAAATTTGCAGATGATACAAAATTACTAAAGATAGTTAAGAACCAGGCAGACTGTGAAGAGCTACAAAAGGATCTCTCAAAACTGGGTGACTGGGCAACAAAATGACAAATGAAATTTAATGTTGATAAATGCAAAGTAATACACACTGGAAAGCATAATCCTAACTATACACCTAAAATGATGGGGTCTAAATTAGCTGTTACCACTCAAGAAAGAGATCTTGGAGTCATTGTGGATAGTTCTTTGAAAACAGACAAAATGTGCAGCGGCAGTCAAAAAAGCTAACAGAATGCTGGGAATAATTAAGAAAGGGATAAATAATAGGACAGAAAATATCACGTTGCCTCTATATAAATCCATGGTACACCCACATCTTGATTAGTGTGTGCAGATGTGGTTGCCTCATCTCAAAAAAGATATATTGGAATTAGAAAAGGTTCAGAAAAGGGCAACAAAAATGATTAGGGGTATAGAAAGGCTTCCGTATGAGGAGAGAGTAATAAAACTGAGACTTTTCAGCTTGGAAAAGAGATGGCTAAGGGGAGATATGATTGAGGTCTATAAAATCATGACTGGTATAGAGAAAGTAGATAAGGAAGTGTTGTTTACTACTTCTCATATCACAAGAACTAGCGGTCACCAAATGAAATTAATAGGCAGCAGGTTTAAAACAAATAAAAGGAGGTATTTCTTCACATAACACACAGTCAACCTGTGGAACTCCTTGCCAGAGGATGTTGTGAAGACCAAGACCATAACAGAGTTCATAAAAAAACTAGATAAATTCATGGAGGATAGGTCCATCAATGTCTATTAGCCAGGATGGGCAGGAATGATGTCCCGAGCCTCTGTTTGCCAGCTGGGAATACACGACAGGGGATGGATCATTTGATGATTACCTGTTCTGTTCATTCCCTCTGGGGCACCTGGCACTGGCAACTGTCGGAAGACAGGATACTGTGCTACATGGACTTTTGGTCTGACCCAGTAGGGCCTTTCTTATGTGGTGGAAACTCCATCCTTAGACCTTTTTAAAGCCCGGCTTGACAAAACCCTGGCTGGGATGATTTAACTGGGGTTGGTCCTGCTTGAGCAGAGGGTTGGACTAGATGATCTCCTAAGGTCTCTTCCAACCCTAATCTTCTATGATTGGAATCCAGTCCTGATCAGTATTGACCAGTCATCTTTCCACTGGATACCTGTTGGGTTACTACTATGAAATTATTTCAGTGCCAAAGTCTTGTTCCTAATGGACAATGGTGTACATAACACAACAAGCACTTTGTGGGCAGCCTCAACAGATAGAATCAGCACAGTCCAATAGACAGGGCATAGGACTGGGATTCATGAGATCTGGCTCTGTTGTGTGACCTTGGGCAAGTCATGTCATCTGTCAGTGCCTCAGTTTCCCGTCCCACCTTGCCTTCTCTATTTAGATTGTAAGCTCATTGGTGCAGTAACTGTCTCTAACTATGTGTTTTGTATCTCCAACACAAAAGGATCCAGAGAGGAAGGATGGTTCCTGTGGTTAGGGTAATAGCTGGGGACTCAGGAGATCTGGGTTCAATTCCTGTGTTGCCCCAAACTTCCTGTGTGACCTCATGCAAGACAACTAGTCTCTCTGTGCTGCTTTGAAACAGCAATATAATAGTAATAGAATTTGGTAATGATTAATCCCTTAAAGACTGTGAGGTGATCAGATACTGTAGTGACGGGTGCTATATAAGTAAGGTATACATCAGCCATATAACTTAGATAAATCTCAACTGAAGCCTCTAGGTACTTCTGTAATAGAAATAATAAATAATCATAAGAGTGTAAAGGGCAAGAAGACTGAACTACTGGCTTATGCCAATAGCTGGGTTTCCAATCAGAGTGGAGGTAAATTGAGAGAGAACAGAGTGGAGAAGCTTGTGTGGGCACCCAAATCCCTATCTCCCATCTAAGTCACAGAGTGATTCACAAACGAAGGGAGACAGGTCTACAACTGCCTAAATCACGTGCAGGAGCACAATCTGGCAGAGGTGCTCAGAGGCCAACTACTGGATTGTCCCCCTTAGGCGAATTCACAGGAGGAGGAGGAGGAGGATCTCCCTTCTAAACTTTAGCCAAGTGGCTAGAGTACTCATCCAAGACATGGGAGACCCGTCAATTCAAGCCCCTGTCCTCCACCTTTCCTGGTTCAAGGATCAGAATCAGACATAGAAATCTTCCTGTTGGCCAAACTCCAAGAGAGGGGCAGGACATAGCTCACACCCCTCTTCTCAGTATCTCCCATGGGCTATCTTAGGCAGCTGCCTCCTACCATGCTGGCTTTGTGGATCACATTCTGAGGTGCCTATCTCTCCACAGTCATTGTATAGGGAGCTTAGGCTTTTTGGATCACAGTGTTGTTCCTGTGGTTCTCTAGGTGTGACACTCGGGCCTTGTCTACACTAAAGGGAAATGTCGATCTAAGCTATGCAATTTGAGTTATGTGAATAGCATAACTCAAGTTGACGTATCTTAGATCTACTTACCGCGGGGTTCACACTATGTGATGTCGACGGGAGACATTCTCCTGTCAACTCCCCTTACTCTTCTCTATCTGGTGGAGTACAGGAGTTGACGGGAGAGCAATCTGTCTTCACTAGACCCGCTAAATCGACTGTTGATGCATTGATCACCGCACTTCGATCCCCTGGTAAGTGTAGACAAGCCTTCAGCAACTCAAAGCCTAAGGCAGTCCTTTTTTGGATCTGGGTCTACATGACCCTAGAGAGTAAAATATATAGCAGCTGCCACTTTTCACCCAACTCAAAATTCACCTTAGGACAATTAAAAATGTAGGCCCCAACCCTGAGAGTAACTGTGCACAAAAAACAACTCCTGAGCCCATGTGGAGCCCTGTCTAGTCATTGGGGCCTGCCCACATGGAATCGCATGCAAGGCTTGGGGCCCTACCAGGAAGTGCATGTCTTCCTTCTCTCCTCCCCAAATTCCTCTACCTAAGGTGTCCACCTACATTTCGAAGAAACAAATGACAACTATATGAAGAGTATCAAGGGTACAGCATCCCACAGTGTTGTTATAATCACAACAAAGTCATTTGTATTACAGTGTGCGAGCTTTTACATTATTAGCACATAAACATACTTCCTTAATCTGATCAAATGCTTCTTAGCTGACATTTAGAACCAAAGGATGTTCCTTACAATACCATCAATTTCACTAGTATGCATTAAACAATATACCTAACAGCATTTGACCAGTATTAAAGCTGACTTAAGAAATAATAATCATTTTAAAAATTACTTCCTATTGCTGAATAAATTATTCTAAAAGTTAACCCACACATATCAAATGGCTTGCACATGCAGAACTAAGTTCTTCAAGTTTGGGTGCCAAATTTTCAAATAGATGCCATAAACTCACACTTATAAAGTGTGTATGAACATCCACCTACACAAACACAAGCACCATTTTTCTGAACAAACTAGACAGTGGTATGCCTATCTAAACCCAAAACAAGAATACAATATGACCTAAGGTCGTACCACAAACTAGTGAGAAAATCCTGAAAATTCAAAGTTAAGACAAACTCAAGTGATGCAGTGTGTTAGCATATCAGATTTTCACCTCTGGAAAATGGAGCCCAAATTTAGCCTTTGGAAATATCTGAAAGTTTGATGGTCTCATTTAATTAAGCTATGAACAATAATCCATGCTATATGACTTTAACATGATTGACAGATTCTGCTGAATTAAAAAAACTCAGAGTGGAATAGAAGGAGATCTTGCAGGGTCGGGACTAAGATGCCTGGTAGATCTACATTGCGAAGATTGCCATGAACTTACTTGGTGACATGTATGTGTGTGTGAGAGAGAGAGAGAGAGGGAGATTGAAATGAAGGGGGTGAGGGGTAGTTCCCTTTTATGGACACCCAGCCAGCCAGCTAGCTATAAAATACGTGTTAGTAGTTGTTCTCTACTTGCTTTAACTGTAAAGGGTTAAAAAGTCCATAGGTAAAATGAAGTGAGTGGGCACCTGACCAAAAGAGCCAATAGAAAACCTAGAACTTTTTAAAACTGGGAAAAAACTTCCCCTTTGTCTGTCTGCGTTGTTCTCCCGGAGAGCAGAGACATGGCTGGAACTATGCTGTAGGAGCTTGGGCCAGGTATAAAAAATCATCAGATCATACCTAGAAACTACTCATTTGAAACCTCAGATACATAAGTAGATCAGGAAATGTCTAGGAAGACGCGATTAGGTTTATTTCTTTTATTTCTTTATGGCTTGTGGACTCCTCTGTGCTAACCCCAGGTTCTTTTGTTTTGCTTGTAACCTTTAAGCGGGACCTCATGAAAGCTATTCTTGATTCTTAATTTTTGTATTTGCTCTTTTTCAATCTAGTAATAGCCTGAGTTTTCAGAAGTATTTTTTTCTTTTTTTTTTAAATAAAATTTACCTTTTTTAAGAACAGGACTGGATTTTTGTGTCTTAAGAGGTTTGTGCACATATTGTTTAAGGAGCTGGTGGCAACAGCTGGTTTCCTTTGTTATCTTTCCCAACTCTTCAGGGGGTGTGGAGGGGTGTGTGCAAAAGGTCTTGAGGGTACCCCACAGGAAGGAATTCCCAAATGCGCCTTCCTGGGTTCTTAAAAGGGGATTTTGCACTTGGGTGGTGGCAGCATCTACCCAGCCAAGGTCAGAGAGAAGCTGTAACTTTGGGAGTTTAATACAAGCCTGGAGTGGCCAGTATTACCGGTAATTTTTAGAATCTTTGCGGGCCCCCACCTTCTGCACTCGAAGCGCCAGAGTGGGGAATCAGCCATGACAGTGTGTCAGCAACTGTGTTTGTAGACACTAATACTGTATGGAGGGATGAGATCTATTGTCTTGCTGGGATGTTCCCCAAGCATTGTGCAGAGTGATTGGGGCTGAATCTCACCCTGTGAGCAACCTTAGGCTGGGACTGCTGTGAAGAGCCAGCTCCTTAGGGCAGTGGCTGCATGTTCCTGCAGCCAACTTCTCTAAGGGCTGGTCCACACTACAGGGGGAAATCGATTTTAGATACGCAACTTCAGCTACGTGAATAACGTAGCTGAAGTCGAATATCTAAGATCGGATTACTCACCCGTCCTCACCGCGCGGGATCGATGTTCGCGGCTCTCCCTGTCAATTCCGCAACTCCGTTGGGGTTGATGGAGTTCCGGAATCGATATAAGTGCACTCGGGGATCGATATATTGCGTCTAGATGAGACGCGATATATCGATCCCCGAGCAATCGATTTTAACCCGCCGATACGGCGGGTAGTCTGGACGTAGCCTAATTCTCACTACCCTTGGGAGTTACAATAGGTGCATGGGGAGCATACAGCATATATTGCTAGGGCAAGAGCTAATTCTGGCAGCAAATTTAATGACGGGGCTACTCAGAAGATCTTTTCCCCCACCTCTCTCAGTGGCTCTTAAGAAGTGGCTGGGTGATTTGTCCAATTGTATTTTTCCTTCCTTCCACCTGCAGTGCTTGCGTCCCCAAGAGATGTCTACTCTTCCTGTTCTCCCACCAGCCAGAGTTTTTATGCTTCTCCCACGTTAGCTGTTGTGATCCCCTCTGGCCTAAAACTTGGCTGTTCAGAGGAGGTGGCAGAGGAGGAATTTTCTATTATTTGATGCAGTGTTCCACCACAACAGATGGGACACTATCAGCTTTCTATCTACTGTGCCTCTTGCCTGATCAGCAAAGCCCAGCCCCTGCTTTCAATCCAAAAGTAGCAGCAAGACTAGAAAACAGAAATAAAAATGAACAAATTGGGGGGCTTACTCCAAAATCTATGATACTTATACGCTGCCCTCCCCCCCATTACTTTGGAATAAATTGTATGCTAAATTTCTAATGTAAAGAATCCTTTAAAGTTTATTGTGCACATATTTATCTAGACCGTTTTTAAGTATATTTCGTTTCCCTGACAATCAATAATGTCTCTAAATCACTTTAAAATATATTGGGAAAACCATGGCTTATGATGGAAATGCTGACACATGGCAGTGCAAATGGACATGCTATAATGAACGTACTTATACTTAATCCTATTTAAAAGTTGTATGTCTAGGTTGAAAGGGGTCCCCTTATCGTTTTATGCCCTATTTTTTCTGCTGAGTTTCATTTAGCATTTCATCCCTTTTAGATATCATTCGAGATGACCATGCAAGCACGCTGATTCCCTTAAATGCTTTCCAGCAGAAACCAATGTTCAGAAACTCATAACATTACATTTCATGCCCTTGCCCTTTCCTGCACTTTGCAGACAGAAGGAAAAACTGCACTGTGCCAGTAATCTCATTTACTCCTATCAGCTTGCCTCCCTAACTCAAGCAGCAGAAGACTGTCATTATACGCCATCTCACAATCTTTACACATTTCAAAAGAAAAGCTGCTTTTCAAGAGTCATTAAAAAAAAGGAAGTAGCCATTGGTTACTCTGCCAATAGTGACACCCTCAAGTGAGGTTCTAACATTGGTAACTAAGGTGTGTATTATTGCTATTGAGCTGAAATTCCTATTCTGGAACAGAATCAAAATTTCCACATGTAAAACAAGAACAGACTTTCTACAGTTTTTTTTTGACTGGAGAAATAAAGAATTGTAGAACAATTTAATTCTGTTAGAGAAGTGGCAATCATTCACACTAACCAAGGTCCAAAGGTAATTTACATTTTTATATATTCATTTTTAATATTTATAACAGTTCTTATTGATGCCTGTCAACTATATTTTATTGAAAGGGATGTAAACACTACAGTATTCAGTGTATCTCCTGAGTGCTACACGGCCTTGCTAATGCACTGTACATTTCTGACACAATCAGAAATGCAGAATCATAAAACTAAAGTTGTAAGACACTTTCTACAGTGAAAGCCATTTAGCAAGAGCTCAAACAGACTGAAGCAAATGCAAGTCCCAAACGTAAGGCAATGTTCCCATTGCTATTCTGGTTACAGCAAACCTCAGCTTAAAATGAAATTGTTCTAGGGAGAAAAATATATAACTATGGGACAAATACTGGTTTGGAAGATCAGAGAGCAGGCGAACACTCCCTGTCAACACAGAACTGAGATCCATGGGGCTGCTCTGAACATGGAAACACAATGGGATTTGGTATAGAAAATGGGCAGGGCCATTCTTTTCTTTGAAGGGGGATGCAGGCAGCCCTGGGGTTACTGCAGCTGCTACAAGTCCTATCAGGAAAGATTCTTCCCTTCTAAGAACCCTAGCTCCTGCCAGAGGTAATCAATTCACAAGCCCACTACTAAAAGGCTATGTCTACATTAATGGCAGTGTGTAGAGTGTTTATACCCTGCTAGCATAGGTATAAATAGCAGCTGTAGACAGTGAGACACAGTTTAGGCAAGTAGAGTGCCCTATACACCTGACCCTACAGGCTCACTACACAACCAAACAGTGCCTTGTACATCTACACTGCTATTTATAGCAGTGAAGGGATCTGCTGACTCTTTGCTGCTGGAACCTTTCTCTGGTGAAGGGAAAGGCTCCAGCAGCAGGAAAGGGCTCTGGCAGTGGGGAGACAGCAGGGAGCAGCCGGACGCTTTCCCTGCTGCTAGAGCCTGTTAATGCTATTGAAGTCAATGATGTTGTACCAGAATAAACAAAGAAAGGATTTAGTTCCCAAGGTGGACTGACATGCTCTTCCATTTGTTAATCAGTGAGTCTACTAAACAGGGTTTGCTGTGTTTCAATATGCTAAGTGATGGGCATTCTCTCCACAGCATTTGGGGTGACGCTCCACAGCCCATAGACTTCAGAGAGTTTAAGCCTTTCCAACATCGCTTTTGTTTTACACGTCTTCAATTATAATTTGACTCTGGGGGCTGGTCCAGACTAGGGGAGGAAAATCGATCTTAGATACGCAACTTCAGCTACGTGAATAACGTAGCTGAAGTCGAATATCTAAGATCGAATTACTCACCCGTCCAGACGGCGCGGGATCGATGTCCGCGGCTCTCCATGTCGATTCCGGAACTCCGTTGGGGTTGATGGAGTTCCGGAATCGATATAAGCGTGCTCGGGGATCGATATATCGCATCTAGATTAGACGCGATATATCGATCCCCGAGCAATCGATTTTAACCCGCCGATACGGCGGGGTAGTCTGGACGTGGGCTTGAAGGATATATCCTCTAGTTCACATTTTATTCTTCTCTCACCCTGGCAAGAGACTCTAAGAGTAGCCTTTGCTGGGACTATAATGGGTAAGGAGAGGTCAGGGTATGGGAATAAACATTCCTTATAACCTCTTCTGTGCAGAAAGGAAATTTGTAGCTGCAGACCCCACTGCTCTCCCACTCTTCACATGCACTGACTGCAGGGCCGGTGCAAGGATATTTCGCACTCTAGGGGAAACTTCCACCTTGTGCCCTTCCCCCCCCCCCCACGGCAGCTCCCCCACTCCGCCCTGAGGTCCCCCCCTGCAGCAGCTCCCCCTCTCTGTCCTGAGGCACCCCCCTTGTGGCAGCTTCCCACCCCCCACCCTCTGCCCTGAGGTACCCCCCACCCCCGGCCCAGCTCACCCCTGCTCCACGCACAAGCACCCCGAGCACGCTGTGGCCGCTTCACTTCTCCCACCTCCCAGGCTTGCGGCGCCTAAGCTGACTGGCGCGGCAAGCCTGGGAGGCGGGAGAAGTGAACGAGCCACGGCGTGCTCGGGGAGGAGCCGGGGCAGAGGTGAGCTGGGGCGGGGAGTTCCCCTGTGTGCCACACCCCACCCCTTACTTGCTGCAGCTGCCCTCCCCGCGCTCCCCTGCTCCAGCTCCTTCCGCCTACATGCCGGTGGTGACCGGGGCGGCCGAAGATCCGGCCGCTGCGGTCGCTGCTGAAGAAAATGGCGCCCCCCAAATCCTAGTGTCCTAGGCGACCACCTAGGTCGCCTAAATGGTTGCATCGGCCCTGACTGACTGGGTCCTCACCCAAACCTGGAGTTTGTTGTTTTAGACTTATAAGGGCTAAGGGCAATAGTTTACATCCTTATCTCACCAGGTTTAAGGCACAGACTTTGCATTTACTGTTTTCCTCTTATCTGAGGCTTTGTTCATGTCATTTCACCCTGTTTTGATATGCATTTATTGGCATAAGAATTCCCACAATGTGGCTTATTTGGTTTTTGGATGTGAGGATGTTTCTAGTGAATAGGACAAGCTTCTCTCTTGTTCTGCAAACTCTTCCTTAACATCTGTGCAGTGTTTCAATTAAATGAGTGCTATGGTAAAACCTAAGACAGACTCCTACCAACTGCCCTGAGAGTACAAGAGAGAGTTTGGCAGCATGTCAACTCATATACATTTTGTTTCTGCTTGTTCCTCACCTGAACCTTGCTAGGTAGAAGAACCACATTGTCACACCAGAAAGGTGAAACACTTGCGCCATGAGGCACAATTACATCCGTTCCTCAGAAGGCTACATCTCCCTGTCTCTATTCAGGCTGAACAGGCACACAGAGTAGCCTAGCATCACAACATCTCTGAAGAGTAATTATTTTAAAAAACCTGTTTCCTCACACAGGGAAGAAGTGCCATGGAGGACAAACAAACTGGAGGAAATAAAATTAAAACAGAAACAACAGCCATTTAGGGTTTGCCCTGCACCTTACTCCCTGCCGTCCAGCTCAGCCCAGGCAGCACTACCCTCCTCCACGAGGGTTCTGTTCCCCAAGTCAGGAGTTATCCTCCCTGCTCCTCATCTCAGACCAACCAGACAGCCCCTCTCCCTGCACTTCAGACCAAGGAACCAGACCAGCTGCTGCAGCGCCCTGCTATGCTCCCTCACTCCTCCCACTCCCCACACTGTGTCAGACCAGCCCCGCACTCCCCATTTCAGGGCTCCCTTCCAACGTCACCCGGCTCCTGCAGCATCACCCCTGCCCGCCCCAGCCAGCAGCATTACGCGACCGCCCCCTCCCCTCGTCCCCCAGTCAGAGCCCCCAGTGTGGCTGCAGCCCCTCCCCTGGCCCCGCGCCCCGCCCCGCGGACTCGGCGGAGGCAGCCGGCTGAGCCCGCCGCTGGCAGAGCGCGGCGCAGCGGGGGCCGCCTGCGACTCCTACCTGGGAGCGGGAGCCACGCTCGGGCGCTCTCCGGGCGGTCACCAGCTTGGCCGTGGTCTGCAGGTTGATGGGGGCGCTCTGCGGGGGCTCCACGCCGGCCGCGCTGCAGCCCAGCCCCCCGTTGAGGTGCGCGGTCACCATCGCGATGGGAGCCTTGGCCGGCAGGACGGAGATGGCCAGGCTCTGGCTCTGGCTGCCGCCGCCGCCGCCGGACGCTTTGAGAAGCGCGGGGACCCCGCCGCCGGGCTTGGTGTTTCCGCTGCCCCCGCTTCCCACCAGCACCGCCGCGGGGCAGCTCCGCACCGCCAGCTTCTGCCACAGGGAGAAGGAGAGAGAGAAGCGCGAGCGTCACCACCGGCCTTGCCCCCGCAGCGGCACAATCCCCTGCCCCGCGGCCCCCGCCCGGCACGGGCACAGAGGAGCCGGGGGGCGCCTGCAGCATCTGCAGCCAGCCCGGCTCTGCCCCCTCCTTACGGAGACCTGACCCGAGCAGCCCTGCCTGCCACTGCCGCCTGCTCCAGCCGGGGGCGCCCCACCGAGAGCCTCGCGCCCCTGGGCTACCTCATGCTCCCGGAGCCGGGCTATGCACCAGGAGAGAACAGAGACCCAGAGCCAGCGAGTACCGTCGCTAGCACTTCTTAAAAGGATGAACGAGAGCCGGCCAGATCTTTAATGTCATCTTCTCCACCCTCACCAGGTTGCTGTTAACAGCGCACTGGCTTGGTGTAGCTTTTTAGTTGTCTGGTCAATTTCTTTAGCGGTTGAAGTGGATTTTTAGGGGTGGGTTGGTTTGTTTGGGGGAGGAGGGGAGGGAGTTGCTTAATTCCTCCTGAATCACTTTCTGAACGGGCTTTGGTTGTGTGGTTCTATAGCACCGAGCACAGGGTCCGTGATTAGGGGTTACATCACTACAAGTGATAAATAATAATTGATAAAGGGATTTCAGAGCAGGCTAGCCAGTATTTTCAAACTGTCATCTTTCATTAGACTGCAAACCACATTACAGCTTCCAGTCTCACCCTATACTTTTTAGTTTCCCAGTTCTTCAGATTTTACTTTTCCATGTGTTGGCACCTCCTTTTTTTAAACTTGCGTTTTTTTAAATAACCAGCATTATTTTTCAAGCTATTGGGGTCAAGCATTCTAGTGAAAGCTAGAAAACCTGTTACTATTTAAGGCATATAAATATGTCACATTTGTGAAAAGGTATTGATACTGTTGAATTTATAAATACAGTAGCTATTTTATTTTGGATCAGGTTTTCTTCTACTATTCCATGTTATGCTGACATACTCATGCTTTTGTAGTTGCCAAAGTACTGGATACAAGAGACTTGTGTCAAATCTGTTTTTATCTTTATCTCATTTTAGCTGTATTAAACATCTCCTTGTATTATGTATCACTCATATTCAGAGTAAGATACAGCTTTCTGAGTAAGATTTCAGCTTTGCAGTAATATTGTTTCATTTTATATCATCTGTGACATATCATTAAAAGCTCATAATGGAGACCCGGGGCAAAATTCTGTTCTCAATGACAACAGTATAAATCTGTTACTTAGAAATAAATAGAGGTTGAACTGAATTCAGGCCACACGTGCCTCTGTATCTGTGTGCCATTTACTTTAATGGGGCCAGGATTTCCAGTGGTGTAAGTGAGAGCAGAATATGTCCCGTGCATCTATATTTTTCTTTTGTCATAATTTATAACTGGATTTTAATGTCTACCCTAAGAAGTTCCCAATATTTAGATTGCCAGGATGAGAAACTTCACATCACAGAAATGTACAAATATGCTGTACTGCTAGACACTTTCACTATAAGCGTAAAGACCTTCATTGTTTTCCTCATATAACATTTAAAAAGGTACCAAAATACTTTAAATTTTCTCTAATTCAAGTCAACAGAACAAGCAAAACTGAAGATATGCAGTACTTGGAACAACAGTGGAAACAAAAGCAAGTTAAGAAGCAGGAAGGATACTTTCCTTACACAGTTTAATACCCAATAATTGCTTTTCAACTTGCCGCAAAGGGGAAAAATAGAGACAATACAAAGCAGAAATTATGTACAATTAAGTTTTTTTTAGTTGTTTCTTCACTCACATTAATATCTGCCTTATTCTCCAGGGTGAGCCATATTAGAGAGACATATTAATAATAGTTTTTTGAAAATGCCTATTTGTATATATGCACCAGAAATAGCTGAAACATGATTAGTTTTGTTGTTTGTTTTAAATTCTAACTCAAAGCAAACATTAAGTGGTTTTTATGGCTGACCCCTCTGTATTTTTCCTTGTTAAAGGGATATTTGTATTCCCCTTTAAGGATAAGTTTTTACTTTCATCCTTAAAAAACGTAAATGCAAGGAATAATGTTGCCACTATCATAAACCTGAAATAACCAACCAACTTATTCCAAAAACTTCTACTGAGTGGACAGAACAATACTTCTTATGATGTATACATTGAAATTATTTGTTTAAAAGGGCATGAATTTTAGAAGCTAGATGTGGAAACGTATCTGAGTGGTAGATATTGAAGATTAGTTTCAGAAAACTAAACTCAACTGTTTGGAAGAGGTGACATTTTTCATTTGTGTCTAATTGAATTAATTGTTCCATGAAAATGCATCTACTAACCACACCAAAACATCTCACTTAGATTCTTTTGGTAAGAGAATAGAAACTATGTGGTTTTTCTTTTTTAAAGACCTTTTTTTAATGTTATACCCCAGGAAGTTCTGATAAAGGCATCTTGGCAGAAACAATAGAGTGTAGTATGAGAGGTTAAAAAAATCCCCAGCAAAACCTACATCTGCTGTATTACATTTCTGCCAAATTAATTAAAAGAATATTCTTGTTTCTAAAAGAGACAAAATCTGCATTTTGGGAATTAGTCTGCATAACATATTCTCTGACACTTTTGGAATGATGAATAAGAATCCAAGCATGCTTTGGGCATAATAGTCAAAAACATGTGCTGTCATAATAGGGGAGTCAAAAAAAAATACTGGCTCTAAATGCTGGAAAGCAGCACACTGCTTCTCATCTACAGCATATCAGTCCTCACAATACACCAATTTTGAAGCAGCGCCTTTTCAATAGCAGCACAACTTTCATTTTCACTGCAGGATGCCACAGGCAAACTGAAGTTTGAGATATGTATGCCAGTCACAAGCAAACACACTTCAGTGTGCTGGAAAGCTGCTGCTTGTTTATGATTTTCTCTATTCTACATGGCAGATTACTCGTCTTAGAATTCAACTGTACAAAGCAGTGCTTTTATTTTTTTCTCAAATGTATCAAAATAGCTTTACCCTTTATGTTTATTTTTAAATGCAAAAAACAGTGTGTTCCACAGAGGTCTGTGCTCATAAAGGTTTGTAGGATGTGGGGGAAACAGGGATGCAACAGGTTTACTCTAATTCCAGGATATTTGGAATAAGTGAGGCTCCTACCAGCTACTCAGATGCTACCTTGTATAATTATTAAACAGACTGCTGTTTTATATTAAAGAAAAGGGTATAGGGGAGAGAGAAGGATTTGAAGAATGCTGCTTTCAGAAGCCACAGGCAAAGCAAATACCTATTGTGTCTCAGTACAGATGCTGGAACATACATGCACTGACACCCACATTGGGGAGTTGATATTACCATTCACTGTAAGTTCAGGTTTCCATTTCTCCACTTTTACTCTTCTGCAGTTTACATCATTTTTTGGTAACCTTACAAGGTCTGATATGCCTTGTATAGCAATAGTAATCCACACGTACTTACGTAGATTGTTAAATGAGAATGATCACATTCTAAAACAATTTTATACTCTGCTACTGATTATCTTCCCCTTTGGCAGTGACTTTAAACTGATACAAGCCTGCCAACTAAGATATGTGACCTGTTTAAAAGGGACTTAGAATTCACTGCCCATTGCTGTCTATATCGTAACCACTTCTGCCTTAGACATAGACTTTATTCCAGTAATCCTTCCAGAATGATACTGTCTGACAATGCACTTTTGCTTTGAAAAATTGCAGTTGTTTCCAGAGCAACATCTATTATTTTCCTGAGCTGGCCTAGAAGGAAATATGTTCTGTATGAGAGTTTGTCAAGCTCTCAGAAGAATGGTAACCTATTATAAAACCAAAGCAAAGACCTACCAATTAATAATTTAACATTTGTCACAAACCTAAGGCGCTGCATGTGAGATAGCTGAATAGAGATTCCCTCAGAGAGGAGGGTCTTGACCTCTGTTAATTTACTCAGTTCTTACAATAAAACTCAGTTGAACGATTGACTCTTTAATATTCTAACAGTGACAGACCACAATTCTTATTCTGGCAATAACCACAGTATATGGGATGTTTCAAGATTTGTGGTTTTGGTAACAGTATGAATTTTCATATGCTTTTCAATGTGTTTCCAGTTGCCATTTTTGATACCCAGCTGTGAGCAATGACCTTTATTCATTTGGGCCTTGATCCTGCAAACACTTATGATCCTACATAACTTTATGCAAAGAAGTAGCCCTAGAGAAGTGAATAGGGCTACTCTCATGAAGAGATGTATACACCTATGCAAGTATTTGCAGGACTAGGGCCTTAGGTGGGATCAGTGATGTGCTATCAATATTTCAACAAAGGGTTCCCATGAAAACACCCTCTTTGCCTGTGGACAATCGCAAATACCACAGTTGCTGTCCTCACAGAGTGGAACGGTGAGGAACTGAAGAATCTGTTTGGTTTGCCATTATTAAAAGTGCTCTCTCATATCCATAACTTTGATGGGAACATTTTATACTCTGTTCCTGAACAACAGTTTACTGATAATAGATCACTATGTCCAATCTCTGCAATTTGAACTGGGGCAATGGCATTTGTAGGTGAGTCTGGGACAGCCTCTCCTTCTCATTTTATTTTTTAAACAACCTGCCATTTTGGTGCAATCTGGTTCATTCCAAAGGGGGGGGGAACTGCACTACAGAAATATTTTTAATGAACCTCAAGGATAGGTCATCACTAGGAGAGATGATTTAACAGCATCCAGAGAGTGGGGGTGAACTCCATCAGAGGCAGGAGATCATCCTTTAATTTGGTGTTGCAATTTTACCAAGTGGCACCAGGGAGCCCACTCCAGAACATTGCCACTGAGGAGTTAACACTCTTTCTGCTTGCTTATCCACAAAGCAAGAGCCAATCACAGCCCTCTCAAGTGTGCCATGATAGAGACTGAAGAGCATAAGGGAGACAAATATGAGGCAGAAAGAACTATGGATAGAAAGAGATAGATACTTAAGAAAGCAGTAGTGACTTCACTGCTGCTTGGAATTGTCTCCTGGCTTCTAGTATTCATCAGCAGGAAAAAAAAAAATCTGATGAGAACTTGAATACAGATTAAACAAACATCCGGACAGAACTGTCATAGGGTATGGAAAGCATGATTAGACTTTTAGAGCGATGATAGATCCTTGGTCAAACAAGAACTGTCCTTTGGAGAAAACAGATCAGGAAGGTACAAAGGAAGGAAGGTTTGTGTGTTGAAGGACAAAGTATGGTAGCTACTAAAAAAAAGGCTTCTTTTGTGTGTTGTTTTCTCCCCCTCCCCTTTTTTTTGACAACTTACTGCCTGCCTGTCATTAGAAATAAGTATCCATTCATTTTTTTCTATCAGATCTCTGCTAATTAGTCATAGCTGTAGCACGGCACAAGGATTTACATTCAAAGCAAAAACCCATTCTAATCAAAACTGTAGCAAACTGGGGTTTTGTCTGACGTTAACCTGAAAGTCAGTTATTGTACCACTGATGTACATACCATATTACCAGCTGAGTGCTTTCAGCATCCCTCTATCAGTGTGAAATATTTAATTGGCACAAGGATCCAATCAGCACAGTAGAGGGGAATCTAGTGTGTGCATTAATTTACTTTCAGATGAAAAGCAGTAAAGCAAGTCAAAAACATATAACCTTCCTTCCCTAAACACAGAACACCAGAAGAATTTGGGGGTGGGGAAGGGAATGGAAGCCGCTCTATGTGATTCCAGATTGGAGATTTAGAAAGAAATTAGCCATTCCTACCAAAGGATGACAAATGCTGCCTGGAGTAGAGAAGGGACTCCCCCCACAAAAATAATCCATTAATTAAAATGGCTCACTATTTCTGAGTTTCCTCTTCTTAAACTAAAGAGGTTGTAAAACCTTTTTTTCCAGCATGTCTTTAATTAAGAGAGACTACAAACACCCAACAAATAATGAATGAGCCTTTGTATTTAGGTATAATGGCTCTCTATACTCTGACTAGGTCTGATCTGTGTTAAGATACTCTCCAGTAAAGCTCTTCATTAGGAATAAAAGTCTGTTTTATAAGTATTACCAAGCACTTTTACACATCAGCAGTTTTTATATATTGCAGAAGTATACTGCCATGTACAGAAACTAAATGTCATACACTACCAAATTTACTTTTAATCTCTCAATGAGAAAGACATTTCTCAGATTTTTTAAATGTAGCACCTAATCTATGTGAAACCCAATGAAAACATCAATAAAGAAAAAGGAGTCACTAATGATAATTTCTAATGTAAACTTTAAATGAATGAACTTAATGCTGTCACAAATGAAACCTAAGTGCAAAGGCACTGTAATGGGTAATAATTAAAATCACCAGAAAAACTAGTCCTTATGTCAGCCTGATACGACTAAAACTCTCAAAATGGCTAGCTTCCAGCACAGATTGGTAATGAAGAATTAGCAGATCTACACGAAGAGAGAATTTTCAATAGTGGTAAATATTCTAATAACAGTAACAGTGGGATTGTAAAAGCATAAATTCACTTAAATGCAATTATCCTTTAATTTCTATAACCATTACACAGCCTGCTGGGTAAAAAATAAAATAAAAATATACTTCCCACTGTATTGCTAACTGGCAAACCACTCATCAAAGCTTCGAATTATCTGCTTAGTGACTTGTAAAAAGCACTTTTTAACAAATGAGGAGTAGGGGGGATGAGGATGATATTTAAAGAGAAACGTCAAACTCATATTATGGAACGTTCTAAAAGAATCTCTGCATTTTAGAGGGGAGAAGGAGGGGCAGCTGGATTTTTTTTTTTTAATAACCTCACAAATAATCCCTCCTCCTTTCTCGCTCTCAAACCACGTCAATGATCAAGGAAATGAGAACAAGGCACTTGATTCACAGCTGACTCTCTGTTCTTGTTACATCAGATCAAGAAAGAGCAATCTAACAGGGGTACCTATTTCTGCAGGGGAAACAAATCTACAAGCTGGCATTTTGTCTCTTAGTCCTATTAATTACCTATCTTTTGCTCTCAGAAACAGACCTTTTGTAACTTGCAATCCAGGCTAACCAAAATATTATATATCTATACTCACAAACATATGTATTTAAAGCCTATACTAAAAAACTTCATTGAGGGTGATGTACTGATTTGAATTTTATTTGATGAACAGATCACTATTCTTTCCCTTAATCCCAGCAAAAACTCTTTAGTACAGTGAAAATATTAAGATAAGGCCTGATCTAAAGCCCATTGATGCTAATAACCACCTTTCAGTTGACTTCAGAGGTTGGATCAGGCCCACAGTGAAGACCAGTGAGACATGCTATATCTAGTGTGCAAATCTATGAAATGCTTTAAAATATTTCCTTCTTTTAAGCCCTAATTTACAGAAAAGCAAACTTTAGCTTGATCTCATTAATATACATCTGCAGTACATACAGGCATTCTCCCTCAACAGACTCTGTGGTGTTTTAAATTGCTCCCCACTGGATAACATGGGTCCTCTGGTAACCTAAAGCTGTAGTCCTACATACAATTAGCAGCTCAGGAAATTTACATACTTTTGCTGTTGCCAGCTTCATAGCTTTCCATGATTTACCATGCCCCAGCGTTCATGAGGATTGCGTTTATTTGTCTTATTTAATCATGTTTTTTTTAAACAAAACAAAACTGGAGTGTACACCATTTAAACATTCATGTGCTTCTCATTTAAGTTTTGAAAAAACAAAAGGCATCATGATTCAAGGGCACAAGCATGCAGCACAGCATATGGAGCCACAATAAGTGCCCCAGAACTAGCTGAATGTTTCTATTGTCTGAAAGACTTGTTCATTACAGCTACAAGATGCAATGCAGATATTTGCATTTTTTAAGAGGTGCATCTCATGGAATCCAGAGCCTTTCTAAATGGCATCAAAGCCCACATTTCTTGATATCCTAACTCCCTTTGTTTCTGTAGACATGCAGCCTTTGTCTCGCTGAGTATTTTAATGTCTGAATTTCATTAAAGTTTGCATCCTCATGTTTCCAACCCAAGATATGAGCTCACAGGCTTGTGCGTTTTACTTACAAACGCCCTATCCTCTTATTATCAAGCAGGGTAAACAGGGATGTTGCTGCATGTGATTTTAAAATAATAATAAATTGCAGTAATTTATGAAATCTAATTTTAAATATGCTCCCAACTGATCCACTTCCCCCAAGACCTTCAGACCTTTTTAAAAATAAACAATAATTTCTAAAATCTAATTTCAGATATGCTATCTATTGAATCTCTTTTCCCCCTAAGACCTGATCATCCTTCTCTGATCCTTTCCTCCCCGCCACAAAATTGAATTTGTGAATGCATATCTTCATTGCTATAGCATAAAGATTTGACAACACAATAAACCAAGCAAACTCTCTTTTCAGTTACTACAGAATCTTCTTGAAATGAACAAATGTAGTGAACAGATATTGGCCTCCCAAGGGATCAAAACATCAGTTCCTTGGTATATATATAAAGAAGAGAGAAGTTAAAAATGGTTGTGTTTCCCCCAAAGGAAGGCACAGCTTCAGTTGTGAACTATTCCCATCAGAAATACTGGATAAGTTACAAAGAAAACAGAAACCTGCCTCATTCCCAAACCCTCAAAACACATATAGACAGTTCCCCAGGACTCCTGCAAGCACATTGTATTCCAAGAACTCCAGCATTTACGGTTACAATATGTTAGGGTGAAAGAATGACCGTTTTCTAACTTCAGGCATATTTGCATTTTAGTCATGATGCTGCTCCAATCAGCATTACAAGCCACTTTCCAACTCTCTAAAGTATGGCTTTGATGAAAACAAGAGGGGGTGGGGTTGGGAGACCCAAACAAAAACACGTTAGCCTAAACTGGGTGCCTAAAGTTAGGTTCCTAAATCCACAACCAGGCACCTAAATCAGTGACTTCAGGGATCACTGTCCGCTGTCACAATTCAGAGAAGCAGAACCCACTGTAAAGTTAACTGGAAATAGGGCAGATGCACCATGATAATCCAGGAGTTCCACCCAGCTTGCGCTGAGAGGACCTCAGTGCAGAAAAGCACCTGAGCCATAGATTCTGCTGCAAAACTTAGAGAGCGCTCTCTTCAGAGATCAGGACTGGAATCAGGTCCTCCTACACCATATCTGACAGTAGATTCTTCTGCAATCTTGGGAAAGTCACTTTACTCCTCTACCTCAATTTCCCAATCTGTAAAATGGGGATAAAAGACGGTTACTCACCTTTGTAACTGTTGTTCTTCGAGATGTGTTGCTCACATCCATTCCAGTTAGGTGTGCGCGCCGCGCGTGCACGTTCGTCGGAAACTTTTTTACCCTAGCAACTCCAGTGGGCCGGCAGGTCGCCCCCTGGAGTGGCGCCGCCATGGCGCCCAATATATATCCCTGCCGGCCCACCCGCTCCTCAGTTCCTTCTTGCCGGCGACTCCGACAGTGGGGAAGGAGGGCGGGTGTGGAATGGATGTGAGCAACACATCTCGAAGAACAACAGTTACAAAGGTGAGTAACCGTCTTTTCTTCTTCGAGTGATTGCTCACATCCATTCCAGTTAGGTGAATCCCAAGCCATACCTAGGCGGTGGGGTCGGAGCGAGAAGTCGCGGCATGGAGCACAGCAGATCCGAAGGCCGCATCCTCTCTAGACTGCTGGACCAGGGCGTAGTGGGAAGCAAAGGTGTGGACCGATGACCAGGTCGCTGCCCGACAGATTTCCTGGATGGGCACACGGGCAAGGAAAGCCAGCGACGACGCCTGCGCCCTGGTAGAATGCGCAGTCACACGGCCCGTAGGGACGTGGGCCAAGTCATAGCAGGTCCTGATGCAGGACGTTACCCAAGAGGATAACCTCTGGGAGGAGATAGGAAGCCCTTTCATGCGGTCCGCTACTGCCACGAAAAGCTGGGGGGATTTGCGGAAGGGCTTAGTCCTCTCCACGTAGAACGCGAGAGCCCTACGGACATCAAGCGAGTGGAGCTGCTGCTCCCTGCCTGAGGAGTGAGGTTTCGGGAAAAAAACCGGGAGGAATATCTCTTGGTTGACGTGGAAGGCTGAGACCACCTTGGGGAGAAAAGCAGGGTGTGGTCTCAGCTGCACCTTGTCCTTGTGGAAGACCGTATATGGGGGGTCTACCACAAGAGCCCGGAGTTCCGACACCCGTCTAGCTGAGGTGATAGCTACTAGAAAGGCCGTCTTCCAAGAGAGGTAAAGCAGGGAGCAAGTAGCTAACGGCTCAAAGGGGGGCCCCATGAGCCGGGACAACACCAGGTTAAGATCCCAGGTTGGAGCAGGGGGACGGACGTTAGGGTATAAACGTTCCAGCCCCTTAAGGAATCTAGACACCGTCGGGTGGGAAAAAACAGAGCGACCATCCGCACCCGGGTGAAAGGTGGAGATAGCTGCTAGGTGGACTCGTAACGACGATATGGCCAGACCTTGCCCTTTGAGGGACCAAATGTAGTCTAAGATGTCGGCTACTGAAACTTCCATAGGGCGGAGATTTTTCTCCACGCACCAAAAGGAGAAGCGCTTCCATTTGGCCAAATATGTCGCTCTTGTGGACGGCTTCCTGCTGCCCAAGAGCACCTCCCTCACCGGCGTGGAACAGCGCAGCTCAGAGCCAGTCAGCCACGCAGGAGCCACGCCGCTAGGTGCAGCGACTGCAGGTCCGGGTGACAGAGGGTCCCGTGCTCCTGGGTAATCAGGTCCGGATGAAGGGGCAGGGGAACTGGGTCGGCTATGGTCAGGTCCAGCAGCATGGGGTACCAGTGCTGTCTGGGCCATGCCGGGGCTACCATGATCACGTGAGCCCTGTCCCTGCGCACCTTCAGAAGGACCCTGTGGACCAACGGGAATGGGGGAAACGCATAGTACAGGTGGGTCGACCACTGGATGAGAAAGGCATCCGCTATCGACCCGGGCTCCCTGCCCTGAAAGGAGCAGAACGCTTGGCACTTCCTGTTCCCTTTGGACGCGAAGAGGTCCACCCGGGGATAACCCCACCTCCGGAAGATGGAGAGGGCGACGTCTGGGCGGAGGGACCACTCGTGTGACAGGAAGGATCTGCTCAATCGATCCGCCAGCGTGTTCCGTACTCCGGGGAGGAAGGAAGCCATGAGGTGAATGGAGTGGGCTACACAAAAGTCCCAGAGTCGTATCGCCTCGTGGCACAGGGAGGAGGATCTGGTGCCGCCCTGCTTGTTGATATAATACATGGTCGTCGTGTTGTCGGTGAACACCGCGACACAACGACCCTGGAGCTGATGACAGAACGTTTGACAAGCAAGACGGACCGCTCTCAACTCCCGCATGTTGATGTGTAGCCGCACCTCCTCCTGGGACCACAGGCCCTGCGTCCTCAGGGTCCCTGCGTGGGCCCCCCAGCCGAGATCTGAGGCATCTGTTGTTAGGGACACCGAGGGCTGAGATGGGTGGAAGGGGAGACCCGCACACAACACTGACTGGTCCAGCCACCAGTCGAGAGAATCTAAGACCCCCTGGGGGATCGTGATTAACATATCTAGTGGCTGTCTTGTCGGCCTGTAATGACCGATGAGCCACAGCTGGAGTGGCCTCATACGGAGCCGAGCGTAATTGGTCACGAAAGTACAGGCCGCCATGTGGCCTAACAGGGTTAGACACGTCCTCACTGACGTCAAGGGGGCTGTCTGTAGCCGTTGCACGATGGCCGACAAGGCCTGGAACCGCTGCAATGGCAGCAAGGCCCTGCCCACAGTGGCGTCCAGGACGGCCCCAATGAATTCCACCCTTTGTGTGGGGGCCAGGGTGGACTTGTCTGTGTTCACCAAGAGGCCCAGAGCGGCGAACATGTCGGTGATCACACGGACATGGCTGCAGACTTGTTGGTGCGACGTGCCTCGAATCAACCAATCGTCCAGATACGGGAACACGTGGATACGACTGCGCCGAAGCTGCGCCACAACAACTGCCATGCATTTCGTAAACACTCTCGGGGCCGTGGACAAGCCAAATGGGAGGACTGCAAATTGGTAATGCAGAGACCCCACAAGGAAGCGAAGGAAACGTCTGTGGGGTGGCCAGATAGCAATGTGAAAATACGCGTCCTGCATGTCGAGGGCGGCGTACCAGTCTCCCGGATCCAGGGATGGGATAATGGTCCCCAAGGAAACCATGCGGAACTTCAACTTCACCAGGTACTTGTTGAGCTCTCGCAGGTCGAGGATGGGCCTGAGGCCTCCCTTGGCCTTGGGGATCAGAAAGTAGCGGGAATAAAACCCCTTGCCTTTCTCGTTCTCCGGCACCGCCTCTATAGCTCCTTTGCCGAGGAGCGTCTGCACCTCCTGCCGAAGGAATTGCTCGTGAGAGGGGTCCCTGAAGAGGGACGAGGAAGGGGGGCGGGGAGGAGGAAATGAAACAAACTGCAGGCGGTATCCCGACTGCACCGTGCGTAAGACCCAGCGGTCTGATGTTATTAGGGACCACGCCGGGAGGAAAAAAGAAAGGCGGTTGGAAAACGGGGGGAAAGGATCCAATGGGGAAACTGTTACTGCGCCCTCGGGCGCACCTTCAAAATGAAGGCTTGGGACCAGGCGGGGGCTTAGAGGAGCCTTGGTTTTGGCCCCCTTGGTTCCCCGAGTGCCTGCGCCTTCCGTTCCTGCCGCGGCGCCTGTTAAGGTCCTGCCGCTGGCGGAACTGGAGATACGGCCTGCGCTGTTGTTGCTGTTGCTGCGGCCGGAAGGGTCTGCGTTGCGTCACTGGAGTGTGCATCCCCAGTGACCTCATGATGACTCGGTTGTCTTTTAGACTCTTGAGTCTAGGGTCTGTCTTATCCGAGAACAGCCCTTGGCCTTCAAAAGGAAGGTCCTGTATTGTGTGCTGGAGCTCCGGCGGAAGGCCGGAAACCTGCAGCCAGGAGAGGCGACGCATTGTTACACCCGACGCGAGGGTACGGGCAGCCGAATCCGCAGCGTCCAGAGAGGCTTGCAAGGACGTGCATGCGACCTTCTTGCCTTCCTCTAAGATGGCCGCAAACTCCTGACGAGCATCTTGTGGCAACAGCTCCTTGAATTTGTCTGCTGCCACCCAGGAGTTAAAGGCGTATCTGCTTAACAGGGCCTGTTGGTTGGAGACCCTGAGTTGCAGCGCCCCTGCCGAGTACACCTTACGGCCGAGGAGATCCATCCGCCTGGCCTCCCTGGATTTGGGGGCTGGAGCTTCCTGACCATGACGCTCTTTATCATTGACGGATTGGACCACCAGGGAACACGGAGTCGGGTGTACGTGGAGGTACTCGTAGCCCTTAGAAGGAGCCATGTACTTCCTCTCGACGCCCTTCGCAGTGGGAGGAATGGAGGCCGGAGACTGCCAGATGGTGTTGGCGTTGGCCTGGATGGTCCGTATGAACGGCAGGGCGACCCTGGTGGGAGCGTCTGCCGAGAGGATGGTGACAATAGGGTCCTCTACCTCCGAGACCTCCTCGGCTTGTAGACTCAGGTTTTGGGCTACTCGCCGGAGGAGGTCCTGGTGCGCCCTGAGGTCCAGTGGGGGGGGGCTGTTGGAGGAGGTCCCAGCCACCGCTTCATCAGGGGAAGAAGATGAGGAGACCCCCGGCAAGAGGATGTCTAAAGGGGGGTCTCCCTCGGCCCTCGCCTCTGCCTCAGGAGCCAAAGTGGAGTCCTGGTGCTTGGATCCTTCCTCCCCATCCGGGGAGGGAGGGGGGCGAGACAACGAGGCCTCAGGTGCCCTGCGCTCCGCAGTCGCCGGCCTAGCAGGGAGCTGTTGGGGGCCCTGGGCCTGATGATATGCCCAGGGTGTCCAGAAACCCCATTGCTGCGGGGCTGGGTCCTGCTGTGGAGGCTCGCTGAACAGCGCCGCCTGCCGGTCGGTGCCCAGCGCGTACCCACTGTCCGCCAGCGAAGACACGGACGGCTGCCTAGAGGGCCATGGCGGGGCGGACCCTGGATGGTAAGGGTCCGCGCGGGCCGGCACGGGCGATCGTCTCGGTGCCGGGGACCGGTGCCGGGAGTCGTAACGGTGCCGGGAGCGGGACCGAGTTCTGCCACGGTGCCGGGATCTGGATCGGTACCGGGCGCCGCTTCGGTGCCGGGATCGGGACCTGCCACCGGTTCGGTACCGGGAGGTCGACCGGGACCGGGACCTGCCACCAGCTCGGCGCCGGGAGGTCGACCGGTGCGGCAAACGTCTGGATCGGCTCCTGGACTCGCGGTGCCGGTAACGACGGCTGGAGTCTGACCGCGATCGTCTCGGTGTCGACCGGCGCCGCGAGTGCGACCGGTACCGCTGAGGGGAGCGGTGCCGGGACTGCGAGCGGCGGCGGGATCTGGAGCGACCGTGACGTCGGGACCTGGAGCGAGAACGAGAGTCCCGGGACGGTGCCGACATCATAGGCTTGCCTCTGGACACGACCCGCACCGGAGGTACCGGGGGTGGTAGCTGAGTGGGCTCGGTCATGGCTATGAGGTCCCGTGCCGAGGCGAAGGTCTCTGGTGTAGATGGCACCACTATCTCGACCCCAGATGTCATGGGGGAGCTTGGCGGCACCGGACTCGACGGACCCGCCGGGCCCGGAGTCGACGGTGCCGGCGGCGCCGCGGCCGATGCTGAGGCCGGGCGCTCCACTCGGGTGTGCCTGGCCGGAGTAATGGACTTCGACGGCCTAGGCTCTGTCCCCGGTGCCGGAGAAGGTCGGTGCCGGGGAGTCTTCTCGGTGCCGGTGCGATCCGGTGCCGGCGCCGAGATCACGGCCTGCGAAGCCGCCGGGTCAAGTGCCGCCTCCATGAGGAGAGTCCGGAGCCTTTGATCCCTCTCCTTCTTAGTCCTTGGCTTAAAAGCCTTGCAGATGCGGCACTTGTCGGATCTATGCGATTCCCCCAGGCACTTCAGGCACGCGTCGTGGGGGTCGCTGGTGGGCATAGGCTTCTTGCAGGCCGCACACTGCTTGAAGCCCGGCGAACCAGGCATGAGCCCGGTGCCGGGTGCCGGGAAGGGCTAAGCCCCCGGCGAAAAACTATTTACAACTACTTAACACTTAACTACTACTATCTAACTTAACAGTCTAATTAACAACTACAATAGAGATAACGATAGAAAAACAAGGAGAGCTAGGGACGTGGAGGACAGCTATGCCGCGCTCCACAGTTCCAACGACCGACACGGCGGTAAGAAGGAACTGAGGAGCGGGTGGGCCGGCAGGGATATATATTGGGCGCCATGGCGGCGCCACTCCAGGGGGCGACCTGCCGGCCCACTGGAGTTGCTAGGGTAAAAAAGTTTCCGACGAACGTGCACGCGCGGCGCGCACACCTAACTGGAATGGATGTGAGCAATCACTCGAAGAAGAATAATAGGTTACGCCCTCACAAAGGTATTGTGAGGCTTAATTAGCTATTGTTTGTCAAGTGTTATTTCTTTATTATTAAAACCTAGTTTACGTCACATGACTCTGTCTCGGCCATCTGGATTACTACTGGCAATCCAAAGGTATGGTATTATCTTGCTGTTTCTCTAATCTCTCTTGCTAATCTTATTTAATATCATAAAGTAGAGGAAATCTGAGATACTTTTGTGGAGATAAGGATCAGAGATTACAGCCCCATGTTTTCCTTTGATTCTGAGAGTGCAGATCTGGCCAGAGAACACAGATAATGGGGGGAAGGGTGCTCCTCCTTCCTTCCACATGAAAGCTCATCTGTGCTGGCTCCCCAGGGACCCACCATCATGGGAAGAAAGGAGGTAGAGTAGTAAATTTGACAGATTTTCCCCCAAACCAAGGTTACACAATATTACAATAATTTATGATGCGTCTTCTACCATGCAAGGAAAGTCCTGGAAAGTCTTGCCATGCGTCCAGTTTTTGACCAGAACATCTATTCGAAAAGGAAACTTGGTGGCTCCAGTCAGCACAGCCAGCAGGGCAGGCAGCCTCCGTGCGGGTCCCGGAAGCAGTCGGCATGCCCTCCGGCTCCTAGGTACAGGGGTGGACATGGGGACTCTGCACGCTGCCCCCACCCTGGGCTGCAGGGATGGCGCCTGCAGATGGGGCCAGTGCACAGAGCCCCCAGCTGCCCCTGCACCTAGGAGCCAGAGGAACATGTCGCCTCTTCCCAGGAGCCACCTGACATAAGTGCTGCCCAGAGTTCGCACCCCAAGCCCCCTCCCACACCCAAACTCCCTCCTAGAGTCTGCACCCCGCACCCCCTGCACCCCAACCTTCCGCCCCAGCCCTGAGTCCTCTCCCACACTCCAAAGCCCTCAGTCCCAGCCCGGATCCCCTTCCTGCACCCTAAACCCCTCATCCTTGGCCCCACCCCAGAGCCCTCACCCGCTCCTGCACCCCAACCCTCTGCCCCAGTCCGGTGAAAATTCGCAAGTAAGCGGTGGTGGGGGAGAGGGAGCGACGGGGTTGGGGAAAATGGTGTGAGCTGGGACCTCAGAGGAGGTGCAGGGCAAGGGTGTTTGGTTTTCTGCATCAGAAAGTTGGCAACCCTAGCCCTGGATAGTTATGGAAGCCCTTGGCAGGAGTAAATTAGAAGGGCTACCCAGCAGCAGAGAGACAACCACCACAGAGAACCTCTTAGTCATCAGCAGAGACTGTAGCAGAATACAGGACTGCTCCTGAGCATTTCCTCCATCTAGACCTAGCAAGGAGATTATGAGTAGGGCCCTACCAAATTCACGGCCATGAAAAATGCATCATGGACCGTAAAATCTGGTCTCCCTCCACTCCCTCCCTGAAATCTGATCTTTTGTATGTTTTACACTGTACTATATAAATTTCTTGGGGAAGACCAGCATTTCTCAAATTGGGGGTCTTGACCCAAAAGGGAGTTGCAGGAGGCTTGCAAGGTTTTTTTTAGAGTGGTTGCAGTATTACTACCCTTACTTCTGCACTGCCTTCAGAGCTGGGTGGCCAGAGAACAGCAGCTGTTGGCTGGGCACCCAGCTCTGAAGGCAGCGTCCCACCAGCAGTAATGCAGAAGTAAGGGTGGCAATACCATACCATGCCATCTTTACTTCTGCGCTGCTGCTGGCGGCGGCTCTGCCTTCAGAGCTGGGCTCCCAGCCAGCAGCCACCGCTCTCCAGCTACTCAGCTCTGAAGGCAGTGCCGCCATCAGCAGTGGTGTAGAAGTAAGGGTAGTATCGGGTGTTGCAGTACTGCTACCCTTACTTCTGCGCTGCTGCTGACAGTGGCTCTGTCTTCAGAGCTGGGTTCCTGGTCAGCAGCCACCATTCTCCAGATGCCCAGCTCTGAAGTCCCTACAATAACCTTCGAAGCCCCCCACTTCTTCTTTTTGCGTCAGGGCCCCTACAATTACAACACTGTGAAATTTCAGATTTAAATAGCCAAAACCATGAAATTTATTATTTTAAAATTTCTGAGTGTGAAATTGACCAAAATGGACCATGAATTTGGAAGGGCCATAATTATGAGCTTTCCTCTGGGATACAGAGGTTGACACAGACATTTGTTTAGATATCTCTGTTGCACCTATCATTGTAGGTTCTGAACATCTCACAGACTTTAATGTATCTATCCTAATAACACCTGTTAGGTAGGAAAGTGCTGTTATCTCCAGTTACCAGATGAGAAACTGGTGCACAGAGACTTTCCCAAGTCTGAACAGAGTCAGATACAGAGCTGGGAATTGAATCCACATCTCCTTAATCCCAGACCAGGGCCTTAATCATCAGATCACCCCTCATCTTTCTTCCTTACATTAGTTACCTTCTCACTGGATTGCTGCAATGTGTTTGATCTGGGGCTATACATGATGAACACTGGGAAATTTTGGATAGTGCAAAAGACAACTGCGCTGCTTATTTGACCTAGTGACTAAGTTTGAAGAAAGGATACAACAGAACTGCAGGCTGTGCGATAACAGTGAGCCCAAGCCTACTCTCAGAGAAGCCAACAGGAGATGTGTGATGCCCAGCACATCTAAAAATCAGGCCCAAGGTGTTTCAAAGTTGGATGATCAAAAAATCAAGGACAATCAAAATCAGGGGCTATGTAGTGAGGCGATGGGATACCCCACAGCCCCACTGAGGGACAAACCTCCCCCAACCCTGCTATGGGCAGAGCTGCCGGGTCCTGCAACCGCCCCTCAGAGGTCACAGCGTAGACCCGGAAGTATAAAAGCAGACCTGCAGAGCTCAGTAGGAGCCCAGCCACCGCTGGGACCAGACGTCTGCGGCCGCTGCCAGCTGGAGCTCACACCCGGCCAGCCGAGCCTACCTTGTGCCTGCTACCACGAGGAGGACTGGCCGAGCCTGCCCCGCGCCTGCTACCCCGAGGAGGACTGGCTGAGGCTGCCCCGCACCTGCTACCCCGAGGAAGGGCCGAGCCTGTCTCTTGCCCGCTACCCCGAGGAAGAGCCTAGCCTGCCTCTGGCCAGCTACCCCGAGGAGCCGCTGAGCACACCCTTGAACACTTATCCAGAGGAGCCGATGGTGGTTGAGACCGCTGGTGACGCTACGAGGACTCAGGTACCTGACATGGGGGGAAGAGGAAGTAGCCCGAGGGCAGCCGACCCCGGTCTGGCTGCAGCACTGCCAGAGCCAATGTCAGTGTGTTGCGGCCAGGATCCCCACTGACAGCAGCGAATTTCTGCTGCTGCTAGGGCCCCGGGCTGGGACGCAGTGGAGTGGGAGGGCCTGCGTCCCCCCTGCCACCGCTCCAGGGGTGGCAGACTCCCCCTTTCCCTGGCCTGAGGGGGCCGAAACCTACTATTACTGAGGCAACGTTTGTTGCCCCACCCTGACCTAGGGCTGGGCTTAAGGCTTTGGCTGCTCAGCCCTGCCTGAAGGCCTGAGCGTACTGACTCAGTATTTATTGCCCCGCCTTGACCTAGGGCCAGGCTTAAGATTATTGGTAGCGAGGTGGTGGGATACCCCACAGCCCCGCTGAGGGACAAACCGCGGCCGAGCCGCACTACAGGCTACTTTTGAAAATTTGATAGAATGTCAGGTCTACAAAACTCAGGAGCTCCTGGTTCTCAGTCCTTTGTTCAGACCACTAGATGACACTCCTCTTTTTATGCCCCAAGCATATAAAATAAAGTTAGGGGGTTTGTTTTGTTTTAATTTAATACCGTGGACACGGACAGTTGAGAAAGGAGACTCAGAAAAACTGATGGGGGGGGGGGTTGAGAAGAGAGAGTGACAATGAGCAAGCCAAACTTGAAATTCTAGAAGCTGAACATTTTTTTAGTCTACGAATCACAAATAATAATAATACCACTTGATTAGACATAGAAGATTAATTGATAACAGATACAGCAGGATGTGCACAGAATATTTTATTAAATGAGAGTTAAGAGGAAGGAGAGAGTACAATCAACTGATCGGAATTAGTCAATTCTAAAAATAAATTAACAAATGTTGGAAAAGTAAGATATATTTAAGAAACAAAGGGGATAATGTATTTTCATTCCAATTTATGTGAAATGCTAATGAAAGTGGATGTATTTAAAGCAAAATAAAGGTAAGGAACAGTATTGATGTTGGAAAAGTACATTACAAAGCAACAAAGGAACTGGCTATTGGGAGATAGTGTAGATTCTAACACGAAATTAAAGCACTTGAAAAGCGTTGTTATGGGGCCAAAAAGAGTAATGAGCAGTAACTAATGCATAGCATGTCAACGGCAGTGAATAATGTAAAAAAAAAGTGGAATGTAGAAGAGAGACTGAGAAAGAAAATACTGGCACACTTCAAAACAACAATAGGGAAATAAACACAAAGGATAAGGAGAAAGCAAGGACACTAGGCAGTAACTTTGCATTTATCTTTACAAATAAAGATAGCAATAGGGAGAAAAATTATACAATTCACAGATAAAATGGAAATGATCTGGAAAAGCCTAGAAGCTAGTTAAGGTTTGTGTGTATCTAAACTAGCTTTTAAGCTTCTACTGCAAGCAGAGAAGAGAAAAAGAGTTGTTTGTTGATTGTTCTTGTGAGGCACTTAGATATTATACTGGCAAGGGCCATATAAACCTATGAACCTTAGATAAAGAGACCTAGATTGGTGGATATACAGAGAGAAGATTCAAGGGCACAAAAGAAAAGAGAGGAGAAAATAAGGGAAGCTTTAGCAAACTTTTTCATAACTGTGGTATGTTTATAGGAATCTCTGAAGATGAGAATAATATATTTCTGGGCCATATGTTTCCACTGTGTGCTGTGGAGGGCATGAAATCATAGCCACTTATTACAAACTCTACCTCATACCGTCACTCAAACACACTGCCTGGTACACTATCGTGCCACACTGGTTTACTAATGAAAAAAGGTATTCTGCAGAACAGCTGCAAAAAAATAAAATAAAATGATGGTTATGAACAATAGACTGGTGACTCGCTATGCCTGCTTTTTGCACATTTCCATCCCTGCCATAGCTTTTTCTGGAAAAGGGGACACATTGCCTTCTGCCATGAAGAAACATATTGCTGGGAAGAAGGGAATGCTGTGGGTCAGCACACTAACCTTTCACCTCTAGAGACCGGAGTTCAAACACCAGGACAGGCCATAAATGAACAAAATTAGTCTCAGTCTAGTTTCTGTGATCCAAAATCATCCTGGGCACAACAATAACACTAGGAATGAGTTTAGCCCAAACTATCTAAATCACAAAGCTACCACATCATTTGGTACAACTAAGAGAATATGATCAAATGACATCTTTGACAGGGGTTATAGGAAAGGAAAGGGAGTGCATTAGAAACAAAAAGTAGGACTGCTTGCACAAAACTGACTTATTTTATTCTTGTCGCTAGTCACTATTGTTAGTCCCTCACTTTAAGAGCTACAGTAACTCACAGTTCTTAAAAATAACTCAAAAAGGAAAGTCTAATGGCAATGGCCTTCTTGGGAGAAAATATACACAGACTAGTTTCATAATCTACTGTGATGGAGCTACTGTGAAAAGATAAAGTAAGGGATCAAAAAATAATTCTACAGATCTTTGGATCTTGGCCCAAGGGTTCTAGTAAAAGGTGATGGGCACCTTTCATCTCTAGGCCACCAATTCGAATCCAGTCAAAGTTTTCAGAAATCAGTACTCACTGTCATCTGCTGAGTCTTCAGCGGCCTGTGTAAAAACTTTTCACTTTCTGGCAGACAGTTGTCCACAGCGCAACCCATAATAACTTGCCGCCATTGTAGAAAGGCTGAGAATTGTCTGGACACAGAGTAAATTACCCTTTCTACCCTTAGAGGATTATAGGGTCTCCGTCAAGTAATTCAGATTTAAAATTTTAATAGTCTTAAAATGTTTATAGCCTATTACAGAATGTCTTCTGAATTCTCAACATCCATTTAAAAGAAAAATCCATCCCTTGATTATTAAAATGTTTTTTATTACTAATAATATTTTTCACTTATACAGATGCTCCCCGACTTACACAAGCATTCCATTCCGGAACGCCTTGTGTAAGTTGAATTTTGCATAAGTCAGGAACATATACCCTACAATTACGCAAGGAAAAAAAAAAAGCTTACAGAATTTAAGGAATTTTTTCCATAAGTCCGGATTTGCATAAGTTGGGTTTGCGTAACCCAGGGAGCGTCTGTACAGCAATTTTCATCAGAAGATCCCCTTCCGCCAAACACATCACAAAAGCAGTGTAAATATCAGTCTCCCAATTTACATATGTGGAACTGAGACACTGTGAAGTGATTTGCTCAAAGTCACACAGCAACTCAGTGATACATTCTTTCATAATACAAAGCACCATGTGGTCACATCACAATGAACAGTAAACACAACTCATGAGCATATTGGCCAGCAATCTTCCTCTTTGTTTGGCAGTCTACACACAGCGCTGAGTAGTACAGCATACCACAACCCTCCCAGTCAGCCACACTCTCTGAGAGCACCCCCTGCCCCTGGCACCAGTCTCTGCAACACTTTGGCAATCTTCTTCAGCTCATCTCACTCACGCATCCTGCAACTCAAGTTTTCTTCATCTTATTGTCTTGATGATATCAGGCATCACTATGTTTACGCTGTAAATTCAGGCAATTATTTCCACGTTTGGTTCTGTGTGAGGTACAGTTAGCACACAACCATCGACTGTAGCATTTCAGTTTGAAGGCAGAAATTCTACTAATGTCCTGTTTCCTTAATGTTAATAACTCACAAGCATATAGGAAGATGACGAAGACAAGAGATTCAACAATTTTTATACTTCCAGGTAACACCTTTGCATCTCCAAATGTGGCCGTGTGTCATTAGAGCAGTAGTTGTAAGTCCAATTTTCTGTTGGATCTCTATGTGATGTTTGGCATCCACAAAAACATGGCTCACCATCCCATTATTCTCCACTATTTTCTTGCACAGCTCATGCAGATAGAATAATTTCTCCACCATACCTCTTTTGGGTCTAAACCCACTTGCTCTTCAGCCAGGAAGCTTTGTATCTTGGACAAAATTCTCTTCAGAATGATTTACAGCAGCATTTTGCTAAGGTGTGTCAATAATGAGATTATACGTAAGGTCAATGGTGGAGCTGGAAATATAACCTACATTTCTTGATTGCCCTTATTCCAAGACAAAGGACCTGTCTTCTTTTCGAATCTACACAAAACAGTAGTTTCTACATCAGGCCCTGATCCAAAGCCCATTGATATCAATGGGAGTTTTTCCATTCATGTCAATGGGTTTTGGATCAAGCTCTCAATGCCAGCGGCTTTGTAACAATAGTTAAATAACAAACACTATTCTGAGAGCTGTGCTGACATCATCAGAAATACTGTTGCCCAAACAAGGAAATAAATAAAAACTGCCAGAGGCATCAAAAAGTCAACTCAATAAAAACAAGAAGTGATGGCCAAATGCAAAGGGAGAAAAAAGACATTGAAAGAAAAGTTGTTTTCAAGGAATGGAGACTTTAGGGGGGAAAGGGAATTATAATCTATAAACAGGTTTGTTGACAATATCTTTTCAACTGGTTACAATTCTTGCAGGAAAACAGTGCCATGATGGGATAAAGGGAAATGCATTCTATTTTCTGAACCAGAACTTTCAGAAAGAATTGGGTGCAATGTGAAGCAGAAGTGTTTATCTAATGTGTAGATGGACAAAATTCTAGAAGACCTGGAGTGCTGAGTTCAGCGGAGGTTAAATCAATAAGGGAGAAAGTTTCCATTTACAAGTTGCTAGAAAGCAAGCGAAGCTCCTACGTGTTTTATGGTGAGCACAGTACAATGACCCATTATTTATTACTACAGGAGTATCTGTCAGCATAGCTGGAGTTAAGGCTTTATCAGCATTTCTATAATGAAACCTAACAGAAGAAACTTTTATCACTTGGTCATCTTAGTTCACACTGTGGGGATGAAACGTGGCACATACATTCTCAGTTCAGATGCACTTTCTTTTAAAATAAAATTTGCTTTAAAAGATTCTTAATCAGAGGATAAGGGGAGAGAGAGTGGCTATGTTATGAAAGATCTGAATATAATCAAGTTCACACCGGCACCCATGCACAAGTAAGAAAAATCTAAGCACATACAGTATCTAAAAAGGCTGTTTAACCTGTGCTCTGTCAACACATACGTACATAGCTGATCTACAACCATGGAGAGCCATTACTGCACGTTTCATATGGGCTTATGAAATTCAGGCTGAAAAAAGGTGTATGTTCTTAACAAAAGTGAGCTTGTTCTGCCCAATGTAGAATGATGTGCATACTGATCCCAAAATCAGAATAGCAATTATGATGTTTCCATGAATAACTAACTCCATGACAAGATAGACTAAACTAGCAGGGAGCTTTGCATTGGGACACGTAAGTTTCCAGCCCACTCACTCTGCCGGTATAAATAGGAGACAAGGTACCTACTCCTGTGGGAGGCAGACAGCAGAGGAAAGACCATCACCTTAGATCTTATGCTTAGTCATCTGCTGCGATTTATGCTTCTGCAGCTCCCCCATGCCTCTGAACAGCAGATCTATCTGGCACACCTCCAGCCTGGAGCATTTCTAGGCCAAAATGTTGGAAGAAACTCCTGCTGCTTCAGTTTGTACAGTCATTGTACCTCATTCTCCATTCATTCAAATGGAAGTAACTCCATGAACTTTAATGGCGTTACCCTTAGTTTACACTGCGATGAGCAAGTGGAGAAAGGGGCTGAACGTAGTAACATTTTTATAAAAATAACTCTACCCAAAGCACTAATAAGCTCTATAAAACTTTCTATAACTTTCTAACTCAGCATTAGCATGAGTTTTCAGAACTAAACCAAAATTAGGCTAAGATATAAGTATCAATGGGACGCTGTGTGTATGTGTGGGACAGAGAGGAAGCTTCTTTCCCTTAACAATTGTTTTAGATTTTTTTTTAATGACTGTGCAATTAATAACAAATTCAGTACAAAAAAGTTGCATTTAAACAACTTCAAGAATCTGAGTCAAAACAGAAAAATAAGATTCAAAAGTAAGACTGCCATAGTATGTTTAACTCACTATGTTATGCCACATTTATAGCAGGGACACCCAACCTAACTGAATTTCAGATGTAGCTTGATAAATTTATGAATGCGATTACATGATGAAGAGGAGTACATGATGACTATATTCACTTAGGAGGAAAAATCAAATGCACAAGGGTGCAATAACTGGCTAGCTGGTAGTACTACTGAAAAGGATCTGGGGGTTATAGTTCCATCAGAAATGGAACAGAAGTCAGCAATATGATGCAGCTGCAAAAAGGCTAATATTCTGGAGGTGTATTAAAAGTAGTGTTGTATGTCAGAGACAGGAGGTAATTGTCCCACTCTACTCGACACTCGGGAGGTCTCTGCTGCAGTACTGTGTCCAATTCTGAGCACCACACTTTGGGAAATACATGGACAAAAACTGGAGAGAATCCAGAGGAGAGCAACAAAAATGATACTAGGTTTAGAAAATCTGACGTATGAGGAAAAGTTAAAAAAAACCTGGATATTTAATCTTGAGAAAAGGTGACTGAGGGGGGACCTGACAGTCTTCAAATACATTAAGTGCTGTTATAAAGATGATGTTGGTCAATTGTTCTCAATGTCCACTGAAGCTCAGATAAGAAGTAAGATTTTGTTTAGATATTAGGAAGTATAAGGGTAATTAAGCCCAGGAATAAGCTTTTAAGGGAGGTTGTGGAATTCCCATAGGTAGAGGTTCTTAAGAGAATGGACAAACACCAGTGATCTAGGCGGCCTAGGTTTACATGGTTCTGCCTCAGAGCAGAGGGCTGGACTTGATGGCCTCTTGAGGTCCCTTCCAGCCCTACATTTCTATGATGGGGTTGCATGCGATAGCAAGGAACTTGACTTGATGGCCCAGGAGATTCCTCCCAGTTCTATGTTCCTAAATACTGCAAGCATGTATGATGTGCGAATATCTGAGATATACTATTCTGAGAGTTCTGAACTCCACAAACAGGATTAAATAAAATGGTATCTCAGAAATTCCATCATGTTCTACCTATCTAGGTATTTAGATGGTCACTATTACTTCAACCGAGCATCTCAAACATTAATTACTTATTCTTACAACACCATTACTTTATGAAGAACTGAGGCACAGAGAGATTAAGTGGGACATGTAAGTCATGTATACGCACAGATTCTCAGCTAGGCATTATACTGGGAAATCAGTCCTAGGAAATTTGTGGCAGAGCCAATAATTGAACTCACATTTCCTCATTCCCAGTCCAGTGCCTTAACTAGAAGATCATCCTTCCTTCTTATGTTCTTTCCTCCTCATGCTGACAATTTGTCAGATTTTTAGTTTGAACTTAATATAGTAATTTTATTATTGGCCTAAATCACGGGTAGGCAACCTATGGCACGTATGCCGAAGGCGGCAAGCAAGCTGATTTTCAGTGGTACTCACACTACCCTGGTCCCGGCCACTGGTCCAGGGGGCTCTGCATTCTAATTTAATGTTAAATGAAACTTCTTAAACATTTTAAAAAACGTATTTACTTTACATACAACAATAGTTTAGTTATATATTATAGACTTGTAGAAAGACATTTTAACGTTTTTAGAAGGTATTACTGGCAAGTGAAACCTTAAATTAGAGTGAATAAATGAAGACTCTGCACGCCACTTCTGAAAGGTTGCCGACCCCTGGTCTAAATGAATGAGATTGGAGACTCCATTTATAAGTGACATTTAATTTAAAGGCAAAATGCATAACAAGTGATAAAGAATGATCTAATCAGGGTACATAAAGACTACGATCCTTTAAATATCTAAGAAGTGCATGTGAGATACATATGTACTTTTTGGTGCAACCTAGAATACTGGCTCACCTATCTAGGAAAGCAGTACAATGTAATGCAAGAATGACACATGGCCTGAAGTATTTCAGTTATGAGAAAGGTTGACGTTCTCATGCTTTCTTACATTGAGTTAAGAAGCTTGGGCATAACCTTATAAACAAAGATTTTTACAGTTAGGAAGGAGATGGATCAAAGTGATCCAGACAAACTGTATCCTGGCAAAAAGCATGTAAACAAGACATAATCAGGCAAGAGCGGGTTCATGGCAACAAAGATTTGCCTTCACACCATCATGAATAAACAATTAGATGCCACAACCTTTTCTTTTTTTTCCCCACGCATGTGATGTCTAAAGGTCTTGGCAATGTGAAAGAAACTTTTCCTACCAGATTTTATTCATGCAGAAATATTTAAAAGGCAGCAGCTTTAACCCTTTCCCTGCTGAAGTAGGAAAGTCTCACACTGATAGGTTTCTTTCAACTGAATGCCAACTAAAGTGACTGACACTGTGGGAAATGTGCCTGGTACCTTTGGGAACACAAGAAGTCAGTTATGTTGCCTTTCTTCAGTCTAACAGGGGTTCATTTTAAACATTTAGATGCACCGATTCACTGGGAAGCCAAACAGCCCTTGAAAAGGGCATTTCCCATAAAAGGGACAATCCTATTCATACTGATGCCAATGGCAAGATTCCCACTGACTTCAACAGGAACAAGGTGAGGCACAGAATATTTCTATTTGGCAGATCCCTTGGTTGAGATGGGCTAAAGCTGTTGCTGATGCTGCTGTTAAAATCTGATTTTATTTCATACCAGGTGGAGTTTGGGATTTAAATGGGAAGAGTAGTAATGTCATTTGGATGTCTCTTTCAGGCCTGATCTGGTCAGGACAACTCTGAGGATAAGGACAAAGAAAGCCTGAGGTCCCAGGAAATGGTGGGGATGGCAGCCCTGAGGGTGAAGTTTGCTCCAGTAGCCTCCATCTCGTTTTCTTTCGTCTGTTCTTCTCTGTTTCCCACTCCCGTCAAAAGTCTCTTTCTTTAAGGATCTACAAAGGGAATGGTGGGTGGAGTAGCCCATCCCCTCATTATTTTGTGCACCAGTTAGGTCTAATATCTGACACACCAATTTGGGTTCATTAACTTCCAGCTTCACAATATCTGTTTTTAACAAGCATAATTTCAATAGTCTTTGGATTATATCAGCAAGGTCTTCTTGATTTAGACTAATCCAGTTTCTTTGGTTCTCTTGCACCTATTTATAACATTCTTTATTGAAAATAAGTTTACCTGGTAAATTCCATGGTAAATTCGTAAGCAGGAAAAAATTATAAACTAATTGTCACAACAGTACTAAAACTCCTCCTAGAATTTGGCTCTAGAATTCTGCCTCTGTATGTAGGGAAAGGTCCAGTGATATGGCATCTGTATGACTCTGGAATGACTGTAGGAGAGTATATGATAGACACATACATTTTAAGGCCAAAAGGGACTATTAAGATCATCACCTCTGACTTCCAGAATAACGCAGGCTTTAGAACCTTACCCAGTACCTTTCATTCATTAAGCAGAGAAATGAGAATGAAGCTGCATCAAACCCATAACATCTGTTTGAGCTAAAGCATTTTTTTCAAACAGAAATCAAGTGTTTATTTAAAGACATCAAGTGATGGAGTCCACCACCTCCTAAGGTAAGTTGTTCCAATGGTTAATTACTATCACTGTTAAAATGCTGCATCTTATTCCTTGTCTGAATTTGTCTCAGGTCAGCTTCCAACCTCTGGATCTTGGTATGCCTTTTCCTGCTAGGTTAAAGAGCCCTCTGCTACCAGAAATCTTTTCCCCCCATAGATAAGGATGGTGACACCATCTGTGTGTGTGTCAGCTAAGGGCAACTATAATAAATCTTGATCCTGGGCTCATAGAGGCCGCTGCAACTTGTTGCTGCTTCAACCTGTGTCAGGAACCAAATGATCCCACCACAGCCAATCAGAGAAGCACACTGCCTGCCCTCTCAGTACCTGAACCAGGGGCATCACAGGTGTAGGGATGAGTGCTGCTCAAGGAGCTTAGGAGTCTAGTAGCAACAGCGTTGTGCAGTTTTACTCTGCACCTTTCTCGCTATGCGCGAGAGTCAAATTCTCTTGGTTAAGCCATCTAACAATTACTTCAGTGGGAATTCTGCCAGCATAGGGAGTGCACAATCAGACCTGCACTTGTGGGCTGTTGTTGCCTAAGGTAAAGTTAACCCATTCTATTAACTAATGGTGTGTAAATAAACAACCTTTCACGGTTACACTAAATCTATATCCAATGAACAGTTTATCATGAGCAGAGTCAGAGGAAAGCATGCCTGTGTCATTATATTAAGCATTTGATAAGATGCATTGCTCATTGGTGAACTGTCTTTGGAGACTCTTTTCCTCTTATCACAGAATGTGTCTTTACAGCTTTTGAGGTAAGAATAAAATCTGGGAACAAACCAGGGGAATGCAGGTGCACAAGCTGCTAACTGGAGGTACCAGTGACAGACACAGTGAGGAGACTTTGAAGAGTTATTGATGCTAGGAGTATCCATAGATCCATGATAGAACTAAAAGGATTTTCATCCACGTAAAAGGTATCAAGACAACATGTAGGGTAATAAAGATGAGGAAAAACAAACAAAAAACCAGGGGCCTGCTCCTGCTCCCATTCATACATTTTAAGGCCAGAAGGAATCACTAGACCAGTGGTCACCAATTGGTAGATCGCGATTGACTGGTCAATCCTTGAGCCTCTGATAGTCAATCACGTTCTCTGGTCACTAAAAGTCCTGCAGCGCAGAGGGGCTAAGGCAGGATCCCTGCCTGCCCTGGCCCTAGGCCACTCCCAGAAGCAGCCAGCACACCCCTGATGCCCTGGAGCAGGGGAGGCCAGGGGTCTCTGCACACTGCTCCTGCCTGCAAGCACAGTCCCCGCAGCTCCCATTGGCCACAGTTACCCATTCCCAGCCAATGGGAGCTGTGGAGGCAGTGCCCGCAGGGAGGGACAGCGCATGGAGCAATGGGCCCCTCTCCGCCAGGCCGCAGGGATATGCTGGCCACTTCCGGAAGCGACGGGGGTCCAGGGCAGGCAAGGAGCCTACCTTAGCCCCATTGCGCTGCCAACAGAGAGCTGTCTGAGAAAAGTGCCACCCAGCAGGAGCCTACACCCCAACCTCCTGCCCCAGCCCTGAGCCCCCTCCCAGAGCCAGCACCCCATACCCCCTCCTGCACCCCTTATTTCCACCCATACCCCAACCCCTTGCCCCACCCAGTGCCCCCTCCCAGAGCCCATACCTCTCAACCCCTCCTGCACCCCAACCCCAGGCTCAGCCCAGAGCCCCTTCCCACACTCCTAACCACTCGACCCCAGCCTACAGCCTGCACCCCAACCCCCTGGCCTAGCCTGATGAAAGTGAGTAAGAGTGGAGGAGAGCAAGTGACAGAGGAAGCGGGGAATGGAATGAGCGGGGCGGGGCCTCGGGGAAGGGGCAGGGTACATCCTGGGTTGCACTTAAATTCAGAAAATGATCTTGTGAATAAAAAGGTTGGAGACCACTGAACTAAACCATCTAGTTTGACTTTCCCTATATCACAGGCCATTAAATTTCATTAAATTTACTTCTGCACTGCTGCTACAATACAATTACCCTTGTATTGAGCCCTCTGACTTGTGTTTGACTACAGTATATCTTCTACAAGGCATCCAGTCTTGATCTGAAGACATCAAAAAAAAATGGAGACTCTACCACTTCCTTGGGTAGTTTGTTCCAATAGTTAGTCACTGTTAAACATTTGTGCTTTATTTTTTCATTTGAATTGGTCTTATTTCTAATTTGAATTTGTCATGAGTATTAGCAATGCCAAATGGAAGCAAGTTGGACCTTAGGTTTGCTGGGACTATCAAGCCTTTAATATTTACAAGATTTGTAATAAGTTTTTTATTGTTCTCAAACTTTTGCATTTTAATTTCCCTCCGTACTGTTTGAGCCAAACACTGAAGCAGGATTGCAGGGCAATATGCAGGAGTGGATGGTACATGTGTAATTTCAGCACACTCTCCAGCCTTTCAGGTAACTCTCAGCTATTCAGACACTGGTAGCCTAACATGGTGTCCAAATATACCTCAAACCCAACAAAGAATAAATACCAACTTCAGTGCTGGTAAAACAGAGGGGGAAATGGTAGGTAAAAGAAAACAAAGGGAAACTTTAAAGTTGTTTAATCTGAGGCAGGGGCTTTCCAACCCTGTCATTTGGGGAGAAAGGGTTGCGGGTTTGGGTTTTTTCTCCTTCTCATTAATCTGCTCTTCAGAAGTTTGGAGAGCTGCAGTTTCTCATTATGTACTCCTGGAATTAACTCCTTGTGTGGGCTATCACATTAGGCAATAGATAGATGTCAAAAACAAGTTACAAGATGGCAAGGAGCCAAACATTGGGGGTGTTATAATGGAGTATCTGTTATTAAGAGGGGAGTTGATTGTGTGCATCAGGAGGTGGTTCCTTTACATAAGGAGAAGCCTTGCAAAGAGCAACCTTCTAAAGAGAGAGCAGTGAATCACCAGCTTATTTAACTGCTTTCCTCACAAGGAGATATTGCACAAAGTCTCCATATGCTTCATTGTGGCACACAAACCTTATTCTTCTTCAATGAGTCTTACAGATCTAAGAAGTCAAAAACAGGCTAAGCAATCCAGCAACTAACTTTAGCCTTTAAATAAACCAATGCTCTCCAGAAAGGTGCAAACTGAGCACTAGGTTGTCCTTTCAAGGTCCAGAATCTATCATCCAGCCTGCAAATCAGCTCTTGTATCATCTATGAGTAGAGTGCTACCAAATTCACGGTCCACTCTGGTCAATTTCAAAGTCATGGGATTTTTTTAAATTGTTAATTTCATGATTTCAGCTATTTAAATCTGAAATTTCACAGTGTTGTAATTGAAGGGGTCCTGACCCATAAAGAGTTGTGGGGGGTCAAATGGTTATTGTAGGGGGGTTTGCGGTACTGCTAGTCTTACTTCTGCACTGCTGCTAGTGGCGGTGCTGCCTTCAGAACTGGGGAGCGGTGGCTGCTGGCTGGGAGCCAGCTCTGAAGGCAGAGCCACTAGTGGCAGCAGCACAGAGGTAAGGATGGCATGGCATGGTATTGCCACCTTTACTTCTGTGCTGCTCCCTGCAGAGTTGGACCCTCAGTCAGCAGCTGCTGCTCTCCAGTCACCCAGCTCTGAAGGCAACAGTGAAGAAGTAAGGTTGGCATGGTCTGATATTGCCACCCTTATTTCTATGCTGCTGCTTGCAGAACGCTGCCTTAAGAGCAGGGCATCCGGCCAATATTGGCTGCACTCCAGCTGCCCAGCTCTGAAGGCAGTACAGAAGGGTGGCAGTACTGTGACACTCCCCCCCCAAAAAGAGAAAGTTACTCACTTTGCAGTAACTGAAGTTCTTCGAGATGTGTGTCCCTGTGGGTGCTCCACTCTAGGTGACAGTGCGTCCTGGCGCTGTTGATCGGAGATTTTCGGTAGCAGTGCCTGGTTGGGGCGCACACACCCAGATGGTATCTCCCATCTAGCTGGAATCTTCCTGAGTGCGTGTGCCCCACACCCTCCTCAGTTCCTTCTCTACCGTGGAGCATCATACTAGTACTCCAAAGTAGAGGGGAGGAGGGCGGGGAGTGGAGCACCCACAGGGACACACATCTCGAAGAACTTCAGTTACTGCAAGGTGAGTAACTTTCTCTTCTTCAAGTGCTGTCCCTGTGGGTGCTCCACTCTAGGCGAATGTGTAGCAGTACCCACTAAGGTTGGTGGGACTTTGGAGATGCGGCAGGGAGTACTGAAGATAGTACTGTATGGCCTACTATTGCGTCTGCCGTGGTGCCTTGCGTGAGAGCATAGTGTTTTGCAAACGTGTGTTCAGATGACCATGTAGCTGCCTTGCAGATGTCAGGAATGGGAACGTTGTGTAAAAAGGCAATGGATGCCGACATGGCTCTAGTGGAATGAGTTCTAATGTTATCGGGCGGTTGAAGATTCTTCGCACGATAACAGGACCTGATGCAGTCAGAGATCCACTTGGATAGACGTTGTTTAGAGATAGCCATGCCCCTTGATCTTTCGGCAATGGAAACGAAGAGTCGTAGAGACTTGCAAAATGGTTTAGTCCATTCTAAATATAAGGCAATTGCTCTCCTCACGTCGAGAGTATGGAGGGTTGCTTCCTGCGGAGTTTTGTAAGGTTTGGGATAGAAAGTAGGTAAGTATATAGGTTGGTTGAGGTGGAAGGTTGACACCACCTTAGGAAGAAATTTAGGATGTGGTCTCAAAGTGACTTTATCTTTGGAGAAGATTGTGTAGGGAGGGTGGGCCATGAGGGCACTCACTTCACCAACTTTCCTCGCTGATCTTATGGCGACTAGGAAAGTCACCTTCATGGACATATGGAGGTGAGAGGAGGTAGCCAACGGCTCAAATGGAGGTTTCATGAGGGCATGAAGAACGAGGTGAAGATTCCATGTAGCCACTGTTGGGTGAATCTCAGGGTAAAGATTTTGCAGGCCAGTGAGAAAGCGTTTAATGGCGAGGTGTGTAAAGAGTGAGTACCCATCCAATAGGTCATGGAAGGTGGTAAGCGCCGCCAGGTGCACTTTGATGGAGCTGATCGAGAGTCCGTCTTGTTTTAGTTTCAGGAGGTAGTCTAGAATGTTAGGGAGGGTCACATTATTGGGTGCTAAATGGTTATGCGAGCACCAAAGAGCGAAACGTCTCCACTTCTGAAGGTAGGTTTTATGAGTTGAATCTCTCCTACTGTGCAAGAGGACATGTTGGACCTGCTCGGAACAGGCTAGTTCATGGGTTTGGAACCATGAAGGAACCAGCCTGTGAGGTGGAGCTTTTGGAGCTGGGGGTGAAGGACTTGTCCGTTGTCCTGGTAAAGGAGGTCTGGTCTGTTGGGGAGAGCCCATGGGTGACGGGAGGACATGCGGAGAAAGTAGGGGTACCACGTCTGTCTTGGCCAAGCCGGGGCAATAAAGATGACCTGGGCCTTGTCGTCCGTGATCTTCCGAAGAACCCTGTGTAGTAGAGGGATAGGTGGGAAGGCGTACAGGAGGCAGTTGTTCCATGGGATGAGGAATGCATCCCCTAAGGATGCAATCCCGAGTCCCGCCCTGGAGCAAAACAGAGGGCATTTCCGGTTTCGAGTTGTGGCAAAGAGATCTATGGACGGCGTGCCCCAGTGGGAGAAGAGCTGTTGGAGTACTGCGGGGTGCAGTTCCCATTCGTGTTCCATCGAGAAGTGTCTGCTGAGTGCGTCGGCAGTCGTGTTGTGACAGCCTGGTAGATAGGAAGCGATGATCTGTATTTGATGTCGTATGCACCGATTCCATAGTCGAATGGCTTCCATGCAGAGGGAATGTGATCGTGCTCCCCCTTGTCTGTTTATGTAATACATACATGCTATGTTGTCTGTTAAGACTCGCAGGTATTTGTTCTTTATGAGGGGAAGAAAGTGAAGGCATGCTCTCCTCACTGCTCTGAGCTCTAAGAGATTTATGTGTAGATGTGTCTCTCATGCAGACCACCGGCCTTGTGCCCTGTGTTCCACTAGATGCGCTCCCCAACCAATCAGAGAAGCATCCGTTGCATGAGCGTTGGGGATCGTTGCTGGAAGGAAACCCCTGTGCAAAGGTTTTCTGGACTTGTCCACCATTGTAGGGAAGCTATAACATGAGGTGGAGGAGTTAGCAGCATCCCTAAGGGATGTCTGCTGGGTTTGAAACTGGAGTTGAGCCAGCCCTGGAGGCATCGCATATGTAGCCTGGCGTGTTGAACCACGAAGGTGGTAGTTGCCATGTGACCAAGGAGCTGTAGGCAGATTCTTGCTTGCGTCCTGGGACGAATAGAGAGTGTACGTATGAGCCGTGTGATATTGAGGAATCTGTTGTATGGGAGCGAGGCCCTGCTCTGGGTTGAGTCGAGATGAGCTCCAATGAATTCGATCTGTTGCGTAGGTATCTAGGTAGATTTTTGAATGTTTATTTGGAGGCCTAGGTTGTGAAAAATGGAGATGGCGAAGCACGTGGCTTGAAGTGTCTCGCCATAGGAGTCGCCCCTGATGAGGCAATCGTCCAGGTAGGGGAAAAGTGTGACCCCGTGTTTGCGGAGGTGAGCCACAACCACGGCTAGGGTCTTGGAAAAAACTCTTGGAGCTGTGGAGAGTCCGAAAGGGAGAACTCTGTATTGGAAGCGATCCTAACCGACTGTGAATCGTAGGAAGCGTCTGTGAGCTGGATGTATTGATATATGGAAGTAAGCATCTTGTAGGTCGAGGGCTGTGAACCAGTCCCCTTGATCCAATGCAGATATTATTATGCCCAATGTGACCATCTTGAATCTTTATGTCCTCACAAATTTGTTCAGTCGGCGTAGGTCTAGTATAGGCCTCCATCCCCCGGTTTTCTTCTGCGTTAGAAAGTAATGGGAGTAGAACCCTGTCCCTTGATGTTGCGGCGGCACAGGTTCCACTGCACCTAGTTGCAGAAGGTGTGCCACTTCGGTGCGAAGTAACTGTTCGTGAGAGGGGTCCCTGAAGAGGGACGGGGAAGGGGAAAGGGTAGGAGGGTAGGATATGAATGGGATGAGTAACCGGTCTGAACTATTTCGAGGACCCAACGGTCCTGTGTAATCTGCTGCCAAGCATGTTGGAAATACGGAGGCGGTGGCCAAATGGACAGGTAAGTGGTGGAATCAAGGGGTGGTTGTGCAGACCCTTGACCAAAGCTTCAAAACTGTTGTTTATTGCCTGGTGGACGGAAGGTGGTGGCTTGATTTTGATTTTGTCTGCGTTTGGGAGGTCTAGTACGATTCCTAGTTGCGTCACATGGTCTGGATTGGGAGCGATAGTACTGATGTGTGCGTGGTCTTTGGTATGGTTGGTATCGTTGTCTCCTGGGAAGTGATGGGTGAATGCCCAGGGTGCGCAGTGTCGCTCTCGAATCTTTCATGGTGTGGAGGAGTTCATCAGTTTTTTTCGAAAAGAGTTTGTCCTTATCAAAGGGGAGGTCCTCCACTTTGGTCTGGAGCTCTTTAGGAATGCCTGACGCAGAGAGCCATGAGAATCTGCGCATAACCACAGCAGTTGCAGTGGTACGGGCTGCTGTATCCGCTGTGTCTAAGGACGCTTGTAGGGCCGTTCTGGAGATCAGTTGTCCCTCAGACAGGATTGATTCGAAGTCTGCTCTTCTGTCCTGTGGTATGTATGAGGTAAATTCGAGAAGCTTATTATAATTATCAAAATCATAGCTGGCGAGGAGAGCAGAATAGTTTGCAATCCTGAACTGTAGTGTAGAGGATGTATAAACCTTGCGGCCCAGGACATCAAGGCGTCTAAGGTCCTTGTCTTGTGGGGTTGGTCGATATTGTGACTGTTTAGTTCGCTGTGTAACTGCATCAATGACAAGAGAGTTCGGTCGTGGATGAGAAAATAGGAAGTCTGCGTCCTTTGCAGGAACGTAGTATTTACGTTCGATCTTCTTGCAAGTTGGTACTAGAGAAGCTGGGGTTTGCCAGAGGGTGTCAGCTGGCTCCATGAGTGCTTCATTTATAGGGAGCGCGATTTTTGAGGGCGCAGACGGCTGAAGAATTTTGAGGAGTTTGTGCTGATTCTCCTGAACCTCTTCTAAGGGGATATCCTGACTGATTGCAACTCTCCTGAAAAGTTCTTGAAATTGTTTGCAGTCGTCCACGGACTGTGGAGGTGGAGGGAGGATGGCTTCATCTGAGGCTAATGGAGAGTTAGGGTTAGGTGAGTCAGGATATGGTGCATAGTTCTCAGACTCTGGAGGGGGTCAGGCACCCTGGAAGTGGATGGAGCAGGAGATTGAGGCACCAAAGGAAGATGATTGGTAGGAGGATTCTGCCACGGGTACCACTGAGCCCAAGGCATGAGGTAGGAGAACCCAGGCATTGCCCACGGGGGGGCAATGTAGGAAAACTGAGGCTGCTGGGCTTGAGCCGTGACCTCAGGTGGTAAAGGTGCCTGTGGAGGAGAAGCAGGAGGGGAGAACTCCGCTTGCTGCTGTAGCTCAAGGTCACCGTCGGTGAAAGCCAGTTCAGGTGGAGAAAGTGGCAGGTCAAGAAAGGAGTCCTCTGTGTCTAGGAGCGGAGAATGAGGCTCAGGTGGCACTAGAAGGTCACTTTGAGTGAGAAGCTGTTGCTCCTGCTCTCTAGGCTGATCTAAGCCTGCTCTCCGCTCTGGTTCTTTAGTAGGAGAGAGTGGCAGAGAGTGTCCTGCTGTGTTGAGCCTAGAGGTGCCCTGCAGGGGGTCTGCTGCTGGTGCGCGGGCAGAAGAGTGGCTGGGTGCCGACCCTCTTCGCGGTGCCGAGGCTGATCGCGCTGTCGGCACCACAGCTATTTTCGTCGCTGAGGCAGAGCGCGCTGGCGGCACCACGGCCGCTTTTAGTGCTGAAATTGACCAGGCTGTAAGTGCCGCGGCCGTTCTGGGTGTCGGAGCCAAATGCGCTGCCGGCACCGCGGCCGGTGCCGGTGCCAAGGAGGAACGTGGTGCCAGTGCTGTAGCCTTCCTCGGTGCCGAAGAGGAGTGAGGTGTCGGTGCCACAGTCGTTTGCGGCGCTGAGGGGACCGAGTCAGTAGGTGCCTTCCCCGCGCGGGAGGTCTGGTCCCTGCTTCTAAGCTCTGTCAGAGCGGTTCCTGAGGCATTAGGAGAGGCTGAAACAGCTGTCTTTCGGGCTGTCAGCACAGGGGGTAGGGATCTCGCCGGAGACCCCCTACCCTTGTTAGCGTCTCGCTTGTGAGACTGCTGAGCTTCTTGCCTCCGTTCCAGGGAGGGTGAAGCAACACTCCCCACCGGTTCCGATCTGGCTGGGGAGTGTGTGGGAGCGGGTTCTACCTTTCCCGTCTCCGACAGCGGCTGCAGGGATTTTTCCATCATGATGATCTTGAGGCGCAGATCCCTGTCACGACGAGCTCTTGACTTGAGGCTCGCACAATGGAGGCACTTTGTGGGGATGTGGGTGTCCCCGAGGCACTTCACACAATGAGAGTGGCCATCTGAGCGTGGCATGGAGTCCTGACAGGAGATGCATCTTTTGAAACCTGAAGGTCCTGGCATTATGAGTTAGAGAAGAGAGTCTCAATGGGAGACAAGCCTGAGGGGTTTTTGTTTTTTTTTTTTGTTTTTGTTTTTACAAAGTAACTAACTATGTAACTATACTAAAGGAAGGGAAACAACTGGGAAGTAATTAATAATTATTTCTATGTTCTTTGTTACTGTTTCCTATGGAGATCAGGGAAGAGAAAGTAGCACTGCTCCGAGTCCCGTCTTCAGCCGAGGACGGTTGAGAAGGAACTGAGGAGGGTGTGGGGCACACACACTCAGAAAGATTCCAACTAGACGGGAGATACCATCTGGGTGTGTGCGCCCCAACCAGGCACTGCTACCGAAAATCTCCGATCAACAGCGCCGGGACGCACTGTCACCTAGAGTGGAGCACCCACAGGGACAGCACTCGAAGAAGATAACCTTGTGACCCCCCTGCAAATCCTTTTGGGTCAGGACCCTCAGTATGAACGCTGGTCTCCTCTGTGAAATCTGTAAAGCATAAGGTAAAAGCACACAGAAGATCAGATTTCACGGTTTGTGACGCGTTTTTCATGGCTGTGAATTTGGTAGGGCCCTATCTATGAGGGGCTGCAGCAGTCAAGTTACTTTTCAAAATAAGAGACTTACAAAACGTACCAAGTGTCCAAATCTCAAAATAGACCACCAGTCTCTCTGATCCTGGAAATCAGCATCCGGGATTACTTTCAAACTGATCCAGTGAGTGAAAGAACTACTAGATTGAAATCCTCCCTCATACCGTGTGTGTGTGTGTGTGTGTGTGTGTAAGTAAAACGAGCATTAATTTTGCAAATCTAAAAAAAATGTGGAGATTAAATTACATAATTAGATTATACTATGTGACTATTTTAATGAATATGTGCAATTATTTCTTTTACGCATAGAACGGTTGAAAGATCAATTGCTATTATTTCCATAGCTACCTATGTGCTTTCTAAAGTTGGTTACCTATAGAGCTCTGCAACTAGAGTAAAGAAGCACAGTGCAAAGTCTACAACTCTTTAGTGAAATCTTTTTTTTCTTTTATTCATTCATTAAGAAGAGAGATGAGAATGAAGCTGACAGCTCTCACTCCAGTGGCACCAGATACCATTTAATTGGCCAAAGCCACAAGATTTTTCTACAAATCCTCCCTTGTTCCAGATTTTGAGATATTCAACTGTCTTACAATGCAAGAGGACTATAAACAATCCTTAAAAGGACACCGTCAATACAATACTCAGAGAAAAAATTCCTCAGCTGTTCAACTAATAGTATCATCAATTATTCAAGATAGAAGTATTTTTGTAATCAAATTTACTTCTCACAATTTATAGAGTATTGCCAGATCAAAGTTTTAAAAAATCATGAATCCCACAATAATGAGATTGATCTAGAAATCATAAATCTGAAAAATAAACATTGGGTTATTTTTATCTGTTTTTTGGGTTTTGAGCCTTTAGAGGTCACATTTTCAATTTTATTTCTGCATCCATGAAAGCTGGAAAGTTACTTCATATTTATATATACACGCACACACATATGAGAAAGCTGAGCATCTTACACAATCACACAACTCCAGCAGCTGGTGCTTTAAGAAAAACACTAAATATCATTAAATTTGGAAATTTGGAAACATTGCATTAACTTTCTGCATTTCAGACTTGGCAACGAAACTATACTGGTGAGTTTCTCTTTATATAGCATACAAAATTATAGATATTTGATTCCATCTATCCCCACCTTTTGTGTGCCACCTGTCGTCTCAGGTCCTGATTCTTGAAAGCTTTGGGGCTCAGTCCTTCAGTGCCCATGTGAATGGAAACACTGAACAGACCCTCAGATAGTGTCAATCGTCATAGCTCCACTGAAGTCACCCTGGCTCAGTGTGGCTACTCGCGGGTGTTTAAAGAACTGAGCATGAAGGCTAAGGACTGAATAAAGTTATGCACGCAAGTGGGCGTTTGACTTAAATGGAGCTGTGACAATTTACACCAGTCAAAGATCTGGCCCACATATGCCACTGGAACTATTAATGGTTTCAAGCCTGCACCCCAGCAATGGTTGCAGGATTGGACTCTAACACTTCATGTCAGAGACTGCATCTTCACATCTGTTTGTACAATGCCTAGCACAGAGAAGCCTCAATTGGGACTGGGATCTCTGAGGATTACAACAATATAAAGAAAATAGTAAATAAATAATACTTTATTACCAATAAACAAGAGTCCAATTTACTTCCTTGTTGTCACACTTCCATGCAGTGCTGTTGTGTTTGGGCTTCCAGCACCTCTGGGAATGTACAGGCATGTTGGATTTTGCTTTTTTTGTTTTTTTTTTTAATTTTCATTGATATGTTTTAAAAGTAAACATCAAGAAAAACATATCTATTCATGTTAAGTTTTGCTAATTTCTGTTACACTTAGTTCTTTTAAATCCCCAAACTAGTTGTCTGTTTAAAACATCTGAAAACTAAAGCAGAGGAGTAAATTGATAAACATTAACAAAGTCTGCAACAATAGAAGAAATGTGAGCAATAATGACCTTTTGTTTCTCAACATTATATTCCCAGATTTAATCCTTCACGATTTGCTGCTAAGGGTTTGATTTTGCTAGTCACAGACTATTTTAAAAGTATATCAGCTCAACATAAAACATTTTATTTTAAAAAAGAAAAAAAAAACCTCTCTCTTTTCAAGAAACAGCCAAATGTCAGTGTAAAGATTCAGGAACAACTGAGAAATAAAATGGGTTTCTCCATAAAGAGCTAGTCCATATAGCCCATAGCTAATACACACGCATACACAGTTTTATTAAAAGAGCATCTTGACTGCACTCTCTCTGCCCTTTAATGATTGATCTCTTATGATATCTTTTAAATAGCAGCAAGTCCCACTATAGTGTCTTGTTTCTTCTTCTGTTTTTTCCGTCCCTTCATTTTCCTTTTTTCCTCTTTCTGCCCACCTGATCCTTTTTAAAGGTTGTGGGGCAGATTCATCAATATGCTCCATAAAGCTGTAGGGGCATATTGGTGTATCTTGACCTGCCAGCGGAACAGAGCTAGATGCATCTCTTTCTGGAATCAGTGGATGCCACTCCATCCATTTGCCAGGGATGCCCACCAGAGAGTCCCATCTTGCCAGCTATGTTCTAGGAACCTAAACTCTGATTGGTTACATGACACCACATCACTCCGCCAAAAGATCTTCAAGTCACCCCACAGCCTGGTGTTTAATAATGTATCTACAGGCTGGTGTGTGATAGGTGGAGCCACAAGGTTTTTGGGTTGATAATATTTTGGGTCCTATATACTTCCCCTGCCTTTGGATACCTGGCTGAGGTGCACAATGACATAATAAGAGGGTTTACTCCTGAGCTCTAAAAGGTGGCAGCTCCACCATGCTTTCATCATCTACTTCTACTTTTTACCCTCCATGAAGCCTAAAATGGAATGATTTCTTTGCTGGGGGTTAGCTGCTGGTTCACTGGGCCCAGCTTTTATTAAAATTGTTGAATTGCCTTATGTACAGTGTCTAATTCTTTTGTTTTGGGTAATGGGTGCTTAAAACTAGATATAAAAATAAATATATTATTTTTAAACCAAAGCTTCACAGTTTTTTGCCTGTCCAAATCTTTGCTTTGGGAGCACACAATAAGATCATTTGATGGTTTTCTCCCAATGATCCTATCCTAAAAGCTTGAGAGGAAAAGCAGAAGCACTGTACACATGACTAAATATATCAAACTAGGCTGTAGAACAGAATTGGAAAATGGAAAACTCAGCAGGACCAATCAAGAGGCTTTCCTTTATCTCTGAGGACTTAACCATTTAATAGGAGATTTGGCTATATGGTTATCTCTGCTTCCCAGCAATAATAAATTCTCCTTCTATAGTGCCGACCATCAGAAGAGATCAGAAGATTGGCTTTAAAATCATAGGATTAAAAAAATAATCCAATAAATTTGGGGTGCTTATTGTTTTCTTTCTGGTTTCTCAGGCTCCAGGATGCATTTGCTTCACATTTCAAGTCTTTCCCCAAACCATGATGCCTAGAAACTTACTTATTTTTGTGAAAATGAAAGCAGAAGATTCTCATGCAATCTCTTGATTCCAGCAGCTGGACTTAAAAACAAAAAACAAAACAAAAAAAACAAGCTACCAAAATTACAAGATTTGTGATAAAATCATGAGAACTGGCAACATTAGTTAGCCACAAGATACCCAGAAATAAAAAATATTAAATTCATTATGCTGGTGAAAATACCACTAAGTAGGGCCTATCAAAAAGAAGTATGATTTAACAGAAATAGTCATCTTTATAAAACACCACACATTCTGAAAAGACTGTTAATAGGTCTTCATGGTTATAATGAAGCAATTGTGATACACAATTCATAACTCAGTGGTATATTCTCCTTTTGTTCCACGCGTAGAACCTGCCATGGACATTAATGGGAGCTCTGTGCTGGTGTCCCAGAGTTAGTATTGACGGATTGATTGTGACTTAAGGTATTGTATACAATTCAATTAAACACCCAGGGCTGGCCTGGGTCACCTAACTTGAGCTCACAGGGTTCTGGCTGCAGGACTGTAAAACTGTGATGTAGATATTTGAGGAGGACCCCTCCCCCCTTGTGGGGTCCCAGCCGAAGCCCAAATATCTACAGGGTGCGCTAAAGGGCAGACATGCCCTACAACTAAACCAGTGGTTCCCAAACTGGGGTTCGAGAAATGTTACAGGGGGTTCTCAGAAAAAATTCCCTAATGGTGGACAGAGCTGTTCCTAGGGACCCCGGGCAGCAAGGGGACTGCAGCCCGGTGCCCCTGGACTTCCACGAGCTAAGAGGATCAAAGCAAGCATATCTATCACATTGAGGAGATTTAAACTTCAACATTCCTTATAAGAAATGGAAATATTTTGCTGTTTTTAAAATTAAATAGGCAGCTAGTGTTCTTTTTAAAATTATTATGACGAACAAGTTTAAACTTTATTGTAACGTGCGTTGTTTGTCTGGACTGCTCAAGATCTGAATGCTTGTGCAGGAGGCTTCTGAGTTGGCTTCTTCAATACCTTCATGCTGTTTCACATCTGATATTCCTTGATGAAACATAGGAGCCTTGTCTTATAATAGGCTTATTTAAAGTGATACAAGCTAGGAAAGTGAGATCTTGGAAGAGTGTTGCCATTTTCATAATGTAATAAAAATACTGTAATGATAAATAAGAACATAAGAATGGCCCTACTGGGTCAGACCAAGGGTCCATCTAGCCCAGTATCCTCTCTTTCAGGTGCCCTAGAGGGAATGAACAGAACAGGTAGTCATCAAGTGATCCATCCCCTGTCGTGCATTCCCAGCTTCTGGCAAACAGAGGCTACGGACACCATTCCTGCCCATCCTGGCTAACAGCCATTGATGGACCTATCCTCCATGAATTTATCTAGTTCTTTTTTTAACTCTGTTACGGTCTTGGCCTTCACAACATCCTCTGGCAAGGAGTTCCACAGGTTGACTGTGCATTATGTGAAGAAATACTTTCTTTTATTTGTTTTAAACCTGCTGCCTATTAATTCCCAGCTTCTGGTAAACAGAGGCCAGAGATACTTACTAATAAGTAGTGTGCAATAAGCATGCCATAAAAACAAATGTTATATTTCCAAGATCACTGCTTTTATAATTTATACTCAGATAAATGAGAAAATCCCTGGAAACATTCATTTTTAGGAGGGGGATTGTGAGACTCGACATTTTAGTGAAAGGGGTTCACAGGTTGTTAATGTTTGGGAACTACTGAACTAAACCAAACTGTGTTTATGACTCAAAGACTCATAGTGTTGTCATGGTCAGAAAAAGTGACTAGATAAAAACAGTGCCTTCTTAACAAAAAAAATCTACCCTCTAAGTGAATTTAGAGTACAACACGATTAGTTTACTTCAAATATAAGCATTTCCTGCTCTTTATTCTTTTTAGCACTGCAAAACCAATACAGCTGGGGAGAGTGAACTGGATTTTTTTTGTTTGTTTGTTTGTTTTTAAGTTTGTGCTGAAGCTCTTATCCAGGTTCCAAATGCAGAACCCTTATTGTGGCTGATATGTGAGCCAAAAAAACAAAACCAACCAGCTTCATTTTCAGAAAGAAGGATGTATTTGAGGGTGCTGGCAGTTAGGAAAAACCTCTTTTCAACTGCAAAGTGAGCAGATTTGATCTTGAGTCCCTGAGGTTATGTTTAAACTGCAATTAAACTCCTGTGGCAGGCCCCTGCCAGCAGATTTAGGCTTGCGGGGCTCAGGCTGTGGGGCTGTTGAATTGCAGTGTAGACATATGTATGGCTACACTTGAAATTTCAAAGCGCTGCCGCAGCAGCGCTTTGAAGTGTGAGTGTGGTCGGAGCGCCAGCGCTGGGAGAGAGCTCTCCCAGCACTGCATGTAAACCACATCCCTTACGGGTGTAGCTTGCAGTGCTGGGAGCCGCGCTCCCAGCGCTGCGGCACTGATTACACTGAGGCTTTACAGCGCTGTATCTTGCAGTGCTCAGGAGGGTGTTTTTTCACACCCCTGAGCGTGAAAGTTGTAGCGCTATAAAGTGCCAGTGTAGCCAATCAGGCTTTGACAATAAGCACGGAACTTCAAGAGATAATTTTTACAGGATCACTTTTCAGAATGCAAATGCTCCATTCCGCTCTTGGTTCCCTTGTGCTCTTGGACAGGAAGAGAAGGAGGATGGGGACAATACTGGTTGATGAAGGAGGAGGGAAAAAAGCAAATATCAAGAGTCAACAAGAAAACAGCTGCACTGTTCTGAAAAGGATTGTACTAGGAAGGAGGATCAAGACCAACCAAAATAAATCAGTGAAGGAGTAAGAATTTTACAGAAAACTGTCTTATTCTTTTTGGCATCTCATACCATATCCCTTCCTACACTCAAATGCCAGAATTATCTATATTTTGTTGATTTTAGATTGAGTGAACAGGGGGAAAAAAACAAGCAAAGGAATCAGGCGACATGAAGAAAGAAAAGGGGCCACCTTTAATGAAACTGATGCTTTGCTTTCTGTACCCAAAAGGAAGTGGAATCGGCCACACTGTGAATCATTCTCTGAGAATGTGCAGTCTGAGTTGAGACTCAGATAGAGAGACCAGCTTGGCAAAAGCTTAGGAGAAATCCCTCTGTTTTTTTGTTGACCCTTGTCTGGGACCTGGTTGCTATCTTCCAAATCTCTATTCAATGGCACAGACTGCCATATGCACAGTGTGTACTATTGGCAGTTGTGAGGAGGAGCAGCACTGTCTGCTCCAATGTCCCACTCAGGTATGGCCCTGATGGCCCTCTGTCATAAAGGAGGGGCCTGAGGGCCAAAATGAAATGAGTGATGTTGTGATCTCCATGCACCAGGTCACATCACTCATCAATTCTGGCCCTGCTGGTCCGCCATCATAACTTAGGGGACATGAAGCCAAACCTGGGAGGACACAGTTGTGGGTGAGGTGGCCAGCACTGCTGTTCCTAGCTGCTGCCATAGAGCACACCGCTCTTAGCTCTCTGACACTGATGTGGAGATCCAGATCTGCTTGCGACCAGAGGCCTTGAGTTCTGTAGTCTCCCAGATGAGCTCCCCAGACCAAGTCTAATGTGCAGCACCAATGACAGAGACGGCTGTGGGGCAGCAAAAGGGACCCCTGAGCACACCTGCTAAGTGTCAATCTACCATTTGGAGAGTGTCAAGGACTGGGTAAAGCAGGATCATGAGCCTGTCCAAACTATCCCAGGCTGGGTGATGCAGTGACGCGATCCACAACTGCAGTGGTCGAAGCCTGAGTCTGAGGTGCTGCACCACGTAGGTACAGGCAGTCATTTGCCCGAGGAGTTTCAGGCAGTTCCTCACTGTAGTGGTGGGGAACTCAATGATGCCTCAGATTATGTCGTTGAGAGCTTGAAACCTCACTTGTGGCAGGTATGCCCCTGGCTTGTGTTGGGTCCAGTACTTCCCCTATGAACTCTATCCTCTGGAGGGGAGACAGAGTTGATTTCGCTTTGTTTAAGAGTAGACCCAGGCTCTTGAAGGTGGCTCTGATAACTGTGACCTGAGCAGGGCCGGCTTTAGGCCGATTCGACTGATTTCGGGGAATCGGGCCCAGCGCCTTAGGCACCTTTTTAATTTTTTTGTTTTTTTAAACTTACCGCGGTCCCCGGCTGCGGTCTGCTCCGGGGTCTTCCATGGTCCCGCTCCTTTGAGCGAAGCGCCGGCGGGAGCACGGCGCAGCCCCGCTCTCCCAGCTAGAGCTCCAGTCGGGGCGGCGGGGCTTGCTGCGCTCCAGTCAGGGCTCCAGCCAGGAGAGCGGGGCGGCGGGGCTTGCCGCGCTCCGGCCGGGGCTCCAGCCAGGAGAGTGGGGCGGCGGGGCTTGCCGCGCTCCAGCCGGAGTGCAACAAGCCTGGCGGCTCCGGCTGGAGCGCAGCAAGCCCCATGACCCCGGCTGGAGCTCCGGTCAGAGCGTGGCAAGCCCCGTGACCCCGGCTGGAGCTCTGGGCCCTTTAAATAGCCCCCAGAGCCCTGAGGCAGTGAGGGGCTCCGGGGGCTATTTAAAGGGCCCGGGGCTCAAGCTGCCTTTGCCACCCCGGTCCTTTAAATAGCCGCCGGAGCCCCGCCTCCCCCATGCATTCCCCAGCGCTCCTGCGGCTATTTAAAAGTTCCAGGGCAGGGTAGATGGGGGTTTGGGGGCTACTTAAAGGGCTGGGGTTCCAGCTGCCTCTGCTGCACCCCCTGACCTGCCCACACCAGTCTGGCCCCCTCTGCCTGCAGCCAGCTCTGCGCCCCGTGCCCACAGCCAGCCCTGCCAAACTCCCTGTCCTGTCTCCAGCCAACCCCTGCCACACACCTCTGCAGCCCTGCCCAGAGCCAGCCAGCCCCACACACACTGCTGCCCGCACCAGCCCTGCACACCCTGCCCAGCCCGTACCCTCTGCCCTGTCTCCAGTCAACCCCTGCTGCACCCCACTGCCTGAAGCCAGCCAGTTCCACACTCCGCTGTCTCCAGACCTGCAAACCCCTGCTGCACCCCCTTGCGGCCCTGCCTGAAGCCAGCCCGCCCCACACCCCCTGTCTCCAACCAGCCCCACACCCCTTGCCCTGCCTGCAGCCAGACCTTACCTCCAGTCAGCCCCTGCCCTGCCTCCAGCCAGCCCCATGTCCACTGCTGCCCTGCAGTTTCCAGGGCAGTAACCCTGAACACCTGCTTCAATGAGGGGGGCAGGGAGCAGCTGGGACCAACACATGTGCACACCCCCAGGGAGTGGCGGGGACCCACACATGTGAAATGGTGGTCATTAATAGCCAATCAACAGCATATATGATGCAATGTATATAATATATAATTTTATTATTCATATAGTTATGGAAAGTAAATAATACATGAAAGAAATGAAAGGCTTTTTTTTCCACTTTTTTTTTTTAAGTCATCCCTGCCAGGGCCCCACCGAAAATGTTCGAATTGGGCCCCGCACTTCCTAAAGCTGGCCCTGGACCTGAGTTTCCACTGGGTCCTGGAGCGGCCTTTCATCAGCCAGTCATCGAGGTACGGGAACACCTGTACCTGGTGCCTCCACAAAAACATGGCGATGACTGCCATGCACTTGTTGAATACTCAAGGTACTGCTGACAGGCCGAACAGGAAGACAGTAAATTGGTAGTGGATACTGCTAACCACAAACCTGAGGTACTTCCTGTAAGGATGAGTGGTTGCGATGTGAAAGTACATGTCCTTCAAGTAGAGGGGGCATACCAATCTGCTGGATCTAGTGAGGGGATGATGGAGGCCAAGGAGACCATGTGGAACTTGAGTTTCTTTACAAACTTGTTGAGTTCTCGCAGGTCCAGGATAGGCCTGAGGCTGCCCTTGGCTTTCAGTATTAGGAAATACAGGGAATGGAAGCCCTTGCCCCTGTGCTCCTGAGGAACCTCCTCCTCCACTGGCCCTAGCAATAGGAGCAACTGCACCTCCTGGATGAGGAGTTGCTTGTGAGAAGGGTCCCTGAAAAGGGACAGGGAAGAATTGAATGGAGTATCCCCTCTCTACCATGTGGAGCACCCAGCGGTCCAAAGTGATATGGGACCATGCACGGCAGAAAGTCTCTGATCTGGTGCGCTGTCCTTGACCACACTTTCAAAAGGCCAGTTTAGGGCCAGAGGGCGGTTTGGGCTGGCCAGATCCCTGGCCTGATGATGGGTGTTGCCTCCTCCTGCCACTCCTGTTCCTCCTCCGAGAACCGTCCTGTTGATTCTGCTGATGGAATCTTGGAAGAGGTTGCAGTTGGAAGTGTCTCCGCTGTACGGCGGGAGCACGCAGGCCCGACGACTTAAGGGTGGTTCATGAGTCTTTCAGGCTGTGCAGCCTCTTATCTGTCTTTTCAGAAAACAGAGTCACACCCTCAAATGGGAGGTCCTGAATAGTCTGCTGGATCTTGTAAGGGAGCCCTGAGACTTGGAGCCAGGAGCCCCTCCTCATGGCTACCCCAGTCACCAGGACCCTAGTTATGGCATCTGCAGTGTCCAATGTGGCCCGGAGGGAAGCCTGGGAGACTAGCTTCCCCTCCTCCGCCAAGGCGGAGAACTCAGGTCGGGAGTCTGATGGGAGGAGCTCCGTAAATCTGGCCATCGCTGCACAGGTGTTATACGAGTAACTGTTGACGATGGCCTGTTGGTTCAAGATATGGAACTACAGACCCTCTGTGGAATAGACCTTTCTCCCAACAAGGTCTAGATGCTTAGCCTCTCTGGTTTTTTTGGGGAGGGCCCTTGGAAACTTTGTCTCTCACGCTGGTTAGCAGTATTCACAACAAGAGAGTCAGGGGGTGGGTGGGAGTATAACTGTCCGAACACTCTGGCAGGCATGAAATAACACCTCTCATTGCACTTGGCAGTGGGCAAAAAGGAAGGTGGCATCTGTCACAGAGTCTTGGTGGTGTCCGCGATGATTTTAATGAGTGGAAGAGCAATCCAGGAAGGTCCTGAGGGGGCAAGGATGTCCACCAGGGGATCAGCCTCCTCGACTAATTCCTCGGCCTTGATGCCCAGACCCTCAGCAGCCCTGCACAGCAACTGTTGCAGCACCCTGTTGTCCTCGAGCACCGGGGCTACCACTGTACCCGCCAATGCTTCATCAGGTGATGAAGAAGAGGAAGCACTTATAAGGAGCAGATGCACCCTGCCATCTGCCCCCAGGGGGTCCCTAGACTCTTGAGGCAGCCTCAATGCCAGTGGTGGATTTGACGGTGCTGGGGCTGCAGATGCTGGACCAAGTGTTGGTGCCGTCATCAGTACGACGGGAGGAACCATCGATGGAGTTGGTGCTGACAAAGGCGGAGAGCCCATTGCCGACATCGGCGCCAGGGATGTCAGTGCCTACGCCATAGTCCACATCGATAACGGTGCCGGCATGGAAGTCGGGCGTATCAGGAGTGCCAAGGATGTTGCCTAGGGCAGTGCCGGTGTCAGTGCCGAATCCAGTGCCAGAGTCGATGATGGTGCCACCGTCAGAGGCATTGGTGTGTAGACAGGCTCCGAGGAAAGATGCATAGCTGATAGTGCGATAAAAGTGGTTGAGGCCACAGAAGACGCTGCAGAGCAGTGACCCTGGGTCCCTCTCTGTCCTTGGTGAAAGGCCCAGGGGGTCCAGAAGGGCCACTGTGGTGGGTTCTGCCATTGTGGAGGCCATGCCTGGGGTTCTCTCCTTTCTCTCCCAGACCTCGATCTGCGGCTCCTGCTTCTCCTGGAGTGATAGGAGTCGGACTCTGACTCCGAGGTCTCAGAGATTGAAGACCATGGAGGAGCCGAGCCTCAGTGCCTCAAGCATTGAGAGCTCAGGGAACAGATAGGCTCTCATGGAGAAGGGGAGTGCCTGGGCATCATAGCTGGCTTCCCTCTTGACTGCACCGGGGGGGAGCAGGGTAGGTCTGCCAGCGCTGGAGGTTCTTCCCTCCTAGGAGGCGAGAACGGCGCCATAAGGTGCAGGAGGACCCAAGCGGCTTGGTAAACTTCCGGTGTCAAAGGGAGCTGTAGCTGCTGTGTAGGGACCAGCGAATTGTGGGGGACTCGGACTCAACTGCCTTGCCTGGGCAGGAGTCGAGGCAGCCCTAGTAGGGGATCCAGAGCTGTAGCCCGCATGGGGAATCACTTTTCCGGATTTAGATGGAGGGGAGCGGCTTTTCTTTTTCTTCTGATGCACTGGCGAGTGGGATCAGTGCCTGCTGTCCGCCAGGCCTCGTGAGGTGCCGTGTCAGTGCCAAGTGTCTTGGGATGAGTCCTTTCTTGGCGCCGAGCTTGATTACAGTGCCAGGGCACTCCGCATTGAGGATGAAGTGTTAGGAGCCGGGTCCCCTGAGCCCAGGTCGGCGTGGGGACATAGGGCTGCCTCCATGAGGATTATCTTAAGCCACTGTTCCCTTTCTTTAAGAGTTCTAGGGTGGAACTCGCAGCTCATCTTACAGTGATCCTTTTGGTGGCCCTCCCGTAGGCACCATAAACATGAAAAGTGTGTATCGCGCTTCGTTCATGTAGCCTATAGGACTAACCTGCTTGCTTATTTTATATATATATATATATATATATATATATATATATATATATATATATATATATATATATATATATATATATATATATATATCTTTTCTTATAGTTGAAGTATTGTAATAGGTTTATAGATTTATATTAAAAATAAGTTTGGTTGTACTGCAAGAAACCTGCAGGCCAAAAACCTGCATGTTAAGCTAAAGCAAAGTTAGCATATCTATATCCTGTGCCCTTTTACCCAGAAAGCAAAGTTAACCTATACCTTGTTATCTAAACAGAAAAGTACCTACACCTATGACATTTTATTTAGACCAATAGACAATGGAGAACAGGGTTTTTCAATGTTGTACCCACAGACTTAACAAGTACACCACAAGAGACTGATGTGCATACATACCTGACATCAATATGCACATACATATTACCCTATGGAGTAAGTGTGCCCTAACATTTCTGTGGGTGTGGAATGAAATTTGGGCATAAGAGGAAGGATTTCCAGCATTTGCCCTATAAAAGAAGTGACCCACCTCAATAGAGTACCCCATTTCTCACTTTACTCCATCTCCATTCTCACTTTACTCTATTCTCACTTACTTCCTCCACTCTATCTATTCTATCCATCTACAATAACTGCTACTATCAGTAGGCTATACTTCTTCTTATTAAACTTTAAGTTTCAAAGGAACTAGGCTAAGCTTGGTTTCTCTAAGTTTCATTCTTTGTTTATTAGGTTTTGATTTTAAGTTTAAGTTAGTCAAGTAAATCCCTATTCAGCTTTGATAGCTCTTAGCATTTTCTAAGCACTGCATCCCTCATTCAAGAATTGAGAAACCAGAACTGCAAGGCTGTTCCTGTGTCTCTTACCACCAGGTTATGAAAGAAGGGTGTGAGTATATTAACCAAAGCTTTGTTGCATATAATACTATATCATCATATGTATCTTTTGAATAGCAGTAATGCAATCGTAACTTTGTAACTCTGGGTATTTTACCACTTACTTACTATTACTGATTTTAATAAAAAGTCTTTTAAGACTATATCTGTCTGAGGTGAGCTTCCTTTCATACCCCCGAGGGTCCTTTGTAAATTCTGTGGAATCTGATTCAGGACAAGAAATTTTATCTTCTGATCAAACAGACTGGTGAGCCTAAAATCCATACTAATTAATATTGATAATAATTATTAATATTACTAATAAATTAAAATTAAATAAATAAATTAAATTGCCATATTATCCAAATTAATATTATCAGTACACTTAAATCAGGCTACATGCAGGCCAGACAGTTTTTCAACCCCAGGGACCATGGCATACCACAGCTCCAGGGAGGTGGAATGGTGGGGGAATCCCCAACAACTCTATACTAAGAACTCTAATACTAATAACAGATACTAAGGTAACTATATATAGGTAACTATAGAACACGCTTGCTAAGCAAGGGCTAAGGGAAGTTCCAGCCAACCGTCACGGGCGGTAAGAAGAAACTGAAGGGATGGTGGGTCGGCAGGGCGCTATAGTGAGCGCCATGAAGGCGCGACTCCAGGGGGCTCCCAGGCCGGCCCGATGGATGCTGCTAGGGGAAACATCTTCCGGCCACCGTGCACGTGCACGTACACACACCTGATTGGAATGGACATAAATGAGCCCTCGAAGAAGAACTTCCATTAATGTCATCATATCAAACATACCTGTCTGACTAGGATTTGATACTGTGCTAATCACCATGGTATCAGAGTGCCTCAGCTTTGGCTGAGAAAGAACTAAGTACTATCAAGCAAGGACTTCAGGAGTTAGCCCAATTTATATTCACCTCACTGAACTGGAGCCCTTTCTGGAGCAGATGGCAAAAGCCAGGTATCCAGATATAGCTTCACAACAGTGTGAGGAGAAGAAATATGGTCAAGGACCAAACAACCTTCTGTTGCAAAATGTACGTGGGATCTGTAAATTCCACGAAGAGGACCATGTGTTTTTAATACAACATCCAAAGCACCAAAATACAATACTAGAAATAATGAAAGGCAAAGCTACCAAGAGTAGTTTTCATGCTACATTGTTTTAATATATACTCAATTCCAAGAAAACAGAGCCAAACCACACACAGAGCAGTATCTAATGTCCTTCTTAATCTTTCTTTGGAGACCACCGACAATTATAAAAAAATATTATCTGATTTTAAAGGGTGTCAGGGCAGTACACACGGTCTAAATCTAGCAAGAAAAAAAAAGGCGGAGAAGCCTCAAAATGTCACACCTAGCAAAATGTCACATACAATAACATTACAAAACAAGGGTCTATACACCAGTGATAACTATACATAAGTCAAGTTCTCTCTCTCTCTCCCTCAGCACTATTCACTAATTTTAAACCTAGTCCCACGAGCAGGTACAAACTTGTTTAATATAGCTCACATTGAACTGTTATTAAGACTTGCGTCTTGCTACATAAACAGCTCCAAACAACAGCCTCAGAAAGATATTTGTAGTGTTATGTATACAGCCAACTTTTAGTTAATGTTAAGTGGTACTAAATGTTCTGTTCCCTTCCACCAGTGTATTTTTAGAAGGAACAGCACATTTTACTGGAAACATATAATGTGTTGAAAGTAAGCTTCAGATTTTTACTTAAGTGTACTAGGGGAAAAAGAGATCCTGGAGTGCTAAATATAGTTGAAAACGGCTCTTGTAGTTTTAGCATCACTGAAAGAACCTACACTGTTTTCCACTGCCAGAATGAACTGACTGGGCAATTTCTCCAGGGAGATCTATAGTAACATTGCCTGTTTCTTCCATTCTTTTTAAGTACTACATAGAACTGCCATCAAGTGAACTTTTCAAAAGCTTTAGGTGAAAGAAGAGTGTTGCTGTGCTACAGTTTCAAAAGAAGAATTGAGTGATCAATGTGTTAATTAAAAGACTTCTTACAGAGAAGCTTTTTTAAAACTGTAAATTCAAGGCCCTTGATTCTGCTATGGAGACCTTTGTGTGCTATTGGTAGGTTTTTACACTTACGCAAGCGCCACTACGTATCACTCGCCCCCTACCCCTGTATATGCTTGTGCATGTGAGTGCACACACACACGCTTGCTTATTGGTTAATACTGGAAATAACTACTTGAATTTTCTGCCTGACTTTAGCCATACAACAGTACAAAATGTAACTACTTGTCCTAGCTAAAAGGTCATGCTGCCCCATTTTTCAAGATTTATTTTATACCCACAGAATCTTCTACCTTAAAGACATTTGCTCACCCAAAAATGTTTTTTCAGTTGTGGTACCTCTTCCAAGATGCTACCAGAAATTATTTTAAGATATTCATTTCCATACACAGACCCCTTCAGGATTCTGTGACACCAAACAAACAACAAGCAAGTGAAGAACATCACTATTTCAATGTAAAGTGCACATCCAAAATAAGAGATACAATTTAAAACTTCACAGAAAGAAGAAAAAATGTTCACTCTAAACTAAGATTCATCCATGCAAGCAAAGCAACAGTAGATTGACTATTTTTAAAGCCCGTTGGCACTTTTACAGTTAACTTGCTGCATTTGAAATTGAATCAATACTTCTAATTATGTCAATTACAGTCTTAAAAATAAACTGATCTACAGTGGAGGTGAAACCAGGATATAACTTGGTAATGGATTCTGGATATGCTTTAGCATAGTTTTTAGATCAATATACATCATTTATGCAAATACAAATTGCTCCGAGATTGATTATGAAGTTGAATTTAAATGATTGGTATGTTTTTGTAGCTTGACTAATAAAAAACAACTCTGCCCCCTTTTCTTCAAAACTTCTAACTAATAGCCTGAATTTCCAATGTTTTAAGAAAGGTAGAGCTTTTTAATATAAACTTGCTAAATTAAATTGCTTTATTATCTTTAAACTTATTGATGTAATTTAAGGTGTACAGGGTCTTTAAATATTTCCATCCATCTACAAAAGTACTTGGCATATCAAATGTACAGGTTAGTTTCCAATGCATAGAAAGACAATTCTGTTTTGAAGAACACACTGTAGCATTGCTCTTTTAAAATCTAAAAGCCCAAATCTGCTCTTATTAATGTCAATGGCCAAACTCCCATTGACTTCATAGGAATCTCCCGGGAACCGCAGCTGCAAAAGGAGAACGCGGGGCTGCTGGGTGGCCACACACCAGCAGCTCCTCCGGTGCAGCTCTACTGTCTCCAGCGCGGCCCTTCCATGCAGCTGCGTCTCCTGAGTCCTCCTGCCTGAGATCTGTACAGCAGAAGTCCGGCACAGTGGGAGGAGAACAGAGCCCCCCATCCTTGGTAATGTGGGATGGATGTGGCTCATGGGTAGGGAACAGGAAGAGCGCGGGGCAGTGAGGAGTCATATGGGTAGTCACGTGGGAAGGTCACATGCCCCAACTTTATGTCCCTCCCCTAGTTCTTTTTATGCTGTGCCTTTTGGATTATATAAAGGGGGACTGACTGACCATGTGATTTCAGTCCCAGGAGAACTACCTTTTGGAAGCTCTGTACTCCAATCAGGAATGCTATAGAAGGAACTAAGCAGTCATGTACAATATTTTGGGGCATATCCACACGTACCAATGGGTGCTGAGGGCTTCTATGGTTGTACTCTAGAATTTGAAACATGGATCAATCCCATCGTCAGATTCCGGAGATAGCTTTATGGTGAAACACTTAGCTTGCCTTAATTATTTCCACACCATATAAACTAATCTGTGTACTTAGATTCCGCTGGTGAGTTCTTAACCAATATTACTTGACTGCAGAATTTCTAATTACAAGTATTACCATTTTTAATCTTCTGCAGCTCTGCCTGCTGTGTCTGCATCCGAGTCATCACATTACAAGGTCCTCTATTGTCTTACTGCATTTTTCTCAGGCCTTCCAATGTTAATAAACCAGAATAATGAAAAACTAGGGTAACAGCAGGTCTAATCAGGATGAAAGCACATTTTAGTTTTAGGCTCTCTAGTAATGGGGGACAACTGCAAGCTAATACAAGCTTAACACAAGCAGACTTAACAGAGAAGACTGAGATTTCCTAATCAAGTTACAAAGAACTTGCACTTAAGTGAGAGATGCAAGAAATAAAAACCAATGCTATCAGTTGCAGAAAGATTGAGATTGTTTAAGGATATGGGCTAAATACAGCTACAGGAGTTCATCACAAATACATACAAAATAAGACCAAGAGCAAAGAATTCAAAGAGTGAATATCAGGTAAATGGAAAGGTGATGTAGAACAGAAAGCAGAAAATAGATTTGGGAGTTGTGACACAAAATAAACAATCCCTAAGGCTATCAACTCAAATGTTGAAATGCAGTGAGGAAAGGAAACAGTACACACTTGTACTGGTGTTAAGTACATTCATGGAGGTGATATTAATATTATTATACTATTAGGTACTGGTTAGACGTCAGCTAGTGAATTGTCAGTGTTGTCCTTAGAACAAACAGGTCAAGCCACTTTGCTCCTTTTCACTCGGCAATCTGCTTTCATTATTTCTCACTGTCTGCTCTAAAATAAGCTACACAGGGCCACTGGCCATCTTTAAATCTATAAAGCTTAAAACCTCAGCAGTGGTGAAGAAAGCAGCAGAAAATTATAGCTCACATGAGAGAAGTACAGAATCAAGAGAAAGGTTTAATTTGTCTGTGCTGGATGGTGAATTTGGAGAGCAAAAATTATTGTGTGTACACGGACAGGCATAACAACCTCTCAGATTAGACCCATGAACCTGACTATACACAGCACTGGTCAAAACCCTCTGTGAAAGGAGATATACCAATGAAATCAGTCCTCTGAGTGGATAAGAGGAGATTTTGTAGGGATGGAGAAAAACTGGCCAAATTCTCTATCATAGCCAAAAAGCAGAAATGCCTGTGTCCTCTGATAAAGGCCATGGGGCCAACATAGAGGGAACAATCTGCTCACTTAGTGCCTCATCAGTGTAACAGGGCAACATGCACAACAATACTACTTCCATCTTAAATCCATGCGAGGACTCACATACAGGGGGTACTCACTCAATCAGATCAAGTTGTGGGGCCAAAACTTCTTACATTTAATATCAAATCAAAACACAGCAACAGCACTTTCCCAATCCCATCTCAGTTCATGTTGAATGTAGTAACCAGTGTGTGAGTTCATACTGGAGTTGCAGCCTGACCCACTGAGTCTCCATTACATATGCAAAGTCAGGGGCCTCATCCTTAATCCAGTCATGGATGGTGATGGTTTTGTGAACCATTGAACTTGCAGTCAACAGCATGAACCACACAGCAGCACTCAGACAACTGTAACTCTGCCCTGTAGTGACACCAATGAGCGGGAGGGGGCCTGGAAAAAAAATCTAATGTGTCTTTAAAATTCAGTTTAATCTAATCTAACACTGCAAATATTATTATGCATAACTGTAGCATTACAGCATGATGCCACTGTAGGAAGGAGTTAGAATATGGAGATACACAGTTAATGCACCCAAATAACCTTAACTTGATTGGAACTTTTTAAAGGTTAACCTGAACTCTGTTTTTCCTGGATTTATAATGCTTGTTTGGGGATAATTACATCCTTGTGATGATTTTGACCTCAAATTACTCATACATACACTCTAATTTAAATCCATTTTAACATACTTTTTGTCTGGGAATAGTGAGAGAGAGTTAGTTGAAAATGTTCAAAAACTTTTAAAAATTTTAGTGGAAAATGTTCAGCATCTCCCTCCCCATTTTCCCACATACTCTAATAATAATAATCATTATACTCATAATTATAATCTAGTTTTGTCCCTAAAATCCCATCAAAGAGAGAATTACCTTTTCAACATATCCTATTGCTTCTCTGTGATTATGACACTCATAAAAATACAGAATAACATATTCCATCTCACTCAAACAAAGGGAGCACAGAGATTGCAGAAAAAAAACAACCCCAAAACAAATACACAGTTGTTTAAAGCCATTCTTTAGAAATAATTATGACAAATCTCTCCGCAAGTAAGCTTGATTTTTCACCAGGCACCTTGATTGCACATTATGCTGTGTGGAGTTCTGCTTGCTGCTCACCAATTGTAACCTCTGTGCCTCATGAATGCCACTGTTCAACATTTAAACTCCTTTGTCTCTTCCTGATATATGCCTCTTCTTCCTTGCCTTTCCTTTCCCTTTTCCTGTCATCCTTTGTTCTGCCCCTGATAAAGGCCCCTGCATACTGAAACCCAGTGGGACATGACTAGAGGTAATAAGTATGGCAGTAAAGCAGCAGGGCTTCTACACAGTAAAGTCTTGCAGCATATACTGCTTATCCAGGTGTCACTTAAATGGGCTTTGAGAATTCCTATCTCCTGCCCTTTCCTCCCTGAAGAGTGAGCCACCTGTCTCAAATGCATTTCTTGGAACTTGCACAAGGCTTCTTTGGCCTGAATTCTCATTTATACTAAGGCCATTTGCACCACTCTAACTGTATAAAGGGGCCTTAAAGTATATTTATGCCTACTGTAAGGCTTCTTTACTGCCATAGTGGTATATGGGCCATAATATAAATTAGCTTCATGCCCTTTGTCAATACCCAATTTAACAAATAAAGCTAGAAGCACCACTATATTATCTTAAAACCTTGATGGTCTGGTTATGTGTGGTTCATAGGAAGTACCAATGATAACAAAATGATAATAAAACAACAATACACTTTATGCTATTATGGCAATTTTCTTCCTAGTATTTCAACATGGTTCACAAATATTAATGAATTACGTCTCACAACACTCCATTAGAGGTATACAAATATTAATTTATTATTATTAATATTTCCATATTGCAGATAAAGAAACTGGGCAAGGAACAATCGAGGGCCTGATTCTGTAAGGTAATGAGTGCCGTTTGCAAACCACTAAGCAATGTAACTCCCACTGCAGTGGATGAGAGTTGAGGGAACTCAGCAGCTTACATAAACTTCCCACATGATGAGGCCCAAAGTGACTTGCCTAAGGTCAAACACGAAGTCAGTGGCAGAGCTAGTAAGAGGCTATGTACAAAGTTTACTAAAAAAAATATGATACATACAGTAATGTGAAACAGCAACGTACAAATTCTTCATTCAATTAAAAGCATAACTGCACTCAAGACACAGCACTGGATTGTTTGGCTCAACCACTCTCACTTGGAGTACATATAACTTTAAAGCTCAGTTAGAGATAAATTATGCCAGTATATTTTTCTCCTGATTAACGCAAATGGTCAGAAAAGATAATTAATTGCACAAAGCCCTATTCAGATCTCATCTCATCTCTTGCTCACTGACCAGAAACAATTTTTCAGGTAACTTCCACCCTCACACTAAAAAGAGCACCAGCTGAACTGAATTTTGCAGTAGCTTTCCTACTGTATATGTAATGGCAGTTAAAATAAAACTAATTTCAGACTCTGTGTACTTAGAGAGATCAGCATGTGAATTACAGCCCGATTCCATTCCCACTCAACTCAAAAGCAAAACTCCTATTAACAGCAGTGGGAGCACAAACAGGTCGGGCCAGATCCTGAGCTGGAGTAAACGGCGTAGCTCCACTGATTTCAAAGGAGCTATGCTGATTTATACTATCTGAGTACCCTGCCCAGGATTATTTACCTCTGATGCTCAAAATTAGCATTGTGGTACTTTAAACCTCTTGTAAAAAAATTTCTGAAATAATTTTTAAATGCTATTCCTAGTTCCGCCCCGCTGCCTTAAAATGTGTGGCTCAGTTGCCTGCAATGCTTTAAAAATCTCAACATTGGCCTTTAGTATTTTGTGTAGATGATAAAAAAAGGCAGAAATGCAATAGCACTCCAATTTAACCTCCTTTTTTTTCCTCCCTAAAAATCTCCAAAAGCTACACACTTTAATTTCCTGTAGTTAAATCTGAACATCTAATTAAAAATGTGTTAGCACCCATAAGAGTGATGCATATTGAGAAAAAAGGAGGGTGGACTGGCTTGTCTGCAACTGGCACTTTTATCATAAGGCATTTAAAAGGCCTGACAGCTAATGCTCTTTACCAACGAAATGCAAACTACATACCTCCAAAGGAAATTATAATGGTTAATGAGATTTGGTTTGGTTTGTGCATCATATTGCCTGCTTTTCAGAGAGAATGATGCAGCCTTCTATAGAAGTGTGATATGACTTTAGGTAGGAGCTGAAAAGGATATATTTGAACATAAGATTTATCTCCAAGTACCTGTCCTTGTTTATATACTCTGTCATTTCTCATATCCACCTTTAACCATTATTCCTCCTTAGCAATAGAAGTCAGGCTGTTAATTACGTGGAATTTTTCATTTTAACGAAGGGAAACAAAGATCCTCATGAACATGCTCACATTTATAACTTATTTACAATGTGTTCTCATAGTTACAATAACTCAGGGTGCTAAAAGTGGTAGTCACAACACACTAGCTACAGTATTAATGCTTTGAAAAATTACTAGCCAAACAAGGATTTTTATTAGTCGGCCTTTTGTGTTATATGTGCTCTGCAGAGACTTTGCAAGACCAGAGCTTACTTCATTTTCTGATAATTTTACTAACTAGCCTAGGATATTATTATCTTAGGTGGTGATTTACTAGTTCTATTAAGTCCTGACACTAAAGATGTTTTATGTAAAATTAGGTCTAAACACAAAGATTTTCCTCCCAAGAGGGGAAAAAATAAAACAAACCTGTTCTACATTTAGGCTACAGAAGTGAATATCTGCAGGATCTGAACAAGAAAGATGTTACATTTCCAGTCCCGTTATGCAAGAACCAATTCATAAATCTCATCTGAAGACAAATTGCATTTGATGACAACCTGTGTAATGTCTATGTATCTAAAAGTTCTCCCATCGAAGAGTCTAATGTTACATCAGAATCTCAGTACCCCTTCTTTATGTGAAAAGAAGAGCTATTTACACATCAGCTGTACTCTTAGGAAGGTCACATGAAGTAACGATCCACATTCTTGGCTCTTGTGGTCTCCAATGAGCAACAATAGAAGAGTAATTCATAGCTTGATTAGTAAAGATTCTTGCCTCAAGACAAAACTATTAGGTGCACAGGCCTCAGGAGCACAGTATAAAAACTGCATCTTTTCCCATGTAAACCTGGTTCTAAGTATTACAATAAACCAAGGGCCCAATGCAACTCCCATTGAACTCTATAGCAGAACTCCTGCTGACAACCGTGACATTTGTGATCTGGCTCAAACTCTCAAAGGAGATGAGACTGGGAAAATAAGTCTATTTTCAGTACATTCTATTTAAAGATAAGTAATTCCTTTTAAGTGAGAAATTGCAAGCTGAAATTGATAAAAGTTCTTTCATTCAGAAGGATTGTATCAGGTAAAATGTTGTAAACTGAGAGTTCTCCAACCACATCCACCTGAGGAGGAAACTAGATCTGTCTCACCCTGTTGTTGTAGCCATGTTGGTCTTGGGATATGAGAGAGAGAGAGAAAGTGGGTGAGGTAATATCTTTTATTAGATCAACTTTTGTTGGTGAGAGAGACAAGCTTTTCAGCTTACACAGAGCTCTTCTTCAGGTCTGGGAAATATACTTGGAGTGTCACAACTAAATATGCTAAACAATCTGTTTCACCTTGTATTTAGCTGCGACACTCCCAAGTACATTTTCCAGACCTGAAGAAGAGCTCTGTGTAAGCTGAAAAGCTTGTCTCTCTCATCAAAAAAGTTGGTCCAATGAAAGATATTATCTCACCCACCTTGTCTCTCTAATCACCTTGGAGAAGTCTACTAAGATCATGGAATCTCTGTAATTTGTAAATCATTTCTATAAGTGATGGAAGCATGTGACTACTGTCATTGCACTACTTAACCCTTTTCTTAAATAAAATACTGATGCTTCTAGTTTGGCTGATGGACAGTTGATTTGGGTTCTCTCTTATCAAAGAAAATCTGGTACAATAGTTTATCAAGTCTAGGAATCACTGAGATGATGCATTTGAGAGTGTCTGGAAAGGTACCCTTCTTCCTTCTTTATTAAGGTTTAAAAAGGAAGGTCTCATTGGACATTGCATAATTTCAAACTTTGAGTGATGGCTAGCTGACACTAGATGTCTGATGATGCTCTTATTCCCTGGTTGCTGATGTAAAACACTGCTGCCAGATTGCTTGTATAATGTGATCTTGGTTGAATACTGAATTTCTCAAGGTCTAAAAACCCCACCCTCTCCAGGGTATTTTGGCATAGGCGCCTACAAGACTAAAACACAGTGAGTGTAGATTTCTTGCACCTGCCCCTTAAATCTTAAAACAAGATTAGACACAACTCTTGTTAGGACAGGCTGAGGATGAGAAGTTTGGAAATCTGCTCTGATCAAAAAGAATTCAGATTCATAACAATCAGTCAGACTCATAGGGTGACCCTGAGACTGTAGACACTTCATAACCCTTTAAGGCTTTTTGGTTCAGGGTGGAGTCACTGGCATAAAACAGTTAATGGACTAGATCCTTAGCTGACATAAATCAGCACAGTTCCACTGAAGTACACCCAGTTATACCTGCTGAGGAGCTATAAGAATCTACACTATCTAAGGATCTAGTTCAATATCTTCAGACTTACACATCTTTTAAGTGCTCTTCCCAGTACTCTGCTGGTTCTGTTTTATTTTCCGGACTAAGATCATCTTCTGTTGGATTCTGACGACAAATAGTGAGACAGAGTAATTTATGATGAACTCAAAGGCTTGTCTACACATAAAAATTGCACCAGCCTAAGTAAATCAGTTACTAAATCATGTTAGTTGAATTGGTGCAGCTCCCTGGCAAGGATACTCTTCAGCTGGTTTAAGAGCAGCTAATCCATGTTAGCTTAATTCAGTTTTAAGAGTGCCCACCTAAGGAGGTTGCAATGATTTTATAAAATTGATTTAGAAACCAATTTAGTTAAACTAGTACTATTAGTGTGTGCAGCCCAGCATAAACCCCAAAACATGACACTAGCTATCAACATTACTGTGGTGAATATAAGCATGAAAAGAAAAACTGTAAGTAAAACAAAAAGTTTTAGCTTCACTTGCATATGGTAAATTTGCAAGAAAAAAAATACCGATGTTTGGATGCATGCGGCTTTTGTCAAGGAGACTAATATGCCACTAGTTTCTAAAATTCAGACGTTGTTGTAATAATGGCAGTATAAATGAAGTTTAGAATGAATACACACTATTATCTGTATGGGACAGGTGTGAAAATTCATTACAGCTACATAATATTGCAACGTGAGATGAGGAGTATGGAATGTCACTTTCTGCATGCGGCCTTCCTTTTTCTTTCTGTACATTTTATGTTTTGCATCAAATAACGTTTGTGAAGAACTGAATATTTATTCTTGATTGGCTAAGGACTTTAAATGTACAACCTAGAGCCCATTTCAATGCCTTGGCAATAAACAGATGATTTATATGCCACATCCATTCCAGTGTTCTTGATCAGCTAATTACATATGAAACCTATGTATATCTTAAAAGATAAATATATTTTAAGCAATTATTGAACAGATACAGTACTAACTCCAGATCAAAAGGCAGGAAGGACTCTGTGTCCTGACATGAGAGATAGTCCCCCTTGTGACGGTGACCTGAGTATGAAGAAGGGTCAAATGCCTTTTTATGTGGGGAAGATTGGGAAATAGCCAGAGTAAAACCCCTTTCTTTTCCTTTGGTAGCAGAAATGTAATCATGAAGTCTTCTAATGTTTTGGTTGAAGTGCTAGCTTACCTTCTAGAGGCCTGAAAAATCATTTCATGCTGGGCAATTGGGGGTGAGAGTGGAAAAGCTAAGTTTGTACCTCTTTTTCCACAGTCTGTAGGAAGCAACTGGCACTGGTGATCATAGGCCATTGAAGTGTAAATGTCACTTAAATAGCCTAGACAGATGGAGTTTTTTTTCAGGCAAAGATTAAGATATTGGCTATATGTTCTTTGGGGGAAAATAAGATTTTTCATACATGTTAGGCAATATCTCATGACTTTTGGGGGCACAGGGATAGGAAGCTCTTCTCCTTGTTCAGGATGCCCACATCTCTTGAAGCCATCTATTTGATCCCTGCAGCCTTATGTGAAGGAGCAGAGAACTCTTAGTGAGCTAGCAGAGAGTCTTAAACGTGAACAACTATTCACATGAACTGTGCTATCCCCCACCTTATCTGTAACAAGATTCCTTCCAGGGCAAAGAAGGTCATGGAGCTATTTCCTTAGTTATGCATTCTTCCCAGCACTAATCTCAGTAGCAACAAACCTTACTGCTGTCATGTGTATCAAATGCTTGCGATACTTGGCAGTCTCCATTTCTTTCACGGCTCTGTTTAGAACCTGATTAATTAGTTAGCAAAGCACTTTGAAGATTAAAAGAACTAGAACATAAAAGTTATGTGTTATTGTTATGCATTATTATTGCTTCCTTCCCTTTGTCCTATAAGACAAATTTCAGCACGCACCTAGATCTAGATCTACACACTCAAATTATATTTGGCCTATCGTTTTCAGCAATATGAGTGGGACACAAGATTTGTGGATGTTCAAACTAAGGTGGCTCATATTTAATTTCTGTCATCACACTGTCTTGAGATGTGTGAGACTATTACAAAACAGGCAGAATATTTCAATGACATATCAAAAAGCTAAGTATTATTATGTTTACTGTTTGCTTGCTAGACTGAGAATAAAGATATAGCCAAATCTCTTCAGTAGCTATCCAGGAAGGGAACATATGAAGTCTCCAAGCATAGGTACCTGTCAAAATACTATTGCTTCTCTTTTACTGTCCATAGAGCCTCCAAAAGGAAAGCAGTCATCCTTGTAACAAACTGGGCTGGGGAAACTGGGGATTAGCTAGAGAAAGCAAAAACAGATACTGTGACACAGAAAAGGAGGGAGAGGCACAGAAATTAGGGGGGAGAAAGAGAAATGAGGGAACTTCAGGAGGAGTACAGAGGAACTCATGGGGAAGAAAGAGAAATGGGAGAAGCAGCCTCCAAATCACAGGCAAAATGTTGCCAGGTCCTCCTCTTGTTCCGTGAAGGAGTCCCTGACGAAGGCATTCCAGAGAAGAGAAGGTGAACATCACGTTAGGACACCAAATCCACACCTCCTTTGACCTCAAAATCTAAGCTTGACCCATTAGCACTGGCATAGGCAGAGGTACCAGCCAGCCCCTTTCATCCCAGAGAGCATTCACCCCAAACAAAGGCAGGCAGATCCTCCCACCTTAATTCAGAGTTTCCACTGATGGAGGGTGCTATCGGAACTATGCTGGTGCATCAGTGCATCTGCAGCCAATCTAGCTACAACGTGCTCATAGCCAACAATGCACCCTCCCCAACAGAAAGGAGACTGCAGCTGACCTATGTTGCATCATCCCTATTCCCTGATCTCCATCCACTTGATACCTGTGCCAATGTTTAGGCCAGCAGAAGCCAGCACAAACCCAGGGTGCCCAACACGCAGAGCTTTATGTGCATGAGAATTACACTGAAGTTCCAGAGCTTCCTGTGATAGAATTTCATGCACTGATTACTTGAAACACAGAATTTTCTTCAAGTTGAGAAATCTCTTTCATGACTTCTGGCCTTAATTTGAAGTATCTTGAAAGAAAGAAATTCAGGGTAGCCTTTCCTCCTTGCAAAGTGAATAGCTTATCCAAAAGTATGAGAGCAAGATTCCTATGCGCTGTGCTAACAACCTAGATTTGAGCTCCAACAGCTAGTCTGGCATAGCTAGGGTGACCAGACGTCCCAATAAACTCGGGAGCGTCCCAATATTTAGCTGTTTGTCCCGCATCCTGACTGATCATTGATTGGGATGCAATTCTGCTCCGTCAGCAGCACTCACCCTTTTTCTTTTTGTTTTCCCCTTCTCGCTGCTCCGCCAGCAGCACTCAGCTTTTTTTTCTCCCCCTCCCCTCGCTGCTCCACTGGCAGCACTCGGCTTTTTTTTTTTTCTCCGCCAGCGGACACGCCGCCCCCCCCTCCCACCATGTGTCCCGATATTTTCTCCCTCTAATCTGGTCACCTTAGGCATAGCTGTTGGAGACTTTCAATATGTGGCTTCCTTCTGGGCACCCCTCATGGCCTGAGGTCATCCTGCAGACAGCCCCTCACCTCAGTTTTCCCTTTTGGTTCCTCAAAAAAACTCCACAAAGGAGCTTTTTTTTCTTTTCCAATAATGCTCCTTCTCCCAGGGACTAATTTATTGACAGAAAACAGGAAAAAAAAACAAAAAACCCACCAACCCTCAGTCCCAAAGCTTCTCTTCCCCCTAAGTCTGCTCTCTGCATCATTTCCCTGCCTCTGCAGGCCACTGTCAGAACTACCTGGCTGGACTCTCTTCTTACTTCTGCAGATTCTGCTCTATTTCCATCCAAAAACAGTTCAAAATGAGTAGACTAAGTCCAGGCATCTACCCTCTTATAAAGTCTCCTTAGGCCTTTCCTGCTTGCAGTCTCAGTACCACGGCTCTCTGCTGGGGCCTACTCTCTCTGAGCAGCCTCTGATCTCCCTGAGCATTTCCCTCCTTGCTTTCTGCTGCTTTTTATGGGTGAACAGAGACATCCCTGTTGTGGTTTGCCCCCTGAGTAATCAGGGTTGGCTGGCCCGAGGACTTAGCCCGAAAGAAGCAAGCCACTCTGTTATGGCTCTAAACAATCTCATTGATATTGAATGGGTGAAAAAAGACAATCCAAAAAAAAAAAAAAAAGACCCAAACTAGAGGTCTGAAACACAGAAGCCAGCGTTAACAATAAGAAGTGAGAAATATTATACTAATATTATAACGTGCTGACTGCTGCCATGTAAGCAAAAGATGTGATTAGCTGCAAACAGGTAGGATTGCTCTTGCTGAGATAATTTATAAAAAAGAGCTGATGAACACATAAAGTTTGGTATTCAGCCTCCTTATGACTGCACACACGATGCACGTCCAGCTTGCCTCAAGGCAAAAGTCTTACTATTTGAGCTATAAATCATTTCCCTGATGCCACACGTTGACCCAAGAGTGTGGAAATACACTGTAGGCAGTTCTCGCCTGCCTCTAAGTTGATTCACAATTAAAGTTAAGCAGAGTTGTAGTCTCTGGTACTCCAGAGCTACCTCTTTCAAGTCAGATGGAAATCAGTGTTCCAAATGAATTTTTTAAAGGAATCTGTTAAAACTCAGTCCTTGGTGGGGGGAACATTCTGCACCATTAAATTAAAATGTCTTAAGCAGCTCCATGCAACATATATGAAATCCAGAGTTCTATCTGCATGGGGCTACAGAGGAGGCAGACATTTAAAGGACTATTTTGTTTGATTACAACTGAACTGCAATTCCTTAACAACAAGCGCTTGTGGATTTGTTGTTTAGAGATGCATCTGTCTTTGGTAATTGGGAGAAGAAGTCCATCTGCCAGAATATGTTTGGTAAATCTCTTTGCAGGCTGCCATTTTGTGAGTAAGGAGTATACAGCCCCCTCGGCCACCCCTCCCTAAAACCATTTGTATAACCTGCCAGCTGTTCCTTTCTCTGACTCTTCTCCCAATTATCCTTTAGGAGAGAGTTGAAAGGGGAAGGGGGGAGGGGGAATAAGAAAGCATTCCCCAGACAATGCATTCTGGCAGCCATCTTTGTTCTGGTGGAGAAATGGATTGTCAACAAATCATGCCTTCCATGGGAGTGTCTGGTGCAGCAGTGATTAGGGCAATAATGCACTAGGACAAGCTTCTTGCTAATGTGTGCTCTGGACTGCTACACTTAATATCTTCTATTTTCTCTCATTCATTCATTCATTCATTCTAGAACCTGTCACAGTGTCACAGAATCTTTCCTGCTGGAGGAGGAGGAGGGATAAGGGCAGGGGGCTGCAGTAGGAGCAAACCTCAGCAAACAAGCTTTACATAATAAATTTATGTAAAGTAATGCCCATAATTACATTAACATTAAAAGGCCTCTAAAAGCAGAAGATTGTATAAGGGCAATTTTTCTTCTGCCTCCTCAGTGGAAGATGGTGGCTTTTCTTCTCCCCCTTTAACTAGTGATAGTTCACTTTTTATGCACTTTCTAAACATTTTAATTTCTCCCAATGTGTTTCTTCAACAAGGAATTTCTTACGGGAGGGAAAATGGGGGTGGGGGTTATTTTATTTTCATGAATAATTCTCAATGGAGATTCACCTCCTCAGAAATCCGACCTTAGAATTAAAGAGCTGCAAGAAAAAAGCATAACTAATCAGTCACATTTTTCCTACAGCTTAAAAAATATTGGGGCCCAATCCTGCACCCCTTTCACAAGAATAGTTCCATTGATGTCTATGGCACTACACTCAAGGATCAGAACTCTGAACTTACTTCCCATTTAAAGCTGCATCCTGCGATAATCTGAGCACTCATGACTCCCATTAAAGCCAATGGAAATTGAAGGGACATGATGCTATAGAGGAGATGCTCAGCACCTCACAGGATCAAGATTTTTAATTTAGCAACTTGCAACCCTCTTACCAGTGTGAGGTACTGATTCTCCACTCCATTGCACCAGTACTGTGCCAGTGCAACTCCGTTGATTTTAATAGTGTGTTACCCCTGTTTTACACCAGTGTAACAGAGGTAAGAAGCTGACCTGGAATATCTAATCAACAAGCTGCTGTACTTCAAGAATCTATTTATTTATATTTTTGCCCTGAGGCATCTTCATGTATCATGAAAACTGTTCAACACAGAGGATCTTCCAAGCAGCAAGAAATCAGCAAAACAGTCACCATTCCAGTAACCACCTCTCCAAAAACAAAGGGAAAAGGCAGTGTGTCTGACGAGGTGGGTATTCACCCACGAAAGCTCATACTCCAATATGTCTGTTAGTCTATAAGGTGCCACAGGATTCTTTGTCGCTTTCTCCAGGATAGGGAGAGTCTTTGGAATTTTGATCTGAGTGTCAAGATCCACAGGTGTTTAGAATGTCAGTTTCTATGTCACACAAACGGAAAGATTTTGTTTATTTTAACAATTATTAATTCAGAGACCACTTAACTTCCCCAGTAGAAAATAAGAACAGAAAGGCATCTTTATCATCGTCCATTTCACACTGTACACAGGGAGAACTATAAGTATAATGATCCATCCAAGACCCTGCTAGAACAGTTGGTCTTGTGGTTAAGGCTGGAACTCAGGAGATCTAGGTTCAATTCCTAGTTTTGCCACAGATTTTCTGTGCAATCTGGATTAAAGGTCAATTCCTCAGTTCCCTGTGTATAAAATGAGGATATTATACTTTCTTTCTCGCACCTTTTGTCTGCCTTGTGTAAGGTCTTCAGGACATGGACTGGATTCTTACTATGTGTGCATCATCTCAACTGGGGCCTCTTGGTGCTACTGTAATATAAATGATCATTATTCCCAGCCTAAGACCTCATTAGAATGAACCCAGCTTCATGTTTCCAGCTGGTCAAAAACTTTAAAAAAAATTATGACAGCTTTTGGGGTTTTTTATAAATGTGTTTTCCATTTTTCATAAAAATGCTTGCAGTTTTTCAACCAGGATTCAATATTCTGATGAACATCTGCACAGAAAATTACAGTATCTGTTTTCACAAAATATTGTCTGCCTTGATTGACCAACTATATTCAAATGTCTATAGCATAATTGAGAACTTTAAAAAGAAAATAGAATTAGGACATTTCTGATGCATCAGGCTCTATATAGCAGCACCTAGGATCAAGACAAGAACATGACAATGAAATCTTTCAATATTTTAACTGTCTTTTTTTCTCTCTCTCTCTCTGATATTCCTTCTCAACACCCCCAGCACATACATCTCATGAAGTTTTACCACTGATTTTGAACAGAAGTGTGTACTGTTTGAGATTCAAATCTCAATTTTTCCTCAAGACATCCAAAAATGTTAAAAATAAAAAGAAATAAAAAACCAACAACCCTCAACTCATAGAAACATGGGACAGCTCAGTATTTGGCCCAAGGTTTTAAATTAGGACCTCTGGATATTAAACATGTACTCACGAAAACAGAGACTCCAGAATTAGTTAAGGATTATATTCGTCCTTGCTTTTATCTGTTTAACTGTTTACAGATAAGCAGTGCATGTTGCAGTTAAAATCCTAAAACCTGCTTAGGTCTCAAGTTATTACTTTCTGGCAGGAATGTATGAAAGGGGCTGGAATCTCTTTAAACAGGTCTCCTACGTATTGTCCTCTATAGGATGCATTTTGTGGAATCTGAAATCCCTACCATTTTTCAGCATTTCACAAAACATCATTCTTAAATTCTGTCATATTGTGTTTTGGTTTCAGCACATTCAGAAAGGACTGAAAGCTGGTTCTACCCATACCTGGAAATATAATGTTTTCTCTTACGTTTTTAACTGAAATAAGGGCATAATTTTCAAAAACAGGAATCTGAAGTTAGGTTCCTAATGTTTTCCAGAGTTTGCCAGCTGGATGCGCAGCATTTTTGAAAATCAGTACATCAGTTTTCAGATCCTACTTTTGAAATTCCTATTTTTGCTTGCTTGTTTTATTTCATCGGTTCTCCTATTGACCCCCATCACTATAGTATCTCAGCATCTTTCACAAAGAAAAGTGATAATCTCTCTCATTGCCAGGAACACAAAACTCCACATACTCCATTACAAAATCCTGATCTGAAAGACACACAGATTAGGGAGATGCCTGTAATTCACAGATTTCAAGGTCCGGAGGGACCACTTGTGATCATCTAGTCATACTTCCTGCATAACACAGGCCAGAAAACATCACCCAGTAATTTCCACATTAAGCCCATAACTTTTGTTTTGAGCTACAGCATCTCTTTTAGAAAGACATCCAGCCTTGATTTAGAGGCACTGACTCCTCAGAACACGTTTTCTACCACATACCTAGGCAGAAACACATGTCCCTACTTTCACTGTTCACGATCACTGGCCTTCCATAAACTAATTCATATTAACCACACAAAATAATCAAAGAGATTCTGATGCTTGATCCTGCAGTCCCGACTCAAACTGAAGGGGAATTTTGCCCAAGTAAGGAGTATTAATGGTAATTTTGCCTGAACAGACCATTGGACCATTTTGTATAGATGTTTTAACAATACTTCTATACATTCCTCTGTGTGACAACTCTGGTAGTTTAAAACCAGCAGTAAGTAAGAGAACTGGTCATTATAACTTTCAGCAATTCACATTTTTCAAGCAAATAATGAACCTGACCATCCTTGCTTTATGCTAATAAACACAGCAAATGTATTTCACTGTGTTTTAATCATATGATAATTTCAGATATTTTAATGCTTTTTTCATTTTCACTTTCATTTCCTTTTAACTCATCTAATTTATTAATTAATCAGCTGTCTTGAAACATAATCCAGGCATGATGTATTTCTTTTAATGAAATTAAAAACCCTGAATGTTTTCTGCAGGGAATGCTTCTCAAATACAGCAGGTCTTGCCCTGGGGAATTGCCCAATAATTTAAAGCAATGTAATACATAAGAGCAGACATTCCTCACTGATGAGTAATTTTGTTCATCGATACTTTCTCTCCATGTGCAAATTCTCCAGTAAAGGCAGAAGGCCAAGTCCTGAAATCTTTACTCAGGCCTGGTCTATACTACAGAGTGAGGTCAACATAAAGCAGCTTATGTCGACCTAACTCTGGAAGCGTCTACCCTGCAGTGTTGCTCCCACTGATGTAAGTCTTCCACTATATCAACTTAATAACTTCATCTCCATGAGAGGTGTAGTGCTTAGGTTGATGCAGTCAAGTTGATGCAGTGTCAGTATAGACCAGTGGTTCTCAACCCGTGGCCCACGTGCCACTTGTGGCCCAATCAGCACACACCTGCGGCCCATGTGACGTTCTCAGGGCCACACAGGTAGTATATATACTGTGTGGATGCAGCCCACATACCACATAGAGAGCTGCATATGTGGTGCACAATGGTAAAGAGGTTGAGAACCACTGGTATAGACACTGCATTGCTTACATCCGACTGTTCTGGCTGTCATCCAGCAGCGGGGCTCCAGCTGTCAGCCCTGCGTGATGGGGCTCCAGCTGTCAGTGCCCCACAATGTCCCACACTGACAGTTAAATCTGTGCAAGCGTCCCTGGTGAAGATGCACACTGCCAACAGGAGCTAGTGTGAATATGCAAAACCAGTTCAATTACTGCAGTGGCTATGACTGAAGTAACTTAAGTCAACTTAGGGTATGTCTACACAGCCGACATTAAAGCGCTCCCGTGGCTGTGTATTCGCGGCTCCCAGTGCTGTAGCACTATCTACACTGCCACTTTACAGTGCTGAAACTTTCTTCACTCAGGGGTGTGAAAAAATACATCCCTGAGCGATGCAAGTTTCAGCGCTGTAAGTGGCAGTGTAGACAAAGCCTGAATTCTGTAGTGTAGACTTGCCCTCAGTCCTCACTCAAGCCAATCTCCCATATAAATAGGCCCAAATCCTGACATTATTACTTCTTACTCAATCCACACTCAGGCAAATTCCCGGTGAATTCAAAGGGGCTTAACCTGATGAGATGCTGTCCGATTGAAACATGGCCATTTATACAATTAATATTGCCACTGTTAGACCACTGCAACAAATCCTGTACAATGCATATCATGTAAGGTGTCACCCAAACTTGTAATCTCATTCAATAAAGATATCAAGTTAGTTTGAGAGGATGTATTTACCATAAATCCATGTTGATTGGCATTAACTATATTACTCTCATTTAATTCTTAATTAATCAAACCCCATATCAGCTGCTCCATTATCTTTCCTGGAATCGATGTCAGACTGACAGTCCTATTATTACCTAGATCATCCTGTTTACTGTTTTTAAACATTGGCACAACATTAGCTTTTTTCCAGTCTTCTGGAACTTCTCCAGTGTTCCAAGACTTACCGAAAAGCAACACTAGAGGTACAGTGAGATCTTTAGCCAACTCTTTTAAAACTCTTGGATGCAAGTTATCCATACCTGCTGATTTAAAAATGTCTAACTCTAGTAGCTGATGTTGAACATTCCTGAAATCCTACTGGAATGGAAAGAGTTATATTATTATATGAATATATCATTTATATTCTGTATTTACGGAGAGAGGGGAACACATTTATTGAACTCTGTTTTCTGCATTATTATTGATAATTCTACCATTTTCATTGAGTAATGAATGAATATCATTGCTAGGATTCTTTTTGTTCCTAACATACTTAAAAAACACTTTCTTATTGTCCTTAACTCTGCTGGCCATAGATTTCTCCTTGTGTACTTTTGCTTCCCTTATCAATTTTCCATAGTCCTTACCATCTGATTTATTAAATTACTACTAACTTCCCCTTTCTTCCATTTGTTATATATATTTATAGGTGCCTTCATTTCTCCTCTATACCAGGTCGGTTTTCTAACCAGGATGGGTTTCTTCCTCGATTGTGGCTATTATCATTCACATTTTTCTGACTAAATCTTCCTCCCAGCTTATTTGGCTCATAATTGTTTTCATCTTTGTTAAATTGGTTGTTTTAAAGCACCAAGTGTGTGTGTGTATACATATATATCATTGTTCTTGATTTCTTTTCTGTTTATGAATTATAAATGTGACCAATTCATAATCACTTGTACCTAAGTTACCATTAATTTTTAGCTCTGTGATCAGTTTCTATTTATCTGTCAAGACAAGGCCTAATATAAAATTACCTCATGTTGGATACACTTTTTGAGTTAGGAAATGGTTATCTACATTTAGAAATCCCAACCATATTTTAGTACTGATAGCATGAAAGCTTCAGCATATGTCTCTCAAATAGCAGCTCCTCATGATCACACACCCTTTTTTCCCTCTACACATTGTAGTTAGGTTTGTACCAGTGTTCACCATTCTATTCCCTAGTGTGATTTGCTGGTCTGTAGCAGACACCAACTAGTACCCCATCTTGTGTTTTATCTGTTAGAACAGTGGTTTTCAAACTGCAGGTTGTGACCCATTACTGAGCCGTGGAATGTAAGGCACTGGGTCACGGCTGCTCTGGTCAGAATGGAATGTAAGGCATTAAAAGTCCCGTTGGTGGTGCTGTCCGGCTAAGGTAGGCTAGTCCCTACCTGTTCTGACACCACGCTGCGCCTCGGAAGTGGCCAGCAGCGGTTCTGGCTCCTAGGCAGGGGTGCCATAGGAGTCTGCGCGCTGCCCCTGCCCCAAGTACCAGCTCTGCACTCTCATTGGCCAGGAAAGGCTGGGATGGTGATGCTTGCGGGCGAGAGCCACGCGAAGATGTTTGTGCACCTCCACGTAGGAGCCGGACCTGCTGCTGGCTGCTTCTGGGGTGAAGTGCGGTCCATGGTGCCAGGACAGGCAGGAAGGCTGCCTTAGCACCCCCGCTGTGCCATTGACCGGGAGTTGCCCGAGGTAAATCTGTGTCCCAACCCCACACCCTAATCCCCTGTCCCAGCCCGGAATCCCTTCCTGCATTCCAAACCTCTCATCCCCACCCTCACCATAGAGCCTGCATCCCCAGCCCAGAGCCCTGAACCTGTCCTGTACTTCAAAACCTTCATCCCCGGCCCCAGCCCAGAGCCTGCACCCCCAGCCCAGAATCATGACCCATTCCCACACCCCAACCCTCCGCCCCAGCCCAGAGCCCCGCCACACACCCTGAACGCCTCATTCCCAGCCCCACCCTGCAGCCTTCACCCTAACCCTCTGCCCCAGCACTGAGTCCCTCCCACACCCTAAAGCCCTCATTCCCAGCTCTGTTGGGTCGCGGGCAACGATTTTCTTCAACAAGGTTGCCAGAAAAAAAGTTTGAAAAGCATGGTGTTAGAATCTTGATCCATAAGCACTGATCCTCCTCTTTTGCCTAGTTCAGGAGTCAGCAACCTCTGGCACGCGGCTCGCCAGGGTAAGTACCCTGGCAGGCTGGGCCAGTTTGTTTACCTGCCGCGTTGGCAGGTTTGGCAGACCGCAGCTCCTACTGGCTGCGGTTCACCGTCCCAGGCCAATGGGGGCAGCGGGAATACAAGAAGATGCTAAAACCTGACCATATAATATCAGATATATCAACATAATTATGTCTACATCAAATGTACTTCAAGGATTTCAACGTGGAGTCAACAACTCTTTAAATGTCAACAAGTTGTTGACACACATGCAAAACTTCTATCAACTTCACTGTGATTTTCGCATGAAAAACAATGGAAAGTTCAGACCCAGCTGTATACTGTGGGATCCCCTGAAGATTTATAATGATTTCAGCTAGGGAAGAAGGAGCGATACCTGATGACCTCCTAAAGCAAAAAAAAAAAAAAAAAAAAAAAAAAAAAAAAAAGTATTCTCATGCAAATTTCCTTAGTAATAGAACATAGGAGAAGAGAAATACAGACCATAAATTATATACATTTTATATGCCTGTCTTAGCTATTTCTGTAACACTAGTCAGCATATAATCTAAATATCTGAACAGAATTGTCTCTAAAGAGAGTGTGTCATATAGATTTCCGGGAGCCATCAGTAGATCTATAAACAATAACAAACACAGAACCTGATCCTGCTCTCACTGAAGTCAATGAGAATTTTGCCATTGACTTGAATGGGAGCAAGACTGGATCCATAAAAGGAGTGTTTGCAGCATAGCTGTAGAATTGTTATTGCTGTTCTAAGAAACCTCAAATCCATGACCATGCACTCTTTATTCATGTATGAAACAAATACTTAGCAAGGATGTGCTTTTTTTCTTGTTGATGAGCAGTTGAATTCCTATAGTAATAGGTCTTTTAATTCCCATGCCTGGTTAAGCTGGAGAATGGCTGCCTTTTAATTTACGAGTCTATTTAATTGATGTTATATGTGTCAGGGGAAGAAGACACACTCAAAATCGTCACAGGTAGAGTTCATCTTGTATCTCTGCCTCAGGATCTTTCAAAGTGGCAGTTTCTTGTATATTAACCCGATCATATTGCTTAGTATTTAAACAAAACAAAAATCAAAAATTTACCATTTGATCCTACTGGCATCATGGCCAGATATCCAAATGTGTTCTGCATCCAGTATCTCCTACTCAAAACAATCAGAATCGCTGCATGCTGAAAACTTTTCGAAATCCAATAGTTCTGGACACACAAAACAATTATTCTGAACTTTTGCACTTGCAATCCTTCTGGCTTAATATTTTTATTCCGGCAATATTAACTTGAGTTTCACTTCAATATTAGCTGTCTTCTCTAATACTTACCTTAGCAAACATAATTCATTTAATTAGTAAATTGTCTATGGCCTTTTAAGTTATTTTTTTCAAGGCTTATTAAACATTTGTCAGGAGCATCCTAACAGAATGCATATCCCAGCAATGCTTGGGATATGATGATCTCAGATACCTATTCTTAATCTTGCCCCAGTAAAGCGAAGTAGTTACTCAAAAGGGCAAGCTCCAGTTAGCACCTTGTCAACATACTTGCACAACAATAAGCAGTTACTCCCAAGTATAAGTCGGTTGAATCCAATAGTCAGCAGGAATCTCACACTGACTCCAGAGGGGTTACTCATATGAGTAACTGCTCATCATTGTGAATAAGGGGGTCACAATCTGGCCCACTGGAATTACACCCAGGTAAAACCTGTGTAAATGGGACCAGAATTAGATTCATTGTGCCTCTGGAAGGAGCTAAAAGAAACACAATGTCCCCTGGAGTGCCCGTGGGTCACACACAGTAGCAGTCACTGCTACACCCTTTAACAGGATGCAGTGAGATGCCCCCCATGCTGGCTCAGCAGAAGCTCTACATACCCTTACCACTTCTTTACCTATTACAAAGAGTTCAAGGATGTGAACTGTAGGCTGTTCCTTGAACCCTCTTCCTAAATTGCATACCAACACAATTTTAGGAAAATCAGGTGCTACTGCCCCTTCAACAGAATGGTGTCCTTTGTTCCACCATGTCTCTAGCACATTTTGAATGGCCTTCTTTGCACTTGAAATAAAATACAGGAGACCAAACACGATTTTTAAGTCTCAAACAGTAACTGCACTAGCAATTTGTAGCAATAAAGACCTCCTCCATGGTCCACAGCAATAAGTAGTGCATGCTATTTGCTCAGTCAGATTACAGGCTGTTAGCAAAGAGACCTTTATTGAATTAAGTCATCCCAATTCTTTTTTTTTCCTGGCCAAAGACTGTGATGCTACAGATGTCTAAAGTGAGAGGTCAGCAGCTGACCATCCAGAGATGAAGACCTTATTTAGATGAAAAACAATTAACTAGGCAATAATGCTACACAGTTGAAAACCCTGAAGATATTGAAAGCAAACAGAACCATTTTAATGGTTTTTCAGTGTTTGCTTGTACATGACAGCTGCTTTTTAAATTTAATCATTGCAGTACCCATTTTTTTCCATCATACATAGTAACGGTGGCATTCTCCCACTGAGAGCTACTGGCTTGAATGCCAACACTGAAAGAAGTTTTATTTTACTGAGAAACATGAATGCTAAGGAGAACAATTTGATCATCATGTGAGTAAAGGCCTTTGTTTGCTGCAGTTTCCTGGATTATCGGATATAAGGGGGTGGGAGGGGAGATTAAAAATAATAAGCCCAAGTAAAAAAGAACTTCAGTTCTAGCATATCTGTGGGTTTTAAACACCATGCTGAATGAAAAGATCAATTCTCCATTCTTCGTAAAGACTGTGTTCTTTGTGTGATGTGCTGTCCTTTCAGTAACATAGCAGCTCTAGGAGAGGAAAAGCTAGAAAATGCTACTAGCCATGGTGTCTTGTAATTGAGCATGCACATTATTTTGGGCCTGATCCTGTGACATGCTGTGTCCCCTCAAATGCCACTGATTTCAGTGGGAGGTGAGAGTGCTCAGCACCTCAGAGGAGCTCTCTTTTTTTAAAGTGATATTCTTATTAAAGGCTAATAGAGCATTCTCCTGAGCAGGACAGCTTTTAATAGAAATGATGAAATAACATTCATAGAGCAGCTCTAAGAAAAATATAAGAAACATCATGTGTCTGAACTGTAAAATATCACACCACATTAAACGCAATGGGCCATTCTCATTTCAGCAAGCTTGCTGAAGCCAGTGTAGTTAAATGAGGGGTGAATTTGGCCCCATGTTGCTAAGGTAGATCGTGGCAGAACCAGAAAGGTCTTATTCTCCTGCTGGACCAAGACAATTACTTTGGAAATGGAATCAAGTTGAGGATGTCAGAGGGAGCACTAAGGTTACCAAATCTCGTCTGTGTTAAAAGGAAGGAGAGTGCTGCTTCAACAGCTGTTCCCAACAGCTTTGTTACAAATTTATGAAGTGGAAGTCCTGACACAGAAACCCGAGATGAAGTCAACTCCCTTACTCTGTCAAGTGCATATTTTTCTCATTATTCAACACTTAACAGGGATGACAGCCAAGATTAAATAGTCAGTCATCTTCTGCACCATTATTGTTCCTGCATGATTGCTTCAAATTAAATCTAACAGTCAATGAAATAGTCAATATTTAATTTACTCATTGCAAGTGGCGATTTAGCCTCAGTTACGATATTGTTTAATGACAGAAATATTAATATTTATCACTTTTTATGGTCTGCAAAGATATGCTGTTCCTCTATTAGGCAAAATGTTCTTGCAGCTTTAAGTCATATGTTGCTCTTCAGAGAGCAGATTTTGTCACAGCTAAAGTCATTTTCCTTTTAACTGTTTTCTGGGCACTAGGCATCAGTGAAAAGGAGAAACAGTGCCTGTGAGTCCCTGCACGACCTGACAGATGAGAGACTCATGACAGTATCTACACTTAGGTTTTCCAGGACCATGTTTTCATTTGTTTGCTACATACCTAGCAGAACAGTTGAATTCAGAAAGACCTAATGTATCAATGACAGCCCAAAGCGTTCAGGGTTAATTTCTACTCTTTTTGACCTCCCTGGCTTAGTTAAATAAAAGCCATTACACAGTTGGGAGAGTTCTAGCAGAAACTGCTTCTGTGACATTCATTACTGACCTTTTGACAACTTAGAGGATTGAGAGAATTTTTAGCACCGTTTCCATAGGAAAAAAAGCAACACGGATTCTTTCCCTTAATGGCTCTGCTGCATCTTCTCAGTATGTTAGTTAGTAGCAGTTGGGTGAATCTTGGAAAGTTACTACTGAGAGCCGCCTAGTGTGCACTACAGACTTTACATATAAATGTTTTTCTGCTATTTAACCCGTATTGTTGCAAAGGCTGGTCAATGGAAGGTGAAGAATGGAGTTTTTCCATGGAATCTACACAGTTACTACTATCAAGGAAATCTCATTTCCTCTGGCATGCAAAATTTAAAGCCTTCTTAGAGTCAGAGATGAAATGGAGCTACTCGGTATTCAACTACATCCCTGCCTTGGCCAATAAAGGACATAGGACCAAATCCTATAGCCCTTACTCCCATTGCACTCACTGGGAGATTTTCTTGTGTAAAGAGTGAAGGCCAAGTCATCACACTGGGATGGGCTTTCAGAAAGGGCAGGAAGTGCTGCAAGTACCAACCCAATGTGGCCCTTTTAGTGCAAAAGGTCAACAGATGTGCACAATGGGATGGAATGCACATAAGCCCCTCTGTGCTTTAATAACTAAACCGTTTTGTGGGATGAGGCCTGAGGAGAGCCATTCCCTATATCCTCAGTCCCTGGGGAGATTTGCTCAAGTTGAGCCTGTCAGCGTCATCTTGTACAGAATTCCCTTCTGTAATGTGAAAGCCAGCAACAGGTAGCTTCCCTCACTATACAGGTATAGCTTAACCAGCTAGCATGTAAGGGGGTTCCACCTATCTCCCACTCCTTCCCACCCACCAGTTTGGTGCAAGCAGTAACAGACACACAATACTCACTTATTCTTGTGCCCAAGGCCCAGGACTATAAAGGGAAATCTTAGTCCCTCTTATGTGCCTTCACAGTCAAGCAAACCAAGGAACAATCCAGCCCTAAGAAAAGATTTCAACTAGGGCTGTCAAGTGATTAAAAAAATTAATTGTGATTAATCACGTGATTAATCACACTGTTAAACAATAATAGAATACCATTTCTTTAAATATATTTTGGATGTTTTCTACATTTTCAAATATATTGATTTCAGTTACAACACAGAATACAAAGTGTACAGTGCTCACTTTATTATTTATTTTTATTACAAGTATTTACACTGTAAAAAAAACAAAAGAAATAGTATTTTTCAATTCACCTGATACAAGTACTGTAGTGCAATCTCTTTATCATGAAAGTTGAACTTACAAATGTAGAATTATGTACAAAAAAAACTGCATTCAGAAATAAAACAATGTAAAATTTTACAGGCTGAAAGTCCACTCAGTCCTACTTCTTGTTCAGCCAATCATGCAGATTAACAAGTGCAGGAGATAATGCTGGCCTCTTCTTGTTTACAATGACACCTGAAAGTGAGAACAGGTGTTTTCATGGCACTGTTGTAGTAGGCATCACAAGATATTTACGTGCCAGATGCGCTAAAGATTCAGATGTCCCTTCATGCTTCAATCACCATTCCAGGGAACATGTGTCCATACTGAAGGTGGGTTCTGCTTGATAACAATCCAAAGCAGTGCGGACCAGCGCATTTTCATTATCTGAGTCAGATGCCACCAGCAAAAGGTTAATTTTCTTTTTTGGTGGTTCAGGTTCTGTAGTTTCTGCATCGGAGTGTTGCTCTTTTAAGACATCTGAAAGCATACTCTACACCTCATCCCTCTCAGATTTTGGAAGGTACTTCAGATTCTTAAATCTTGGGTCAAGTGCTGTAGCTATCTTCAGAAATCTCACATTGGTACCTTCTTTACGTTTTGTCAAATCTGCAGTGAAAGTGTTCTTAAAATGAACAACATGTGCTGGGTCATCATCCGAGACTACTATAACATGGAATATATGGCAGAATGTGGGTAAAGCAGAGCAGGGAACAAACAATTTTCCCCCTAGGAGTTCAGTCACAAATTGAATTAACGCATTATTTTTTTAATGAACAACATCAGCATGGAAGCATGTCCTCTGGAATGGTGGCCGAAGCATGAAGGGCCATATGAATGTTTAGCATATCTGGCACATAAATACCTTGCAATACTGGCTACAGAAGTGCCATGCGAATGCTTGTTCTCACTTTCTAGTGACATTGCAAATAAGTAGAGGGTAACATTATCTCCTGAAAATATAAACAAACCTGTCTGTCTTAGCGGTTGGCTGAACAAGAAGTAGGACTGAGTGGACTTGTAAGCTCTGAAGTTTTACACTGTTTTCTTTTTGAGTGCACTTATGTAACAAAAAAACCTATATTTGTAAATTGCATTTTCACAACAAAGAGATTGCACTACAGCACTTATATGAGGTAAATTGAAAAATACTACTTCCTTTGTCATTTTTACAGTGCAAATATTTATAATAAAAAATAATACACACTTTGATTTCAATTACAACACAGAATACAATATATATTAAAATGTAGAAAAACATCCAAAATATTTTATAAATTTCAATTGGTATTCTATTGTTTAACAATGTAATTAATCGCGATTATTTTTTTAATCACGATTACTTTTTGAGTTAATCGCATGAGTTAACTGCAATTAATTGATAGCCCTAATTACCACAATAGCAATTAAAAGGTAGATAGGGAATGTTTCAGAAAATATGTTCTTGTTTCTTGTAAGTAAATTGGTTAACAAACTGCCTTTGATTAATTTGGGTAACAATCTGCTTTGTTAATCATATGTTTGTCAATCATATGTTGTTGGGTATTCCATGTGTTGTGTATATCATTATGGAATGCACAGTTATGATAATTTGCTATCTATTATTTTAGAGCTGGTTGAAAAATGGAAACATTTTTCATGAAAATGTCCATGAAAGATATTTGTCTCTGTTTTTCATTGGAAAAAAAAATCAAAAAAATTTAATCTGTTCTATAGTTGGCCAAAAAAACAAGACACATTTTGTCCATGTTTTTAATCCAAAAATTTCAAAAATTAAATTTTGGGGCTAGATCCAATTTTTCTTTCTTTATAAACCTGAAATAATTTAAATTAAATCAAATGTTTGGGAAGGGAGCACCAAGGGTATAACAGGCGCGCACCACCATTTTATACCTGTATGTGCTATCCCCAAGGTGTGGGCATACGGGGTATCCCACGGCATGCAGGCCAAGAGGCAATCTAGCCCAGAATGAAGCTCTCCTTTACAGTCAATATGAATGTATTTAAAACCTGACCTCACATTTGCCACAAGTGGTTTGAAATTTCACGTTCTCTTTATACTGAGCCCAATTCTGCCATCCCTATATGCTTTGAGTGGTCCCCTGCTTTGTGAGTAGTTCCATTGATTGGAGTTGGACTAGTTGTAGAGAAGAGTACTATTCAACATGAGCAAGAGAATCTACTTCTCTGGAGCAGTAAACCTAAGTGCTAGATTTTCAAAAGTTCCCACAATCAGGGCCAGAGTTGCGAAAAAGCTCAGTACATTGGGTGCTGAGGTTTATTGAAAACCTAGCCATAAGTATTACAGAGGGAGCCACTGGGTATTGAGCACTTTTGAAAATCTAGCCCTAACTGGATGATCTAGCCCAGGGGTTGGCAACCTTTCAGAAGTGGTGTGCCGAGTCTTCATTTATTCACTCTAATTTAAGGTTTCACATGCCGGTAATACATTTTAATGTTTTTCAGAAGGTCTCTCTCTACAAGTCTATATATTATATAACTAAACTATTGTTGTATTGTAAAATAAACAAGGTTTTCAAAACGTTTAAGAAGCTTCATTTAAAATTAAATTAAAATGTTGATCTTACGCCACCGGCTCGCGCAGTCTGCTGCTGGTCTGGGGTTCTGTTCACCTAGGCTGGCAGTGGGCTCAGTGGGGCCTGCGGCCGAGACCCCAGCTGGGAAGGGTCTGGCAGCCAGAACCCCAGATCAGCAGCGGGCTGTGCGGGGCCAGCAGCCGGGACCCCAGACTGGCAGTGGGCTGAGCAGCTTAGACCACTGCCGCTCAGGGGTTCCATCTGCTGGCTCCTACCAGCCGGGATCCTGGGCTGCTGAACCCGCTCAGCCCGCTGCCGGTCTGGGGTCCCAGCCCTGCCCACATACAGTGGGTACCTACCTTCTCCCTGGTTCTGGCCCATTCTCTTCCTCTCTCTGCACTGAGCTGAGGGTGGGAGTGGACCGAGCACAGGGCAGGGGGTGAAGGTCTGGCCAGGAGCTAAAATGAGGGAGGGGGCTCAGAGTTGGGGCAGGAGGTTTGGGTGTGGGGGCACTTACCTGGGCAGCTCCCATTGGTGTGAGAGGTGCAGGTGGGAATGTGAGTGGGGGTGCAGGAGCTCCTGTTTGGTGCTCAGGGTGGGGGTGGGGATATGCCGGGTGCATGGGATGTGGGTGGGCAGGGGATGTGGGAGGTGCAGATGTCAGGGTGGGGGGGGCTGGGGATGTGCAGTTGTCAGGGTAGGGGGGCTGGGGATGTGTGGAGGTGCCAGAGTCAGGGCTGGGGTCATGGCGGAAGGTGAAGGAATCAACAGAGGGCTGGGTGGTACAGGGCTCAGGGCAGGAGCCTGGGGTGTTTGGAGGGGTGCAGGGCTCAGGGCAGAGGACTGGATGTGTGTGTGGGGGTGCAGGGCTCAGGGCAGAGGACTGGGTGACTGCCCCCTAGAATCCACAACCCCCCCGGCTCCTTGTCTCGACTACCCCCTCCTGGGACCCCACCCCCTATCTAAGCCTCCCTGCCCCTTGTCCCCTGACTGCTCCCCTAGAACCCTACCCCCTACCTGTCCCCTGACTGCCCCAACCCTTATCCACACCCCCGCACCCAGACAGAACCCACTGGACTCCCATGTACCATCCAACCACTCCCTGCCCCCTGACAGGATGCCCCCAGAATTCTGGACCCATACAACCCCCCCCCCGCTCCCTGCTTGCCCAACCCCTCTCAACACCCCTACCTCCTGACAGCCTCCCCAGAACTCCCAACTCATCCAACCCCCCCCAGCTCCTTGTCTCCGGACCACCCTCTCCAGAGACCCCTCCACCCTAACTGCCCCCCCGACCCTCCTTGCTCCCTGTCCCCTGACTGCCCTGACCCCTATCCATCCCCCACCCTCTAATAGACCCTGGGACTCCCATGCTCCATCCAATCCCCCCTGCTCCCTGACTGCCCCCTCCAGAGACTCCTGCCCCTAACCACCCCCCCGGGATCCCATCCACCCCGCTGCTTGTCCCTTGTCCCTCCCAGCCCCAGACCTCTTACCATGAAGCTCCCCGCTCATCCAGAGCCCTGGCGCCATGTGCGTGCAGCCCTGCCCCACCCCTCAGAACGCTGCGCGCCTGGCAGCAGGGCTCCGGATAAGCGGGGAGCGTCTTTCCCTCCCCACAGAGCCAAACGCTGCCCCGCGGGAGCAGCCCTGGCCCCCAGAGCACTGTGCGCGTGGCGACAGGGCTCCAGGGGAAGGCGGAGAAGGGGCCGGTGGCTTGCTGCGCTCGGCCGGACGCTCCAGCCGGGGAGCACGGACCTTGCAGCTTGCCGCGTCAGCAGGACATTTAATGGCACACGGAGGTTGCCAACCCCTGATCTAGCCCTTTGGTTGGCTATGAGGTGTGATTTCCTGAACTCACTCTCCCCCTCAAATGTAACATTATAATGAAGCTATTTAATATTGGTTCATATTTATGGGCATATTTGGCTATATTGTCTGTGATGATTCATTGTGGATATATTTCAGACTATCCAATGGGCCCCTAGTCTTTCAACACAAACATGTCACCAGGTACTATTAATCCCAGGTAGGAAAATGATTATGAGAATATTAAGTAAAGGCATTGCTAGGTAACCTGTTCTTTGCTTGGAAGGCATCATTTAGTCATAAGTGAACACTGAATGATCTGACAGCCAGATTCTGCTGCTCATTTTTTTAAGCTGCTGAGGCCACTCAGAAAAACGTGTTGCTTGGGGTAATAAAATCTGCTCCTTTAATGTTTAGGTTTCATCTTACTAAAAACCGCAAAGGGTGCATGTGATTGAGTCAGCAAAAGTTGGGCCCGCTCCTCAGTCCTTCCAAAAGCAAGAACACCTGCATATTTCCTCTCCTACAAAGGAGGCTTCGTAAATTACATCTTCGAAAGAATGTTTCTCAGAGGATCACAGGCAAAAATAGCACACATAACAAACTGCTGTAGTTGTTAGAGCAACTGAAAAATAAAAGGCTTCATTTTGTGTATTTTCTAGGTCACTTACTTTCAACTCTGTGTTGTCTTAAAAACTAACCAAAATGTGAAACTCAAAGGGCCTTCAGCTACTTTTGAAACTTCTCCCTCCAAAGGAATGTGGTCCTTGCCCAGCTTTCAAAGAGATGAAGATCTGGACTGTACTGATAGACTAGGTATCCCCACTCAGTCAGTCTTTTACACAAGTTTGGCTCAGTATATGATGGCACAAGACAACAAGGGATTTAGACTCTAACTACACTATATAAAAGCAGTATTATCAGTTCCAAGAGTCAGCCTCTCCACTCCCAATTCCTGAGTTTGTTTAAAAATCTCAAGATTTTTAAAGCCATTAATACATTTGGGAAAAACAACAAGGAGTCCAGTGGCACCTTAAAGACTAACAGATTTATTTGGGCATAAGCTTTTGTGGGTAAAAAACCCACTTATTCAGATGCACGAAAGCTTATGCCCAAATAAATCTGTTAGCCTTTAAGGAGTCACTGGACTCCTTGTTATTTTTGTGGATACAAACTAACATGGCTACTCCTCTGATACTTAATACATTTGGGGTTCTTTTTATTTGCCTTCTTGTTTTCTGAGCCTTCTGGATGCACTTGGGTTGCATATTTTAGCTTCTTTCCTTAACCCTGTGAGCTAGAAACTTTCTTTTTTTAAATGAAAGCTGAGATTCTCACCTAATCACTTGTCTCCTGGAGCTGAGGCTTAAAGCAAAACATCCAATATCACTGGAGTCATGAGAAAATCATGAGTGTGGCTACACAGACAAAAGTATGCATCAAAGAATATTGTAGTGCTGTAAATAAATTAATTAATTAGACCTGAGTTCAAATCCTGGTTTAGGTCACAAGCAGAAACAAGTGTTTTGTCTCATCCTAGTCTCCATAAGTCCACAGAGCAAAACTATCCGCACAGTTTGGAACAAATATCAGTCTCTGTTCAGAAGAGCCCCACAACAGTAATAATAGGGTCCTGCCATTATGACAGTGATGCACTACTAGCACAGCCATAAAGGAGAAAATCTGCAGAGTGCCTGCCTAAATTAAGTTTGGCTCTTGCCAGTGTTTCACTTTGATAAGTACCAGGTCCGCTTCCAAATTAAAAACTACAAAGGTGTGCACTTCTGCAAACTAGAGAAGTGGGAAAAGGTCTCTGGAAATTCCTGTACTGCAGCCACCTTCTTTGATTTGCTCTGTGCTCCTCACAATCCTTCTACTGCCAGGTCACCAAAGCATTTGATTGTGCAGTGCATTCCATGCCTCTTTATAATAGGGTGAGTAGTTCTGACACAAAATGAAGAAGAAAACCCCACAACACTAAGTCGGTGCTGACAAAGATCAGCCGCAAACTTTTCCAAATGAATTTAGGTGATCAGTGAGCTGTGTTGGCATTTCTTCTATTTCTAGTCCTGCCAAAAACTCAGATTAGAGGCACTCACTCTCTGAATTGACCCTGAGTACCTAGTGCAAAGAAAAAAGCTGGGTTTTCCCCTTTCTCACACATGACATTCTCTCCCAGCTAATCCTGCATCCTGTGCCAATATGAAACAGAGTAATAAATTCACAGGAGTGTCTGATGGCAAATCAGCAAATTCAGACAGAAAGAGTTACTAAATTCAGTCTGATTAACCATTACAATACATTCTAATGACCAAGTAGCGTGGACCAATATTTACCAGCGCATGCAGTCAAGCTGATCAGAATACAGAATCCTTCTTTGTGCATAGAAGAGATAGTCTGTTATCGCACTGCAGCTTGTCTTTCACACCACATGCACCACTTACTACATAACAGAAGCAAAGCTTAGCAATTTTATTCAGATGCTCTGCCACAAAAACTCAATTTAAAAATGGCATTATTGTAACTTGTGGATATGGATCCCATTAACTAGCTCCTTGTCACTTCTCTGAAGAACCATTTCTTCATATTTAAGTTACAGTTTTCGTGGGAACTTTTTCCCCTGGTATTATCTCTGACTAAACTTTTTATCTGCTTCACTGTACTTTCTCCATCCCTCTGGCTTCTTGAGGCCCAGAGACATGTTGTCAGAAGACTGCTTGTTCACAGGACATGCAGGTCTTTGCCTGCTGCAAAGGGGGTCTCCCAGTGTACAATGGCAGCTTAAAGCCACATCATTGCTTTCCAAGGCTCTCCACAGATAATAGATGCTAAATATAGAGCTGGTTTTCAAGCCTGCAGAGGTACTTTCAGCTCAACAACAGATGATTTCAACCCACCTAAATGTGAGATGGGAGGATTATTCCTCTGCTAACCAGGTTTTTATATCATATTCATCTCCGTATCATCACAGAACATGAGTGTTCCCCTGAACCACTTGACTGTCTCTCTAGTCTTCTGAAATAAGAGCCAGAATATTCACCAATGCAAGGTACTGCACTATTGTTAAAGTTCTGCCAGCATTTCCATTCAAAACTCACTTTTATCAGGGGTTTATAGTTCAGCTATTTAAAAACAAATCACTATGCATTAAAACGTGGGAAGCAGCATCAGTCCTGCCAAATATTAACTTTATCATTTTGCAGGAGAGGAAGTGTAACTGAAGAATAGATGTTTATTTTAATATATTCACGTACTGCAGTACAGTACCAGTTGAAAGGGTACTCTGTGAGGTACAACCTGGCCCCCATTCAGTCTTTACGCTTCACTCTGTCAAGTTCCCACTGGTATAGTGGCCCACAGGCTGCTATCTTGCCTCAGAACCCGAGTCAGTTCCACCAAGGTGATGATTTGCCTCCCCACCACACCTTAAATTGAGCAATCAGCCAGACCCAAGACTTGGGCTGTGACGTTTAAAATCCTTATCACTTTTCTATGGCCACAGATCTGTGATGGTTCAGTTCTGTTGTGCAGAAAAGATTTATATGAGGTATTTTCATGGGGATGGTATGTTTTCTTACTATTTATATTTTACTCAGCTCAGTCACAGAGTCACATAGTCCTGGCACACCTGAGTTCAGGTTGGTCACATCAGGATGGGGAAAGGGCAGGAGTGCAGCAGGCAGAATCAGCATTATGTGGATCAATCAGCCATTGCTCATCACAGAATGGGAGCACAGGAGTTATGGTGGCTACAGCAGCTTTTGGTTTCCTGCAGGGGCGGATCTAGGTATTTTGCTGCTCCAAACACGGCAGGCAGGCTGCCTTCGACGGCTTGCCTGTAGGAGGTCCCCGGTCCCGCGGATTCAGCAGCAAGCCTGCGGGAGGTCCGCCGAAGCCGCGGGACCAGCGGACCCTCCGCAGGCATGCCGCCGAAGGCAACTTGCCTGCCGCCCTCACCTTGGCGTGCTAGTGCCTGGAGCCGCCTCTGGTTTCCTGGGATGAAAAGATTCCTAACCTCCTTTCTGCTCCCACTGATCTCCTGACTACTTGGGCTTGGCACAAGAAGCAGGATCTAGCCTTTAATGGAATAAAAATATAATGAGAAAAAAATGATACATGGGGTGATGTGACTGAACAAAATGGCCTTAGCGTTTTAAAACGGCTTGTATTCACCTAAAAATAATAGGTTAAAATAAGTATTATTATTTGCATTAATAAATAATAATTTCTTCTTATCTAGAGCTTTTCATCAGTAAACCTCAAAGCATTTTACCCAGGGAAGTAAATATCATTATCCTCATTTTACATATGAAGAAACTGAGGCCCAGGGAGGTGCAATGACTTGCCCATGGTGATCAACAAGCCAGTGGCAGAATGCAGAAAAGAACCCATGTCTCGTGAGCCCCAGGCCAGCACTCTATATACCAGACCACAATGCCCATCCTTAGAATATTAAGAATGGAAGAATTTTTAAAATAAAATGCAATTAAATTTTAAGGTCTTTGGACACAGGGTCTGTCTCATATAGGTTTATACAGTGCCTAGCACAATGGGGCCCTGATTTTGACTGAGTTTGATAGATGATTCCGTAACATCAATAGTATTGACCACTGATGTTGTTTGCTTACTATTTATATTTCACTCAGCTCAGTCAGTGAACACCTGGACAGGTCAGTTTCACTTTTCTATTTATAGACTGTTTGTCAAGCACTAGCACAATGCTGTTGTGTTTCAGTACTGTTGTGCACCACTCTTCAGCCCTATGGGGGAATATTTAGACTCCAGATCTTTAAAAAAATCTTTAATTAAAAATAAAACAATACATTCATCAAAACTGTTTGATTTGTATTAAATTTTAGAAAACTTTTAAAAATATTGGGGGGTGGGGGAGAAAGATCAAAACTACTTGATCGAGTCTCTTTAAAAACAAATATAAACATGAAAAGTTATTTTATTCTTTAAAGGGCATATAGTGCATCAACCTTATTTTAAGAACTGTTATTATATCCAACATTACCTGATTCCCAAATCATCTATCTGTTGCACTTCCATGCTCTATGTACGTGAAGTCAATCATACACATTTTATTGTGCCTCTTGTTTTTATACAATTTTAATTTTTAAAAATCTGAAATATGCAATTATTAATTTAGGTAAAGAACTGTTAGAATCTTGTGTGATTTTTGATGTCACATACACTTTCCTAAGGAATTTTAAAAGAAATCAAAATAAATTAATAAACATATCATACTACAGTGAATAAAAATCCTTATCCTACAAACATAATTTTTTAAAAATGTTAAAAGTAATACTGAGTAATAGACTACATGCTATGACTAAGTATACTGCATACTAGTTAAGGCCCAAGTCCTGCAAAGCCTTACGGAAGTGTTTAACTTCACTCAAGTGAGTAGCCCAGTTACTTTGATGGGATTTCTCAGGTTCTTAAAGTTAAGCAGATGTGTAAGGGTTTGTAGGATCAAGGTCTGAGGGTTCGTGTACACTGCCCGCAGTGTGCTGCTCTGTAACTGCTACATGTGGACTTTACAGGCATGAACGAAAAGGTTCTTATTTTGACTACATTAATGTGAGCAAGGAAAATTTTAGTCCATGCTGATAGTGTCCATACAGGATAGTTACAGTGTAGCTCTTTGGTGCACACTGCTATTTCATACCCCTGCAGTCTGAACTGTGGGGCGATACAGACGTAGCCTTAGTCTATACACAGCAGTAGCTCCTCCAGAAATCTTTGGGCATGCAGGATCAGGATCAGGCCCACACAAATTACAAACAAATAATATAATCTAAACCAAACTCTTTGAAAATAATGCACTTCCTCATTCACGTACCATGACCTGAGTGAAAACCCACCAGAGTTCAAGGGCCTGATCCAAAACCCATTGAAGTCAATGGAAAAATTCCCCATTGACTTTACTGAGCTTTGGAATGGGCCTGTATAGTGTTAAGAAATGTTAAGAAATGAAGCTCCCCATTTTGCTTTAGTTGCTAGTGGTGTCCTCAACTGTGTTAGGGAACACACAGGTCCAAATGTTCCAAATCTGACAGTTAAAATCATTTCAGTTCACATTTAAATAACATTGAGACTAGACTGGAGTGACTCTGATTCTGACAGTTCATGCCTTTTGAAAAAATATGGGTCCAGATCTGTATCCAAAATGTGTAGCTAAAGCCCATTTCAGATGAAGACTTACACGAACCAAAACTAGAAAAGGAATTCTGAGTGCTGAGCTGATTATCTTTTCACATACACCTGTTTTATATTGGCGTAACTCCATTCATGTCAATAGAGTTACTCCTACCATCAACATAAGCGAGAGCAGAATCACTCTCTCCATCCTGATCTTAAGCACAATGGGTTAGAGCCTGAAGATGTCTTGCAGCCAAGTGTGTCACTGTGTGCAGCAATCCATGTGTAAAACAAGTGCAGTAATGAATAGAGTCTTGTTCTACTTGTTAAGTTTCCTCAGATTTTGTTGGTATGTGTTTATTAAGCATAGGTCTCCATGTGTTTATTAAGCATAGTTTTCACGAAGTATTTGTTCTGGACCCTGACAAATCAACTGGAAAAAAATATTCAAAATTCAAGAGAAACAGGAAAAATATTCAGTGCAGATTATGGGGTGCCACAGCAACATAGCCAATATACCAACAGCCTTACCATGACACAGCCAAGAAGGCAACTCCAAAGTTGCCAGTGTAACTGCCTGTGCAGTTTGACGAAAATATTTAAGAGAAAAGCATCCAAGCTTTGAGTGCCATCAAAAGCAGAAAAGGACTCATAATATTATGCACTTCTAGAGCACCTTCAAGTCTGGATCTCAAATCTCTTCACAAATATTAATTAATTAGCACTCTCAACTTCCTGTGAGGGAGGTATAATTATGCTTGTTTCAGAGATCAATAAACTGAGTGGCCTACCCATGGTTATACAGGCGCGGTTTAACTGTCACTTGAAGCCAATGGGAAGAAAGATTCCCACAGTCTTCAATGGGAGCTAGCGTGGGCCCAGAGTGAGCGAGCCACAAGGCTGGCAATTGTACCCTGGAGCCCCGAGTCCCATTCCTGTACTCTAAGCATTAGACAGCACTTCCCAAAGGCTTTTGTAACATTTGTGAATGGAGGTGCTAAAGCCATTGGACCTCAAGTTAGTAAGGTGTATGCCTTGGTAAGAAATGAAGGTCATACATACTCACTACAGAACTGCCATTCATACCAGGTTGTCTTCACAGAATCACAGAACTGGAAGGGGCCTTGAGAGGTCATCGAGTCCAGTCCCCTGCACTCATGGCAGGACTACGGTAATTATTATCTATTATCTCCCCTCGGTTCTCAACTGGGGGTACGTGTACCCCTGGAGGTATACAGAAGTCTTCCAGGGGGTACATCAATTCATTCAGATATTTGCCTAGTTTTACAGCAGGTTACATAAAAAGCACTAATGAAGTCTGTACAAACTAAAATTTTATGTAGACAATGACTTGTTTATACTGCTCTATAATACACAGTAATGTAAGTATAATATTTATATTCCAATTGATTTTATAATTATATGATTAAAATGAGAAAGTAAGCAATTTTTCTGTAACAGCATGCTGTGACACTTCTGAATTTTTATGTCTGATTTTGTAAGCAAGTAGTTTTTAAGTGAGGTGAAACTTGGGGTTACGCAAGACAAATCAGACTCCTGAAAGGGGTACAGTAGTCTGGAAAGGTTAAGAGCCACTGATCTAGACAATCCCTGACAGGTGTTTGTCTAACCTGCTCTTAAAAATCTCCAGTGACGGAGATTCCACAACCTCTCTACGCAATTTATTCCAGTGCTTAACCACTCTATTTTTACTAATGTCCAACCTAAACCACTCTTGCTGTATTTTAAGCCCACTGCCTCTCATCCTATCCTCAGAGGTTAAAGAGGACCATTTCTCTCCTTCCTTCTTGTAATAACCTTTTATGTACTTCAAAACTTTTATCATGTGCCCTCTCAGTCTTCTCTTCCCAAGACTAAACAAACCCAATTCTTTCAGTCTTCCCTCATAGGTCATGTTTTCTAAACCTTTAATTATTTTTGTTCCTCTTCTCTGGGCTTTCTCCAACGTGTTCACATCTTTCCTGAAACGTGGCACCCAGAACTGGGCACAATACTCCAGTTCAAGCTATATCAGCGTGGAGTAAAGATAAAGAATTACTTGTCATGTCTTGCTTACAACACTTCCTCTGAAAGCATGTGCACAGTATTCACCTTTTATTTAAAAAAGAGAACATTTTCTCATGTGAGGGAAGTATGAGGGAATGTACTTCTCATACTGTCAAATGAAACAGATCTTGAGATTGGGGAAACTGGCACTGACAATCCCACACGTACAGATTCTTCCAAAGAGAATCTTTCTAAAGTAGGTCAATGTTGCAAATAGGTGCCTGAATGATTCTGAAGCCTCTCCCCTCAGCAAGTTTTGTGTGAATACACACTAAGGCGCTGTTCCCAGAACTCCTGCAATTTACGCGCTCATTGGGAGGTCTGAGTGGCAAGGAATTCAGAACTGCAAGCTCCAGGTAGTCCAGTGCAAACCAGTTTGGGGCGAAACGTAATTTCCTAGAAGAGTGAACATTTCTGAGTAGATATTGAAAAAAACTGGCCTCACCTAATGCTATTACTTTACTGATTTTCTTGTAGAAAAGAAAAAAAAATTATTTTCCTTTTTTAATCCCAAACGCTAATTAACTGAATAAAAAAGGTTTTAAGTCTCCACATACACACTCACATAAAAAAGTCACAATGGTATTTAAAATACCCTTCTACTATACTGTGCATGAGAAGACAACATCTGAGCATCAATATTCCCCTTTGCAAATCAAATAACTCTTTGAACATTTCACTGTAATTAATTGATACATTTTGGCACCCCACAGCACCAGCAAAAAAAAAAAAGAGAGAGAGAGAGAAAAAGTGAACAAACAGCCTGAATCCTAACAAAGACCTTAGAAAGGCTGGCTGGGGGGAGTCTTTTCTTCTTGTACATCCTGTACTTATTCTGTCTGCACTCACCCGGGATCCTGAAAACAATGGACCAATTTCCGTGGCAAAGGACACATAGGGAGATTTTATAGAGGGAGTATTTGTCTTCCAAACCTCTTCTTTCAAAATGTTAGCGCAAGAGGGCTTAGCAATTAGGCATGGCAAAACCAAACAAAACAAAGCAAAAAAAAAAAAACCACCCAAACCAAACAACCAATAGTATGTTCTAATGGTCTTTTAAGAACTGACACCAAAAAGCTGTAGCCCTATTTGCAACGCTTACTCACTCACATAACTGGAGTTAGATTTGCAGGATTAGGTCCTTGGCCATCAGTGAAAGTCCCATTTTGGAGGCTATTATGTTATGCAGAACTATTAGGCTGCTAGAGAGAATCTGCAAGTTGCAGCTGCAGTAATCATACTAAAGAACTATTACACAGACAGATATATTACCTTGTCATTGAGTCTGTTTTGCAGTTCTACGCAGGCTTTTCTTTACATTAAGATAGTTATAAAGGGAAAGCTCTAGGTTTTAATCAGCCTAATGCAACTGGCGGTTAAGAGGGTCACATAAAAACAAAAAGTAAGTTAAGGATTCTTTTTTGGCCAACTTTTAATTAAAGGAAGGGAGATGAGTTTTGAAATGGGAATGAAGTGAGCCCTGTGGGGACATGTTTGGGATGCAAAGCTTAACACTTATGCAATGCCTCAGTGCACCAAGAACGGGGAAGGACAACTACTGCCAGGGTGCAAGGCCGCCCTGATTTACTACAGCTTCTGCTTCAAGTGGTCGTCAGAGCAAGTTCAGGCACGGTTCATCATTATTATTTCATTAATTAAATGCACTATGCTCAGCTGGCATCCAGTGAAGTAGACTGTCACAGATGCATCCAAATCCAGGTCAAAGGGGGTCTTTGTTCTTCCCAAAAAAAAAAAAAAAAAAAAAATTCACTGTGGAATGAGATGCTTCATGCTAATCAAAACAGAAATGATGGAAAAACAAAACCTTACGATCTAGCGAAGCTGACCAAGGGGAAAAGAAAGCATCTTTTTGTCTCTTGTTATTCACTGGAAGCACTTTATCTTTTTGGGTTCAAAGAAAGTCCCATTAGGCAGAAATGCAAGGCTCTGCAATACTTCAGCAAAATGCCCTTACTGAAAAAGGAAAGGAAGGGGTCCTAGGCACTTGAGTTATTTTTGTTCCCTGCCACGAAATATTTATTTCTGAACGCAACAAACACAAGGGCGAATGAAGCTTCTCAGCCTCTGGAATGCACTCGAGATTTCACCTGATCTCAATGCCTCTGCTACAGACTATTTTGATGTTCCCAAGTACAGACAAAGGTATAGTGACCTCAACAGACCCAAAACACAGAGAGTGTTCTTTGGGTCTTAAGCAGCTATCTGCAACTCTCCTTTATGAGCCACATCACTACAACTGAAAGTTGACTGAGGTGTTGCTTCTATTTTTGAAACATACCTTTCCTTTACTCCAGAATCTATTTTTATATAATCTCATGAACAGATAAGCAAGTGGTCAGCTCTACTGGCCTTTGAAATATAGTGGTTTTACAGCTGTTTAATGTTAGTTTACTGTCCACAGAGGAGGACTGATGGTGATTATTTGAATCATCCATAGATCAGGGCTGGGCAAACTATGGCCCGCGGGCCACATCCAGCCCCTCCCACATCCCAACCCCTTTCCACAGCCCTGATCCCCCTCCTGCCCTCCAAATCCCTCGATTCCAACCCAGAGCACCCTCCTACACCCCAAACCTCTCATCCCCAGCCCCAACCCAGAGCATGCACCTCCAGCCGGCGCCCTCACCACCACCCCTCCCGCACCATGAACTCCTCATTTCTGGCCCCACCCCAGAGCCCACACCACCAGCCAGAGCCCTCACCCCGTCCTGCACCCCAACCCCAATTTTGTGAGCATTCATGGCCCGCCATACAATTTCCATACCCAGATGTGGCCCTCGAGCCAAAACGTTTGCCCACCCCTGCAATAGACTGTGCAGTTTTTGAAGGAGTTAGGCTGATTTCTGTATACCAAATGTTTATAGATTTGGAACCAAGTTCTGTTGGTACATACCATGGATATTCTCATTTGTTCAAAGTCATTATATCTATGGCTTTATACTACATTGATTGTAAGGCTAGGTGAAAAATATGTTTTCTTTTCATTGGTTATCTGCTGACTAATAACCACTATTAATCTTGGCTCTCCATCTGAGACTTGAGGATTTCTCTCCTCTCTCCTTCAGAAATTTAAATCAGAAGTCACTTCAGAAGAGGAGGTGGAGGAGCAATTCTCATGTATTAGCCAATGAACAAAGATCTGAAAGACACAGGAGCCAGCAGGCATTTTTAAACTAAAAGTCTATCCCACACCACTGACAGGACAGTGTTAGATCATGAGAAGTGGCTTCATCTGGACTGCTATACAAGAAAGGCAGGTCAAAGAGGCCGCATTCTGCACTGTGAAGGATTATCAGTATTAGCTACTTGAAAATAAATATCAATTCAGAAAATCACAATAATCAATAATTGTTCCAAGCCTAATTGCCAGCCATTCTCCACTCATATCACTGCCAATATCATTAATAAAAAGCATAACAGGTCAGATCCTTCTCCCATTGAAATCAGTAACTAAACTGCCAAGCAGATCGGGCTGCAGGTCATAGCAACATGAGATTATTATTCTTCCACTCTTTTTCTTTTACACAAACTCCTAGTCAAAGATGGCATTAACTGCAGCGCTTTGCTTCTGCTATTCACAAAGCCGCTATAGAACCAGATATGGCAGAAGAGGTTGGACAAAATGAAATACTGGTAGTATATAGATCTCCAATATTCAGAAATAAAAATTCAGAATCACAATTATTGCATTTCTATAGCACCTTCCATCCCTGGATCACAGAGCACTCGCACGTACATTAATTCTTTCAATCAAGTAGATAAGTAACATTATCCTCATTTTACAGAATTGGAAACCGAGGTCCAGAGAAACTATGTGACTTCCCCAAGGTCACAGAGGAGAGCTTGGTCCAGCAAACCCATTCACATCAATGGGAGGTTCATAAGGGCGGCCTAACCTGCAAGATTAGGCCTGAAGACTGTAGCAGAACCACAAATAGGCTGTAGATCAGTCAGCAAGACCATTCTTCCTCTCAGATGTGGGCTCAACCATACAGTCCTTCCACAGCCTCTATAACTCAGGCAAAACATAATGGGAGTTTTGCCTAAGCAAGGCCTACACGGTTTGACCCATTGCTACTTGGATGAGTAAAGGTAGATCAGCCACTTCTATTCACCTTGTCTCATAAAGAGAAGAACAAGGAGTTCCTCAAAGAAACTGAAAGGAGGTTAATTTAAAAATGACATAAGGAAATACTTTTTTTTACATGGCTTACAAGTCAGCCCGTGAAACTCACCGCCAAAAGGTATCCATAAAGCCAAAAGCTTAGAAAGATTCAAAACAAGACTGGCTATTTATACAGATAATGTTAATTTCCAGAGCTATAATAGTAAGGATTTAAAAAAAATGAGTAAAGGATATAAACTCCCATACTTCAGGGCACAAGCCAATCTCTAACTGATGGGGATTAGGAAGAAACTCCCTCTGAGAGAAAGTGATTCCATAGCTGTCCTACTGCAGGGTTCCTGGCACCTTCCACGGGAATAGCTGGTGCTGGCCACTGTCAGAGACAGGATACTGGACTAGAGGGACCTAAGGGCTGATACAATATGGCAATTCCTAGGCTTCTAAAACTATTTAGTAATAACAAACAGCAAACAAGATGCTATAAGAAACTATCCATTTGTTATGTGTATACTTACATTTAGAAATGCTAAGTAACTCTGGGCCCTATCACCCCCTTCTCTCCCATGAGTGGAGTTATCCAGATATACCAGCCCAAAGCAAGGAACAGAAGTGGTGCCACCCCCACATCATCAGTCCTTCCTGACTATATATAGGACCAGTGGGGTTCAGGATCCATGCAGGGAGGAGGTTGTTGCTGGGTCAAGTGCACAGTTACTAACCTAGAAATATTATTAATTATTATGAATTAGTATCTAGAGGCCCCAGCTGAGATCAGGGGCCCACTGTGCTAGACATGGTATAAACACACAAGAGACAGTCCCTGCCCTGAAAAGCTTGCAATCTAAACAGACAAGACAGATGCAGGAACAAAGAGGGAGAACAAAGATGTGAAGTGACTTGCCTGAGGTCTAAGTGCGGGTCAGTGGCCAAGCCAGGTTTAAAACCCTGGGTTTAAATACTGGTTCCATTTAAGCCAATGGAAGCTTTGCCATTGACTTCAGTGGAGCCAGGATTTCATCCTAACTGTGGGGTAGCTGCAGGGACAGAATTGCCCTGGGTTAGTTAAAGCTGACCCTGTCAGCACTGATTTAATCACCTCCTTCCTCCCACTTGTTGGCATAAAACAAAGGTGAATGCTTCAAAATATGCTACGCCTCCCTATAAATTTGTGCAATACTATGCTATATAATCTAAACTATTTTACCATACACGCATCCTTGAAACAGGAAAGAATTTATGACATTTAATAAGATCTATGCTACTATTCACTTCGAAGATGTGAAATTATCTGCCAGACTCAGAGATTAACTTTTCTGTTTGCTTTAGAACCAAGAACTACAGATCATCAAAGGATGCTGGGAGGTGTAGTCTCTCCGAAATGTGCTGTTGCTTCCAGAGAGTGTCCCAGCAATTCCTTACTTTCTGTGTGACCTCCCAAGAGAAAACTACAGCTCTCAATATCCCTTGAAACATTATAATTGCTCTATTGTATCCTGTTCACTATCACACTATCTAAGCACCTCAACGGTATGTTACTCCCAAAGGCTCCATCCACATTGCAAATTGAGCCGGATCCAAAAAGTGTCTTGAAGAACCAAATCTTGAAAACCAGTACAGGTTAAACAGTTGGTTTCCTAAGTAGGAAACTAGGTTCCAGAGCAGTTTAAAGCAACCACTTAAAATTATTTCCCTTCAATACAGAGGCCTGCACAATAGGGTTAAACAAAATGGATTTTAAGTTTACATCTTGATTAACATTTCTTAACATGACCCAAATTTTAATGTCAATGGGGTAGGGAGGGTATCAACATGGAGTTTGATTCAAACACCCTTTAAGTCAATGGAATTATCTTCACTGGGCTTTGGATCAGGCCCATAATGCACACTACTGCAGGTGCTAATCTACTGCATTTATTCAAAGAACGCCTTTGTGAAAATTTTGCTCAAGAAAGATCAATCCCTACTTAATTGAAGACAGACACTACTTCAAGTAAGGAACCTAGTTACAGCTTGCTAGAGCCCTGACCAATCACAAATGCCCACAGAGGTAGCGCATAAGATTGGGGGGCACTACATGTTAAAAAAAAAAAAAAAAGAAGAAGTCAAACCATGATTACTTGGTATTAATATCCAAGATTTTCACTGGTCAGCTACGGCTCATTTTTAAAAAGATTACTGAGTAGTTAAGAACAGCTATCAATCCAGACTTTATCTGTGGATTAAATATTGGTGATTTTTTTTTACATACAAAAGCACATAGTTCAATTCTCTCACATAAAATCAGTTTGCCGCACATATAAAAATAGATTATGACTCATGTAAAAACATCCTGGCCCAAACCACCTTAACTGTGCTCTACAGTGACACCATGAGGGGAAAAAAATAAACCAAATTATTATATCTTTAAAAAAATCAATTTAACCAAATCTGATACCACAACCAATAAAATGTAGTACTCATAACTGTATGGTTATTGCATGACGTCACTACAAGGCAGAGTTAATGTTGCCTGGATATCTTAAAAGTTGTATTTACATACCTTAACCTGTTTGGTATATTTGGAAGCTTCATCTTAACTCTGAATTTGTTTGTTTCTGGGATAATTAAGAAAGCCCTATAATATTTTATTTCTTTTAAATAGATCCAGTATTACTACACACATTTTCTTGTATTGTGTAATGCTAACATGACTAACAGGTATGAATGTATTGAACTTTGCAATATTTTAACAGACATCTTTATCTTTAGTGGTATTTAAGTCAATGGTAACTGCACATGTACATCCAAGGATAGTGAGGGTACCATCCTAGAGCTTGATCTTGGCAGTGTTCCTCTTAAGTTTGATAAAAACAAAAAAAACAAACAAAAAACCCCAAGGGATTCTCAGGTCAGAGTCTACTGCTCAGGGTTTTTCAAACTTCTCAACAAAGCAGGTTAATGACAAAATGCCAGACCAAATCTGAATATTCTGCTTTTTTGTCAATTTGCCAAATGAAGTGAATATTATTTTTTAAAATCAAATGAATAGTTTAGTTCTTATTAATTTTGTAAAAGTAAAAAAAAAAGGCAAAAAAAGCAAAAGCCAATTAAAGAAAGGGTCTTTCAAATATTTTAGGAAAAGTATATATTTATTTAGGCAGCTGCAAATCTACATATTAAACACATTGGAATTGAAAATTAAATACATGTTAAATGGTCAGCCAAATGGCTTCAAAAGCAGCTATTTCCATCTCCTGAATGAGTATACTTAAGTAATAGTCCCTACTGTTGTTGGCTCTATGTGCAAATAATGGACTGTAATGCAAGGTATTTACCATGAGCAGAAGGGAAAGTCATAAAATGGAATTTAAGATACATTATCAACCAACAAAGCCTGCAATATAGGTGATTATTGGCATGAGAAATTACCTTTAACAAAAACTCTGTTTTAAATTACAAGACTTTTTCCAGCAGTCTTTGTTCTGTTTATCTGCCTATCCATCATAACTCAGTTAGTTTTAATGCACCCATCCCAGTAGTATTTAATACTAAGAGAGAGACTACTGGCACCATAGGGTACCAATACCGATACCTGGCAAACAGCCTGAATGTTGTGGGTTCTTGTAACATGTAGGGAAAGCTCACAGGAAATGAAAGCTGGCTGGTTAGCTTTCCTAGAGGGAGTTCTAATTTAAGATTATTCCAAATGTGTACTATTTATCCATTAGGTCTCCAATATGACAAGAGAAGATGTATTTGCATTTCTGCTTAAACAAATGGCATATATCCAGCAGACCTTAACAGTTTTTACAGATTTATCTTTGGCGTTGTCATGTAAATACATCTCCAGGAACGTTTAAAAACTTCTCCTGCTATTTCTTCCTGCATGCGCCCAGTAAACACGCTTGCAAGTGTAAGCACCTGAGTGCTGCCTATAGTAGCAGCTAGAACGGCAAATCTCACAGAGCTCAGTTACTTAGAGTGATTTTCGGGTGCTTTTGTTTTTGGGTCCCGACTTGAGACACCTTAAAGAAGCCTGATTTTCAGAAAGTGCTAAGCACCCACCCGCTGAAAATCAGGCCCCTTAGAGGCATCTCAAGTTGGGCACCAAATAATGGAGGGACCCCAAATCACTAGACACTTTTGACCAACATCTCCTTGCAGTTGTTCCTCATTGAAGGGCCCAATACTCCAATGGGGAAATGCTTCAAAGCGCTCCAGCATGTTCAAAATACAAAAGCAACAAGACCATATTATGAACCACTTGCTGAGTGCATCCGGGCCCAAGTTTTTACAATCAAGATATCAAACCCTGCAAAAAAGGGGATTGATAAGGGAAATGCTTATGCAAATGTGGGTGCAAATGGGTGTCTATAAAACTTCCATAGAAAGAATTAAAATGTCCTGGAAGTCCAGACTACAAAAAGAGCTTCAGTGAATGCAAGTGCTGGGGGAAGGATTTTCTGTTTTTGAAGGACATCCAATGGCATCTGTTCATCCAGCAGATCTTAATTACAAATTGAGGTGACTCTTCTCCACTCATTTGACGGTACAAAAAGTGCCCAGTCTTTCACTGACCAATTTTACTTTTACTGTGGTGTTGCTCTCTAGGGACTCCTTATACAGAATCTAGTATGATCACACAAATTGTATTTTCAGAGTTGGGTGCACTTGGAGGAAAAGACGGGTTGGGACTGTTGCTTTTGCTATTCCGCTGGCGTGACTCTCCTCTTAGAATTCAAATAAGAACAGAAGGACAAAGCATGCTGTGCCCTAGTATCACTGAGCCGGCTCTTACTGCTCCCTTTACAGCTGGCACTGCTCAAAGAAGCTGGCTGCAGCATAGCAGCTTCACTTCTACTAGCAAAAACAAGCTATATAAAAACTATCTGTTATAGGGTGATCAGATGTCCTGATTTTATAGGGACAGTCACGATTTTTGGGTCTTTTTCTTATGTAGGCTCCTATTACCCCTCACCCCTGTCCCAATTTTTCACACTTGTCTGGTCACCCTAATCTATTAGGACCTGATCATCCTGTATAGGGACTGATTTATTTTAATAAAACAGGACCTACATAAAAAAGATTCATGAAATTAAAATATTTTCCTCTTTTCTACACCAAAGTATCACTGCTGCCTTAAAGTGTGTCAAGCGCTATAGGAAATTTAGACCACCACATTTATTAGCCTCAAGCTGCTATGGCTGAGCAAGACTGGCTTCTCTTTCAGAATGTTACATACACAAACGGAGAGGGATAGTTTATGAGAAAACAGTAGGAGTGCAAGCAGGAATGCACAACTCAATAATGACACAAGGGCTCCTGTCACTTTAACAAGCTCCTACTATAGTGCTATTATCATTCAAAGCTCCTTATCACCCCAAGTGCAAATATTATGACTAGCTGAACATCTACAGTAATCATTGCTGTAACTGTGTACCTATATTTGTGTTTAATATTGAGGGCTGTTGCTGTCACCAAGCTATAAAAACCAAACTAGCATTAACATCAGTACTGTGGATTTGCATAACGCTGACAAGGATAAAGACTGGCACATTGCTTGATGTGCACTAGGCAGGCAGCTTCTTGTTGCAGTGCATAACAAATGTCTGACCAAACGAAGGCCAAGATCAGAGGGTTTTTCTGCAGATGCCAACTTGTAAGCAGACCAAATGGAAAGTGGGGCGTAACAAACAAGTGTTGTTCAAAGCTGAGAAGGGTTTGTGCACAGAGATACAAAAAGGGCTTGCTGTAGCCTAAATGTCAACAATCTAGGTAGAAACCAGGTCAAAGGCCTGACAAATTGCTGGTGCTCCACCTCCCAGGCGGATACTTGAAAATGGGTAGCGTTACAGTTCTCAAACTATGGGCCTCAATCCAGAATAGGTCCATGAAAGACTTCCTGGAGGGGCTGAGGTTCCAGACATTGCCTAGATTTTTGCAGACACAGGTACAGTAGGCCAGGAGATAGGTTTTGAAAAAAGGATTTAAAAAATGGGTCCTTGGCTACAGAGTGAGATTTCCTGAATTGCAACACAACGGAGTGCCCAAGTGATATGAGTCACAAGGATGGATTGTCCTCTGGTTAAGGCACTAGACTGGGACTCAAGACTTCTAGTTTCTATTCCCATCTCTGCCACAGACTTTCTGTGATGCTATGGTCATGTCACTTATGACCAATTTTTGCAATAATGCTTACAACACAGCAACGTTGAGTGCTGAGCATTTTTGAAAATCTGGCCATTAATCTTTTTGTACCTCAGCTCCTCATCTGTAGAATGGAGGTAATACTTCCATACCTCATGGTGAAAATAAACTCACTGATGCTTGCAAAGTGCTTAGATATTAAAGCAAAGGAGACTACATAAATACTTAGGCAAATAAATATTTAGGTCCATTGATTTCAATATCTCTGAGGATCTGGGCCAGAGTGCTTCTGTAACTACTGGCTAACTGCTATATTTCATAAAAGTAGCACAAAGCTATCTTAAACATGCACTGGACTAGTGATTTTTTATCACTGTCCTAGCACTAATGCGCTATAGAGACTTTGGGACAAATTTATCTGAGGAAAAGCTGATTGCTTACACCAGGAGTGAATTTGGCCCTTGTCATTAACTAGGCTATGGGCACAAGTGAGATGGGTTTTGTGGTTTCAATTTCTTTCGGAACTAAGAAAGCAGACTGCTCTGCGAATTAGTTCGTAGTAGGATTACAGAAAAATATATCCATAGAGAAATCACAGACTACAATTGCCTGCGCAACACCTGCTGCATGAATAGCAGGGTGCTACTACACATTTTGAGGGTCTCACTCACCAGAAGAAAATGCATGCACAGTAAAAGCAGGACACTTACATAAAAGAGTAGGGTGATTACATACTGTACTAAAAGCCAGCTAAAAAGCAAAATTAGCCTCATATGGCAGAATTTTACATTGTGGTTTTGCTGCGCTGTTCATCTCTTGCTTTTCACTGGGACTAGGTTCATCACTTGGAAAAAAATCTATACAAAGTTGAGAGCCCTCAGCATTGGTGCTAATTATTTTATTATTTTTTTACATGAAGTTAAATCGTAAATCAGATTTTGCATATTGCTATTCAGATCATTTTCACTCCGACCAGACAAACTGAATGATTCATAACAATGGCATGAATCAAATTCTTAAAGGCCAAATGACCCTGTACATTTCCTTGATAACTGGGAAGCAGCATAAGTGAGGACAGGAAGCTTTGAGATGAAAGTTTAAGAAGTATAGGAGGAAATTGAAGCCAACAATGCCTTGTGTTACCACGCTGTGCTTTGTCAAAACTGAGCCAGCAGATTTGCTGTGCTAGAGATGGAGAGGTGCTTTTAAAAGTTCCCAGCCTCAAAGTAACAAGCTCTCAGCAAGAAAGTTCTCAGATGTAACATAAAAATACAGTTGCATATTACACTCATGTTTAATATAGTCAAGTCTTTTGTGCATGCATCTGTGAGTGTTCAGTGGTAAGATGTAATTGCTTCATCTACAGTGATACTGGCGTTGGAAGAAAGCTACCTGGGCTCTGTTCCTCATCCATGCACTGCAACAAATTATGCAGCCAACAGGTAGCTTCACCATTTTTAAATCCTCTTTTTGCATATAGACAGCTAGATATAGACTGTGTGTAGGCATCTCTCGGTTTTTTGACACAGCTGGACACAGACATCATATTGCATCTAGTTCCATCAGGCTGTGTGTCTTCACCTCACTCGCTATCGCCCAGTGTGGCCTGACAAAGCATGATGGGTGTCAAGTCACATCAGAAATTGGAAGGGAAAGAAAGATAGCTCTTTTAAATAACAGGCATCATTCCACTCCTACTGGCATAACCCTTTAAATCAGAATTCCCTGAATGTGACAGTAACTGAAATTTAACAAGCCAGGTATTGTACATTGAACATCAATAAATATGTTTTAATATACATATTAGTCAGGATTAGAGCTAATAAGAAAGCAGACTGCTCTGTGAATTCGTTCATAGTAGGATTACAGAAAAATATATCCATAGAGAAGGGGGAGGGATAGCTCAGTGGTTTGAGCATCGGTCTGCTAAACTCAGGGTTGTGAATTCAATCCTTTTGAGGGGGCCACTTAGGGATCTGAGGCAAAAATCAGTACTTGGTCCTGCTAGTGAAGGCAGGGGGCTGGACTCAATGACCTTTCAAGGTCCCTTCCAGTTCTAGGAGATAGGATATCGCCATTATTTATTTATTTGACAGTTGCTATATATTCAATAATTACCGAGTAATTTTTAAAAATAGATTTATTGTGGTTGATCAGCTGTATAAAGTATTGTTAAGACTTGTTCATTCAGTGTCCCTAACTACAGTGTTACATTGTCAACTTCAAAAATAATATTTCTGTCAAATTATTTTAACCACTCAAGCTACCAGAAATACATCATCTTACTAAAACTAAAGCAAATTAGTAAAAGAAAACCATTTCCTATTTTTTTAGGTTTGCTTCTTTTGTGCATTTGAATGCAATTTGTGTCTAGTTAGTTTCAGTGTTTTGTTGATGGTCAGTTGCACTTTCTATCTCATGCACTAGCAGTCTGGTGTTGCTGTGCTCACTACTCTCCCCTGATGAAAAGACACAAACATCAGCAAAGAAGCAGGAAAAAAAAATTATTTGTAAAACCTTAATTTTGTAATAAATCAGGATATATTTTTAAAGAGAGCTCTTTTAGAAATTTTTATTTTTTTAAGTCAGTCAGTTTCAGAGAATTCAAGTTAACAGTGACCCATTAAACTTCGGATTTATATAAAGATAGATGCAAAGTACAAAATTCAGATTCAGGTTCTGATTTTTGAAAACACTGCCTACAATGGAAACTAGGTGCTCTTAGTTGGCCTAATAAGGGAGAAAAGGACCTAATTATGCAGTTTGATTTTGATTTTAAAACTCCATCATTATCACTAGCATTTTCATATGCTTAGATTAGGTTTGATCCATCCCATTATAACAGGCCTAATATAAAATTCGGATCAACGTGTGAATCCAAATTATGAAAAATCCACACATAATTTTCAGTAGTTAGGACACAGGGTTGCTGTTAAGGCCCATCTCTAACTTTGTAATTCTTCGTTATTAACATAAAACCATTTTCTTAAATCCGAATAAAATACATACGTTATGTATAGACTTGGATGTATTACTTTTTTAAAATCAGTAAATGTAAACAGATTTCACCATACACACACAGACCAATAAAAAAATATTTCCATCAATAATAATTGAAATTTAGAGATAGGCATAGTAAAAAAAGTTCTGCTTGAGAACTTATTAGAGTTTGATTTAAGGATATTTACTTCATGATATTGACAATTTGTATTTTATTGTTTATAAAGCTTTTTCTGAATCTCAACATCTATTCCAATTAAATAATTGTCCGAATCCACTGCCATAATATCCTGCAACTGTGAAAAATTTAAACTGATAATAAAAACCAAAACAGTTCTTAAAATAGTAACTTTTCACAAAATTAAAACAGATAAAATGATTGAAATGATTAAAAATAAACATTGATATCATGTGTCTAAATTTCACAAAAGTAAAAATCAAATTCTGCCAAGCCTATGTATCTGGGAGCATTCAATGAAACATCTGCCAGAACTGATAGCTACAAATTTATGCTGCCAGTAAGTGTGCCATTCTAACCACTTCTTAAATCATTATCAAATAGTTCACCCCATCTGGAGCATATATCTTGGGACAACCAGTTTCATAACTTATACCTGTACGCTGCCAAAACAGACAGACATTTATATAACAGGAGTTAAAAGATCTAGTTGGTGGCTCACTTGTAGGCCATCTTCAACTCCACTAATACAATTCTGTACTTCCTTATTTTAAGCCCCTTATAACACATGGTTACAAGACTCATGTCTCCCCTCCTTTCTTCCTCACTTAAACTTTGCAAGTCTATTAATCAATAAACATGCCTTTAGCAATCCCAATAAAGCAGGGATTGGCTAACGACGGCTCGTGGGCCACATCCAGCCCATGGGAGCATCCTGCCCAGCCCCCAAACTCCTGGCTCATGAGGCTAGCCCCTGGTTCCTCCTCTACTGTCCCCCCTCCCCCACAGCCTCAGCTTGCTCGCTCTGCAACTGGCACAATGCTCTGGGCGAGGGGACTGTGAGCTGGGGCAGCGCAGCTGCATAGCCCGGCCTGAGCCGATCTCTGTGCTGCATGGTGGTGGCAGTGGCGGTGTCGTGGCCTGGCTCCAGCCGGGTGGCATGGCTGTAGCGCCGCCAGCCACAGGTGCGCCAGGCAGTGCGGTAAGGGGACAGGGAGCAAGAGGGTTGGATAGAGGGCAGGGGAGTTCAGGGTGGCGGTCAGGGGGCGGGGATGTGGATTATGGTGGGAGGAGAAACGGGGTTGAATGGGGGCAGGGGTCCCGGAGGGGCAGTCAGGAAGGGGCGGGGTTGGATGGGGTGGCAGGGGGCAGTCAGGGGACAGGGAGAAGGGGTGGTTGGATGGGGCAGGGGTCCTGGGGGGGGGGGCTGTCAGGAATGAGAGGAGGGGCTGGGGGCAGTCAGGGAGCGGGGGCTGTGGATGGGCAGAGGTCCCAGAGGGGCTGTTAGGGAACGGGGGGGTTGGATGAGGCAGGAGTCCTGGAGGGGGGCAGATAGGAGGTGGAGGCTGGGCCACAACCCCCTCCCCTAACCAGCCCTCCATACAATTTACGAAACCCAATGCGGCCTTCAGGCCAAAAAGTTTGCTTGCCCCGGCAATAAAGCAAACATTCTATTTGTCGCTTTTGTGTCTTTGCTCCGTATACAACGTTCATCATGTGAGGAAACCACATAGACACAGATGGATTCCAAATAACCATGTTTATTAACTATATATAAAAACACATACAAGGCCTAGCTACACATACACTGTTGCTCTGTTAGAATCTGTTAGCTTCTACGATGGAATGCAGAGAGGCCCACTAAGGCTGCTCCTAAACTATTTGAAAGGATATTATCCAATTTCTAGTCACAACATTTGCAGCACTAGATCTGCATGAGCATAATTACTTCAGTGGAGTCTAGGGTGACCAGATGTCCCAATTGTATAGGGAGAGTCCTGATATTTGCGGATTTTTCAGATAGAGGCACCTATTACTCCCCACCCCTTGTCCCAATTTTTCACATTTGCTATCTGGTCACCCTAATGGAGTCTCTTCTGTTGATTTTATAAATAGATATTGTACAGACCGTACAGAGTTGTCTAGCGGTTAGAACTAACTCAGGACTACGTTCTATTCCCAGTCCTGTCTGGTCTTGGACAAGTAACTTAAACGGTCTCTGCCTTAGTTTGCCCATCTATGAAATGGTGATTAATATAATCTCCCACTGTAGCTCCATACGGGGAATGTAAGGCTTTATTAAAATGTGCCTATTAACTGCTTTGAGATCCATTGAGAAAGTAGCTCCCAGTTGAGCATGGTGGGAGGCAGATATTATAGGAGTGAGCACCTCAGAAGAGTTCTGATCAGCCCTTCAGTTAACCAGTTTTTTTCCTGCTTCCTAGCTTTCTCTTTATTCTGAATTTTATTTCATTTTCTAGGTAATTTTCTCAACCAGTGATTCCCACCCTCGCCCTTGTACAAGAACAGAGCTGACACTGCTGCTGGAGCTCAGTAGCTGGGAGCTTTGGGCTCAGTCCTGCAATATACGGAGTACTCCTGCTAAGTGCTGAAAGCCCTCTGCTTCCACTGAAATCAGGGAGAGTTGAGGGCAGGAGCAAGCCTTTAGAGAATTAACTCGGTAAACAATTTTGTCCTAACATTTCTTAATGGCACACGTTACCTGATCCTTTTCTATTCTCTATAACACTACCCTGTTTCTACACGTCAGCCTGACAACTGACCTGTAGAATTCTACAAGGCACAATTCATTTAGATGATCCTAGGCTTGTCACACAACAGACGCTTCTTCAATATCCTGTTACCTTAGCTGCTAAAAGGGATAAGTGTAGGGTAAACAGATAGCAAGTGTGAAAAATTGGGATGCAGATGGGAGGTAATAGGCATCTATATAGGACAAAGCCCCAAATATCGGGACTGTCCCTATAAAAACAGGACATCTGGTCTCCCTAGATAAGTGATCCATCACACAGAAGATTCTATAATCAAAAACATAGTTCCTCACTGTCTTGCTCAAATGCTTGAAGCAAACTACTTCACTCCAATATGGTGCACAAGTTATTTTTTCCTAATTAGTATTTGATATGCATAACTTTCCATGGTTGGAAATGTGCACACATTTCTAAAAGAACTGATAGGCATGAAGTTACTGGTCATGCAAACTGATGTGATATTAGCAACTAGACATTTCTTATGCAGCTAGTTGTTCTATGCATAGCTAAAGATATCTCATGGGCAGTTTCAGATGTGCAACCTCTCAGCTTTCGGTTGCACATTCCTTAAATACAAGCTATTTGCATAGCTATAGAATGATCCCTTTTTGCTATGACTTACTGTGTCTTACAATATAGGGAGGTATTCTGTAAAGTACATAAACCCTGATGTCAAATGACAAGCAAAATATATGTATGATAACATAAGTGTAGGAGAAACCCCAAACAAGCTTGGCATGTATAAATAAATGTTTTTAGTTTATCTGCCCTCAAACAGCTCGCAGACAGCACATAGGTCTATATAAACAGAGATCAAAATTCAATTTATTCTGGGTGACTGATAATAGGATTATTGCTCATACAATTTTGGATGTCTTGCTTTGGGTGTATCATTTTATTTCTAAGGAACAGAATGATAGTCAGAACCTAATATGTTTATCATTGTGAGGCGGAGCCAGCACACTTCATTCTAAAGCTCCTAGAAATTAAGAGAATATGGTTGTGTTACAGGAAATGTATTCAGGGCTTGATACAACAACCGTTTATCCAAAGGACACCAAATATGAAAAGGGATTCTCTTTGGAATGGTATCTATAAATTACCTAGAGTATTTAGTAAGCTTGCAGCTTAGGAATATAACTTGTTATAGACTTGTAAAATGTGGCTCCTGTCTTGCCCTTCTCACGTCTGCTTGTTCATTTCTAAAACGGCAATTTGATTGTATATGTTTCTCTGCATTGCTAGGCCCAGACTAGCTAATGTATTCAGATAGGCCCTTTTATCACTATAGGATATTGCCCCTTAAAGGGCTTTACTTCAAATAATCCTACCCCCGAGTCATTTTGCTACTAATCCAGATGATTCAAGGCATTCAAGTTGCATATTACAGAGGTCAAAGACTGAGTGGACATGGAGACTGAACTGTCTCACTCCAGGGGTCTGAGAACCAACCCCATTGAAGTCAATGAAAAGACTCCCTCCAAGTTCAGTGAGCTTTGAATCAGGCCTGAAGATCAGAGTTCAGATATGTTGGTGGAGAAGATGGCCCAGGCACTGCAGAGGCAGTAAGTGTTCCATGGAGAAGGAGAGGACTTCAGTCTCTAGGGCTGTCAGTCATCAACATGTGAAGACACTAAATTCACTTAAAAAAAAATTAAATTTGTAATTTTTTTTACAGCTATGTGAATTTGTGAAGTCACTAATTACAGAGCTCTAATGGAGACTTTATAAGTGAATAGCAATTAGAATAAGGTATTGCCACATAGGAAGCTAAGAACCTTTGGCAAGGGTAAAGTACCCTCTTATTTTAATACTGTACCACAGAAAAACATCTGTCAAACAGTTTTGCAGTCTGAAGTAATCAGTGCAACTAATTATCACTAATTGTAATATAGTTTCTGTCTTGCTGCTAATACATTTAGACTTGCTAATCAAATCAAACTATACCACCTTGCCATGCTGCTTTCAAATAAACATTTCAGCAAGGATAAAAAATGAAGCTTTGTTCTCATTTTTCATTATTGCTGTCTGGAGAGGCCAGTGGCTTTTTCCATTTATTCCACACTGCAACAAAAGTAGTAAAAAATACCATCAGAAAGGCTATTTGGTTCTCAAATGTTTTAATTTCAGAGACCGAGCAGGCAAGCAGACAGGTGTACTGTGCAGCTTTTCATTATGTCAAAGCCACCACTGATTACCACATTTCACCAATGAAAAAGTGGAATGGTTTGGAGTGCTCACTGCTCAGAGACCTGGGTGACCAGCACCATCCACTGTTTTTAAGGGAATTCCTTTATTTGATACCTTATTTCCTACAGCTTAAATCCATGAAAGAGCTACTGTGAATCATGCGATCAGAATAGTACAGAGTAAAGATGGCTTTAAGGTTAAAGCACTAGACTAACATTCAGGAGATCTGGATTCTATTCCAAGCTCTGCCAGTCTTCCTAGGTGAGTCACTTAAAGTTTCCGTGCCTCAGCTTCCCACCTGTAAACATGGATTAAAGTAGTAATACCCAGCTCTTATACAGAACTTTTTATCATTAGCTGTTAAAGCACTTTACAAAGAAGGTCAGTATCATTATCCCCATGTTACAGATGTGGAAACTGAGGCGCAAAGAGGGACTTGCCCAAGGTCACCCAGAAATCCCAGTGGGGGAACTAGGAATGAAATCAGATCACCTGAGTCCCAGTCCAGATCCCAATCCAGTACACCACACTGCCTCTTCCTTATCTAATTAGGCTAAACCAGCGGTTCTCAAACTGTGGGTCAGGACCCCAAATGCTGACGTTAGACTTGCTGGGCCCTGGGGCCAAAGCCAAAAGCCCAAGACCCACTGCCTAGGGCTGAAGCTGAAGCCTGAGGGCTTCGACCCTGGATGGCAAGACTCAGATTACAGGCCTCCCGCCTGGGGCTGAATCCCTTGGGGTTCAGATTTGCCATTCCACCCCCGCTCAGGGCAGCAGGGCTCAGGCTTTGGTCCCCTCTCCTAAGGTCATGTCATAATTTTTGTGGTCGGAAGGGGGTCACGATGCAATGAAGTTTCAGAAACCCTGGCCTAAGCCTCTGTTACAAACACACAGTAAAAGGTACAGTGCTTAACATAATGAGGCCCAGATCTGAGCTGAGACCTCCAGATGCTACTGTCATACAAATAAAATAAAATAATAATAAATAATAATAATAATTACACTTCCAAGGAACAAACAGACACGCATACAAATATGAGATTTTTGTACCCTGAATAAAATATTACAGGGTATTGTCCCCCTACAAATTTGCATCATCTTGTATCTTTTGGGCAGTTTCTTCCCTTTATTTGCCTTGAAGTTCAGGTTGTCATCCTCCTAGGGACATTGTGTAGTAGAGATCTGTGTATTCTCAAAGGGAAATTCCAGGAGCTCATATGAACTTCAGGATAACGATGTTATTAAAGAATTAAATCAAACTGTTTACTTTTGCACTTACAATTAAGTGTGAATATATAGCACAAATTAACACAGGTGATACTGGAGTAAGCTAGAGGCCTGATCCTGCTCCATGGGACCTTTGTATGGACTTTAATGGGGAAAACATCAGACTTTCAAAAGAGGAACTTTATTTTCCAGGGATTTTCTCCCTATCACAAATCTAACCATATCCCATGCATGGAACTCTGTGGCCATGTATATAACACATAGCCACAATTGGCATAGCTATGTTGGCATAGCCCCGCTAAGTAGATGCAGCCTACACAGACAAAAGGAGTTTTTCCTACAGGTAGAAGAACACCACTTCCCTGAACCACGTTACCCAGGCTGACAGAAGCACCCATGTATTGGTACAGCTGCATCTGCACTGGGGGTTTTGTCAGCATAGCTATGTCAGTCAAAGGTGTGGGTTTTTTCATACCCCGAACGGACAGAGCTATGCCAATAAAAGTTTTAAGCACAGACTAAGCCTGACTCTTGGAGAAAAGCACACCTTTATGTTTTTGAGCTCCTATGTCACAATCTCAAAATGTTGTCAACAATACATTTGCAATCACAGCATTCCCCAGCAGAATGTTAGCCAGCATTTGTATAAATGCAAATGACAAGACCACCACAGCTATTAGAACAATGGAACTGAACTTGAATATTTAGTAGCCCTTTAAAAAGGCAATATCCAAATTAATGTGTCGCTAACATTAGTTACTGATTTAGCAAGAGTGCCTGACATTCCTAACAAAGAAAAAAGGAAACAACTAAATATTTTATATTGAAGAGTGCCTTCGATTTTAATTAATTTTAGACTTTGAACTTTCTAAACAGTTATTTGTAACTGAGTTTACAAAGGCCATTTAAAATTGTGATGTTGATCCAGCAATCAATGCATTTCTCAAAAGGCTCCTCATTAGGACTAAATATATACAAGTGCCAAGTTTTCTGCACACAAGTAGCAGCACCTGGAGGCTACTGAACAGACCAATAATAACGAGAATTGTAAATTGTGACAAGATGATCAAATGAGTGAAATACAATAGAAGAGTAAAAAAAAATTTATAAATCTGATTTGGTTAGAGAAACTAGTACTCTTAAAATCAGAAAATATTTCTGTTCTCACATCATTTTTAAATAGTTCTTTGGAATCTGAGGGCCTTATTCTCAGAAGCTCTGAGGATCTTTGAAAACCAGGCCTTACTGCTTTTGCTTCCATGGGCACTGGTGTTCTAATAAATCCAAAAATTGTTTATGCTCGACTCAAAGACATTCAGGGCCCAACTCACTGAGGTGTAAATACCTTTCCTGAGAAATGCTGACTTCCCCTAATTCCTACTCAAGTAAACAAGGGTAGGAGACACACCCTCAGGGGGCAATCAGCCCCTCACGCAACCAAGGCCCAAATGGTATAGACAGGTGTGATTGTCATTGGGCTGTAGAGTGTTCAAGTTCCACTCCCTCTACCAAGCATAAATCAGGGGAGGAAAAGGATTGATCTAAAAGGCCTATCATTACAGAAGAGCCAGTGACTGAGGTTATGTCTACACTAGAGAGCATAGGTCATCATAGCTATGCCAGCATAACCCCTTAAGTGTAGAATAAGCATATGCTGATAACAGTTTTTCCGTCAGTATATTAACAGAATCTCCCTGAATGACATTAGCAACACTGACAGAAGCACTCTTCTGTCAGTACAGTTGTGACTACACTGGCAGTTTTGCCAGCCTAGTGAATAGGGGTGTGTGATTTTTTTCCATCCTCTAACTGGCATAGCTATGCCAGCAAAGCTTTCTAGTGTAGACCAGGATTAATATAGTATATTTCTAGCTATTGACTGCACTAGTTTGGTGGGATCAGTAGTAAGTAAATAGGTCAATTTGCAACATTCACACAAAATTTAGTACATTTTGAAACAAACTGGAGTTTTGCCACTAAAGCCCAAGAGAATATGAAACTAAAAAGCAAAAACTCTTAACTGCTTTATCTCAGTTCACAGAAAATAGAATTCATTGGCAGGCTGTACAAGCGAGAGGCTTCTACTGCTTGTATGCTGAAGTCTCATAAAACAGAAAAAGATTCTATCAAGAATTAAAGGGTTGCTTTTCAAAGGTGACATTCTGCCCTCATAACCACACATTCATGATCTCTAAAGCAGACTACATCATGTGCTTCAGCTAGTGTGGGACAATCCCTGAGCCTACTGAAGAGCTTGATTCACAGACTATTGAGATCAATGACAAAACTCTAATTGACATCAATAGACTCTGGATTTGATGCTACAGCCTGATCCAAAGTCCACTGAAATCAATGGGAGTTTTTCCATGGACTTCAATAGTCTGAGAGTCAACAGAAATCAACCATCTTTTATAAAGTGCATATCACTTGATCCATGTGGTCTCTAATTTAAACGTCTTGGTCTGAATCTAGCTGTGCTTGTAGAGTAAAAGCTCAATGAGTTTAGCATGTGACCATCCCTAAAAGGCTAATCTCAAGGAGGGCAGAGCTTTCTGTAGTACAACTCCATTAATTTCAGTGGTATTACATCAGGCAAGAATTTGGCCCAAGATGTTTGGGGGAATTTAAGTTATTCTGGCTTTGAGATGGAACAGTTGCTGTGTGTGAGTTGGTGTAGACGGGTATGCTAAAAAGAAGCTGTGTGGGTAGGTACATGAGTTTGCACAGTACACATCTGTCAGTCACATCAGCTATCCAAGTAAAAATCTAGCATCTAGGGACATCCCGTGGATTTGGAGACTCACTGAAGGTCTGTGGAACTGTAAATTACTCTGATACATACATGAAGATTTTAATTTGTGCCAGAAATAAAAGACTTAAATTCTTACATTGAATTTTTCTATTATTTTTCATGTAACAATCCATGAATAAACTTAATGTTAGTTACTACTATAAATGATAAATGTTCTTTAATGAATTGTTACCGAACATCATGTGTGAAAGAATGCAACCAAATGGAAAGAATTTATATCAAATGTCATTGGGGGTTGATGCACGGTGTGGCATGTTGCAAGCATATCAGTGAAGTGAAAGGCATGTCATACCATTAGACATGGACTGCCTGTCACATCACTGATGTGAATGTTCCACTCTGCATTTGTATGGAACCTGAACTCTTGGGGACAGTAACCAAAAACTTGCCGGACAACCCAGCCTCAACATGCTGAAATTCATCCTAGGGTACTCAAGGAACTAGTTGAAGCAATCCTGGAACCATCAGCAATTATCTTTGAGAATTCATGGAGGACAGGTGAGATCCCAGAGGACTGGAGAACGGCATAGTACCTATCTTTAAAAAAAGGAACAAAGAGGACCCAAGGAATTATAGACCAGGCAGCCTACATTTGATACCTGGAAAGATTCTGGAATAAATTATTAAACAAGGAATACCCAGCACTTTCTGGGGTGTATTAATAGGAGTGCTGTAAGTAAGACATGGGATATAATTGTTCCATTCCATTCAGCACTGGTGAGACCTCAGCTGGAGTACTGTGTCCATTTCTGAACACCATACTTTGGGAATGATGTGGACAAATTGGAGAGGATCCAGAAGAGAGCAATACAAATGATAAAATGTTCAGAAAACCCAGACCTATGAGGAAAGCTTTAAAAAACTGGGAATGTTTACTTCTGAGCCCACGTCCAGACTAACCCGCTGTATCGGCGGGTTAAAATCGATTGCTCGGGGATCGATATATCGTGTCTAGTCTGGACACGATGTATCGATCCCCGAGCGCGCTTACATCGATTCCGGAACTCCATCAACCCGAACGGAGTTCCGGAATCGACACGGAGAGCCGCGGATATCGATCCCGCGCCGTCTGGACGGGTGAGTAACTCAATCTTAGAAATTCGACTTCAGCTATGTTATTCCCGTAGCTGAAGTTGCGTATCTAAGATCGATTTTCCTCCCCTAGTCTGGACGTGGCCTGAGAAAAGATGGAGTTTTGGACTATATTAAGAACTGTTACAAAGAAGATAGTGATCAACTCTTCTCCAGGTCCACTAAAGGTAGGACAAGAAATAATGGACTTAATCTACATCAAGGGAGATTTAGGTTAGATATGAGGAAAAACTTTCCAACTCTAAGGTAGTTATGCTCCGGAAAAGGCTTCCAAGGGAGGCTTTGGAATCCCCATCATTTTAAGAACAGATTGGACCAACACCTGCAGGGATGATCTAAGTTTACATGGTCCTGCCATAGTGTAGGGGCCTAGACTTGATGGCTCTGAGGTCCCTTCCAGTCCTACATATCTATGATTCTACGTTTGATACATGGGCCTGCTCCCACAAGCAACTCCTATGAAGTGCTGAATGCCATTAACTCTCATTGAAATCAATGGGAATTGAGAGCACTCACCCCTTTTCAGTATTGGGCACTTAGTGATGGTGGTTTTCCTTCAGTACCAGAGAAAGAAGAACAATCTAGGCATTGTTGCACTAAGGCAGTGTTTCTCAAACTGGGGTTGCCACTTGTGTAGGGAAAACCCCTGGTGGGCCAAGCCGGTTTGTTTACCTGCCCCGTCCGCAGGTCCGGCCGATCGCGGCTCCCACTGGCTGCGGTTCGCTGCTCCAGGCCAATGGGAGCTGCTGGAAGCAGTGCGGGCCAAGGGACTTACTGGACGCTGCTTCCAGCAGCCCCCATTGGCCTGCAGCAGCAAACCGTGGCCAGAGGGAGCTGCGATCGGCCGGACCTGCGGATGGGGCAGGTAAACAAACCAGCCTGGCCCGCCAGGGGCTTTTCCTACACAAGCGGTGACCCCAGTTTGAGAAACACTGCACTAAGGGATGCAGATATTTCTGTTGGGATTTATTAAGCAAAATAGCAGCAAAGGACAGACAAGTACTTAAAGAAATTGCAGTAAATCTAGACAGCCTTTCAACCCATTTTTCAAAATCCTTGCAACTCCCATTTGAAGGTAGATGAAACAGTTATTAAATACTGAACAAAGACCTTTTAACACTGTAAATAAGAGGATTTTTTATATAGCAAAAATACTGCAGGACTATTGGCTCTTACCAGTATCTGTTTACTTAAATTACTATGAAAGTACAACTTGCTAAAGTCTAGTGCGTCTGTGGTACATATGATTTAATTAGGTAATGTTTCTCAAGCGTGTTGAAAATGAAAAATGCCAAGTATTGCAGGAAGCATCTTGTAGCACCTTCTGAAGTTAAAGCTACCAAACAACTTGCATTATAATTAGGGCTACAGGTTTGTCACAGTGGTGAAAATGTCACAGATACCATGACTTCTCTGTTTGTCCCTGACTTGCATGCAGGACGGCGCTAGGTTGATCGCCCCCACTAGTGTGCTGCAGAGGGGACAATCCAGGGGGCAGTGTCAGAGAGCAAGCCTGCCCCAACTCACCCTACAGCAGCAGCTCCTGTATTGCAGGGCTGGGCCTGACTCCCCACTCTGGGGATTGCAACTTGGCACACAGGGCCGCAATGCCACTAAGGTTTGGCTTAGCATCCCCGCTGTCATGATGGGGGGTTGTAAGACCAAATTTGATTGAATACCATTGCAACTTGGTGCACAGGTCACAAGTGTCACTCCCTCAAATGTGGGCCAGCTGCCCTTTGGCCCCAGCAGAGGAGTGGCCAGGTCAAACCTGAGCAGTGCTACAACTCCATATGCCAGGTCACAATGCTCAAAGTGAGGAACTAGACCAAACCCTGCAAGACACAGCCATTGCTGCCTCTGCCCAGGGTGAGTTTGGGACAGGTTCACTCTCCAGACCCCCTCACTTGAGACCTTCCTCCTTACTGGGCTAGGAATAGGATTGTAGTGCCGAGGCACAGGAAGATGCCGTGGGTGGTTGGTGTCCCGAGTGGGGTGAGGCGGCACCCACAGCAGAGGAAAAGGATGCTGGCCTATGATTTTAATGAGATACAGTCAAATCTCACTTGTCACAGTGGTTTTTTTTTTAATCAAAATCCTGAAACCATGACTTTTACTAAATTTACTGTGACTGCTCTGTGATTTTTGATTTAAAAATGCCATGAAAAATCTGTTACAATCCCATTCGCACCTGTGTACAACTTTGCATCTGAAACATTCACCTCTTGGAATGAAATCCTGACTCCAATGAAACCAGTGGCCAAACTCCAATGGACTTCAAGGATGCCAGGATTTCACCCATTGTCTGGAATCTTCAGCTCTTTGGCTGAAAGTACTTTTTTCTTTTCTTTTTTTTTTCTTTTCTTTTTTAAAAAAGGATGAACCAAACCTCTTCAGATGGTTTTGGAATTCTGGGAGAGTGAAAATACACACACTTTTCCCATTATTAAAGAAAATTATTGGCTGCCATGGACAAAAAGGCTAAGCTAAATCCTAGTGAAGTCAATGGGACCTGGAGGCCTTTCCATTTTCATGAGACAGGTTTGGAGCAGGCTCATAGTCTTCACTGGCGACTAGTGCATTGGCTAAGTCTGGCAGAGAAAAATGAAAATTAAAAAGTTACAAGTAATTGAAAAAAATCACCTCTGCACATGCTTCATCTAATATTTGCTACAATGTTATTAGAACTTAATGAACATCTGTCCCAGGCACATTCTCCCTGCCAAGCCTGCTAGTCCCTTGGACTACAGGTCTATGGCTGCCATTGGAGATAAGAACTTCATTGACCAGGCACCTCAGGATAGGGACAGGAGCTGTTTCTGCCGTCAGCCTTCTTGTGGGACAACTTACATAAGGAAGATTATGGCTATGGGTAGGTTTTCCCAAGAGCGCTCAGCGTTGGCCTAAGACTACTTCAATTGAAGTGAACAGTAAAAATCCCATTGACTTCAATGAGAGCAGGGACAGGCCAGTGCTGAGTGCTTTTGAAAATCCAACTCTACATCATTAAAGCTCACACAGCAAAAGAACAGCTCTGTCAACTAAAAAAAGGTGCTAGTTTTACACACTGTCACTTGTCAGAGCAGAACTGCACTTCAATATACTACTGTATTTATGTCGTAAAATATATACCATAAAGCATAATGGAGGGGCAATGTAGCTGAGTTACCACTGCTTTTCAAACCTTCACTGCTGTATTTCTTATCAGTTTGTGACTGTAATGTTGTAACTTTAGTTTTATGTTTAAGCAGGGTTTTTTCCCCATTTATTATTTTAGCTTCAATTTACACAAATATAATTTGTTCAGCAATGCACCCTTTTTACACTTGACAGTATCAAAGCTGCCAAGTAGTTCACTAATGGCTGCAAAGATATCAAACTGCAAACATGACCCATCACATTGTTTGTTCATAACTATTAGCTAGTCCAAGCAAGCCATAAAAACCACCTTGAACTAAATGGTTCGAAAGAGCGCTTTTGTTTTCTCATATCTCTGCAGTTCCCTGTTTTGGACTAGCCTAGAAGGAAAAATGGCAGGAGAAAGGCTATTTTTGTGGCACTTCTCACCTGCCAAAAACCAGGAACTACCAGAAGCCTCATGAGTCTAAGATTTCAGTAAGATTACTTAGTCCAATTAAGTTTGGAATGATTATCCAACTTCTTAAGTAACCAGCTCTGCGGTCAAGAATTCAAACAAAATTACTTGCCCCTAGAATCCCACATGCACTCACATTCTTCATCTGTCAAATAAAAAAAACATAGATATAGCACGAAAAATTGAAACTGCCTTACTTGTAAAACTCAAGTATTTTTATGAGAATGACTGCAACATCACACATTCCAATTAATACACCAAGTGAAATTCAGGATACCATGTGACATGAAGTAAGTGCACTGAGTATGCTTATCTGAATGTTCTCACAGGTAAAGAGAATTACACATTCATATAAACTGAACTAAATGTTCTGCTGGTGCAATTGCATTGGCTTCAACAGAGATCACCAGCAGAGAATCTGATCCACTATGAGTCCAATCCTAAAGTTCTTCCTCATCCAAATATACCATATATAAAAAGAATATTTGGGGTGAACAAGAAATTCAAAATAAAGCCTGATTCTGATCTCACTAACACCAATTTTAATTCTGTGGAGTTACCCCTGGCTTACACTGAACTATATGAGAACAGACTCAGGCTCTGTATGAAGTAAAAAATTAAAGATGGCCCAAGTAACAGAGTTGGAATCCAGAATTGGGTCCAAATTCAAGAGGAAGTTTTAATTCCAGTGTTTTGATTTAGGCCCACGTTCAACTAAACAAGGCTTAAAATCAATGTCTTTCTCAAGCATAGCTATAAAGCTGCTCCCAGACTCTTACGACACAGTGAGTGCCAAAAAGTGCAATTTCACATTGCCGTGTACTGAAAGAATTCATGGCTTTTGTTCGAAACAGAATCTCACTATATATGAATTAAACACTACAATAATTAATGTAACTTATGTAGTTCTTTGTAAGTTGAAAAAGCTGAATGTATGATCTGCATGGACTAAATTACTGACCTCCAATTGCATGAAACTTCACAATAAACAGGTTCAACTGTATAAAGTTAAACTCACACATTTCACCTAAGTTTTTTCTAGCAGAAAATTACTCTTTAAAATGTAGCAAACAATTATTTTCTTTTGGGTTTGTTTGGTTTTTGAAGTTGTCTCCTCTTTAACTAAGAATTTAAAATATATTGATATTGTCCCAGAAGTCATTTGCTATCTCAGCTCATTGAAGAGGAGTTAAAACAGTCACAGAAAATTGCAACATACTTTTAAGACCCGATTGTCCCTTTACACCACAGTGAGGCAAAATTCCTTCCCTCCTCCCTCACCTTCTCTCATGAAGGGAAAGCAATATTCTACTGACACATAACAGTAAGTAATAGTTTACTGCCCCTCCACACCACACGTACACTGGCTGAGCTGCACTGACTAGCAGACATGTTGGGTGGGGAATATTACTTCCCATCCTTAGAGACCTGTACAGCCCTCAAAGTCTGGGCACTAGTCTAATGAACATGTCTTTTTTTTTTTTTTTTAACACTAGGATCGCTAAAAACTAAACACATCAATCCCCAGCCCCAATGAGTTAACAGACTCAGGCCCCCTACACAAGGAGGATCAAATAATATTTTATTGGCAAGCACTTTGCATAACATTTAATTTTGCTCAACATTAAGCAGAGGATGGGGTAAGAGAGGAGGTGGGGATAATTCTGTGCCTGTAAGCATTGAACTGCCAAGATTTCTAAAGAGAGGCAGAAGTTTCATGTCAAAATCCTTGAGAGAAGGTGCAATCTCTTTGTATTACCATCAGTACCCTTTTTGTCAGCCAGACCTTTATATTCGGGTTGGGCCCTGATTACACCAGATTTTCTCTTTCTGTGCTATCCAAACTGAGGGAAAGGATAGGAAGGACTCCAATACTGTCCCTCACTGGTAGAAAGAAGAGATAAGATTTAAAGTATTGCTTGTCCTTTCTTTTCTTTATGGCAATGTGCTTAAACACCCTACCCTGGATTATTAATAGCATCTCCACAAGCTCTCTCTCTCAGACATGCATCTGTACAAACCATGCCATCTTCTGGTGCTTCCTGGCAGCAGAAAAGAAATACCAGTGTCAGAGTTTAATGGGTTGCCACTGTCCCTATATACACAGGTAACTCTCTCTTTATCCCTCACATGATTGAGGGAAATACTAGCCTTAATGTATCAGGGCTATCCCAAGGACTGAAACGACACTGGTAAATTAAAATGTCAGAAACATTAACCAAAAGCGAAAAAACAAACTCCAACTTTCCTGTAAACTAAGGAGCATCCAGTGCTTTGGAAACCTTTGCAGAATGTCTTGCGCCTTTGCAGAATGTGTTTAATCTAGGCACTCATCACAGTGATGAGCTTGGTGTAAGAACCTGAACAGAATCTAGCAACTGCTCTTTCAATCTAGCAAAATGTCCTGTATACAGAGACAATTATGGGTAGTTACAATCTACTCTTGAAATGTACTGAGTACTGGTGGACTAAAAAGCTGGCCTGCACATGCCTTCCTTTAAAAATTTTTTTAAAAGAATGAAATATTGCCATATTCTACAGAAATGGTTCAAGACACTGCAGCCTACAACAGAGCAACAACTGTATTTCTGGACCAGTACTGTAGAATTACACACACATAAAGTTATGTGATATGCAAGAATTCAGACTAGATGACCTGGTAGTTTCTTCTGGCATTAACCTCTACGACTATGAGATAGTTTATTTTTCGCCGTGAATGCTGTTTGTTTGATCTCAGCATTGCACTCAGCACAGAAAATGAATCTGGACCTGTGAGTTTTGCTTTTGTTCACAAAGCCAGGTTCATCTTCTCGTTCTCATGCAGCAATAGGAGAATCTTGCAAGCTTTGGATATCCAAAAAGAAGGGGATTTTTTCCATTATAAAAATAAATTGTTGTTGCATTTTTACAGTAAACCTAAGCATAAGCCTCAGATAAGTGTCCCTTTAACTTCGCATCCTATTGGAAGCAAGCTAGTGAAATTCATGAAAACTAATACTGCAGTCATTGCTCACATAAGTAATAGCTGCAGGATGGAACCCAGGATTCTGGGATGCAATGGAAGAGGAGACTTAAAGACTAGCAAGCAATTATAAAGTACCCATTAACTGGAGCCAGAGGACTTCCTTTAAAACAACAAGAAAGTTAAGTTCTCCAAGGATGAAAGTCACCCAGCACAAGGACTGTGCATCACTTAAATCATACTCACCTCTTATTGTTAGGATTCAAGAACAAGTAGTTCATAGGTCTTGCACTGGCCTTCTGCACAGGATTGAATGACACCCCTTGTCCTTAACATACTGTTTGAAAATATAGCAGTAACTGCCCTTCCCCATTCTCCCCTCACCTTTGGATTTCTTCATAGAGGGGACCCTCTGTGACTGGATCTCCCCCTTCCCACATGGAATAGGCCTAAGATGCCTCCATGGCACCTATCCCACCCAAACCCCACAGGAGGCACTCCACGGTGCCAGGATCTGTATGGCTGGAGAAGATGGGCTGTGCAGCCCTGCACTGAGAGATAGAAGAACCATGGAAAACATACCATCCACTGGCCCTCTAGACCAGGGGTCAGCAACCTTTCAGAAGTGATGTACCGAATCTTCATTTATTCACTCTAATTTAAGGTTTCACGTGCCAGTAATACATTTTAACATTTTAGAAGGTCTCTTTCTATAAGTCTATAATATATAACTAAACTATTGTTGTATGTAAAGTAAATAAGGTTTTTAAAATGTTTTAAGAAGCTTCATTTAAAATTAAATTAAAATGCAGAGCCCCCCTGGACCGGTGGCCAGGACCCGGGCAGTGTGAGTGCCACTGAAAATCAGCTTGTGTGCCGCCTTTGACACATGTACCATAGCTTGCCTACCCCTGCTCTAGACACTACTAAGAAAAGATATTTTAGCTTGGGGCTGGTGTTCTATTTTCTACTGTGGGAATCTCCCTTCCAGAGGCATATCAACAGTAACCATCACCAGAGTTCGATCGTGGGGGCCTGGTAGGGGCCAGTCCTATCATCAGTGACTAACAGGAGGTGCCGTTTCCAAAGATACCTGTTTGTACTGTGAACAACAACCTGCAAACCTGCAATAACAAGACAGCGAGCTCTTAAAATCCATAGTAGATATTGCTATGTAGCTTTAGTCATGGCAAGGGATAGGATCACCAGTGAACATCCCTTGGATCTGACAGCAGAGGTAACAATCATGATTTATTTACTTATAAATCCAATAAAAGCTCCAGGACCCTTTATCTTTGCTTTATGCTTGTCTAAGACTACAAGAAAGAGAGGGTCTCTTTAATGCATTGCTCTAGAAAGGCTCTGTATCTCATTTTGGTGTACAGATGACATAAGAAAACTGACTCATGCATACTCGGAGTTAAAAAGTGACTTTGTATTAAATGACTTGGTTTAAAATTACTCTTCTGAGCAGAGACATTGTTAACTACCAACGAGGGGGTTAACAAAGTGTTTTAATATGGACCTTGAATTCAGAAAAGCCAGTAGACACTCCAGTGAAGAAAAAAAATCAATCATACCTACCCTCATAGCTCGTAATTAAAATAAGATGAAGAATGTTACCCTTTAAGAAATAAAAAAGCCTGTAATTTTGACAGTAATCACACTACTAGTTCGAATCACTTTAAACTACAATCCTCCAACACTGCCTGGTATTCTTTTAGCAAGATTTTGCTCCATGTAAATCTGGAAAAACTCTATTGAGCTAAATGGAATTCAGCTCCACCTTTACTAGTGCCTCACCTCTGTTAACCAGTCAGTTTGTCTGATCCTTCAGTGGTCGCTTAAGACAAGTTTTTCCACACTCTAGATTTACACCCGTGTAACAAAGTAGAATATGACCTTTTCTCTACACAAAGACAAATTTTGGTTTACATGCACCAGAAGCATCTGCTGCTGAATTAACTGCTGAACTCTCCATACAAATACAAGCATAAGTTCACAGCAGTATTGGGGCAGTCTGCTCCAAAAATGTATTCAAAGTCCTGGAGGACAGGTACACGATTCCTGATTCCAGCCATGGTTACTCCTCCAATGCTGAACGGGTTATTGTGGCCTATATGAAGTCAACGGGAATTTTTCCATTGAGTTCAGTGGATTTTAGAACATACCCCAAACAGCGGGTGAAATCCTGGCCCCATTTAAGTCAATAGCAAAACTTTCTTTGTCTTCAGTGGGGCCAGGATTTACCCAGAGTGGACAGCCTGGATGCTGAGACATCTTTGCTGTCCCAACAGTGACTTTAAACCAACCTGTAGAGATGTGTTTGAGATCCAATCCAATGTGTGTGTGACTCAGAGGATGCTTCTCCAAGTACTGCATGCCAATTACCTGACAGTGGTGAGATGGAATTTGCTCAGGGAGTTGGGAGAACAGGTCACAGTACATTAGATGTCTGGTTTTGGGCGTACTTTGCATGATACCTAAGTACTGTCTTGAGCCAGCAACAGCCCGGTACACAGCCACTGATACAGAACATTTATCATCTAATCTAGCAGGAGTAACTGGGGTAGAGCGGGGGTGGGGACAGAGGACTGTGCAAGGAGCTACCACCAGCTAGAGTATTGATGAACAATTATGTTTTTCCTGAAACATACATGGGGGAGTGGCTATGCCAAATCTCTCATGTTTGACAGAATTTGGCCCATAGAATTTAAAAACTTTTTACATTCCTCTAGCTCAAAGCCACCATGTTAAAAAGAATTGTGAGCCATTAATCTAGAATGTTGACTGTTCCCTTTGAAGGAGGTGGAGGCATGTAAAAACAAACAAGTTACTTGACCCTCTTATTGCACATCCAACAAAAAATCTCATGAAGATGTTCAGTTCATGGATTCAAACTTAGTGCTGCTTTCAAGGCCATCCAGACTGATAACACTGTAATGACTCAGAAGGAGCTGTTACTGTCTAATGGATCATTGACCTAGGAAGGAAAAATTCTCTCTGTGGGCCATGACCCAATGCACCATAATGACTCAGAGGTCTATTGTGTCAAGAATCTGCATTTGAATAAATCTCAGGTTACATATTTACCCAATCTGATGAGTACTATGCATTTTTTAAACTTTATAATTATGTATTTACATGATCATTTGTAATAGCTGAGAAGCTTTGCAATGAATACATAACCTGCAACAGCTCTTTCAGAGCCATGGTGAACTGTTAAGTAAATAAGTGGAAAGGCAATATTTAAATCACCTATTATTAGAACCTTTTTTTTTTTAAAACAACTACTGATCACTTCTTAAAACCTCTTATTTACAAAATGACCCCAACGTATAGACCAAATCCTGAGATCCTTACTCAAGCAAATTCACACTGAATCAGTGGAAAGAGGCTTTTGTGATGACGAAGTAAATCTAGTTTAAACACTGAAAAATGGTCTCAGGAGCTGGCCCATACTTACTGCTGCTATGCGATTAATTTGTCAATGGGACTTTAAGTGTAATTAGGTGGAATTTTTATACTCCTGGTCCATATCCTCAGGTGGTATTAACTGGCATAGCTCCATTGAAGACAATGGAACTATGCTGATTTACACAAGTTGATGATCCAGGCCTAGGTACTACTTCTTCCTTTTGAAAATACCACTTTAAATAATATAATGGAGGAACAGAAGACTCAGGAAATTGGTAATGACATATGAAGCTCTCCACCTCTTGGTAACTGCTTTGAATCAGATCAATGTCAGCAAACCTACAGTTGTTACTATCTGATAAATGTTTGGTGATTATGTGAAATTAGTTAGTGGATTCTGACTACTTCCTAGTACACAGCTGTCCACATCATACAAAAATTATCACAATTGGCAGCGAAGAGGCACCAAGGACTGAACTGGTTTAAAAAAAAAAAAAAGGGAGAGCTACATTCTCATCTTTAAAGGGAAAGAGGTCTCTTTTTATCACAATAGCAAACATATGATAGTGGAACCTGTAGGATTTATCTCAACTAGCATAATTAAGGTAAAACTCAAACTTGACCTCTCTACACTAGCATTTGACAACATGTTCGCCATAACAGGTTAGTTATCACATTGTAAACACCTACTTTTTTCTACTAATATAGACAGACTCCAAAAGAAGTTTTAGGCTGTCATAAACAGATAAGTAAGAGTTAATAGAACAGAAGTACTTCATATCTCTTTTGCCTGTAAAGGGTTAACAAGTTCAGTGAGCCTGGCTGTCACCTGACCAGAGGACCAATCAGGGGACAGGATACTTTCAAATCTTGAGGGAGGGAAGTTTGTGTGCGTGCTGTTCGTTTTTGGTCATTGTTCTCTCTGGGTTCTGAGAGCGACCAGACGTGCAACCAGGTTTCTCTTCAATCTCTCCAATACAGTCTCTTATATGTCCAGACTAGTAAGTACTAGGTAGATAAAGCGAGTTAGGCTTATGTTTGTTTTCTTTATTTGCAAATGTGTATTTGGCTGGAAGGAGTTCAAATTTGTATTTTGCTGAAAGGATTTTACTTTGTACTTGTATACTTAGGCTGGGAGAGTATTCCCAGTGTCTATAGCTGAAAGACCCTGTAACATGTTCCATCTTAAATTTACAAGGATAATTTTCACAGTTTTTTCCTTCTTTAATTAAAAGCTTTTCTTGTTTAAGAACCTGATTGTTTTTTTATTCTGGTGAGATCCCAGGGACTGGGTCTGGATCCACCAGGGAATTGGTGGGGAGAAAGGAGGGAAGGGGGAGAGAGAAGCTAATTTCTCTCTGTGTTAGGATTACTTTCTCTCTCAGGGAGAGCCTGGGAGGGGGAGAGAGAAGGAAGGGGGAAGGTGAATTTTCCTGTTTTAAGATTCAAGGAGTTTGAATCACAGTGATCTTCCAGGGTAACCCAGGGAGGGGAAGTCTGGGAGAGGCAACCATGAGGGAAAGGGTTTACTTTCCTTGTGTTAAGATCCAGAGGGTCTGGGTCTTGGGGGTCGCCGGGCAAGGTTTTGTGGGGACCAGAGTGTACCAGGCACTGGAATTCCTGGTTGGCGGCAGCACTACAAGTACTAAGCTGGTAATTGAGCTTAGAGGAATTCATGCTAGTACCCCATCTTTTGGACGCTGAGGTTCAGAGTGGGGAATTATACCATGACATAGGCAAACCTTGCTCAACCAGTGCTCATGCTGTAACCTTGCTCAACCAGTGCTCATGGGTAAACTTTAGCCACTGGCACTTTCAATTTAATATCATTATATTAAATTATTATATATGTTGTGGTAGCACCTAGAAGCCCCAGTCATGGACCAGGACCCCATTGTGCTAGGTGCTGTACAAACACAGAACAAAAAGATGGTTCCTGCCCCAAAGAGCTTCAATCCAATACCTTTCCCGAGGACTACATTAAAAAATAATAATTAAGAAAATGTAATGATAAAAAACTATGGCCAAAATTTTCAAACCTGGACACCTAAAGTCAGCTGTCTAACTGCATGTTTGAATGCATACATAAAAGTGACTAATGGACTCAAGTTGCAGTGGGGGAGGTTTATGTTGGATATTGGGGAAAACTTTTTCATTAGGAGGGTGGTGAAGCACTGGAATGGGTTCCCTAAGGAGGTGGTGAAATCTCCTTCCTTAGAGGTTTTTAAGGTCAGTCTTGACAAAAGCCCTGGCTGGGATGATTTAATTGGGGATTGTCCTGCTTTGAGCAAGGGGTTGGACTAGATGACCTCCTGAGGTCTCTTCCAACCCTGATATTCTATGATTCTATGACTGGAGTTTTAGAGATGCCAAGGACTCAAGAGTTCCTATTAAAGCCCATGTAAGTACTCTGATTTAAACTCTCAAAGCCAAGGAAAGTCAGACTATCTAAGCTGAAAATAAAGGATGACATTCAAACTCTAGTCTTAAGTCATGTCTTAAGCTTTTCCTCCACACATAAGATGAGCATTAAGGCTGGAGTGTTGGCCTAGATTTCCAGCCTCGGCCCTGAATTCCCTCATTTTTGCTAATATTATTTCAACCCTCAACATCCCTGCACAGTAGTTTGATGACTTCACTCTTTTATTCATCATAGCTAATTCTCTGAATATGTGTGTTTGCGCATACGCATGGGGGAGAGACAGGATGAATCCTGAGTGCAGGGGGAACGTGGGGGGGTGGGGAAATCAGCTGAACACTGCACTCCTACACTGGGTTTGGCATACTAAAATCACAGGCTCTTCACAACCCTCAGTTATATTATTCATGCAGAATGCACTCAGCTTTCTATTGTTCCTGCACTCATTGTTTATAAATGAGTCTTTTGCTTCATCTGGGGATGGAAGTTCCTTTAAGTTTCCCCCCGTCAAAGTACTTCTGTAATGAGTTACCATGCTATTGCTCAGAGACTTAAAGAAGTTTCTGGATGTGCTTGTACTTCTAGAAACAAGAAAATGTTCTTGTCTTATTGAATTGAGAAGAAAAATTGAAGATGGTTGTTTTGTTTTGGTAAATCAGATATACATGTTTCTAATTGTTTCTTTAACGTACTGAATCTTGGAGAAACAATTAAATGCTTCATTGTCTTCTTCACTACTACAATATCTGCAGAGGGAGTTTCTTCACATATATTAAGTCTCCTGCTTTTATACATCCCCTAAATATTCCAGACACTGAAACAGAAAAAACATGACAGTGAGACAAGGGCTTCAAATGCTATACTTTCTATAAATGTTATCCTTCATGTACTAGAAAATGGTGGTCTTTTCTATTAAGGCCAATACAACTACCACAAGGCACATAACCCCTTTTGTCTAACAATATTGTGAATTTCATGATTTCGCTTGTTCAACAGTTCAGGCTGTCATCATTAATCCTGGCAATTGTGCATGATCCTGATGTATTTCACATCGTAAGAGTTTTTCAATCCAATTTAAGTTAATAAACAGTGGACTGAATCACAAAAAGAGAAAATAAGTTAATCACATAGCAACTTAAATCACTTTGGGATTCAGAGGACATCCCACTCTCTAGGATCTAATATAGCATTTTAAAAAAGGGATGGATCTCTGTCTTGCTCATCCATTGTATTGTACATCTTTTTTTCAGGTAGAATGGATTACTTTTATGCTACTGACTTGGCTGGGATATCTCAAATGCTAAGGTGACAAGTGATAAACTATCCCCTGACCTATCAGAGAAAAAAATAGAGTCAAATGCATACATCAATTAGTCTGAAAAGAAAGTTCGGTATTTAATTTGAGATTCACGGAACGTAAGGATTTGCAAGTGATTGGGAATGAATTTACAGTTAAACAAATGTGAAGGAAAGGAGAAAAAAAAACAATTCCATGGCTTTCATAAATGATTTATTATCCCCTTGCGACTAGCAATGGACTTTGTGAAATGGACTTGTTTAAAAGGATCTTTTGAATATTAGCTCTGACTTGTTTGTTATAACTGAGATTTTACAAAAGCTTCTCCAAGACCAATATCTTTAGTACTACTTGCCAAAATGCCTCTCTAGGTTCCCTGGGTTCTGTCTTAATCTGTTAGTCCCTTTTCGTTCCCGCTCCAAATAACCAGGCCAGAATCAGATCTCTGTTACACCACTGCAAATCCAAAGTCTCTCCTTTGAAGTCAACCAAGCTACTCTGGATTTACACCTGTCTGACTCTAGAGTTCAGACTCTGAGTTAATTGAACAGTGTTACTTTTATCAAATGCATTTTCCCTCCATCCACTTTAAAACAGAAACAAATCTTATACAGCCAGATTCTGCCACCCTTACTCACGTTGAGTAGTAACTCACTACTTGATTAGTCCCACTGAAATCAATGTAGCTACTACTCACAGAGTTGAATATTCAAGACAAATTGGTAGAATCTGGCCCATAATTAGCAAAATGGACTGTTATCTAAAAAGTAGTAAAGATAACAGATTACCCATAAAAGGGGACAGTAACAGACTGCTTTATATTGGTTTTACAATTCCAGTTATTTCTTGATGTATTTGGATTTTAAAATGGTAGGTTTCTGATAAGAAGAAGAAAAAATTATAAATGTTCCTGTTGCTGTAAGATTCCATTCAATTTTAGTACAGCGAAGAACAGATTAAAATAACTCCATTTAGGAGCTGAGAGTAAATAATCAACAAATCTAGAAACCGGTCAGTGCCGTGTACATGAGTTAGCACACCGAAGAAAGCACAGTGTGGGAGGGAGGTGGATTGCAAGAAGCAAACTTGTGTTTATTTTAAACACTGTGTCCAATCAAAATAGTCATATCTGCATCTATTTCTAAGAGGAAGCAAAGTCACTATGTATTTAACATAGTATAATGCCTTTTTCATCAATTAAGACAACAGAACAGATACAAATGAACCAATCAGGGATTTAGAGTGAGCTATCAGTGTTAGAAAGCTAGCCTGAACATTCCAGTTGAGTCACCACAGAGAAGTGGGGGGGGAGGGGGAGAAAGGGGGGAAATAAATTACTGTGTGCAACTCCATCTGCAAACTGCTTCTCCCGCACTGGTATGTAATAAAATGTGTTGCTAAGATACAAGCTGCTAAAGAAGTTCATTAAAGGACACTTTAAACAAAGCTGCCAGACTCTTTTCCCTTTAAAGACTGCTTATTTGGTTCTGTCCCTTGTATTTATAATTAGATCCTCTATATGAAGAGATTGTACTCCATCCAAGCCTACTCAGCAAGGAATGTTAACAAAATAACGTAAATCAGACTGACTTTGGTTATATATATTTATGGGCTGCAGGGATGTTTACAGAAACATATTTAGGTTCCACTTTTACTGTTTAATGAGAAATAAACCTTTAAAAAGTAGCTTCTCCATTAGCTGGAAAGTGGAATTGTCAATTTCTATAATGGCATTTTACTTTCTCGTCACTCTGACCTAACTTTTAGAATGGATGAGAATACTGTAGGAAAAAGAGCCTGGGTCTTTGTTGTTAAGTTTGGAATCTGGGAGGCATCTGTCTCTTAACTTACCTTTCATGTGCAAAACAATATTATGCTACAGACACTGAAAAAGAGACCCAGATTATTTATGCCTTTCTGCTGGCAATTTGTCCAGTTTTTCATCTGTATTTTGGTTCCTAGACATATTAACAATTTACAAAACTTCCTTGATCTTAATGCATTAACAACACCAATAAGTCTATTTTGTGACATTTTCTTTCAGGCAAAGATACGTTATCAGGGAGGCCTTTTTCTGACCTTCTACAGAATTCTTCTCCTCTCTGTAGTGACGTCTTGATAATGGGGATTTTTGTTGTGGTAGGGGGAGGGGAGAGGGTGAAGAGGGAGCAAGATATTTTTTGTATTTGCTTACTGTGCTGAAAAATTATAATTTAAGAAATAATTCTAGCATTTATCTGTGGTGCATTTAACAGCATATGAAATGCATAAATCATAGAGCAGAGTTAGTATTACTGATTATAGGAAATGCTACTTGTCACTTTGTAACCTGCATCTCATATTAAATTCTGTATCACAGTCACCAGTATGTATATATTTTTAATTACATTTTCAGGCTCATTTACATGCGCATATTGGCTTTCTGCCTGAATGATATAAAAAAGAAAGACCTTTGTACACGCGCGCACACACACACACACACACACTTGAATCTGTACATCTGAGAGACAGGAATCTTGTCTCATCTTTTTCATACTTAAGAAAAGCTTCAATTCGTCAATAAATCTTTAGGCAATTCTAGCTGATTCAAGGAGCTTCAGAAAATGGAAAATTACAGAAAATGCAGGTTAATCTGTGTTGCATGTCAAGGGTTTCAATGTTCTCACTTGACTTATGTTAATCAAAATGCAATTTTTTTTTTATTTTTTTTTTTTACTTTCGGTAATCTTTAAAATCTGTTATCAATAGCTGAGTTAGCTCAAAAAGTCTCTTCCCTTCCTCCCCTTCTCCCTGGATGCAAGATAAGCTACCTCATAAAGAAAGGACAACATTATCAAGTGAAATAGGTCTGGAAAGAAAAACCTCCTATATACTATACAAATTTGATTTCTGTTTCACGCCCAGTGACATATTTCTGTTGATAAGATGTAAGTAATCAGACAAATTTTTAGGCAAACACTCTCTTCTTGCCACAGCCTGTACACCTAGTCTCTTAGGGCTAAATCCAAACTTTGAAAATGAGCACCATTTCTCAAAACACACAGATCAGCACTGCAGATCATTTCTACAGAATTCTTGGACAAAATGCTACACTAGAGTTACTTGTGTTGATTTTACTGCAGCCACATTCAGGCCTAGTTCTGTGTTTTACTTTCCAGCAGCCAAGTGCATCCATTTCTATCCTACACTTGGGCCACACATTTACTATTCTGTGAGTTAAAAAAAAATGCTGATTAATATACAAAGAAAAAGGAAAAAAATATGAAACAGTCTGCATGTGCTGTGCAAAAAAAAAAAAAAAAGTAGTACGTATTTGATTTCAATAGATGCTTACTATTAGGAGTCAGAGGTTGTAGCTAGAACTAAGCCGCATCAGCAATTTCATATGACACTCTAGAAATTGCTACTACATAACAATAAGTAGCTGATTCAAAAAAAATGAAAGCGCACGCTTAAGGAAGTACATTTTATCTTCAGAAGAGCATTTTCAAACAATAAGGTAGTACCACCTTAAGTAAAAAAGAAATCCTCAAATATGATATATGTAAGGGAAATGTACATAGGATGATTTAACAAGGGGAGGTGAAAAGACAGACCAAACATGATTCTGTCAGGCTAAACTAACTGACTTTATTTTAATGGCAGAAAAACGCATTTGCATTTCAATTAATCCAATTCTTTTTTTGTTCTTCTTTATTCTTATCTTAACTTGCAGCATTTTTTTTATACGTTGCCAGCTTCAGTTGACTATGCATGTAGAAATTGCCCCCTTTTTGACATCATGGTCACACATACACCATTTACCATGGCCTTGTCTGCCTGATTTGCAAACTTCTATCCTTTAACTCTATTGATTAGAAACTGCATTGATGCCTTAGATTTATGTGGGGAGGAGGGGGGTAACTGTATCATTTTATAATCAGTGTATATTTTATCTTTACCATAAAGAGGAAAGCACAGAGGAAAAAGTTAAATTAACTCTGTATTAATGTGCCTTTATACGCCTTTATAGCTTTCACCTAAAAAATCAAATCTGGAATGAGATGAGATATGGCTTCCTTAACTTGAACAAAAAAAGTGTTTAGAATGATGCACTGTCCCACTGGAAATGTGATTTCATATTACACTACAAAACCCATTTCCCTAGTCTCATACTTGAGAGAGACACTTAGGGCGATAGTCTACTTTCTCACCGCAAGGAAAATTCCCATTGAAGTCAACAGACCAGATCCTCAGCTGGAGTAAACTGGCATAGCTCCATTGAGGCCACACTGATCTGGATGAGCTGAGGATCTGGACCACTAATGAAACTTCTGTGAAAAGAGTGAGAGGGGATTGTGGCCTGTAAGCTCTGCATACATACATAACACTTTCTAACTCTGTGACACAGGATACCTACAAAATACATTCCACACATACAACAAAAGTTTCGGTAATATGTTTGCTATCAAAGCATCAAATATTTAAGAACAAATATCTGCTTGCTGCAGTACAATTAAACATTTTACAACATGTAACAGGTAGCAAGTACCTTTAGTGTAAGACTACATGTGAAATAAAAAGATATTGTTACTATAATTCCTTTTTCTGAATAGACAAAGGCATTAGAAGGGGAAAAAATTGCTAAATCACAGGGATAATCATCATAGCCAGCTCCTCTAATGAGGCATCATGGGATTACTGGCGTTATTATAAGAGTCATCTTATTGAAGAAATTCAGAGTTAATTGAAATCAATTGTACTGTTCTGACAGCAGGTGTTTTAAGTGGCTAAAATATCAAAGTGTACTCTTTAAAATGGTTAGAATGAATGTTACATTCACTTTCCAACTCTTAGCACTGCCAAGTGACATACTGTACATGTACAGAATAGTGTACAGTAAAAGAAAAATGCTAGAATAATACCACATTTCACCTGCCAGTCAGACTGCCACCAAGCAAATGTTGATCAAAATTCCCTTCAGCGCTATGTTTACATTCAGGGTTGGCAATTTCAGTGGTTTTTATAAGGGCAAATCAAACGCAAAGCAGAAAGCCACAAGTATGTTTGTGCTGTGCTTCAAACTATGTGAAAATGCTTTATACAGCCTTTCCTCCCCTCCCCCAATATGGGCATCTAATCTCATGTAACTTTATTGAAAGCATAAAGAAGAATGCTAGGATTGCCTTTATATAAACTATATTCCCAAATTTCCTCTCCAAGGAGCTGATGGTAAATTTGTCATTTTTTACTCAGATAGCAAAGCAACCAATAAATTACTAGCTGATTGTAGTAAAACATAAGGAACTATAGCTTTCTAAATTACCAGCCCAGAGCTAATCTTCACTTAGATCCAATAACTTTACTTGATTTTCCATTTGTTCAGAAGTCCCAGTGAAGTCAATAGAAGCTCTGAGTACAGGACTGCAAAGTCAAGCCCACATTTAAATTACTTCTTGTGTCTGCATTTAAAGACTCAAAGCATAATTGGATAGTTCAAAATTCCACTTCAAGGTTCATCACCAATTTAGAGCCTGATCCAAAGCCATGATCCAATGGGAATACTGGGGCAGAGACTGTCTTTTTGTTCTGTTTTTAGCACCTAGCACAGTGGGCTCTTGGTCCACGACTAAGGCTCCTAGGTGCTACTTCAATACAAATAAATAAATAATAATCTCTATTGACTTCAATGAGCATTGGATATGGCCCTTAAATCCAAATGGATACTACTGCCACCAAAATAAATTTAGAGTTCTCTCTCTCTCTCTGAGTTTGTCTTTCTGTGGGCAGAATTTGACCTTGGTTCTACTTAATTTGGAAACCCCATTCTGGTCTTATCTCTGTTTTCATTGACACTTGCAACCTCTATTTTATTTCAACAATTTTGAAAGTACCCAACATATGAAATACTGAGCTTTAGCAAATGTCAATAATTTCCCCTTTAACATGTGTAAACAATGCTGCCATTTTCAGGCATAGCACAGCTTGGATTTCACTAAACCAAAAAACACCGCTCTGAAAGATAGACACAACATATGTAAAGCAGACATCTTGAACGAAAGAGTCTCCAACAAACTCCCCATGCTTAAGAAGTGCACACTAATTTTACAAAGTCTAACATATCCCATGAAGATATTTTGACAGGGGTCACCAATGGCAAAATACAGTCAATGGTTTAATTTCAGATATGCACTACAAAAAGACAAACCAGCAATAACCCCACCTTGGGACAGCCTCTTTGAGACTAATGTTGATTTTCTATGTAGATAGTAAATTATGGTAAAGAAATGAGGCAATGCACAAGTGAATGGCATATACATAATGTCTTTCAGGAAGACATATTTTTATTGCTGTGCTCCAGGACAGGCCGTTTGAATTCAGAGTTCATCACAGTTGAAAATATAGCTGTCTACACATCCTTACTGTTAATTTTCCAAGACCTGGTTTACCACCCAATGCTGATGACAGAAACAGTTTAACTTGTGATTTGGGTTTTTGTTTTGTTTTTTAATCAGTTAAGTGTTATTATTAAGAAGTAACTTAAAAAAAAACAACAAACCAGCATACTGACTTTGTGGCCAAACAGAACACACAAAAATATGTGCAGCAAAGTACCTCAAATGTGCTTTTAAAGAACAAACCTGGTTCTTATGATTACTCTTTTATTTACATATAAATGCTTATTGCTTGACAATTTAGATAAAAACGTTACTGCTGCTCTGCATGTGATGTGGATTCAAGGTGTAAAACCACTGGACCAACTAATGGAGTCTTCACACATCATATCTTGTTAAAGAAGAGGTAACCCACTCTCAAACGGTATTACAATTCATCAAAACTATAGTGCACACAATGTGTAGGGAGACTCACATAAGACAAGTCTAACTTTGCCTTTCTGAGCAAGAGGTAAACTTAAGTATTGATGTAAGTGACATTAAAAAAACAAAGAACATCTTTCGTATTTTCCCAACATTTTCAAATAATTTATTATAAATTACATTTAATTCCATAATCCTGTACATTGACAATGTAGGAGAAACACTGGATAACTGTACAGAAATTTAATTTGGTTGTAAATTGAAATCTAATCTCTTGCATAAGTCTATGTTTAGCACATTTGAGCCCATGCCCAAATGCTTGTATCTGTCTGGATACTTCTGTCTGTGTTCTTATTTTTAATTTTTAAAAAAAGTAAAAGTTGCAATAAATTCCAATGGCTCAGAAGGGAAACTGATGACTGGGACAGTGAAAAATACTTCTCCCCATGGTTATATTTTTAAACAGTTGTAGTTAGTGTGATGATCTATTCATTTTACTATCTATTTCATCATCCACATGTGCATTTTAACTGAAATGTAATCTTAATATCTTCTGTATTTAGTGCATGCACAATAAAGGCCAAAATTATCATGTTCTAAATCATAGAATAGAATATCAGGGTTGGAAAGGACTTCAGGATGTTATCTATTCCAAACCCCTGCTCAAAGCGGGACCAATCCCCAGACAGTTTTTTACCCCAGTTCCCTAAATGGCTCCCTCAAGGATTGAGCTCACAACTCTAGATTTAGCAGGCCAATACTCAAACCACTGAGCTATCCCTCCCCCCATTTTATAGCTTAAACAAATCTACAACTGATTTAAAAATAAATTAAAAACCCACTGTTTTCAAAAGTATATATTAAAACAATCACTTCTGTCCCTCCAAACTACATAAGGTTTCTTTAAATGTATAACAGGATGGAGGGGGCACTGTACTCATGCAAGCAAGAGGCTGAAATCAGTAATAGATCCATGATTGGTCAAACACCTACTATACTCATTTTAAAGGCACCTCTATCATACCCTGTAGCACCTGATAATTCAGTGATGGACTTTTTCTAAGGAGAAATTGCTAATCATACCAAAACCTGCAAATTTACATTATATTTTTGTGACGTGTTCAAAGGCTGAGCCCTCCAAACTCATTTCATTTGTGACCTAAGAAAGATTTAAACCAGGCCCCCAGAGGTGGCAGTCTGGAGCAACAGCACGCTAAATCACCACCTAGCCCCTATTGCATATGATGTCAAAATAAGCAGAAGAAATATAATACTGTCCACTTTTGTAGAAAAATACTAGTTTCAATCACTAGGCCAATATTTACATTTTTCTGATTTTTATTTTTAATTACTTTGCACTTTACGGGGATTTTTAGAAAATAGGGTGAGTAGTGGGAGTTAAAAAGATATCATGTAACCCTTGTTTACTAGTTAGTTTGAGATTCAAAGAAAATGTTGTGTAAGACTGATAACAATACTCGACACCCAGCTGCATCAGAATGTTCAAACTGTATTTTCAGATGTCTCTCTGCCTTATCTAAATTCCAGCATGTCACATAATAAATAGCTTCTCATTTACTATCATCATAAAAATTTAAACAGCCTTGAAATAGTTGCTACAATAGAGAAAAAACGATCAAATGTATGTTCTAAATACCACTTAAAACCAGTAAAACTATTTCCATATTGAAGAAAGAACACATAAAGATGCATTGTTGCAGTAAAGGCTGTTACCTTGTTTTAAAAAAATCCTCTACTCAGTGTGGTAGTATTAGAGTCAACAACTTGCTGTTTTACACAGCATAAAAGGACTAACAGCCCTTAGCTATCATGTAGTGTCAGATTTGCTTTAAAAAATAAAGTATGAGATTTGATTCTATACAGTGATTAAACATCTTTGTGCTCTGCTGAGTAGAGTATTCTATCCCCTCCCCCCTCCAAAAATGGCATCAAAGCAATCAAAATGGTAATGTTCAGCATGAATGGGGTCCCATCCCCCACCTTCAAACTCTGCAGACTTTTCTCCATGTTAGGAAGAAACCAACACCCCTTCTTCACAAAATGGAAGCTTCCACTACCAAATTGAGAGTGCTGACAAATTCTGATTACAATAAACTGGGCGGAAAAGGGTTGCATATAATCACCATCATCTATGCATGCATTCTATGAGCACGTATTAAATATGCACGGATTACTTTTCAACTTTAACCACAACTCCATGCACACACACACACAAATAATTCCCCCTCTTCCCCCCAGGAATATTACAAATGCCGAGGTTTCTTTCCTAGGGTGGAAGATTTTTTGTTTTGTGATGGGGTAAGAAAGAAAAAAAAGGCGCTGTTCCAAGTTTTGGTGCTGAAAGAGCTGCTGCATTCCGAAGGAATCGCGATCGATTCAGCTGGGGAAAGGAGAGGGGTGATGGAGTAGGATCTAGCTGCCAAAGGGGCTTTTGGAAACCTGCATGATCCTGCAGAGTGGGGAGGCGGGGGGGGTTGTGATGGGGGGGGTGGAACGGTGAAAGTTCTTTGCTATGGGGACTCAATCCGGCAGATCATGGACTCGCTTTCCAGGCTGCTGCTGCTTGGTTTAAGCATTAGAAGTACTGAAAGTGGAAGGAACGGGGGGCAAGGAAGAGAGAGAGAGAGAGAGGTAGGTGGGGGGAGCCGGGGGGCGCCGGGGGAAAACATGGGGCTGCGGAGCGTTCAATGGCATCTGATCGTGGTGCTGAAACCTAACAATCACAGCTCCTCGCCATCAGCTGATCTAACCCAACAAACTCACAATAGAGAACTTTCTTTCATCCTGAAAGAGGATTAAGGGCTGAGGAGGTGTCAAACATTGCACTATACACGGGTCACTTGAAACAAAAATAAAAAATAAAAGTTTATTGGGGGGGAGAGGAAGGTTTCTATTTTGTTTTGTTTCCTCTCCTCAGATTTTCCTATAACTGGAACAGGTTATTCTTAAAAAAGTGAAAGTGCCTAAGTGAACTCAAATCCAAAGCTAATACGTCAGATCAGACCAAGGGAAGAGAAAGACAAGTGCAAAAAAAGTGATCAATAAAAATCAGTTTTGCAATTGACACTAGAAATGGCTTCGACCTGGGCTCCAGTCTCCTTGTTCCCAACTCTTGCACAGCACATTGCATGGAAGTGCACAAAGTAGCCCAAGACAGGAGATTTTTCCATATTCCTAAAACATGTCGACCAACTCAAAATGGACGCCTCATTTTTTTTATTATTTTTTTTACGTTTTAACTACTGCTTATCTTTTTACTATTATTATAACCCCCACCCCAGGAAAGGGATCTAAGAAACGGATCTTGTTTTGAAAACATACATTTTCTCACTTTACACTTAGGAAAATGGATGTTTTATTCTCTGCTCACGTATTTTTCAGCTAACGCAGCCACTTTTAGGATGTTTAGAAAGTGCATTGGGGGAAAAAAACAGAACTGAATCGATCTATTCCTTACTTGTTTTTCATTAAGAGCTGCTATTCTTGATTGCCTTTCATGGATTTGTTTCTTAAGATCACCGTTCTGCAAAAATGGCAATAAAATGCATATTAAAGGCAAAGTGTAAAACTAACCCGTCATGAATAAACTTGAGATTAGACATTGTTCAAAGGCAAAACCGTTTCATCAACGCCGTACAAAAGCATGCACACACACATAAACACCCTCTTTAGTCAAAAAGCTCAGTGAAGACTACAAAATGAGATCTCTTACTGATAAAGTTTCTCATCCTGCTGTCCCGGCACAACTGCGCTTATTACAGCAGGAATAAAATACTGAAGAAGAGGAAAAAAGGATCTGCATTTACCTGTGGATCTTGCTTCATCTGTGCAACTAGTTTCTATAAAAAAAAATCACCCCAAAAAAGGAGGAATTAGAAACTGTTTCAAGTTTAATGGATTTTTTTAAAAATGTGTGTGTGTGTGTCGGGAAGGGGGAGGGAGGGGGGTAAGGAACAAAGAGGCAAGTAAACACTGCGAGTCAGTTTCAAGCAAAGCTCATAAATATTCAAGTCTCGTCCTAATCTCTCCAACACACACAGGCACCAACCGCAATGTTAACTCCGATTCTCCACAACACACACACACACACACACACAACTCGGCCGAACAGTCTCCCAAACTACTTTTGCAAAGTGTTCGATATTCCAAGGGGGATCCGGGAGCGGGGGGGGGCTCTCGCCGGCTCCCCCAGGCTCAGCTCCAGCCTCCCCCCTCTTCACTCTCACTCCCAGCCCCCCTCCCCTGATCGATAGACCCTGCGACAAGCAGCGAACGCTCCTCGCTCAGCATGCGAGGCTGGCTCCCTGCGGGTCCCCCGCCCCCCCCAGCCGCCCGCTCGCGCACCCCGGGGCCAGCCGCGCGGGCTCGCGGCGTTACCTGGTGACACTGGATTTCCACTTTTAACGCCTCTTGCAAGCTCTGTAGCTCCATCCCTGCAACTTGCCCGGCACTTTGCTGCCACTTTCGGAACCCGGCGAAGTTTCTTTTGTTTTTGTTCCGTTGGCTCTCGGGGAGGGGGGCGTTGTTGGTTTTTTCTCCGCGGCCACAAACCAGCCCCCCCTCAGACAAGCCCACCCCGAGCAGCGCAATTTAAAAAAAAAAAAAAGCCACAACAACAATCGAAAGAAACAACTACTCAGGCTGCACAGCAAGTTCTTTGCCTCTTTGCTAGGGACACAGACTCATCACTCACTTTCCGCCAAACTAGGGGGGGGACTCCGCCCCAGCCCCCCTGCCAGCGCTGCGCCCGGGGCCCCAGGCGGCCCCCGCTCCGCCCAGGAGCCGAGTAACCGCCTCCCGCAGCCCGCCCGCCCTCCGGTGGGGACGAGGGGGACTTAAAACGGCAGGGACTATATTTTCTCAGAGTGCGCGCCTTGATTTCACTTTGCCTCGGGAAAAGTTGTGCCACGGCTGTCAATGCTAATTCGGAGGTGCCCGGATGGAGCGAGGGGAGGGGAGGGAAAGGGACTGAAAGCTCCTCGCCTGGCGCATGCGCCGCGCGGTGCCGCGGCGGGCGAGAGGACAACAAAGTAAGTGATGGAGAGCAAGGGGAGCGCGAGTTCCCGGGCGTGGGGCGGCCGGGCCGGGCTGGGCTCTGCCCCGCGTCCCGCTGCCTCTGGGTGCCAGGGCCGCGGGCTCCCCCGCTGCGGGGCAAGGCGAGTGCTGGTGCTGCCTCCCTCTGCCCCTCACCGCGGCCGCGGGGCTGCTCTTGCCCGGCCTGGAACTGGAGGCAAGGGGCGGGCAGTATTAGATCGCCCCAAAGCAACACAGGCTGGGAAGGAGGCAAGTTTTTCTCACACACACACACGGGCTTTCATCCTGTCCTCTTTCCCCTTCCCTCTCTCCTCACCTTTCCCCTACACTCACTTGGATTCTTCTGCCTTTGCTCCACTCGCTTTCTTCCCTTTCCTCTTCCAGCTTTCGTGCTCCAAGATATTTAACTACCTGCCAGCTAATGAAGGCAACGAGGTCATTTTTTATCTTGTTCAATTTAAACAGGCTGGAAACTGGTTTCTTACATATCTTGTCAACACACACGTTATTGATAATTGGGAGTTAGGGTTTAAGGAAGGATTTGAAAATAAGGTGGTCTTCTCCAAACACACACAACCTAACTTTGAAGGTTGAGGCTAAAGTTCCAATATATTAAAAAAAAAAAACGAGTGTGTGAAAATGCACAGTAACCATGACCCAACCAGCCTTCTGCTCTGCCTGTGTATCATCACCTTGATAACAGCCAGAAACTTATCCTATGCACAGAGTTGCTCTGGTTTAACTAAAGGTGAAATGATGCAGTTATTTGTGTGATTGTGTGTATAGAAACTTAGGCATGGTCTCCACAAGAAAATCCACACCCCTGAGTGACATAGTTAAGCCAACCTAAATCTCCGTATAGAGAAAGTAGTAGGTCGATGGAAGAATTATTTGATTAAGCTAGCTCCTATTTCTTGGGAAGATGGATTACCCAGGATGATGGGAGAACTTCTCCCGTTAGTGTCTACTCTGTCTGAAGTGCTATAGAGGTACAGCTGCACCTCTCTAGCATTTGAAGTGTAGCCAAGCCCTCAGTTTGTTAAATAACAGTGACAAGTCTAAGGTTATGTCTACACTACTGTACCGCTACTGTAAAATTTCCTGTGTAGACCTCTCCCACCGGCATAATTCAAACACCCCCAATGAGCGGTAGTAGCTACGTTGGCAGGAGACTTTCTGTCCACACCAGTGCTTTTGTCAGTGAAACTTATGTCAGTCACGGATGTTTTTTTCCACACCCCTGACAGACAAAAGTTTTGCTGACAAAAGTGCTAGTGTAGACTAAGCCTAAATTAATGTAAGAGAGATCATAACCAGAGTAGCACCAGTTTAACTAAATCAATGCAACATCACCTCTTGAGTCAAACCAGTGCAACTTGTGTGTGTGGACAAGCCTTAGTGACGTTAAAAACCACAAACACAGCTCAGGTTAATTTTATCTCTGACTCTCAAAATTAAGAACATACACAGTTAAGTGTTCAGCCTCTACATTCATGAGTTCATTACTAGTACCCTGATAATACTCTCATAGTGATTTCAAGCTGCACTCTTACTGATACTAACCTACCATACGGAAACTGGCAGAACACCACAGTGCTACAGCTGTGCTTGGACATAAAATTTTTAACTATAGAAATCTTTCTCCCCAAATAAAGACACCAATATCTACCAAGACAAATCTACTAAATCAAACCTAAAGTATCTAAGATGTTAAGAAAAGAAAAATCTTGCCAATTTCCATTAGACTTTTCAGAAATATTCTATCCTACCCTGACATAAGGTCATGTCTGTGAAATTCAAGGTGGCTTGTTCTTGGTTTGGCACAATTATGAATGAGGCGTCTTAACCAGACATAAAATTAAAAGCCTGTTTCAACCTTAGCTATTGGAAACACTAGAATCGTGATATATATTTATTTTTAAAATCTTTATTTGTGTTACTATCAACATATTCCTTATTGAAATTGACCAAATTAAAAAAATCTAATTTACTTTTCACCATTTGTTCACTTTTTTGAACATTTGGCTTGAACAATGAAAATAGACTGGTCAGTTTCACTTTCTGATGCTCTTTCTCTAGAGCACTTTTTCTGTGTTTGGATTGCAAACATTGCATGGAAAAGTTTAAAACCAAATAAATACAGTGTTTTAGTAGTTTGTATATGATGGCAGCTTTTTGTTATATCATGGGTTTTTTAATGAAAATATTATATTAATAAATCATAATCATAAAATCTTATTTAAACAATCTAAATAGTTAGGCTTCATCTATCTGCTGATTTCTCTAACTACTTTTTCTTAAACTCAACTTATAACAGAATTTATTAGATTTCATGATAAATAACTAGTTGGTGACCTAAAAGGTCAAGATAAACGGTAAAGTCCAACTACTTTATCACATATGGACTTGGTTTTACAGCCCTTACTCAGAAGAATAAGGACTAAGCGACCAATCCTATGCAAATACTTATGCACATGGAACACTTTATGAATGTGAGTTAATGGACCTACTCCTAGAAGCACAATTACGTATGTGCACAAGTATTTGCAAGATCATGGCCCAACAAAAGTAAAGGTTTGCTGGTTATACCCAGTAAAGCTCAGACCCTGAAACCACACAAGTAACATTGGGTTATGCATGCAGGGAATCCTATTGACCTGAATCAGTCTATTCACAGATTTAAAGTTACTCTTATGAATAAGCATTTACAAGATAAGGGCCTAAAGTCTTTGTGAATCAGAAGTAACTCCACTGAAATCAATTGTTATATGAGTGTAAAACTCATGAGAGATCAGTATCAGGCCCTAAGCTGGACTGTCTTTTTCTACATTTGTACAGCATCTACCACAACGGGTTCCTGGTCCATGACTAGGGCTCCTATGTACTATGGTAATACAAATAAATAATATAATAAAAATCTAACAATTGACTGAGTTATATTAATTGAAGCATGATTTATGTATTACTCATGACTCTATTGCTAGTCTGCTGACTGTTTCCGATCATAGTTTTGTATTGTTATAAAAAGCATGCATAGACCTACAACAGCAAATCATCTTTTTGAGTATTGTAAAATAATTATTCTTTCATCAAAATACAATTGGTAGTTGCATTTTGCCTAACTTTTGTTGTTTGAGAATGTTGGAGGGTCCCCCCAAACAGTAAACTTAAACCTTTATAAAAATGACCTGCAAGGAGTTCTTATTTTATCCCTACCACACCAATGAGATGACTATAGGAGAATAGTTTGAAAGTTTGCTTCAACATCTTTGCCATTCAAGAATTGGCTTATATGTTCACAGTGCAATGATTGGTCACAGATTACAATATCCAGGCAACATCAATATAAAGCACTAAACATAATGAAGTTGATTGCTATTCATCTATTGATACCGTTCTATTTGTTGTATAGGCAATTGTGTAAAATATATTAATCTGTCAAACATATTTCAGCAATAATTTTCTACTGCTATCTGTAAAAACTTTAACAGCTTTATGGAATGTACTCCAGCATGGTGAAATCTTGGTGACCAAATTATGGATGTATAATGGCTGGTACTAGAGGGAAAAGTCACAGTGAGCCCAGTTCCATCTGTGTTCTTGTATAGAGGGTAGCCATAATTTGGCTAGGGAGTGCAAGGGGGAAGGGAGACTAGCCAACACTACTGGCAGCGCTCCACAGAGGTAGCCTAAGCTTGGTGGGGAATGGTTATAACTCTGCTCCTCTTGAGCACCAGCTAATTGATGTAGCACTGAGAGAAGCACATGCTGTCCCATCAAGTGTTGCATATCCCATATGTAAGCACACTCTCTCCCACCCTAGGAGGTATTATCACTGCTCCTGGCTTCTGTAGGAGCAGTGCTCCCAGAAGTCCCCCACATGAGCTCTTCCCTTTCTCACAGTGAAGTTCAGGTTCATAGAGCCTTGATATGTACTTTTGGATATATTTTAAGTATACAATAACAATAATGTGCAATCGGCGGCATGCCATCTGTGCATGCCCAATCAGCTGTGCATTGTTCAACACGCAGCCTGCAGGATGATTCTGTCTGGCCACCATGAGGAACACCATTTTGTAGAACAAAGTGGCATTCTCCACACAACATGACCTTGCACTTACTGTACATGCAAGGTCATGTTGCATGGAGGACACCATTTTTGACCACCTCAGACATGTAAGTGTGTTGGTGCAAGTCTTGCTAAAAGAGTCATGGCATACCACTATGTGCAGTAAATGCAATGTGTCTGTCACTGAAAGTTTTGCATCCATATATGCAAAATTAAGTATATAGTGGCTACCTGTCTCCAGCTGTATTCTCTTGTCTTTTGTATAACTAATGTTTGACACTGTGAGCAGAAATTTCCTCTGGAAAATTCTATAAAAGTTTGGCTGTCTCACGCATTTCATTAATATCATACATCAATTCCATGAAGACATGGCTGGTCAAGTACTCTCAGATAGTGGCTTCTCAAAACAAAGCTGCATGCTGGCACCGGTCCTCTTTGGTCTCTTCTCAACAGCCATTCTGAATTACACAATTGTCAACTTTCAGAAGAGCATCTATAGAAAGTACAGAACTGATGCAAAACTCCAAAAGCTTTCTACACAGACAACAGTCCTTGAGGAACTCACATGTGAAGCCCTTTCTGCAGAGGACTGTCCTCTAGTAAGAGTATGTCTACACTGTGCTGCAGTGCAGACTATGGGTGTGTGAATTGCATAGTGCATCAAAATGGACTAACTGCCCTATGTGGATGCTGCTAGTGTGAACTAAAAGGGTACCTAGTTCATATTAACAGAGTCCTCTTTAAACAGTAGCATCCCCAGAAGGCAGTTAGAGTACGTTTTGGTATGCAGTTCATACTTCTGTAGTCTATGGTGCAGCACAGTGTAGACAGTTATAGTAAAAGTGACCTGCAGCTTACCCTTAATAGGTTCTCAGCAACAACTAAATAGGTTGGACTCACCAACAGCCTGGAAAAAACTGAAGCCATCTTCCAGCCAGACCCATCCACTACCACCACTGAGCCAAACATCACCATCGATGATACAAACCTAAAGAACATCAGTCCCTTTAACTACCTTGGCAGTACCATTTCAAGTAATATCAAACAGAATATGAAAGGCAAGTGAGGTCTTCAGAAGGTTGCCATGGGATACTCAACCAGCATACCATCAAACTGTCAACAAAACCAATGGATATACAATGCAGCAGTGACAGCATCCCTTTTGTACAGGCGTGAAACATGGACAGTTACCACAGACATCAAACAACTTGACCATTTTAATGTATTGTCTTTGCTCTAGTCTGAAGGTCCACTGGCAAGACAAAGTGTCAAACATCAACATCCTTGAAAAAGCAAAAACAACCAGCATGTAGGTAATGATTATCAAAGCTCTGCTTAGGTGAACAGGTCATGTTATTAGATTGGATGATGATGAACTCACTGAAAAAAGTCCTCTATGGTGAGCTGGAACTCAGAAAGCACAGGAAGAATAGTCAATGTAAACACTTCAGCAACACCTTTAAAAGTAGAATCTCAACTTATGTGGCGTAAATATTGATAATTTCAAAGATGCAGCCAATGACAGACCTGAATGGAGAGCAACTATCAGTAAAGGTTATAAACACTTTGAGAAAGACGGATGCAAAAAAGTGATCAAAGAAAGAGCTAAATGTCATGCCAAGTCTTCAGTGCGAGACTACACATTCCTATGTGATATCTGTTTATGACCTTGCTACTTGCAGATTAGACTCTACAGCCACAAGAGAACACACAAGATGCCCTGACATTGTCAGATATGACAGTCATGCAGTATAACTAGTAATGGATGCCTAGAGTCTACTATTCTGGGCGTTGCCATTTTAACCCTGTTTTAATCCTGAATCTCTGCATATTATAATGTTTATCCTTATCAGAAATTATTACTGATTTATAAAGAGGAGCTAGGCACCCCACTGCCGTTGATAATGCCTAATTCCCATATGTGCCTTTGAAAATGCCCCATCCCTCTTTTTGCAATATTGTTCCTTCTAGTACCCATATGTTAAACATGTACAGAAGTGAGCCACAAATTGGTGATCCCTGTGAAGGCACTCACTGGCTCAGTGGTTCTCAATCTGCAGCCCAATCAGCACATAGCAGCAGCCCATGTGACATCCTCGGGGCATACAGGTAGTATTGGATGCAGCCCACAATGATAAATATGTTGAGAACCACTGCACTGGCTTAACTATAGGTTCCCTCTGCTTTGAGCCTGCAAAAAGCATTCTTCACAAATTGACATTGGGTTCTAGAGATAATTGGAACATGGCCACCTTAAAAAGGGGGAACAGTTGCTCAACTCCTGCTGTCCTAGAAAAGGTGCCTAAAGCCTATGGCAAGGCACCATGGAGATTCAGGCTTGTTTAGCCAACACTCCCCTACATGAGCAATAACACTTTGTGCATGTAGTAGCATGGCACAATGACAGTGAAGGTGTACGAGGACCAGTTGTTCTAGCAGGAAGGACAGTGGACCCACTGGCCACACAGAGGGCCTTCAGGTCAGCTAATCTAGTCAAAAATCTTCAGCATTTGACCCCAACTTTCCTATTTATCTCCAGCCTACACAGTTTTCCTCCTTCCCTTTCTGTGAGGTCATCTTCCTCAAAGATTGGGCTTTAGAGAAGATAATGTACTTATTGGAAAATAAGAAATACAGATAAATCGTGCCTTCCATGGAAAAACCTGCAGGAAAGGCAAAGTTCAGTAGAAAACTCCATGTGTTGCAATTCATGAAGTTCACAACTCACCATCTTAAATAGGTCAGAGGTTTAAGGTACTGTGGACCTAGGGAAGTCCCAAGATTTGTGGCAATCCAGCAGGAAGCTGGGATATCTATATAGATGTCTGGTCCTTTGAGTTGCTCCCCAAGTCGCCTCCTCTGGCATCATAGCTGCCTCATGAGCTGTGCTCTTATTGTTTCCCAGTCTCTTGTCCTGGCCCTTTACTCTCAATCATTCCCTTCCTAAACCTGCAGAGCTTTCACTGTGCACAGAGCCCCTTCCATGTGATGCTGGGAGAGTGATGCTTTCCTTCCCTTCCACTCCTTTCCATAGAATCTGTGCCAGGAGAGAACAATTTTTGTTCGTTTCATCCCCTCTGCACCATTTATCTGGGGGAAGGGTTGGCCCATAGTTATTGCTGTCCTCTTGACTCACCTGTGAGCTCCTGTCCTAACCCAAGCTACATCTTGGGTTAGGACAGGAGCTCACTTATCTTTCCAGCCAGATTTCTCTGGCTATGTTTCTCTCTCTCTGCCATTTTCTATGCAGTTCTGTTGGTTCCTTCCTTTCTCCTCCTGCTCTTCCTTTCTTCATCACACCTTTGCTTCCCTGATGATGCTTTCCTCACGTTTTATTCAGCACCTTCATACTCCCTTGCGAGGTTGTTGAAGTGCCATGGAGCACCAACCTTTGGTAGCACACCAGGTGCAGTATGGCTCCAGCAAGCACTTAAGGCTCTTCAGCTAGTCAGCCCAAAGACGCTAGTCCCTGATGGGTTCCAGTCTTCACTGCCACCTGCCTCCAACCACCATGTTCCTCCCAAGATCCCCAGACACACTCCTCATCAACTGCCTCAGAACCTCCCATTCTTGGCAACCTACATCCCTCCAGAGCAGCCAAAGAATAGCAGCAGCAAATTAAGTTTATTGTCCGATTCCCCACCCTGACCTGTACTGACCTACTCAGCAAATTCATCACACAGCTTCCTGTTAACTTTCACTCACCGGCAGTTTTCCTTCCTCCTCACAGGTGCTGACAATAAGATTTTCTCACTCTTTTTCTCCTTTCTCCAACTGGCCTAATCCAGCTCTCATTCACAGTTGCCCAAATCCAACAGCCATTTCCATGTGCCCAGAATGCATCCTCCCTCATCCCTTCTACTGTTAAAGGGACATAATCCAAAACTTCTCATTCACCGCTTGAATAGCAGAAGGGATGAAAAGACCATCATTCCATGTTACCCTCTTCCATTTAGTTGCATTTTTGTTCTTCAGCTTGAGGAGTGAATGAAGGGAACAAAGATCTCTTGTACAATAAATAAATACCCACACAGCTCATAACTAGTCTAGAACATTTTGATTCAGAATTAGTTATGTTTTATTTTCTTGCTTGGATTTCTGCAGCAGTAAAAGAAGATATACACATCCTGACTCCTAGGTGAAATTTGTAACATCATTCAAGACAAAAATAAAACCTCTTCAAACTTGAACAGATAAAGAAGCTGTGCAAGGAGAACAAATCAAAAAACGAAGAAGCTAAAATGTCTGGGTAATAACAGGATGTTAAATGGTCTAATCATCATCCAAAAGCTGATACACAGCAATTTTGGAGTAAAAAGCTCTTACATAATATTGTCAGACCAAAACATCACATATTGATAATAATACTCACTTTCACTTTCCCCTAAAAATAATTCCACAAAATTGGCTATCCCAGTTGAACAGATAGGCCCGAAGCTTGAGACTCTGTCTTCACTCTGTCCTTATGCAGACAAATTTCCATTGTCTCCATCAGAAACCTGCCTGAGTAGTGAGCTCAGGATTTGGTCCATGAGATTTTCGATCAAGCATTCTCAGCATATTCTCTACAACCCAGCTATTGTACACAGAGCTCCAGAAACTCAAAGGGCCAGATCCTCAGCTCCATAGTGTCAAAGGTTCATAACTTCAGTGGGATTTGAGGGCACTCAGGCCCAGATATGTAGGTGCCTAATTCCCACTGATTTCAATGGGACCTATCTGCCTAAATTCCTTTTGAAGATGTGGGTCTCAGTGCCTTGCATCAGGTGCTCTTCAACTTGTAGCCTCAAGCCCACTGGTTGCAATCAATTTGTTTTCCTTCCATTGTCAAATCAAAGCATTCCTCCCTATAATGGAGGCCACTAGAGGCAGAGGAGCCTAGCTGTTAGCATCTGCTCATTGCAGGGCCAATGGTAGGAGAGCCTGGAACTGCTACTCAACTGGGCTCCAACACAGGGCCCTAGGAAGGTCAGCAGCATTTGGCCTCCGGGAAGGAGCCTCTAAATTACCTTCCCTGGGTCACTTCCTCCCAATGCTACCCGTCTCAGATAAGAAAAGAAAAAAGAAGGAAAACCTGCTGACCCCAGCTGGGCTCTGCATACTGTCTCATCCCCCCTAGGAGCCCTGCAGGAGGTCTGCACACCTCCTCATTCTGAGTTGGGTTGTTCCCTTTTTAACCCTGCCTCCATTTGGCGCATGCTCTGGAGGGATGGAGCCAGCTGAGCTCAGTATAGTCCTTTAACCCCTTCTGTCCCAGAGTGGAGTTTGTATACCCCATCAAACTCCCATTATGCTGCACCACTCTTCCTTGTTCCCCCATTTTTGTGCTAGTAAGATTTCCTGTTCTCTCTCTCGTCTTGCATCTCTTTCACTTTTTCCTGATTGTCCCCTAACTACCTCATATTCTTATTACATGCACCAGGGTATTTTGCCTGTGCATGGGGGGCAGGATCAGGCCTACTCAGTAGAAGTTGAGCTTCAAGATGAAGCTAACCAGCTCCCTTGGGTGTGTGCATAATTTCCATTCACATCAGTAGGAACAATATGTGCACGTCCAAAGGTAGAATTTGGCCCGTTGACTGCAAAATACTGTCCAGTGAGTTGAGAAAACAACTGTCAGTGGGCTATAATGCACTATAAATCAGCACCTGGATTTTTGGTTTTATTTTAGTCCATGGAAAGTCATTCAAAGTCTCCACTAAGCCACTGTGCCCACAGGTAAAAAGGCTTTGGAAAAAACACAGGAACTCCATAAAAGAAAAGTATATTAAAAACAAACTCTTGGCCCATTTGCAAATCTCAGCAGCAGTGCTGCCATGCTGCTTGTATGAAAAAGAGCTAAAGTGATACAAGTATAATACAGAATTTGCAGCAAACAGAATAAACAATATATTTTTCTCTTCCTAGGCATGACTGTGGACAGGTAACGAGTTATTTCACTCATCCCTGAAAAAAAACATCACACACACACAATGCAGTCATTCCTAACTTGTGGAGTGGGAAGAAAAGTCTGCTCCATTCTTCCCCCCATGCATTCTCGCTCTAAATATAGAATGTGTCTTTACATAGCACCTTTCACGTATCAGGTACCCCACAGCTCCTTACAAAGCAATCAGTTGGATATTGGAAGTTTGATTCTCCACTGCAACATGTGCATTTATTTACACTGGGGGCATAAACTTGTAATATTTCTGTTCTGGTAGTATTTTACACCCATTTTGGACTCACTTTTATACAGGTGTAAATGACCACACAAGGTGCAAGGCAGTGAAGATTTAGGCCCTATTAATGTAATGTATATATAATGTAATGTATATAGCAAACACTGCAAGGATGCTGCACTCAAGATCTCACGGATGGTCCTGGATGTTTGGGAAAGGCTGGTCAAGCCAATGGAGTTAACCCTTACTTATGGAGAAGTACTTTGAGATCTATGACTTCCACCTTCCCAAGGAACATAGATGCGCAGAAGGAATGTCCGTTCAAAGGAGAGCACCTGTGCAGAGCTTCTCAGTCAGGTCCTAAGAGTGTATCAACCCCTGATTTACCACTGTTACATCAGCATAAAGTATAATCCCATCACCTATTGTTTTTGTTTCTGTTAGATTTAAAGCAGTGCAGTGTGATTTTCAAAAGCACTCAGCATTGACCTAATGTTGTGCCTATTAGATTTAATGGTAAAATTCCTGTTGATTTCAGTAGATGCAGAATTAGGCTAGATTTTTAGATGGTAGATGTACAACACTTTCTGAAAATTAGGCCACTAAGGTGTCTTGCAGCAGGCACCCAAAACTTGAGGTAGCAAAATTCACTAGTCCCTTTAGAAACTTTAGGCCACAACATTACAAATTGAGCCATATAGTCACTAATACAAGATGATGGGTAACATTTTTAAATGCATCTAAACGATTTAGATGCTTAAGCCCCATTCAGACACGACTTAGCCCTGGCCTACACTACGAGTTTAGGTCGAATTTATCAGCGTTAGATCGATTTAACCCTGCACCAGTCCACACGACGAAGCCATTTTGTTGACTTAAAGGGCTCTTAAAATCGATTTCTGTACTCCTCCCTGGCGAGGGGATTAGCGCTGAAATCAACATTGCTTGGTCAAATTTGGGGTAGTGTGGATGCAATTCAATGGTATTGGCCTCCAGGAGCTATCCGAAAGTGCTCCATTGTGACCGCTCTGGACAGCACTTTCAACTCAGATACACTAGCCAGGTACACAGCAAAAGCCCCAGAAACTTCTGAATTTCATTTCCTGTTTGGCCAGTGTGGCGAGCTCATCAGCATAGATGACCATACAGTCCCAGAATCGCAAAAGAGCTCCAGCATGGACCTAATGGGAGGTACTGGATCTGATTGCTGTTTGGGGAGATGAATCTGTGCTATCAGAACTCTGTTCCAAAAGACAAAATGCCAAAATATTTGAAAAAAATCTCCAAGGGCATGATGGACAGAGGCTACAACAGGGACCCGCAGCAGTGCTGCTTGAAAATTAAGGAGCTCAGGCAAGCCTACCAAAAAACCAAAGAGGCAAATGGCCTCTCCAGGTCAGAGCCCCAGACATGCCACTTCTATGATGAGCTGCATGCAATTCTAGGGGGGAGCCCTACCACTACCCCACCCCTGTCTGTGGACACCTGCAATGGGGGAGACTCATGCAACAGGATGAGGATTTTGGGGACGAGGAGGATGAGGAGGTGGAGGAGGATGAGAATAGCGCACAGCACACAAGCGGAGAAACAGTTCTCCCCAACAGCCAGGAACTGTTTATCACTCTGGAGCCTATACCCTCCCAACCCTCCCAAGGCCGACTCACAGACCATGAAGCCGGAGAAGGCACCTCTGGTGAGTGTACCTTTGTAAATACAATGCATGGTTTAAAAGCAAGCATGTTTAATGATTAATTTGCCCTGAAGACTTGGGATGCATTTGCGGCCAGTACAGCCACTCCTTTTAAATGGCCAACCCAACGGGTGCTTGGTATGGGAAAGGAGGGTGCTGATGTTTGAAACCATTCCCACATGTTATGAAAGTTGAAGAAGCCAAAAGACTGCAGCTTACCATGGCTGCCTGCAAGCTAAATTCTGTGGCCCAGCCCTGCATGTATGATCTCTCACACCAAACTTGCAGTCCTGAATATAAGAGGTAAAATGAGACCTTGTACCGAAAGCACATGTGCTATGTCATGTTAACAGCTTGGTTCACCATAAAAGAGTCTACTCATTGTTCTCTAAAATGTGTCTTTTTAAATACTACTCTCCCTTTTTTTCCTCCCGCAGCTGCAAATGTTTCAACGCTCCCCCTATCATCTCCGTCCCAGAGGCTAGCACAGATAAGAAGGCGAAAAAAACGCCCTCGCTATGAAATGTTCTCTGAGCTCATGCAGTCCTCCCGCACTGAAAGAGCTCAGCAGAATGCATGGAGGCAAACAATGGCACAGTCCAGGAAAGCAGAAGATGAGGGACAAGCGAGATGAGAGGTGGCGGGAGCAAGATGAGAAGTGGAGGCAGCAAGATGAGAGGAGGCAGGATGAAATGGTGAGGCTACTGGGGGATCAAACTGACATGCTCCGGTATCTGGTGGAGCTGCAGGAAAGGCAGCAGGAGCACAGACCGCCGCTGCAGCCCCTGTGTAACCGCCTGCCCTCCTCCCCAAGTTCCATATCCTCTTCACCCAGACGCCCAAGAACGTGGGGGTGAGGGGTCTCCAGGCACCCAACCACTTCACCCAGAGGACTGCCCAAGCAACAGAAGGCTGGCATTCAATAAGTTTTGAAGTGCAGTGTGGCCTTGTCCTTCCCTCCTCCTCTCATCCACCATCCCACCTGGTGCTTCCCTCCTTCCCCACCCGTCCCTTGGCAGTTATCCCCCTACTTGTGTGATGAATTAATAAAGAATGCATGATTTTTAAACAATAATGACTTTATTGCCTCTGCAAGCAGTGATTGAAGGGGAGAGGGCAGCTGGTTTACAGGGAAGTAGAGTGAACCAAGGGGACAGGTTTTCATCAAGGAGAAACAAACAGAACTGTCACACCGTAGCCTGGCCAGTCATGAAACTGGTTTTCAAAGCTTCTCTGATGCACAGCGCACCCTGCTGTGCTCTTCTAATCGCCCTGGTGTCTGGCTGACCGTAATCAGTGGCCAGGCGATTTGCCTCAACCTCCTTACTACTGTCCAGGGTGCCTGCGTATGGCTTCATGAGCCATGGCATTAAGGAGTAGGCTGGGTCCCCAAGGATAACTATAGGCATTTCAACATCCCAGCAATGATTTTCTGGTCTGGTCTGGGAAGTAAGTCCCTTCCTGCAGCTGTTCAAACAGACCAGAGTTCCTGAAGATGTGAGCGTCATGTACCTTTCCCGGCCATCCCACATTGATGTCGGTGAAATGTCCCTTGTGATCCACCAGTGCTTGCAGCACCATGAAAAAGTATCCCTTGCGGTTTATGTACTGGCTGCCAAGGTGGTCTGGTCGCAAGATAGGGATATGCATTCCGTCTATCGCCTCACCACAGTTAGGGAATCCCATTGCAGCAAAGCCATCTGCTATGACCTGCATATTTCCCAGAGTCACTACCCTTGATAGCAGCAGCTCAGTGATTGCATTGGCTACTTGGATCACAGCAGCCACACAGTAGATTCACTCACTCCAAATTGATTCCAGACTAACCAGTAGCTGTCTGGCATTGCAAGCTTCCAGAAGGCTATCGCCACTCGCTTGTGAACTGTGAGAGCTGCTCTCATCTTGGTATTCTTGCGCTTTTCAGGGCAGGGGAAAGCAAGTCACAAAGTTCCATGAAAGTGCCCTTACACATGCGAAAGTTTCGCAGACACTGGGAATCATCCCAGACCTGCAACATTATGTGATCCCACCAGTCAGTGCTTGTTTTCTGCGCCCAGAATTGGCGTTCCATGGCATGAACCTGCCCCTTTACCACCATGATGTCCAGATTGCCAGGGTCCGTGCTTTGGGAGAAGTCTGTGTCCATGTCCTCATCACTATCATGATCGTGCTGTCATCGCCTCCTTGCCTGCCTTTGCAGGTTCTGCACATCCTGCAGGATAATGTGTGAAGTATTTACAATGCTCACAACAGCATCAGTGAGCTGAGCAGACTCCATGCTTGCTTTGGTAAGGTGTCTGAAAGAGAGCAGGAAAGCAGAGTTGCAGTGGAAGCAGTGGATGACGACGGATGCCACGAGAATAGATATTTATACCGAACGACAAGAGGATCTGCAAGGTGGATTCATGGCTCCAGGAGAGCAGAGTTGCAGCAGAAGCGGTGGATGACTGAGCTCATTTACTCTATTGAGCTCAGTCATCATTTACTCAATTGAGACTGAGCTTATTTACAACAGCAGGAGAGCAGAGTTGTAGTGGAAGCGGTGGATGACAATGGTTTGCAGACCTACTGCACCGTCTGCTGCCAGCTGCACCCAGGACACAAGAGCAGCAGTGTTGGTAAGCTGAGCAGGCTCCATGATTGCCATGGTATGGCGTCTGCATGGAAAAAAGGCACGAAACTATTTTCTGCCATTGCTTTCAGAGAGGGAGGGGCGACAGACAACATGTACCCAAAACCACCTGTGACAATGTTTTTGCCCCATCAGGCATTGGGAGCTTAACCCAGAATTCCAATGGGCAGCGGAAACTGTGGGTACTGTGGGATAGGTACCCACAGTGCACCACTCCGTGAGTCGATGCTAGCCACGGTATTGAGGACGCACTCCATCGACCTACTGTGCTTACTGGGGACATACCACCATCGACTGTATAAAATCGCTTTCTAAAGATCGACTTCTATAAGTTTGACCTAATTTCCTAGTGTAGACATACCCTTAGGCACTTAGGAGCCCAAGCTTCACTGAAAGTCAATCGGAGGTAGCCTTCTAAGTCACTTCTTAAAATGGAGCTAAAGCTTATAAATCATTTGTGTAAAATTTTCAAAAGCATCTAAGTCCCATGACACTTGGGTACTTAAGTCAATTTTGAAAATGGGACTTGGGCTTTTTTGAAAATTTTACTCTATACACTCAAAATCTCTGGCCCTCTATTTTAAACTTTTCATAGAAGACAAGAAAGAGAGACAGACAGGTAGGTCAGGCATTTTCCCTTAAGTTACATAAAGAAAATATTCTTCCTCCTCAAGATGCTTCCTTCTAAAAGAGCATGTTTCAGTAATCTTGGTTAAGCAGAGTTTGAAGATATGCATCCAAAAGGTAGTGGAGAATTTGTTTAAAGCAACAAACCCTTCTATATGATGTGACAGACCCAGGCCAGTGGGGTACAGGAGTCTCGTAGAGGGCAAATATACTGGTCACTGGATAATAGTTTTCTGTTCCCTGAGTGACCAGAGCAGGGGCTGCACTCGAGTAATCAGGAACCTGCTAGAACCACTTAAGGCAGCCAGGCTGATTAGAACATCTGCAGCCAATCAAGGCAGGCTAATCAGGGCACCTGGGTTTAAAAAGGAGCTCACTCCAGTCAGGGAGGGGGGAGCCAGAGGAGAGGAAGTGCGTGTGAGGAGCTGGGAGCAAGAGGTGCAAAGAGCTGAGAGTGAGAGGGTGTGCTGCTGGAGGACTAAGGAGTACAAGTGTTATCAGTCACCAGGAGGAAGGTCCTGTGGTGACGATAAAGAAGGTGTTTGGAGGAGGCCATGGGGAAGAAGTCCAGGGAGTTGTAGCTGTCACGTATCTGTTACAGGAGGCACTATAGACAGCTGCAATCCACAGGGACTTGGGCTGGAACCCGGAGTAGAGGGTGGGCCTGGGTTCCCCCCAAACCTCCCAACTCCTGATCAGACACAGGAGAAGTTGACCCAGACTGAGGGGAAGATCACTGAGGTGAACAAATCTGCCAGATAAGCACAGGACCCACCAAGGTAGAGGAGGAACTTTGTCACAATGAGCAAATGACAATCTGTGGAAACTAAAGATTTAGTATATGCAGTAAAGGCACTTTACTCAGCAAATCACCCTAGGTCTCTCTAACCTAGCTAGCTTTGAAGGGCTCATATTTTTACAGGGATAAAGGATAAATTATTCTTGAACAGCTTCTCTAATGTAGTAAGTGGAAATATGCCTATGTGCTATGTACATCTCAATTTCCATTATTCTTTGAACTCCTGTATGTTCCTCTCAAGGGTGAAGAAAAAGAGAAGACACCCCCTAAAACTTGCAATATCTTGTCATTGGATTTTTCTGCAGAATTCCTCCTCAGTTCCGAAATGGAGTTTTGCACATTGATCAATGGAAAGATGTAGCCCAGCATGCAACATAGAGTCTGGTTCAATTGTCATGTTTTTTATTGTTCAGAGAACACCTCCTTCAAGACTTAGCTATTGGATCAACTATGGTAGTTTTGGCTTTTCTTTAACAACAGTTCCACTTGAGACTGATTATCCAAAGTTAGCCTCTTGTGAAATGGCATGATTGTAGGGAACACCAACAGCAAGAAAGGATATAGAAGGAACAGCATTTTGTTAATCAGAAGTGGCAGTATCACAAATCTAGGTAAGTGTGTGTTTGGCAGTGTTTGGATGGGAGAAATACCTAGACTATTCAAGTGCCTTTCCAAACCTGCTCAACAAACACAGTACATACAGTCCAGAATCACCTACTTCCAGGGGTTTGGCCTTAAAAAATAAATCAACTAGAGGATAAAGTTCAGCTCAGACCTTCTCCCCAAACTTGGCTACTCCTAAATTTCCTTCCTCAGTGCTGCTCAGCCCAAACCCTAGAGCTTCTGTCTCCAGAGAGCCCCTCTCCTCTCGCTTCCTTTATACACAGTGGGGTAATGAGTTACCTGCCTCAATGAGTCAGCAGAATCCCCATAACCCTTTCCTAGCAGGATCAGTATCCAGGGTAGGGTGGTTCAGGCAAACTCCGCCAGCTTGTTACACCAACCTTGGTGAGGGAGAGGAGAGAAATCACAGAAATACAAAAGATACATTGTACATTAACTCTGAGATTTTCCAAGCCGCTTAGGAGATTCAAACACCTAATTCTAATTAATTCCAATGGGAGTTCCACATCTAAATTCTTTAGGTGGCTTAGAAAATCTCAGTCTCAAAGCTTCACTGCTCTTTTATATGGGGGAGAGAGGCTACACCCTACCCAGAGGCCAGAGTTTTACCATATTCATTGGGGAGAATGCCATGCAATCAATGCATCTGCCCCGCCAAACAAAAAAATCTAGTAGGACAGGGGATGGGGAGTTATTCATATCCTTTGTTATAATGCACCAAACACAGGTCTGCCAAGGACAGGAAGCTTCTGATATTTATCTGCTTTTCAATGTAAGTCCACAACACGTGTTTTGCTGAGTGTCACCTTGGCTCCATCCCAAATGATTTAGTCACCTAATGTCATCTTTTGCTCCCGCACAAAGTGACTGTGAGCATATTCTATATATTTTGTTTCCCCTTGTGCTACTTACTACTCCTTTAACTCAAAGCCACTTTAACTTCAGACAAAATATAAAATTAGCTTCTATGGCAGAATGAGAAGTTTTTGTATGCCGTGAATAGACAGTGTTTCACAGAAGATTGAGGGAGTATTATAGTGAAGTCTTTGCCTCCTTTTGGCTCTCTGCAAAAAGTCCCAGCAGTCATAAGAAATAGTTCCACGGGACAAACAAATTTCTTCTGAATAGGATGAAAAGATGAAGTCCATTTCACTGTATTCAGCAGGCTCCTGCACACAGAAGGGCTGCATAACATTTCTGCTGAATAGAGCCCTAGGGTAGAGAATATATTGATCTGCCATAGCAGAGTACTAGTAATGGCTCTTGAAACCTAAATCAATGTGTATCATTTGCAACGCTCAAAAAATTTAAACTGTTTTTAATTACACAACTCTTCGACATTTGCTTCTGTAATTTTTTTCTACATGTAGTTTTACATTCTTTTTTTTCATTTTTTTTTGTGGCATTGCATTTCCAGTCTCTCTATTTGTAACACTGATCCAGTCATCAGAATCCTTTCATCATTCCTCCGCCTATGTTTCTTTTGTACAATGGCATGAATTTGTAAATAACATTCATTCAACAAGTCTTGCTCCATGAATCACTACAGAAATATTTTAAGATCAATATCAGGCCTATTATAACCAACTGATAGTAGCACTACATGCACCAATGACTAGTCTACAGAAATATGAGCTTCAAACTTACGACATTATGATTAAGTTAAATGAGAAGCGTTGGTCAATAGAATTTTTTATAGTGTGGGTGTTGTGATGTTACAGCCTATATGATTTTATAAAAATATGCTAATGAGTGAATATAATGTAACTGAAATATGCTTCATGCAAAAGGTCTCTTGTAAGGTATCATTACAAATCTTATAATCTATTGAGTGTGATCATCCTATTTGTATAAATGTACTACTCTTGTATCTGAAACTAGAAATATGAAATATAACTCTGAGGGCTTATTGTAATTATGCAAATTGTGGGCCATTAATGGTGGTTTGGAATCTTGATTACTCCCATTAACCAGGGCAATTGACTGGATGGCTCTGTTTGCAGGCAGGGCCTTCCTGTGAGTCAGACTGGGAGGAATGAAGGCTTGAAGTGACATGTGATCATGTCACCAGAACTGGAATCCATCTTTAACCTGGTGTCTTTCCATTGAGAAGCAGGGTGTGGGAACCCAGAGAGGGACAAAAGGATTCCCACCTTAGGCAAAAGATATATGAAGGGGTGGAACAGAACAAAGGGAGAGAGGAGCGACAATGAAGAATCCCCTAGCTACCACCTGAGCTGGAACAAGAGCTATACCAGGGGAAAGAATTGTGCCCAGGTCTGGAAGGTGTCCAGTCTGAGGAAAAAACTTACTGAAGCATTTCTGAGGATGAGATTATCTGTATTCTGTCTGATTAGATGTAGATTTGCACATTTTATTTTGTTTTGCTTGGTGACTTACTTTGTTCTGTCTGTTACTACACCTCTACCCCGATATAACACTGTCCTCAGGAGCCAAAAAATCTTACCGCATTATAGGGGAAAGCGTGTTATATCGAACTTGCTTTGATCCGTCGGAGTGCACAGCCCCCCCTGTTATACAGGGTAAAACAGACTTATGTGGATTTAGACCCCATTGGGAGTTGGGCATCTCTTCTGTTAGCTGCTTTCAGGTAAGCCTGCAGCTTTGGGACAAGTAATTCAGACCCTGGGTCTGTGTTGGAGCAGACGGGAGTGGCTGGCTGAGCAAAACAAGGTGCTGGAGTCCTGAGCTGGCAGGGATAGAAGTAGTCTTGGCACATTGGGTGGCAGCTTCCAAGGGGGGGGTTCTGTGATCCAACCCATCACAGGTGTATACATATATATGTACATAAATACACACATTTTTCTTCATTATTTGTATTACAGTAGCATCTGGTGACCCCGGTAACAGACTAGGATCTTGTCGTAATAGGTGTGGTACCAACACAGAACAAAAAGTTGAACACATATCAATATGTATAATTAATCTTTTTAACTAGAACACACAGTTCCCATGTGCAATTTTGTTACCTACAGACTGTTGTTTGGAACTTCTCCAAGGAGCATTTACAATGTATATATTAAGTTCTCATTTTATTTTTTAGCATAATAAAATACAAAGATTACAAAAAAGAGACACTGCCCTTCAGTTAATCAGTTCATTTATTGAGATTATCAGTAGCCAGCTAGAGTATTAAAACCATCCCACCATATCCACATGCCCTTCTCAAAAGTCTAGTAAAACAAATGGACCTTAAGTGCACTGCCAAAGTTACTAGACTCTGTCAGACCAAAGTATGGAGGGAGGAGAAAGCATATCCCAGAGCATACTGCCCCAGGAAGAACACCCTGCCATTAGCCCTCCCCAGCTGAACCAAGAGAAAGCTAGTTTGAGTGCCTCAGCTGATCTCAACTTCGGTGGTATCACACACGGACAGAAGTGATCTCTCAGGCCGGGCACATGCTACTTAAGGCTGTATACATCATGACAAACACATTGAACTGCACACAGAAAAAAGACAGAACCCAGTACCAATCTTTAACTTGTTGGATCCCCAGCTGCTCTTCAGAATTTCATAACAAACAGCAAACATATTCTCTGTATCAAGGGAGTGGATCTAACCTTTTCTGCTCTCATCCCCCAGCACAGACGCAGTCCCTACATTTTGTCTGGATTGAGACTCAGGCTGTTAGCCTTCATCTCAGTTAGACACTAGATAAGATGTAGAACTGTAAAAGCAGCTTCAGTTACCAGGTTCTGTAATACCTATTTTATTCTACTAATGTCTCTGCATGGCCTTCTTTTTGCAGTGTTGCCAACTCTTGCAGTTTTATCATGAGTCTCATGATAGCTGGTGTTTTTCATAAAGCCCCAGCAGCTGGAGTCATGTGATTACTTAAGAATTTCAGCTTTCATCTGGAAAAATGTTAATTTCTAGCTCTCATGCTTGCAGAGAAAAGCTTGAAAGTGGCAGCAAACTGCATCCTAAAGCCTCAAAACTAGAAAAAGAACAAAACAAAAAATGCAACCTCCACCCAAATTTATTTGATTTAAAATCATAAGGGCTTTTTTAATCTCATGACTGTGGGGAGGGGCTTGACTCATGATTTTTGAATGCTTGAGCTCAGCTATACTGAGCAACAAGCAACTGTTGCTTTTGTTGTAGAAATATCTATTCATATCCTATATTCTCTGTTCTCCTTCATCTCACTCTAAGCTGATATGTATTGTGAAAATAAAGCATTAAGAAATGGTTAAAAATCAAGTATCAAAATGAAAAGTAATTCAGACCTATAGAAAGTGACTAAGATTTCCTCTATGGGACTTTTTGTGCCTGCAGAGATTTCCTTTCAAATTAAAGACTTTTCAGTGAACTTACAAGGCAAGAGCTAAATATTTCAGGTATAGATAAATCTCTAGGGTTAAATTCATCATGTGTATATGCTTCTTGGCACACAAAAGTAGTGTGTGCTGTACAAACAGTATGTACAAGTAGATTTAATCCAGTTACACACTGTTATTATAAATGCACATTATGAAAATAAAGGGTAAATTGAACATATTACCAAATGAGCTGGCAGTGTGACATTCTGTCAAAGGGCCTGATTCTATTCCCACTATATCAATTGGAGTTATCAGCACCAATTGTAATGGGAATAAGACTGGGCCCAATGGCTCTGAACCAGCTCCTATTGAAGCCTCCACTGAGTGTTTCCATTCATTTCAGTGGGAGTTGGATAGGGCCCAAAGTGAGCACCACAAACACAAAGCCAGCTATACAAAATAAACTAGTAAAAAGCCATGGTGTGATCTTATAATTATGTCTCCTGGCTTCAGGACAAGTTGGGCTTATTTATTCTTAGTACAAAATACTACTTCTAAATAACAAAGACAGCAAGCAAACAGGAATATTTTAAAATCCCAATCCTGTAAACACATTTGCACATGCTTAACTTTAGTATCATTACTCCCATTGATTTCAATGGAACTACTCAGGCAGTAAAGCTAAGCACACGCATGTTTACAGAATCAGGGCCTTAGTTAAGACTGAGGTGAGCTAAGAACAGAGTCATTGTAAGAAGAAACATAAGCTTGTTGGGCTTAACCATGAATTCCTATTTTCTTGGCTGTATTGAGTTATCGTGTTTCTTTAATAATGTGCTTTTTGGTGATTTCTTTTAGAAAAGCTGTTTAGAACAATTATCTTTACAAACGGATCTGAAACACTTTACCTACCCCATTACACACACTTCCTTTTAATCAGCATTCATCCACTTTGAAGTTACAGGAATGCACAATGACAATATTTTTGCACTTGGATAACTTAAAAACATCTTACGTGATTTTTATAATTCAAATCTATGGAAAATACTAATATTAATACAGACGACAATAATAATGCTGGTCGGTGGAGAGCTGGCATGTTGAGCTTCAGCTTTTTGCAACATAAAATACAACAGAGTTTTGAGTCCCAGTCCTGCATCTTGCATGAATTAATCTTTACATATGAGATTAGAGCCACTGAAATCAATGAATTCCTTTATTTAGGTATAATCTGTATTTACTTCATTGGGTTTTGTCTATATAAAAATTGAGTAGGGACATGCAGGATTATTCCCAATGGTGGTAACTTGCTTGACTAAGGGCTGAAGAACTGAGCTCTCAATTCGCTTTTTATTGAAACTGTGGGCCTGATCCTCCTGAAATCAGTGGGACTTTGCCATTCTATGGGAGTAGGATTGGGCCTAGTATTCCAGACTGTTTTACAGACTGCTGTAAGTAATACAATTACAGGGATATATAAAAAAATAATAGTGGAACAAAAGAGAACTTTGGAGGTAAAGGCAAGAAAAGTTTTGTTTTCTTCAGCTACATTTTGAAGTGGGCCCCGTCCTGGATCCCCCAAGCAGTACCCAAACCCATTGAGTTTTGCGAGGGCAAGGAATGCAGAATGAGACGTCAATAAGTCAAGGCTTTACAGGATGTAGAGGGAAGCAGTTGTAAAGGAGAAGGCTTTTGCACAAAAATGTGTGACAGGATAGACAGGAAGCCAAGGCAAAACAAAGGGAGGTAGCAAGGTAGGTGGTAGAAAGAGAAATTGCATAAGACAAGCTGATGGAAATAGAAGTGTATAATGAAAACAATGACAACTTTAATTCCAGACATAGCCCTGACCATATAGGGAATTACCAGGGATCAGTCCCATCATGTGGAATAAACGGTACCACTCTAGTCTAATGAGCCACCTTAAGAATGCATGCCTCTGTCCGCACACATTATACAGACTATGAAGACATGTGGAGGTTCCAGAAAAACGGGGCATGGTCTTGCAGACATAGAGCCACAAGTCTGCCCTGAATCAACATTCCAAACTCCCATTCAACTCAATGGGATTTTTCCATGAAACCTGCTGGCAGAGTATGGACATGAAGGTCATATATTTATGTTTGAACACCATGTACATTTTTTTAGGGGGGGAGGGGGGTAGTAACAGGCACCTATATAAGGCAAAGCCCCAATATCAAGACCGTCCCTATAACAATTGGGACATCTGGTCACCCTAGTTTTGATTGTGATTTAAACTATACACATCCAAGGAAAAAAGAATCTCTCCCCTCCCCCACTCCCCCACCGAAAAAGCCCCACACACCTGGTCCTTGGGTCACAAAGGATATTAGGAATATTTTTTGGATATTAGGAAAAACTTTTTCACTAGGAGGGTGGTGAAGCACTGGAATGGGTTACCTAGGGAGGTGGTGGAATCTCCATCCTTAGAGGTTTTTAAGGACAGGCTTGACAAAGCCCTGGCTGGGATGATTTAGCTGGGGATTGGTCCTGCTTTGGGCAGGGGGTTGGACTAGATGACCTCCTGAGGTCCCTTCCAACCCTGATATTCTATGATTCTATGAAGCAGTCATAAGCAAGTTTACTTGACCACCTGCTCCAGGGAGGGAGAAAGTGGGCAAGGAGCCTTACATCCACCCCTCAACTACTCAGTGGATGGAGTAGCCAAGCCGTCATAACGTGAGAGCTATATGAAGAAGGAAGTAGTAATACACTGCTGGTGTAAGCCAATAGTCAATGATTCTTTCAGGAGCAAGGAGGAAAATGTGATTCAGAAGGGCATGTCTGAGGCACAGTTCCTACTGAGGCTACTGACTCTTTTCATGGGACTGTGCCTGAAGTCACAAATCTACCCCAAAATGTGCTGGGCACTGTACAGACATATAAGGCGACATCATTTCTGACCAATATGTATAAAAATGTTCCCAAATTATTTTTAATGTCAACAAAAACAGTTTACAAAAATAGTTAAATATTCATCAGCAGTCCTTAAACTTAGATGTAAAAGATGACGATAACTGTAGAAAGGGAAGTGAAACAGATTAGCTGGCATAGGGAAAAGAGACTAAATGTAAAGCAAAAAGCAAACAGTGTAAATGTTGAAAAGAAAATTCTACATTTAAAATTATTCCAGCTGGAACAACTGAGAGGGTTATTAGTATACCCAAGTAGTTATTTTTGACATATGTTTTATCTTAATGTTTCTTTAAAATAAAATAATCATGACTAGAAACCCTAGATTCAAAGTTAAAATATAGCAATGACAAATACAGTAAGACAAGATCATTTTCACCACTAATCCAACTCTAGAGAATGACAATCTTCCTAACCTTCCTTTTAAAGAAAACATAATCAGACAATGGACTAGACTTGCTTTTGATACTATTTTTACCTTTTGTTATGAAGACAATTCCAATACACACATAAGTTCAACCACTGAATTTTTGCTGTAGAAATTCAAATCTAGCTTCTGAACACACACACACACCCCTCAACACACAATGGTGTAAATTGAATCAACTCCCTTAGGAGGAAAGGCCTGGCTAGCAGATTATTCAATTCTTTGTAGTACCCACCTTCACTCTCTTGTTGTAGAGAAAGGTCCATCACCAGGATCCTTTAGAAACCTGGGGCAAATTCTCCCTTCATTTACACTGGCATCACTTCATTGAAGTCAGTGGTATTATTGAGAGGAGAGTGTTAAAGGAAGGCCACTTCAAACAAGCAATTTTTTTAAGCCTTTTCTAAAATAACATTTCATCTTCCCCCTACATCTGTATTTGTATTAATCCCTATCAACCCAACGGGTTCCAAATTAATTAAGCAAACCTCCTTTCACCAAGATTATACAGATTTCATAGAAAGAACCCCCATTACAAAAATTCATCTTTTGTTTAACTACACATGCCAAATACAATTGTCAATGCAGTAAAAAGCAGTGTAATATAGTACAGCACAATCTGTGGGCTCTGTAGGAGCAGGAAAAGGAGTACACCTCTACCCTGATATAACGCTGTCCTCGGGAGCCAAAAAATCTTACTGTGTTACAGGTGAAACTGCGTTACATCGAACTTTCTTTGATCCGCTGGAGTGCGCAGCCCCACCCCGCCAGAGCGCTGCTTTACCACGTTATATCCCAATTCGTGTTATATCGTGGCATTATATCGGGGAAGAGGTGTATTTATATAGTGGTAAACTAAATTATGCAAGACATGAGTATTCTTTAGTTGTGTGATCAGAAAATAGTTGCTTACTACAGGAATGGGGGGGTGACTACCAAAAATCTTGATTTATCCCCTTCCACAAAGGTATCTTCTCATTACTGATCCTTGTGCATTTAAGATGTAAAACCTTAGGCATTGTTTGCTCTGCCTACCTTCCTCCCACTCCAGGATCTAACTGTCTTGTAGTTTTTGCATGTCTCTCTCTGGAGTTTCATTTTGGAGGAGGAAAGTTGCTGGTTGTTTTCAGTGATCTGCCTTTTGCATGGTTGCCCTTGTTGAATGTTCAATGCACATGATGTGTCAGCAAAGTATGTATATTTATTTATCTGAGGGAGGAGGGCGAGTGTGGTGGAAAAGAGGGCAGCGCAGCTTCTTACAGAAATGCTCTCTCCGCACAGCCTGCTGGGAAATGTAGTCCAAGCTACAGCTGCCTATGAACAAAAGAAAGCGACGGCGGCTGCTGTTAAAGCCACTCACCTAAAAAGCCTTCCAGAATACAAGGGTTTAAGCCGCTTCCGTCACAAGTAAAACTTGCAAAAGACACACACAAAAAGGAAATAAAAGTTCCTTTCTACAAATCATGCTGGCGTTCAATTGTTTTTGAGCCAAGATTTATTGGAAAGATCCATCCACACATACTAACTACTTTGGGATCATCACAGAAGTAGGGCAGCGAATGAAACATGCCACTTTGATTCAATATTTTAGATCTCAAACAATGCGATTTCCTGTTCCTATGTCTTTTCTTTTTTTGTTTTGCATAAAAAGACTGTCACATAGGAAGTCTTTCCTACTGTGTATAAAATGCATTTAATTGTATTAATAGGAGCAGAAAGAATTCTCTATAGCATAATCACATTGGAATTTTATTTTATGCCAGAAATTCAGCTTCTTGTCTTGACAGGAGAACAAAACAATGGTCATGGCTTTCAAAAGAATAAATAGTTTTAAACGAATTGTTCTGTGCCTTTTCTCTTCACTTCAGCTCGTATTTATGAGCCTAACCTTGATTATATAATAAAACAAGCACATCGTCGTTTAATGTATTTATTTATTTGCTAGCGCTCAGTAAAATTCTGGAGTAATTTCTTGCTTTCAGACCTCAGGGCGATCAACTGGGGTATAAATATGCAAATACTTGTAACCCCTCTGGGGACTGTAAAAAAAAAATCCGTTGCTTAGCCTCATGCTTTTAAAAGCAGTGGGGTCATTTGTGCCTTACAATGCAAACCATGTTGCCAATAAGGAGTTCTCTGCTAATCCTTGTACAGAGAATCTAACGTATAAATGGTACTATCATAGATACTTCTCTCTCTTTCGCCTGGGTAATTACTTTAAGTTTCAGCTTCCCCTCCCCCCACGTTAACCTTAGATCCATAGTTTCTAATGCTGCCTCTTTCCTCCTCTTCTCTAGTACATCAGCTGTTACTTTTCATTTCATGGCTCACTGGTGAAATTCCTGAACTCTTTTCTCTTTACAGGTCCAACCTGTTTTCTTCCTAGATGCTTTTGACTTTTCTCAAGGTCTCATCTTTTATCACGTTCAAGCCTTGCTTGCTAATAAGTGTTCGGGGATGTGGGTGTTAAGTACAGGGGAAGGGAAGAAACCTGCTTGTGTGTCAAACCGGTCAGGGATGCGAGGTCCATTAGTCAATGGTGAAACTGATCAAGAGAGACCTTTGAATTACCAGCTCAGGCATCTCCGCAGGACCACGTTGGTAATTTACAAAAAGATCGTGCTGTATTCGCAAAGGCTTTGTTCTAAAAACAGGGAGAGCAAAAGTGTATAAGCAAAGATTGCCTTCACCCCATTACCACTATGGTGTTACAGGGGGCTGGCAGGACTCTAACCACCAAAATGAGGCATATAAAAGAAAGCTCCGCCTCCCACCCTCCAGGTCTTGAGGAATTATTTTTCCCTCCCCTCATTCTATCAGTCATATGGAGGGGTGGTGATTGGTTGACTGTCCTTCGCAGCGTTATCAGTCCTGTGGTAGCAGTAACTGTGATACTAACACCACAGCGATAAAAAAATGATACCTAAACTGTTTTGTTTTTTTAATAACCAAAGCGGCAAATGACAATGTTTGGTGATCAGTGTCTGGTCATCACCAGCACATTAAAGGGGGGTGAGAAGAGAGAAAAATCTGCTGGATTGTCTGATTCAAGGGTGGGGGGAATACAACTGTTAAGGTTTGTTGTTAGGGGTGTGTGTGAGGTAAGATCTTGTACTGGACCAACTTCTGTTGGTGAAAGAGACCAGATTACACAGAGCTCTTCTTCAGGCATAAGGTGCTTCGCTCACCAACTGAAATTGGTCCAGTAAAATGTTACCTCAGCCATCTTGTCTCTAATATCCTGGCACCAACACTGCATACAAGGTTTATGGTTGTTGGTTTTGTAATGCATGAACAGCTGGTGAGATAGCCACACACCTTCAGAGAATCAGCTCCTCAGTTTATCCACTGAATGGGGAGAGCACAAGCAGGGCAGTTCCCCCACTTTACCCAGCCATATTGCAAGGTGGCATCATAATATTAGAGCTGACTTTAAAGAAAAAGAGCAAGTGTGTTTAAAAAGTTATTTCTGTTTGTCCACCCATATTTGAAATTTCAACTACTAACAAACAAAACAAAAAACCTCAACCTCCAACTAGCTCTAAACATCACTGCATTGCAATAATATGGCAAAGTAGTTTTCTAAAACATACCCGTTGGGACAATCCTGGAACTTGGGAGACGTGGCAACCTTACACATGCCCCACCAAATGTGTATACTATGTGAATCTCTTTGCTTATGGGATAATCCATTGGAGTAAGTATTGAGTGTTTCACAAACATTTCAGATGAGGAGATGGTGTTATTACCATTTTATAAATAGAGAGTAGCTAAAGCAGAGAGCTTAAGGTTAAAATGAAAGCTTATGCCCAAATAAATCTGTTAGTCTTTAAGGTGACACCAGACTCCTCATTGTTTTTGTGGATACAGACTAACACAGCTACCCTCTGATACTTAAGGTTAAGAGTCTCCACTAATTTTTGGTTCACAATTTGATATACCTGGCAGGACCTGATTTTTCAGACAACTTAATACATTCCAAGTACAGCTCCCATTGACTTCTATCAGAGTTGTGAGTACTCAGCACTTCTGCAAATCAGGCACCCAGGAAGTGAGGAACCCACAATTAGTGACCATGTGGGAACATTTTTGTTTAAATGACTTACCCAGCATCACCGGATCTCTGTGGCAGAGGTATGGATAGAAGCCAGTTCCCCAGGGCTGCATTCAATTCCTTAACCATGAGCCCATTTCTCTTCCTGCAGCCCCCTGCCTCATTCAAATCATCTTCCAACATCTGGAACAAATGAAGCAGGCAGGGGTCCTTGCAAGAGAGTTGACTCACCCATGGGGCACTCCTTTGCCTACAGCCAGGCCAGTCCTGCTGTGGTCTGCCTCTTCTTGTGACTGAGCCCTCCAGTCAAGTCATTTATAGTCCCCATCCCTTCTAGGGGGCAGGAAACAATGTCCCAAGCAGACTATAGTCCAGTGTCCTTGAGATCTGCAGCCCAACTCTAGACCCTGTAGTCCTTACTCCCTCTTGTCTCAGGGCTTCAAAAGCCCAGCTCCTTACATCAGGGGGGGTTCATGCCACCTCCCTGTTACCTGGTAGAAGACTCCAGGCCCTTCCTCTCCTCTGGGTTCCAGCCCATGGTTCCTGTAGTGAACCAACAAGGTAAGGTCTGTTTACACAGACCCTGCCCCTGCCCCTGCTACCTCTAGGGTGACCACATAGCAAGTGTGAAAAATTAGGACAGGAGGTGGGAGGTAACAGATGCCTATGTAAAGTAAATCTCCAAAAATAAGGACTGTGCCCATAAAATCAGGACATGTGGTCCCCCTAGCTACCTCCCAGGGCTTCACTTTATCTCAGCCTGCCAGTGGGCCTTCCCCTCAGCCCCTTCCTGGGCCTACTGCATACCTGCATTTTTCTCAAGCTCCACAGCCTCTTCAGATTCATGCTTCTTTTAGGGCCCCCCAACAAGTCCCAAATGAAGATACAAATTTAAACCACATCTGCTTTCTTCAGGCAGAACCTTTCATCCCACTTAAAATTTCCCATTCACTCTATCCCTACACTTGAATGGTTCCCTGGAGGTCCAGGTCCTGTTCTTGTAATAGGACTCACCACCACAGTTACCACCATCCCCATGGTTTCTCTGGCCTTTCCCTAGCCTCTTACCAGAGTTCTCTGCTCAGGAGAGGATATCAGGGCCTGAGCTTCCTCTTCAATCCTACCAGTCTACTAACTAACTCTCACTCTTTCCCCAACTCCAATACTGCACTTCTTCTTTTTATACTAGCCACTCAGCTCTTCCCGCAACTGGGACTCATCTTTGATTGGGCCTGACCTAACCCTAGGTGCAGCCAAGTGACTTAACTGAGCTCTCCAGTTCCAGTTAACTCTTTCAGAGCCAATGTGAGATATAAACACACTCACTATCCTACTGACAACACCAGCCTCCTTCACTGCACAATCCTCATTCATCCCCAGAGGATCCGTCTTATGGACTGAAGGAGGCAGGGGGTCTGTGGGGAAAAAATAGTATGTGATCATGAAATTAAAGACTGTATCACAATGCATATGCACAAGGGGGCAAATTAAGGTTTCACAGCCAAACTTAATTCCTACATTTTTTAAAAAGCAAACTAGAAAAACAAATTACAGTACCACCCATCTCCACTTCTTGTCCCCTCTGGCTCCCAGTCCAAATCTCCCTCCCTGGACTCCTTGTTGACTCACAATCCCTATCCCCTCTCCTGCATCCCTGGTGCCAGTTTTGTTCCAGTCTCTTTGCCCAATCAGTCCCAGTTCTCCCCCAGCACTCTGGCTTCTTATCAATCTCTCTTCTTCCTCTATCTCCTTCTCCTTGCACCACTGGTTCTCAGTCCCATTCTCCTTGCCTCACTGCCAGTCCCCCACCTCAGCTTTCAGTTACCCTCTTCCTCCCTCTCTACTGCAAGCCTCCAGTCCTAGTTTCTGCCCTGCCTCCCCTCCAGGTTCCTTGTCCGAATCTACTCTCCCTGAACCCCAAACCCAGATCTGGCTCTCGTCTCTGAATTTGGAATAGGAAGCTTCTTCCTCTTTGCTGCCTGGACTTAGCGGAGTGGTCACTAAGAATACAACCTCCCTGCTCTCAGTTCAGGTGCCTGGACCTGGCCCAGCCTGCAGCACCCCACAAGTACAACTGCAGGGAGAGCCCAGCTCAGTTCCAGGCTGAAGCATGCTCAGTGTGGATGGAATCCTCAAAGAATTTAGCTGCTATAATCAAAGATATCTCTATTGAGTGTGCGCAAACTGCAATTTTTCAAAGGTTTATAACTTAGCCGAATTTGGACAGTGTAATAAACATACAGCTAAGGGTAGCTAAGGGTCATAAACATACAGCTAAGGGTAACCCTTTAACCTGTAAAGGGTTAATTCCTCTTTTACCTGTAAAGGGGTTAAGAAGCTTAGATAACATGGGTGGCAGCTGACCAAAAGGACCAATAAGGGGAGAAGATACTTTCAAATCTGTGGTGGAAGGTTTTTTTTGTCTGTATCTCCCAGAGTCAACAAGGAACCAGGGCAGGGAAAATACATCTCCCTAAGCATATAATATTGCAGAAATAGTACATAATAGCAAAGAAATGCATCAGGTTATCGTTTGCTTTAGCTTGTGAATTTTCCCTGTGCTAAGAGGGAGGTTTATCCCTGTTTTTGTAACTTTAAAGTTTTGCCTAGAGGGGAAATCCTCTGTGTTTTTGAATCTTTTGTTATTCTGTAAAGTACTTACCATCCTGATTTTACAGATGTGATTCTTTAACCTTTTCTTTAATTAAAATTCTTCTTTTAAGAACCTGATTGATTTTTCATTGTTCTTAAGATCCAAGGGTTTGGGTCTGTGTTCACCTGTACCATTTGGTGAGAATATTATTCTCAAGCCTTCTAAGGAAAGGGGATATAGGACTTAGGGGAATATTTTGGGGGAATAGGACTCCAAGTGATCCTTTCCCTGATACTTTGTCTAAATCACTTGGTGGTGGCAGCATACTGTTCAAGGCAAGGCGAAATTTGTGCCTTGGGAAAGTTTTCAACCTAAGCTGGTAAAAATAAGCTTAGGGGGTCTTTCATGCAGGTCCCCACATCTGTACCCCAGAGTTCAGAGTGGGGAAGGAACCTTGACAGGCAGATTTTCATGGGGATTGCAAACATCAGATCCCTGACGCAAAGACCATCCCCTGCCAAATGTCAAATCCCCGCTCAAAAGCATAGGAGTGCTTGATCTTTTCAAAGAAAAGGTCACCAGAAAATTTTAACATGGCAAAAGATCATAAATATCTAGCCTTGTTCTCAGAAAAGGCAGAACCATTTTGGCTGATGTTTTCCAAAAATATTCACCCTGAGGCAGTAACCAGGAATGGAAAATTTCAGCCCAAATGGTTAAACTTTGATTAAATTATAAGCAATAGACAACAGGTCCTAATTGGAAGTTTCTTGCAACTTTAATAGGTGGGGCTACTGGCCCAGGTCATAATATTAACTGCCAAAAACTCAAGTGGAGTTAAGGTATGCCAGGCAGTGGCCCATTCCCAGAATGTTCAGCCACATTCAAACCTCTGAAAGCCAGGAAATGAAGTGTTAGGAATGCAAACTTAAACTTCTGAAAACCAGGAAATGAGGAGTTAAGGTACACGCCACCTCTCCAATGCAACCGTAGGCCTGCCCGCTGGAGCTGCCATAATAAATTGACATGAAGAATAGAATCATAGAATCATAGAACTGGAAGGAACCCGGGAGGTCATCTAGTCCAGTCCCCTGCACTCAAGGCAGGACTAAGTATTATCCAGACCATCCCTGACTGGTGTTTCTCCAACCTGCTCTTAAAAATCCCCAATGATGGAGATTCCACCTCATCCCTAGGCAATTTATTCCAGTGCTTAACCACTCTGACAGTTAGGAAGTTTTTCCTAATGTCCAACCTAAACCGCCCTTGCTGCAATTTAAGCCCACCACTTCTTGTCCTGAGAAGAACAATTTTTCTCCCTCCTCCTTGTAATAACTTTTTATGTACTTGAAAACTGTTATCATGTCCACTCTCAGTCTTCTCTTCTCCAGTCTAAACAAACACAATTTTTTAAATCTTCCCTCATAGGTCATGTTTTCTAGACCTTTAATCATTTTTGTTGCTCTTCTCTGGACTTTCTCCAATTTGTCACATCTTTCCTAAAATGTGGTGCCCAAAACTAGACACATTACTCCAGTTGAGGCCTAATCAGTGTAGAGTAGAGTGGAAGAATTACTTCTCGTGTCTTGCTTACAATCATCCTGCTAATACATCCCAGAATGATGTTTGCTTTTTTTGCAACAGCATAACACTGTTGACTCAGAATCAAAGACTTTAAGGTCAGAAGGGACCATTATGATCATCTAGTCTGACCTCCTGCACAACGCAGGCCACAGAATCTCACCCACGCACTCCTGTATCAAACCTGTGTCTGAGCCATTGAAGTCTTCAAATCATGGTTTAAAGACGTCAAAGTGCAGAGAACCCTCCAGCAAGTGACCCGTGTCCCACGCTGCAGAGGAAGGTGAAAACCCCCCAGGGCTTCAGACAATCTGCCCTGGAGGAAAATTCCTTCCTGACACTAAATATAGTGATCAGCTAAACTCTGAGCATGTGGGCAAGACTCACCAGCCAGACACCCAGGACAGAATTCTCTGTAGTAACTCAGATCCCATCCCATCTAACATCCCATCACAAGCCATTGGGCGTATTCACCACTAGTAGTCAAAGACGAATTAATTGCCAAAATTAGGCTATCCCATTATACCATCCCCTCCATAAACTTATCAAGCTCAGTCTTGAAGCCAGATATGTCTTTTGCCCCCACTACTCCCCTTGGAAGGCTGTTCCAGAACTTCACTCCTCTGATGGTTAGAAACATTCGTTTAATTTCAAGTCTAAACTTCCTGACAGCCAGTTTATATCCATTTGTTCTTGTGTCCACATTGGTACCGAGCTTAAATAATTCCTTTCCCTCCCTGGTATTTATTCCTCTGATATATTTATAGAAAGCAATCATATCTCCCTTTAGCCTTCTTTTGGTTAGGCTAAACAAGTCAAGCTCTTTGAGTCTCCTTTCATATGACAGGTTTTCCATTCCTCGGATCATCCTAGTAGCCCTTCTCTGAACCTGTTCCAGTTTGAATTCATCCTTCTTAAACATGGGAGACCAGAACTGCACACAGTATTCCAGGTGAGGTCTCGCCAGTGCCTTGTATAATGGTACTGACACCTCCTTATCTCTACTGGAAATATCTTGCCTGATGCATCCCAAGACTGCATTAGCTTTTTTCACAGACATATCACATTGACGGCTCTTAGTCATCCTGTGATCAACCAATACTCTGAGGTATTTCTCCTCCTCTGTTACTTCCAACTGATGTGCCCCCAATTTATAACCAAAATTCTTCTTATTAATCCCTAAATGAATGACCTTGCATTTTCACTATTAATTTTCATCCAATTACTATTAGTCCAGTTTACAAAGTCATCCAGATCTTCCTGTATGATATCCCGGTCCTTCTCTGTATTGGCAATACCTCTCGCTTTGTCGGAGAAAAACTTAGTTCTCACTTTTTGGTTGGGTGCAGCGGAGTCAGATACTTTATTCTGTTTAGCAGCTACAGCAGAGAAAGAGTGCACTAGGACATAGGGTCTCCCCTTCCTAGACAGGTCTCTCAACAGGTAAACAATTCCAGCAAGCATTTATACGTTTGTTACAGACAATAATAAGCAACAGTTGCATTTTGTTTATAGATAGATCATCCTGATACCTTGTTTTTCTCACGTAAGAGACTCCAGTCTACATTTCGTATTATCTACACATTATCTACACAAGGTCAAAACAACTTCTCGCACAGTTCTTTTCCACTCGCCTCACACAATCCTCACTTCTACAAATCTCACGTTATGAGGGTTACAGCTAGCCTAACTCTTGCTAACAGAGACTGTCATGCATTAAGATCCCCTACAAATCCCTGTCAGTTCTTTCTCTCCACAGTGTCATCCGCAAACTTTATTAGCACATTCCCACTTTTTGTGCCAAGGTCAGTAATAAAAAGATTAAATAAGATTGGTCCCAAAACTGATCCCTGAGGAACTCCACTAGAAACCTCCCTCCAGCCTAACAATTCACCTTTCAGTACGACCCGTTGTAGTCTCCCCTTTAACCAGTTCCTTATCCACCTTTCAATCTTCATATTGATCCCCATCTTTTCCAATTTAGCTAATAATTCCCCATGTGGAACTGTATCAAATGCCTTACTGAAATAGAGGTAAATTAGATCCACTGCATTTCCTTTTATCTAAAAAATCTGTTACCTTCTCAAAGAAGGAGATCAGGTTGATTTGGCACGATCTACCTTTGGTAAAACCATGTTGTATTTTGTCCCAATTACCATTGACCTCAATGTCCATGACTACTTTTTCCTTCAAAATTTTTTCCAAGACTTTGCATACTACAGATGTCAAACTAACAGGCCTGTAGTTGCCTGGATCATGTTTTTCCCCTTTCTTAAAGATAGGAACTATGTTAGCAATTCTCCAGTCGTATGGTACAACCCCTGAGTTTACAGATTCATTAAAAATTCTTGCTAATGGGCTTGCAGTTTCATGTGCCAGTTCCTTTAATGTTCTTGGATGAAGATTATCTGGGCCCCCTGATTTCGTCCCATTAAGCTGTTCAAGTTTGGCTTCTACCTCGGATGTGGTAATATCTACCTCTATATCCTCATTCCTATTTGTCATCCTACCATTATTCTTAAGCTCCTCATTAGCCTCATTGAAGACTGAGGCAAAGTATTTGTTTAGATATTGGGCCATGCCTAGATTATCCTTAACCTTCACTCCATCCTCAATGTTTAGCAGTCCCACTTCTTCTTTCTTTGTTTTCTTCTTATTTATATGGCTATAGAACCTTTTACTATTGGTTTTAATTCCCTTTACAAGGGAAAACTCTACATGGCTTTTGGCCTTTCTAACTTTATCCCTACCTGTTCTGATCTCAATAAGGTAGCTTTCCTTGCTGATCACTCTCATCTTCCATTCCTTGTAGGCTTTCTCCGTTTTCTTAATCACCTCTCTGAGATTGTGCAGGAGGTCAGACTAGATGATCATAATGGTTCCTTCTGACCTTAAAGTCTATGAGTCTATGAGATGCTCGCTCATCCAGCTTGGTCTACAAGTCCTTCCTATGAATTTTTTTCCCCTTTCTTGGGATGCAGGCTTCTGATAGTTTCTACAACTTTGACTTGAAGTAATTCCAGGCTTCCTACACCTTTAGATCCCCAAGTTCTTCAGTCCAATCCACTTCTCTAACTAATTTCCTTAATTCTTTAAAGTTAGCCCTTCTGAAATAAAAAACCCTAGTCACAGATCTATTTTTGTTTATCCTTCCATTTAGTTTAAACTGATTCATATTTAGCTTGTGATCCACTATGACCCCCCGATCTCTTTCCGCAGTACTCATTCCTAGGCAGCCATTTCCCATTTTGTATGTGTTCCTTCCTAAATGGAGTACTTTGCATTTGTCCTTATTGAATTTCATCATATTTACTTCAGACCATTTCTCCAGTTTGTCCAGATCATTTTGAATTTTAATCTTACCCTCCAGAGCACTTGCAACCCCTCCCAGCTTGGTATCATCAGTAAATTTTATAAGTGTACTCTCTATGCCATTATCTAAATCATTGATGAAGATATTGAACAGAACTGGACCCAGAACCAGTCCCTGCTGGACCCCACTCGTTATGCCCTTCCAGCATGACTGTGAACCACTGATAGCTACTCTCTGGGAACGATTTTCCAACCAGTTATGCACCCGCCTTATAGTAGCTCCATCTAGATTGTATTTCCCTAGTTTGTTTATGAGAAGGTCATAACTAAGAATGTGTTATTTGTGTTGTGTTCCACAGATTTGAATGGCAGCATTTATCCCCATGCATTCCAACTGCCTTCACTTACTGCATTGGGTGTAGGTGTATGGAATGGTGGAGGGATTAGTAGGAGCAGCTTGACAGAGTTGTTACTATGATAGGAGAAGTGCATTGTGTACCATGAGTGATCCAGTATTCCTCTTATCCATGCTAAGTTCTTTGGGGTGTGTCAGTAGCGGGGTATGGAGTCTTCTTGCCACAGTGATTGGTGGCAGTCTAATGGCACACAGGACAGTGGTCTCCAGGGTTCAGTGGTGGGTAAGTAAAGGCAGTGTCTTAGCAGGAATCCTTTAGACAAGGGTGAGGGGATGGTAACTGTCATAAACAGATAGCTAAGGGTTAATGTCTCTTTCACCTGAAGCACCTGACCAGAGGACCAATTAGGAAACCGGATTTTTTTAACTTTGGGTGGAGGGAATTGAGTGTCTGAGTCTTTTGTCTTTGTTTTTCTGGCTGCCTGCTTTCTTTGAGCTTTGGAGAAGTAGTTCTACTTTCTAATTTTCTGTTTCTAAGTGTAAGGACAAAAAGATCAGATAGTAAGTTATATGGTTTCTTTTCTTTGGTATTTGCATAAATATAAGTGCTGGAGTGCTTTAATTTGTATTCTTTTTGAATAAGGCTGTTTATTCAATATTCTTTTAAGCAATTGACCCTGTGTTGTATTATCTAATACAGAGAGAACATTTGTATGTATTTTTCTTTCTTTTTATATAAAGCTTTCTTTTAAGACCTGTTGGAGTTTTTTTTTACTTCAGGGAAATTGAGTCTGTACTCACCAGGGAATTGGTGGGAGGAAGAAGTCAAGGGGAGATCTGTGTGTTGGATTGCTAGCCTGACTTTGCATTCCCTCTGGGGGAATAGGAGAGTACTTTTTGCTTCCAGGACTGGAAACAGAGAGGGGGAGTCACTCTGTGTAGTTTCACAGAGCTTATGTCTGTGTATCTCTCCAGGAGCATCTGGAGGGGGAAGGGAAAAAGGATTATTTCCCTTTGTTGTGAGACTCAAGGGATTTGGGTCTTGGGGTCCCCAGGGAAGGTTTTTCAGAGGGACCAGAGTGCCCCAAAACACTCTAATTTTTTTGGGTGGTGGCAGCAGGTACCAGGTCCAAGCTGGTAACTAAGCTTGGAGGTTTTCATGCTAACCCCCAGATTTTGGACGCTAAGGTCCAAATCTGGGACTAAGGTTATGTCATGAGTGGCAGCAGGTGGGATATAGACAGAATCCAGAAGCCAGTAGGAATATTATATTTTCTTTTCTCTGCTAAGGGCTTTTTAGCAGAGAGAAACAGTTGGTTTTAAAAGGGAACCAGAGAGAATTTTTTTTTCTGCTCTCTCTGGCAGTTTGTGGCTTGCATGTTAAGCGAGAAGCCATTACCAAACTGTTGAGGGTCTTTTGTCATGCAATAGCCCTCCCATTAGGAGGCAAGTACCAGCACTTATAGGCATGCAAATAAAGTGGTTTTTCAGGTTTACTTAACATTGAAGATTAGCTAAAGGCACTGTTGCTAGGCAGACTTCAGGAGGCAACAGAGAACCTGCAGTTCAAAAGATAAACACCGGAGGGCGCCCCAACACAAGAAAACAGGAACCATGACTTCTAAGGCAAAAATTGAGGCCGAAGAACAAATCAAAGAAACTGAACACAGGCGACAGATGGAGATGAAAGAAAGAGAAGAACAAATCAAACAGGCAGCACACAAAAGAAAACTAGAAGAAGAAGAGTTCGCCCCACCGAAGGAAACAAGAAGAAGAAGAGTTGGCCCACCGCCGAGAAATGGAAAAACAACAAAAAGAGAATGAAGAGAAGGAAAAACAGAGAAAACATGAACTGGAGTTGGCAAAAGCTGGGCTGCATGTGCCAGCCAACCCTAACAACCCGGCGCCCATTATTGCTCCACAGCACAGGAAATTTCCCACCTACAAGGCAGGTAATAACACCGAGGCCTTCTTGGAAAATTTTGAAAGAGCCTGTCTTGGGTACAACATCCCCGAAAACCAGTACATGGTAGAATTAAGGTCACAGCTCAGTGGCCCTTTAGCAGAGGTGGCAGCTAAAATGCCTAAGCTGCAAATAAATAACTATAAACTTTTTCAAACCAAGGCCAGATACCGAATGGGGATAACCCCAGATCATGCCCGTCGGCGCTTCAGAACCCAAAAGTGGAAACCCAAGGTGTCATTTCCCAAACACGCCTACTACATTGCAAAAAACTATGAGGCCTGGATAACAGGAAACAACATTCAAACCTTGAAAGAACTGAACCTCCTCATACAAATGAAGCAGTTCTTGGATGGTGTTCCTGAAGACATCACACGGTACATACAAGATGGAAATCCCAAAGATATTGTTAAGGCGGGGGAGATTGGAGCCAAATGGATGGAACTGGCAAAAAGCAAGAAAGCTACTGTCAAGGGGAACGATTACCCCAGGGGGCACACAGACCATAAACCCTACAACCGAGGACAGCCAAAGACCCCACATACCACCCAAGTAAAGCCACAGATACCCTACCCTTCAACCTCACCAGTCTCCAGTAACTCACCTCGGCCCAGTGACCCATCAGATGGAAGATGCTTTAAGTGTAATGAACTGGGACATATCAAGGCCAAGTGTCCTAAGAACACCATGCAAGTGCAATTCATTACACCACCATCACACCAAAGATCCCCAGGCCCGGATGCCTCTCAAATACCCTTGGAGCGAAGGGAAAATTTGAGAGTGGGCGGAAAGAAGGTTACTGCGTGAAGAGACACGGGGGCACAAGTGTCAGCTATCCACCAATCCTTCGTTGACCCCAAATTCATCAACCCAAAGGCCAAAGTTACAATTTACCCCTTCATGTCACAAGCTGTAGATTTGCCTACAGCTCAACTGCCTGTCCAGTACAAAGGCTGGTCAGGAATGTGGACTTTTGCAGTCTATGACAATTATCCTATCCCCATGCTACTGGGGGAAGACTTGGCCAACCAGGTGAGGCGGGCCAAGAGAGTGGGAATGGTTACACGTAGCCAAACCAGGCAAGCTTCCAGACCCATTCCTGTTCCTGAACCGTCCACAGAGGCCCCGTCTGTGTTACCAGAGACCCAGACAGAGGTAGTGGACCCGGATTCCATGCCAACCACTGAAACAGCCACAGCACCTCCAGTCCCAGGCCCGGAACTGGAACAGCAACCAGCACCAGCAAGTGCAACCACATCTTCAAACTCAACGCCAGAGGGCGCCAGCGAGCCAGAACTGGCAGAAGCAAAAGACAGCCATACCCAAAAGGCTCAGCCAGAGCCTGAAATACCCTCAGGTGCACCAGCGGAGAGCGGTTCACCAGCAACGGAAACAACCCCATCACCTACATCGCTTCCAGAGGGACCAAGCCCAAGTCCACAGTCTGAGGAAGAACTGGTGACCCCAGCCTCAAGGGAACAGTTCCAGACTGAGCAGGAAGCAGATGACAGCCTTCAGAAAGCGTGGGCGGCGGCACGGAGCACCCCACCGCCTCTCAGCTCTTCTAATCGATCCCGGTTTGTTATAGACCAAGGACTTTTATACAAGGAAATTCTTTCTGGTGGACACCGGGAAGAATGGCAGCCGCAAAAACAGTTGGTGGTTCCAACTAAGTACCGGGGGAAGCTCTTAAGCTTAGCCCATGATCATCCCAGTGGCCATGCTGGGGTGAACAGAACCAAGGACCGGTTGGGGAAGTCCTTCCACTGGGAGGGGATGGGCAAGGACGTTGCCAAGTATGTCCGGTCTTGTGAGGTATGCCAAAGAGTGGGTAAGCCTCAAGACCAGGTCAAGGCCCCTCTCCAGCCACTCCCCATAATTGAGGTCCCATTTCAGCGAGTAGCTGTGGATATTCTGGGCCCTTTCCCAAAAAAGACGCCCAGAGAAAAGCAGTACGTACTGACTTTAGTGGACTTTGCTACCCGATGGCCGGAAGCAGTAGCTCTAGGCAACACCAGGGCTAACACTGTGTGCCTGGCCCTAACAGACATCTTTGCCAGGGTAGGTTGGCCCTCTGACATCCTTACAGATTCAGGGTCTAATTTCCTGGCAGGGACCATGGAAAAAACTGTGGAAAACTCATGGGGTGAATCACTTGGTTGCCACCCCGTACCACCATCAAACCAATGGCCTGGTTGAAAGGTTCAATGGAACTTTGGGGGCCATGATACGAAAATTCATCAACGAATTCTCCAATAATTGGGACCTAGTGTTGCAGCAGTTGCTGTTTGCCTACAGGGCTGTACCACATCCCAGTTTAGGGTTTTCACCATTTGAACTTGTGTATGGTCACGAGGTTAAGGGGCCATTACAGTTGGTGAAGCAGCAATGGGAGGGGTTTACGCCTTCTCCAGGAACTAACATTCTGGACTTTGTAAGCAACCTACAAAGCACCCTCCGACACTCTTTAGCCCTTGCTAGAGAGAACCTAAAGGATGCTCAAGAAGAGCAAAAGGCCTGGTATGACAGACATGCCAGAGATCGGTCCTTCAAGGTAGGAAACCAGGTTATGGTCTTAAAGGCGCAACAGGCCCATAAGATGGAAGCACCATGGGAAGGGCCATTCACGGTCCAAGAGCGCCTGGGAGCTGTAAACTACCTCATAGCATTTCCCAATTCCTCACTAAAGCCTAAAGTGTACCATGTTAATTCTCTCAAGCCTTTCTATTCCAGAGACTTACAGGTTTGTCAGTTTACAGTCCAGGGAGATGATGCTGAGTGGCCTGACGGTGTCTACTACGACGGGAAAAAAGACGGTGGCGTGGAAGAGGTGAACCTCTCAACCACCCTGGAACCTCTGCAGCTGCAACAAATCAAGGAGCTGTGCACTAGCTTCGCCCCATTGTTCTCAGCCACCCCAGGACGGACTGAACGGGCATACCACTCCATTGATACAGGTAATGCTCACCCAATCAGAACCCCACCCTACCGAGTGTCTCCTCATGCCCAAGCTGCTATAGAACGGGAAATCCAGAACATGCTACAAATGGGTATAATCCGCTCATCTACCAGTGCATGGGCATCTCCAGTGGTTCTGGTACCCAAACCAGATGGGGAAATACGCTTTTGCGTGGACTACCGTAAGCTAAATGCTGTAACTCGTCCGGACAACTATCCAATGCCACGTACCGATAAGCTATTGGAAAAGTTGGGACGTGCCCAGTTCATCTCTACAATAGACTTAACCAAGGGGTACTGGCAAGTACCGCTAGATGAACCTGCCAAGGAGAGGTCAGCATTCGTCACCCATGCGGGGGTGTATGAATTCAATGTCCTTCCTTTCGGCCTTCAAAATGCACCCGCCACCTTCCAAAGGCTGGTAGATGGTCTACTAGCTGGACTGGAAGAATTTGCAGTTGCCTACCTCAATGATGTGGCCATTTTTTCAGACTCCTGGCCCAAACACCTACTACACCTGGAAAAGGTCTTTGAGCGCATCAGGCAGGCAGGACTAACTGTTAAGGCCAAAAAGTGTCAAATAGGCCAAAACAGAGTGACTTACCTGGGGCACCAGGTGGGTCGAGGAACCATAAACCCCCTACAGGCCAAGGTGGATGCTATCCAAAAGTGGCCTGTCCCAAAGTCAAAGAAGCAGGTCCAATCCTTCTTAGGCTTGGCCGGATACTACAGGCGATTTGTACCACACTACAGCCAAATCGCTGCCCCACTGACCGACCTGACCAAAAAGACCCAGCCAAATGCCGTTAAGTGGACTAATGAGTGTCAAAAGGCCTTTACCCAGCTTAAGGCGATGCTCATGTCTGACCCTGTGCTCAGGGCCCCGGACTTTGACAAGCCATTCCTAGTAACCACAGATGCATCTGAGCGTGGTATAGGAGCAGTGCTCATGCAGGAAGCAACAGATCACAACTTCCATCCTGTCGTGTTTCTCAGCAAGAAACTGTCTGAGAGGGAAAGTCACTGGTCAGTCAGTAAAAAGGAATGCTATGCCATTGTGTACGCCCTGGAAAAGCTACGCCCATATGTTTGGGGACGGCGGTTCCAACTACAAACTGACCATGCTGCACTAAAGTGGCTTCATACTGCCAAGGGGAACAACAAGAAACTTCTTCGTTGGAGTTTAGCTCTCCAAGATTTTGATTTTGAAATTCAACACATCACAGGAGCTTCTAACAAAGTAGCTGATGCACTCTCCCGTGAGAGTTTCCCAGAATTCAGTAGTTAAAAAGTGTTCTTAAAATGTAGAAGTCTGTTAGTTATATACTTAGGAGTATATGTAAAGGTGCATGTGTTGTAGTAATCTGTTTATTTTAAAGTTCTAGAAGGAAATCGCCGCCAGTGAGCTTCCCCACTGTCTGCAATTTGGGGGGCGTGTCATAAACAGATAGCTAAGGGTTAATGTCTCTTTCACCTGAAGCACCTGACCAGAGGACCAATCAGGAAACCGGATTTTTTCAACTTTGGGTGGAGGGAATTGAGTGTCTGAGTCTTTTGTCTTTGTTTTTCTGGCTGCCTGCTTTCTCTGAGCTTTGGAGAAGTAGTTCTACTTTCTAATCTTCTGTTTCTAAGTGTAAGGACAAAAAGATCAGATAGTAAGTTATATGGTTTCTTTTCTTTGGTATTTGCATAAATATAAGTGCTGGAGTGCTTTAATTTGTATTCTTTTTGAATAAGGCTGTTTATTCAATATTCTTTTAAGCAATTGACCCTGTGTTGTATCATCTAATACAGAGAGAACATTTGTATGTATTTTTCTTTCTTTTTATATAAAGCTTTCTTTTAAGACCTGTTGGAGTTTTTTTTTTTACTTCAGGGAAATTGAGTCTGTACTCACCAGGGAATTGGTGGGAGGAAGAAGTCAAGGGGAGATCTGTGTGTTGGATTGCTAGCCTGACTTTGCATTCCCTCTGGGGGAATAGGAAAGTACTTTTTGCTTCCAGGACTGGAAACAGAGAGGGGGAGTCACTCTGTGTAGTTTCACAGAGCTTATGTCTGTGTATCTCTCCAGGAGCATCTGGAGGGGGGAAGGGAAAAAGGATTATTTCCCTTTGTTGTGAGACTCAAGGGATTTGGGTCTTGGGGTCCCCAGGGAAGGTTTTTCAGAGGGACCAGAGTGCCCCAAAACACTCTAATTTTTTGGGTGGTGGCAGCAGGTACCAGGTCCAAGCTGGTAACTAAGCTTGGAGGTTTTCATGCTAACCCCCAGATTTTGGACGCTAAGGTCCAAATCTGGGACTAAGGTTATGTCATGAGTGGCAGCAGGTGGGATATAGACAGAATCCAGAAGCCAGTAGGAATATTATATTTTTCTTTTCTCTGCTAAGGGCTTTTTAGCAGAGAGAAACAGTTGGTTTTAAAAGGGAACCAGAGAGAATTTTTTTTTCTGCTCTCTCTGGCAGTTTGTGGCTTGCATGTTAAGCGAGAAGCCATTACCAAACTGTTGAGGGTCTTTTGTCATGCAATAGCCCTCCCATTAGGAGGCAAGTACCAGCACTTATAGGCATGCAAATAAAGTGGTTTTTCAGGTTTACTTAACATTGAAGATTAGCTAAAGGCACTGTTGCTAGGCAGACTTCAGGAGGCAACAGAGAACCTGCAGTTCAAAAGATAAACACCGGAGGGCACCCCAACACAAGAAAACAGGAACCATGACTTCTAAGGCAAAAATTGAGGCCGAAGAACAAATCAAAGAAACTGAACACAGGCGACAGATGGAGATGAAAGAAAGAGAAGAACAAATCAAACAGGCAGCACACAAAAGAAAACTAGAAGAAGAAGAGTTCGCCCACCGAAGGAAACAAGAAGAAGAAGAGTTGGCCCACCGCCGAGAAATGGAAAAACAACAAAAAGAGAATGAAGAGAAGGAAAAACAGAGAAAACATGAACTGGAGTTGGCAAAAGCTGGGCTGCATGTGCCAGCCAACCCTAACAACCCGGCGCCCATTATTGCTCCACAGCACAGGAAATTTCCCACCTACAAGGCAGGTAATAACACCGAGGCCTTCTTGGAAAATTTTGAAAGAGCCTGTCTTGGGTACAACATCCCCGAAAACCAGTACATGGTAGAATTAAGGTCACAGCTCAGTGGCCCTTTAGCAGAGGTGGCAGCTAAAATGCCTAAGCTGCAAATAAATAACTATAAACTTTTTCAAACCAAGGCCAGATACCGAATGGGGATAACCCCAGATCATGCCCGTCGGCGCTTCAGAACCCAAAAGTGGAAACCCAAGGTGTCATTTCCCAAACACGCCTACTACATTGCAAAAAACTATGAGGCCTGGATAACAGGAAACAACATTCAAACCTTGAAAGAACTGAACCTCCTCATACAAATGAAGCAGTTCTTGGATGGTGTTCCTGAAGACATCACACGGTACATACAAGATGGAAATCCCAAAGATATTGTTAAGGCGGGGGAGATTGGAGCCAAATGGATGGAACTGGCAAAAAGCAAGAAAGCTACTGTCAAGGGGAACGATTACCCCAGGGGGCACACAGACCATAAACCCTACAACCGAGGACAGCCAAAGACCCCACATACCACCCAAGTAAAGCCACAGATACCCTACCCTTCAACCTCACCAGTCTCCAGTAACTCACCTCGGCCCAGTGACCCATCAGATGGAAGATGCTTTAAGTGTAATGAACTGGGACATATCAAGGCCAAGTGTCCTAAGAACACCATGCAAGTGCAATTCATTACACCACCATCACACCAAAGATCCCCAGGCCCGGATGCCTCTCAAATACCCTTGGAGCGAAGGGAAAATTTGAGAGTGGGCGGAAAGAAGGTTACTGCGTGAAGAGACACGGGGGCACAAGTGTCAGCTATCCACCAATCCTTCGTTGACCCCAAATTCATCAACCCAAAGGCCAAAGTTACAATTTACCCCTTCATGTCACAAGCTGTAGATTTGCCTACAGCTCAACTGCCTGTCCAGTACAAAGGCTGGTCAGGAATGTGGACTTTTGCAGTCTATGACAATTATCCTATCCCCATGCTACTGGGGGAAGACTTGGCCAACCAGGTGAGGCGGGCCAAGAGAGTGGGAATGGTTACACGTAGCCAAACCAGGCAAGCTTCCAGACCCATTCCTGTTCCTGAACCGTCCACAGAGGCCCCGTCTGTGTTACCAGAGACCCAGACAGAGGTAGTGGACCCGGATTCCATGCCAACCACTGAAACAGCCACAGCACCTCCAGTCCCAGGCCCGGAACTGGAACAGCAACCAGCACCAGCAAGTGCAACCACATCTTCAAACTCAACGCCAGAGGGCGCCAGCGAGCCAGAACTGGCAGAAGCAAAAGACAGCCATACCCAAAAGGCTCAGCCAGAGCCTGAAATACCCTCAGGTGCACCAGCGGAGAGCGGTTCACCAGCAACGGAAACAACCCCATCACCTACATCGCTTCCAGAGGGACCAAGCCCAAGTCCACAGTCTGAGGAAGAACTGGTGACCCCAGCCTCAAGGGAACAGTTCCAGACTGAGCAGGAAGCAGATGACAGCCTTCAGAAAGCGTGGGCGGCGGCACGGAGCACCCCACCGCCTCTCAGCTCTTCTAATCGATCCCGGTTTGTTATAGACCAAGGACTTTTATACAAGGAAATTCTTTCTGGTGGACACCGGGAAGAATGGCAGCCGCAAAAACAGTTGGTGGTTCCAACTAAGTACCGGGGGAAGCTCTTAAGCTTAGCCCATGATCATCCCAGTGGCCATGCTGGGGTGAACAGAACCAAGGACCGGTTGGGGAAGTCCTTCCACTGGGAGGGGATGGGCAAGGACGTTGCCAAGTATGTCCGGTCTTGTGAGGTATGCCAAAGAGTGGGTAAGCCTCAAGACCAGGTCAAGGCCCCTCTCCAGCCACTCCCCATAATTGAGGTCCCATTTCAGCGAGTAGCTGTGGATATTCTGGGCCCTTTCCCAAAAAAGACGCCCAGAGAAAAGCAGTACGTACTGACTTTAGTGGACTTTGCTACCCGATGGCCGGAAGCAGTAGCTCTAGGCAACACCAGGGCTAACACTGTGTGCCTGGCCCTAACAGACATCTTTGCCAGGGTAGGTTGGCCCTCTGACATCCTTACAGATTCAGGGTCTAATTTCCTGGCAGGGACCATGGAAAAACTGTGGAAAACTCATGGGGTGAATCACTTGGTTGCCACCCCGTACCACCATCAAACCAATGGCCTGGTTGAAAGGTTCAATGGAACTTTGGGGGCCATGATACGAAAATTCATCAACGAATTCTCCAATAATTGGGACCTAGTGTTGCAGCAGTTGCTGTTTGCCTACAGGGCTGTACCACATCCCAGTTTAGGGTTTTCACCATTTGAACTTGTGTATGGTCACGAGGTTAAGGGGCCATTACAGTTGGTGAAGCAGCAATGGGAGGGGTTTACGCCTTCTCCAGGAACTAACATTCTGGACTTTGTAAGCAACCTACAAAGCACCCTCCGACACTCTTTAGCCCTTGCTAGAGAGAACCTAAAGGATGCTCAAGAAGAGCAAAAGGCCTGGTATGACAGACATGCCAGAGATCGGTCCTTCAAGGTAGGAAACCAGGTTATGGTCTTAAAGGCGCAACAGGCCCATAAGATGGAAGCACCATGGGAAGGGCCATTCACGGTCCAAGAGCGCCTGGGAGCTGTAAACTACCTCATAGCATTTCCCAATTCCTCACTAAAGCCTAAAGTGTACCATGTTAATTCTCTCAAGCCTTTCTATTCCAGAGACTTACAGGTTTGTCAGTTTACAGTCCAGGGAGATGATGCTGAGTGGCCTGACGGTGTCTACTACGACGGGAAAAAAGACGGTGGCGTGGAAGAGGTGAACCTCTCAACCACCCTGGAACCTCTGCAGCTGCAACAAATCAAGGAGCTGTGCACTAGCTTCGCCCCATTGTTCTCAGCCACCCCAGGACGGACTGAACGGGCATACCACTCCATTGATACAGGTAATGCTCACCCAATCAGAACCCCACCCTACCGAGTGTCTCCTCATGCCCAAGCTGCTATAGAACGGGAAATCCAGAACATGCTACAAATGGGTATAATCCGCTCATCTACCAGTGCATGGGCATCTCCAGTGGTTCTGGTACCCAAACCAGATGGGGAAATACGCTTTTGCGTGGACTACCGTAAGCTAAATGCTGTAACTCGTCCGGACAACTATCCAATGCCACGTACCGATAAGCTATTGGAAAAGTTGGGACGTGCCCAGTTCATCTCTACAATAGACTTAACCAAGGGGTACTGGCAAGTACCGCTAGATGAACCTGCCAAGGAGAGGTCAGCATTCGTCACCCATGCGGGGGTGTATGAATTCAATGTCCTTCCTTTCGGCCTTCAAAATGCACCCGCCACCTTCCAAAGGCTGGTAGATGGTCTACTAGCTGGACTGGAAGAATTTGCAGTTGCCTACCTCAATGATGTGGCCATTTTTTCAGACTCCTGGCCCAAACACCTACTACACCTGGAAAAGGTCTTTGAGCGCATCAGGCAGGCAGGACTAACTGTTAAGGCCAAAAAGTGTCAAATAGGCCAAAACAGAGTGACTTACCTGGGGCACCAGGTGGGTCGAGGAACCATAAACCCCCTACAGGCCAAGGTGGATGCTATCCAAAAGTGGCCTGTCCCAAAGTCAAAGAAGCAGGTCCAATCCTTCTTAGGCTTGGCCGGATACTACAGGCGATTTGTACCACACTACAGCCAAATCGCTGCCCCACTGACCGACCTGACCAAAAAGACCCAGCCAAATGCCGTTAAGTGGACTAATGAGTGTCAAAAGGCCTTTACCCAGCTTAAGGCGATGCTCATGTCTGACCCTGTGCTCAGGGCCCCGGACTTTGACAAGCCATTCCTAGTAACCACAGATGCATCTGAGCGTGGTATAGGAGCAGTGCTCATGCAGGAAGCAACAGATCACAACTTCCATCCTGTCGTGTTTCTCAGCAAGAAACTGTCTGAGAGGGAAAGTCACTGGTCAGTCAGTAAAAAGGAATGCTATGCCATTGTGTACGCCCTGGAAAAGCTACGCCCATATGTTTGGGGACGGCGGTTCCAACTACAAACTGACCATGCTGCACTAAAGTGGCTTCATACTGCCAAGGGGAACAACAAGAAACTTCTTCGTTGGAGTTTAGCTCTCCAAGATTTTGATTTTGAAATTCAACACATCACAGGAGCTTCTAACAAAGTAGCTGATGCACTCTCCCGTGAGAGTTTCCCAGAATTCAGTAGTTAAAAAGTGTTCTTAAAATGTAGAAGTCTGTTAGTTATATACTTAGGAGTATATGTAAAGGTGCATGTGTTGTAGTAATCTGTTTATTTTAAAGTTCTAGAAGGAAATCGCCGCCAGTGAGCTTCCCCACTGTCTGCAATTTGGGGGGCGTGTCATAAACAGATAGCTAAGGGTTAATGTCTCTTTCACCTGAAGCACCTGACCAGAGGACCAATCAGGAAACCGGATTTTTTCAACTTTGGGTGGAGGGAATTGAGTGTCTGAGTCTTTTGTCTTTGTTTTTCTGGCTGCCTGCTTTCTCTGAGCTTTGGAGAAGTAGTTCTACTTTCTAATCTTCTGTTTCTAAGTGTAAGGACAAAAAGATCAGATAGTAAGTTATATGGTTTCTTTTCTTTGGTATTTGCATAAATATAAGTGCTGGAGTGCTTTAATTTGTATTCTTTTTGAATAAGGCTGTTTATTCAATATTCTTTTAAGCAATTGACCCTGTGTTGTATCATCTAATACAGAGAGAACATTTGTATGTATTTTTCTTTCTTTTTATATAAAGCTTTCTTTTAAGACCTGTTGGAGTTTTTTTTTTACTTCAGGGAAATTGAGTCTGTACTCACCAGGGAATTGGTGGGAGGAAGAAGTCAAGGGGAGATCTGTGTGTTGGATTGCTAGCCTGACTTTGCATTCCCTCTGGGGGAATAGGAAAGTACTTTTTGCTTCCAGGACTGGAAACAGAGAGGGGGAGTCACTCTGTGTAGTTTCACAGAGCTTATGTCTGTGTATCTCTCCAGGAGCATCTGGAGGGGGGAAGGGAAAAAGGATTATTTCCCTTTGTTGTGAGACTCAAGGGATTTGGGTCTTGGGGTCCCCAGGGAAGGTTTTTCAGAGGGACCAGAGTGCCCCAAAACACTCTAATTTTTTGGGTGGTGGCAGCAGGTACCAGGTCCAAGCTGGTAACTAAGCTTGGAGGTTTTCATGCTAACCCCCAGATTTTGGACGCTAAGGTCCAAATCTGGGACTAAGGTTATGTCAAAGTTCTTTGGGGTGTGTCAGTAGCGGGGTATGGAGTCTTCTTGCCACAGTGATTGGTGGCAGTCTAATGGCACACAGGACAGTGGTCTCCAGGGTTCAGTGGTGGGTAAGTAAAGGCAGTGTCTTAGCAGGAATCCTTTAGACAAGGGTGAGGGGATGGTAACATTGATCAAGTCTGGGGTGGTTTGTGAGGTGTGGGCTGAGTGTAGGCAGCTCCTGTTTGCTACATCTGACCTAAACCTGAGTTTTGTCTTAGAAAGTATTAGACTGGGTCCTACAGGGCTCATGCACTCTGTTCCCAATATACCTGTAGCATCTGTAACGGGAGAGTGTTACTATGTGCATTATTGGGGGCATCAATCAAATGATAGCAGGGTTAAGGCTATGTTGTGGGGGTGGCATGTAACAACTTCTTTTCTTGCTATTTGGGGATTTTAGAGCATGTACAAAAGTCATCTGTTAAACTCAACCTTGTATTATAGCAGTGCAGCAGTTCTGCTGAAGTTAAGTGACGATATTGGTCAAAATCAGCAACACGGGTTTGCCACGTTTTATAACGGTGTGCATGGTTTAGCACCAGCATTTTTATGTTCACTGCCCTTCAAAGCAGACTGAAAGATGCCCTTTTCCTCAACCTCTCTATTAATTTTAAAGTGCCTAGAGTTGATACCGACAGTGGAAAGTAGGCATTTTTGGAGTCACGAACCATTTAAATAAGCTACTTGTTACACTGAATCAGGCATCACACTGTTGGGGTTCAAGGCATTTTAATTTTACTTTTTAACCCACACAAGTAAAATAGCACATATCTATAAGCCAGTTACCACCAAGTGTATGAACAAGCTACAGTTTTTTATTACATTTTATACTAAATCCATACCACCTGCAAGACATATTGACAAAAATAAGACTTTTTAAGTCTTTCCAAACAGTGTTCTGTACACATGGCTGTGGTGTTCTAAACTGTGACAGTTAGAGCCGAGTTACAGCAGAAATAAGTGATACGTGAGTGCAACAGACTTATATGATCGTAACTTAGGGTTAGTTGAAAACTAATAAACTTGAGTCCACTTCTCAACTGGCAAAGAGGTTTTATTTGGACCTTTTTCAGATGGGACAGAAAACCATCATGCAACTAGCAGACTGACTTTCTACGTGCTGCAGTCAGAAGTGTGTGTATATGATAGAACAAGATACAAAACAGATAGATGCAAGGATGACTAGTGCTCAGAATAACTAGTGGGGCTGTCGGCAGTGATCTGTACCACCTCTCCCTTATTCTCCCACTGAGGGCTTTGGATCAGGCTGCAAGGTCCTGATCCTGCAATCTGTGCCATCTGGACAGATCCCTGCATCCATGCAGAGCCTCTTTGAAGTCAGTGGGACTCTGCAGAAGCAGGAGTCCATGTGCTTGGAACAGTTTACAAGATCCGGGCCTAACTGGCAACCTGTTAACAGGCACAGCAGAAAGGCCACGACTGGGACAAAGACTGAAATCGACTCCCCATGTCAAAGGTGAGTCACACTGGCAGGTCACTAGGAGAAGTTCACAATGCTGCTACCCAGGCTGCTTCCCTGTTGTGTGGATACATAAGGGACTCGAGTCTCCAGGACAGTCAGATCAGCTCCTTTCGCCAATACTAGCATTAGAGAAAAAGGTAGTTTGGAAGGCAGGATAGCACCACCGGAGAGAAAAAGCACAAAACTCCTGCTGGAAAATACATTGTAAGTAGATCTGTCCCCTGGCCAAGGAAACGAATGTTGGAGCATTCTGGATATTCATACAAAACCACTCCATCTCCCTGTTTTCCTTCTTGCACTTTAGGACAGCAGTATTTTTCAGTATTGAAAGTCTTTGTAATGTGCTCATTTCACGAGGCCTTCTGCTACCTCTGTCTAATTCTTACAGCCAATTATTGTCATAGTCATTGTTACACAATCCAGTTAAAAAGTTCTTTGTCCTTGGGTTTTTTCCTCTGCCTCTTACAAAATGAAATGTTTGAATGGTTTGTGTGACAGACCCAGATCAGTGGGGTGCAGGAGTCTGGTAGAGGGCAAATATACTGGTCACTGGATGAGTAGTTTTCTGTTCCCTGAGTGACCAGACCAGGGACTGCTCTAGAGTAATCAGGAACCTGCTAGAACCAATTAAGGCAGCCAGGCTGATTAGAACACCTGCAGCCAATCAAGGCAGGCTAATCAGGGCACCTGGGTTTAAAAAGGAGCTCACTCCAGTCAGGTGAGGAGGAGCCAGAGGAGAGGAAGTGTGTGTGGGGAGCTGGGAGCAAGAGGCACAAGGAGCTGAGAGTGAGAAGGTGTGCTGCTGGAGGACTAAGGAGTACACGTGTTATCAGACACCAGGAGGAAGGTCCTGTGATGAGGATAAAGAAGGTGTTTGGAGAAGGCCATGGGGAAGTAGCCCAGGGAGTTGTAGCTGTCATGCAGCTGTTGCAAGAGGCACTATAGACAGCTGCAATCCACAGGGACTTGGGCTGGAACTCGGAGTAGAGGGCAGGCCCGGGTTCCCCCCAAACCTCCCAACTCCTGATCAGACACAGGAGAAGTTGATCCAGACTGTGGGGAAGATCACTGAGGTGAGAAAATCTGCCAAGAAGTGCAGGACCCATCAAGGTAGAAGAGGAACTTTGTCACATTTGTTATTTGACTCAGTGTAATGCACCCTCCAAAAAGATGTTGATGGAAATGACATATTAATTAACAATGCTACATTGTGGATGATATTTATGTCCCTTTCCAAGCTCAGGAACAGGAAAGGAGTTCAGTTTTTCTCCGGCACAAGGGCTCCCTCTTTTTAAAAATGCACCTGCTGGCAAGTTATCTCTTTTCCAGCACCACTGGAAAAAAACAGTTACACTGTGGAGGCAACAACATAGGGAAGTTGGAGATGGCACTTCCATTTGATTTAGGCTACATCTACACAGCACATTCGTTGTTAAAACTTTTGTCACTTAGAGGTGTGAACGCCCACCCCACCAAAACAACAAAAAGCACCAGTGTAGACACTGTTTCGTCAGTGGGAGATGCTCTCCTGCCGACAAAGCTATCGCCTCTCATTGGGGGTGGTTTGAGATTGTCATCGGGAGAACTCTCTCCTGGCTACACTGTGTACCTTACAGTAGTGTGGCTGTTGTGGTACAGCCGCGCCAGTGCACGGTATAGACATAGCCTTACATTTCCTTAGTTTGTAAGCTCTTTGGGGACAGGGGCTGGTTTTTTTGTTCTATGTTTATACAGCACCTAATGCAGTGGGGTCCTGATCCATGACTGGGGCTCCTAGGTGCTACCAGAGTACAAAATAAATAATATTTTCAGGCCATTAGGCCTTGATCCAGGAAAGTGCTTAAACGCAAGTATAAATTCAAACGCATAAGAAGCCCATTGACTTGAAGGGACTACTTCAGGGGTCGGCAACCTTTCAGAAGTGCTGTGCCGAGTCTTCATTTAATCACTCTAATTTAAGGTTTCACATGCCAGTAATACATTTTAACATTTTTAGAAGGTCTCTTTCTATGTCTATAATATATAACTAAACTATTGTTGTATGTAAAGTAAATAAGGTTTTTAAAATGTTTAAGAAGCTTCATTTGAAATTAAATTAAAATGCAGAGCCTCCCCGACTGGTGGCCAGGAGCCGGGCAGTGTGAGTGCCACTGAAAATCAGCTCGTGTGCCGCCTTCGGCACCCGTGCCATAGGTTGCCTACCCTGGACTACTTATGCACTTAAAGCTACACATGTGCTGAAGAGCTTTGCTGGCTTGGGGCTTTATAACTTTCTCCGAAAAGGGTTCTCTGCTCTGATCAGGATCTCTACTGCGCAGTTTATGTGCTGTGAGGGTGTCAGAGAGTCTGTTATGTCTCCCGATTCTCTGCCCCAGCTAGGCTGGAGCAGCCTGTGGGCTGCTCCAACTTGTACCAGCTGGCAACAGTCCCAGAGGCTAGAGCACAGCATGCTCCAGCCATTCTTCCTCACCTTGTTACCAGCCTTTGTACTGGACAGGCAGTTGAGCTGTAGGCAAGTCTACAGCTTGTGACATGAAGGGGTAAATTGTAACTTTGGCCTTTGGGTTGATGAATTTGGGGTCAACGAAGGATTGGTGGATAGCTGACACTTGTGCCCCCGTGTCTTTTCACGCAGTAACCTTTTTTCCGCCCACTCTCAAATTTTTCCTTTGCTCCAAGGGTATTTGAGAGGCATCCGGGCCTGGGGATCTTTGGTGTGATGGTGGTGTAATGAATTGCACTTGCATGGTGTTCTTGGGACACTTGGCCTTGATATGTTCCAGTTCATTACACTTAAAGCATCTTCCATCTGATGGGTCACTGGGCCGAGGTGAGTTACTGGAGACTGGTGAGGTTGAAGGGTAGGGTATCTGTGGCTTTACTTGGGTGGTATGTGGGGTCTTTGGCTGTCCTCGGTTGTAGGGTTTATGGTCTGTGTGCCCCCTGGGGTAATCGTTCCCCTTGACAGTAGCTTTTTTGCTTTCTGCCAGTTTTATCCATTTGGCTCCAATCTCCCCCGCCTCAGCGATATCTTTGGGATTTTCATCTTGTATGTACCGTGTGATGTCTTCAGGAACACCATTCAAGAACTGCTCCATTTGTATGAGGAGGTTCAGTTCTTCCAAGGTTTGAATGTTGTTTCCTGTTATCCAGGCCTCATAGTTTTTTGCAATGTAGTAGGCGTGTTTGGGAAATGACACCTTGGGTTTTCACTTTTGGGTTCTGAAGCGCCGACGGGCATGATCTGGGGTTATCCCCATTCGGTATCTGGCCTTGGTTTGAAAAAGTTTATAGTCATTCATTTGCAGCTTAGGCATTTCAGCTGCCACCTCTGCTAAAGGTCCACTGAGCTGTGACCTCAATTCTACCATGTACTGGTTTTTGGGGATGTTGTACCCAAGACAGGCTCTTTCAAAATTTTCCAAGAAGGCCTCGGTGTCATTACCTGCCTTGTAGGTGGGAAATTTCCTGTGCTGTGGAGCAATATTTGGCGCCGGGTTGTTAGGGTTGGCTGGCACATGCAGCCCAGCTTTTGCCAACTCCAGTTCATGTTTTCTCTGTTTTTCCTTCTCTTCATTCTCTTTTTGTTGTTTTTCCATTTCTTTTTGGTGTTTTTCCATTTCTCGGTGGTGGGCCGCCTCCTCTTCTTCTTGCTTCCTTCTGTGGGCCAACTCTTCTTCTGCTTGTTTCCTTCGGTAGGCTACCTCTTCTTCTTCTAGTTTTCTTTTGTGTGCTGCCTCTTGGGCTGCCTGTTCTCTTTGGAAGGCTGCCAGTTTGATGCTTTCTTCCTTTTCTTTCATCTCCATCTCTCGCCTGTGTTCAGCTTCTTTGATTTGTTCTTCGGCCTCAATTTTTGCCTTAGAAGTCATGGTTCCTGTTTTCTTGTGTTGGGGTGCCCTCCGGTGTTTATTTTCTGAACTGCAGGTTCTCTGTTGCCTCCTGGAGTCTGCCTAGCAACAGTGCCTTTTTCCCTTTCTCTCTCTAGCTAATGTTCAATGAAGGGAAACCAGAAAAACCACTTTATTTGCATGCATATAAGTGCTGGTACTTGCCTCCTAATGGGAGGGCTATTGCATGACAAAAGACCCTCAACAGTCTCTTAATGGCTTCTCGCTTAACATGCAAGCCACAAACTGCCAGAGAGAGCAGAAAAAAAAAATTCTCTCTGGTTCCCTTTTAAAACCAAACTGTTTCTCTCTGCTAAAAAGCCCTTAGCAGAGAAAAGAAAAATATAATATTCCTACTGGCTTCTGGATTCTGTCTATATCCCACCCACTGCCACCATGTTATAACCTTAGTCCCAGATTTGGACCTTAGCACCCAAAATATGGGGGTTAGCATGAAAACCTCCAAGCCTAGTTACCAGCTTGGACCTGGTACCTGCTGCCACCACCCAAAAAATTAGAGTGTTTTGGGGCACTCTGGTCCCCCTGAAAAACCTTCCCTGGGACCCCAAGACCCAAATCCCTTGAGTCTCACAACAAAGGGAAATAATCCTTTTTCCCTTCCCCCCTCCAGGTGCTCCTGGAGAGATACACAGACACAAGCTCTGTGAAACTACACAGAGAGACTCCCCCTCTCTGTTCCCAATCCTGGAAACAAAAAGTACTTTCCTATTCCCCCAGAGGGAATGCAAAATCAGGCTAGCAATCCAACACACAGATCTCCCCGATTTCTTCCTCCCACCAATTCCCTGGTGAGTACAGACTCAATTTCCCTGAAGTAAAGAAAACTTCAACAGGTCTTAAAAGAAAGCTTTATATAAAAAGAAAGAAAAATACATACAAATGTTCTCTCTGTATTAAGATGATACAATACAGGTCAATTGCTTAAAAGAATATTGAATAAACAGCCTTATTCAAAAAGAATACAAATTAAAACACTTCAGCACTTATATTCATGCAAATACCAAAGAAAAGAAACCATATAACTTACTATCTGATCTCTTTGTCCTTACACTTAGAAACAGAAGATTAGAAAGTAGAACTACTTCTCCAAAGCTCAGAGAAAGCAGGCAGGCAGACAAAAGACAAAAGACTCAGACACAAACTTCCCTCCACCCAAAGTTGAAAAAATCCGGTTTCCTGATTGGTCCTCTGGTCAGGTGCTTCAGGTGAAAGAGACATTAACCCTTAGCTATCTGTTTATGACACACCTCTCCTTCCCTTTGCACCGGAGGCTGCAGGGCGGGAAGTGGAGAAGTCAAATATGCTAGCAGGGATGCTTCCATGCTAGGGAGTCATGGGCAGTCTCACTTCTCTTTGCACTACCTCAGTACCACAAAGAAAGCAAGGGAATCCAGCCCTTAATCTTCCCAGGCTGAAATCTTTTAGGTTTGATATTAGCCCAGAACCAATCTTATTTGGGTACATTTCATTTAAAAAATTGGATTTTTTTAAATTATTGGCATATTACCTGGGTAATAAAATAACTTTTTGAAGACATCTGTTATAATCCACCTGAAGTCCTGAATGAGGACTAGGCTGCTCCTGTACTTGAAAGTAATTGCATTGGGTTTAAAAAAAGAAACAGATGGGATTTTAAAAGATAGGATTTTATTATATGCCCAGTACAATAGGGCCTCAATGCATTTCCAATGAAGTCAGTGGGAGCAGGATCTGGCTCTAGTTTCCTTAACTACAAAAGTACACACCAGGCTCCAATGTGTGATACTTATAGTGGGTGGGCAAGAGAAAATGCAGCTTTATATCCCACAGTATTTTCATCCTGCAGATTTCAGAATGGAAGGATGTTCATTTCTTCCAAGTGTTGTCATTACTTTTTTCAGGACTACAAGGAATCAGGCAAAGGATCATGAGGAAGATCCACAAAGGAGGAAGGACTGCAAGGGATCACGCAGAAGAGAAGGACAAGGATGACCTGCAAGGGACAGACTGTGGGGGACAAAGAGAAGGAAGGACCATGAGGACTTACAAAGAGGAGGAGAAGGAAGGATTGTAGAGGCAGAGAAGGTGGTGGTGGTGGAGGAGGGAGGACCAAAAAGGAACAAACAAAGGAAGAGGAAGGACCATGAGGAACCATGCAGAGGAGGAGGAAGGGCAGAGGGACTGTGAGGAGGAGGAGGGACCCCAAAGAGGAGAAATAGGAAGGACCGCAAGGAATCATGAGGAAGAGGAAGCAGAACGAGGAATCCTGTGTGTTTGGGCTGAGTAAGGGACTTGGGGACAGAGCCAAAGTCAGAGCTAGAGTCAGGAGCCAGGAACCAGGGCCAGGGATCAGGTAATGGTATCTTCAGCTCTCAACCTGTCTGGGTGATGCAGCTTGTGCTTACAGCTTGGCATTCTGCACATGCAGGGCAGTGACCTGGGTCTGTAGACTCTGCAAGGTGCCCACTGACTCCACCAAGGAGACATTTGCTTTAGTGGTATCCATCCTAGCAGCTGAACCAGGTTTTGGGGCTGCTCAAATTATCAGGGGTCTATCAAGAGAGAGGAGGAAGGAAGGAGCCAGTGGAGAGGGGTATTTGTTTCCTAGCAAAACTGTCTGGGAAGGAAGGGAAACTGCAGAGGGAGCAGGCTTCGCCCTCTGTCATAAACAGATAAGTAAGAGTTAATAGAACAAAAGTGCTTCATATCTCTTTTGCCTGGAAAGGGTTAACAAGAACAGTGAGCCTGGCTGTTACCTGACCAGAGGACCAATCAGGGGACAGGATACTTTCAAATCTTGAGAGAGGGAAGTTTGTGTGTGTGCTGTTAGTTTTTGGTTGTTGTTCACTCTGGGGGCTCAAAGGGATCAGACATGCAACCAGGTTTTTCTCCAGTCTCTCCAATACAGGCTCTTATAAGTTCAGGATAGTGAGTACTAGGTAGATAAAGCGAGTTAGGCTTATGGTTGTTTTCTTTATTTGCAAATGTGTATTTGGCTGGAAGGAGTTCAAATTTGTATTTTGCTGAAAGGATTTTTATTTGTACTTGTATACTTAGGCTGGGAGGGTATTCCCAGTGTCCATAGCTGAAAGACCCTGTACCTATTCCATTTTAAATTTACAATGATAATTTTTACTGTTTTTTCTTTCTTTAATTAAAAGCTTTTCTTGTTTAAGAACCTGATTGTTTTTTTATTCTGGTGAGACCCCACGGGACTGGGTCTGGATTCACCAGGGAATTGATGGGGAGAAAGGAGGGAAGGGGGAGAGAGAGGCTAATTTCTCTCTGTGTTAGGATTACTGTCTCTCTCAGGGAGAATCTGGGAGAGGAAGAGAGAAGGAGGGAGGAAGATGCATTTTCCTCTCTGTTTTAAGATTCAAGGAGTTTGAATCACAGTGATCTTCCAGGGTGACCCAGGGAGGGGAAGTCTGGGAGAGGCAACGGTGAGGGAAAGGGTTTACTTTCCTTGTGTTAAGATCCAGAGGATCTGGGTCTTGGGGGTCCCTGGGCAAGGTTTTGTGGGGACCAGAGTGTACCAGGCACTGGAATTCCTGGTCGGTGGCAGCGCTACAGGTTCTAAGCTGGTAATTGAGCTTAGAGGAATTCATGATGGTACCCCATCTTTTGGACGCTAAGGTTCAGAGTGGGGAATTATACCATGACACCCTCCCACACATGCACTAGTGCCACACTGGGTAGACACCAAATATCTCCTGGTCCCCAAGGGGCAGTAATGTGGGAAATTTCCATTGCTCCCTTGGGCTACAGTCAGATCCCTCCTGAATTAGGTCCCATGTCACTCCTTCTCCAGTGCCAGGAGAAGCATGATTCCTGTTCGGTTCAGTGTGTAGCATGGGTTGTGAATCCCAGGCTTTGTTCCCTAATGCTCCCCAGCCTCACCTTTCCTGACACTCTCCAGAATCTCCGTTACGCTCCCCTTAGTGCTGTGGCTCAGGCAACCCCTGGCCAGGAGCCACTCCCAAGCGCTCTGGGTGGGCACCAGCATCCTGCCCAACATGGCAGGGGCAGATGTGAAGCAAGGAGACAACTGCTGCCTCTGTGGTTTCCTTTCCTGCCAGGACGCCCAAGATGAGGAACTCATGCTCTATTGAGATGGTTGCAAGGCCGACCTTCCTCTCCTGTGTCACTGTGGAGCATAAATGTGTTTTTATTTACTTCAGCTTGGAGAACCTACATTCTCCACTGGCAACTGTTATAGGAAGTGTTAGAAGTATGTACAGAGCAACAAAAGCATTTGGAAAGAAGGTGGTCATCTTATCTGTGCACATATATTCCAGAACAGCCTTTGGAGTTGATCCTGCTGAAATGTATCTTGAAAGGGCTTTCAGTTCATCATCTAAATCACTCGCATCAATATCACGCATGTCATCTTGTGTTAACACTGTCTCTAGTGCCCTGCATTGCTGGTGTAGGTGGTCTTCAGGTATAGTGATGAGTTTTGGAATATCATACAACATCCCAAATATACTGCTGTATGAAACGTTCTTCAACTGGCTGTATTGCACAATCTAGCTCCTGGTTAAAGAATTCAACTTTGAATTGTTGTTTAGGGTCTCTTATGGGATTATCCCATGCCTTGTAATCAAAATATCTTCTTCTTCGGTGACTCTTGTATTCTTGAATGGGTGAGAAAATAGCTTCAGTGTGAAGTTTCTCTGCCAACTTCTGTGCACTCTTCAGAATGTTTTGAAATCCCTCATCTGACCGGTAAGACTGTAGGTAAGACTTTGCTTTGTTCAGTTGTTCCATTGCTCCAGATATATCAAGGTCAACACCTTGGAGGCTCTTGCTTACAACATTTATTTCAAACAGCATGTCATGCCACAAAACTAAGCCACACACAGAAATTTGAAGTTATGTATGTTTCTCATGATTCCATTTCCCTCTGCCACTGTTCTCCCATGAACAGTTCCTGTCATAGAATTATCCTCCATAATGGCAACTATGGCATCTTCTATCTTCCCAATTTGGTGTTTGATAGGCTTTATTGTCTCCATTTGACTTACCTATCGTGTGGCACTCAGTGGTTTCAGTGCCAGAGAAGACGTTCCCAGATGTTTCAAAATTTGCCATCGATGAGTTGATGCAGAGAAAAATACATAGATGCTTTGAGTTACATTAAAAAATTCAGCAGCCTCACTAGAATCTGATGCTGCATCACTGACCACTAAGTTCAATGAATGAGAACTGCATGGGACAAAAAAAGCTCGAGGGTTTAACTCTTGGATCCATGTCTGCACTCCTCTGTTCTTTCCTCTCATGTTGGCACCATTATTGTAGCCCTGACCTCTCATGTCAGCTATCATAATTCCCGTATCTTCCAGCTTTTTAAGAAGCACATTTTTCATACCAGCTCCTGTAGTATCATCAATGTCAATAAATTCTAGAAAATGCTCTCTGACAGTCACCATTGCAGGGACATTTTCACTAGGTTCTGTTGTTGTAACAAAACGCACCATTAAAGTCATTTGTTCCGTATGGCTGATGTCGGGTATGCAGTCCAGAATAACAGTAATATCTTGCTGACTTCAGATCTGCCACAATCTTCTGTTTGACTTTTGTTGCCAGTAACTGTATGATCTCATTCTGAAGTGTTTTTCCAAGGTAGTTGTAGAGGGGTTTGGCCAGGGCTCGTCCCTCTCTGGGGTGGCAGGGAACCCACACCACCTTGCCACTTCCTTTCAGTTGTGACAGGGAATTAGCCTGGCCATGGCGGTCTTGTGCTGCGGCAGCAGTAGAGGCAAAACATAACAGTTATTCAAACCCAGTTGGTGGGCAGGAGTGAGTCACGGGCTCAGGTCCTCAGATAGGACATGTTATATAATGAGCAAACCCCAGCCCTGGGTCGGGGCAGCAAAGAGTCAATGGCTCAGGCCCTCAGGCAGGCCCAGGTAAACAGCAAGCCCAGGCTTCTGGCTCCGAAGGGCCTGTGAGAGGGGGAGACTGCCACCCACAAGTTGGGTGGCAGGGGGGATGCAGGCCCACTCACTTCACTGCATCCCAGCCCGGGGCCCTAGCAGCGGCAGAAGACCTACTGCTGTGTCAGTGGGGATCCTGACTGCAACACACTGATATGGGCTCTGGCAGTGCTGCAGCCAGACTAGGGTCAGGTGCCTCCAGGCTACTTCCTAACTTCACCTCTACAGGTACCTGGGTCTGGACGGTGTCCTCCAAAGGGTCAAGCACCATGGGCTCCTCTGGGTAACTTGCAAGGGGCAGGCTTGACAGCTTCTTCGGGCTCTGGTTGGCATCAGGCATCGGCTGGTCTGGTCTAGGGTGACCAGATGTCCCGATTTTATAGGAACAGTCCTAATATTGGGGCTTTTTCTTATATAGGCTCCTATTACCCCCCATCCCCATCCCAATTTTTTACACTTGCTGTCTGGTTACCGTAGTATGGCCAGTCCTTGGATTGGCTGCCAATTGCTAGGGGCTCCCAACCAGGAGCTAGGCCACAGGCATCTGGCCTCTCCGACGGTTGTTCTTCTAATGAGCTCTAGGATTGGGCTTTTATGCTTCCTGTCCTGTGCCTTGACCTCTGGGGGGCAGGCTCAGGATTCACTGGCTACATTCACTCTGATGTCTGGAGAGGCTCGTCCCTCTCCGGGGCAGTGGGGAACCACACCGCCTTGCTACAGTAGTGGTGTGTGTACATTTCTTGGGTGGTGACTCTTCTTAGATGCTCCTGGATTACAGCATCAAACTCAGCCATCAGCTCCACAATTTTAAGGAAGTTTCCATTGTTTGGCACATACAGCTGATCTGAAGTGCCACTCTGTCAGGGTCTCTTTCCCACTTTGAACTTTAGCATCCAGAAAGTGGGGACCTGCATGTCCCTCCTAAGCTTAATTCCTAGCTTAGATCTGATAATGCTGCCACCAACTAGAGATTTCAGTGTCCAGTGCACTTTATGTCCCCACCAAAACCTTCCCTGGGGAGACCCAAGCCCCAAACCCCCTGGGTCTTAAAACAAGGGGAAATAAACCATCCCCTGTACCTTTCCCCTCCCAGACTTTCCCCTCCCTGGGTTACCCTGAGAGATACTGTGATTCAAATTCCTTGAATCTTAAAACAGAGAGGAAATTCACCTTCCCCGCCCCTTCTCTCCCCCTCCCAGACTCTCCCTGAGAAAGAGACATTGATCCCAATTCCTTGGATCCTAACACAGAGAGAAATTAACCTTTCCCTCCCCCTTCTCTCCTTTCCCCCCACCAATCCCTGGTGGGTTCAGACCCAGTCCCCTTGGGTCTTACATAGGAATTAAAAAATCAATCAGGTTCTTAAAATAAAAGCTTTTAATGAAAGAAAGAAAAAATAAAAATTATCTCTGTAAAATCAAGATGGAAAAATGTTTACAGGGTCTCAGCTTCACCTAGACCAGAGGGACTCCCCCTCCCAGCCTAAGTATAAGTTACAGCAAACAGAAGTGAAATATCCTTCCAGCAAAATACACATTGGCAAATAAAGAAAACAAACACAAATCTAATCCGCTTTCTATCTATTACTTACTATCTGGAACCTGAGAGACTGTTCAGTAAGATTGGAGAAATCTGGTTACATGTCTGGCTTCTCTTAATCGCAAGAGAGAACAAAGAACAGAGCAAAACAGCACAAAACAAAGACTTCCCTCCACCCAGATTTGAAGGTATCTTGTCTCCCGATTGGTCCTTTGGTCAGGAGTCAGCCAGGTTCATTGAGCTTGTTAACTCTTTACAGGTTAAAGAAACATTAATCCTTAACTATCTGTTTATGACACACTCAGTGCTAGGTTTTGGGTAGCAAGCATTCTCACAATGGCAATGAACCTTTTCAGAACATTTTGCCAGTAAAGAGACTCTGGGTACGTCTACACTACGGGATTATTCTGATTTTACATAAACCGGTTTTGTAAAACAGATTGTATAAAGTCGAGTGCATGCGGCCACACTAAGCACATTAATTTGGTGGTGTGCGTCTGTGGTCCGAGGCTAGTGTCGATTTCCGGAGTGTTGCACTGTGGGTAGCTATTCCGTAGCTATCCCATAGTTCCCGCAGTCTCCCCCGCCCATTGGAATTCTGGGTTGAGATCCCAGTGCCTGATGGGGCAAAAATCATTGTCTCGGGTGGTTCTGGGTAAATGTCATCACTCATTCCTTCCTCTGGGAAAGCAACGGCAGACAATCATTTCGCGCCCCTTTTCCCTGGATTGCCTTGGCAGACGCCATAGCAGGGAAACCATGGAGCCCTTTCAGCTTTTTTTTTACTGTCACCGTATGTGTACTGGATGCCGTGGACAGAGGCGATACTGCAGCGCTACACAGCAGCCTTCACTTGCTTTTGCATGATAGCAGAGACTGTTATCAGTCGTTCTGTACCGTCTGCTGCCATTGTAAATTGGCAATGAGATGATGGTTATCTGTCTTTCTGTACTGTCTGCTGCTGTCATGGGTGCCCCTGGCTGAGGTTGGCCAGGGGCGCAAAGGCAAAAATGAGAATGACTCCCCGAGTCAATCCCTTCTTTATGGTATCTAAAAATAGAGTCAGTCCTGCCTAGAATATGGGGCAAGTGTACTAGAGAACCAGTGTATCAGAGAGCACAGCTGCTCCATGTCAGATCCTGCAGAAATGATGAGCTGCATGCCATTCACAGGGGTTGCCCCTGCAACAACCCCACCCGTTGCTTCCCTCCTCCTCAACCTTCCTGGGCTACTGTGGCAGTGTCCCCCCATTTGTGTCATGAAGTTATAAAGAATGCAGGAATAAGAAATAGTGACTTGTTAGTGAGATAAAATGAGGGGGAGGCAGACTCTTACTGCTGTGACAGTCCAGGCAGGACATTAAGTGGTGCGGGGGAGAGGAGCCCAACCTCCCGCTGCTATGATAATCCAGGCAGTATAGAATCTTTTCTTTACACAGGAAAGGGAGGGGGCTGATGGAGCTCAGCCCCCAGTTGGTATGATGAGGATGGTTACCAGCCATTCTGTACCATCTACTGGGAATGACCACGAATCATTCCTATTTTAACTCAGGCACCCCTGGCCAGCCTCACCTGAGGCCAGCCAGGAGCACTCACAGGCTGATGACAAGGACGGCTAGCAGTCCTACTGCACCATCTGTCACCGAGGAGAGGAGAGGAGCAGATACTGCTCTTCACTGCCGCAGCATTGCGTCTACCAGCAGCATTCAGTAGACATAGGGTGACATTGAAAGAAGTCAAGAAACGATTTCTTTCCCTTTTCTTTCAAGTGGGAGGGGGGAGGGAGTAAATTGTTGAGCTATACCCTGAACCACACCGGACAATGTATTTGAACCTACAGGCATTGGGAGCTCAGCCAAGAATGTAAATATTTTTTGGAGACTGCTGTGTACTGTGGGATAGCTGGAGTCCTCAGTACCCCCTCCCTCCCTCCATGAGCGTCCATTTGATTATTTGGCTTTCCGTTACGCATGTCACGCAGCACTGTGTAGCCTGGAGATTTTTTTCAAATGTTTTGGCATTTAATCATGTGTAACGGGGCTCTGATAGAACAGATTTGTCTCCCCATACAGCGATCAGATCCAGTATCTTCCGTATGGTCCATGCTGGAGCTCTTTTTGGATTTGGGACTGCATCGCCACCCGTGCTGATCAGAGCTCCACGCTGGGCAAACAGGAAATGCAATTCAAAACTTTGCAGGGCTTTTCCTGTCTACCTGGCCACTGCAGCCGAGTTCAGATTGCTGTCCAGAGCGGTCACAGTGGTGCACTATGGGATACCGCCCGGAGGCCAATACCGTCGATTTGTGACCACATTAACCCTAATCCGATATGGTAATACCGATTTTAGCGCTACTCCTCTCGTTGGGGAGAAGTACAGAAACCGATTTAAAGAGCCCTTTATATAGACATAAAGGGCCTTGTAGTGTGGACGGGTACAGCGTTAAATCGGTTTAACGCTGCTAAAATCGGTTTAAACACGTAGTGCAGACCAGGCCTCTGATGCAATCGTCTCTTGATGCTGATCATCTATGGTGGCCTTTAACCTTAGTCTCATCTCAAGCTCTTTCCACCTATGGAATGCTCTCTGGTGATTTGCTGCCTTCTCATGGCATGCCAGATTTCTAGCCAGATTTTTCCAGTCCTTTGTTCCTGTAGAACCCAATGCATCTGGAACATTAGACTGGAAGAGTTTGCATCAAAAACAGTATGCAGCATTCTGGGTTTTTGAGTACATAAGCCATGGCCTCTCCACTTGGTCACCATTGGGGATTTCACGGCAGTAATATGTTGGATGGAAACTTCTATTTTCATTGTCTGTGGGGAACATGAAGTTTTTCACTTGCTGTGGCCCATGCGGTACAAGGAAGTCCCTCAGGCTACTGCTAAAGTGGGTCCACAGTCCTGGATCATCTAGACTTAAGGAACTAAACTCAGCAGCAGCTATTTCTTGTGCCTTCGCCACACTCTTCTCTGATCTACACTTTTCTTCAGGAATGCGCATGGTTACATTCATTTGAGATGGAGATATGGATGCTGCAGTAGCTGCCAGGTCACCTGCACTTTGACTAACTGGAAGATCAGGCATCTCCTCATCACTCTCAAACTCACTGGGGCCGGAAGGCTCACTGTGAACATTTGTGTCTATGTATCTCAGGAGAGCTTCTTCCTTTTCAGATAGAAAAGCTTCCTTTGATTTCCTTCTTTTTCTGAATGCTGCCCCAGAGAGGTATTTTCTTCTTTCACTCATGACTGCTGTGTTGTGCCAGCTATAGTGGCTCTCAACACTCAACTGAAAGGGACAAATAAGCAAGCTGGTAGCAGGGCCTGAGTGAGGGAAGATATCAGCGTCCTAAGGGCCTAACTGGCTCCTACTGCTTCAGTTGACTGCCTGTCCTCCTCAAGTGGGTTCAGGGAAGCAGCAGGAAACAGGAAGCTCCCTGAGAAACTGGTGTTAATCAGTCCAGGCTCCTGGAGGTGCTAGAGAGGTGCATAAGAGGCTCCTCTTCCTCTCTCTTCCTGCAGCTCCTGCTGCTTTCTGTTATTCCTTCTCAGCTTTTCTCCTGCCTTCCTGTTATGTCTCTTGTGCCCTCCTTCCTCCAGCACAGCACTCCACCATCTCTGTGCATCTAGAGCAGAGAAAATACATATGCACCAGCAGCAGACACAATTTTCTACACTCTGGGTCCTAGTGGCAGCCTCCTCCACCCCACAGTCTGGCACCTGAGACTGCCGCCTCAGTTTGCCTCATGGTAAGGCCAGCCTTGAACACTGATCAGTTAGAACTCAGACTCTGAAAGAAGCAGCCCTCTGTCAGGCTCCAGTGATCACTCTGTGCCAAGAACACCCCGCTAGGTGCCACAAGGGCTAACTAACAGCTTGAAGAATGAAAGTGGAGCAGTGACAAGAGGAGAACGAAGGCAGGTGCTACAAGGAATGAGTGACCAATGAATGCCATTGCTGGGAAGAGGGGAGGCTGCACAGAAGAGAAGAATTGCTGATGGGAACCTCCCAGGAAGTGCATGAAGCTACTTTCTCACGTCAAAAGCATGTTATGGCCCTTGGATCCAAGGTGCTAGGATAGGGCAGAGCTGCATGTAGATAATTCTACCATGGCTGCCACTAGAGGAGGGGTTAACAGAGTTCTGTTATGCATTTGACATCCATCTCCTGGAGGATGTTCCCCAGCTGCAGAAGATACTGTAGTTTCTCTGCCTTTTCACTCCTGAACAGACTGCACTAAAGACTCCCCTCCATCTCAGCTCTGCCCACCATGCCAAGGGAGATGGTCATTGAAATGCTTTATTCTTATGAGTGAAATTCATTTCTCCCCTTGCCCACTCCAAATAATGTCAGAAGTTTCAGCAGAAGAGCACAGGGGCTGGAAATCAACATCCACCACCAAATCCAAAGTCAGGTGGGCAGGTCCGCAGCACAACCTCCAGCAGCTACTTCTGCAGTCTAGGGCTGGAATAGTAGCCCCAGAAACTTCAACTTCAAAGAGCCCGAGTGGGGCAGTACGGCCACATAATTAAAGATCCCATGGCTCCTCTCTGGAACACCTACATTGCTGTCCTCAGCTGCTCCCACTGCATAAAGCCACTGGGTTTCTTGAGTTGTGGGTCATTGCAGGGTGAATTTCAGTCAATATGGCTAAGATATTATTTATTTATTATGTGACGGTACAAAAATACTAAAAGTATCATAAGTCTGACAATGCACTGTAAAAACACACTTTACAGTTATAGGTGAAATTGAACTGTATGGCACAACTCCCCTTGATTTCAGTGTGGTCAGGATATCACTACAGACATCAGGGATGATGCCTGATTCAATGCCTATTGTAGTGATGGAAAGCCTCCCCTTAGTTTCAGGGGGAGATGGATTAGGTTCACGATGCTTTGGTAAAGTGAAAGCCCTGACTCATGAAGACAGAAAATGAAAACAAGGTCTAGAGATGGAACCGGGTTAAAAAAATTGAATCAAATTTACAAGAGTGAGAAAGATATACCTATATCTTTGGACAGACCAGCTACCGTAAATCAGGTAAAGCGAAGGGGCAGGTCTTGTTAAGTTACATTTATTTTAAAACACACTGCCCCTTAACTCCACTTCCCATTGTCCGGGATCCCCAGTCTGTTTCACCATTGCTGACAAAACACTCTCTCATGTGTGCAGGGTGGAATAAGAATGTTTTATTGGAGAGAGATGAGAGGGAAATTTCAGGCTCTGATCCAAAGATGACTGAAGTCAATTGTCACAAACTTCAAGGGGCTTAGGCCATTAATTACATTGTACATTAAGTTTATACACACTTATCTGGAGGTTTTCAATTTGATGGTTCCAGAATGAAACTATCCTTAACTGAGGCCTCCAGAACCCATATTGTGGGCCATCTTGACATTTCAGTTGTCAAAGTCTACATTATTTCAAGGCTTTGGCCATCTCAATTTACAGACCATCTTGAAATTGTGAATATTTAGTTATTAAAACTATTTTCATTGAAATGCAACTCTAAACCTACTGAACTGTTTTTATCCATGTTTGGCATATTTTCAATATGACCTAGAGATACAGCCAAGTTAAAAAATAAAAGTTCCAAAGTTTTAAAGTCTTGAGTGTTTAAACTTGGCATATACATTCCAAACTGAAATATTGTACAGATAAAATTGATAGAAATATTCTGCTTATTCACAAAATAGGTAACTTTATTTAATGCTTATAAAGTTAAAGCTGATCTTCAAACCTGGCTTGAACTTTTGGCTTTAATGAAGGCTACAAAACAAGCCAAGTTTGAACTATGGAAGTCCTTTGCTGCTCTTGGTTAGATGAGTATGAATCCATCATAACTACTGAAATCAGAGATGTTACTGCAGATTTATACTGGCATAAATGAGAGATTCTCACTTTTGTGAATGCCATAACTATAGTCCCTTGATGAGGTTTCTCCCAATGAGACTAGGCACTGCAGACATTAATCTAAATTTAGACATGCTCTGTTTGACTTGAGAGGTATCAATTTGCCATTTAAACCCTTCTCTCTGCAACTGCTATAAAAGAAACAAGTTATCAGGAAGAGGGATGCTATTGTGACATAGGCTAACCATATACAGATGCCTTTCTGCTTGCAAAAGTTGCTACAGTGCAATTATAATCTCAAGGGCAATACTAATAATACAATCAGTTTTAGGGATGTAGATGATTGGTATGGTGAGTAAACAAACACACTTGCTCTTAATATCTGAAGACCTTGGTGCAAAAATATGAGTCAAGTCACCAAAGAAACTGAATTTGATGGTCTCATCTTCATCTTGAATGGAGATTTATCCATCAAACCAAGAAATAATGCAGCAAAGTTGGTCAAAACTGCCATGAGAGGAGACCAAGGACTGGGATAGTTTGCTTTCTTCCCACTTAAAATGGATGTGCTTTGACTCAGCTACCGTGATTGAGTGTCTATAGTGAATCAATGACTACAGGTACTGTGCAGCATTGAGTGGCAAGCCTGGTGCTACAGTGTGTATAGAAACTTAAATAGCACATGTCCATTTTATACCTGGCATTAGTCAATGATATTGATCCCTCACATATACCTGGCCACGATATTGGCTTAAATTAAAGATAAGTCTAATAATAAATGGCCAGCAGGTAAAATACTGAAAAAACAGAATCCAAAATCTGACAGGATGTAGAAGAACATGTCAGTGATTTTCAATTTACACACGTCTTGAGACAATCAGTAAAACAGGTACTAAAGCAAATAAAGTTTGTTACCAATCATCTGGATTTTTTGCTGCTAGTTACCACTTCCCTGAATCAAGTGCCATCTGAGAAAAGGAGCAAGAGAAAGACAAAGGAGGTTTTTCAGTACTAGAATGGGTCTGGAAAAGTGTGGGAGATTTATCATAATCTGGAAGCAGCAGCTTTGATAAGACAGTGCTTAATCAATGTGTGCCCCTCAGCCACCTGGCTTGGTTTAATTCTTTTTTGAGGGAAGCAGGTCTGCAACCCATTGTGACTTCCCTATGGGCTGTTTGTATCTTCCACTGTTCAGTGAAACAAATTCTTGGGTGATGCTCCGGCCCCACTGAAGTCAAAGGGAGTTTTGACACTGACTTCAGTGGGGTCAGGATTTCACCCCTTGTGTACATTTTATCAATAAACAGATTGCGCTAAGAAAATACTCAGATTCCACATCACCAACTTCTCATCCAAATGAAAACCAACCTCAAGTCCACAAATTTCAGCCAGAAGGGCAACAATAATAAGCTTATGCTTTTGTCCCTACAAGCATGTAGGGATAAAATCAGAAAGACAAAGATACAAAATGAGTTTCACTCAGCATGGGACATAAAAGGCAATAAGAGGTTCTTTAAATAAATTAGGAGCAAGAGAAAGACAAAGGAAAGTGTAGGTCCTCTACTCAGTTGGAAGGAGAGCTGATGACTGATGATATCAAGAAGGCTGCAATGTTTAACGTCTATTTTGCTTCAGCCTACATTGAAAAGTTTAATGGTGACCAGATACTCAACACAATTAATATTAACAAGGGAGAAGGAACAGAAACCAAAATTGGAAAAGAAAAGATTAAAGAATATTTAGATAAGTTAGATATATTCAAGTCAGCAGGGCCTGATGAAATTCATCCTAAGGCACTGAAGCAATCTCAGAACCATTAGCAATTATCTTCAACAACTCATGGAGGTCCCAGAGGACTGGAGAAAAGTGAAAATAGAACCTATCTTTAAAAGGGGGAACAAAGAGGACCCAGAGAATTAGAGCCCAGTTAGCCTACCTCTGAGACCTGGAAAGATACTGGAACAAATTATTAAACAATCACCTAAGCACCTAGAGGATAATAGGACTTTTAAGGAATGGCCAGCATGGATTTGTCAAGAACAAATCATGCAAAGTCAAACTAATTTTCTTCTCTGACAGGGTTACTGGCGTAGTGGATGGGGGGAAGCAGTAGATGGGATATATCTTGATTTTAGTGAGGCTTTTGACACAGTCCCACATGACATTCTCATAAGCAATCTAGGGAAATGTGGTCTAGGTAAAATTACTTTAGGGTGGGTGCACAACTGGTTGAAAGACCTTACTCAAACAGTAGATATCAATGGTTAACTGTCAAAATAAGAGGACATATCTAGTACGGTCCTGAAGGGGTCAGTCCTGGGTCTGGTGTTCTTCAATATTTTCATTAAATACTTGGATAATGGAGTGGAGAGTATGCTTATAACTTCTGTGGATGAGACGAAGCTGGAAGGGGTTGCAACACTTCAGAAGGCTAAGATTAGAATTCAAAACAATTGACAAATTGGAGAATTGGTCTGAAATCAGCCAGATGAAATTCAGTAAAGTCAGCACTTCACTTAGGAAGGAAAAAGCAAATGCACAGCTACAAAATGGGTAATTATTGGGTAAGTGATAGTACTGCTGAAAAGGATGTAGGGGGTACAGCGAGTCACAAATTGAATAGGAGTCAGCAATATGATGCAGTTGTGAAAATGCCTAATATCATGTTTATTGTATTAACAGGAGGGTCATATGTAAGACACGGGAGATAATTGTCCTCCGCTTTGCATTGATGATGCCACATCTAGAGTACTGTTTCCAATTCTGGGTGCCACAATTTAGGAAAGATGTGGATAAACTTTAGAGAGTCCAGAGGAGAGCAATAAAAATGACGAAAGGTTTAGAAAAGCTGACCTCTGAAGAAAGATTAAAAACACTGGGCATGTTTAGCCTTGAGAAAAGAAGATTGAGGGGGAACTTGTTAATAGTTTTCAAATATGTTAAGGGCTGCTATAAAGAGCATGATGATCAGTTGTTCTCCATGTCATCTGAAGGTAGGATAAGAAGTAATGGTCTTAATCTACAACCAGGGAGATTTAGGTTAGATATTTGCAAAATCTTTCGAACTATAAGGGTACTTAAATTCTGGAAAAGGTTTCCAAGGGAGGTTGTGGAATCTTCATTATTGGAGCTTTTTAAGTACCAGGAGGACAAAAACCGTCAGGGATGGTCTAGTTTGACTTGGTCCTGCCTTCCCATGGGGGGCTGAACTAGATGACCTCTCAAGGCCTCTTCCAGACCTACATTTCTATTAATCAAATTACATGATGTACTAATAGCTATGATGGTGCAAATTAAAGTTAATTCACTGCAAAAAGATGCAGGTTCTGAAGCTCTTCTGCCACGATTGTTAGTTGAAGTCTATAGCAACACTACGAAGTGACCAGATGCCTTAACAAGATGCTGTTTTCTCTCTGTTCTGATATACTCTTCACTTTCTTGTATGTAGAATCCGGCAAATATCATTTCTAGCTTGATTCTGTGGAATAATAGTAGTGAATATGGTACACTACTAAGTGCCTGGCAGGCATGGATTTTAAAGCACTTTACAAATAAAGTTATTCTGATTGTAATTCATTAACGTTTGTACAGTGCTTTGAGATGCTCAGGTTAAAGGTGTTACAATTCTAATTTTCATTACTTCTTACTGCTTTACAGATGGGGCCTTGCACTGAACTGCTCTCTGGAGATTTCACCTTTGGTAACAAAGGAACATTTAAAGAAAGCAAGGCTGTGAATAAAGCACTGGGCTGGACCTCAGGAGACCGGGGTTCATTGCCCAGCTGTGCCACAGGCTTCCTGTGCGGCCTTGGGCAAGTTTCTTCATCTCAGTTCCCCATCTGTAATATGGGAATAATTGTATTTCCTTTCTCTCATGTTTTGTTTTTCAGACTGTAAACTCCTCAGACCATCTTACTGCATGTGTGTGTGGACAGTGCCTAACATAACTGGGCTTTAATCACAGCTGAGGCCTATAGGTGCTACTGTAATATAAATAATTGTTTGTTTTTCTTGTGCTCAGTGACAGGGTTTTGCTCCAAATTGCTGAAAGTTTTTTGCCTGAGCAAATTAGGTGTTTTGCATATGAGCTATCCTGCATTGGAGCCATGTTCTTTTCTTGATTTATTTTTCAATCACAACTTGCATTTTTCTTATGATTGATGTAGAAAAAGGTGATTTTTATAAGTTTACCCAAAAGTGGAGCACTATGCTGAAAGCAGTGTGTGGTGTTCACATGAGTTCACAGGGCTAGCCAGAAAAGGTTAGAGCTATAAATCTCCCCTATGGATGGGACATATCACTCATTAACTGAGAGATATGCTTTTACAAAATGGATATCATACTTACCCTGAATGAAAATGTAGGCCAGGAGCCTGCAAACACGTAGGTCATGGTCCCGCTAATCCAATATCCTGTCTCTGACAGTAGTCACCACAAAGTGCTTTAGAAGAAGATTCAAGAAACCCCACAGATGTGGGATAAACTGCCCCATGAACGTCCTTATCCTACGCATAGTCTCACAGGGTAAGAAATTGGTTTTAACCCTGAAGTAGGAGGGATTATCCCTTCTAACACTTTTTTTTAGCATTAACTAATACAACTGGAGGATATTCTTATTATCCGTATACAACACAATCACTCTTTGAATTTTACTACATCCTTGGCTTCAATGATCTCCTGTGGCAATGAGTTCCACTGTCTAATTACATGAGTGAAAAAGTATTTCCTTTAATTGATTTTGAATTTGCCACCTTTCTGTTTCATTGAATGACTCCTTGTTTGGGTATTATGAGAGGGTGAATTGTGTGGCTAAAGCCAAGAACTAGGACTCAGGAGATCTGGGTTCTGTTCCTTGCTTTGCCATTTACCTGCTCACTGACCTTAGACAAGTCACTTTCCCTTTCAGTCCCTCAGCTTCCCTGTCTGTAAAATGGGAATAATGATACTGACCTCTTTTGCAAAGCACTTTGCAATATACTCATGACAAGTGATATATAAGAGCTAGGTATTATAATGTTCCCTGTGCCATTCACTATTTCATATACGTTTATTCACCTCCTTTCTAAGGTAAACAATCCCAGTTTTTTCAGTCTGTGCTTAACTTTACTCATAAGTGTAGATCTACTGAAGTCAATGGACTATCCACATAAATAAAGTTTAGCATCTGTATTGTATTAGCAATTGCAGGATTGGGGCATTAATATAAATATTACCTGGTGCAAAAATCTTTAAAATAGTTTGTTGGGTTGATATATATATATCAGAATGCTGAACATTTTCCTGATGTTTTTTCTTACTTCTGTTAATAGGACTGCCAAGAGAACTGATTTTATGGAAAGGTCAAATATCACTGGAGTTGTGCTGATATTATTAAATCAGAAACTCCATTGCATATGGAGTAAAAGCCTCCTTAAAAACCTGTGGTATCTTACACATCCTAAGAGTGCTTTTGGATTAATTAAGAGGTAGATTAATTCTGCCTTCAGTCCTTGCTCTCTGAGGCTGTTAATTCTTTGTTCCTTTCACACCTGATTTGTCACTTGTTCTGGGGGCAATACCCGGAAGTGCCTGCTGAGAGACCTGCAATAGAATATCCGTTCTATATGCAAACACTTTACCTCATTTATAATCAAAGGAGAAGTGGCCTGAGCTGTCAGTGAAACTTAAAAGGGCCATTTATGATAATATTAGGGAGGCCACATGGGAAGATCTTGTCATTCTGGTAACAAAGGCCTTGAAGCATTACTTTGACTTAAGAGTGGTTGTGTCTATGATGGATTTGAATTAAGGATCTGTGCTCTCTCTCGGATGCATTTATTGGACACATTGATTTTTCAGATCAAACAATCTTAGTCTTGATTTCTGCAAATGAGCAGAAATGGCCATTAATAATAAGTCTCCCAAAACTTTTATTTTTGCTTGTTTACTTTTTAAAAAATCTTGATTTGGGTGATTTTGCCGTAGAAAAGCTCAGAAAGAATCTAAAGAATTGGGTTTGAAAGAATGTAACTCAAATACACTAGACATTATTCTTGAATTGCTTACACAGGGGTTTAAGAACTTGATGCAACTTGCCAGCATAGAAGGTAGCTAAGTGGATTTATATTGAAAAGCTATGGAGGGAGGTATTCTGAGCTTGCTCCATAAACCATATACCTGCTCTTACTCAGGGTAGTCAGAACAGGAGATGTTGAGGAAGGGGAAAGAGATGTGGTCTAGGGAGAAACAGCAGTTATGGATATCCTGACCTGGACAAATGATGCAAAGAACCCATATCTAGCCTGTCACTTAATGCTGCTTCTAGGCTACTTTAAATTACACCCAGGAGCTCTTATAAACACAGAAGCAGGCAGGCTACAGTCACCAACATCAGAATTCAGAGTGAGAAGGGAAATTTTCCATAGCTATGAAATGACAACTCCCTGCCCAGCTGTTTGCAGGAATAAAGTGGGGATGCCCATAAAGTTCCTCTTAGAGTATACAACCCCTGAGCGACACCACTCAAGGGACCAACACACGGTTAGTCTGGTGCAGCTGCATGCGGATACACTACCTGTCTTGGAACCCACTTGTTTTGAAATTGTATTGGGAAGGAGATGCGGGAACTTTCCCAACCGAAAAACAAATAAATGACAGTGATTGTGGAGAAAAGAGCCCTTCAGGCATCCAGAGAATGAAGGGGTATTGGCAAAATTCCTAATGACTTCACTCAGAGCAGGATTAGGCCTGGAGTAGAGTAATGATTCAGAAGGTTAGACACTTATAAAAACATTTTCTCTCCCAGCAGTTTCACAGCCCACTTGCTTTGCCTTTTGGGGTGTTTTTTAATTTTTCCATCTTCTTTTTCATGTAATTTTTGGAGTTTCCTACTTCAGCTGAATATATGAGACGCTGAAGCTGCATTTTTGTCTTTGGCAAAACACTTAAAGATATTGCACTCCACAGCCAATCAGAGCAGAGGGTGTATAGCCGCCAATCAGACTAGAGACTGGATTTGCAGCTTTCCAGTCCCACTAGAGAAATAACAAATCTCTGTGCTCTGGGTGGCTGTTAAAGATGTCACCGCACTGGGATTCACCTATTGCACAGCTGCAAAATAACTGTGTAGTAATTATGCAAATCAGAACCCAGGAAACTGGATTACCTGAAGAAAGATCTCTGGTTATGCCTCAGTACCTGAAAACCATCACTGCACCCTGACTGGCTGAGACAATTCCATTTCAGTACAATCCGAGTATCAGAGGGGTAGCTGTGTTAGTCTGTATCCACAGAAACAATGAGGAGCCTGGTGGCACTTCTTCAGATGCATGGAGTGAAAATTACGCATACAGGCATAAATATATACTGGCACATGAAGAGAAGGGAATTACCTTACAAGTGGAGAACCAATGTTGAAGGCCAATTTAGTCAGGATGTATGTGATCTACTCCCACTGATTGATGAGGAGGTGTCATTGGTTCTCCACTTGTGAGGTGACTCCCTTCTCTTCATGTGCCAATATATATTTATGCCTGTATCTGTAATTTTCACTCCATGCATCTGAAGAAGTGGGTTTTTTACCCATGAAAGCGTATGCCCAAATAAATCTGTTAGTCTTTAAAATGCCACCAGAGTACAATCCTAGTTATTCCCCTCCTTTGTTTAGTTTAGGAAGTTATAATTTAGCTGAAGCAAAAGCATGATGACTATTACTTCCAAGAAGTTTACAAAGTAGCAGCAGTTGCCACCCAGTAATCTCACTACAAAACTGTAAAGGAAAACAGAGCTAAGGAAAATACTGTATCAAAATACATATTTAGGAAACAATCTGAGGAGCTAGAACCTTTATTTTTGGCCCTAATCTAAGTTGTTTGGTTAGATTAAGAACATAGTAACAATTAGCATTGTTTGATCCTTCTTCACTAATATCACATTGCTATGATGGAGGTTGTTGGAGGCTACCAGCAGATGTGTCTTTGATCTATAGGCAAGCTTAGACTTTGTTGAGGCTGATGGACGTGATAGTCATCCTTCATTCCAGATAAATATAAGGTGTAATTAAGCTCCTTTATGGAGTAAGATAGCTGGGAACACCCAATGGAAGCCAGCACCCAAGGAACTAAGCCACTTGCAAAGCCAAACAGAAGCCATGCTATGGAGGCCAAGGGGTTTCCCATGCGAGCTGACTGAAAATGCAGAGGCTTTGTGTGTCACAAGCAGACAGGATCAGAAAAGCCAGGAGACAGCCAGAGAAGCACTGGAAGTGTGGCCCTGGAAGAAAGTTGAGAGAGAGAGAGAGAAAGAGAGAGAGATTCTTTTTGGGCAGCATGCTGGCTGGAAACAGGCTTGGAATTATGAGCAAGGAAACTGCCTGCTGTTTGTTCCTGCTGTATTCAGGAAATAGGTCTTTGTATACATTTTTAAAAAATAAACTGGATTGTATCCAAGGAATATCTGACTCCATCATTAATTTCTCCTCTTAATGGAAACCACCTGCAAGTCCCCAAATATTGGCTAACTGCTTGGGCCAAAAGGGGAAATAATATAATGAAAGCATATCATGCAGTTAAATAAAGAACTCCAAAGTATACCCCTGGTTTCATTTGCAGTGAGAGTTCTTTTACAGAGCTCTTTAGAATATATATTAATGAATTATTACTATTTGCATTGTGGTAGTGCCTAGCAGCCTTGGTCATGAACGAGGACCCCACTGTACTAGGTACTGTATAAACACAGAACCAAAAGACAATCCCTTCCCCAAAGAGCTTAGTTAGATTTTTAAAAATTGTAGTGGAATCTGGACATCCTGAGGTTCCCTTGAATAGAAGATTGATGGAATGACTAGAGCAAGCTAACAGTCTTAGATGGAGTAGTCTCCGAAGCAATCAATGAACTCCAGCAAACTGAAGATGTTTGTCACATACTTGTTTCAAAACCAGCTTTAATGTGCACCAATCTTCTGGCTCTAAGCCTTCCCACACAAAGCCCCTGTGGCTGGGTTCTTGCTGGGTTAAGGCATCTGCAAGGTAAACATTGCAAACCATGCTCCCTGATCCCAAGGACTCTTCTCAGAATGCACCACCAGGACTTGTGCTGTGGAGATACTCTGTAGCACCCTCTTGGAGGTTTAGGGTGAGGGAAGTCAAATAGGGTTAAGTAAACTTTCATTCTGTACTCCCACTAGTAGATGTGAGGTTTCTAGTGAGTTCCTATGTGGAGTGCATGCCAGCATTTGACTCTTGTGGTCAGATCCTTGTCTGATTTAAATTGGCATAGTACCACTTAAGTCAATGAGGCTAAACCAATTTACACTAGATGAGAATCTGATCCTGGGTCTTTAATTTTAGACTTCAGTGTATAGAACTAAATTATTGTTACGAAGCAGCTACCATTCACTATATTTCTGTAAGATGGCAGCTGCATTTGCTATGTTTATTTTTCTTTTATCTCACTTTCTCATGCCTCGTGACTCTTTTTCTTTTCCCTGCGTTTATTTCTCCTCTCCCTCTCATTTCTCCCTCTCTGCTTTTTCCTTTATTACCTCTTGGCTCTAGGATTTTTGTAAGATACTAAGCAACAAAGAGTCCTGTGGCGCCTTATAGATTAACAGACGTATTGGAGCATAAGCTTTAGTGGGTGAATACCCACTTCGTCAGACCCATGTCACATGAGTCTTGCGAAGTGGGTATTCACCCACGAAAGCTTATGCTCCAATTCGTCTCTTAGTCTATAAGGTGTCACAGGATTCTTTGTCACTTTTTATAGATCCAGACTAACATGGCTACCCCTCTGCTACTTGTAAGATACTAAGTTTTACCTGCACATAATCTGTTAAAAAGTAATTAAAAAGTGCTAAAAATCTTTTTTGAATTCACTATTAGAAATGCAGGGAAAAAAACTAATCACTAGAATGTTACCAGCTGCTCATGCTTCTATCCCTCCCAATCATTTCTATTTAAAATAAATAAATATATTTGGCAGAAAACTAGTCCTCGGCACAGTTTAATTGCTTTTGGTAGTTTAAAATTGTACCTATATAGCAGATGAGGTACTGAACTTCAGAAAGGGCAAATGCACATATGCACAGCAAGGATTTTGCAAAGAAGTTTGTAAAGTGTATTTTTTTATTCTTTCTATTTTTGTGTCTAAGTCGCTATTTACAGGACAGACTTTTTGGCTCTCAGATCATTACTGTTTATTAGGCATGCAATATGCATTTTGGGGGGAAAGAGATACAAATAATCAGATAAGGTGGAACCTTCTTTTAGTGAAATTGGTTGTTTTCACCTTTCCAGAACAGTGTTGCTATAAACCAGTTTGCAAAATTCTCATTAAAATATAAAATATAAAATGCCTCGTTCTAGGTGGAAATCCTGTCTCCATTGAAATCAATGGGAGTTTTGCCATTGACTTCAGTGGAGCCAGGATTTCATTTAAAATCTACTCACCCACTTTTACCAAGATGATTATAATTGATAACATTTATTATAATAGTTTATTATTACTGTTCTCAATATTAAGTAGATATACATAGCCTATATCTGCTTGGGAAGAGAATGTGGTGTAGGGGATAGCACATTGGTAGACACATAGAAGCCATGGGTTCTACTATTGACTTTGCCACTGGCCTCCTGGGTGACCTTGGGATAGTCACCTCAGCTCTCTGTGCCTCAGTTTCCACATCTGTAAAATGGGGTATTGACCTCCTTTGTAAACTGATTTGAGATCTACGGATTATAAGCACTATATAAGAGCTAGGTATTACTATTAGAGCTGAGCATCTCAAAGAGCCTCTTCTACTTGCTCATCCAAAAGAAAAAAAAAAACGCTCTTGTTCCAGACATGCAGTTATACAAGGCTGTTATCAGTAGAAGCCCACAGTGAGCCTGATCTTGCTTTCATGCAAGACAATGGCATAACTTCCTTGACTTTCAGGGTGCAGGATCAAACCTTCCCTGAATTATAATTTGCACAGTGGCTGGACTGAGGTCCTGGGCAGCTGAACAGCTGCATCTTGCCCTGAGAACTGTGCAGAGAACTACACTGATTCATAGAATCATAGGTTTTAAGGTCAGAAGGGACCATTATGATCATCTAGTCTGACCTCCTGCACAATGCAGGCCACAGAATCTCACCCACCCACTCCTGTATCAAACCTGTGTCTGAGCCATTGTAGTCCTCAAATCATGGTTTAAAGACTTCAGGGTGCAGAGAACCTTCCAACAAGTGACCCATGCCCAAGGCTGCAGAGGAAGGTGAAAAGCCCCCAGGGCCTCTGACTGATTCTTCTAGCGTGGTCAGTACTCTCTGACTGATTCTTCTAGCGTGGTCAAGACAGTTTGGCTACAGTGTTCCTGCAGTGCATGTTGGCCCTAGTCTGCATGCTTGATTTCCATTGTCCCTAATTCCCATCACTGTACTGCAGGGCTGCCCAGAGGATTCAGGGGGCTTGGGGTAGGGCCGGGTCTTTGACAGCGGGTCCCTCTCGAAGGGAAGGACCCGCCACCGAAGAATGAAGCAGCGGCAGCAGAGCAGCCTAATTGCCACCGATCGCAGCTTTCCATCCTCCCCCCCACCACTTGTGGTGCTTGTACTCACAGGGAGGCACCCGCCACTGAAAACCCGGAGCAGCTCGCAGGGCCACTGCGGGGCCTGGGGCCTGGGGCAAATTGCTCCACTTACCCCCCCTCTGGGCAGTCCTGCTGTACTGTACTTGACACCATCAGTTATGGCTGGAACATCAGCCTAACCCTTCTTGCCTTTTGGATCAAACTGGTCAAGTTATTTAAGCATCATTTCTTAGCTCAGCACAGAGATTTTGCCTCTGTTTAGCTAATTCTGTCGTCTCGTTCCAAATTAAATTATTAGGGCCCAGTCCTGTATTCTTGGCTCTCATTTGTCAGCACCCTAGGGCAGGCTCTAGCTATCCATACCTCACTCGTCTGGATCCATAATGAACAATCTCTCTTTTAAATGCTTTGGTGCATTGTGTTTGACTCGGCAGATTCTGCATTGGAGCGGATATTTGGTTAATTTCATGTTGGGAAATGGTTACTGGAAAGTCTATATTTCTGCATTTTCTGGAATTTTGTTGCCTTCTTAAAATGAGCATGTTAGTAGTATTTGATTAAGTATGGAGGAGTCTTTAAACATAAGCATTATTATTATGCACTAGGGATAAAATTCACCTCTGTGCAGAATCAGCACAAGGCCTCTGGAATACTTTTTCATATTGCTTAAGTCTGACTTTGAGGATTTCATTGGTGCTCAGGCTTTGTTCTGGCCTTTGGTGCAGGGACAATTTTCACCTTCTGCAGGCTTCAGTTATTTTGAAACAGAAAAGTCATATCTTTGAGGGCATATAGGATCCAGTATTGACTTTAATTCATGAAGCAGATGGATAAACATTCCCATTCATTTATATTTTGTGTTGTACATGTAAATAAGTTTGTCATGATATTAGTTTCTGAAATAACAATTTAATGGCTATAATGTCATGGCAACTTCTTGCTTTCCTTTCTCTGGTCAGCATGGCCCAAGCCTGCAAAGACTTAAGCTGGTGTGTAATTTTAATTCATTTGACTTCAGTGAGACTAGTTACATATGTAGAGTTATGCACATGCATAAGTCTTTGCTGGATCCGGTCCTATCGGCTTGATCTAAATTTCACTGAAGACTTGAATGAGCTGTGCATCAGGCCCCATTTCCTTTCTCTATTTACAGTTTAGCAGCCCTTATGGTAGGAAGTATCAGTAGACAGAGCACTGGACTGGGACTTGGCAGACTTGGGTTCAATTCTGCTCTCAGGCACAGACATCTTGTGTGACCTTGGATGTAATCTCTCTGTGCCTCATTTCCCCATCTGTAAAATGGTGACAATACTATCCCATACCTCACACTGGTGCTGAAGGCATAAAATCCAACAACTGTGAGGTGCACAGTACATAGATTTATAATGTCAATCAGAAGATGTCACTAGCTACATTGTGATACATATATAGGAATTATCTTATTTGTTGGACTATGTAAGCTCGATCCTACAAACCTTTACGCAGCTGAGCAGCTTCAGTAGTGCTGCTTACATGAGTAAAGGTTACTCGCATGAGGAAGGGATTGCAGGACAAGGCCTTGTGTTTATAATTATTGTATTACATTCAAATCTATAAAGATGCTGTGTGAACTAATAAAAATACGAAGTCCAGCAAAATGGGAATTAGTTCTGTAGAGCATGAAGTCCAGCTGTTGGTCAGCATAGTTTTTTAAGGCTTGATCCTGCTTCCATTTAAGTCACTGGCAACACACTGCCAGTGGCAGCAGGAAACTCAGCTCCTTCTAGTCTATCATTCCGCATGTTCTATTATAAAATGTTAATACACAAAATAGAGAATTATTCCCCACACACACACTGTCAGAAATAGGCAGCAAACAGCATCAACAAGCTACCAGAGCTGATTCATTCAAGAACAGGGAAACCCCAAAATGGATTTTTTTAAAGGTATATGTGCCTGATTCTTTAAAGTCATCGCGACGTGCCCTCGAAGCGCAGTCCTGAAGTCCTCCGTTACTCCTGCAAAACGCCCATTGATTCCAATGAGCAATTCACCATAGATACTACGGGCTGGTCAACACCAAAAGTTACACTGGCATAGTTCTGTCTCTGAGGAGCATGAAAAGAGAGAGCTGTATTTAAGCCAACCTAACTTTTGGTATAGACAGTGCTCGGTCAATGAAAAAATTCTTCCACCAACCCACCTACCACCTTTCAGGGAGGTGGATTTACTACTGTGATGGGAGAACCCCTCCAGTCACTGAAACACATGTCTACATTGAAGTGCTACAGCTGTGCCACTGTAGCATTTTAAGTGCAGACATAGCCTAAGGCACTTAGCGCCTGACTTAAGGTCTTTTGAACTCATTGCAAAGACTCCCATTTATTTAATGGTAATGGACAGGCCCTAGATCAGCCATCCCAACGTGGTGCTCGCGGGCACCATTGCATCCGCTGGGGTACCTATCTGCGCCAGCATACTGGCTGACAGACAAGCATCCACCAAAATCCCACCGAAAAGTGGCAACGTCAAAAGGTGTTGCCGCCGAAAAGCAGCGTCACCAAGAGGTGTCGCCACCGAAATACTGCTGATTTTCAGCGGCATTTTGGCGGAGACGCTTCTTGACGTTGCCGCTTCTCGGCGGCATTTTGGTGGATTCTTGTCCACCGGCCATGGTCCTCGGCGGCTCATCGTCCGGCGTCCACCTGACAAAAAAGGTTGGGGAACACTGCCCTAGATTTACCATAGAGATAGGCACCTTAGCAATATTTGCGTATTTGTAGGCAAGATCTGACCTTAGACTATTGAGGGGTGTATGCACATCTCTTAAGTGATTCTTTGTATTTCCCATAAGGCATTCTGATTTTCACTAGCAATGAAAGCTATAGTTAAGGATGTAACAAGCTTTCTGTAAAAACCCATGTTTTCAAATACCTATGGAAAACTTGACAATGGTTAGGCAGCGGGTCCGCTGAGCCCACTGCCTGTCATGCTGACCAATATTGTCTCATTGTTTCCTTGCATTGTCCTGTCAGTCTGTCAGTATCCATCTGTTGTCTCTTGTCTTAGGTCATGTCTATACTAGACTTTTGTCAGCAAAACTTTTGTCACTCAGGAATGTGAAAAAAACACACCCCTGAATGACATATGTTTTACCAGCAAAAGTGCTTGTGTGCACAGCACTCAACACTCTACCACCGACATAGCTACCACCGCTCGTTGAGCTGGTTTTATTATGTTGACGGGAGAGTTCTCTTCTGTTAGCATAATGTGGCTACACAAGCGCTCTTACAGTGGCACAGCGATGGTACAGGTCTGCCACTGTGAGCTTGTGAGTGTAGACAGGGCACTGGAAGCCATTGGGGCAGGGAGCAACTTTTTGTTCTATTTGTACACTGGCCTGGGGCTGAAGCTCCTAAAGGCTACAATAAATTATAAATAACAAACAAATCCTCCTATCTTTCTGAAAAATCCCCCCTTTGGGGTGAAACTTTCTAGGCTTGATTTCATCCCAAAGCTGAATGTTGTTTTGGAAAGTCTGAGGGAAATCCATCCTGTTTTAAAATAAGTAGAGTGTGAAAAAAAAAACTTTTCTTATTGTAAAAAATCGAGGCCACACTCCTAACACCATTCTCCCCGGGAACACCGCTTGTAGCATAATATTCATGGGATTGCTGAGCAGATGAAAATGTTCTTTCAGAAAATGGGCAAAATTAAAATTAAAACAGAATTAAGAGCTAGTGTTTTAGAAAAGAAACTGCAAAAAGACACATGGAAACTGTACACAGCTGGCTCAGAGAAGCTTATGCATATATATTAGAACCCTTCAATAAAACTATGCTTTTTGCACAAATCTAAATTTTTTATTGTGTGTGTTATTCAAAGGGGGCTATTGCTCACAAAATAAATTGCTGACCTATAATATGGTCTTTATGGGGGCTGGATCACTGGACCAAGCTGTTTTTAAACAGTCCCTACTGTATAATCCCATTAGTTAAAGACCTGACTTCTCATTTCTTTAAGTGTCTTCATGCTTTAACTCCTTTTAAGTATTATGAAAAATCCATCTGCTTATTAAAGCAACAATTTAAAATGAGCAGTTAAGCTGAAAATAGGAGGAAATTTGGATTGCTGATTCCATTTAGCAGTTTGTTCTATGTGATATTTGTGAGAAGAAATATCACTCCAACAAGAGTATTTTATATTCCAGTTGAATGAAAAAGTGATCCTCAGTCTTCTGATCCTTTTTCCTTCAGTGACCCCTCTTCCATTGTGTTCTTCAAATAGTGAAGCTACAAAAGGAACAAGAAGAATCTCCTCTGTCTTTTCGTTTTCTAAATGCTAGATGACTCTGTAGCAAGCCACTAAAAGTAATAATGCTTTGTACCTCTCTAGAGCCTAGCATCTAAAGATCCCAAATCGCTCTATAAACTTTGTGGGTGTGATATTTCTGAGTACAGCATTCAAAAGTCATCAGTTAGGGCCCCCAGCTTCTTGAAACTAGCCTAATAACACTGGTCTACAATTTTTGAGAAGTCGTCTGCTTTAGAGATAAAATGTGATATTTATTATGTATTTTGATGTGCTGAATTCAAATATGACAATTAAAACAACTGATTGGCTACTGTTTCTAAGATATTTAAGTTTTTACATTTTATGTCTATATATATTGTGTAGATAGTAGAGTTTTAATCATAAATTGTAAACCTAGGTCTTTTCATGTGTTTATGGTTGCTTTACATGATAATATTTCACCTGTCCTGTTTATGTAACACTTTAAAAATCAGCAAAAGGGTTATATAAATAAAATTTATTATGAAACAAAAGGCAAAAAACTATTATGTACATAGTTTAGTCCTATTCAGTGTCTACTCAGCGCTTCTTGGCTTGTCTCTTGTATTCATTAAATGGAGCATCTCTTGTCACTGTCCAGCAATAGTCTGCAAGCATGATGGGCTCCATTTGCCCTGATAGCCTGCCAGGAGATTCCACTGCTGTAGTCTGGAGCCCAACAGCTCTGCCTTACTCTTGGGTAGTTCCAAATCCCTGACAAGGTCATTCAGTTCACCTTGTGTTATGAGGTGTGGTTCAGAGGAGGAGGAGGGAGAAAATGTGGGTCCTGTGACATTGATGGTTCAGGACCAGAAGTTTCATCCTCTTCCTCTTCCTCATCTGACTCAAGTGAGAATGATTCTGGTGCATCAGGAACCGGCAGTCCTTCTCCGTGAGGTACTGGGCATATAGCTGATGGAATGTTTGGATAATGCACAGTCCACTTTTTCTTCTTTGACATACCTTTCCCAACTGTAGGCACCATGCAGAAGTAACAATTGCTGGTATGATCTGTTGGCTCTCTCCAAATCATTGGCACTGCAAAAGGCATAGATTTCCTTTTCCTGTTCAGCCACTGGCGAAGATTTCTTGCACAAGTGTTGCAGCATATGTGTGGGGCCCACCTCTTCTCCTGATCTCCAATTTTGCAGCCAAAATAAAGGTGATAGGCTTTCTTAACCATAGTGGTTATACTGCGCTTTTGTGATGCAAAACTCACTTCACTACAAACATAGCAGAAGTTATCTGCACTGTTCACACAAGTACAAGGCATCTCTGCTCACTTTGGCTAAACAGAAATGTGTCCTTTGCAAAATCAAACACTGACAAATAAGAGAGCACGACACTGTATGATTTCTAGAGCTGATATAGGGCAATTTGTTCAGCAGAGTGATGTAAGCTTCGTTATGATTGCATCATCCATGACTTCTAGGAATAACATGATGCAATTCATATCATGTATGATGCAATACCAGCTTCAGATTGCATCATTCATTGTTTTGCCTAAAAAGCAAGTACTGTCCAAACCCAGTCATAGATTTATTCATAGATCCAGTCAAAGATGTATTTTAGTCATTTCTGGTTTAAATTGAGATCCCTTCCCTTTATAACTCACTTATCCTCCGCCATTCCCAAGTCAAGGGTTGTATATACTGACCCAATAGCATATCTTGAAAACTAGAGCCAATCAACAATTTTAAGCATTTTCGTTCTCAGTGACCCAGAATTAGTAAAGTTGGACTACATTTATTTCAGAAGCATTTTGGCTGTAGAGCAGTGTAATCATAATAATTTAACTTAGCTTCCATTGGGTTCCTTTTTCTTGGCCCTTTGAGATTTTGAGGTATACTTGAGTTACATTTTTCAAGTTTTCCCTTGAAAACTACTTGTAACAATGAGAACTAGAAACATATTGGTTTTTTTAAATGAAAACTGAGATTACCATATAATAAAATGACTCCAGGAATTGGGGCTTTCAGTAAAACATCAAGTATTGTGAGAAAATCACCAGAGTTGGCAGCACATTGAGTGTAACTCCATTCTCACTGAAGTCAATCAAAAACTCTCCTTGGCTTCAGTAGGATAATTAGGCCAATATGAAATCCCTAATCCCTTCCTCAAATTAGGTGCCTAAATCCATATTAGACAGCTAAATAAGTGGCCTGATTTTCAATAGTGCTGAGCACCAACAATTTCCTCATATCTAAGAAAATCCTCAGCTCCTGTCTTGGAAGAGCTTGATCAGCATCACAGTGTCTACACTGCAATGTAAGTCCAAGGTTAATAGAGCTTGAGTTAGCAGAGCCTAGGTTTGTTAACCTAGGTCTTGAGCATCTACATTCCCTTGTAACAACAGGTTAGAAATTGTTAAACCCTGGGGCTTCAATGTCTGCACTGCATTCTGTGGGCTGGAGTCCAACCACCCTACCCCAGACCTCCTGTTCTAGCAATTTGTTTATGGTGCAGCGTGGGAAAACTTGAGTGTCCACCAAACTTGAGTGTCCATAGAGGACAAAGAAAATTGGCCTGTGGGATACTTTTGGTGGACTCCCAGAGCACAAGTCCAGTAGGGCTGGGTTTACACTGCAAAGCAATAGAGCTTGAGCCCTGGGTCCTGGCTTGACTCAGGCTCTGACCTTTTACCCCTGTGAGGTCTTGGGAGCCTGGATCGGAGCCCTGGGTTAGCGCGATTTGTATGTAGAAGGAAGGGGATTAGGCTTGAGCCTGAGTTTGAATCCTAGGCTTACATTATAGTATAGACTTACCTTTTAAGGCCCAATGCCACTGACTGGGGGGGACAGTTTGGGGACACCCTGCTTTAATAGGTGCTCTTGAAGGCAGAAAGGCTGGGAAAGCACACGCCACAGCAGCTGCTGCTGCACTTCTGGGAAGGATGTAAAGTGCATTTTCCTGAGTGGTGCCAACTCAGCTGGTTGGTGCAGCATTGTAGTTCCCTTTGCTCTATTTGTGGAGGCTAGTCCAGATGTGGGCTCTGACTGGTCTCACACACTTCTTGAGCTCTCTGGGCTTTGTCTACTCTGGAAAAAGTGTCATGTATGTGTTAACTAATACAGAAGAAAACACGACTTAGTACTCAATGTAGACAAGGACTTGGGCATTTAAAATTTATTCCTGGGTAACATCATTTTCAACATGACAGTCCTGGTCTGCACTGAGGGTGATAACCTGTCCCCTGTACTAAGCACTAAATAACACTCCCTCCTTTTTTCCATTATGTTTGAAAGCTTTGTGGCTGACATGTAGCAGTACGCACCTCTGCTCCTGTCTTCTTGCCCTGCAGACTCTGCACAGACGCCACTGGTTGTGCATCCACAGTGCCATTTATTCTGAGTTCTCTCCACCAAAGCCATTTACAATATCCTCTGTGTTTTTGGCCCTCTCATCGGTACCTGAAGGGAGCAGAGATCTCCCTTCCCTGAGGCCTCTGTGTGACTGGGCTCAGCTAGGTCTATTCACCTCTCTCTCCCCTCCTTGACACTTCCTTCCTGTGCCTCTTTATCAGCTTTGGGCTGATGGGCTAATTAAATTTTTATCCTGCCCAGCTTGTCAGCCTGATTATCTAATTATCTCCATCAACTTTCTCTGGGGAACTAATTGGTATCATGCATCTGAAGAAGTGGGTATTCACCCACGAAAGCTCATGCTCCAAAACGTCTGTTAGTCTATAAGGTGCCACAGGATTCTTTGCTGCTTTTACAGATCCAGACTAACACGGCTACCCCTCTGATACTTAATTGGTATCTAAGTGATCTGAGAGCAGGCTCACCTGTTCACTCCCTGCACTCTGTCATAAAAGGGGCAACATTTTCAAAAGTGCCTAAGTGACATAGGCACCTAAGTCCAGGACCAGATTAACCTTTTGTGGGTCCTGGCCCCGTCCCCTGTTCCACCCTGAGGCACTACCCTCCTGCTCCACTCCTAGGCCCTGCCCCTTCTCTCCATCTGGAGGCCCCATCCCTCCAGATCCCTCCCTCCCCCTGCATGGGGGAGAGAGGACAGAGAGGAACAAGCAAGCAGCCGGCGGGTGGGTGGGGAGAGGGCAGAGAGAATTGAGCAGCAAAGGTGGAGCACAGGTGGAACGGGTGGGTGTGGCCATGGTATGGGCACCAGGGCTCCTTCTGAGTCTGGCTGGGTGCCATGGTGCCATTAGTACCATCGTAAGCTGCCCAAGTCCCATTTTCAAAAGTGATTTGCTCCTGAGCGTCTAAGTCACATTGACATTTAGGCTATGCCTGTGTTGCACACACTAGTGGTGGCGTGTTGGGGACGTGTAGCTACATGTCGCAGTGAGAAGCAAGTTGTGGTCACGCTGCAGTGAGTAACTATATGCAGCAGTGAAGGGAACTGGCAGCGGGGAACTGCTGGAGCTTCTCCCCACTGCAACCCCCTGCCAGAGAACCGTCACCACCGCCAGGGCCTTTCCCTGTGCCGGGAAGAGATTCCAGCAGCGGGAAGGCAGGGGGATGCTACACTGCTCAAAGTAGCACTGTAGACGGGGGAGCTGTGTAGGGTACACAACCGGGTACATACCCACAGGGTCCAGGAGTGACTTTACTCTGCTTGCCTCAGCAGTACCTCACCAGCTACACTACTATTTATATCCATGCTAGGGAGCTTGCACTGTATGTATTCTACACACCACCATAAGGAAGGTGCAAAGTAGACATGCCCTCAGTGAAACTTAGGCTCCTAGGTGCTTAAGTCATTTTTGAAAATGAGGCTTAGGCTCTGAAGTCACTTAGGTTCTATCTACACTTAAATCAGAGGTGTGATTGCACCAGGTGTAGTCGTACCCAAGCTAGATTTACTATAGGTAGCTTGGGTACCCATACAGTGAAGCTACAGCAGCACAAACTTCAGCACGGGCTGTACACGCCCAACCAGGTCCCTAGGTACTTATTTGGGTGGCTAGCCTGCACCGAAATCTGTGCTGCGACTTCACTGCTATTGGCATGCTTGCTAGCTAGATTAAAGCTAGCTCTGTGTAGACATACTGAGTAGCATTTTTGAAAATGTTATCCAAAAAGGTAAAATAAGGAATAGGTTTAGAAAATGAGATTTTATAACATACAAATTTGTGCTGAAGAGTAATGGTGAGGGTGTTTTTGCAGCTTACGAGTAAAAAAGAAGCCCATGCTATGCATTATGTCACATTGTAATCTAGTCTCACCTACTGCCATTAAATTAATACCATTGCCTAATCTTGTGGCTTCGCCCCTAAAAGTGCAACAAAAAAAATTACAATGGGCTAGACTTCCCCACTGACATTTGGGTCTTACTTCTACACACAGGCAAATACACAATATACACACCTATTTCACTAGCTCTCCTATTGGTCCCTTTGCAGTTTTACAGGGCAGTGTTCCTCAAACTATGATTTACTAAATGAGATCACCAAATAAGTTAGCGTGTCTGTGGGTGGGAGGAGGAGAGGTTGATCCTACAGTCCTCGAGTAGGAAAAACTCCCATGAACATAACCGGAGTTTTGCCTGTGCAAAGGCTATGAAATAAGGCTTGTTCATCAATACCTTGAGAAACAACTTGTCATAAATCTATCATTTTCTAATTGAAAGACACATCAAAAGCCTACTGTGTGCATGGGAGGGCTACCATCTTGATTAACATGGTGGGAACTGAACAGGAAATTTCCAGAGCTTTTACGTCTCTCTCCTCTATATAAACTCACACCCTCTGTGGGTTGGCAGTGGGGGACTTGTAACAAACTCACCAGAGGGTTACATGGTAGTTTTGGAAGGGAAAGATGAGAGCAGTTTGTTCAGTGGAACATGTACAGTCGCCCAGAGCTCTATATGTAGAAACAGAATGACAAGGAAAATAGTTTAGTTACTCTCTACAAGGAAGAGAAATCATTGTGCATGTGTGAAAGGAGTGGGCACAGCCTATCTTAGGCCTGCATAACATGCAGCTACACCATCGTGTCTTTACAGCCTGCATTTTTGTCCCAATAAGTTGCTTGCTGGCTGCCTTCCTGATCATCCTGTGCCCCCATACTGGATTCTGGGAAGTTCTAAGGTCTCTGTGGAAGAAGATGTTTCTAAGAGACATTTTAAAAGGTAAAGTGGATGCATTCATCTGTGTACTTAAGACACTTAAACATATAAGTAGTCTGTCTGAATTGCTATCAATAGGATTACTCACATTCTTAAAGTTAAGCACATGCTTAAATGCTTTGTTGAATTAGGAACATAATTAGTCCATTTCATTGCAGGGAATTTTTCTGGTGGTAAATATGGTCACCCACTGCTGTGATGTCCTCTGTTCTTCATGGTTACCAAAATCATTTCTTAAAATTCTGCTATTGTTAGACTGATTTTACTCTCTCATAGCACTGAGATCATTCCACTTGCATGGAAGGACATTTGATAACACATTTATTTGTTCTGTTAAAACATAATAGGGATCAGTACAACCCATCTTCAGCTATGTCTGTACAGAGAATACATATCTGTGGGGAAACAGCCAAATGGCCATAAACATATATCTTATGTTTGGGTCGTGATATGGCATGCATTAAATCTCCTAGATGACTAATATAACTGTTAGAAATTTGGCAAGACCCACACAAGTCAAGGAGTGCAGGGACATTAAGGAACAAAGTGTGCATTGTCCACTAGATGGCTTTATGTAGTAAACGTAGCCTTGCAGTGCAGAGTGAATTTAGGAAATGTTGCTGCAATTATTTTCAGCTTCCTATGGAGTAAACAAGAGGAACAGAGTTTGAGACTAGTTTTAGTTAGCTCTGCCTTTCCAAAATATGGTTTGGATTGATTAAACACTGCAGCATGTCACGTAGTTAAGACAGATGTTATCAGAGAGGCACACCACAACTATATGTTTCCCAATTAGCACATCTACAGATTCATCCTCAAAAACTTGTTACTACAGCCTCCAGTGGGCTTTGCACAGAGGGGTGGGCATCCACTTCCTGCTTTCACTGCAATATTTGAATCCCCAACCCTTCCTATCTGTTCCAACAGCCAAAATATATGTCCACATCATGTTCCCCTCCTCCCTTGATTACTGCCGTTTTCTCTACTCTGATTCCCATATTGCTGTGCTATTGTGCCATCAAACTAAAGTTGTTAGAATTACATTCCTCAAAGGACTACATCACACAGTAGAGAAAGAGTCTGCTGGCATCTTCTCTACACTAGTGCTCCCACTGGTGTTAGCAATGATGGGAATTTTTTCAGAAAAACCTAGAGCAGGAGAAGGCCACAAAGACAGGAACCGGCTTGGGAGACTGAGACAGAGAATACAGACAGGATAGATTACAACAGCATCAGTACTGTGCTTACTCTATGAGCTATTTCTTGTTGTTAATTAAAGACGTTATCCCTTAACTTGCTTCAATGATCATTGTTGAGCTGCAGACACCATCCTCTAGTTTTATCAATATCTGTCTTTTAAGCCCTATAGGACAGAAAGTGTCTTTTATTTTCATCTTGGCCCCACCCAAGGGCATCCTTTTAAACAAATAATAAAGACAATAACTGTGGGGAAAAACAACCCAAAGTACCTCCAACATAATGCCTGGGGAAACCTGTTGGAGAGTCACTTGGTCTGCTAGGCCAACAGGCCATGAAGAGAGAAAACTGAGAGGATAAGAAAATTGTTTGGAAGCTTTGATTCGGTTTTCATCACAGAGGACAGTGGGACTGTATTTACTTGAGAATTAACCTTTACAGGGCTAATCCTACTGTTTCCACTCCCACTGGGATGTCAACGCACCACATCCTCAGCTAGTTTCATTTGTTTCAGTGGGGTTATGTCAGTTTACAGCAGCTGAGGATCTGGCACAATCGGATTATTGTCTGAGGGCTTCTCTACATCACAAAGTTGCAGCGCTGGTGAGGGAGTTATAGCGCTGCAGCTTAGGAGGTGTACACACCTGCAGGGCATCACCAGCGCTGCAACTCCCTGTTTGCAGTGCTGGCCGTACTCCCGTTTTGTCTCGGGTGTAGAGGATCCAGCGCTGGTGATCCAGCGCTGGTAATCAACTGTAGACACTTACCAGCGCTTTTCTTGACCTCTGTGGAATAAGCAGGTATCCCAGCATACCTGAGGAAGCCTCTCTGGTAATCAAGCAGGTCTCCTTCCCCGGTTTGCTCTCGCGTTCCCCGAACCCCCGAGCAAGCAGGTCTCCTTCCCTGCGGTTTGCAGGGGGGTTCGGGGAACGCGAGAGCAAACCGCGGGGAAGCAGGTCTCCTTCCCCGGTTTGCTCTCGCGTTCCCCGAACCCCCGTGCAAGCAGGTCTCCTTCCCTGCGGTTTGCTCTCGCGTTCCCCGAACCCCCCTTGAAGCCGCCCAACAGCGCTGCAGTGTGGCCACATCTAACACCACTTGCAGCGCTGGTTGCTGTAAGTGTGGCCACTCTGCAGCGCTGGCCCTATACAGCTGTACTAATACAGCTGTAACAACCAGCGCTGCAAAATTGTAGATGTATACATACCCTGAGTAGACAGAGTAAGGACTGGAGGATTTGGCCCTGTTGAGACAGAGGTACTAAACAAAGTGTTGATGGAACATCTCGAGAAATTAAACAGCAATAAATCAGCACCACTGGATGGCATTTATCCAAGAGTTCTCAAGGAGCTAAAGAACAAAGTAGCTGAGATACTGAAAAAGACATGCACTCTGTCACTGAAAAAAGCTACTGTGCTGGAGGATGGCCGACATTCAAGCCCATCTTTTAAAGACAATGATAGAGAACAAGTACATAGTGCTAAGTCTGGTCCTAGGAAAGATCAGTGACTTTTAAGCCTCAGTCCTGCATGTGTTCTATGAAAGCAGTCCTAATGCATGGGAACCTCTGTGGCACAACTTGCAGGACTGCCTTGCTATGGTATGAAGGAAAATAGTAGAGAAAGTCATTGCAGATGTAGTCAAAAAGCACCCAGATGAATATAATGGTATAGGGAAAAAACAACAAATATTTGTAAGGGTGAATCACCCTTTAACCTGCTCGATCTCTTTACCAATTCATCTGTTAATTTGTTCAAAGGAGACCTGGTGCACTACATTTACTGACAGTTGGAAACAACTTTTAATAAGTACCCTCAAAAACATCAGTTATGGATTCTTGGTATATCCATAGAGTGAGAGATAAAAGCTTTTGACAGATTAAAATGGAGGGAAAATATAGGCAGCGAAGAGCAGAAAAAATGACAATGGTCAGCTAATTTATCCATTCACAATGTCACAGAACCTCTAATAGATGACCAACAGATTTTGGACATCTGATACGACTTTGTGTGTGTCAATGGTGTACAATACTGCTCCTGTGTTGTCAAAGGACTTCAGCATTTAGCCCCTGCAGCATAGCTGTGCTCTAGTACTTATGGTCCTTACTAGTACTTATTGTGGTTTTGAGCACTGCTTTTGGCTTGTTCCTCCCATTCTACTTGACTCTGGTCTTCTTGCACCTACTGTCTTATCACTGATGATTTCAGGAAGTTGAAACAGGCACACAAGTTTCATCCAACTATTAGGAGTGCTGGCAACTTCTCTGTAGCCTGCTGTTTTTCAATAAGATAATGAGCAATTAGCTAGAGATTTACAAATAGATGATCCTTCTTATGAAGAACAGAAGGTTTTTGCATTATTTGAGCAAGACTTTCTGCTAAAACTCTAATAGCTGGATGTTACAGTGGTAACCTCATATCAGGTACCAGGATCTCTAAATCTGTCAAAGTGAAGCAATATGGGGCCTGGCTTTCAGCTAAACTATATGCCACCGTTTCATTGTCTAATGACCTAAAGAAGCATAATTGTGTTTATTTCGTGTTGGGAAGCTCTAGAGAGATATAAATTGCTGTATGTTTGAACTTAACTGCCTGGGTAATAGTGAAACACTCTACCCTCAGAACTTTGATTTTTTTAACTTATGTATTTTTTGCAAACATATCAAAGACACTTGCCTTTTATAATGTAAGCTGGGCCCATTCAAACAATATGTGTTTAATTACAGATATGTGGAGAAAGGTAATTCCATTTCATGGAGGATTTTGATATTTCAAAATTTGGTTTCATTCTGCTTCAGAATGAAAACCCAATTTTTTAAAATTTCTGTGAAAGGGAATTGCGCCCCAGTTCTGGGGTAGTCTAGCTGGCAGGCTGTTCCCTTGGGTCCTGAACTCCAAGGCAGTAAAGAGCTCTTTAGTACCTGGCACAAAAGGTACCTATGTACTTTAATCAACTCATCCCTCAGTTTTCTTTCTGATAAACCAAACAGATTGTGCTCTTGAAGTCTCTCACTGTAAGGGATTTTTTCCGCATCTCTAATCATTTCTGTGGCTCTTTTCTGAACCTGCTACAATTTTTCAACAGTCCTTTTAAAATGTGGACTCCAGAATAGGACACAGTATTCCAGTATTGATCTCACCAAGGCCATACCCCAAGGTAAGAATTACCTCTTTACTTCAATTCAGTACTAGAGCTGGTTGGAATTCCTCCAAAACAACGAAGGTTCATCAGAAACTTCTGATTCACTGAAACAAAATGTTTTACTGAATCTATTACAGAGTCGACAAAACTTTTGTCAAAACACTGGCATGTTTCCACTGCCAGTGTTCCAGGATCGACAGTTTGGTGGCAGGGACTCTGCCAGGCCTAGAAGTTGATAGGCTTCCTACTCCACAGCAGCTGATGTTTTAATTCTAAAACCCCAGAATTTCTTGTGAACTGAAAATCACAAGTGTCAGCCAGCTCTACTCCTTTGTTTGTATGTTGAAGAATCCCTTTTTGCCACAACGTCACTCTGGTTGTGCATGTTGAGTTGCTTGTCCACTATGACCCCTAAATCCTTTTCAAAATCAATACTGTCCAGGATACAGTGCCCTATTCTGTAGGTATGGCCTGCTTTCCTTGTTCTGAGATGTATATCATTGCATTTGGGCGTATTAACAAGCATTACGTTTGAGTGAGCCCACATTTCCTGTCCTCATCATTATTTACCACTCACTCCACCAATCTTTGTGTCATCAGCACATTTTATCAGCCATGATTTTATATTTATTCCCAGATCATTAATGAAAATGTTGAATAGCATTGGGCCTGCTTCCAATCCCCAAAGAAACGCACTAGAAACACCCTCATTTGATAATGACACTCCCTTGACAACTACTTTTTGAGATCTGTCAGTCTGCCAGTTCTTCGTTCATTTGATGCGTGCTCTATTGATATTGCGTAGTGTTAATATTTTAATCTGAATGTTGTCCAGGACTAAGTCTAATGCCTTGCAAAAGTCTAAGTATATTACATCTATGTAGTTACTTTTATCAACTAAACTTGTAATCTCAACAAAGAACGAAATGAGGTTTGTTTGAAATGGCCTATTTTCCATAAAGCCATGTTGACCGGCATTAATTATATCCCTATCCTTTAATTCTTTATTAATTGACTCTCTGATCAGCTTTTCCATTATTTTGCCCAGCACTAATGTGAGGCTAACCGGTAGTTAACTGAGTCATTTCACTTGACCTTTTTGAATACTGGCATAACATTAGCACTCTTTCAGTCTTCTGGCATTCCCCTAGTACACCAAGACTTATTAAAAATGAACATTAGTAGGCCAGAGATGTCCTGAGCAAACTGTTTTAGGATTCTTGGGTAAAAAGTTATCCAGGTCTGCTGATTTTAAAATGTTTATCCTTATTAGACATTATCTAACATCTACTTCTGTGACTAACAGCCTAGACAGTATTTCATCATCCTCATATGATGTAAGTAGATCATCCTGCTTCTTGCCAAACATAGAAAAGAAATATTTAGTGAACACTTCTGCATTTTCTGCATCATTATTAACACAGTTACCATCTGTCTATATAACGGGCCTATACCAGTGCTAGGATTTCATTACTTTAAAAATTTCTATTAACTAGGCTGAGGCAGGACTGGGCCTCTAAAGAAAAGTTATAGCATAGCCAGTGTCTGTGTAATCTTACTCCTCATATTGTCCCGCCAATGTTCCTCAACCCTGACTTGGAAGGACCAACTCCAGACCTCAAAGGATATAAGGCCTCATACAAAGACCACTGAAGTCAATGAGAAGACTCCCTTTGACTTCAATGGGCTTTGGAACTGTCCCATAGCTCAGTCGCTGGGCCTATTAATTGCAGCGGGGGTGGCGATGGGGGTGTTATATTAAATATAGAAGAGATACTTTTATAGTAATAAATGTCCCAAAATAGGGGCTAATAAGTTATTATTAATATATATTATTTTTATTGCAGTAACACACAGGAGCCCCAGTCAAGGACCAGGAACCCATTGTGTCAAGTGCTGAACAAACACAGAACAAAAAGTCTCTGCCCCAAAGACCTTATTAAAGATGCCTTCAACCACAAGTATATCCAGAGCCAGAAAAACATTCCTACATGTGTTTAATTTTAGTTTAATTGAACTTAATAATGTGCTTAAATACTTTGCTAGATCACAACCTGTAGCATCACTAGCACAAGGCTATTATAAGATTTAAATGCTAAGCCAGGAAATGCAGTGGCTTTGGTCATGAGCCTTAAATTCAGGGTTTTAAAAAATTCCTACATAGTAAGATATTATGTCCAGCAATACAAAATAATGGGGGTGAGCCAAAGGAAAGCCCAAAATATAAAGCTCCTATATAACACACAACCAAAGGGGAAATGTATTGCATAGCCCACTATGATGGTCCCTACAAGAATGTTACTATACATGTGAAATGTATCAAATGAAATAAAAGTAAGCAACTTCTCTGTCTTATAAAGGAAGTGGCAGAGCTTCAGGATAAGCAATAGATGTTTTAAATTTAGGAGTGAGAGAGTGGGGTTTGGCATATGATTATCTACAGAGCCGTCTAATAATTCAAAGAACAGAGACACCAATAATTGGGCACTGTCAAACTGGTAGGAAGGATTCCCATTGGTGGAGAGTATCCTCCTGTCACTGAATTACTATTAAAAGCAACAGGAATATTTTGTAACTGTGATTAAATGCAAATGCTTCAGATCTGTTTTTGGAAACAAAGCTGTTTTCATTTTTCCCACTGAAGTTGTTATTTCAACTTAGTGTGTATTTATGATAAGGTAGATGCCAAAATGAACAAACCTTTCCTTGTAATAGACAGCTTTGTACTGCTGTTTTATTTAAGTGATACTGACATTGCTGTGGAACATCATGAAGCTGATCTATTCAGGTATCTCAAGAACTATGTTCATGAAGTGCAGGCTTCTGTCCTGTCTTTAGGTGATTGTGGCATTGATTTTAAAGTACAAATCAAAGGGGAGTTTGGCTTAAAAAAATCAGTGGCATGATATGAGCTGTTGTCTTTCCAAATCTGCTCTAGTATAGCAGAGACACAACCTATGCAGAGGCTGTAATCTCAGTTTCTTTCCAAGGATTTGGTTTTATTAACATGGTAATTAACGAGGGAATAGCAACATTCAGCTCAGTTTTCCTCCGGTGGCTTGCCTGCTTCTAGGGTTCCTCCCTGAAGATTTATCAGCCCACATCCTAGATTTTCTCTGTCTAGAAAGCCACTCTCACCTTCATGTGTACCAAAGTGAGACAAACCCTTAGCAAGGGGGATAGCTTAGTGGTTTGAGCATAGGCCTGCTAAACTGAGGCTCGTGAGCTCAATCCTTGAGGGGGTGATTTAGGGCAAAAATATGTCTGGGGATTGGTCCTGCTTTCCTGAGGTCCCTACCAACCCTGAAATCCTATGATACTCAGGCAGCATCATGACCTGCTAACAGCAGGGCCGGTGCAACCATTTAGGTGGTTGCCTGGGGCACCAAAAAGCAGCACCCTCCTATTTTTTTTAAATGGTTGAGCAGCCGCTGCTGCTGGGACAGAGAGGGAATCTGAGCTGCTGGCGGCAGTGGCCGCCGGCAGCCCAGGGTGTCCCCTGGGTCAGGGCGCCGCCGCTGCAGCCGGTAACCCAGGGACCCCCCGGTTCAGGGCGCCGCCGCAGCAGCCGGCAGCCCAGGGGCCCCGGGGGTCAGCGGGCAGCCGAGGGTGTCCCCTGGGTCAGGACGCCGCCATGGCAGCCGGCAGCCCAGGGCCCCCCCTGGGTCAGGACGCTGCCGCGGCAGCCGGCAGCCGGCAGCCCAGGGCCCCCCTGGGTCAGGGCGCTGCCGCGGCAGCTGGCAGCCCAGGGCCCCCCCGGGTCAGGGCGCTGCCGCAGCAGCCCAGAGGTTCGGGCTGCCCGGGGCACGCTGATCCAGGGGAATCTCTGGGCTGCAGGCAGAGGCTCAGAATCCCTCTCCCTCCCACAGCAGGGGCTCCAGCCTATGCCATTTTTCTCATTGCCGGCGGGGGCGCCGGCGGCTGGGCAGAGCTGCGCAGCTCTGCTTAGGGCACGTGGCAGGAGCCCTGCAGGGCAGCGCGACACCAGGGCTTCTGGAGGAAAGCGGGGGCTGCCCCCTGGCTCAGCCTCCATGTCAGCCCCAGCGAGGAGCATGGAGACGAAAAGAGCCTCAGCGGTGGTCTGGTGGAGTGGAGAAAGAAAGAGGACCCCGACGCTCATGCGTTGGGCAAGGTAAGCAAGTGCTTCCCCACAGCTTGGCCTCAGGTGCCTGTGCTCCTGCCCCCTTGGTCCTTGGCTGGTCCCTGCTGCTGCTCCCCTAGTGCCTGGATGGCTGGAGAGAACAGCAGCCTGCAGAGCTGAGCTGCCCCAGTGCCCCCAGGCACCCCCTTGACCCCATCCCCCCCACAGCCCTGACCCCCAGCTCCGAGCCCAGTCCCTCTGAGCTGGAAACCCTCTCGACCCCATCCCCCCCACAGCCGTGACCCCCAACTCCGAGCCTAGTCCCTCTGAGCTGGAAACCCCCTCACTCCATCCCCCCCACAGTCCTGACCCCCAGCTCCGAGCCCAGTCCTTCTGATCTGGAAACCCCCTGACCCCATCCTCCCCACAGCCCTGACCCCCAGCTGACAGATAGTGCTCACACAGTTATTGCTCGTCACATCCTCTTGACTCTCCCAGTTTCTGTGGCCAGTGGTGAGCGAAGCTTCTTGAAGCTCAAGTTGATAAAAACATACATGCGAACATCAATGTTGCAACAAAGACTTGCTGGGCTATCTACCTTGTCTCTAGAACATGACATTGCTCACAGCATTGACTTGGAGGAACTTGTTTCTAAATTTGCTAAACTTAAAGCACGGAAACATAAATTCTAAATTATAACATGTTACACTGTGGCCATGTATTGTGTATAATGTATGTGATTTTTTTTGGCGGGGGGTGGGGGAGCGCGCAAGATGGAAGTTTCACCTAGGGCACAAAATATCCTTGCACCGGCCCTGGCTAACAGGATGGTGTATTTCAGGCAACACCGTTGGCCTGTTAAATGGCTTTGGAGTAGTTATAAGGAGAATCATAGGCTTGTGGTTAAAACAGGAATGGGACTGGGAGTCAGGATTCTGTTCCTGAGTCTGTCACATTCTTCAAGTGCAATCTAGGATAAGTCATTTAAGCCAAACAATGCTGTGGTTGCTTAGCACCTGTGAAAATCAGGCTACTTTTTTGAGGTGCATAAATGTACACCCACATTATTGCCAGCTCTTGTGATTTTCTCTGAGATTCATGACATTTTGGTGGTTTTCATGTGATTATGATACAAATCTCAGATTAGTTTACCAAAAAATAAAGTTTCTAGCCCTTGGGCTCGCAGGAAAAAGCTTGAAAATATGAATCTAATGGCTCAATAGCCAGAATGCAAATAAAAAGAACCCAACATTTATTGTTTTTAAAAATCTCACGATTTTTAAGCCAATCTCTTGATTTTTACAAGCCCGATGCATGATTTTTTAATGGTTTGGGGTTGGCAATACTGCATTTAATTTAAAAAGAATTGGTGTTAGCCTTTCTGTCTCTCAGTTTACTCAGCTAGTTATAGACATAATTCTTTGCTGTTTATAAAGTGCTTTAGATTTTTGGCTGCAAGGGTGTTATAGAAATGCAAAGTACCAATATTCCTAATTTACGCTCCATGAGTGTAGACTAATTCACCGTGTAGACAAGCCCTAAGAGTGGCTCTTTACCCTGATTGGCTAAAGACAGCTCCTAGTGAAATTCAGAATATATTCAGCTCCTGAATATATTTCAGGTGTCTCATATGCTGCTTGAGGAAGGAATGCAAAAAGCAAATAAAGGTGGTTGAATAAGTCACCTCGCTGGGCTGTGAGGAGTAATCAAAATCAACCTGTTTTGAGTCAGAGTCTGAAATGGCAGGAATGTCACAGGGGGAGTATGCATGTGCAAAAACTCTTTATGTAACTGATCTTTTCCTTTGCAAATGAAATGTTCTAGGATGTGAAAAGGTGAGTCATTAAGGCCCACTGGATGTTTAAGAAGAGACACTTTTAGCTTTCTACTCTGAGCATCAATGTAACTGTACTATATCGCTTTCAATGAAGCGATTTCTCTAGCTGTTAAATCCTTCTCTGATCTGCCAACCACGAAGGGGGTTCAGAGCTCCTTTGTCTCCAGCAGTTTAACTTAATTCCACTGATGTCTCACAGTTTATCAACTACCACCTCACATCCGATCACCTGGATGAGTGATCAGAGTCAGAGTCATCTAATTTATACCAAGAGTGGGAACAAAGCAAAAAGGTAAATGCTTGCTGAGCCCTTACTGCACATAACCTAATTCAAGCGCTTAAAGAAGCGCTCCGCAATGGCTGAGATGCAGGGTCACAGAGGTTGAAGCTTCTAGTCTAACTTTGAATTCATGTTTGTTTTCCAAAATATTTTATTCGAACTTTGTTACAAGAGCTGGTGGGGGTAGCTGATGCACAAGTGTGTTGACTGGGAGTTGTAACCATGGTTATCAGACAGGTTTCCAGTTGTCAGCACACAAAGGAATGGGAAAGTTGAAAGTTAAAGAACAAGCAGTCCCATTTTTGAAGCTAAGGGCTCAATTGCAAACACTTTTTCAGATCACACTCTTCTCCCCCCTACACACACACATTTTCAGCTTCCTCATCTACTCATTTGAGAAGCCAGAGGGAGGTCACCTTATTGGTTTGTTATAATTTCAAGAGAAGCTCCTCCCAGACAGGGCCAAGCACGTTCAGTGCTACTCTGAGGAGACTTGTGGCTGGAATTCTCACTAGGCCTTGCAGTTACTAAAACGCCTAAGATAATGTCTGGTTTTTAAGATAGGGCAGCTTCAAACATTGTTTCAACAGGTCAACAGCACATTGCAAAACTGAGCAGATACCCACAGACTCTATGGTCTCCAGGAGACTTGGATAGGTCTCAATCTACAGAGAGATACATATGCCATCCTGAGGAGAAGTGCACACTAGTCACCCAAAGCAAGAAGTAAAGCATCTTATTCACAGCTAAAAACATGTGGATGTCAAAATCAGAAAATTTTTAAGCTTCTAATGGGACACACAAACTGGCTGATCCTAAGTACAGATGTGCAAATTGGTATGAAAACACCTCATAGCCCAATCTTCTCCCTCCCCCTCCAAACTGAATCCAAATCTATTTTCCCGATTCCAAGAAGGAACCCCACCACTTATCCTCATTTCCAGCATGGTCACTGCTCCCTTCTATCCGTTTTTCAACAGGTACTTGGACACCTTATACTTCTAATTTCCTCCCTATGAACAGCCTCATACATCTTGGTTTGGGGTTCCAGCAGTTTTTGCAATCTTTCAGATGGGCCCTAGCCAATGCTGAATACAGTGCACAATGCACTCTGAGGTACTGGCATTTGGGGCAAGGCATTCTCATAGTGCTGTCTTCAGCTAAAGCATGGCACTGATGGATCTCCTTCCTTCAGGTTCCTTTCCCAAGGTGGGTCTCCTTGTGTCTCCATGAAAAAGGTCAGTGCTGGAGATGTGGTTTAGCTCTTCAGCCAAGTCATAAAAAAACTTAACCCTTTTCAGGGTAACAAAAGTCCAACTAAAAGTCCCCAGATAAGTCATTTTGTTGGTTTTCCTTCAGCCCACCTCAGGGCCCTGTTCCCAGCCCCTTTCTGGGCTGCCTGTCAGTCTTTCCTCTGCTCCCCACATTCTGACTCCTCTAGAGTACCAATTTCCTGCCAATCCTGGCTCAGGATCTTCCACAGCCAGCCAGCCTTTCCTCACCTCAGATTAGCTCTCCCAGCCCTTTTATGAGGCCCAGGTGTCCACTAAACTATCATCTGACCATCCCCTCAAGTAATTAATTATGGCACAGGTGGTGGCCCCATCTCCCCAGAAAGGGCCAGTCAAACTGTGACAGGTACAAAATTCGAAGTGCACACATACACACAAAATTAAAATAATAAGTAGCCGGAATCTGCTAAAGAGATTGTTGCTCCTAAAAGGATCTTTTCAGATAGCAGAGCATGGTATAAAAGGGAGGAAAGTTTTTCTAACTACATACCTACATTGAAAAACAATGTGCATGAATAATGCTGTTTTCCTTATTCTAATAAAGTTCCTTGTTCAGCGTTAGAAGAAAGTAATTCTCTGATTCTTTACCACTGTTACAAGAGAACAACAAAATGTTCCCTCAATTATGATGATGATGATTTTTAATACCCATGAAAGGTACGGGCTTGACAGCCCTGATGATTAAGCTGCACCCATAGAACATATTTTGCATGCACATCGGAAAAGTAAGCTTCCATACCTCACCACCCTGGCAATGCTCTTTCCATACAAGAACTGGAGGGACCATCTCTCTATGTGCAAAGGTTATTCCCAGTCCTTCACCACTATAACGTTTGAGTTGACTGGTGGCCTTGGGTCGGGGCTAGGGTTGGACTGGCAAGTGATCCAGGGTTAGGACTAGGGTTGCGGCCAGCAGGTAGTCCTGGGCTAGGGTTAGTGCACAGGCTAATTGGACCACCCAAGGCTTGCAGTTTGGAGGAGCAATGCTTCCCTGCATGCCCCCAAACCACACCCATGGGATAGTGTTGGGGCAACAGGTGGTCCCTGGCCAGACTAACTAATGTCAATTATGGAAGTGTAGGATGACCATATTTCCCAAAGGGAAAATGGGACACCTCCTGGGGCTAGCATGAGGCCCCACCCTCACGTGGGGCTGGCCTGAGTCACTCATCCGAGCCCCACCTGCCCTCCATGAGAGGCTGGGGCTGGCGTCATTGCTCGCCCGAGCCCTGCCTGAGCCCTGCGTCTCCCCAGTGTGGGTTTGGCATTGCTGCTCAACCGCCCCTCTTCCCGCACCCCGCTTTTTTGACAAAAGTGGGCATTTGTCCTGTTTGCTCTTGTCAACTGATCAAGGACAGGGCTTAAAAAATGGACTGTCCCAGCCAAAATGGGAAGTATGGTCACCCTTTGGATGTGCCAGTTTTGTGCCAACTGTATACAACTCATCTATGCTAAACATAACCTAGAATTACTATGTACCTTGCCCTCCCTCCAACCAGATGTTTGTTTTTCCCACTTGTAACATCACGTTTACTGGAAAGCAAGGTCTTAGGGGAAGAGACCATCTCTTACTATTTGTTTGATTCAGTGCCCAGCATACTGAGGCTCTGAACTGAGATGGAGCCTCTAGGTATTACTGTAGCAATAATAATAAAATACTATTACTATTATTAGTGTCAATTTTGTTATGAGAATTCTTTTCTACTAGGAGTCAGATGAAACTAACAAATTCATTCAACACAGGTCAGCAGCTGGTCCGCAGATTGTCATAATGGTCAGTCACTACCAACCTAGGGTGGATTGTCACAACCCCCCCAGAATCCATGGCTATCCCAGGTACGTACACTCTAAAAGATCACATTGTAGAAAGAGGAAGATAACATTTTCTTTCACTAAAGCATGTCTGTGCTTTTCCCCACACCTAGCCTGTGTCAATGTGAAATCATACACAGAAAAGGGAGTTAATGCACATTCCAGTGATGGTAACTTTTCCCACTCTGTTTTTCACTGGGTAACTATAGACTTTATGGGTGAAATCCTAGCCTCATTGAAGCCAATGGCAAAACTCCCATTAGTTTCAAAAGGGCCAGGATTTCATCCTGTATTCACCATACAAATGACCATTTCTGCCAGTGGCAATGCCTCAGGAGTGAATGCTAACATGCCTTCTTTCCCCCTATATTTCAGCGCTGTGCACACTTGCCCTTGTATGTGTCAGTGCTGCCTTTTGGAAGGGCAAAATGAAACTTGGAATAAATAGGCTTCTGTTTCCCTCCTCCTTTCCCCATCCTTTTCCTTCTGAGGTTCTAAGCATTGCCTGAACTAATCACCATAGAGATCTGCTAGTTTATACAACCTTATTTGAAGATTCATGCATTTGGAGGTCATTTGACTCATTTATACATCCACAGGGATGGCCTGATTTGCTCAGCTCAGCTTCACAGCTTTCACTTACAGCAGGGCTGCGTAATCGGCTTTGATGAGCTCATGAAAAGAGACAAAGCGCACATGTACACCATTCCAGATATATATAGGAGAAGTTTTGCTGGAATGAATCAGAAAGAGCTGACTGCTGCCTGCAGTTCCTGCCCTGGCAATATCATGATTTAATAGTCTAAGGAATGTATTTATTTATTTTCTGTTCAAGGCCACTGCCGCCTAATGGCCACAGGAAGCTGGTTCGATAGAAATAATGTGTGCTGCTACTCCTGGTATCTCAGGGGCTGAGAGTGTCCATACTGGAAAGGCCATTTCCCAAAGGTATTTAAATCCATCCTGAAAATTCATTTTAAGATGAACCTGGAACTACTTCTAGTCCAAATATTGTGGAAAGGTCAGGGCCATTTTGGAACAACGGGGTTTCAAGCAACCAGGGAAGCTGACTGATGCAGAGTGCTGTGTGTATGTGTGAAAAATCACATTTCAGATAATCATTGTCTGGATTTGATCATACTAGGCAATGCTGAGGAAGTTCTTAGCCCCAAGAGCAGTCAGAGAGTGAGAGGGTGTGTGTGTGTTTTGTTTTGAGAAACCTTGAGGAGTCACATATCGATTTTCCAAAAGCTAAGTCAGGGGTAGGTAGGAATAAGGTCTGATGTTACCTCACAGCTTGGGATGTGTCTGTACAGGAGGGTTAGATAAATAATTCTGTTAACAGCCATCTATCTATCTCAGGTATTTGTCTGACCTCCATTATCTGAGCACCTCACAATCTTTAATGTATTTCTCCTCATCACACCTCTGTGAGGAAGGGCAAGACCATTATCCTCATCTTTAACCCCAGGGAACTGAGGCACAGAGAGGCTAAAGCTCAGATTTTTAAAGGCATTTAGGTGTTGCTCCACTCAACATTGCAAGGGCTAAGTGACTTAGACAGTTAAGCCCCATTTTCAAAAGGGACTGAGGCACCTACTGGTCTTCACCAGATCTAATCTTGGATATTAGGGGGCAGAGTTAAGGTTGGGAGGGTGGTGAGATGATAGTGAGCGATGAAGGATTATATGGCAGTGGGAAACTAACTGACTCTCTAAACTGTTCACTTCCAAACATTTTAATATTGTGAGTTTGGGGTGGGTTGTTTTTTTTTCAAAAAGGTGTCGGGCAAGATCCTTGGTCAGAGCAAACCCTCTTTGCAGTGACTTAGGAGAGCTTAAGGGAGCTGTCATGGTATAAACCCCAACTCTGAACCTTAGCATCCAAAAGATGGGGTACTAGCATGAATTCCTCTAAACTCAATTACCAGCTTAGTACTTGTAGCGCTGCCACCCACCAGGAATGCCAGTGCCTGGTACACTCTGGTCCCCCCTAAAACCTTACCCGGGGACCCTCAAGACCCAGTCCCTCTGGATCTTAACACAAGGAAAGTAAACCCTTTCCCTCACTGTTGCCTCTCCCAGACTTCCCCTCCCTGGGTCACCCTGGAAGATCACTGTGATTCAAACTCCTTGAATCTTAAAACAGAGGAAAATTCACCTTCCCCCCTCCTTCTCAATCCCCCTCCCAGACTCTCCCTGAGAGAGAAAGTAATCCTAACACAGAGAGAAAATTAACCTCTCTCTCCCCCTTCCCTCCTTTCTCCCCACCAATTCCCTGGTGGATCCAGACCCAGTCCCCTGGGGTCTCACCAGAATAAAAAAAACAATCAGGTTCTTAAACAAGAAAAGCTTTTAATTAAAGAAAGAGAAAACAGTAAAAATTATCTTTGTAAATTTAAGATGGAATATGTTACAGGGTCTTTTAGCTATAGACACTGGGAATACCCTCCCAGCCTAAGTATACAAGTACAAATAAAAATCCTTTCAGCAAAATACAAATTTAAACTCCTTCCAGCCAAATACACATTTGCAAATAAAGAAAACAAACATAAGCCTAACTCACCTTATCTACCTAGTACTTACTATTCTGGACATATAAGAGACTGTATCAGAGAGATTGGAGAGAAACCTGGTTGCACGTCTGGTCACTCTCAAAACCCAGAGAGAACAGCAACCAAACACTCACAGCACACACAAAAACTTCCCTCCCTCAAGATTTGAAAGTATCCTGTTCCCTGATTGGTCCTCTGGTCAGGTGACAGCCAGGCTCATTGAACTTGTTAACCCTTTATAGGCAAAAGAGACATGAAGTACTCCTGTTCTATTAACCCTTAACTATCTGTTTATGACAGAAGCAGCTGAGGATTCTACCACAGATGGCTCCATATCTCCACCTTCCTCAAAGTAGGAAGTGTTCTGGGGAACAAAGGGGCAGGGGTAGGGTCAGTAGATGATGCTTTCTGACTTTCCAGGCAGGTAGAGGAACTCCTTGGGAGCTACTAGTCACTTTTGCAAGTTAAAGAAGCCCTGAGCTGAGTCTGCTCTAACTTGTGCTGCGGATCAGTTTAGCTCTCAGCAGTCCCCAGCATTGGGGAGGGATGGAAAAGGGGCATAAAGACACATATATGCCCCCTCCCCTCAGGAGCACTGAGCACTGTTCTTGTGCCTGGAGAACTGGACCAGAGACTTTTGACAAAGGAAGTGTGATATTGTTGTTTGGGTGAACTCCAGCCAAACACATTTTCAACCTTAACCCAAAACTCAAATCAAGCCCAATGGAAGCTCTTTTTGATATCCAAGAAATTGCTGATAAATGTTTTAAAATTACATTTTGGTTTTGCACCTCTTTCCTTCTGAATGGAATCAGGGAGTCGAGAAAGGAAATGACAGAATACCACAAGAATGCTGATGCTTAACCTGGATGTGGGAAGTCCCAGAAATGTCACAAGAGCACATATCACGAGGCTTCCAGACCAGTATGGCTGACTCTAGATGTACAGAGAGTTTGGATAGTGCTCAGATAACCATCCAAACTTGTGCGTATTTGCCCATACTGAATTTCTGAACCTTTCTTCTGCATATACATTGCTACTAAAAACAAAACAAAGGAAACAAAACATTTATATTATGTTTTCATTTATAAATAGGCTATAAAGGGTTAATAACTGATTAATAGGCCTGTTAATACATGATTAATCAACTATTAGAGGGTCCAATAGATGAATAGGTTGCATATAACTATGTATTATCTATAACACCTTCACTGATGCACTTATAATCAAGCTCTAACACATACTGCTCAGGTCTGCAACATGCTTGCAACATGTCTTAATCATTTATTAATCCGCTATAAACCATTTGTAAATGGAACCTTAATAAAAAATGTGACACAAAACCAAAGAGAACAATTGAATTATCCTTCTTCAATGCATAGCCACTTTTCTTCATAGCATATTTTTCAGGTGAGTGCCTAAGATTCCCCAATTTGCCCTTTCTGGGTGAATTTCTCTGCTGCAAACTAGGCCATACATTAAAGGGCGCATTTTTAGAAGAACTCAATTTCCATTTGGGCATCTAAGTGGTCAGATTTCCAGATGTTGGCTGTTGAGCTTTTTTGAAAATCTAATTGTCCAGAGTAGGATTGTCCATAGGATTGAGGGCTAGAAGACATTCATTAGAAGCTGGGCACCATGTGTTTGATTTTATACAGTACTGTATAATTAAAGTTGTACAACTTGTGTGGGTAGACAAGATCCAAGTGTAGCGATAGGAGTTACCGTGTTGTCTAATTGTTCTTACTGAGCTCCCCCACCTAGGTCTGTTCAGCTTCCTTCTGGAACTCATCAATAAATTATCCAAGCCATAGAGAGACTGAAAGATCTCTCCTGATGGCTGTGGATGTCTCACAAACAGAGTGTTACAAAATGTTGGGTTCTTGACAGATATTTGACAAAGCAGTGATATCATGCGTGGCACTATCGCACCCAGCATGTTTGCTTTTTGAATGGGAAAAGTTTGATATTGACACAGTAGGATCTTTTAAAACTGAAGTACCAAGTTCCTGTTCTGCTGTCACTGTAATTGATTATTTCAGCAAATTTCCAGAAGAAGCCTTTCCTTCCACAACAGTAAGTAAGTTCTTGTTAACAGCTTTTAGTCGTGAAGGAAATTTGAGGGAACTAATTTCTGACAATGCATTACAATTCCCATCCAAGAGAATGTTAAGAATTTCTAAAGGAGAGAAATATTAGGCACAGACAATTTTCCATTTACTATGATAAGACCATTTGGGGAATACTGAGCCTTCTGATCTCACACAGTTTTTACACCAGTCAATGCTGTTGAACTCAATGGACTTACTTTTGTTTTACATAAGTTTTAACATAGAATCAAGAACTCTCAAATAGACCAGAGATTATATTATGCAACAAAAAGTTGTAAATGCATATGAACTCTCTGGCTGTTTTACTATATTATTTTTGTTGTGGTTGTTGTATTATAGGTTTTAATATTAAATGCTGTTATTTTGGTTAATTCATACTTATGAATCTAACTTTGAAACTTATAAAGGAATTCTGATTTTTTAAGGGAAAAGAAAATCCCATTAGTGTTGCTCTCTGAATACTTCATTGTAATAGGTTTGAGACTGGAACTTGCATGTGGATCTACCTATCCTACAATCTTTAATGTATTTATCCTTACCATACACCTGTAAAGAAGTACTGTCATTCCAATTTTACAAATAGAGACCCAGAAAGGCTTGCCAAAGATGACACAGGAAGACTGTGGCAGCCCAGGAAATAGAACATTGGTCTTCTGAGCCTGAAGCAAGTGCACTGATCTCTGGACCACACTTCCTTGCTAAGCCTAGAGTCATCACAACTGACTGGCATGCTGTAAGAATGGAGAAACCTCAACTGTCACAATCATGTACATATAGGTGGTCCGGGGTGGGGACAGCAGGCTCTGGAATGTTCCAATCCTCAACTGTTGGTTTCCTGTGACTAAACATGACCTAACAACAGCTGAGAAAAAAAGTTAAAACACCAGGGGAGAAAAAGGAATGAGCGGTGGGAAGGACATTCTACTCCACCCGCCTAAAAGAAATATTTTTCTCCACTCCCACTACACAGCCGACTTTAAATACCAATTCAGATATGCAACAAGCTGCCAGAGAGGTATTCGGCCTGGTCTACACTACACGTTTAAACCGAATTTAGCAGCGTTAAACCAATTTAACCCTGCACCCATCCACACAACGAGGCCCTTAATATCAATATAAAGGGTTCTTTAAACCGATTTCTGTACTCCTCCTCGACGAGAGGCATAGCGCTGAAATGAGTATTGCCATGTCGGATAAGAGTTAGTGTGGCCGCAAATCGAAGGTATTGGCCTCCGGGCGGTATCCCACAGTGCACCATTGTGACCACTCTGGAAAGCAGTCTGAACTCGGATGCAGTGGCCAGATAGACAGGAAAAGCCCTGCGAACTTTTGAATTGCATTTCCTGTTTGCCCAGCGTGGAGCTCTGATCAGCACGGGTGGCGATGCAGTCCCAAATCCAAAAAGAGCTCCAGCATGGACCGTACGGGAGATACTGGATCTGATCGCTGTATGAGGAGACAAATCTGTTCTATCAGAGGTCCGTTACAGAAGACGAAATGCCAAAGCATTTGAAAATAATCTCCAGGCTATGATACAGAGTCCACAGCACAGTGCTGTGTGACAAGCGTAACAGAAAGCCAAAGAATCAAATGGACGCTCATGGAGGAAGGGAGTGGGAACTGAGGACTCCAGCTATCCCACAGTCCCCGCAGTCTCTGAAAAGTATTTGCATTCTTGGCTGTGCTCCCAATGCCTGTAGGGTCAAATACATTATCCGGGGTGGTTCAGGATATATCTCGTCAATTTACCCCCCCTCCTCCCCGTGAAAGAAAAGGGAAAAAAATCGTTTCTTGACTTTTTTCAATGTCACCGTATGTCTACTGCATGCTGCTGGTAGACGTGGTGCTGCGGCACTGAACAGCAGCATCCTATCCCCTCCCTTCCCCGGTGGCAGACAGTACAGGGCAGAAGGACTGGTAGCCATCCTTGTCATCATCCCATGAGTGCTTCTGGCTGGCCTCAGGTAAGGTCGGCCGGGGATGCCTGGGTAAAAATAGGAATGACTCTCGGTTATTCCCGGCAGATGGTACAGAACGGCTGGTAACAGTCCTCATCATAGCAACTGGGGGCTGAGCTCCATCAGCCCCCTCTTCCATGTCTAAAGAAAAGATTCTGTATTGCCTGGACTATCATAGCAGCAGGAAGCTGGTCTCCTCTCCCCCGCCCCACCGTTTAATGTCCTCCCTGGACTATCAGCTGGAGGCTGCCTCCCCCTCATTTTATCTCACTAAAAAGTCAGTGTTTCTTATTCCTGCATTCTTTATTACTTCATCACATAAATGGGGGGACACTGCAACGGTAGCCCAGGAGGTTTGGAGGAAGAGAGAAGCAATGGGTGGCGTTGTTGCAGGGGCACCCCCTAGAATGGCACGCAGCTCATCATTTCTGCGGGATCTGACACGGAGTGGCTGTGCTCTCTGATACACTAGTTCTCTAGTACACTTGCCTCATATTCTAGGTAAGACTGACTCTATTTTTAGATACAACATAAAGGAAGGAATGACCCGGGGAGTCATTCCCATTTTTGTTTATGTGCCCCTGGCCGACCTCAGCAAAGGTCAGCCAGGAGCACCCATGACAGCAGCAGATGGTACAGAACGACTGATAACCGTCATCTCATCACCAATTTACAATGGCATGGCAGACGATACAGAATGACTGATAACCATCTCTACTATCTTGCAAAGGCAAATGAATGCTGCTGTGTAGCGCTGCAGTACCGCCTCTGTCAGTGGCATCCAGTACACATACAGTGACAGTGACAAAAGGCAAAATGGGCTCCATGGTTTCCATGCTATGGCGTCTGCCAGGGCAATCCAGGGAAAAAGAGCGCAAAATGATTGTCTGCTGTTGCTTTCATAGAGGAAGGAATGAGTGACGACATTTACCCAGAATCACCTGCGACACTGTTTTTGCACCACCATGCATTGGGATCTCAACCCAGAATTCCAATGGGCGAGGGAGACTGCAGGAACTATGAGATAACTACGGGATAGCTACCCACAGTGCAACGCTCCAGAAATCGATGCTAGCCTCGGTACATGGATGCACATCACTGAATTATTGTGCTTTGTGTGGCTGCGTGCACTCAACTTTATACAATCTGTTTTACAAAACCTGTTTATGTAAAATCGGAATAATCCTGTAGTGTAGACGTACCCTTCATCAGAGCACCTCACCCGTCCGATGAAGAAAAGGGACTAGAACATTGCACAGAGTCTTACAAGTCACAAGCAAGGACTCTGTGTTTCAGTTTGCTAACCAGTTGCTACCAATATGTGCTACCTGAAAAAGAGCAACCGAAAACCAGACAGAACAGTACAGGAGCCAAAATACTGACTGGCCAGAAGAAAGAAACTATGACCTGCAAGGAGTTAGCTACAAAATTCCATCTAAGGGCTGCAGCTGGTTCTTGCTCCTAATTTAAAGGGACAGTTAGCAGAGAGATGTATGCTGCGAAAGGGCCTTAAAAATGCTCTAGAATTTTGTGGTGACCAGATAATCAAGGAGACAATAGCTTCACTTAATGTTAATGAAAGATGTTATATTCCCAAATGTGTATGGGTTACAGATCTGGGTGCAAAGTAACCCGAGATTGTCATAAGCAAAACCTGGTATTTTAGGTGACTAGAATGTTTATTATTATTGATTGATGTGTATTGCAGTAGTGCCTAGAAGCCCCAGCCTTGGACCAAGACCCCATTGCGCTGGGTGCTATAGAAACACAGAACAAATTGGTGCTCCCTGGCTCCTTAAGAGCTCATCTCCATGTTTTGTTATGATCTTTGTATAATAAAAATCCCAAATCATTTTTGACATATTTTGCTGCCTCTTTTTAAAGTGTACTATCCCATCACACGATTTCTGAGTTCTCTGGGCCTGTGGCTGAATGCCTGAGTATTGAGCTATTACAAGTATCTTTGGGGAGAGCCATAACTGAGATGGAAATGTATGATGATGCAAATTACCTTGCAAAGTAGCTAGCCACCACTGAAACTTTGAGACATGCAATTGAAAAGTGCTGCATAAATGCCTGGCGTTCATATTTGTTATTAATTAGCTATTGCTTTACTGAGTGAGTGTTTGGAGTGCAATACAGGTGGTTATTTAAATTTCTTGGAATAAAGGCTCTTTTATCTGTTATCTTGCTATTGTGGTGTCCTAATTATCATCCATAAACATAGAGCATCAGGAATTGAGCTAGGCTATTTAGAATGGCAGGCCAGAGAAACACCTTTGGGTTGGTGGTGCTGCCTAACAGTTTTCTAATATATATTTCTACATTTGCATTATAAAAGCTGTAAACTACTTACTGATAGCACCTTTACATCCTTTTTAAAGCATCTTATCAAGCAGCCCATTTAGTAGCGACTCTCTGGGAGAAAGTAATACAATATGCTGAAGTTACTACGTTGAACTGTGGCAAACAATCTACTTTCTTAATTCCACCCTAATCTTCTGGATGGAAATAGCACTTTGTAGCAGCTCGGAAGCCGTTCCAGTGTGCCATGTCAAATGTGACTGCCGTACTATTTGATGGTGAGTTATCACACAAGACAATGTATTGAGACAAATACGGACGTGCCACAAAGCTCTTTCAAATCACTGTGGTAGGGAAGGGAGCTAGGGTGAGTGGGAACAAAGTGCAGAGTACATTACTGAAACAGTTGGCCTATCGTTAACAGAACTGAAAGAAATTATAGAAAAACAAATTAAAGCATTGACTTATACCAACTAAAGCAAGGACACCTCTAGCTGAAACTCCCCTTAGTCATCCTATTATTCCTACATATTGTACTGTGTGACCTTACATATCATTTACTGTAGCACAGGGGAGCGAGTTAAAGGTGGTAAGAAAGATTTCATTCTGATTTTTCTTGCTACTGTCAGCTAACATTATTTTGACATATATATATATAGATATGGCACTTGCTCTATAATAGCTTGTTGAAGAGGAAGGGTGGCCTTGTAATTAAGGCACTGGACCAGGAGAATAATTCCTAGCTCCACCACTGGCTTCTTGTTTAACCTCTCTGTGCCTCAGTTCCCCACCTGTAATATAATAACAGCACCTTTCTCCCATCCGTTTTCTGTCTTCCCTATTTAGTGTATAAGCTCTTCAGGGCAGAGACAGTCTCTTATTATGTGTGTTCAGTGCCTAGTACAATGGGGCCCTGATCTCAGCTGGGACCTTAGGTACTTTGGTAACAGAAATAATAAAATAAGATAAATAATTAACAATAAACTAAATAATAATGTATGTTGGGTTGGCTGCTTATTGGCTAGTGATCTGCACTACCATACAGCCAAAGGTCAGGTGCAAGTCACTTCTTCTGGCTGATTTAGGAGTAGTGTGTAATTGATGGACTTCAAAGGGAATCACCCTCAGGGCTCTGCTTGTGTCAGATGTGTTGTGACAGCCACACTGAGGCTGGGGTCAGGCAAAAATCTGGGGCTGTAAGAGAAATGCAGAAAATACTTTCCTGCTGCAGCAAAAGACGAGAGCTGTTTCAGTGGATACTCTAGCACATGTGTTCTCAGCCTGTTAAGGGAATCCATGGAGGGTGTATTTAGTTTTCCCAGATTTATGGGTAGGGGCTTGAGGCAGTTTAATTATTTGTCAATGTGGACCCTAGATATATTGAACAAGGCCTTTTTGCTGCTGTTAAGCAACTGGGAGAAGGGTTGCATACATCTAGTATTACATGTTCTTTATCTTAGTATACAAGGTACGTGCTAGTCTTGGAAGTAATGCTGTGTTGTTGTTGGGTACCCATTGTAGTTTCTGTGGGGGAGCTGTGGCAGACAGCAAGGGAGTTTGCTGTCTGCTTTAGGTTCTCTATCTAGAGTAAATTCTTGAGACATTACTCCTTGGGAACCAGCCAGTGGTATCTGGGCTGAGATCACTGAAAGAGGATTTTTGTGACCACCTCTGTTCCAGGACTGGTGTCTATGAGCAAATAAAACAAGTTGTGCAAAAATATACCCAAACTTTTTATCACTGATTTCTTCTCCAATAGGAAACCAACCTGCCAGGCCATGATATCCTGATTCCTGTTCAGTGGAGGGATAACTACACACAAACACTCTTTTACATTGAGAAGTCCCATAATAGATTTAAAGGCTATATTCGTTCTCAGCAGTAAGTAAAGTATGTATAGACTATAGGATGGTTTGGGTTAAGAAATAAGTAGAAGTTAGGTTTGGGGCCTAAATTAGCATATGTGTTGAGGAGTATGGGAAACTGAAGTTGCTAGTATGAGAAAAGTTAAAGGTAAGTTGGACACATAATGTTATGGGAAAGTAACAGTTAGCAAGGACATGACCCAGGGTTATGTTACCATTATGTTTTGGTTATAAGTGGCTTGAGCAAGGTTTTTAATGAGTATTTTTGAGAATTGTAAATGTTTTATGAAAATGCTATCTAAATTGGTAGCATGGGAAGGACATTGGTGCAGATGTTAATTTAAATAATGTGTAATGTAAAGAACCAATAAGAAGGTGGTAGAAATACAATTATGGGAAAGAGCAATTTATTGTTAATTAGTATTTTAATGAATTATAAAAGAAGTAGTTTTGCTAAATTGCAAGACAGCTTCAATTAAAATTAAAAGGTATTGTCAGGTTCCAGGATTATAAGGCTGTACTTCACTCTGTTGTCAGTGGGCTGATCACCCACAGATCCACTATTTCATCTTTGAATGTCAGTATAATTGTAGTATTTTGTAAGTGGTGACTTCATGCCTGTTTGCTTTACTAATCATTTTTCTTTTAATAAAGTTTGGTGGTATTATTCAAATTGTCTTCTAGTGGTCCTCTATTAAATACATTTTCTGTAACTGATCTAGAGCATAGAACCTGAAAACTCAGCTGGGTTATATCGCACCCTTTTCTTTAACAACTTAATATTAACTGAGAACATTTTGAGATAAAAGTTACAAAGGATTATAGGTGGAATCAACCATAGTGATCAGATATGAGTGCAGGTCTCCCAAAATGAACTCTAAGTTTATCTGTGTTGAAATTGGATGTTTCAATCCACTATTCAGACTGGAAACATGTTTGATTAGTATATAGCAAAACTGTAAAGGCAAAAATTTAGAGCGCCATCTAATAGAATAAAAGGACAATAAAGGGAAAGTACTGTAACTAGATAGCAGCCTCGTTACCTGCAGAAAATAATCTGATGAAAGTCTTTGTTCCTTTGCAAGAAATTCGGTTCAGATTTTCCTTTATGTAGATTATCACTGTTCAAATTGGTTATGTAACTGGGAAACAAATTCACATGGGAAGACCTAATTCACATGTATGCACAAAAATAGAGTTGGCTTACTAAATTACTCACTTCTTTTAGTAGTGAATCATGTATGCAGATTTCAGTCATTTGAATGATACTCTAGCAGTGTAGAGAATAACAAACTAATGGCCTGAACCTTAGCTGGTGTAAATCAGACTGAAGCACCTTTGATTTATATGAACTGAGGATCTGGCCCTATATAGCTATCTGAAGACAGTCTCATTTTAGCCTAAGCAGACTAATTATATAACTGTATAATTAAGGAAAGCAGGAGTAAATGCAACATACACATATACCATTAACTGATGCTTCACACCCAGAATTTCCGTTCTGTTCCTCTGCCCTTTTCCTTTTCTTCTCCAGAGGATGAACATGGCCTGCTCTTAGCTAGAACAGTCAAATATGTGCCAAGTGAAACTAATCTAATTACATTTGCTGGAATGCAAATACAGCCTGCTACTGCTTTAAGCAATTTAAAAAAAATATAACAATGCTAGCAATTAATATAAGCTCAATGTGCCATGATGTGAGATCTGTGCCATGGAATACTTTGTACTTGCTTTCCTCTTTGTCTCATACACATCAGCTGCACAAAGGGCCAAAGCCTGAGGTCCACACTCAGTTTTCACTAGGCTTTCCAAAGGTGAACGCTTGGGCCCAGATCCTCAGATGTATTTAGACTCCTAACTTCCATTGATTTCAGTGGTGCCTAAGTACCTTTAAGAACCTAGTGATTAGGGGCCTGATCCAAAGCCCACTGAAAACACTAGAAAGACTTGCATTGTCTTCAATGTGTTTTGGATTAGGCTCTTAACAGGGGTTTTGTCTGAATAAGGACTGAATAGAAACATAAAGACCTCAAGATTTGGTCCAGTGCTTTTACAGTAAAGTCAAGGAAGCAGACATTCTAGACCAAATGACATTCTTTTGCTATTGCATTAACCTTATGAGGATGGCTTCGTGGCTTCCTAGCATACAAGAAATGGCAGTTGCATACTCTATCCATTAACTATTCGCAGCATGATTCAAGCATCAAAAACACCAGACCTGAAATCTATTTATACATCAAAGAGGATCTTCTCATTACCTCCAAATGGGTGAAATCCTACAGAGAGTAAAGTATGGTGCAAATAGATGCAATAAAAGTTTCCCAAACCACTCTGTACCCATGCCTCAGTCCTAACATGGACTATCCTAGCTGTCCCTGTGCTGGGCCTTTTCAGAGCAGCGACTGACAACTATCCCATATTATTAGGTGCATTTGTGGTGAGTAGAAATTTATTAGGGGATCCTCAGACCAGCAAATTAGTTTTTTACTTGTGACTTTAGTAATGTATGTCATATGAATTATATTAAAACTCACCTACGCTGACAAGAAGTACATAGCCTTACTGGAGCTGGACACTCAGCCTGTGTATGTATTGAAGACAGCAGAGCACTAGCTGAGGATCTGGCTAACTGATACAATGCACACCAGCATTTATGTCACCTCTGCATTTGGCCCCATATCCCCATGAGAATAGTCGGTTTGCAACATTAGATACAAGAGTTATATTCTTCTGCTTTACACGACAATTCAACCATCACCAGAATTAAGCAGAAACTCAGGATTCTGTAAGCAATGCTCTTCCCCCCAGCATCATATGCTTCTATGTTGCTTTGTATGTACACCTCTACCCTGATATAACGCTGTCCTCGGGAGCCAAAAAATCTTACCGCATTATAGGTGAAACCACGTTTTATCGAACATGTTTTGATCCACCGGAGTGTCCAGCCCCACCCCCCCGGAGCGCTGCTTTACCGCGTTATATCCGAATTAGTGTTATAGCGGCTCGTGTTATATCGGGGTAGAGGCGTATATACTTGCACACTGCTGTATGCAGAAGACATCTGCGCCATTATAAGGAAGCACTGCACTTCTGTCAACTGACAGCTTTTGCTCAAACTGTGTTATATATGCCCATTACTTTAATGGAACCAGTGCTTCCCTGGGATTTATGTATGTGTGAAATTTGTTTCTCCACTAACTGAATAGCTATTAACATTCTTGCCTGCGATTTCTTAGCTAACTTTGTGTCTATCATTTAGGGTATGTCTACACCGCAGCCGAGAGGGTACTTCCCAGAGCAGGTAGACAGACATGTGCCAGCTCGAGCCGGGGGCAGCACAGGTGCCAACTTGAGATAGGCACCTGAGTACAAACCTACCCAGATCCTAGGTGTGTACTTAGCCAGCTAGCCCAGGCACTGCCTGTGCTTACCCTGCTATACTGCTATTTTTAGCACAGTAACTGGAGCAGAGTTAGCATGTGTCTGTCTACCTGCCCAGGGAAGCACTTTCCCAACTGCTGTGTAGACATACTATTAGTCAAGGCTTATATGGACTACTCAGTGCAATTAACAGATAAATAACCTGGCCCTGATTCCATCCACCACTCTGTCTTCTTTGAGTGGCACAAAGGAGAAGGAAGTGGCTGGATCTTCCTTCTGAGTTTTCTTTAGTCTTGAACCATCAACTGATGTAAAGCCAGCACTGCCAAGTCCTACACCCTCCAGCCAAGCTCTGTGGGGCTAGAGCATGCCATACTGAAGCTGACTCCAGCTAGTGGATAGTCCCTTGGGGACCATTGATAGCAGGCAGAGTTAATTTAGAGAAGCCCCTAGGGGATTACTCAGAAGTTTCAAATTAGACCTGTGTTTTAAGTACTTTGCTAAACCAGGCCAAAAAGGATGTGAAAACTGAAGGTATTAAAATATCATTCCTAGGTGTGATACCTCCAGGTCAGAATTGGGGCCTATTAGAGGGATAATGTATGGGTTGCCAGTAGTGTATTTGTTCTGAGCTAAATAAAGGATTTCTAGCTCCAGTGCTGTCGATCCAGCACCAAATTCATGTCTAAAAACACAACTAGTTTGTGTTTCTTTTAGTATTTTTAGGTTATCAATTCACCATATGGAGATGTAACTTTTTAAACCGATTTCCAGGTGTACCTTCTGGCAACATCTCTCCCACTTTGCAATGAATACCTTTTATTTTTTATGATCATATGTTAAGCATGCATGGACCCTGATCCTGTGTACATGCAAGATTTTGAATGTATTGAAAACAATGGATACACTGATTTTCAAAAATGATTTTTTTCAAAGAAAGAAAAAATATCTTTACATAAAATGTGGATCAAAGATATAAACTTTGGCCTCAGCCTGCTTTTCAGTAAAACTGCCCACTGAAATCTATGCTTTGCTCTGCCAAAGGCTTTTCTTGCCTGATTAAGACATCAGATACATGAGAACAGGTCCCTTTTTTCCTCACAACAAATCACATGAATTTAAATCAAATGATCTTCAGGATCTCTACACTTTCTAGTCTGATTTCCTCAATAGCTGTTCTTAATCTCATTCCAATACTTTTGCCAATATCTTATCCACAGTATTCAGTAAACAGACTGGTCTCCGGTCTGATAAGTCTTCTTTTTCTCCTCTCTTGTAAATCAATGTGAATACCTCTTCTCGGCTCATTGATCCTGTCAACTTGCTTTTCCAGAGTGTGCCATTATAAGCCTCCAGCAACTTCTTCCCTAAAACATCCCAAAATTTCTAATAAAACTCTATAGGAAGTCCATCACTGTGTGGGTCTTTGCCAGTTTTAAGGCATATTAAAGCTTCAGACACAATTCTCTAGGGGCCAGATTGTCATCGTCGTACTCATGCTGAATAATTGAATAATACCTTATGCTATGAGCAATCCCACTGAAATCAATGGGACCACTCGTGGGGTAAGACACTTGTTCTATATGAGCAAGAGTATCACTGCCAGGCCCTAGGAATACAGCCTTCTTCAACAACCTGATCCTACTTCTGCTGAAATCAGTGGCAAAACTCCCATTACTTTCAGTGGCGGCAGGATTAGGTCTTGAATGCTCACAGAACAAAGAGAGGTTATTCTTAGTCCTAGATTAATCAATGTGATTAGTCACATGCATAAAGATATTCATGTGCACGAGCCTTTCCAGGATCAGACCCTTATTTTATACCCTTAGGGCTAGCCTTTCAAACACACTTTTCCTTATATAATCTTTTTTAAAATTCTTTACATTTATTACAATGATTCCAGAGAATTTTCCAGTGCTGCCCTCCATTTACTGGTGATTTTAGCCTTTTGCTGCTTAGGGCCTGATCCTGCTGCTATTGAAGACTATGGCAAAACTCTCATTGACTTCAGTGGATCAGGATCAGGGACTTAATGTATTAGCTTGTTATTAAAAATAAAATGGTAGCAGTTTTCATCCATACCTCATTGCTTCATAAGAACATAAGAAAGGTAGTACCGGGTCAGACCAAAGGTCCATCTAGCCCAGTATCTGTCTACTGACAGTGGCCAAAGCCAGGTGCCCCGGAGGGAGTGAACCTAACAGGCAATGATCAAGTGATCACTCTCCTGCCATCCATCTCCATCCTCTGATGAGCAGAGGATAGGAACACCATTCCTTACCCATCCTGGCTAATAGCCATTTATGGACTTAACCACCATGAATTTATCCAGTTCTCTTTTAAACGCTGTTACAGTCCTAGCCTTCACAACTTCCTCAGGCAAGGCGTTCCGCAAGTTGACTGTGCACTGCGTGAAGAAGAACTTCCTTGTATTTGTTTTAAACTTGCTGCCTATTAATTTCATTTGGAAATCCAATGTTTACTGTCTCCTCCTTTCTCTAGTTATCCTTTAATCCTTCCAGTATTACTCTCTTCCACCTTCATTCCCATGCTTAGTAATTGCTGCTAGTTATTTATAATAGCATGAACAATGTGCACAAGGTACGACTACACTGCAAAAAAAAAAAAAAAAAGACCGGCAGCAGCAAGTCTCAGAGCCCATGTTAATTGACTTGGGCTCCAGGGGCTCACGCCATGGGGCTAAAAATATCAGTATGGACTTTGGGGTTCAGGCGGCAACATCTACAGTGCTGGTTTTAGTTTTGGAGGGCAAACCTCGTGAACCCAGGTCAGTGGACCCAGCCTCTGAGAGTCACTGCTGTGGGTGGGATTGGGTTTTTTTTTGGCAGAGTAAACATAGAGACAGAAGGATGGTCCCTGCTCTGATGTGCTCACAGTCTCAGGCTGGATAGACAAATACATTACAGGCTGTAGAAAAAAACAAAAATATGTTTTCAATACAACTTCATTTGACTCCCTGTAAGTGACATGTCAGACCTGAGGCTTTAAGAGGGAATTAAATGTGGATGGGGTAGTAGAACACTTATGGATGAGCTCAGGGTGGTTGTATGGAGAAGAATGAAAAAAAATTAACTTATTTTCTAAAAATAAGAGATTACTGTCTCTGAGATTCATCTTACATATTCCGGGCACAATTTTAACATATGGGCATGTCATTGGGACATCCAGATCCTACATTTAGATGTTCAGATCTGATCTAATCTACCTAACCATTTAAGTATCAGAGGGGTAACCGTGTTAGTCTGGATCTGTAAAAGCAGCAAAGAATCCTGTGGCACCTTATAGACTAACAGACGTTCTGGAGCATGAGCTTTCGTGGGTGAATACCCACTTCGTCAGATCTGACGAAGTGGGTATTCACCCACAAAAGCTCATGCTCCAAAACATCTGTTAGTCTATAAGGTGCCACAGGATTCCTAACCACTTAAAGAGCACTGATCCCTATGATCTGTAATAACCTTAAAACAAGAGTTTAAGCTTCTGTGTTGTCCTGCTGGGATTGTATCTTCTCTCCATCCCTAGTTTGCATTCTAAAGATTGCCTTTCCTTTTGGGGAGAAGGATGGGGTTGTATTTAAGTGGGAAAGAAGGACTCTCTGGCCAGTGTTTCTGCCTCTGTTAAGTAAAGGGTTCAGTAAACTGATGTTCTTGTATTATGGATCCTAGCTTTGAGTTCAGGCTGAGTTTCTGCGGTGGGGAGTTGCACAGTTTGGTACCCTTTGTACCAAATGCCTTACCTCCTGTTCCAAGTCTTGTCCCCAGGACAACAGCTGCATTGTACCTGTGGTTCAAAATATTCTTGGAACTTGGCATGCAAAATGAGTATTTACATATAGAAATCTCAGAAGCAAACACAGCTGAACTTTGGAGATGTAGCTACAGATTCAGAGCTGAACTTTGCCCAGGAAGAGCTGGATGGGACTCACTTTAGAACTTATCAGGAGTATAGCTTAATCAGCCATATCATCACTATTGTTTCCTCCTCAGGGAAGAATATACATCACCTGAAGAGCTTCTAAGCCCAGGAACCAAATGGAAATCCAGCTCAGGTTTTCTCACGTGACAGTGTGCAGCATGGGCCCTGAGCCAGACAACCACATGCTTAACGTTAAGCACAGGAATATTCCCATGAAAGTCAATGGGACTACTTCTATGGTTATAGTTAAGCATGGACTGAAGTGTTTAGCTGGATCAGGAATGGGGTCACAGACATGCTGCATCTTACTGAGTCTTCTCTTTGAAAAACATATGTTGAAGCAGTTTCCATAATTAGCTCTGTTTTATTGGAGCACATAGGAGTCATGTCACGTTGGTTTCTTCTGTAAGGACACTTACTTCCCAAGACGCAGTTTGGTGGTCATGTTCTCCAGTGGGCAGGTCCACCAAAACCACCAGCACAACTGGTAGCAATCGGCAGGGCTGACGAGAGGTGGGGGAAGCCAGTTCAAATTACTGGGGCCCGGCAGTCTGGAACGGGGCCCGGGGCTGGCTTCGTCGGCCCTTTTTAGCTGGTCCGCTCTTGCTGGGGGGGCCTGAAAATTTTTTTTCACCGGGGTCCGAACCCGCTTTTAGCAGCCCTGGCAATCGGCACACTTGCTGGAAGTCTCAGCATGGAAACTGAGACTAACATGACCCTCTGTTTTTCCCCCTATATCCCCTCACAGATGGACCATCCAGGTTAGAGTAGAGGCACATTCGAGGAACTATGTGAAGATGATTTTGTCATCTCTATGCATGTTGGGGCTGCTCTATGGTTAAAAGGAGGTCATCATTCTTCATGCCTGTCAGTGAGGCTCCTTCCATGATCACTTTACATTCACACACATACACAAATGAAAAACAATTGGAAAAGCCAGTTTGTCTCAGAGGGAATTTAGTTCCATAAAAAGGCAAGAAAGCCTCACAGAGCAAGATCCACAGTGCCTTGGTCGTTAGATAGCAAATAAAGCAACAACTTAAGGATGGATGGTACGTTTGGACTTCTGATTTGGATGCAGAGTGGGTGCATGTGTTGCTGTACCCCTAAGACACTTACACTCCCAGTCTGGGAGAAGTATCTTCATAGTGAGATTCTTAGCTGTAGAGGATAAATACAGACTACAAACTAATATCACAGCATCGAGAAGATTACTCCATGATCTCATCTCATGGGGACAAATCCTAAGCACCTGACTCCCAGAACACACTTCTCATTGCCAGAGTTCTGCTCAGCATTACACAAGAGATGTGTTCCTTTTATAGAGCTGCTATACAGCAGAAATGTCTCCTTTTAAGTGGGCAGCGCCACACCAAGTAAATATTTCATTGATATTTTACAAACCAGATGTTATGATGGCATATACATTCACAATTCTAGCCATGCAATTATTAATTTTTCATATGCTCTTAAAATGTAATTAATAAAGCTCTGCTTCTTCCCAGACCGCAGAAGGCATTTGTTTCATGATTTAAAACATCCGTTATATTTAAAACCTAGGAAGAGGCCAGCTGGTGACAAAAATCTTCACTTCTACAGTCTTGCAATCAAGCCAGTATATCTGGTAATGCAGACCTTCAAAGCCAAACCCAGGCTGGTGTTACAGAGAAACTGGTAGGTGAATAAATTAGCATGTTTGACTTTAAAGGCAACTGGTATTTGTATGGGCTCAACCCTGCAAGCTGTTGAGCAATGCCTGGAAGTATAAAGTGACCTCACCTCACACTGAAGCCCAAAGGGTATTGAAGGCTCTTAACACCTACAAGAGTTGCTCAGCATCTGGTGCTTCAGGGCCCTCTATGATATACTGCTTAAGGCCCCGAGCCTCCAGTAAGCTCTGCACAGAGGGTCCCCTATGTCCATGTGGACTTCAGTGCAGGATTAGAGCTTATATCAGGAACCAAACTGCACTACGATTAGAGATGGCTTCACACTAGAAGCTGAAATCCATCTAGTTCACCTCCTGAAATGTTGTTGGGAGAATGAGCACATTCAAATCCCTCCTAAGTCAGAGAGGCAGGACAGAAGAGCCTGCTGGAATGGGCTGTATGTCAGCTAGTGATGGTAGAGCTGCTGAGCTGGGGCTATCATAGCAGCTGGGATACTCTCAGCTGACTGGGAAGGCCCTTTGGGGACAGCTACAGGGAAGGCGTGAGAGGGAAGTCCATGCTGAGGCAGCTTGCCTTGCTGAGGAAGCTAGTGGAGCTGTGGTCTCAGCTGAGCATCGATCTGTGCTTGGCTGGAAGGCTGACAAGAAATCTGGGTCAGCACCAGATGCTGGCCAGAGAACGGGGGTGAAAACAGTGACTGTGGAGGCACCTGGAACCTGAGAGAGGGTCCAGTCCAGGGTCAAATTCAAACCCAGAAGAGGTCTCTGTGCTGATATCTGATTTGCAAATGTTGGCCATGACATGTGTACGTTTCACTCTCCTTGAGCTCTCAGCATCTGCTTGAACACCAAGTGGCACATCGGTCCACAAGGGGTAGCACAGGAAACAGAGGCTGTTCAGAAAACAAGACAGACAAATAGTTTGTTTTTGTTTTTATAAAAAGATGAGACAATCTTTTCTTTATCATAAACCTGACCTTTCCCACAACTAACAAAGGGAAAATAAATTGTAAAACAAAATTTAAATTCCCTATGCCTTTAGGCTGGAATTTTCAAAAGCATCTATGAGAATTTAATGCTCAAAATTCATAGAATTTCAACAGGAGCTGGGTTGCCTGATTCATTTATATGCATGTGTGTGTGTGTGTGTGTGTGTGTGTGTGTGTGTGTGTGTGTGTGTGTGTGTGTGTGTGTGTGTGTGTGTGTGTGTGTGTGTGTGTGTGGTTTGGTTAAGGACTCCATTTTCTATCAAACATGGTTTTGGTGGGGAGAAGGGCAGGGAATTGGGTTTTTGACTAACGAAACCCACCAAAACACAAACAGAAAAAAATTGTAGAACTAACATGATGTTTGCTGCCATCATACAGTTCACTCTGCTTCTGTGTTCTACCCTGTCCCCCTCCTTGTGTCCATCTTGTCTTTTTAGACTATATGCTCCTGGTCTATGACTGTCTCCTAGGGGGCTACTGTAATATAAATAATAACAATAAATAAATAACTTTTCAGAAAGTGTCTGTTTACTTTTTTTTGCCTGAAAACCAAAAATTGTCCGAAATTGATTTTTTTTTGGCCAAAATTGTTTTTTTTTTTAAATTCATACATATTTTCCATGGGGGTGGAGGGAAACGTGTCAGCCGGCTCCACTCCTGTGTGACCTTGTGGAATTCCCTCGGAACTGTACCTCAGTTTGTCTATCTATGCACAATATTTAGCTCCCTCACTAGTGTGGTGTGAACTGAAGTTTCATTAATGAATATTTGTAAAGCACTTTGAGACTCTTAAATGAAGTAGAAAGATTACAGAACACATTTAATTCTTGGAAACGAAGTAAAATACCAGTCTCCAAAAATACAACAAACTGGGAGCTGGAACACCACAACACATAATACAAGGTTTTAAGGGGTGGAGTAAGTAAGCATAGTTAATAATATGGTAACTGCTTGTATATAGTTTAGCTCAAATAAATTTGTTATGGCTTGTCAAACTTGGATAACAATGGAGAAACATGTCACTAACACACACGATTATGGCACTGATCTGCTTAACTCAGCTCGAGAACTAAAGTCTAACAATCCAGTGATTTGAAATTCATAATGGATGGGGAGGGAGCAGGGGCAGAAATATACATCTAGGCCACATCAGGGAGCATGTGACTGGAATAATTTTCTTATCTAAAAAAAATCAGGGAGAGGCTTTGTAATTTTGGGTCAGGGATTTTGTCACTGAAGTCAACGAAGAGGAATATTGGGTCCCTAATTCATCCAGGGTTAGGAACAGGTTTAGGGCCAGTGTAGGGGGCACCATATATCTACACTGGGAAGGAGTTGTGACTCAGAATATTACCCTCCCTTCCTTGGTCCCTTCCTTGTATTCTATTACTTGCCTTGACAAGCAGCTTACTTGCAACTAGCCAACAGCTAGGATGGCTGGAGGAGATCGGCGCCTAGGCCCATTCCCTGCAAATCTGTGCCCACCTGTACAGGGCAGAAGGGGAAGTAGCAGCCCTGCTGAGTCTGTCTCCCTGTTCACAGACTGGCAAAACAGGTAACGGAAGCAGGGGAAGAAGGGAGGAGTAGAACTGGTAAGAAAATCGCAGGTTTTTTTCATAGAAAATTTCTTTGAAAATGAACAAAATTTCATTTTTATCAAAAATTTCCTGTGATTTTTTTTTAACTTTTTGGCAACAAAATTGGAATTTTTCAGCTGAAAACCGAAAAAAAAAAATCTATTCAGAAAAGCTGTAGGGTGCCCCATGGGAGCTGTAGTGCATCGTGCTCTATTCTCCTCTACAGGTCAGGCTCACCAGCCAGAATACATCTCCCATGATGCACCGTGGTTAGGGATTCTCATGATGCCCCACAACAGGAAAAGTCAAAAATTTCTGCAAAAAGTGGGCACTTTTCATGAAAAATTTTATGCAGTTGAAACCCCAATTTTCCATGAAAAAGCAATCGACAGAAAATTTCTGACCCACGCTGAGGGGGAGTTTTATGCTTCCCTAAGCCCCCCACCATGACACATAGGAAAATGACCACAATTAAATGATGTACACAACAATTAGGGATATTCAGATAAAAGTATGAAAGAGTGTGATAAATATTTCAATAGGTAGCTAGATAAAATGGGAGCAAAGGACTTTGTATGTCTTCAAATAATCCTGTCCTGTGACTCACAGAACTATATGCATTTCCCTGTCCACAACTTTGCAATAACACTTAATTCCTAGGACAGAAGTGTTTTACAGCACTCACAGAAAATCCAGTCCTCCTAGTGGAGGCTTCTCGGAGAGGAGGGATAGGTGCCTACCCTCTTTGGAAGCTGATACATTATGATCATTACTCACTAAATTGACTATTCGCAACTTTGCAGGTCAGTCTTACCTGCAGATTTTCAGATGCCACCAGCCTCCTTGAGTCTTCTGTCTAAAAATACAAAAGCACAAGAGTACTTACAAATCAATAGATTTTTGTTTCTTTTTTGCTAAACATTCGGCTGTATGTAACCCAGCTTCTGATTTCTTCCTGTCTGAGGGATTCAAGATCAAACCCTGTGCATACATCAGATCTTGCTTTTTACCTATAAGAACAGGTCTGCCAACAAAAAAAAGTTGTGCATTCTGCTTTACAGTAATGGAGATTGTGAATTAAATAAGCATTAAAGATTGACTCATCCTTTACATTAAGGTTGGATATTTTGGTCACATAGCTGAGCAGACAGGGGATTCAGGAATTGAGTTTGCTAAAAATGTAGCTTGCCTAGGATAGTAACCAAAGTCTAAAATTCAATCCTGCTGAGAAAAGAAAAAGGTGTGATTTGGAAGTTGTACATTCTATTCTACAGTAATGAAACAGTTAATTAAAAAAATGGAGCGGCACAATGGAGAGGCACAGAGGCATAAATCTGAAGGTTAAATTTGTATTGGCTTTGCTCCTCCTTCCCATAGGAGCACAGATGGTGAAAACCTTAAAGCTGCCCTTGCCATTATCATGAAATAAATGAATTATCAGGTTTCTCCCTCACAAAGCTATCTGTGGAAGGAGGCTTCCTACTCATATCATGAGCAAGATCATTTAAATAAAGAACTCCTGCTAATGCTGATTTAAAAAGAGGAAAGAAAACATTCAGATATTTAAAGGAACTGGATCACCCTTTGTACTTTAAAACAACAGATTCCACACAATTCCCCAAGCTGTTGCAGCCAGGCAAGCCCACTAGATATCTAAAGTGATTCAAAACTCTTGCCCTCAGCTTTTGATCTGAAGACCTTTGTTTGTTGTTGTGGCTGCAAAAGATGCATACCTGAGAAGTGGGGTTCCTAGAGGGAAGATATTGAAGAAGAGATAGGTTTCAGAATGAGGGATACTGAAAAACTAGATTAGACAAAGCACTAAAAATGCTTTGTAGGGAAAAATCCTCTGAAAGTCAAATTATCCCTCAGAAAAGATTAAATCCACTCCAATTTAGAGGGCCTGGACACGTCTTTATACCTTTATATATGTCTTTATATCCCACTTAAGGGCTAGTCTACATATGGAGTTATTCAGACACTACCTTCAAATATAGACAAGCCCTAAGGTCCTGACATACTTTGGGAAAGCATCCCAGATTAGGAAAGCATTTCAGCACTTAAAGTCTATAGAATTAAACGTGCTTAAAGTTAAGCACATGCTTGAGTGCTTTCCTGAATCTGGGACGAAAGTCCTGTTCCTACACAACTGAAGGCAATAGAAGTTTTGACCCTGAATTCAGTGGGAACAGGAGCAGCCTGTGAGGGCCAGATTCTGTGGTCTTTATTCAAGTAAAACTCCCATTTGATCCTAAGGGAGTAAATGAGGCATAAGGTCTTGCATGAGTCATCTGCACTAGCATGAAATTCACACTAACTTACCCAGTAATTTATCTAAGCTTTCAAAAATCACAAGGCAGACCCCCAAAGCACAATTTAAAAAAATAATACATTTTGGATTCTTTATGAATCTTCTGGTTTCTGAATTTTTAGGGGTCACATTTTCAAGCTTTTCTCTGAAACCAAGAACACTGGATATTTTTTTATTTTTTATTTATTTATTTATTTATTGTAAATCAAAGTTGAGATTCTCATGTAATCACTGAGACTCCAGGAGCAGGGACTTTAAGAAAAATATCAGATTAGGCAAGACTCACAATAAAACTGTGAGAGTTGACAATTCCGTTCTCCCCAGTGTTATTACTGTGAATATCTGTAAATTCATTGCCACTATATTGTGGGCATGTAGATGGAATCCTATCCTGCTTCCTAGAAATGAGTTACAAATTTAGTCCCGGAATCTAATATCTGAAATCAATGGGGTCTGAAGTTGGTTCAACGGCAGGATCAGAACTTTAGTTGTCAGTGAGAAAGATCGGAATCTAGAGAAATGCAGTTGTTTCAGAAAAAAGATTTGTCTAAAAAAGATTTGTTTTTCTTCAATCAACCCGCGTGTAGGCCTTTTGTCTTTTTAATTGCCATAATATAATTTGGACAATATTAATCATGCTCTCTTCAAAAATACAAACAGGGAAATTAGAAGGGTACTGAAGCATTCAGATGTAAGTGATATCATTAACATATAGCAGAAATATGTTCAGAGGAGAATTAACAGCTATTTGCTCTCTCCAAAAAAGTTTGCTGAAATCATGAAATACTTCCTTTGAGTTATGAGTTTAGTAATTTGCTTTGAATTATTTGTACAGATAAAAATAAACGATTGCATAATTGCATAATACAGTTAGGTTTTTTATTGTTGAGCTCTACCAAGTCATTATACAGCTGTCCCCTGCAACACAGCAATTGTGGCATTTTCAGGCAACTGTATCACCAATTTGCGGTGCTATCACAAAAAATCCAAAGGCTCAGATCCTCAAAGGCATTTAGGACTCTAACTCCCATTGAAATCAGCTAAATCCTTCTGTGGATCTGGGCTAGAGTTCCCCATACTGGAAGGAGTACCAGCAACAGCTAAAGTAGGTCAGTGGAGAAGCACAGGCTGACAAATTCTAGTGGCCATCGCAAAGCATCAAGTCTGTAGGTGATAGAGGCACCGGTGGTGCTGATGGAGGTTGGTTATTGGTGGCCTTCTCACCATTTTGAGGTCATGGGAGCCTTGCAAGGGGAAAAGCCCTGAGCAAGAGCTCCATCCCTGATCAAAAATGAAGAATGAGAAGCTAATCTCCACCATCAGGACTCCTACTGGAGAGAGAAAGAAGGACTCTGCCTCTGTGCTAACCTCTACATGCAAATGGTGGGTAACTTTAGAGGTACAAGCTCTCCTGCAACACTCAAAGACACCTGACAGGCTAGTTGGCAAACTACTGCTGATGTGCTAATAAACAGAAAAGCACTACATCATTTAGCAGCTTTAATGAGTAGAGCTGGAAAAGAAGTACTGAGAGCTTGGCTCACAGCACAGGAACAACAGGGAGACATTTGGAGCTTTGGGAAGAATATCAGCATGTGGGGGAAAGCACCATGTGGGGTAAAACTATTAGAGGCTAAAGAACACCACCAGGAACAGGGTAAAACAGATTTCTCTGATCAGCAGAGAAGAAGGTCTCTGGCCATGACCAACCAAGGATTAAAGTGATGCACAGCATCTTTCATTTCCAACATGCCTTAGAATTAACTTGCTTGGAGAAAGAATGTTTTAAATTGAGATAATTAGAGATGATAATGGAGAAGAGCCACAGATTCCACATGAAGCCTACTAGGGATTTAATTATAACCAAGGTATTTTACATGGAACTCTGATACTATGGTGATGGGCAGTTGTGCAACCTCCCCCTCAAATAAATAAGTAGATGTAATCAATATTAGGTAAGAAAGTGGGGGGTTTAAGTTCACTTTAAAATTAAAAAGTAAAAAAAATGAAAAAATAAATATATCAATGGCTTAGTCCTAATTCCAGCTAAATGCCTTCAAAATAGCTGAACTTTGACTGGAATGGGTGGACCAGCACTTGGAAACAATCAAACCAGAAAAGATTGCATATGAAATAGGCTGAGGATTTTCATTAGGGCTGGTCAAGCCGCAGAAAAAATCTGGCAAATATATTATCTGATGACTTTCACTGGTACTTGCAAAATAATTTATCCTCTGAATAGCACTCAACCAGATATAGAACTGGTTGAATACCACAAAATTTACTGAATAATATATTTGTTGAATCCTATTTGGTCAGTGCTATTTATCATCAGCATGTCTTGCCTTGCATGGTTTTATGTTTGCTGTTTAAACTGTTTGCACCTCCTGATCTGTTGCTAACAAATACTTCCCCAAGCTTTTAAGTGTTACAGACAAACAGTCTTCACCATTCTCACCTACTGGGCCTGCTCTGTCGGCAGCCTCTGATTGGAACTGTTTTCCCTTTTACTTCAACATTCATTGGAGAATATTTCTAGCATCCCTCCATGGCAAGGCATAAAGCCTTTGAGACATTTACAACAAATCTACTCCATTTGCAAGTCAACTCCCATTGACTTCACTGAGGCCAAGATTTCACCAAGTTGGTAATGAAGGATGATAGTTTTGAGGTTAAAGACCAGGAGAACTGAGAATCAGGAGACACTTGGGCTCTAGTTCTGGCTATGACACAGATTAACAGGGTGACCTTGGGCACGTCATTTAATCTCTGTGCCTCGGTGTCCCACCTGTAAAATGAGGAGGATACTACTTCCCTACCTAATGGAGGGTAATATGAGGGCTAATTCATTACTGTTCGTCAAGAACTTTGAAAACCTTGATGGAAAGGTCAGTGAGGAAGCAGGGTGTGGTATATTTTCAGTGTGCAGGTGGCAGCCAGCTTTATATCTCCATTTCATCTGACCTAGAAGATGGAGTTTATGATTTTAGTATTGACCAATAAAGTTCTAGATGGCCTGAGCTTGCCTACCTGATAGGTCATCTCTCTCCTTGTCCCTCACACGTTGCCACAGCTGTCATCAGCAGAGGTGCTCAAACTAGAGTCTGTTCACAAAGACTGCCAACTGCTCTCTGTGGGGACTCTTTGGCTCTGCTCTTGGTCTAAAATGGCCTGATTTTACAGACTGTCAGGGCACCCTGTAAAGGCCAAATACAGGAGAGGGGTTTTAGGGATCAAGCTGGTGTTTGGGGGGCAGTGAGTGAGTCTGCTGCTTCAATTTATTGAGAGGTAAGTTAATTTATCTTATTGGGCTATGCTGCTGGATGGCTTTCTGATATGGACTGTGAGTTTAACAACAATCGTCTATGTTCCTAGAATCTAAAATCTTAATAAGTATATGCAGAATGTTAGTATTCATTATGATGATTAATTATGAAGTAAGTTTGAAGACCCAGTGGAAGTTACTGGGTTGCAGAAGTGCTCCTTTCAGGCCCGGTCAGAGGGACTTAAGCACGTGGGTAACTTTAAGCACCATAGCAGTCCCATTAACTTCAGGTCTCAGGGTCCCCGAATTAAGGCCTCACTGCTTTGCAGCAATACATGTCCCCAAAAAAGCTTTGTTTTTGGTCTTCCTCCCTGCTTCCCATCCCACAGTAAACACAAAGTATGGACCCACTGCTGTAGGGTTCAAATAGGAAATATTTAACTAGAAGAACTCTCTGTCCCATCTGTCCTCCTATATATTGAATTAAATAATTTATTGTAACAAGGAGGATTGTGTTCCCTGCCCTTCACCCCTACCATACACTGAGTCACCCCCTCAATCTGAGCCCTGCGCTAATAGGTCAGGTATAGATGTTCTTCTGTCTTCATTATAGATTCATTATTGGGATCCTCCATTGATGGCTACTTTGAAGGATGACTTTGTCCCCTCCCCCCACTTGCAATCAATTTGATATGCAGTCATGGTTATATGAGCTGCTAATCTGGTTGGCTTATCACATTCAGAGTCCTTATCTTTAAGTGACGCTATTACAATTATTCAATCATTAGGTAATCAGGTTGTCATAAACAGATAGTTAAGGGTTAATAGAACAGGAGTACTTCATGTCTCTTTTGACTGTAAAGGGTTAACAAGTTCAGTAAGCCTGGCTGTCACCTGACCAGAGGACCAATCAGGGGACAGGATACTTTCAAATCTTGAGGGACGGAAGTTTTTGTGTGTGCTGTTAGTGTTTGGTTGCTGTTCTCTCTGGGCTCAGAGGGACCAGACGTGCAACCAGGTTTCTCTCCAATCTCTCAGATATGGGCTCTTATATGTCCAGATTAGTAAGTACAAGGCAGATAAAGCGAGTTAGGCTTATGTTTGTTTTCTTTATTTGCAAATGTGTATTTGGCTGGAAGGAGTTTAAATTTGTATTTTGCTGAAAGGATTTTTATTTGTACTTGTATACTTAGGCTGGGAGGGTATTCCCAGTGTCTATAGCTAAAAGACCCTGTAACATATTCCATCTTAAATTTACAAAGATAATTTTTACTGTTTTCTCTTTCTTTAATTAAAAGATTTTCTTGTTTAAGAACCTGATTGTTTCTTTTATTCTGGTGAGACCCCAGGGGACTGGGTCTGGATCCACCAGGGAATTGGTGGGGAGAAAGGAGGGAAGGGGGAGAGAAAGGTTAATTTTCTCTCTGTGTTAGGATTACTTTCTCTCTCAGGGAGAGTCTGGGAGGGGGATTGAGAAGGAGGGGGGAAGGTGAATTTTCCTCTCTGTTCTAAGATTCAAGGAGTTTGAATCACAGTGATCTTCCAGGGTAACCCAGGGAGGGGAAGTCTGGGAGAGGCAACGGTGAGGGAAAGGGTTTACTTTCCTTGTGTTAAGATCCAGAGGGACTGGGTCTTGGGGGTCCCCGGGCAAGATTTTGGGGGGACCAGAGTGTACCAGGCACTGGAATTCCTGGTTGGTGGCAGCGCTACAAGCACTAAGCTGGTAATTGAGCTTAGAGGAATTCATGCTGGTACCCCATCTTTTGGACGCTAAGGTTCAGAGTGGGGGATTATACCACGACACAGGTGCCTCTCAGATATTTTTCTCCAATTGTCCTTCCCACTTTCCCCCCATCAAAATAGAATGTTTTTTGGTATCTTGGAGAAGATACACCCAGTAAATGTGTATAGCCATAATAATTATAAAATAAATAATAATAATCCATGTATTGGATTTTTTTCAGCTAGCATCAAAATGTATTGACCTCCACTGTGTCTCAGGCTATAAATTCTGATTTCAGTCTCAAGAGAAATCTGTGTATGCTAATTATGATCACCTTAATTATAATGGTGCCTTGCTATGAACACTGAGAAGCTGACTTCCAAAGCAAGAGTAAAACTGTGCATATCTGTGCATGGAGTTTGCTTTTGGAAAGAGAAACAGTGAATTTCATGCAGGGGTATTGTGCAGCTGGCAGCAGTGGTGTATACTTCCTCCCTGCGCTGCCCTGCCATTGAGCTACTAACCTAAAGGGATCATCTACTGCTGCAGCTGCTAACACTTCTGTACTGGCAGCAAATATTGCCCCATAATTCCTACTGTGGCATATAGGGCCCCTGAGAATAACGTCATACTCTCTGGAATGCAGCTGCTAGATAACCCTCAGTATTTCCCAGATATTGGGTTAGGGATCATGGGGTGTTACCTGCAGCCCGATCAGAGGAGCAAGTGGCAGCAGTAGGAATTGCCAGAGATAGGGGGTTGTCCCTCCGGGGTTACTAGTCATTTCCTTCCTGTAGTCAGATTTGGAGGCTGAACAGCCCTCAACTACTGTGGTGGTAGGAGTCACCCAATCTCCCAGGAAGACGCTAGATAGAAGGACACCTAGCCTTAGAACTGAGTTGGGAATAGGACATCAAAACTCGTGTGAAAGTCATCCAGGGAGTCTTGAGTTTGTATTGGGGTCTCCCAGGGCCTAGGAAAGGAGAAATGGTTGGAGCACAGGTTGAGCATGAGCTGGGGGAAAGTGATAGCAGTTTTCTGTGCTAATGCTAATTCTACTACTGTGAAACCAAACCCTCCAAGTTAACTTTCATCAGTTGACCAGTGCCAAATATCTGCAACGAGACTCCATAGTGCCCGGTTCATATGGCCTACATGGAACTTTATTAAAGCAAATTAGAGCCAAATTCCACTGTGGGTTCTACAGCCCCAGCTAACCTCAAAAAAGTTGTTCATGTGTAAATGAGAGCAGAATTTGCCCTTTTGATGGAAATGATGCTAAAAGACCAATAATATTCAATACCTACCTCTTCCACTAGCTTCTTGTAGGACACTGGGCAAGTCAATTTCTCTGTGTCTCAGTTCCCCCACCTGTAAACTGGTTACACTTTCCTACCTTACAGAGAGGTTGTGAGGATACATTCATTAATAACCACGAGCTGCTCAGAGGATGTGATGACGGGGCCATATAAGTACCTAGACAGAGTGATCTGTTTGACTTGTATTTCTATGGCTTTTAAGATGGTTTCACTCCCCTCTTTTGACTGATCTCAAAGAAGAAGAAATAAATTGTTCACTTTATTGTATAAGTGGGGCTAGTAGCATGGCCTGTTATTAAGGTTGCCAGGCACTTCCCAATATACAACCCCATCTTCTGTTGCCTATAACTTTATTAGTCATAGTATTATTGTAGCATATAGGAGCCCTAATCACAGACCAGGACCCCAACTTTGCCAAACTTTAACCACTTGGACTGAAGTTTTCCAGGCTGAGTGTTGACTTGGGCTGAAATTTGTTTCAGAAAACTTCAGCCACATGATTCAGCCATTTCCAAGAACAAGGGAAATACAGTTGTTTTGCTCAAGTTAAAAAAAGTCTGGTAACCTTATCTTTGAAAAGCTCTAATGCTCTGCTTTGGAGCAGGGACTCAAAGTTTGGCAGGAAGATAGCTCTTATGTCAGGGATGTACCTATTCCCATCTCTGCCCTAATTTGGCCCAGTTATAAGCTCCTGGGAAAAAAACAACACAGTTCGCACATACTCAGTAGAGACATCTTAGATTTTTATCCTCTAAATTCCCCAAGGATTCCATCTACCCTGATCATGCTCCTGCTGGGCTTGAACTGAGCTTTCCCTGCAATTGCAGCTCTGTGCCATGCTGGGTCTAGACACTTGAATGGAGAGCAGTAAGCCTGTCTGTCTTGTGCTTTCAATGATCCTCATTCTAGTCCCAGGCAACTTGGAGGAGGAAGCCACCGGATTCAAATGTCTGACAAGAGTCAGACTTGGCTGAGGTGGGTACTTAGCATTAGGGTCCCATGGAAAACAAAAAGCATGTAATCACAGCCTGGATCATAGCATATACATAAAAAGGGATTGAATTAAGGTTGCACATGGAACATTAATACTGGCATTTCCTAACTTTTGAGTACTTCACTTTGCAACCTTCATAACGTTCTTTTAACTTTTTTGTATGTAGTATCAGTAAAAATAGCAACTATATTTCATTTGACAGGACAAGTATCTGTTAGCTTAAAAACACTGTTTTTCTTCCTTAAAATTCCTATTTCTAGGAGCTGGCAGACAGAGGTGAATGATAAATAAAGCTCTGCATGACTTCCATAATGAGTACCAAACCAGTCAAAACTTACTAGGTTGTGCTACAAAGCAAGCCACTGGGTTGCATGGTCAAGAGAAGCAGGAAGTATCTAAAGCAAACTGAGGCAGAGTAATATTTTGGGAACCATTTGAAGCACTTCTGTGTCCAATGGGTTCAAGAGTTTGCATGTACCCAGAATGTCCAGGGATGCTACGAGGGCTGTGAACTCCCATGCAGTTACACCAGCTGACAGGGCTTTGAGCTGGTTGCTGAAGATACACTTAAGCCCTAACATAACACCTCTGAGCTAAAACCAGTCCCACACCACCCCAATTACAATAAAAGTCTGGATCTACTGATACAAAGTTCCCATGGAGATATTCAACCATGAAAACACTCTGTTCTGGCTTCACTTATGTTGAATTAAATAATTTACTGTAAGAAGGAGAATTGTGTTCCCAGGCCTTCACCTTCACCATACACAGAGCCACTTCCTCAGTTCTAGCCCTACACTACGTTCTTCTGCCTTTATTACTGGAATTGCACCCTTTGCACACATGTACACAAATTAATTTGGACAAATAAGAGAAAAGCCATCTTATGCAATCCTGTTCTTGTTCTATCGGACTGAAGAATGGCAGTTCATATTAAATTGGTGGTTGTATTTTTGAATGCACCTGCAGCTTTTCCCAAAGTATAAGATTAGCAGTTAATAGAGTGGCTCCAACAGAACTGGCTGCTCTCCAAAGGCTTTTTTCAGGTTAGAGAAAAAAGCATTTGTAAAAGAAAGACACAGGTTGTTCCTTTTTGTCTGAGGTTCTCTAGGAGTGAAGGTTCAATTATGAAGGGGTATTTGGACACACAAAACTGTTGATTAGAGATGGCTGGATATTGAAATAACTGCTACTCATTTCTACCCATGGGTGCTTAATAATAACTTGCATTAGGGTGGGCTACCTCCTTTTCTCATGAACAGCAGAAATTTAGTGTGGGTGTCTGCTACCCTACTTCATTACTAACTAACACCATACTAGGCTTATAGTAAAAAATTAAGAAGTTGGGAAACACAATGAGGCAAGTTTAATCTTGGTGGAACTCAGCTGTAACTAGAACAAATTTGGTTTGGTATTTTTAGAAGAGCGTGCAAAGAAAATATTATGTTTTAAATTGATAGGGGGAAAGATGAAGCAATCATTCCAGCTAATGAAGCAATCCAGATTGTTTGTACAGTTTGGGCTTGTTTGCTTTGTTGTTAAAATCTAATATTAGAATTCCAATTTAAAGTGTTAACCTGGCAGCTCCTTGTATGCAGAAGTCTGGGGGACATCAGGAAGCGATAGGGTTTTGAAGGTGGTGCCACTGATTTCAATAGAATATGAAGCTGTAAAGAGTATATCTATAGAACCACATGGGCATTGTGGTGTTAGATGTTAGGGATGTGCATGGAATCTAGTCCCATACTTGCTTTGGTTTTTTGTGTTTGTATCTGTTCACTGTCTCAGGGAACCATATATGGGGTCAAGGAAGCAAATGGAATTCCCATCCCTCGCTGAACAGTTTATTATATTCCACCAAAAATTACCCCCTTCCTGTTTGGGTTTACTAGTTGCTCAAACAACAGCAAAAATGTAGACCTCAATATTAATTCTCCCCAAGCTTATGGGGAGAATTAATATTGTCCCAAGCCCTAGTTCCCATCAGCCAAACAACCACTGCCCCCTGCCCTCTATCATGGGTGAGGTTAATGAGAAACGCCTGCCACAACATGTCAGCAAATCAATCAGCATTCTCTCTAGAGTTCCAACTCCTGCTAGCAGGTAGGTCAACAAAAGAACTCTGCCATCTCGTTACATGCCAAAATTGGAGACATCTGGGTGAAATCCTCATCAACTGCTCCAGCCCCTTTACACCAAGTGAAAAGGCCAGAGTCTCATAAAGGAGATCTATGAGCCTCAAGTCCAGTTGGGAAGAATTTTTTTGGCCCTGGAACAGCAATAGAAAACTGCGTGCTGCCTTCCAAGGGCCCCCTCACAAACCCTGGCATTGGGGGCATGTCAGGTGTGTTGGAGGCTTGGCCAAAGCAGCAGCACTACAACGCATAGAGTAGCCCAAGGATGTTGCTGTAACTCAGGCCTTCAGAGCTGTCTAAGTTACTCCATTGTCTGCTTCAGCCCCGAGGAGTAGCCCAGGATCAGGAGAGTGCAAAGGTGGCTTACAGCCACCATAGCCTCCTCCTTTCGGTCTGCAAGTCCTCAGCCTAGGTCTGCTCAAGGTATCTGATTTCCTGGGTAATTTTAATACTGTGCGAATACCAGCTTTCTTGCCCCCACCCATGATAATTTAAGAGGTTAAAAAAAAAGCCAGTGGAAAACGGATACAAGCGCTGAGATATGCATGACTGTGCAATTTGGTTTCACACAGCCCTAGCAGATGTACATTTTATATCCTCGAGTCTCTGGAATGAATAAACTACTAAAAAGAACGGGGGAGAGGAATACATTGTCAGAAGCAGAGATGAAAATGAAAGACAAATGAGTGACTTAAAAAAACCCAGCATAAACTCCAATTTTAAAAGCCACTAATACCCTTAATAGCCCACCTGTGCCCTGGGTATACCGACTTCTTGCATGGCCGGAGTCCCCCAGCATAATGAGTGCATTCAAGGGCTGCAGATATCTTGCGCAGTCATATGCCCAGTTGTGTTTTATGGTAATGGTGATAAGATGAATGCCTATAATACAGCAAATAAAAATTGCTGGCAAACTGTTCAATATTATCTTTTCCAGCAATATTATGGAGGAGGGAGAGGGCCCTAACAAATGATGACTAGAGTATAAAAATAATATATTAAATTACAAGTGAACAACAACTCAATATTTTTCTCTCAGCTTTGTTATAGATTGGGCGGGGGAAGGGACAGCATGCTACTTCACCAAACGCCAAAATCCCTTAAGAAGAGATCCTTTGACACTGTTCATGTTTTCCAAGCTTCCTCTTTCTCCCCTTGGTATTGATTTTATTTTGGGCCTCTCTCTTATCATCAACTGACTGTGTCTGTTTATATTATTGGCAGGGCGGGCAACTCTACCTATTATTAAGGTTGCCTGACACTTCCCATCATAAGACCCTGTTTTCAGTTGCTTATAACTTTGCCAAAACTTCAATTGCTTGGGCTGAAATTTTCTATGCCAGGTGTCTGCCTCAGGCTGATTTGGGGAGGAAGGGGGAGATTTCAGCCAAAATGGTTCAGATGTTTCTGAAAATGAGGCTAAGGAAAAATAAATTGTTTTGGCCAATCTTTAAAAAATGCATGAACTTTTCTTTGAACATTACCAGCTCCCCATGGTTTGGCGCACGGACGTGAAATTTGGCAGAAGTGAGGCCTTTGTGACAAGGGTGTGCTTTGGCCATCCCTGAGAAAATCTGCCTGAATCTGGCCATTTTGAAAAAAAATCACAGGTCACCCTTCTTATATTTCATCGGTTAAATTCCTTGAAGTTTCCATCTGCACTGGGCTTGCTCCTGCCTGGGCCTGAGCAGAACTTTCAGTGCAATTGCAGTTCTGGGCTGCTGCAAGCTGTGCTGGGCCTTGGCACCTAAACTAAGAAGAGGGAGCCTGTCTCACCTTTGCTGTCAATGACACCTCCCTCTCCCACCACAGGGCCCAGGCAATGAGCAGGAGGAGGAAGCTGACTAATTCTAATGCAAAGGGCAAAAGAATAGGACAGTGGGAGGGTAGAAGGAGAAAATCGACACAAAGATCCTGGGGTAGGAACTGGGATTGGAGGCTGGAAGGGCAGAGAAAAGGAAAACTCGGGATCATGTATGTTGGGGTAGTGGTGGAAACTGGGCCTGACTGGGCAACGAGATTGGGCCTGGCTGGACTATGACAGGCTAGATTAAAAGACTAGGCCAGGAAGGGGACTCGGGGAGGGATAGGAAGCCTGTAGTGGGGGAGGGGAGGAGACTGAGATTGGATGAGGAGCCATCAGGGAGATTGGGACAGGCTGGAAAGGAGACCGGGTTTGAGACTCCGAGGGGCAGTGGGAAGGTAGTGAGGACAGACACATCTAATGAATAGCCAGGAGCAGAGAGACGGGACTGGCTGGGCAAAGAGATGGGACAAGGAGCGGGGGTAGACATGCTGAGAAAGGACGAGGAGGAAAACTGGGACTGGGAGCCAGCTGAGACAGAGAATGGGACTGGGGCTTCAACTGAAGGCCAGGGTGGGGGAGATCGGATGAGGAGCCAGGAGGGAGGGAGAACCAGAATTGGCTGGATAAGGAGGAACTGGGAATGTCTGAGAAAGAAGATTGGGAGGAGACTGCGACTGGGAGCCTGGACGGGTGAGATAAGGCTTGCTGGGCAAGAAAAGTGGCATGAGACGCCTCAGTGGAGACTGGGACTGGTTAGTTTTGGAGAATGGGACTGGGACAAAGAGACAGGCCTGGGACAGGGACAGCTTGGAAACAATGGAGCAAGAAGGGGTCTTGGATGAGGGAACTGAGCAGAAGAGTCGATGCTCACTAGACACATTCCCCTCCAGAGCCTGAACTGGAACCCAAGACTCCTGAATCTCACCATTCCCCAGTTGTCAGCAAAAATCTGTGAATCCCACTGGCAAAGTGTCCCATCCCCCTCTAGTGCTGGGCCGCAGAGAGGATGACAACCTACTACCAGCATCAGTTTCTCTGTTAGCTGAAAGTGGCAGAAGTGAATGTGATGGAATTTAAGTTTCCAACTCTGATGATGCCACATGAGGGTGTCAATATGATGCCACATGATAAAATTTTGTTTTCAGCTTACTTTTAAAAACATAAAACCTAGGAAACTACACACACACACACACACACACACGCAAATAAAATCTATTAAAATAACATAATGAACATTGCAAAGCCAAGCACTCAAAAGCTACATTGCCTATGCAACCCTAATTCAGCAACCTTGTGTGTATTCGTTGTGATGCCCTCTTTAATTACTGGATCTCATACTAATTTTAATACAGAACCCCTGCCTCATTTAATGCAAAGGCTGGACCTGCTCTGGGATGAATCAGGGTTGCATAGTGAATAAGGCTGTTGTCTGTAAGACCCTTGTCTCATTTTTTTGCAGAAGGTGGAAGGAGTGTATTGAGCATGAGATAGGAGACTGCAGAAAGAGAAAGAATGGGCCCATGGTTTATTATTAGTAATATTTAGGGCCCTACCAAATTCATGGCTGTGAAAAATGCATCACAGATCATGAAATCTGATCTCCCCTGTGATATCTGGCTATTGTAGGAGAGGGGTAGGAGTAGGGGCATCCCAGCCAGGGGGATCAGACCCAGGAGCCTCCTTCGGCTGCAGGAAGCTCTGTAGCTCTGATGGCAGCGCAGAAGTGAGGGTGACACACCCAGTGCTTAATTTGTAATGAAAGATGTGCCGGGCTCTGTCATGGTATAACCCCCACTCTGAACCTTAGCGTCCAGAAGATGGGGTACCAGCATGAATCCCCCTAAGCTTAATTACCAGCTTAGATCTTGTAGTGCTGCCACCAACCAGGACTTGCAGTGCCTGGTACACTCTGGTCCCCCCAAAACCTTCCCAGAGGACCCCAAGACCCAGACCCCCTGGATCTTACACAAGGAAAGTAAACCCTTTCCCTCACCGTTGCCTCTCCCAGGCTTTCCCTCCCTGGGTTACCCTGGAAGATCACTGTGATTCAAACTCCTTGAATCTTAAAACAGAGAGGAGTGCACCTTGCCCCCTCCTCTTTTCCCCTCCCCAAGAGGTAATACAGATTCAAGCTCCGTGAATCTAAAACAGAGGGATTCCACCTTCCCCCCTCCCTTCTCTCTCCCTGTCTCCCACCAATTCCCTGGTGAGTACAGACTCAATTCCCTTGAGCCTCAACAAGGGGAAAAAATCAATCAGGTCTTAAAAAAGAAAAGCTTTTAATAAAAGAAAGAAAAAATAAAAGTTGTCTCTGTAATTAAGATGCTAAAGGTTACAGGGTCTTTCAGCTTATAGACACTAGAGAGAAGCCTTCCCCCCAGCACAAATACAAATTAAAATCCTTCCAGCAAAATACACATTTGCAAATAAAGAAAACAATCAAAAAGACTAAACTGCCTTCTACTAGTACTTACTATTTGAACAGAAAATTAGAGAGCCTGTAGGTACGTCTGGTTACTCTCAGAACCCAGAGAGAACAACAGACAAACAAACAACACAAAACAAAGACTTCCCTCCACCAAGATTTGAAAGTATCTTGTTTTCTGATTGGTCCTCTGGTCAGGTGGTCCAGGTTCACTGCTTGTAACCCTTTACAGGTAAAAGAGACATTAACCCTTAAATATCTGTTTATGACAGCTCAAATAATTTTTTTACATTCATAAATGATGCAGCAAGCCCAGCAGAGCTGGGGCTATGAACTGTCAAGCCTACAGGTGCCGGGGCACAGCCCTGGCAAAATTTAAGCACTGGGCACACCCTTACCATGCCAGCAGCAGTGCAGAAGTAAGGGTAGCAATCCTGCAAGCCCCCTCCCCCACAATAGCTTTGTGACCCTCACAGTCCCTTTTTGTGTCAGGGCCCCCATGGCTAGAACACTGTGAAATTTCAGGAGTAAACATCTGAAACGGTGAAACTGACTATTTAAAAAATCCTATGACTCTGAAATTGACCAAAATGGGCTATGAATTTGGTTGGGCCCTAGTAATATTATTGTTAATTATTTGTATTATTTTTACATCTAGTCCCAGTCATGGACCCAGGGGCAGCTCTAGACATTTCGCCGCCCCAAGCAGGGCAGCATACCATGGGGGGCGCTCTGCCGGCAGCTGAGAGGGCGGCAGGCGGCTCCGGTGGACCTCTCGCAGGCGTGCTTGCGGAAGGTCCGCTCGTCCCGCCATCCGCTGGTCCTGCAGCTTTGGTGGAGCTCCCGCAGGGACACCTGCGGGAGGTCCACCGGATCCGCGGGACCAGCGGACCCTCCACAGGCATGCCTGTGAGAGGTCCACCAGAGCTGCCTGATTGGCAGAGCGACCCCGTGACATGCCGCCCCAAGCACGCGCTTGGCGTGCTGGGGCCTGGAGCCACCCCAGCACAGACCAGGACTGTACAAACACAGAACAAAGAGATAGTCCTTGCCCCAAGCAATTTACAATATAAGTATAAGCTGTCCCAGAGAACTGGATTCTGTTGAATGCTGTCCCAGAGAACTGGATTCTACCCCTGTCTCTGTCACAGAGTTGGTATGTGATGCTGGGCAAGTCATTTAAACCAAACTTTTCACAGGTGGTCACTAACTGTGCATTCCTCATTTTCTAGCTGCCTGACTTAAGACCCTGGGGTCTGATTTGCAGAAGTGCTGAGTGCTCACAGCTGCAGCTGAAGTCACCTGGAGCTGTGCTTGCATATAAAAAGTGCTATATAATGCTAGAACTCTGAAGAATCAGCCCCTAGTTGTCTCAGACTGGGCACTCAAAATTAGTGTATACTTTGACCTGAATCTCTGTTCCTTAGTTCCTCATCTATAAAATGGGGCTAATAATACTCATCTCACAAGGGTGTTGTGAAAATATATTCATGGATCTTTGTGAAGGACTAAGATACCATAGTGATGAGTGCCACAGAAAAGCCTATGAGGAAATTAATAATTCTGTCTTCAGGGCAGGGTTTGAATAATAGGCAGTAAATAAGACCTGGGGCCACACACTGAACAATAAAGAGAAAACCAAATATTGAATAGCTGCTCACCAAGTGAGCACCATCCATCCTATGCACTGAATGAGGCAGAGGTCCTGTGGAAAAAAATAGTATGTGATCATATAACTAAAGACATGCGTACGCAGAAGGGGCCCAAATTAAAGTTGCAAAGATAACCTTCATTCTATCATTCCCTAACTTCTGAGTGCTTGACTTTGCAACTTCAGTAATGTTATTTTAATTCACTCTTAGTGTGCATAACATAAATATATATATTTGTGTGTGTGTATGTATGGCTGTACATCCAAAGATATTCACCAATGCAGATTTTGTGTGGGTGGACTCAGAAATATCCTGGTTTTTTAAATGCACAGTCTGCCAGCTGAGATAGCAAACAGATTGAGGCTTCAATTCCACCACTGGGTCTGGGTAAGTCGAATGTCTGGAAAGTACAATGGGTAAAATCCCTACCACGCAGATGAGCCATTTAGGGCTTAATTCAAAGTCCAGTGAGGTCTTTAGAAAGACTTCTCTTTATAGTACTTTCACTTGGATTCACTTCAGTTGGCCTTGGATTAGGCCTTTTGTGCCAAGAGGTAATTTTTACCAGTGCAGACTTCATGGGGGGAAGGGGTGGAGGGGGAGGGGTAAGAAAACCACTGAGCAGGCCCTAGGAGGAAAGCCCTGGTTTAAAGCAGCAACCCCATTCAGCGCAGCTTTTAAGCATGTGCTTAACTTGAGAACACACTCAAGTCCCACTGAAGTTAATGGGACTTAGGCCCTGAGTCAGGAAAATGAGCTTATATGTATGACATAATATAGTGGGAACCTTTCTACCTCCTTCCCTGCCACTACAAAATATTGCAAGGAAAGAAAATATTTTTCTGCTGCTCTAGTGATAATGAAACCACTGCTGTTATGTTTGTGTGAAACAACAACGTTCCCTGCTGTGTGAAATAAGAAGGAAAGGGTGCAATGAAAAGAAACAGTTGAAGACTGTGATGCTGGTTAATGAACAAATGATGCATTGCACTGTGAGCCATTGTACACAGGCTAGTCAAATGCCACTCGTGCAGCCTTTCCTCAACTACAAGTGGCTGCAGCGTGTTTAAATGGTTAATGATTGTTGTACAGTTCTACAGTAAGAATTCCTTCTCTAGATGAAGGAACAGCTCTTTCTATCATTTGTCACACTTTGCCTCACTTCTAAGGCAGGTGCCAATCTCAGTTTGGTTGGATTCATGACACAGAGAAACAGGTCATGTCTCTTCCTGGTACTCCTGACCCCCCTCAGTATCTTGCAAGGGTCTGTCCCAAGTGCCCCAATCCCCAAAGTTGCAGATCTTTAGTGAGAGAGAGTTGTCCCCAGTCGTCCTTCTTGTTTGTCTTTGGAAGGCAGGGGAGGACACACATGGGTGCTCTTTCTCTTTCTGTTGAGTAGCTTGGAAGGGGTACATTGCATGTGGTTGTCCTGCCCCCAGAATTTTACTAGAATATTTTTGGGGCAAGGATGCTTGATCATGCCCTTATCTTCTGTTATCTGTAGGTAAGGCTTCCCCTCAGAGCAGTATAGCAACACAAAAGTATGCGCTAGTGCCATCTAGCTAACTTCCACTGTAACTGACATCACCACATCACTATTTATCTACTAGTAGAACTTTAATGATTTAGGCAGATGAGCAGCTCTATGTTTCCCCACCAAACCTAAAACACAAAAGGTAGGATATGTGGCAGGTGAGAACTTGCCCTAAGTAAAAGTACTTAAACCTGCCATGACAGATACTGTTCTAGGAGCCACTTTTGTAGCCCATGGCAGGTGAGTGGGACCAGGGAATAACAACAGTCTTCTACTTGCACTTCTGAGTTTGCACCTCTGCAGCATGGTAGGACTGCTTCCATACTACAGCAAACAAATATGGACACTGCAGTTTGTTTAGCCTTGCTTTCTGCCTGAGTGTGCATTTTTAATCAGAGGCACTTCTTTTCTTTGCCTGCTTCCATTTGGGAAGCACACTTTTCGCTAGCCCTGCCAATATCGACTTGTTCTTTGCAAAGGCAAGTCCATGACTCAAGCAGCTACCAGTAAAGATGCTGGCCTGACTAATCTCCATAAACATCATATTTCAGAGAATTTCAAGCTGTTAAACCATTGAAATTCGTAGAGTGGGGGTGGGTCTACATGAGAGAAACTTCCAAAGACAAATTCCCCGGTGGTTCAGTTAAATCTACCAAAAGTCAGTCTAATAGAAACATGGTAAATATGGACAGGGTTGCAGGAGCCTTCTAGAGGGCCTTCACTAATTCTGATGTAGTTGGCGGGAGGAAGGAGTTCCATAATTTACCCACCAAAGTATTTCTTCCAGAAATGCAATCACTCAATACTGCTGCATTCAGCAGCGCAGTTTATCAAAATGCATCACTTTTATACCAGCACAGATGCAGGCTTGGGACAACCCACAGTTTGTAATTTACATCACGTCTATCTCTATTTTTTTTAAAAATAGAGAAATGGTTAATCACACATTTCCAAAAGTGTCATTTTTATAAATATCTAAGACAGATGCTTCATTGGTTCTGCAGCAGTGTCATAACAACTAATTTAAGTGGGCTGATTTATCAGCCAGGGAAATTTCCAAACTATTTTGGGGACAATTTCATTTGAATTTTTTTGACAAAATGTTTACAAGTTGGGCTTTTTCATGTTTGTTTGTAGGGTTTTCTTGAATTGGAAAAAATGTATTTTTTAAAACTACAAATGCAAGGTTACTTTTCTGTTTAAAAATGGTGAAGCTGTCAACTGTGAAATAGCTGGGGAAGAAGAGGGGTGGATGGCTTATCGTACCTATTAAGTGGCCTTTCCCAATGAAAAGACATTTTTAGATACACACACATACCCATTCCAAAAAAACAACCCAAAACAACAGCCTACTAAGACTTAACATGACTAGTCCCAAGGCAGAATAAACCTGATGAGCCTGAACATATGAAATATAAATAGAGTCACAAAAAAAGAGAAGGGGTCCGCTGGGATGGACACGTGATCCACATAGAATTCCACTGAGTGGGTGGAATGGGCCGCTCATGTGGATCTGCTTGCAGGACTGGGGCCTACGCAGTAGGTCCTTACAAACATGTCAGAAAGGTAGGCCCTGCTCCAGAGAGCTCATGTTCCCTGCTGGTCAGTGCATGTGGTGTGGGTCTTCCTTTCTGATTCTCCAAGGGCGTGAGTCTGTTACAGCTAAGGCCTGGTCTACACTATGCGTTTATACCGAATTTAGCAGCGTTAAACTGATTTAACCCTGCACTCGTCCACACAACGAGGCCCTTTATATCGATATGAAGGGCTCTTAAAACCGATTTCTGTACTCCTCCCCGACGAGGGGAGTAGCGCTGAAATCGGTATTGCCATGTCAGATTAGGGTTAGTGTGGCCGCAATTCGAAGGTATTGGCCTCTGTCCGGGTGGTATCCCACAGTGTACCATTGTGATTGCTCCGGAAAGCCATCTGATCTCGGATGCACTGGCCAGGTAGACAGGAAAAGCCTCACAAACTTTTGAATTTCATTTCCTGTTTGGCCAGCGTGGAGAGCTCACCAGCACAGGTAACAATGCAATCTCCTGAGAATTGAAAAAGAGCTCCAGCATGGACTGCACGGGAGGTACTGGATCTGATCGCTATATGGGGAGAGGATTCTGTGCTAACAGAACTACGTTCCAAAAGACGAAACGAAAAAAATTTGAAAAAATTTCCAAGGCCATGGACTGCAGGGACTCAGTACAGTGCCATGTGAAAGTTAAGGAGCTCAGACAAGCCTACCAGAAAACCAAAGAAGCAAATGGAAGGTCCGAAAACATGCCGCTTCTACGCTGAGCTGCATGCAGTTCTAGGGGGGTCCGCCACCACTACCCCACCCCTGTCCGTGGATTCCGAGGTGGGGTTGGTAATCTCAGCCATGCCTGAGGATTCTGTGGACAGGAAAGATGAGGAGGAGGAAGAGGAGGACGAGCTTGCAGAAAGCACACAGCACTCCGTTCTCCCCAACAGCCAGGAGCTTTTTCTCACCCTGATGGAATTACCCTCCCAGCCCTCCCAAGCCAGTAGCCCAGACAATGAAGCCATGGAAGGGAGGTCTGGTGAGTGTACCTTTGTAAATATAAAACATGGTTTAAAAGCAAGCGGTTTTTAATGATTAATTTGCCCTGAGGGCTTGGGATGCATTTGCAGCCAGTAAAGTTACTGGAAAAGTCTGTTAACATGTCTGGGGATGGAACGGAAATCCTCTAGGGACATCTCCTTGAAGCTCTCCTGGAGGTACTCCAAAAGCCTTTGCAGAAGGTTTCTGGGCAGAGCAGCCTTATTCCGTCCTCCATGGTAGGACACTTGACCACGCCATGCACGTAGCAAGTAATCTGGTATCATTGCATGACAAAGCCTAGCTGCGTATGGTCCCGGTGTTTGCTGGCATTCAAGCAACATTTGTTCTTTATCTCGCTGTGTTATCCTCAGAAGAGTGATATCGTTCATGGTAACCTGGTTGAAATTCAGGAATTTAATTAAGGGGACAGAGATGGTTGGGCTGTTTGCCTGTGGCTTAAAAGAAATCCTTCCCTGCATTTAGCCAAGCAGGGGGAGGGGGGCGTTTGGCTAACAGGGGTCTTCCCTGCTACCAGCCACTCAGTGGCGGGGAGGGTGGCTAGCAGCGATCTTCCATGATACCAGCCATGCGATGGGGGGAGGGGTAAAGCGATCATTCCAGAGAATTGGATGGGGGCAATTCTGGTGCTGCACGTTAAGAGGAAAGAAGCAGCACTCAATGGGCTTTGCTTGCTATTTGAGAAAGGAGGGCTCTGGATATATGAAGGCTGCAGAAGCCGAAAGACAGTGGCTTACCATGGCCACATGCAAGCCAAATTCTGATGCCCGGACCTGCGTCTGTGATCTCTAACACCAAAGCCGCAGGCACTCAATATTAAGATGCAAAATGCGACCTTGTAGTGAGATCACATGTGCTATGTAAGGTGAATAGTGTTGTTCACCGTGAAAGAGTATAGGCATTGTTCTGTAAAATGTATCTTTTTAAATACTTCTCTCCCTTTTTTCCCTCCCTCCTGCAGCTGTAAATTTTTCAAGTCTCCCTCCTCCATCCTGAAGGCTATCTCCGATAAGGTGGCGGAAAAAAAGATGCGAAACGAAATGTTCTCAGAAATCATGGAAGTGACCCGCAATGAAAGAGCTCATCTGAATGAGTGGAAGGACGTGGTATCAAAGTACAGGAAAGATGCTAGTGACCGTGAGAACAGGAGGGACCAACGTGAAGATAGGAGGGACGAACGTGAGGAGAGGAGAGACGCTCGAGATGAGAGGTGGCGGCAGGAAGATCTGAGGTGTCTGGATGCAACTCTGGGGCTGCTGCGTGATCAAAAGGACATGCTCCGGCATCTGGTGGAGCTTCAGGAACAGCAGCAGGATCACAGAGTGCCACTGCAGCCCCTGTATAACCGCCCTCCCCCTTCACCATGTTCCTTAGCCTCCTCACCAACCAGACGACTAAGAACGTGGGGGGAGGGAGGCTCCGTGCACCCGCCCATTCCACCCCAGTGGACAGCCCAACCAAAAGGCTGTCATTATTTTGAAAATTTTTTAGTGGCCTTTTCCTTTCCTCTTATCCTCCTCCCAAACCCCACCTGGGCTACCTTGTCAGTTCTCGCCCTCTTTTTATAATTAATTAATAAAGAATACATGATTTTTAAACGAGAGTGATTTTATTTCCTTAGGAAGCAAGCGGTAATCGAAGGGGGAGGGTGGGTGGCTTCCAGGGAATGAGTCAATCAAGGGGGAGGGGGATTTCATCAAGGAGAAACAAACATAACAGTCACACTGTACCCTGGCCTGTGATGCAACCGGTTTTCAAAGCTTCTCTGATGCGCACCGCTTCCTGGTGTGCTCTTCTAATCGCCCTGGTGTCTGGCTGTGCGTAATCAGCAGCCAGGTGATTTGCCTCAGCCTCCCACCCCACCATAAAGGTCTCTCCCTTACTCGCACAAAGATTGTGGAGCACACAGCAAGCAGCAATAACAATGGGGACATTGGTTTGGCTGAGGTCTGAGTGAGTCATTAATGTGCGCCAGTGCGCCTTTAAACGGCCAAATGCGCATTTTACCATCATTCTGCACTTGCTCAGCCTGTAGTTGAACAGCTCCTGACCACTGTCCAGGCTGCCTGTGTATGGCTTCATGAGCCATGGCATCAAGGGGTAGGCTGGGTCCCCTAGGATAACTGGGCATTTCAACATCCCCAACTGTTAATTTCTGGTCTGGGAAGTAATTCCCTTGCTGCAGATGTTTAAACAGAGTAGTGTTCCTGAAGACGCGAGTGTCATGAACCCTTCCCGGCCATCCCATGTGGATGTTGGTGAAACATCCCTTGTGATCCACCAGTGCTTGCAGCACCGTGGAAAAGTACCCCTTTCAGTTTATGTACTGGGTGCCCTGGTGCTCCGGTGCCAAGATAGGGATATGGGTTCCATCTATCGCCCCCCCCACAGTTAGGGAATCCCATTGCAGCAAAGCCATCCACTATGACCTGCACATTTCCCAGAGTCACAATCTTTCGTAGCAGCAGCTTAATGATTGCTTTGGCTACTTGCATCACAGCAGCCCCCACAGTAGATTTTCCCACTCCAAATTGATTCCCGACTGACCCGTAGCTGTCTGGCATTGCAAGCTTCCAGAAGGCTATTGCCACTCGCTTCTCAACTGTGAGGGCTGCTCTTATCTTGGTATTCTGGCGTTTCAGGGCAGGGGAAAGCAAGTCACAAAGTTCCATGAAAGTGCCCTTACGCATGCAAAACTTTCCCAGCCACTGGGAATCGTCCCACACCTGCAACACTGTGCGGTCCCGCCAGTCTGTGCTTGTTTTCTGGGCCCAAAATCAGTGTTCAATGGCTAGAACCTGCCCCATTACCAGCATGATCTCCAAAGCGCAGGGGCCCACGGTTTGAGAGAATTCTGTGTCCATGTCCTCATCACTCTCGTCACTGCGCTGCCGTAGCCGCCTCCTCCTTGAGTGGTTTTGCAGGGCCTGGTTCAGCACTGACTGCACAAGAATGCGCGAGGTGTTTACAATGTCCATGATTGCTGTCTTGAGCTGAGCAGGGTCCATGTTTGCCGTGCTATGGCGTCTGCACAGTTCACCCAGGGAAAAAGGCGCGAAACGACTGTCTGCTACTTGCACGGAGAGAGGGGTGAGGCTGTACCCAGAACCACCCGCGACAATGTTTTTTGCCCCATCAGGCACTGGGATCTCAACCCAGAATTCCAATGGGCGGAGGAGACTGCGGGAACTATGGGATAGCTATGGGATAGCTACCCACAGTGCAACGCTCCAGAAATCGACACTAGCCTCGGTACATGGACGCACACTGGCGAATTAATATGCTTAGTGTGGCCGCGTGCACTTGACTTTATACAATCTGTTTTTAAAAAACGGTTTATGTAAAATCGGAATAATCCCGTAGTGTAGACGTACCTTAACAGTACACAGCCTGGCTTATTAGCTCAAACTGTAGAAACTTACACTTTTAGCTCTGACTGGCCCTGGTTTAATCCCTTGTGCCATCTCAGACAATGGCCGTCACACCGACACTGTAGTGAAGATAATTTCTAGGCAAACATGAAGAGGGAAAACGGAGAGGAGTTGTTTTTTTTAAAATAGATCTTAAGCCTATTTGGTTGTTTTATCTTAACCCTTTCTATTCTACTTTCATATTTTAGATTTAGTCCTTGCAGATTTTCTCTGCTTTTATCCTGCTACTAGCTATGACAAGAAGAAACCAACTGGTATTTACCTCAAAAAAGCATCAGTCTAATCACTAAAGGACACATGGGTTTCAGAAGTCTTTGCTGCTCAGAGATCTTTGGACCATATCCAGCCTGGAATAAGAAGGTGAAACTCCCACTGAAGTCAAAGGTAGATGATTGTGTCAGCTTACATTTGGGCTGAGTTTATTCCAGTGCTTCTCATTGATTAAAATGGGTTCCTCTTATGTTCTAAGAATGGGATATTTACAGATCCAATGTAAAAAGAGGGCAAACATGAATGGTATCTCAAACATGTATGGTCCAGTAGTTATTATGGAGTTGCAAACCTTTTTTGCTTTGTTATATCATGTAAGTAATACTGCGAATTTTTAAAAAGTATATATTTAATATAGTCTTAGTGGTATAGGTCTCATTGTCATTGCAAGATAACATCACTTTTAATGCAAGATTCTTCTTTTGCTTGGATTTTTTCACTTTACAGCCAATAACAAAGACATTCTAAAGTTTTCTTTCTGAAGGATCGCTCTCTGACTCAGTTACCATTGTATTCCTGTCTGCCGAAGTCAGAAATCAGATGAGAGTTTTTCCATGGGGGAAAAAAACAACAATTTTTCTGACCAGCACTACTGTTATCAATATTTTTGATTTACTGAAATTCTGAGTTTTTGATTAAAAAGATAAACAATTTTTATCGAAATAGTTATCAAAACAGGTAAATGAAATAATGATGATTTGTATAAAACACACCACAAAACTAAATGAGTCTATTTTAAACCCTGCAACATGAAAACAATTTCAAGTGCAAACATTTTCACAACATTTCTTCTTTCTTTTTTCAACCAAAATACCGAGGACCTGATTTTCAAGGGTCCTGAGCACTCCAGACTTGCTAATGTCAGTTTGATTTGACATAGATTAGCTTTATGTGCACTCACAACATTGCTTATTATGCTATTCTCACTTAATCAACTAGCTGCCTTTCACTTTGAGAAGCTTGCATGCTTGCTGCTCCCCATAGTAATCAGAAAAAAACATGCTCAAAACTTTTTCAGAAAATCACATCTCATTTTTTCTTACATCTGTGGCCTCCAACTACTCCCTCCTTTCTCCTGAAATAGGGGGAGATTGTTAATGGCATTAATTAATTTATCTAGCAAACTCATTGGTGGAAAATGCATCCTCTGAACTAGTTTCTTCATTAAGAAGAACTGCTTCATTAATCTTAACTATATCAACCTGCATACAAAATTAAAGCCAAATAGAATAATGACCGATATTATTAGAGGGCACACAATAGTACATCAAGGCCATTAATCATTCTGCTTAAATACACGCACCTCCTTACTTCCATTATGAAAATCTTTAGAGACAGACACACCTACATTCTCGAGCAAGCCAGTGATGCGTTTGGAATATTTCCTTGGAACTCCTAGGGACAAAAGGAAATGGATGCTCACAGGAAGCAGAGAAACAAAATTAAAAAAAATAAAGAGCCTATGTCAGTGATTATTAAACTATGGTCTGTGGATCACTATGGAGATGGCTCATACCACAAGAGGTCTTCTCAGCTCACAGCGTGGTCCACAGAATGGAAAGGCTTGCAAACCACTGAGCTTGTGCTAGGGGTTCTCAAACTACTTCATATGGACCACTTCTTGAGGTAGAGAGCTGCTGGTGGGCACATCCTCTCCCAGCAGCCTAATGCATATCCCACACCTTCATTAGCCTGGCTACTGTGGTTAAGAACATAAGAACGACCATACTGGGTCAGACCAATAGTTCACCCAGCCCAGTATCTTGTCTTCCAACAGTGGCCAGAGCAAGGTGGTGCAGAGGGAATGAACAGAACAGAATAAGTATTGTGTGATCCATTCCCTGTTATCCACTCCCAGTTTCTGGCAGTCAGAGGTTAGGGACACCCAGAGCATGGGGCAGCATTCCTGACAATCTTGGCTAATAGCCATTGGTGGACCAGTCCTCCATGAACTTATCTAATGCTTTTATGAACCCAATTATATGTACAGGGATTGTCGGCCCTTTACTAAAACTCAGTGGGGGGTTTTTGGTTAACATAAGAACATAAGAACGGCCGTACCGGGTCAGACCAAAGGTTCATCTAGCCCAGTATCTGTCTACCCACAGTGGCCAATGCCAGGTGCCCCAGAGGAAGTGAAGCTAACAGGCAATGATCAAGTGATCTCTCTCCTGCCATCCATCTCCATCCTCTGATGAACAGAGGCTAGGGACACCATTCTTTACCCTTCCTGGCTAATAACCATTTATGGACTTAGCCACCATGAATTTATCCAGTTCCCTTTAAAATATTGTTATAGTCCCAGCCTTCACAACCTCCTCAGGTAAGGAGTTCTATAAGTTGACTGTGCGCTGTGTGAAGAAGAACTTCCTTTTATTTGTTTTAAACCTGCTACCTATTAATTGCATTTGGTGACCCCTAGTTCTTGTATTATGGGAATAAGTAAAGACCTTTTCCTTATCCACTTTCTCTACAGCACTCATGATTTTATATCCCCCCTTAGTCTCCTCTATTCCAAGCTGAAGAGGCCTAGGCTCTTTAATCTTTCCCCGTATGGGACCCTCTCCAAACTCCTAATCATTTTAGTTGCCCTTTTCTGAACCTTTTCTAGTGCTAGAATATCTTTTTTGAGATGAGGAGACCACATCTGTACACATATTCGAGATGTGGGCGTACCATGGATTTATATAAGGGCAATAAGATATTCTCTGTCTTATTCTCTATCCCCTTTTTAATGATTCCTAACATCCTGTTGGTTTTTTTGACCGCCTCTGCGCACTGCATGAACATCTTCAGAGAACTATCCATGATGACGCCAAGATTTTTTTCCTTACTCGTTGTAGCTAAATTAGCCCCCATCATATTGTATGTATAGTTGGGGTTATTTTTTCCAATGTGTATTACTTTACATTTATCCACATTAAATTTCATTTGCCATTTTGTTGCCCAATTACTTAGTTTTGTGAGATCTTTTTGAAGTTCTTCACAATCTGCTTTGGTCTTAACTATCTTGAGTAGTTTAGTATCATCTGCAAACTTTGCCACCTCACTATTAACCCCTTCTCCAGATCATTTATGAATAAATTGAATAGGATTGGTCCTAGGACTGACCCTTGGGGAACACCACTAGTTACCCCTTTCCATTCTGAGAATTTACCATTAGTTCCTACCCTTTGTTCCCTGTCTTTTAACCAGTTCTCAATCCATGAAAGGATGGTTGGGTAGCTTCCAGTGCCAAAAGAAAGGGGAAGGATCGATGTGAAATCAGGACCCTGAGACTGACAGTCCCCAGGGGCAATGGGGGGAGGCCAATGCTCCAGGTCTGCCTGATTGACAGGGTGGGCAGACTAATGAGGGAGTCAGGAGGACAAGGGGTCTTGTCCTCCATGTCAACCGGAGCTGCCTGCAGGGACGGCTCCAGGCACCAGCATGCCAAGCTCGTGCCTGGGGCGGCAAGTCACGGGGGGCGCTCTGCTGGTTGCCGCAAGGGCGGCAGGCAGGTCGCCTTTGGCGGCGTGCCTGCGGAGGGTCCGCTGGTCCCACAGCTTTGGCGGACCTCCCGCAGGTGTGCCGCTGAATCCGAGGGACCAGGGACCTTCCGCAGGCAAGCCGCTGAAGGCAGCCTGCCTGCCGTGCTTGGGGCAGCAAAATACCTAGAGCAGCCCCTGGCTGCCTGGGGGGGTCAGACTGTGACAGAGTGGGGCAGTGCTAAGGAATGAGCAGGAACCTGAGCTGAGCTGGGGAGCAGAGCTATGCCAGCCAGAGAAAACCAAAGAAGCAGCCCAAGGGGAGCAGATCTGTGCTGGTAGTGGAGTCACATCAACAAAAGCCAGAGAAGCAGCCCAGAAAGCAGGTCAGTGCTGGGAGCAGGTGACGGAAGCAGCCCACAGAGCAGACCTGTCCCGGGAGGAGAACTGCAGCAAGCAGAGCCAGGGGGGCCAGAGAAGCAGCCCAGAGAGCTGGAGGCAGAGCAGCA